>NC_059336.1:7470000-8670000 GCF_018350155.1 Leopardus geoffroyi
AGCACAATGTGAAATCTACGTGAGCTCTCCGTTAATATGATAAACTCATAAGGTAGCCCGTCTCTTAAAAGAAACAGAATAAAAGGCCTATACAGGGGCGCCTGGGTGGCGCAGTCGGTTAAGCGTCCGACTTCAGCCAGGTCACGATCTCGCGGTCCGTGAGTTCGAGCCCCGCGTCGGGCTCTGGGCTGATGGCTCAGAGCCTGGAGCCTGTTTCCGATTCTGTGTCTCCCTCTCTCTCTGCCCCTCCCCCGTTCATGCTCTGTCTCTCTCTGTCCCAAAAATAAATAAACGTTGAAAAAAAAAAAAAATTAAAAAAAAAAAAAAAAGGCCTATACAGTAAGACTGCTTCATTTTTTTTTGCAGCGAACTTTCATTGAAATGAAAAGGGTATTTGCACACACTGCTCTCCTCTCCCAAAGTAGGCAACACTCGGCCGGAATACTGAGCTTTGTTTTAAATGTCCTTGGAGAACAAAAGGCAAGCGAAAGCAGTGACCTGACATGCTCTGCAAAGAGATCTCATCAATAGTAAATAAGGCACAGACCTCAAGGAGTGGTGGGGAAAGCGCCCTCCTCCTCCATGTGCATGGAGACTGCCTGCTCCGCGAGGGTCCAAGGACAGAGTGCTTCAGGGACCTTCGGATGGTGTCCTGCGCCCGCCTTTTCTCAACTGCTCCTTTCAGAGCACATTCGGGAGTCACTACCTGACTCACCGCACCCGCGGGGGGCTGAAGAGAAGGGCACACACATCAGGGCAGGGACGGTCCAATGCCAGATGGCGTAGAAGCTTTTGCTGATGACGTCAGCAGCAGCAGCAAAACACTAGTGTTCACCCTAAACCTACTTGCTCGTTACCGTAGAAAAAGGGTCTGAATCACCCCTTCCACTCTGAGGATTCATGAGGGAGGGAGGCGGTGTGATCTCACAAAAACAAGGGAGTTTGGAAAGAAGGAAGCAGAAAGGGAGAAAAAGCAAATACAGACTGGCCAGTGTGTTCCAAGAGCAAAGCCCATCGGAGGCAGAAATCAAGCAAAATGGACCAGATGAAGAAATTAAAGAGTATGGTAGCTTGTAAAAGTGTCATGGTTTTAAAATTTTAACCTTCCCACTCTTCACATGGAATATTTAGTAAGTAGTGCCTAGGTTAGGGCTCAGGAAGCCTTCCCGAGATATCGGTGTGATCCGACAGCAGTTAGTGATAAATCTGGGAGGGAACAAATAAAGGAAGGAAATGTTACTTTTCTGGATTCTGCCACTTGATACTAAAACCCTGAACTCCTTGCGCCAAAAAAAAAAAAAAAAAAAATACAGAAAGAGTTTTGTATATGTATGTGAAAAGCCTGATGCCATTTGGCATAATATATGTGATGTGTGCAAAGAAAATAACTAGCAACCTAGATATTCTACATGCAAAACACCCCTCAAAAAGAAAGATACATACTGTTACTTCCACTGATTGTGCATTGGCTAATTCAGACCTGCTTTCATCCTGGGGACTGGGAAGCGGGGTGGGGGGGATGGTAACATCCACAACAAAGCACTTGTACCCAGAATATAAACTCCAAAAGTAAGAAACCAAACAATCCAATTAGAAAATGGGCGTTAAGACTGGGAGAGCCACGTCATCAAAGAGAATGAATCGATGGCAAGTATACACAGGAAAGTTTCTTTTCAACATCACTGGCCATCAGGGAAATACAAATTAAGGCCACCAAGAGATAGTGTCACATACCTACAGAAAGAGCTTACAGACAAAAGAAAAGCAATATTAAGTTTTACTGAGAATGTGGCAAATTGCAATTTACCTGTTTTCAAATTCACATCCAACGGCATACTACTTCAAAAACAATGTCTGTTTTTTTTTTATCTCCATTCTTCTGTTCAGCCATTCCATTTTTTGTTTAATACTGTCTTTTTCAGTTTTAGAATTTCCATGTGGTTTTTTTATAGCTCTTGTTTCTCTGCTAATATTTCTTATCTTTTCATTCATCAGCAGACTAGTTGACTTGCTAAAAACAAAGCTATAACAGCTTTCATTACCCTTTTCCAAAAACCCACATCTGGGTCAATTTCAGGTTCATCTCAGCTGAATGTCTTCACCTTTATTTCCCTGGTTTTTGGTGTGGCAAGCAATTTTGAACTACAACCCACACATGGTGAGACTCTGTGGACTTTGCTGTTTTTTCTTGAAAAGCTGTTGATGTTTTGTTAATAGGGCATTCTTGGTAGGACTCAAATTGCAAATTCTGTCTCTGGGGATGAAGCTCAAATGTCACTCCAATTCGTTCATTTTTACCTATTTTTCTTGTGCATGTGTGTTTCAAGGACCCACCAGAGATGAGGGAGGAATTTACACACAGAGTTTGAGGTCTGTCCTCACTGGCCCCTTCCTTCCTGAGACTCCCTCCTCACCTTCCACTGTCTTAGCCTCTGCTCTGCCTTCAGTTGACAAGCTGACTATATGACCATAGTGGGATATTCCCTATAGAAAACATACTATTAAAAAAATCAAATCTGGAATTGTTTTCAATTGTTATATAATTGGGGGGTGGGTAATAACAGCACTGTCTTTTTCCATTTCACGACTTAGGTTGTAATTACAGGAACGTCTGCCTTTCAGTGATTCAGTGAACCATATACTGTTCTCTCATCTATTATCTGTTTGTGTGATACTGTTCACAACAATAAAAATTTGATGCTCAAAGCTGAACAAGTATATCCACTGTTTAGATTTGGCTAAAATGACTAATGCCATTGTTTCAATGGGAGTGAATTTGGGGATAATGAAGATTATATGGGACAGAAATTACGTGTTAATTTAATATCTAAATATATAGTCTTGGGGCACCTGGGTGGCTCAGTTGGTTGAGCGTCCAACTCTTGATTTCAGCTCAGGTCATGATCCCAGGGTCATGGGATCTAGCTCTGAGTGGGGCTCCGTGCTGAGTGTGGAACCTGCTTGGGATTCTCTCTCTCCCTCCCTCTCTCTCTCTCCCTCTGCCTCTGACACTCCCCCTGTCTAAAAAAAAAAGACTATATATATATATATATATGTATATGTATATATATATATATATATTTAGTCTTATTATATGGTTGATTATAATTATTTGCCTGTGTTTATTATATTGAGAGGCCTCATGAGGGAAAACAGTTATGTTTATCTTCTTTACCGTCTCTTAGCCCACTTATTCATTGTTCTGTCAATAATCAGATATTTATTGTTTATTTATTGAGTTGGTACCATTCTTGGCATGGGAGGTGCAAAGGTAAATAATGGAGGCGAAAATAATGACCTCATACAGATTACATAGAAGTGGACCATGAAAAAAATTTTTAATCAATATATAATGCCAGAGAATGGTTGTGCAATAAATAAATCAGACTAAAATGATATAGAGAGTTGAAGAGTGTGATAATTTTTGTTGGATAATCAGAGAAGATCTTTCAACAGTTGATTCTTGAGTTGAGATCAATATAAAGTGAGGCATAGGGGAGCCCGGATGGCTGAGTCGGTTAAGCATCCGACTTCAGCTCAGGTCATGATGTCACAATCCGTGAGTTCAAGCCCTGCGTCGGGCTCAGTGCTGACAGCTCAGAGCCTGGAGCCTGCTTCAGATTCTGTGTCTCCCTCTCTCTCTGACCCTCCCCTGATTGCACTCTTGTCTCTCTCTGTCTCTCTCTCAAAAATAACTAAACATTAAAAATAAATTAATTAATTGATTAAATAAATAGTGAGGCACTAAGGCAAAAGAATGTTCTAGGTTTGGGGAACAAGAACTACAAAGGCCCTGAGGCAGGCATGTACTTCACAAGTTGGAAGAAGAGTATGGGTCAGTGTGCTTGTAACACAGCGAATAAGGGAATATGTGTCAGGAAACAGGGCTAGAGTGTGTTAATCCTTGTATATCAGGGTGTGGCATTTTATTCTCAGTTTCATGAAAATCCATTGGAAGACTCAGCAGGAAATGACATGATCTGCTTTATATTTTAAAGAAAAGACTGAGGGGGTTGCCTGGGTGGCTCAGTCAGTTAAGCATCCAACTTCAACTCAGGTCATGATCTTGCGGTTTGGGAGTTCAAGCCCCGCCTCAGGCTCTGCGCTGACAGCTCAGAGCCTGGAGCCTGCTTTGGATGCTGTGTCTCCCTCTCTCTGCCTCTCTCTCTCTCTCGCTCAAGAATAAATAAACATTAAAGCAATCTTAAGAAGAAAGAAAGAAAATACTGGCTATTCTAGTTGCTATGTAGACGTGAGCAGGGAGGTATTCGGCAGGTGATCATGGAAGCCCAGTTATACGGTACTGGTGGCTTACACTGGGATGGCAGTGCCGGAGATAGTGAGAAGTGTGTGGGAACTGGGCAGATTTTTGAAAACAGACTCAACGGTATTTGTTGACAGAGTAAGTAGATAACTGGCTAGATTAGTACACTCATCAAATGGAGACTGTTGCAGACAAGCACATTGGAGAGCATATAATCAAGAGTTTGTGTTTAGGTAGGTTACACTGTGGTTCTATCAGTATTTAAATGACTAGATGGTTTGTTACGTGTTCTGGAACAGAAGGGAGAAGTTAAACATATAGAATGTATTCAGAATCATTGGCCTACTGAGTATAAAGAGAAATAAAACAGAAAAGAGGGGGTCTCTCTAGTCTAAGAGACGACGACTATACTAGAACAGGGCAGTTCATATCACGGTAACAAAATGACTAAATCCTTCAGTGTCTGAAATGATCAGGCCTCTTTCTTGGTCTCACTGCATGCCCTTGCTAGTAAGCTGGAAGTTAGTTCTACATCGCCCTTACTCCGGGACCCAACCTGATAGAGCTTCCATCATCTCGAGATGGCCAGAGGCCATGACAGAGAACAAAAAATAATGTTTGCAAATCATCTACTGGTTCTTAAAGCTTCTACCCAGAAGTCACAGTGTCACATTTTCATTGGCCAAAGCAAGTCACAAGGCCATGATAGACTTCAAAGGGCCAAGCAAGTGCTATATTAGCCTATGCCCAGAAGACAGAGATCCAGAAATACTGGAGGAACAGCATTCTTGCATGACACACACTGACAGTAGATGTCAGGATGAGGTAAAGTAATTGAAATATTTTGTTTGATGTTTCACTGATTTTGGTATCTCTTCAACCTCAACACCACCAAATGACTGATTATTTATAAGATGTCTAAAAAAACCCTCCATACTTTCAGATACAGGCAAGGTATTTTCAAAAGAGTGACAAGGACAGAGAGTGAAAACAAGAAAATATTTTAACAGCAGAATCACCATCCATATATGACAAGATACTGAGTGGCATCTTTCCTGTTGTTTTAGAACTGTGGCTAAAACTGAGGGCAAATGGAGCTAAGCACCATATAGTCTAGGTTCAAAAGCTTCCAGAAGTTGGAGTCAGACATTTCACAGATGACTCTGTGACCCAAGCAAGAGCAAATGTGGTCCTGCCACTGACCTCCGTCTCCCACTCCCAAGTCAACCCAATGGGAGGACTGAGAAGTCAAGGAGGTTGACACTTCTTTGAGAATGGAGTGCTCCTAAGCAGACCATCATCACACCCTTCTGAGGAGGAAGAAGGAGCCACTGACCCTTTCAACAGCAGGATGGTTCAAAATAATCACTTTTGAAGAGCAAGAATGGCTTCAAGAATAAAGGATCAGCATTTTACTCCCTGCTTGCATGGATGGATGGATGGATGGATGGATGCTTACTAGTGGAGAAACTACATTCTCAATATCTTATGTGCTAGGAATTTTCCAAGGGAAGAGTGAGCATTGACTGAGGAAGGTCTTTGGGCTTGGGCCATCTTTCTGGCACCCTACCAATAGGGCCATCACCCAGACGAGGAATCTCAGAAGATGGGAGCTATCCTACAAGGGTTAGGGAATGGTCAAAGAGGTCACACTTAGGCCAGAATGTTCACATCACAGAACAAGCATGAGGACTTTCTGTAGGTCTTTCGAAAGACCCACCCTTGCAAAACAGCTAGCATTTTGGGTGGTGTCTTAGTTTCCTGGGGTTGCCTTAACGAAGTCCCACAAATCGTGTGGCTCAAACAATGGGAATTTATTATGTCACAGTCCTGGAGGCCAGAAGTCCAATGTCAAGCTGTCCACAGGTTGGTGACTTTGCATGCTATGAGAAAGAATCTGCTCCGCACCCCTCTCCTAACTTCTGGTGATTTGTTGGCAAATTTTGTTAAGTCCTTGGCTTGTATATGCATCACTCTAATATCCATCCTCACCTTTACACAGTATTCTCCTGGCTTCACATCATCTTCCTTCTGTGCAGGTCTGCCTCTGTGTCCAAATGTCCCCCTTTTATAAGGACACCAGTCATGTTGCATTAGGGACCACCTAATAATCTTATTTTTAACTTGACTACCTCTCTAAGGGCCTATTTTTAATTAAGGTCACATTATGAGGTGATGAAGGTTAGGACTTCAACAATACATTTGGGGGAGGGGGCACAATTCAACCTATAACAAAAGGATAAAGCACAGAGGTCCATGTGGACAGTTCCTTACAAGGCCAAGAAGCTGGAAAAACCAACCCAGGGGGGAGCTGGAGGAACGTTTAGTCATTTCCTCTTTCCTCGCCCTTTGCTGCAATATGGCAATATCTAATAGCCACAGTAGAGGAGAGGAAGAAGAGTATACAGGATGACCCCCTGTGCCCTCTTCAAGACAAATCGGCTCTGCTCTTGGAGAAGAAGGAAAGTTTTATCTTCAGGATGGTGTCCCTCAAGTGAAATCTTTAATGTTTCTATTAAAATAGTACAGTTTTCAAGTTTGGCGTCTGCTTCGAACATAAAGAATTAAATTCCTTGGTGCGGTGATTCACATTTCACTGCTAATTTTAAATTTGATTTTTCACTTTGGTTACAATTAGCTTAATGTCCTTACACGGTTACCAAAAAAAGTATTTAGGCCAATACTGTTAGGATTTTTATCCAAACTCAGTATGAAGTAATTAACTCCCCAAGTTAATTCTCCCTTTGTTTTTAGCCTGACTCTACAGAGACAAAAGGAAATGTAATTCTCTTTGATACTTGAAACAATTTACTTACCTTGGGTCCTGACAAAGCCTTTGTTAAGATCTGTGATTTTGAAAGATGCCACAAGCCTCGTGACAAGTGTCGGCTGAGTTTATAGCATCCTATCAGATCACACTGAAACTTGAGGTACATTACTGCTATTTTAGAGGAAGAACAGAGATATTCAGATACAATTGATAATTTATTTCCTTGGGAGCCATCTACAATTAATATTCTCTTAGGTAAGTCCCTGCACATCATCCTGATACTTTGAGATTTCCAAGACAAAAAGATAATACATCGAAAAGCCTGGTCTACAAAGGTTCCTTTTTGGCATCATAAACCCTAGAGTCCAAGGTTCAGTTAGTCAACATGAGCTAGAAAGAAAGAAACAGGATAAATTCAGAAACTGCAAAGTGGCATCCTGAGCCAATTATGTATTGAATTTCCCTGATTCCAGGAAATTTTGGTGCTTTTTCTTTATAATGTATAGACTCAACAATACGAGTATAAATATACTCCCTTTGGGACCCCGTCCGTAGAGAAACATAAATAGAGTCGAAAGTGTTTAACTAGAAATACATTTTAAATAACAATATATACTAATGAGAAATGTTCCATCTGATGCACTCAAAGGTAACTATTTTCACTCAGTGAATTGACTGAAGGCTTCTATTGATGGGTGCTGTGTAATCAACACTATAGTCAGGAACTTCTTCAAACTGTCCAAACTGCAATATTCTCAATGCAATTTAGGCCTCTCACTCATCATCAGTATAAATGGAAAATTAAATGTATTCTCATATATATCACATATTTAAATCAACCTTTGGGACGATACACTTGGACTCTATTTAAAATAGCCAGCAAATAACAACAATTTCCTAGGAATAACCATAACAAGTAATTTCCATATTGCTCTGAAGAAATCATAAAACTTTACTGAGGGTCATAAAAGAAAACTTGAATAAATGGAGAAATATATGATAGTCCTGAATATGAAGGCGGAATGTTGCAAAAAATAATGGTTCTTTCTAAATCAGTGTGTGGGTTTAATATGATCCAATTAAAAACTGAGTGGAATATTCTTATGGTAACTCGTAAGTTTATCAGAGTAAATGAATAAGAATATTCAAGGAGGCGTGTCTGGGCGACTCAGTCAGCTAAGCATCCGACCCTTGGTTTCAGCTCAGGTCATGATCATACAGTTCGTGAGTTCGAGCCCCGCGTCGGGCTCTGTGCTGACAGCTCGGAGCCTGGAGCCTGCTTCGGATTCTGTGTCTCCCTCTCTCTCTGCCCCTCCCTCACTCATGCTCTGTCTCTCTCTGGCTCAGAAATAAATAAACATTAAAAAAAAAAATAATAATAATAATAATTTGGCATCACAGATTAGTTAAAAATAGACTCCATATATTGCAGAGAAGTCAAGTAAATTTTGACAAAAAAGGGGGGAGGAGAGGCTCAAATGAAGTTTCATGTCAATTCTTCACCAAATAAACACAACATGGGTAGTTGAAACATAGGTATGTTAAATATAAAAAAAAGTATAATCTTAGTGTTTTAGAAGCTCTATAGCAACATCACTGTGGTTTTCATAAAAATAACATAAAGAGTCACAAGGGAAAATCAGCATAACTTATGGCACCAAAGACAAAAATATTCTCTTGATCAAAAGGCATCATGAGTTGTTAATTTTAGCCATTCTGACAGGTGTGAGGTGCTATCTCATTGTGGTTTTGATTTGTATTTCCCTGATGATGCGTGATGTTGAGCATGTTTTTTCACGTGCCTGTTGGCCATCTGGATGCCTTCCTTGGAAAATTGTCTGTTTATGTCTTTTGCCCATTTCTTCACTGGCTTACTTTGTTTTTGGGCACTGAGTTTGGTAAGTTCTTTATAGATTTTGGATACTAACCTTTATCTGATACGTCATTTGCAAATATCTTCTCTCATTCTGTTGGTTGCCATATAGTTTTGTTGACTGTTTCCTTTACTGTGCAGAAGCTTTTTACCTTAACGAGGCCCCAAAAGTTCAGTTTTGCTTTTGTTTCCCTTGCCTTCAGAGACATGTCAAGTAAGAAGTTGCTGCAGCCAAGGTCAAAGAGGTTGCTGCCTGTTTTCTCCCAAAGGATTTTGATGGTGTCCAGTATCACATTGAGGTCTTTCATCCATTTTGAATTTATTTTTGTGTCTGGTGTAAGAAAGTGGTCCATTGGATATTCTTTCCTTCCAAATGTCCATTGAGTGATGAATGGATAAAGAAGATGTGCCATATATATGTGCGTGTGTGTGTGTGTGTGTGTGTGTGTGTGTGTACACACACAATGGAATACTGCTTGGTGATGAAATCTTGCCATTTGCCACAATGTGTGGAACTAGAAGGTATTACGCTAAGCGAAATAAGTCAGAGAAAGACAAATATCATATGATTTCACTCATATGTGGAATTTAAGAAACACAACAGATGAACATAGGGGAAGGGAAGGAAAAAGAAGATAAAAACAGAGAGACAGGCAAACCATAAGACATTCTTAAATACAGAGAACAAACTGAGGGTTGTTGGAGGGCTGTTGGGCGGGGGGGATGGGCCAAATGGGGGATGGGCATTAGTAAGGGCACGTGTTGGGATGAGCACGAGGTGTCATATGTAAGTGATGAATCCCTGGGTTCTACTCCTGAAACCAAGACTACACTGTATGGAAACTAACTTGAATTTAAATTTAAAAGAAAAAAAGGCATCATGTAAAATTTGAAAGGCAATGAGTGGCTTTCTGACTTCTGATACATTCTTTGGCCAGCAGTCCATCACCGAAGCTCTCCCAGTTTCCCCTTACAAACTCTTTGAAGCCACAGAAAGGATAATACCAAAGCCCAAGACTGACAGCCAGCATATTCCCAGAATCCTGGAGGACTGCTTACTAGTTTATCTAACTTATGGGACTGAACTGACAAAATGACAGGTAGCTGGCCCTGCAACAAGCCTTTTCTTTGAAAAAGAACAGATTTGGTAGGTAGATGCTCTATACCCCCCCCCCCCCATGCCTGCGGTTTATTCGGAAGTCCAGAGTTGGCTCCAAGCAGGACACCAGGCCTTGACTGCCCTCCCCAGACTGGTTCCCTGGGCCCCCACCCAGCCCACTCTAATGACCCCCGCAGAGAACCACAGGACATTAAAGAGACACACTGTCAAAGGCCTTTGCGTTCTGTTTAAGGAGGTCTTTGCTATCCTGTGATACTTACCAGAATTCACCTTTAAAATAAGTCCATGGATGATAGGAACCACATTTTCTTTTTTTTTTCCTTTTAGTATTTATTTTTGAGAGACTGCAAGCAGGGGAGGGGCAGAGAGAGGGGGACAGAGTATCCAGAGCGGGCTCTGTGCTGACAGGCTGACAGCAATGACCTGGATGCAGGGCTTGGACTCATGAACTGCGAGATCACACGACCTGAGCCACAGTCAGACGCTCAACTGACTGAGCCACCCAGGTGCTCCTAGGAACCACATTTTCAGTGTATAATAACAGAACAATTTGATAGGTACTTCACATCATGACATAGGACTAAAATTTATCAAGGGGCACCTGGGTGGCTCGGTTGGTTAAGTGGCCAACTCTTGATTTTGGCTCAGGTCCTGATCTCACGCTTGGGTTCGTGAGATGAAGCCCCCTGTGTGGATTTGCACTGGCAGCACAGAGCCTGCTTGGGATTCTCTCTCCCTCTCTCTCTATGCCTCTGTACTTGATCACATGCGTATGCTCTCTTCCTCAAAATAACAAAATTAGAAAAAAAAAAGGGACTAAAATTTATCAAGATCCTGCCTAAATAGTTTTTAATAATTTTGATAATGGAAAAAATAGGACGTTTTGTTTATATTTTGAGACAAAATTATAATGAGAGCGATTATATGATAAGTATGGAACAGTTCTGCGACCAGTGTCCCCTAATGTCATCCTTGGATCACTTTACCTACTTCTCCCTACTCCTACCCCACCCTTGATCCCTGCTAACCTCTGGCAATCACTAATGTATTCCTATTTTTTTTTTTTCATTTCAGGAATGTTATGTAAATGCAATCATACAGTTAAGCGTATCACGAGTTTTTCCTTTTTACTGGGCTAGAGGGACAAGAGGCCCACCTTTGAGAAACACTGCATTAGGAAATATCCAATTCCATGATGTTTTGTAGTTTTCCTCTGTAACTCCTATAAGTAATTGGAATTTTCAATTCTTCCACTACAAGGACCCATTTATACTACCTGAAAAGGTTAAAGAGTTGATGGAATTTGTTCAGTCCAACAGAATGGCTCTAGACATACCTGTGGAAATGCTGATAATTATTTCCCAAACAGGCAAACCACCATGATGATTATAGAGAGAAACAAATTCCATGCCACTTAAAAAAACATTTTTTTAATGTTTATTTATTTTTGAGAGAGAGACAGAGACAGAGCATGAGCGGGGGAGGGGCAGAGACACAGGGAGTCACAGAATCCGAAGCAGGCTCCGGGCTCCGAGCTGCCAACACAGAGCCCGACGCGGGGCTTGAACCCAAGAACTTGTGAGATCATGACCTGAGCCGAAGTTGGACACTTAGCTGAGTGAGCCACCCAGAAGCCCCTCCATGCCACTTTTTAAGTGTTGTCTGTCTAGCTGCTTCTAACACTTGAATTTCTGAGAAAAGCAGGGTAGCACCTGAAGCAACAATGCTATTACCCGTTCTAGATGAATACTAGATGCTATTCTGCTGATGTTTTGCTTGGATACAGCAGAAACTATGCTGCCTAGAATTTCCAGGAAACTGTTCTGTAAATCCTGCATGGTTGACAGTGAGTGAATTGAGTCACGGGTAATCCAGTCACCTTGTCTGTTGCTAAACACTGAGTCTGGACAAAGTTTTCCTTGTCCACACGTGAGTTAAGAGAAAGAAATAGTAAAACAGAGTAAATAAATATCACTCTGATCCCTCCAGGAAGAAAACCCTTAATATATTAATAGAAACAAATTAAATCCAAGATTTTCAGAAATATTTAAAAATAAGTTTTCCACTAATAAAAGTTTAGCATATATACTGTCTAATCCCAACCAAAAAAAAGGAAAATTGTTTTTTAAAGGTAAAAACATCAAATTTTCATTGGTAATCAAAGAAATGATGTAAGGTAAACACAACAACATTATACTTTATCAAACTGTCAGTTTATTTTATGGTATTAAATGCAGAGTTTTCAGTAGTATAGATAAATGTTTTAAGTGCTAATGATGAAAATTAAAAAATACCCTAGTTAGTGGGAAATTAAATGACATATACAAAGAGCCTTATGCATGATTATACCTTTGGCCAGTAATGTCATTTTTTTAACTCTGTCCTAAGACAATAATCAAAGAAATACAAAGGGCATCATGTATAATATTTTCCATAGTTAACTTATTTATATTATCAATAAATCATAAAAAATATAAATTTTCAAATATATGAATATTTAATGTAACTTTTGTGCATTCATATCATGAAATATTATGTGGTCATTAAATGCCAAATTTTAAATAACATTTTATGAATTGGCATAATGTATATAACACAATGCATTCTCATAAAAATCAGGATAAAACCTTTAGTACAATCCCAATTTCAAAATGGATTTACATGTAAAGCAATTTTATGGGGGCCCCTGGGCGGCTCAATAGTTTGAGTGTCCAACTTCGGCTCAGGTCACGATCTCATGGCTCATGGGTTCGAGCCCCGTGTTGGGCTCTGTGCTGACAGCTCAGAGCCTGGAACCTGCTTCAGATTCTGTGTCTCCCTCTCTCTCTGCCCCTCCCTTGCTAACGCTCTATCTCTCTCTCTTCCCAAAATAAATAAACGCTAAAAAAATAAAGAAATTTTATGTATATTCATAATTATAGTGCTATTTCCAATGATAAAACGTGAAAAAAATTGCTAAGTTTCCAGCACAAAGCTCTGTACTATAAGATAGCCATAGCATGTAACATTATGTATGTACTAAAAATCATGTTAAAAAATTAATGAATTGACAAATTGCTCATAATATAAGTGGGAAAAGTCAGCATAATAAATTGCATATAGAGTATGTTTCTTATAACACAAAATAAACATAAATGCATATGTGCATTTTACTGGAGAAATACGTGCACAGAATAAATACTAGGGAAATATAATGAATGGCCAACAATGATCTTTGCTCAGTGGTTAGATTAATTTCAGGTGCCATTTTTTTTTTATGTTTTGCATAGTTTCGTTTGGTGTTTTTAAAATTTTTACAGTGAGCGTGAATTAGCTTAATGACCAGGAGAATAAACTGTATATACTACCTGTGTGTGCTTATGGAGTATGTATGTGTGTGTTCTCTAGAATATATATTTGTATATACACACATAGATTTTATTCAGATTCATCTCTATCTATCCATCTATGTACATATCTATTAGCTACAGAAGATGAACACATGTACACACACATTATATTGGTTATTCTAGAGACCATATTCGTGGTCATTTTTTTTCCTTGGTTATGAAATTGCTATGTATTTCTCTATGATGCTAAGTAAAAGCTCTTGAGCTTTTTTTCTTCCGTGTTCTTTTTAAAGGAAACCACTTTGTGTTCCAAGAATGTTAAAAGAATTTTTCAATTATTTCTAAAGTACAAACAGTTGTAGAAGGACCACTGGGTAATTAATAACAACATGGACACAGGCATGCACTGAACTCTAATTAATTTATTCTGTAACGTGACTTGAAATGGGTGGCTAATTTTAGCTACATTAGATGCATGTTGTATCATATTTTCTTTCTGTATTTGCAATTTAAACCAAAAGACTTTGGCGGGAGGCATTGTTTTCATTAATTCAAGAATAAAGGCTCTGTATTTGTCTTCCTACCAGCTGAAATGAGGTAAAGACAGGAGGAGACCAATTAGCAAAGCGCACATATTGAGTAAGTCCAAAGCAAAGGAATGGGCGGGAGTCCAAATGAAGAGACTTTCTACTCTTACATGGCCATCGCAACAGATTTAATGCCGTGTGACGTGCACACTTCTTCTCATGAGTCACCAGTTAGAGTTTGATCCTGGATTTGGTTGTAGAAAATGAGTATAAGTAGCATCACTTGCGCATCTGTTAAAATGAGACACAAAGGTCTTACTCAACAGATATTGGCATCCCCAATTCTAACACAGTAGACAAGGCTGATAAAAAGGATTTGGGCAAATACGGCCACTCTCTCCTTTATGCTTCAGTTTACTTGAAATGATTATGAAGACTTCTATTGATGCTGAATATTCCAAAATTATGAAATCACTCTGAGTTTTCTTTCTTAAAGAACAAATGAAGAGTTTGTTTAGGAGTAAAAAAGGTGAGACAAATTGTAATCTTGGGGTCTGGGTATGAAAGCTGCCTTTCACAATTTTCCTTCATGACATAAAAACACATTTGATTTATTATTGAGTGTGAAGGACATTCACTCATTCACTTCACCCAAGGTTTTTCAGCCTTTGTCGGGGTGCTGTCCCGCATGCATCATAAGTTCTCCGGCAGCATCTCTGGCCTCTCCCCACCACATTCCAGGATCAGGCCTGGTTTTAACAACCAAAAAGGGCTTCAGATGTTGCCAAATGTTTCCTAAAGGATAAAAATCTCTACCAGTCAAAAACTCCTGCATTAATTCATCAGTCAATTCTTAAACATTTGGAGATCTTACTTTTTAAAATTTTTTAATGTTTAGTTTTGAAAGAGAGAGAGAGAGAGAGAGAGAGAGAGAGAGAGAGAGAGAATGAGCAGGGAGGCGCAGAGAGAGAGGGAGACACAGAATCCAAAGCAGGCTCCAGGCTCTGAGCTGTCCGCAGAGCCCAATGCGGGGCTTGAACCCACAAACCGTGAGATCATGACCTGAGCCAAAGTGAGACACTTAACTGACTGAGCCACCCAGGTGCCCCTAGATCTTACTTTGTGTGTAACACCGTGCTGAGTACAGAGACAGACCTAAATAAAATGAAGTCTTGGGGCACCTGGGTGGCTCAGTTGGTTGAGCATCTGACTTCGACTCAGGTCATGATCTCGCAGTTCAGGAATTTAAGCCCCACATCGGCCTCACTGCTGTCCGTGAGGAGCCGGCTTTAGACCCTCTGTCCTCCACTCTCTGCCCCTCACCCACTCACACTGTCTCACAAATAAATAAACATTTAAAAAAATGCAGTCTTGGCTTCAAGGAGCTCAATTTCAACACACGAACAGACAATCAAAGAATGGGTGGTGTGTAAGTGTATATGTGTAAGTATATATATGCGAGATGTGTAAGTATATGTGATGTGTGGGTATATATATTGTTCACCTCAGCTAAACAATCAGAGAAAGTTTCCTAGAGAGGGAAATGCAAGTTTTTGAGTTCTGAGGAATGAGTAATAGTTAGCCAGGTTAGGAAAGTATACAAATTTATATATAAATTATACAAATTACATATTTAGGATCTACTGGGTGAGCGGTCGGAGGTCCAAATGTTAGATTGTGGTTGTAGTACGTAATGGAAATACTCTGGTTCCTGTCGTCCAGTCACCTCCGAGCTTTTTCTCAAGCAGAAGGGATGTGGGAGAATGTTTTATAGTTCAGGTTCTGAGTCACATCTTCATCACAAGAGAGCAGAGGTTGTTTACAATAGGATATTATACATTAATATACATAATTAGATCAAAGATGTGCCTTAAACATCAGATCAGAAAACAATTCACCTTTAGGATTTATCAGATATAAACTTGAGTTGACAGAGGCCATCAGGCAAAGAAGATTCCTGGAATTTGGGTCATAGTTACTTACAAGGGAACAACAAAAAATGTTCATGACGTAGTCAGGACCAGGGGGAGAGCTGAGTGTCTAGTGTTGAGGTGTGATCTTCCTCAGCACTTTCCTTTCTTATTAATCTCACACCAGTCAAATAAAACTCTTTGGCTCCACTAAAAGTTAGAAAAAAATTTCCTGGGTGGTCCATAAAAAGTAGATTTCACCTACCATGAAATCATAGGTAGATAGATACATGATGAAGTTAGTGAAGATTAAGCTTCAGGACACCTTGTATTTATGGGCCCCTCCTAAGAATCTGGGGGGGGGGTGATGGGGTCCTAGAAAAGCACCCTCATAATCACATCTTTTGTAAAATTTGTAGAAATAATTAAGCTCTTTTAACTAAAATCCATGAAGATTCCCATCATTTTCTGTTCCGAGTTCCCTTCATCACGTCCACACTTGTGTAGGGTACACCTGAAGTCGCTTTCTCTTGCGGACCCCCATATAAGTGAAAGTGTACCCAGGAATGCACTTGGTTTGGTTTTAGGGGGATACATTCGTTTGGTGTGTGGCCACTCCCACCAATGGTTATAGCATCGCTAAGTCTAAGTCCATGAATGGCTTTCAGGAACATCCCTTCCTAAAACTGTGTCGTCCCATGTGGTACAGAGGTACCATGTTTATAGTACCACACACACACACACACACACACACACACACACACACACACACACACACTTTGGGTAGTGGAGAAGAAACAAAGCTGACAGTATAGGGGACCAAGTGGCAAATCATGTCAAACCCCCTCTCCAATTTCTTCAGATCCCATTGTGCCACTTTGTGCATCTCTTCTCTTTGGTGCGGAGAGCCAGAGTTGCCTGGTCTAAAAATTCAACCAATTTCTGACTGGCCTGGGTAGGGGGAGGAGCACCCAGATCCCTAGGTTTCTGGGCAGGAAACCTGTGAGGTCAGGGCATCTATCTTCTGGGGACTCTGACTGAAATCCACACATCCTTGGCCTCCTCCTCTTTCCTGGAGGTAATACCTTCTTGAAATCCCTTACAGGAAAACCCTAATCTTGAGGTCTGTTTCCAAGAAACCCAATCTGATACAAGCCAAAACTATTCGGGATGTTTGTAACATTTATCAGCTTTTTACAATTCTAACTCAAGGTTATTTATTTTATTACTATAAATAAACATTTGTTCCTATGCCTAAATTGACAAATTTAGGCATAGGAACAAATGTTTATTTATAGTAATAAAATATATTGTTGTGTTCTTTTTCTTAAAGAAGGACACTCAAACTGTGTAAGGTTTAGATCCCACAAAGCCAGGACCTTCTCTGTGTGGGTTAGAATAGGACTAGAGTGTTATCCATACAGGGTGGAGTCAAGGACAAAGTGAAATATCAGTCTTTGCAGACATGGTATGAAGGGACATGTGTACTCTCCCCATTAGAAAGCCCAGAGAAACAGTCCTTGGAAGTCCCTGATCAAAATCCATATAACTGATGACACTCAATGTACATCATTAAGTTATCTGAATATTTGGCCAGTTATTTAACTAGCCATACTCAAGAAGAAACCAAGGAACACTTGGATTATAGAAAGTCAAATCCAGAAGCGAACAGTGCTAACAACAGTTCGATATCAGAAGAATAAAGGTAATTAGGTCTCACCACTCTTAAATGTAACGATTTCATACAATCTATGCACTCTATTTTCCTAGAAGTACCAAAGTTCTGCTAATAAGTTTAATAATTAAAATTCCACAGCATCTGAATTAGATACAAAAGATATTCTGCTTTGAATATCATCTTCTACACTGAACAATGTTAATGTTTTATTTATAATGTTTTACTTAGGATATTACTATACACTTAAGATTGAGTGAGTTACTTAACCTGATTAATGCCCACAAAAAACTTCCTCTTTTATCTGTGTTTTAGAGAATTGTTTATGAATTATGTGATCCTTGAAAGATTTTTAAATGCAACTGTAAAATCATGTGGTCCTGGAGAATAGCCGAAGCCTGATAATTTGAATATCTTCCATAAATGTCCATTAAGTTTGCGAATATTTTGAGTTATTTCTTTTAGTACGAGGGATAAGTCATTTAAGAAAAATAATCTTTTTGTTGATGTTTTTACATTTCTTATAGAAAGATTTACAGATATTTAATCACAATTTTATACTGTACTAAATCGATTTGTCACATATTTTAAAATTATCATACCCATCTTAGCATACCTAAACATTTGTTTTCACTTTTATCTCTTTTTCTCATGTACTGAATATTTTTTTTAATATATGAACCTCATCACTAGTTTCTCATTTTAAATGTCAATGTTATTTCTTCAGGATTCTCTTGGCATTTTTTATTCTGAGTCTATTCATTGTAATTGTTACTTGTATAGAAATACACATGCTTAAGGGCATACATTTTCCTATGACCACAATTTTTACTATACTCAACATGTTAATATACATACTGTTCTCATGAACATTACTTTCCTAAGAGTTGATAATTATGTCAGAAATTTACTCTTGAACCCAGAAACTGTTGAGAACAATGTTTTCTTCTCCTTTTTGGTTGGATATATTGTTTACATAATTATTCTCTACCTAATTTATATTGCATTAGACTAGTAAAGGCAGCCTAAAGAGAACTTCTTTTGTGCACCTATAGAAGTTTCCTTTGAATCTATATTAGGAAAAGTTTTTTTTGTTTTGTTTTGTTTTTGTTTTTGTTTTTTTTTACTATCCAAGGATTCTTACAAAGGATAGAGTGGAAATTTGGTATTATTCTCAAAATTATCCTTGTTTGTTACATTTTTTTCAAATGACTTACAAATTCATTTATTGTCTACTGGATCTTTCAAGTGGTTTAGGAAAGCCTTTCTTCTGCTTTTTTACTCCATAATTCCTATCAGCTCTGATTTTTTAATAAAACATTTCAATGTATTTTGTCACTCTTGAATTCATCCTCTTACAACTCATTTTTCCTTCCTTTATGTTTTCTCTTTTTGTTTTTTTTTTTTTTTTAATTTTTTTTTCAACGTTTATTTATTTCTGGGACAGAGAGAGACAGAGCATGAACGGGGGAGGGGCAGAGAGAGAGGGAGACACAGAATCGGAAACCGCCTCCAGGCTCTGAGCTATCAGCCCAGAGCCTGACGCGGGGCTCGAACTCACGGACCGCGAGATCGTGACCTGGCTGAAGTCGGACGCTTAACCGACTGCGCCACCCAGGCGCCCCTCTTTTTGTTTTTTAGCTTCTTGTTTATTTCCTACTTCATTGACTTGATGTTTTCTGACACCTCACCTAGACTTATGTGCTCATTGCAGTCTCAAGTTTTGATCCTCACGTAGTGCAATGTCCTTGTTAATCCTTATAGACGTAGATTAGAATTTATGAATAATTTTCTGTCGCAATCCCAATAAAAATGCCACCAGGTCTTTTTCTGGAGAAAGTTACAAACTGATTCTGTCAAATACAGGGATAAGAAAGGATCAAAATTATTCAACATGATTCTAGAAAGCTATACCAAAGCTAGAGAATTTATGCTACCGTATCAACAGATTTACTCCAGAGCTATAGTCATTAAGAAAGTGTGGCAGCTTAAGAACAAGGAAATAGAGAATCCAGAAGAAGACACATACCTGTATGGACAAAAGTAACAGAATAAAGAAGGTTTTGATTTTCTTTTAAATAAGTCAACATGGGAAAACTAGACTTTTTTTTTGGAAATACAAGTGTATCTAGCTTCTTTTTTTTCTTCTAATATAGATATTATTCTAAGGTGGTTACAGATATAAATGTGAAAGGCAAAATCAAGAAGTTTGCCAGAAGATAGCCAGGGGTAAATATCTTCATGAACTTAAAGAGAACATAAAAAAGTATTTGCCATTAACTAAATGCTCCAATCAAAAACTATAGGGTATCAGAATGGATAAAAAACAAGATCCATTTATAGGCTGCCTATAAGAGACTCATTTTAGACCTAAAGACACCTGCAGACTGAAAGTAAGGGGCTGGAGAACATTCCATCATGCTAATAGACATCAAAAGAAAGCTGGGATAGCCATACTTTTATCAGACAAAGTAGATTTTAAAACAAAGACTGTAATAAGAGATGAAGAAGGGCATTATATCATCATTAAGGGGTCTATTCATAAAGAAGATCTAACAGTTGCAGGGGTATGTGGATGGCTCAGTCGGGTAAGTGTCTAACTCTTGGTTTCAGCTGAGGTCATGATCTCACGGTTTATGAGTTTAAGCCCAGTGTTGGACTCTGCATGGCTGGGGCAGAGCCTACTTGGAATGCTCTCTCTCTGCCCCTCCTCTGCTCTCTATCTCAAAATAAATAAACTTAAAAAAAAAAAAAGATCTAACAATTGTAAATATTTATGCTCCAAACATGAAAACACCCAAACATATAAATTGATTAATAAAAAATGTAAAGAAACTCATTGATACTAATACAATACTAGTAGGGGCCTTTAACACCCCACTTACAACAATGGACAGATGATCTAAGCAGAAAATCAACAAGGAAACAATGGTTTTGAATAACACACTGGACCAGATGTAATACACTAACAGATGTATTCAGAACATTTCATCCTAAAGCAGCAGAATACACATTCTTTTTGAGTACACATGGAACATTCTCCTGAACAGGTCACATACTGGGTCACAAATCAGCCCTCAACAAGTACAACAAGATTGAGATCATAGCATACATATTTTCAGATCACAAAGACATGAAACTTGAAGTCAACAACAACAACAAATTTTAATTTTTACTAAATTTTTTACTAAAGAAAGAATGGATTAACTAGGAAATTAAAGAAGAAATAAAAAATACAAGGAAGCAAATAAAAATGAAAACATGACAGTCTAAAACCTTTGGGATGCAGCAAAGGCAGTTCTAAGAGGGAAGTATATTGCATGTCAGGCCGATCTCAAGAGGCAAGAAAGGTCCCGAGTACACAACATAACTACACCTAAAGCAGCTAGACAAGGAACATCAAATAAAGCCTAAAGCTAGCAGAAGGAGGGAAATAATAAACATTAGAGCAGAAATAAATGATATAGAACACACACACACACACACACACACACACACACCCAGAACAGATCAACCAAACTAAGAGCTGGTTCTTTGAAAGAATTACAAACCCCTAGCCAGACTTATTAAAAATAAAAGAGAAATGATTCAAATGTATAAAATCACAAATTAAAGAGGAGAGATCATAACCAACACTACAGAAATACAAACAATTATAAGAGAATACTATGAAAAGTTATATGCCAACAAACTTGGGAATCTGGAAGAAATGGAGAAATTCCTAGAAACTCACAAACTACCAAAACGGAAACAGAAAGAAATAGAAAATTTGAGCAGACCCATAACCAGGAAAGAAATTGAATCAGTTATCAAAAATCTCCCAACAAGGGGCGCCTGGGTGGCGCAGTCGGTTAAGCGTCCGACTTCAGCCAGGTCACGATCTCGCGGTCCGTGAGTTCGAGCCCCGCGTCAGGCTCTGGGCTGATGGCTCAGAGCCTAGAGCCTGTTTCCGATTCTGTGTCTCCCTCTCTCTCTGCCCCTCCCCCGTTCATGCTCTGTCTCTCTCTGTCCCAAAAATAAATAAACGTTGAAAAAAAAAAAATAATCTCCCAACAAATGAGAGCTCTGGGACAGATGGCTTTCCAGGGGAATTCTACCAAACATTCAAAGAAGAGTTAATACCTATTCTTCTCAAACTGTTCCAAAAAAATAGAAATGGAAGGAAAACTCCCTAATGCATTCTACAGAGCCAGCATTACTAGACAAAATCCCACTAAAAAGGGGAATTATAGACCAATTTCCCTGATGAACCTGGATGCAAAAATTCTCAACATTAGCAAATTGAATTCAATAGTACATCAAAATAATTATTCACCATGATCAAGTGGGATTTATTCCTGGATTGCAGTGCTGGTTCAATATTTACAAATCAATCAATGTGATACACCACATTAATAAAAGAAAGGATAAGAACCATCTGATCTTGTCAATAGATGCAGAAAAAAACATTTTGACAAAATATAGCATCCATTCTTGATAAAAGTCCTCAACAAAGTAGGGATATATGGAATATATCTCAACATCATTAAGGCCATATAGGAAAGACCCACAGTTAATATCATCCCCAATGGAAAAACTGACAGCCTTTTCCCTATGGTCAGGAACAAGACAAGGATGTCCATTTACACCATCACTATTTAACATAGTACTGGAAGCCTTAGTCTTAACAATCAGACAATAAAAAGAAATAAAAGGCATCCAAATTGGCAAAGAAGAAGTCAAGCTTTCACTATTTGCAGATGACATAACACTATATGTATAAAACCCAAAAGACACCACCAAAAAATTGCTAGAACTATACAAGAATTCAGCAGTCACAGGATACAAAATCAGTGAGCACATATCTATTGCATTTCTATACACCAATAAAGAAGCAGCGGAAAAAGAAATTAAGGAATTGATCCCATTTGCAAATGTATCAAAACCAATAAGATACTTAGGAATAAACCTAACTAAAGAGGTGAAAGACCTATGCTCTGGAAACTATAGAACACTTATGAGAGAAATTGAAAAGGATACAAAGAATGGGAAAAACATCCTGTGCTCGTGGACTGGAAGAAAAAATATTGTTAACATGTCTATACTATCCAAAGCAATCTACACATTTAAAACAAATGTTTTAATCTAAATACCTATCAAAATACCACCAGTATTTTTTGCAGAGCTACAAAAAATAATTGTAAAATTTATATGGAAGCACAAAAGACCCCGAGAAGCCAAAACAATTCTGAAAAACAAAACTGGAGGCATCATGATTCCGTATTTCAAGCTATATTACAAAGCTGTAGTTATCAAGACAGTGTGGTACTGGCACAAAAGCAGACAAAGATCAGTGGAATAGAAAAGAAAGCCCAGAAATGGACCCACAACTATATGGTCAACTCATCTTTGACAAAGCAGTAAAGAATATCCAATGGGGCAAACACAGTCTCTTCAACAAATGGTGTTGGGAAAACTGGATGATAACATGCAGAAGAATGAAACTGGACCACTTTCTTATACCATACACAAAAATAAATTCAAAATGGATGAAAGACCTAAACGTGAGACAGGAAATCATCAAAATCCTAGAGGAGAACACAGGCAGAAACCTCTTTGACCTCAGCCAGAGCAGCTCTTACTATACACATTGCCAAAGGCAAGGGAAACTAAAGCAGACATGGACTATTGGGACTTCGTCAAGATAAAAAACTTCTGCACAGGGAGGGAAACAATTAACAAAACTAAAACACAGCCTACAGAATGGGAGAAGGTATTTGCAAATGACATATCAGATAAAGGGTTAGTATCCAAAATCTATAAAGAACTCATCAACCTCAACATCCCACAAAGCAAATAACCCAGTTAAGAAATGTGCAGAAGACATGAATAGACACTTTCCAAAGAAGACATCCAGATGGCTAACGGACACATGAAAAGATGTTCAACATCACTCATAATCAGGGAAATACAAATCAAAACCACAATGAGATAGCACCTCACACCTGTCAGAATGGCTAAAATTCACAACACAAGAAACAACAGGTGTTGGTGAGGATGCGGAGAAAGGGGAACTCTTGCGCTGTTGGTGAGAATGCCAACTGGTACAGCCACTCTGGAGAACAGTATGGAGGTTCCTCAAGAATCTAAAAATAGAACTACCCTAAGACCCAGAAATTGCACTATTAGGTATTTACCCAAAGGATATAAAATACAGATTCCAAGGGGTACATGCACCCCAATGTTTATAGCAGCATTATCAACAATAGCCAAGCTCTGGAGAGAGCCCAAATATCTATCGACTGATGAATGGATAAAGAAGATATTGTGTGTGTATATGTATATGTATATATATGTATATGTGTATATATGTATATGTGTGTATGTATATGTATATGTGTACGTGTGTATATGTATATACATACACATGTATATAAACATACATACACATAAATATAATGGAGTATTTATTACTCAACCCATCAACAAGAATGAAATCTTGTCATTTGCAATGACATGGAAGGAACTAGAGGGTATTATGCGAAATTAGTCAGAGAAAGACAAATATCATATGATTTCACTCATATGAAGACTTTAAGACACAGAACAGATGAACTCAAGGGAAGGGAAGCAAAAAGAATATAAAAACAGGGCGGGGGACAAAACATAAGAGACTCTTAAATATGGAGAACAAACAGAGGGTTACTGGAAGGGTTGTGGGAGGGGGAATGGGCTAAATGGGTAAGGGGCATTAAGAAATCTACTCCTGAAATCATTGTTGCACTATACGCTAACTAATTTGGATGTAAATTTAAAAAATAAAATTGAAATTAAAAAAAAACAACAGGATAGCAACAAGAGAAACTAGAAGTATTATCATCTATGTAGAAAGTTCCAAAGAACACACAAAAACAGTTCATGGCACTAATGAGCAATTATAGAAAGCTTTTATTTTTTATTCCCAGGCTTTACTTTTATTTTTATTGTCAGGTGGTCCTTTTGATTTAGTTACACCCCAAAGCTCAACCATTGCTTCTCATCATATAACTACTGCTTTATAGTTAGATATTTTTTTTCTAGAATCAGTCACATGCTGTGCTGAAGCCAGTTATCCTCCTGAAAACATGACATTATTATATTTAGCCCATACCCTTGGCCTAGACATCCCCCATTCCCCAAGACAAATTCATCTGAGCCATCTCATTATCCTTCACTGTCGCTGGGGCTCAGTCAAAGCCACCCTGATCCAAACTGATTGGGGGTAGCGTCACTTAGGAACTTGCCTTCCAGAAGTTCTATAGGATCATTATGCCATAGTTTCAAATATGAAAGGGAGAAAGAACTTTTGATAAGTCTCACTAGACAAAAATTGTTACAGAGCATTTTCCCTAAGCAAAGAGGTTTATTGTGTTAGGATATAGAACTAAGAGGGACTATGTGGAATCCATCTTGCCAATGCAACCACTAATACAGGACTACATAGGAAGAGGTGAGCACGTTTTCTCACCAAAAGCAAGGGAAGTAGGTAGATCGACCAGTAGGTACACAGAAGTTAACAATCTCTGGTAGGCTGTGCCATTACATCATCATTCAGGGGCAATGAAATGCAAACAGGACAGCTGTCTTGACTGTTACTGTAGAAAAGACGTCACTTAATACCTACTGATCTCGTAAACTTAAATACATTAACAAAGGCATGAAAAACTCCTTTTATAGATACAAGATAGGGAATATAGTCAATAGTGTTGTATGGTGACAGATGGTATTCACTACATTTGGGGCGAGCACAGCCTAACATGATAGATTTATTGAATCGCTATGTTGGACACCTGAAACAAATGTAATGTTGTATGGCAACCATACTTCGATAAAAAAAAAAAAAAACCTCCTTTTGGGGTACCTGGATGGCTTAGTCCATTAAGCATCCAACTTTGGCTCAGGTCATGATCTCATGGTTCAAGAGTTTGAGCCCCACATCGGGGTCCACACTGGCAGTCCAGAGGCTGCTTGGGATTCTCACCTCCTTCTCTCTCTATACCCCTCCCCCATTCGCACGTTTTCTCTCTCTCTCTCTCTCTCTCTGTGTCTCAAAATAAATAAAGTTGCAAAAACACCACCTCCTTTTATAATTCTTTTATAATTGTACCCAAGTCCTGCCAAAGGAAATATGCCTAATTTTAATTTTTTTTATACAGACACACACACGGTATGGTATACACAATGCATATGTATGTATATACATGCATATGTATATACACATGTTTGTAGACATATGTATACATATGTATACATATGTTTTCAAATACAAAACAGAAACAGCCAGTGTTAAAACTGTTCAGTTAAATTTAATAAAAGATCTGAAATCCCAGGGTCCTATGGAATTTAAAGGTTCAAGAACCCCACCCTTGAAGTGTTTCTATTTGTACTAGTAATTCAAGCAAACACAGAGGGCTCTTGCGGGAATAGCCATAAAATGAAGCTCTGTTGTTATCTGACAAGTTATTTCCGGATCTGGTTCCCTCCTTTCTCTTCCTGATCCTAGTTTCTCTAAAGTTTCTTCCTGGGACATAACTGCTATTATTTCTTGTGGTAGAATTCTACTTCTCCCCTGAATTAAAAATACAGTAAAACCTTGGATGGTGAGTAACTTGTTCTGTGAGTGTTCTGCGAGATGAGTAAACATTTCTAATAAATTTTAACTTGAAAAACGAGCAATGTCTGCCAAAACGAGTAGTACATGATGGCGAATGTCACATGACCACAACTAAGCCAATGGTTCTTCTCTCTCTCTCTCTCTCTCTCTCTCTCTGTCTGTCTGTCTTTCTCACTGCAGGATTGTGGATGACCATCTCCCATGCTCGGGTGATCAGTCTCAGGCCACGGTGTTTGGCAGAAATCAGTGATTTTTCAGAACATTGGAAGGTGCCCACAACTGGCACTGGCATATTTTTTGTCACTTCCAAGCACCTGTGGACAGTCCTTTGCTCTTCCAGACAAGAGTCAGCCTAGGAATGCTTTGCTTCATTCTAGGTCAGGCTGCCTGCAGACCTAGAGCCCCTTTCCTCTGCTGCCTTATTGCCAGTCACATTGCATACAGTACATGACAAGAGTTTATTAATACTATACTGTAGACTACATCCATGCAAGTGTATACAATGGCCCCCATGCAAAAAAAGATTCCATTGAGCCCACAGATAGCAGTAATTCCGTGAAAGTCATCCTACACACTAACCCTCTTTCTCTCTTGTCTCTCTCACACCAGCCACGAAGGTTTTCAAAGGAAAGCACAGATTTATTTTTCTTTATATTTTGCATTTTCTTTATCATTTTGTATTATATTACAGTATCAGAATCATTTTTATATGAATAGTTTTGGGTTGTGGAACGAATCATCTGAGTTTCCGTTATTTCTCATGGGGAAATTTGCTTTGATATATAAGTGCTTTGGATTACAAGCGTGATTCCAGAGTGAATTATGCTCGCAAACGAAGGTTTGTGAAATTACACAAACCTTGAAATAAGTAGTGAAATTACATCAAATGCTCTTACACCCAGGAAAAAAATGAATGACCATATAAGATCTGTTTTACAAAGATATCAAGAGGGGATAATAAGCGCTTAAAATTGGCCAAGCTTTTGTCTTCACAAGAATCAGCATGTTGCAGTGGCTAAGAGAAGAATCCAGGCAGTGAATTCAGCTTGCCTCCCTGCTCTTTGGGTAACTGGCTGAACTTCTGTAAGCTTCAGTTTCTCCAGTGGGAACATGCAGCCAGTAACAGGAACTATCACCAAAGGCTGCTGTGAGTAATAAGCAAGAGAATATCCATGACCAGCTCAGGGTCTGGCACAAGAAGATTCACTCAGTGTCAGCTGCCCTATTAATTATTTTACACTATTATTGCTATTGTATTCTTATTTTGCATACGCATCAATCTCCATGTTTGATTCCATTTGTTCAACTACTCATTGAAGTTTTTAAATACATGTATTTTGAGGGGCACCTGGGTGGCTCAGTTGGTTAAGCGGCCGACTTTGGCTCAGGTCATGATCTCACGGTTGGTGAGTTCGAGCCCCGTGTCGGGCTCGGTGCCGAAAGCTCAGAGCCTGGAGCCAGCTTCAGATTCTGTGTCTCCGCCTCTCTCTACCCCTCCCCTGCTCACGCTCTGTGTCTCTCTGTCTGTCAATAAATAAACGTTAAAAAAATTAAATATATATATTTTTTGAGTAGCTCCCTTACTCCTCATACTAAAACTATAGTGGTGAATGAGTGTGTTGCTGTACCCCAGAAGACTCTAAGCCAAGGGCGGATGATGGCCTGGTGAGGCCAAAGACTTGGAGACAGTGATGGTGACATAGGCTTATTGGGGGAACCTACGTACAGGGAGTCCAGGAGCAGCCGACTGGACAAAGCACCTGCTGCTGAGATCTACATGCAGTGAGCTTTTATGGCATAGCAACTGAGCCTAGCAACTATCCGTAGCCTCTCTCTCCTGCACAGGCTGCGTTCCAAGGAGATCAGGCCTGCCATCCAGACATTCTTTGTTACAAAAGGAGATGCTCCAGATTGGCCACCCGCAGAGTCCTTGACCTCCAACGCTGAACTACACATTCTCCTACACATTCTGCTTGATGGGAATATAGAGGGAGGGTGGGGTCTGCACATTCTCAAGCTCGTGATTAACAGGGGCATTCACGGCGTGCTTGCACAAACCCGCCTTCGAGAGCGTATCCTATAACAAGACAGTATGGTCTCGGCCCTGATCAGAGTTCTGTGCCTTTGCTAGCCTGTTTACCGTGAGACAGCACAGTCACACAGAGCGGTCAGCACGTTGTTTTGCCTTCCCAGAGAGCCTGAGTACTGAGATCATGCTAGAATAAAAGGGAATGGACTCTGTATCACATGCCAACCATGTTCCGTGCCTGGAGCTTGGTGTTGAGAAGGATGCAGTGTCCATGGTCAGGCTCACCCAAAAGAGGGCAGCACTCACGCCACCCACCACAGGTGCAGGGGGAGAACGCATCCGTGACCTCTGATGCCTATTTGCAATGCATTTCATGACTGAACGCGTGAATTCCAAAATAAATAAAAGAACTGGTAATTGTATAATTCCAGATTAGCTCTTGGTAGGATTTGTCATTCCATCAAGTTTAGCTTTAAGGAAACAAAATTAGTAGCATGAACCCCAGCTGTTGACATTTTCCCCTGCTTCTTGGCGCCCTATTATCTCAGCTGGTCTAAGCATAGCTCATCAATTACCATAGTTCTTTAGGCGGCTCTCGGGCCACTTAGGCTGACACTTTGAAATATTAGTGGGGAAATGCTGCAGGTGTGGTGGGTTGGCAGCGACCCAGCACAAGTCTGCATCAGCCCAGAATTTTAAAGAGTTTTGTGCACCATCCCTTATGTTATTAAGCTGTTTCAATTAGAAGCAAAAATGCTATTTCCTTTGGCAGGCACCTTGTTTCATCTATAAAGCCATCACGCTCCCCGTGAAAAAAGAAACCATCGCTTTCTAGGATTCCGTTGTGAATGTGATCATCTCTGCTCCCGCTACCGGGGAGCACAGCAAGAGCTATGGATGACAGGTTGACAGGACACTGCCGTACCCACCAAGGCAGCCCACTCTGCTTTCTCACTTCCCTGGATGCTTCAACTGCTTCCAGCCTCGACCACGCAGCCCAACATGCACCTCTCTGTGGTCACATTTTCCTGCTGAGTGCTTTCGTCTGTGTCACTCTTATTTGCCTTACTAGATTTTGATCATCTCACATACACCTGGGTATTGGGCAAGATGATTAGCTAAGATGAGATAAAAATATTGTGTAATCAAAATCACTTTTCAAACGCCCTTAATATTAGATGATATTAGGGATTTATTATACATGTTAGATGTGATAAGGGAACGGGGTTATGTAGGGAAAATAAAGTACCTTTGTCAGTTCGAAATGCATCCTGGAGAGCTTGTGTGCCAAACGACACGATGTGTAAGATTTGATTTCAAGTAAGGTGGCAAAAACTGTAAGTGTGGTGGGTAGATAAACCCACGATTGAAAAATACTGATAATGACTGAAGCTGGGTAATGGATATGAGGGGATTTATTATCGTATTCTATCTTTGTATGTATTGGAAATTGTTTTTTATATTCAGAATGTAAAAAAACACTTCAAGTGGTCTATTAAGGACACACACACACACACACAATTTAATATGCATATGCTTACATTTGAGAAGAGTAAACAACATGAAAACTTTATGCAGAATTTGTTCAAAACCATTTAGACCTTTAGAAACTCTCAAAGTTCATGCTGGTGAATCCAGTCTAGTGGTTGATTCTGTTGCATTCCTATCTGCCATTACATTTTACTCCATGCGATGGTTACTTTTACGTGTCAACTTGATGAGGCCACAGGGTGCTCAGATATTTGATCAAACATAACTGTGGGGGGGGGGGTGGGAGAGGGTGTTTCTGCATGAGACTGACATTTGAAATTGGGAGACTAAGTAAAGCGGCTTGCCCAATCAACCAACATCTGACTGCAACCACATGAGAGTTCCCAGGCCTACCTGAGCTCAATCAACCCCAGATATGTGAGCAAAATAAATGATTACTACTGTTTTAAACCCACTGTTTGGTGGTAGAAACCAAACTACCCACTGTTCGTTGCGCAGAAATAGATAAGCAGAACACAAAGGAAGACAATGCATTTCAAGGTCACATCAGTGAGGCAGAGGCCAACTTGAAAAGAGAAGATGCATTTTACACACCCACTCACTTTTGGTTGGGGATTATGCTTCGGCATAATGTTACTGCTAACTGGTGTTTCCTAACGTCTGACTCTATTAGGGACATCTCTGATTAAGATTCTACAAGCTCAGGGATGCCTGGGGGGCTTAGCTGGTTAGGCATCCAACTCTTGGTTTTGACTCATGTCATGATCTCACGAGATTGAGCCCCACATCAGGCTCTGTGCTGACAGCGTGAAGCCTGCTTGGGATTCTCTCTCTCTCCCTCTCTCTCTGCCCCTCCCCTGCTCACACATGTGCTCTCTCTCTCTCTCAAAAATAAATAAATAAAAACTTTAAAAAAGAAATATATACTTTAAAAAAGATTGTACAAGTTCAGCCTCTTGTTCATAATTAAAATAGTTGAACTTATTCATGCTCTTTGATAATCGCCACTGTTTATTCTTTTCCTTTATTCTTCATGACAAAATAGAAAGGGCCCTGGTCCAGGCCTCAGATGATCTGCTATCTAGCAGGTTCTAATGCAGCCAGAGTTTACCAATGAAGAAACTGAACTAAAAATTGCTTGAACTAAAAGAGAGAGAGAGATCGTACTGTGTTGGGCAACTGAAAATTCCAGTACACTGATCCAGGGACTCAACAATGTCGTTAGAAATCGATATTTGTTCATTTCTCCTCTCTGTTGATGGCTGTGTTAGCTTCATCAGTACGTGGGTTCTCCTTTGTCATTAGCAAATAGTCTCCAGCAGTTCCAGGATTGTCCCCTACCATCTCAACCACCCCAATGGGAACGAGAGCTCTCCTTCCCTACTCTAAGTCAATTCCGCAAATTAAACGTTGTCAGCCTGGTTGTGGTCACAGCACACATCTAACCCAGTCACTAACTGGCCAAACCTGGGCTCCATGTCAACCACTGGACCGTGGCATTTGTTGGCTGGGCCAGAGATATTCTGGTCAGCCTCACCCAAACCGTATGTGCTGAGAAATGGGAAGACTATTTCCTAAAAAGAAAAACCGAGGGACTATTCTGTTAGGAAGGAGACAGAAACAGTAATATGTCAACTGGACTCTGGTTTTCCTAATCTCGCCTAGCCATTCTGGACCTCTGATGGTTCATCAGTGAAATAAGAGAACAGAGTATTTGATGGCTATATCCCTACCCATCCTGAAAGTTGAGTGATTCACAGTGATGCAGGCAAAACCTATTATTGTGGAAGTACAACAGAAACCAGCATTGTGATGAATTCTGCTGCTAGAGACTGTCAAACCCAGGGAGAGGTGGTTTGAATCTGTAAAAGACAAGAAAAGAAAAATCTGAAGTTCTTTTTCTCCCCTCTCCCTGACTCCTCCAACAACTGTACAAACTGAACCACTTGCCACGGTTGTAAAGCGTGCAGACGGTTCAAGGGTCTGTGGTGACTCTAGTCACCACCTGACTGTCGAGGAGTAGAGCCCGGGAAGGATTCTCTGGTTTTCCATACTGCTAATGAAGCCTGCTTTGAGGGACAGCCCCAAGCCTTTTGGTGTGTCAGTGAATCTACCATGATTCCAAGCACCCAAACTCGGCCAGGCTGACTTAATGAGGCACTGTGTTAGAAATGATTACCAGGCTGGTCTACGTGCCACGAGGGATACTGAGTGACTCAAGAGTGCTATCTGCTGCTAGGAGCCTTTGGGGTGCATGGGAAGCAGCTCGGTGCTATAAGGGAGGACAGGCAGCAAGAAGGTGGTCGGAATGTGACTCTTCCAAGAATGCAATTAGCCTTCCATTGCTCCCGCTGCCACTGAATTAATCGGTCTCCTGTTTCATTCACACTTCTGCTCACCCCTAGGAGCCTGCACCTAGCTGTGGAACAAGTTCACACCCTGTGCTTTCCAGGTGCTGAGCAAACCATTTGCAATTGTCACCAGCACTTTTACCTGTGACTCACTGAAGCACAGAATGGAATGTTACCTCTCACACTTCTCCAAGAGGCGCACACACAACTTCTTCCCCAGCCTCTGGCATCGGAGTCTCCTTGGACCACTCATCCATGCCCATGACTTATAATTATCCGTGAGAAAGCAAGCCAGCCACCAAGCTCCACTGGAACTCTCATGTTACTCCTCATTTTTCTTTTGCCTTGTATTACCTCCTCGTGGCAATGATAACAAGAATAGGGAAATGATGAATGGAGAGTGCCCAATACGCGCTAGGCACCGCTCTGGATGCCTTCCATGCCTGATCTGATTTAAATCCCCTAGCAATTATATTCCCCATTTTACAGACAAGGAAACCACAAATTAGATGGTTAGGAAATGAGCCCAAGATCATGCAAGGGACTCAAATATAAGTCTATCTGATGCCAGAATACATACTTTCATTAGCACGCACTATTCACACTGCATTAGTGTAGTACAGAGGCGGAAAATACTCTGGCTAAGAGAAACAGACTTAAGTTGGCAGACTTGGCATTGGTACCTCTAAGCCCAGTAACCATACAACTAGGGGTATCGGCAAATCAAGGATTTCTGTGACCCTGGGAAGTTGGGCTGGACAATTTTGGCTTTGATGCCAAGAGCCCAGAGAGACTGCTGTCTGGGAGGCCTGAGGGGTTTTGTGACCATCCCAGGCCATGCATGGAGCTGATGATCACTGGTATGTCCTTGGGAGGTCCTTGGACTTCCCAATATCTACCTTGCTGCCTGCCTGCCTCTCCTTCTGGGAGCATCAGGAGGGAGAGGAAGAGAGAGTGCGGCCCAGTGAGTGCAATCAGTTCTGTGAGGCAGGAAGTGGTACCACAGAGATTCTTCTGGAATCTCCGCAGTGATAATTAGTCCCAAAGGTAACTCCAGGGGCTAGGGTCATTCCTGGCTTCACTTCCCTACTCTCAGGTCATTTCAACAGTTTAAAAAGCCAATACAATTCTGGTGAATACGAGGCCCCAGTACAGTGCTTTGGCTAGAAGTTATGTATTTTATTATTTGTAGGTATCATACAAAACAACTTTTCTCTCCTCTCTGCCTTTGCAAAGGCTGCCTGTTCTTTAATCATGGCTCAAATTCAAGCGCTGTCACGAAGCTGTCCCGGCTTACTCAGGACAAAGGTCTACCTCCATGCTCAAATTTCTGTATCACCTATTGTCTATACCACAGTCTCACACTATTGCGTCCTGCCCTAATCTGTTATATTCTGGCTGCTTCATTTCTGAGTCATCACCTCCTGACCAAATCTGTGGGCCTCTACAGTGTGTCCCTTCAGGGCATTGCTTCGGAGGCTTCAAACGGAAATGACCACAGGCGTTGAGTAGGTGAAGCAGGATGGGCAATGACTACAGCCTCCGATGATTGAACGGGCTGCTTCTCCACACAAGGCAGCTATTTCCACACCAAAATGTGAACAGAGTGGCCGCTTCTTACTGTTTTTTTCAAAAGAAGCCATAAATTCAGATTGTGTATATATGTGTTATGAATTCTCCCAATTTAAAATGATGTCCCCTAATTTAATTAAAAAAAAAAAAAAAAAAAACAAGCTTGTGAAGCCCGAATAAAATATCCATGGAATAATTCTGGCTAAAGAACTCCCATTCTGTCTAGAAGCCTAGATATAAAGTAGAAGTTTTAAAGTTAATCAGTCAATTGGCAAATATTTCTTACAGATATGTTTAATGAATGCACCATGGGCTGGACTCGTTGCTTTTACCACTAGGGGAAAATGTTCAGCTTTTTATTTTATTTTAAACAATTTTTAATGTTTATTCGTTTATTTAAAGAGATAGGAGGGAAGGGGCAGAGAGAGAGGGAGAGAGAGAATCCCATGCAGGCTCTGTGCTGTCAGCCCAACGCCCTACGTGAGACTCGAACTCATGAACTATAAGATCACGACATGAACCAAAATCAAGAGTCAGTCGCTTAATCGACTCAGCCACCTAGGCACCCCTCAGCCTTTGATTTTATATGTTCAACTTTTTTATGCTAGAACATTCTCACCTAGAAAGTGGGGATGTTAGTACAACCAGAGGCACATAGTAAAAATGAGAATGAAATAAGAAAAATGCACAAAAGTCTGTGTACAATGGATGGCACATAGAATATACTAAATAAGTAGCAGCAATAATTAGTAAAACAAATACAGCACTAATTGTCATTACTGTCATGATCACAGTAGAAATAATAGCTGTTACTATTTACTGAACACTTGAATCTCTACAAAACTCTAGGAGAAAGGAAATGCAAGTAATCGCAGGGGTGATAATGGTGTTAGTGATTGAAGAAGGAGCAGCTGTGGTCGCAGTAACAGAAATAACAGAAAGGGCCAAATAGAAATCTATTCAGTGATATTAGAAATAGTAGAAACAGAAAAACAGACCGCTCGTTCCTTGTATCTTTCACGTATTCCCCTCACCACTGTGAAAAGTCCGTATGGCTTTGCAGGGTACAGAGCACGTTAATAAATACTTGCTCAATTGGTTGTTTGTCCCTAGAAACCCAATGGAACCTAGTTTTCTTCTATCCTATTTATTTATATCCAGGAAAGATTTACAGTGTGTGGCTCTTTTTATATTCCCTCTGATAAGCTATCCTGCTACACCATTGAAATCTTCACCTAGGAAACAATCTCCCAGGTCTCAAAAACAGAGAGGTGAAGGTACTCTTCACTTCTACAGCAGGGGAATGCTGTCCTGTTGGGGAAAATAAGAATGCCCACAACTGAGTGTTGGTTTTTTGGTTTTTTTTAAACAGCTGAGTATAGCAAACTGTGTCTTTTAACGCCAGGAACTGTCAGGGAGATGCACCAGTGAAATCTTTCACACATTCTGTCCACGCAGCAAGATCACTTGCTTGGCTGTCTCATCGCCCCAGCTGTGAGATCCCTCATTCCTACCCCGCTGAGGCCACAGCCAGATGGTAGGGGCAACTTGCCACACCCCCGTGACCTTCCTGGCACAGAAGAAGTCACCAGCCGTGTCCTACCCTTCTTGATGCCTCATGGCAGAGTTTCTGACCTTGTCTTTGTGGTCACAGGGTTTGAGGCAAGACATGCTTCTTTTAATGTAGATCTCCTTGGGGAGGCACCCCTAGACTTAAGGGTTAAATGGATGCCCTCCCTACCTTCCTGGAACCAGAAACCATGAAAAGAAGCAGATATTCAAAGTGCTTTCCAAAACCAGTGAGGACAGGATTTACATTTTCGTTTTGCAAAGAATTTGGTGTCATTGCAAATTTAATTTTATTACTCAACCTTGGAGGCTATTCTTGGTAAGGAAACCATTGAAGACCTGTATTTGTACACCTGATTATTCGTATCAACAGAGTACCTTCTCATTTAGACATCTTTCCATTTCTCCTCAAACTTAACAGTATCCAAGCCGAAATACTCATCTTTTATTCTCACACCTGTTTTTACTCTCCATTCACAAAACTCTTACACCCCCAAATGCCAAACAAGAATTCTGAGAACCATTATCACCCTTAGATTGACACCTCACATTCAATCAAACACGGACATCTTCTGACTCCACTACCCACATTTCATTATAATTCACTCAATTTCCATTTCTCTCCATTCCAAACCGTCAGGATTGCTCATGATTTTTAGTCCATTCTCTACCCAGCAGTCAGAGTGTAAATCTGAAACCTTTACAGAAACCAAGTCTGACCTTCATCCTCCAGCTAAAACTCCTAAATGTTCTCCCATTGCTCTAAGACTAAGAGTCTAAACTCCTTGACACAGCTAACAAGATTCTCAGGGATCTGACCCATATCTGACTCTCTAACCCCATCTCTGCTTTCTTCATATGCTATGTTCCAACTCAACTGGATTCATTATTTTTTAGTTCTTAGGAAAAAAATATAATAGTCAACACTTTGTTAGTGTAGCCAGTTTCCAAGATGACTTCCAAAGACCCATGTCTTCCGGACTTCATGTCTCTGTATAGTGCCCTTTCACACTGAATTAGGTTTGGTCTGTGCGGCCAAAAGAATGTGGTTGAGGTAATGGTGTGATTTCTGTCATAAATGCCATTGTCATTTCTTTCCTGTTACCTTTCTGAAGGATAGTTTCTTTCTGAAGGAAACTAGCTGCCATTATGTGAGGGCATTTAAGCAGCTGTGTGGATAGAGCCACAAAATGGGGCACTGAGAACCCCTGACAATAGCCTGCACCAGTGGACAGCCCTGTGTGTGAGGGCGCCATATTGAAAGCAGATCCTAGAGACCCAAGGTTCACTTCAGATGACTCCAGCCCCAGTTGGCATCTTGACTGCAGCCTCATGAGATGTCCCGAGCCAAAACCAACCACCTGAGCCGCTCTTGGGCTTCTGACTTTTAGGCACTGTGAGATTAAAAAAATATGCATTTACTACTGTTTCAAGACACTGAATTTTGAGGTGATTTGTTAAGCAGTAATAGATAACCAATTCAACTTACAGAACACTTGCATGAGATGTGTTGTGCTAAATATTCTACATATGAGCACATATTCAATTCTCATAACTCTCCAAAGTAGACACTATCATTGTTCCCATTTTACAGATGAAGAAATGGAGGCACCATGATGTTGTAAGGGATTTTCCATGGGCTATAAAGTTATTAAATGTTAGAGCTAGAATTTGAAGCCAAAGTTATACAGCGTCCTATGAAATACGCTTTTATCCTCTTTCATGATTCACTCTTGGGTCTTCCCAAATATAATTATGCAGACCTATCTTCATTAAAGGAACTGCCCATCATGTGTACACTCTTGCTATTCAGGAAGAATTTGTTTTATCTGTTTCCCCTGCCCTGAGTAGCTGGGAAGGGTTTGCAAGCAACCGTATCATTCCAGCAGATGACTGATAAATTTCTATCCAGCCTTAGCACACTGTGGAAGCATGGCTTGAGCTCTAATGGAGTATTTATTTGTACCATATCCAACCACCCTACTTGCCCCTGTCAACTAAAAACTACCTCTGAAACTGCAACTCCAAACATTAACAAGCTGACCCGCAGTTCAGGTCAAAGTCAAACGGAAAAATAAAGAAAAAAAAACAGAATAAAGAAACACTCCCTGTGTCATTTGGCAGATTTACTAATGGCCTGTACTATTAACAATCCTTCCAGATAATTCCCAATTAACAAAATCACCTGGTATAATGATCCCATAAGCTCCCAGAACTTTGAAAAAGACCTAAAGAGGGGCGCCTGGGTGGCGCAGTCGGTTAAGCGTCCGACTTCAGCCAGGTCACGATCTCGCGGTCCGTGAGTTCGAGCCCCGCGTCAGGCTCTGGGCTGATGGCTCAGAGCCTGGAGCCTGTTTCCGATTCTGTGTCTCCCTCTCTCTCTGCCCCTCCCCCATTCATGCTCTGTCTCTCTCTGTCCCAAAAATAAATAAACGTTGAAAAAAAAATTAAAAAAAAAAAAAAAAAAGAAAAAGACCTAAAGAGTCATTAAGAGACCATTATCAACCTTGGAACAAGGTCACCTATGGTGGAGATCCAACCTCCACAACAATGTGAACGAAGTCACTTGCCTGGATAGCCAATAGCAGTGAATGAATTGAGTAAATGCTTAAGACATCTGCAGATATGTAGGGAGCTTCATCTCGGTACAACTATTGCCAATCTCGGAGTATTTTTTGTTGAAAGTTTTTTTCCTTCCTTGAAAGTTTCAACAGAATTTTTAAAATTGAAATTCTTTTTCACAATCTCACATTTTACCTGTTTTCAGCTTCCAAATGATTAAAAATACTTTTTAAAATAAGCTACTATCTGGAAAAAATAGAAACTTATTTCTATATTAAATGGCCTCAGATTTAGACTCCATAATATACATGCTTTCATATACTAAGCATGATCTGTAGTTAGAATATTTTGGGGGGTTTAGAGATCCTAACAGGTGCCTTATTTATCTCCCTTCTACCTCAAGTGCCATGGTATATTGAATAAATCACATTCATCCATTCATTCATCAAATACTTTATTCACTTAAAAATTGAATTAAATTCCTATTTTCTATTTGGCCCTGGTTTGGTTGATGGGGAATAATGCAGTAAAAAAAACAGCCAAGTCCCTTGTCTTCACGGAACACGTTATCATGTCCTAAGGGAAACAAAAATCAACAACAACAACATCAACAAAAGTGAGTAAAAGTAAACAGATCAATACATAAATTTGGATGTGAGTCCAATAGGGCAAAATAAGGCAGAGTAAGTGACAAGGAGAGACTTGGGTAAAAGAGCCATTGTGTAGGAACGGTTCAGGGAAGGGCCTTCTGATGAGGCAGCAGTCAAGCAAGGACCTAAATGAAGTACTTCAACGATGAGGAATTTAGGAGGGAAGTACACCAGGAAGACATAAAAACTAGAGATCACTTGTGGGAAGGATGCTGGCACGTCTAAGAAATAATAGGAGGAGCAACGTAAGGAGATAAGTGAGTGGGTGGGAGTGTCTGGAAATGTACCACCATGCCTCCATTTTTCTCCTGCCTCACTGCGTGTGAACAGTGACGTCACCTGGCTAATATCTGGCCAGTTTCATTACCTGTTGCCTGCAGCGTTAGCTGAAATGTACTGAACATCTACCAGATACCAGGTATCTTCATACGCTACCTAGTTGCACAAGTGTCTTTAGCCACATTTTGCAGACGAAAAAAATTGGGGCTCAAAGAACTTCTGTAACATGGCCAAGGTTATATAGCTAGTAAGCGGTCAAGCCAGGATTCAAATCCGTGGCTTTCTGATACTAAAGTCTATGACATATAAGGGGGAAAATGTAGAAGAAACTATAGAACACAAACAAAATCTACAGTCCTGCCTTAAATTTCCTACTAATCCTTCATAACCCTAGGACTCTGGTTCAAAGGATAATGGTCTTGCCTCAAAAGTTTAAACCTAAGCAATTCTGTGTCTCTGTCTCTCTCTGTCTCTCTCTCTCTTCCTCTCTCTCAAAAATAAATAAATATTGTGGGACCCCTAGGTGGCTCAGTTAGTTAAGCATCCGACTTTGGCTCAGGTCATGATCTCGTGGTTCACGGGTTCATGCCCCGCGTCAGGCTCTGTGCTGACAGCTCAGAGCCTGGAGCCTGCTTCAGATTCTGTGTCTCCCTCTCTCTCTGCCCCTCTCCTGCTCATGCTCTGTCTCTCTCTGTCTCAAAAATAAACATTAAAAAAAATTTTTTTCAGTTTAAACCTAAGCAGATTTCTTTGACAAGACTCCAGTGGGTTACTAGACATGGAAGACCAACTGAAATGACTTACCAAGTAATAAGCATGCTATGAAATTGACACCCTCTAATTGATATATACACACACACATAATACATATGTATATATGTGTATATATATATGTATATGTATATACCTATGTATATATGTATGTATACACCTATTATATATCTCTATGTGTTATATGTGTGGGTATATACATACATATATATATATATATATATATATATATATATAGAGAGAGAGAGAGAGAGAGAGAGAGAGAGAGACTCAACAGAGACTAAAGAGAAAGTGGCAGCCAGAGTATACCAGAATATAGCTTCCCACAGTAAGCCTGAAGGCACCAACACAAAAAGAACACTGCGGCAATGTCTAGCCATTGACCGATGAAAGCTTTGAAATAAGAACTTATAAAGCAGATGAGACATAAACAGCATAATTACTCAGAAGAGAAACCAAACTTAGACAGCCCCAAATGATTCCACTAAGCACAGGCCCACGCACCTCAAACTCAAGGTACTCTGAGAGTTACCAGAGGCGGGCCAGGAATGCTTTAGGAACAGCATAGCATTTCTTTCTGGAGCTTTCATTTTTCTTAATTCCACTAAATGACTTAGAATAGGAAATCTTTTTCTTTTGTGCATTTTAAAAGTAATTTTAGAAGTATTTTTATATTAAAACAAGCAAAAATGCCAAACAACTTCTCCATGGATTTTTGAAACAGATTACAAGTTTCATAGAACTCCTTTGTGCTACGTCCCAGCACCCCAGTTAATTTCTACCATTCGTATACAATGCTGCTTTCATTCATACACACATTACATAAGTCAACTAATGTTTCTTAAAATATATGCCAGGTTCAATGTTAACATTATATTGTACATTAGTATGGACACACTAGTATGGTTCTCATATTTTCACACGGAATCGCTGAGCTCTTGGTAAGACACAGATGGCTGGATCCCACCACAGAGTTCCTGATTTATTAAGTCTGTGGTAGGACCTGAGAATTTGTATTTCCAATAAGTTCCCAGGTAATACTTCTGCTTTTGGTCTAGGGATCACACTTTGAGAAGCTTTACATGAATGAAAAATTTAAGAGGCACCAGATTTCTAGGTAATTAATGCATAGCTACGTCATTTTATAAATGCAAAAACTAAATCACAGAGCATAAATAATTGACCTACAATGCACAGCTCGTCAGTGACCAAGAATTTTTACTTCGATCCCAGGCATCTTGTTTTGCTTTAAGATTCTCAGAGCACCAAACGGAGACTGGATTAGGTACAGTAACAAGAATTATACACCACGATCTTCTTCTCTCTTTGTGGCGGCAATATAGCCGCTGAACTTCCCTCTGTCTAGAAAACTTTGAAGCAATCTTTGGTTCAATAAAATGAAAGCAGTGCTACACTGAAGGGCGAGCGTCTCCTGACCCTTTATCCTGGCACCTCAGTGTAATTGCGGACAAGACCACAAGCACAATCCAAAGACACGCTTGTCAGAAATGAACGACGCATGACTCAGAAGAACAACAGAAAGTGTAACTCTTTTTTAAAAAAAAATTGAATGTTTATATATTTTTGAGAGAGAGAGAGAGAGAGAATATGAGTGGGGTAGGGGCAGACAGAGACGCACAGAATCCGAAGCAGGCTCCAGGCTCTGCAATATGAGTGCAGAGTCTGACGCGGGGCTCGAACCCACGAACTGTGAGATCATGACCTAAGCCGAAGTCAGACGCTTAACCGACTGAGCCACCTAGGCGCCCCAGAAAGTGTAACTCTTGAAAGACAAATGTGAAACCCAAAGCTACCCTGGGGCCTGAGCAGGGTGTGAGACTGAATTTCAGAAGACGTGGGTATTTCACAAGCAGGCAACACATCTCTGTGTTCATTCTTACAGCCAAGTCCCGTCCGATGAGCATCATCAATTTAATAGTGGCCCCTGGTCTGCAAAGATTTCACACCACCGCAACAGTAGTTTCAAAAAGTAGACGGCTGACAGAAAGTTCATCTGGGCAGTTACACCTAATAATTACTGTGAGAAATGGAAGTTTACTTTTTCTAAAACACTTGGAGAAACAAAGCATCACTTCCCCTGAAGAAGAATAAACATGACTGAACTGCCGTAAAGATAAACATATTTTATCTGGGTAAGACAATGACTCAAAAAAGTGTACCTGCATTCGTGTTCTGCCGCCGCGTGAAAAGCGACCACACGTTTTGTGGCTTGAAACAATATCCACTCATCATTTCGTAGCTCTGTAGGCCAGAAGCCCAGGTGGCCTTGGCGGGTCTCACAAGGTCAAAATGAAAGGATCGGCAGAGTTGTGTTCTTTTCTGGATGTTCCGGGGAAGAATCTCCTTCCATGTTTATTCAGGTTATTGGCAGAATCCAGTTCCTTTTGGTTATAGGACCGAAGGCCCTGTTTTCTTACTGGTTATTGGTGGGGAACCATTCTCTGCTCTCAGGGGCCATTCCTAGGTCCTTGTCCTCTGGGCTCCTCCATCTCGGTAGGGGGTAATCTCTCTCCCATGTCAGATCCCTCTCATGTTATGAATCTCTCTGATTTTCTCTTCTGCTGCCAGTGGAAAATAGTCTGCTTTTGTGGGGTTTATGTGATTAGACTGAGCCTGCATCAGTAATCTCCCTCTCATAACCTCTACTGAGTTGTTAATTGCACTTGCAAAATCCCTTTTATCATATAACAAAAGGAATCAGGGCAATAACACCGGGGAGCAAAGGTCATTGGGGCCATCTAGAGTTCTGTCTGCCACACTATCTGACATTTTTAAGCATAAGAGTGACCACACATGCATCCTTACACATGCACATTGATGTTGCCGGGCTCCTATTATAAAGAACAACAAACACCAAAATAGGAAAAACCCCGTAACTTCAGTGAGCACCACTGAAGGATCAGTTCCTATGTGAGAAGACTTAATCTGTGAGACTTAATCTGTGAGATCTACAGCTGTGCCTGCATTAAGAAACAATGACCCAACATGACCCAGACAAGCAAATCATGAGAATGAAGATCCTACTAATGCCCCCTAACTTCAGGGGTAAAACCTGGAGGAACGGGGTCATGGTCATGGGGCTTCCTTGGTCATCTCCTCAGCTCTGGAGGTGCAGGCTAAATCAGGTGAGGTCAGCTACCTTGAACAGGAGGGCTATGACAGTGCTGACTCTCGGTGTGCATTGATGGGGAAAATCCAATTAAACTCACAAAGGCAACTCAGCTGTGACTGTGTGTCCTTGAGGTTACCAGGCCCCAGCAAACAGCTATTCAATCAGCAAATATTTATTGGATGCCAAACATGGTTCTAGGCACCAGGAATGGAATCAAGAATGAGAAGGGTGAGGTCCTTCCTTTCACAGATTCCAGTCTAAAGCATAAGAAGAGCAATAAATTAAAAAATGGATGAGCTACGTGAAATGGAGATGAACTTGACAGTGATGGGGACAAACATGGCCAAAGGAAGATGTTTAAGTCGAAAAGTGTACTTTAAAAAGGGATAAGCAGGGGGTGCCTGGGTGGCTCAGTGGGTTCACATCCAGCTCTTGGTTTCAGTTCTCACAGTTTATGGGATCAAGCCCCACCTCCGGCTCTGCACTGACAGTGCAGAGCCTGCTTGAGATTCTCTCTCTTCTTGTCTCTCTGCCTCTCTCTCTCTCTCTCTCTCAAAATAAAAAAAAATAAACATTAAAAAAATAAAGTAAAATGGGACAAGCAGGAGTACCTTGCGGGGGGACAGAAAGTCTTTTAGGCAGTAGGGCCATTTCCTGAGTAAGGAGGTAAGAACAAGTCTGGGAAAGAAAGCCTCTCTGAACTCAGAACAGGAAGCAAAAGAGATTGGTAGGTGATAAGGCTACTGTGATCATTAAGAGCCACACCACAAAGGGTCTCATAAGCTATGGTAAAAAAAAAAAAAAAAAAAATTAGATTTTATGTCAAATACAATGGGAAGCCACTAGGAGATTTCAAGTTTATGGGTAAAATTAATCTCATTGATGTTTTTAAGAGATCATCCCACCTACGCTGTGAACAGGGGCAGGGAGCCAGGAAGCAGCCTTTGCAATGGCCGAAGCAAAAGCTGCTGCTGGCTTGGACGGGTGTGACAGATGGAGAGAAGTGGTTAGATGGGATGTGTTTTGCAAATAGGGTTGGGAGGACAACCTATAACATTAAATATTAAAAGGCACTTTTCTGAATTGTAAAAGCTTCAAAGTCCACTGCTGGCTGTGCCCTCACCTTTGCTCCTACACTCTTCCCAGGCTTTGAGGTTTGCAATTCTCAACAGGGGAAAATACAGTAAATAAAAAAAAAAACTTTCCCACTTTCCTAAAAAAAAGTCGTAAAAAATTAAGCCTAAGAAAATGAAGATAAAGTCCACGTAACTGCAGAGACTTCCTCTCCATAGCCAATGCTGGAAATGCATACACCTTGGCCAGGAATGCAGACATGAAATGAAGACAAAAGGACACCAGGGTGGCCCAGTTGGTTGAGTGTCTGACTCTTGATTTCAGCTCAGGTCATGAGTCCAGGGTTGTGGGATCGAGCCCTACATCAGCTCTGTGCTGAGTGTGGAGCCTCCTTAAGCTTCTCTCTCTCTCTCTCTCTCTCTCTCTCTCTGTTCCCTTCCCCCACTCATGCTTACTCTGTCTCTAAAATTTAAAAAAAAATTGAAGAAGAAAAAAAAGATCACCATGCAAATCTTATATATAAATGCTCATAGCAGCATTATTTATTTATATTCCCAAAGTGGAAACAGTCCAAGTATCTACTGGTGAATGCAAAAACAAAATGTGGTATATCCATACAATGGAATCCTATCCAGAAACAGAAAGGAACAAACTGCTAACATCTACTGCAACAGAGATGAGCCTCAAAAAGAGGTAAAAGAAACCAGTGGGGTGGGGGGAAACCTATATATTTTATGATCTCATTTATATGAAATAACCAAAAAAGGCAAATCTACTGGGATGATATACATCCGTGGCTGACTCAGGCTGGAGTTTGGCAAGGATCAGGGGACTGGCTGCAAATGAGTCTGAGGACCTTTTGGTGGGGGAGATGGAAATCTAAATTTCGGTGGTGGCAACAGCTGCATCAGTCTGTAAAGTTACAACACATTGCTGAATTATAGACATAAAAAATCATTAGGCAAATGAAAACTTGCTGGTATGTCAAAAGAGAGTTCAAAGAAAGGGTCATCCAAATAAGAGTTACTTTATAAGCAGAAGAAATTTGAGATAATTATTAATTCAGTTTTGGAACAAGTGGTGAAACTAAAGACAGAAATTCCATTTATTTTTTCTATCGTGGAAAGTTTCCATTTAAACAGCAGTCAGAAAACATTCCCTAAAAGAAAAAAAATGTCCAAAAAAAAAAGGCAGAGGTCCTGTTCCAGGTGAACGGATAAACAGACTGTGGTGCAGACCCACATAATGCACTTCTCGGCAATAGAGCCACACAAAGCCAGGCATTAATCTTAAATGCATATGGGTAAGTGAACGAGGCCAGTGTTCAAAGGCTACACCACTGTAGAGTTCCATTTGCGTGACATTCTGCAAAAGCTCGACTACATGAGAGTAGACAGGCTACGTGGCACCAAAAACAAGAGATTAAAATCTACACGTCGTTCAATTCCTAAGAGAGAAAGCTCAAAAGGCATCTCACAAAGCAGAGAAGAATAAAGGTATTGAAATGAACAACATGAGGATATTAAAGCTTAGAAGCAAGATTTTCAAAACCATATAACATGAATTTAAGATGAAGAGGGACAGGTGTGCCCAGGTGGCTCAGACGGTTGAGCGTCCAACTTCGGCTCAGGTCATGATCTGGTGGTCATGAGTTCGAGCCTCACGTCGAGCTCTGTGCTGACAGCTCAGAGCTTGGAACCTGCTTCAGATTCTGTGTTTCTGTCTCTCGCTCTCCCTCCTCTGTTCATGCTCTCTCTCTTTCTCTCAAAAATAAATTAAAAAAAAACATTAAAAAATTTTTTTAAAAAGATGAAGAAGGGAGAACATAAAGAAAAGCAACGATTCAGTAACAAAACTATATAAAGTCTAGAATACAGATCGTAGGAATGGTCTGAGCCACACCTGTTTGAAAGATAGGGAGATTTCACAAAATACATCTTTTCAACTCTTGTCAAAATTCCAAGGACTGGGCAAACCTGAGGAGGTTTGTAAACGCTGTTTTATATTTATAAGAAGATGCTAGAGGAGAGAAGCAGGGGAAAAGTGGAAGAGGCCAAGGCAAGAGGGAAACAAAGACAAGAAAGTTATCAGGAACATTGCCTTTTGTCCGGGGAAAGAAATTATTAAAATATTGAACATTAAGTCTTGTGATAAATGCAACAAAATCTCCCTTTTTATTTCCCTGAGGATCATCAGTAAAGATCTGGGGGCACCTGGGTGGCTCAGTCAGTTAAGCGTCCGACTTCGACTCAGGTCATGATCTCACGGTTCGTGGGTTCGAGCCCCATGTCGGGCTCTGTGCTGACTACTCAGAGCCTGGAGCCTGTTTTGGATTCTGTGTCTCCCTCTCTCTCTGCCCTTCTCCTGTTCGTGCTCTGTCTCTCTCTGTTTCAAAAATAAATAAACATAAAAAAGTAAAATAAAGGTCTGTATCACTGAGTAAAGTCAGGTATGTGTGTATGTGCATGCATTTGTGTGTGTGTATGTGTGCACACATTTAAGTGTGTGTGTGTGCGTGTGTGTGCACGCACACATGTGCACAGTTATGTGACAGATGCAGTAACATGCTGAATCTAGTTTAAAGACAGGCACAAAATGGCTGGTCCACACGTAGGTTACAGAGTAAAGAGTAAAGCAGGTTTTACTGTAGTAGTTAAATCATAAGCCTGGTTTGATAAGAAGAAGAATAGCCAAAAAGGGCAGGAGCAGGATGTATATTTTACAGTTAACGATATCTTTGAGAAGGGAATACAGATGATATTTGCTTTTCCCTGTTTCAAACTTGATTCAAAGGATATTTATTGCCTTTACAATCAGAAAAGGCTAGTAGTAGCGGTTGAGCTTAGAATGTCTCCTCCACGCTGGGACTATGAGAGACTCCCGTCAAGATAGTTCAAGTGGCACAGTTGTTAGAAAGAAAACCGCCACCCAGGCAAGCTGCTGAGGGCCAGGAAGATACAACTCACCTGTCTAGAACAGTGGCTCTCTGGTCCGGGGCAGTGCTCCTCACCATTGGAAATGGGGATCTGAGAAGCCATTCCTCCACAGGGAGGGACATTCAGCAGTCACTCCTGCTTCATGCGGCTCTGAAGTTCCACTTCCACTACTTGTGAAGAAACTTCACGACCTTACGTGTGTCTGTGTCCCTCTGGGTCCTATCACAGTCCCGTGAGGACAGCCATGCTCCTCCCACTTCACCCAGTGTAGGGGTCAGTCCTCTCTGGGGTTTAAAAGATCCGGAGACGCCCCTGAAACCCTCTCCGTCACTCTGCAAGTTCCTGGCACCGTTGCTTTTCCCTCTGTTCTCTGTTCTTCAAACACACTGGTTCTTCCTGTCAGAAAAATCACTTCCTCCACCTGAATCTCTCTCAACCTTGCTGACTCCCTTTCTTGTCTCAACTCAGCTCAGTCTTTTCTGAAAAATTCCTTCCCCAGGTACCTTGATCGGTGCACCTCCCCTGCTATTCTTTATCCCACACCCAGTTTTTATTCTTTCACAAAGGACAGCAAAGGCCACGTATCTCTAGGTCACCATTGGATACACGGACCGAGTCAAGTCCCCAATAGGAAATGGCGTCCAATGGCAAAGTGCCCAATGGCAGAGCTCAGTAAGGAAAGAGCACTATTCTCACATGTGGATTCAAACAACCGGGACCACAGACAGATGGAACCTGTGACAGAGCCTCGTTGGCATTGTGGTGCTTTAACAAATTGAGTTTAAAAACTACATTTGAAGAAAGCTGGATTTGTCAAGCATGTATTATTGTCTAATACTGAGCACATGGGCGACTAAACTCCCCAAACTCTCTAAGATATAATTATAAAACCACATAGGTCTTTTTTTACTATACTGTTTTCTGCCATTTTGCAAATAATGTTGAGAACAAAATTAGAAAATCCATTAAAAAGATGTCCTATAAAATCCTGCCAACTAAGGACGATCATTGTTAGTGTCCGATGTATTTCCTTCGAGCTTTCAGGCAAGCTGGCTATGTGGAGAGATGGCTAGCTATCATTCTGTTTGCCTTTCCATATTCCATCCATTCATCTAGCCAGATATCCATATCCCTTTACATAAAACACACACACACACACACACACACACACACACACACACACACACAGAAATGCTCACACATGTGTATATGTGTGTATCAGTATTGATGGTAACATACTAGTCATATGGTTTTATGGACAAATTGAAAGCCGAATAAGAAGTCAGTCTTCAGAATAGCTGGAAAAGGATGGCAGCTAGCAAGGGGGAAGTATGGCATCAACCATGTCAATCAACATTCATCTAAAATAGAATATTAACTAAAAGTCATTGTACTATATGGTGTCAGAACATGTATGGGTAAACAATTAGGTTGCTCTTATTTTCTTATTTACAGTTATTGACATAAAAAGATGTCCACGCTTTGCTAAAGAACATTTATATCCTTATGTGAATATTAAAATGATATAAAAATGTTTATTCATGTGGAAAGATGCTAATAATGGAATGTTAAATGAAAAATGTTATCAAGGAGATGTAAACCTGACAGCGTAATTGTGAAAACAGATATTTAAAAATGTGCATTTACAATATAAAATTTTTTGTAATGTTTATTTATTTTTGACAGAGAGAGACAGAGCACGAGTGGGGGAGGAGGAGACAGAGAGGGAGACACAGAATCCGAAGCAGGTTCCAGGTTCCGAGCTGTCAGCACAGAGCCCCATGCAGGGCTCGAACCCATGAACCATGAGATCATGACCTGAGCCAAAGTCAGGCGCTTAACCAACTGAGCCAACTAGGTTCCCCTCTATTTTTTTTAAAGCTTATTTATTTATTCTGAGAGAGAGAGAGAGAGACAGAGTGTGAGTTGGGGAGGGGCAGACAGAGAGAGAGACACAGAATCCAAAGCAGGCTCCGGGCTCAGAGCTGTCAGCACAGAGCCCGACGCGGGGCTCGAACTCACAGACCGTGAGATCATGACCTGAGCCGAAGTCGGACGCTCAACCGACCGAGCCACCCAGGCGCCCCAAAGATATGCATTGACAAAATAACGATAACTTATGAATGGGATACATGACAAAATAATACACTAAAAACTTACTATTGCTGATCTCTGACTGGAGGCCATACAGTAAATGGCATTGCCATTTTTATATTCTGAGTTTCCTACAATGGAAATGTATAACTTGTAACATGACTGTTTTTAGAGAGATTACAAAAGTACCTAATTGTTATTCCATTTTTTAAATGTTTATTTATTTTTGAGAGAGAGAGCACGAGCAGAAGAGGGGCAGAGAGCGGAGAGGAGAACAGAGTATCTGAAGTGGGACCAGGCTCTGTACTGGCAGCACAGAGCCCAACGTGGGGCTTGAACTTATGACCGATGAGATCATCAGGCGGAAGCCTGATGCTCAACTGACTGAAAGACCCAGGAGCCCCTGGTTATTCCATTTTTTAAAGAATATATATTGCCTTTTTAAAGACAATATATGCATATTTGTTTATTCCTTTCTAAAACTTAGGTGTGTACATGTAGCAATTGTTACCTCTAAGTTGGGAGACTGAATGACTTCTTTTTTTCTTATTTTACCACCTGTATTTTCTATAGTTTAATAATATATCAATTTTATGGTAGAAAATGTTTGTCATAATATTTTCTCATAAAAATAAAAGACCATAATCACAGACATTTTTAAACGCTGACCGTATAAAGAGAAATTAAGATTATTTCAAATCTTTAATGACCAATATTAATATTAAAATATATATAAATACAAAGACATTCACATAAAAAATTGCAACTAGTTGCAAAATATTTCACAATACACAAAGTTGCTTACAGGATGCAAACAGCATGAGCATCTTACGTGTAATTATGGCCCAACTTTTGCTGTAAAAGGTCAGATTGTCAATATTTTATGATTTGTGGGCCATGTGGTCTTTTTTGCAACTGCTGATTCGCTGTTGCAACAAAAAGTAGCCAGAGACTATGTCACCGTAAACCTTTATTCATAAATACTGAAATGTAAATATCATATAATTTTCACATCATTATGTTTTTAATTTTCAGTCTTTGAAAATGGAAAAAAACCACCTATCCTGAGCTTATGAGCCATACAAAACCAGGCGGTAATCTGGATTTGTACCACAGGTCACAGTTCAGGAGCTCATCTATTTACCTTTTTAACTTTCTTTTAATACGGTGCGACTCGTGTATAAACATTCAGTGCCCTGCAACTTTGGGTGGCAAAACCACGCCCCTTCTGCAGCTGATCTGAAAATAAAGTACTGTTTAAAGTCTTGTCCACAAAATTTTCCACAGGCTTGAAACTGAAATGTCCTTCTCAGTATCAGACCATATTTCGATTTCATCCTGAAGAAATATTGCTCTGGCAGAGAACAGAGTCCCTAAATTTTCCAAGCAGTACCTAAGGGCAGCTTTTAAACTAACATTAATGTCAATGAGAACTGCCCAGAACAATCTGTGTTCTCAGGTGAAACACGGTTGGAGGCAGGGTTGATTGAAACAACTCGAGGTATAAAAAAGAGACAGACTATATGGAATACTTCCCCAAAATCTGAAGATAATTACAAAAAAACAGGTGATTTTTCAAACCTTCCACTTTGGAACCTATCTTTGAGGAGGTAATTCAAATAAATGGTATGTGGTGGTAATACCTAGCAATGCAAAAAAAAAATCATCTGACAGTTTTTAGATTGCTATTAAATGCTCAGTTTCACATACAGCTGTACTTAAAATAGTGCAGGCAATGCCCAATCATTGAAATTCAGCCATATAAATAATTGTGACCCTAATTTACAAAAATGTGCATTCAAATTTACACAGTAAAATATGGCAAAGAGACAGCCACAGATCTCAAGGAAAAACACCTTTATGGCCAGTGAAGACAGTTATAATTCAGGGCATTTAATTAAGTTCCAAGGCCCTAACAGACAGTTATTCATTGCAATGAAAATGCTTTATATACCATGAACATTTTAAGAGTCAGTATCATTTTTTTCCCAAAGTTTTGTCCGAAAGAAGCTAGTGATTGCTAAGATGTCAGTAGTTTGCCCTTTTCTCATTTAATAAAAGATCATGAACATCTCTTGGTATACAAGAGCCCTGGGAATAAAGAATTTCAATATAAATTCCAAGTCTTGCTTCCATAATTTTTCTGAAATAATTTAGTAGAAAAAACACTAAGTTCTAAAGTGATTAAGGAATTGAGTATTTTTTTCCAATTATATTCAGTACAAATTAGATAGCAATGACTATGATGTTTTCAATCTCAATCATTCATAAATGACCTGAATGTGCATGCCCCAGGACTATGTAATTTTACCAAGATACAAAGTCATGTCTCAGTAAAGATGAGGTTGGTGGGAAGGATCCTATTGCTTAAATAGAAGCACATGCCCCTCACTACCACCACCCCCCGACTCAGTTTTCCTGTGCAAGTACCATACTTGAGCTTTGTTATTCTTTTTCTCTGCATCACATACACATCAAGTTTCCAAAGAAGTCATCATAATAGGGGTGCCTGCGTAGCTCAGTCAGTTAAGCATCCAACTCTTTATATCGGCTCAGGTCATGATCTCATGGTTTGTGAGTTCGACCCCTGCATCAGGCTCTGCACTACCAGTGCTTGGTATTCTCTCCTTCCCCTCTCTCTCTCTGCCCCTACCCCACTCATTCTATCTCTTTCTCTCTCTCAAAATAAATAAACTTAAAAAAATTTTTAAAAAGAAGTCATCATAATATTGTAAAGTTTTCTCACGAAAAATGATCACCTGAAATGAGATGTGAAATTATAATAATAATTATTTAAATGGTTAACTTGTGAAATGATGACATATTACGGAAGAACATAATGTTTGAGGAACAGAAAATTTGGGGGCAGACATCAGAAACCACAATCACTTCTGTATCTGCAGACTTGAGAGGCAAGACATGGCCATGGGGAGTACTCTTGGTGATGTCAGTGACCCGCTGCTCAATGGAGAAAGCTATGATCAATGCATGGATGTCTGGATTCGAACTCACATCTATGGTAGATGACCTTGAAGATGATGGTAACAATGGCAATAATAGTAATGATGATGATGGTGATACTGTGAATACATCAACAGTGCTATATACTGTCAGGTTAATCAAAGTTACACTGACAAGAAGAATTTCCTACCAGACAGGTAGGAAGCAAGGTTAGAAGTTCTCCATGCACAGACCCCCACCACCCACCATAAAGAAGTTTTACTGCTATTTTTTTGTAAATAAATCACATGTCCATATAGTTTTAAGAATATATATGTTCTTGGGGCGCCTGGGTGGCGCAGTCGGTTGAGCGTCCGACTTCAGCCAGGTCACAATCTCGCGGTCCGTGAGTTCGAGCCCCGCGTCGGGCTCTGGGCTGATGGCTCAGAGCCTGGAGCCTGTTTCCGGTTCTGTGTCTCCCTCTCTCTCTGCCCCTCCCCCGTTCATGCTCTGTCTCTCTCTGTCCCAAAAATAAATAAATGTTGAAAAAAAAAATTTAAAAAAAAGAATATATATGTTCTTAAATATATATTTCACATATATTCTTAAATATATTATGTACGATATATTCTTCAGTATATATCTACTATATATCATATATATAGTATATAAATATATAAAATATGTGTAATAGTATATAAATATATATAAAATATACATCAAACTATGACAAAAAGAGGTGTTTAAGAGGCAAGTCTAGTTTAATATTAAAAAAATTATTCAAGGGGCGCCTGGGTGGCTCAGTCGGTTAAGTGGCCGACTTCAGCTCAGGTCATGATCTCACAGTCCGTGAGTTCGAGCCCCGCGTCGGGCTCTGTGCTGACAGCTCAGAGCCTGGAGCCTGTTTCAGATTCTGTGTCTCCCTCTCTCTGACCCTCCCCTGTTCATGCTCTGTCTCTCCCTGTCTCAAAAATAAATAAAACGTTAAAAAAAATTAAAAAAAAATTATTCAATGCAATTCATCGTACTAATGGATTAAAGAAGAAAAAGCACATGACCCTATCAATCAATACAGACAAAGCATTTGACAAAATTTAGCATCCATTTTTGATAAAAGTTCACGAGATGAATAGAAATAGATGACACTTTCTTCAACTTGATAACAAGCATCTTAAAATCCACAGATAAGAGGGCCCCTGGGTGGCTCAGTCGGCTGAGCGTCAGACATCGGCTCAGATCATGATCTCATGGTTTGTGAGTTCAAGCCCCACGTCAGGCTCTGTGCTGACAGCTCAGAGCCTGCAGCCTGCTTTGGATTCTGTGTCTCCCTCTCTCTCTGCCTCTCCCCCACTTGTGCTCTCTCTCTCTCTCAAAAATAAATAAAATGTAAAAAAAAAATCCACAGATAACATCCTTAATGGTGAAAAATTTAAAGCATTTCCTGTTAGATCACAGGCAAGGATGCCCACTCTCACCACTACTATTCAACATAGTTCTGGAAGTTTTAGCCATCACAATGAGGGAAGAAAGTGAAATAAAACACACACAAGATCAGAAAGGAAGAGGTAAAACTGTCCCTATACACAGGTGACAGATATTCGCATAGAAAATCGCAAGGAATCTCCAAAAAAAAAAAAAAAAAAAAAAAACCTTATAATTAATAAGTGAGTTCAGCAAGGTTGCAGATACAACGTAAGTATAAAACAAATTTCTATATATTGTAAATGAACTCATGACCATCAAAATTAAGAATGCAATACCAAATACAATCATTCAAAACATAAAATATTCAGGTATAATTCTAACAAAATTTATAACATTTGTATGTTGAAAATGATAGAACAGATTAAAGAATCTAAAGAACATCTAAAGAAATACATAGGCTCATGGATTTGAAGACTCAACAGAGTAAAGATGTCCATTCTCCTAAATTCATTCGCAAATTTTAAATAATTCCTATCAAAATACCAGCAAGAATTTTTTGTAGATGTATACAATAGTGAAGTTTATTTGGAAAGGCAAAGGGACAAGAATAGCAAAGCAATTTTGAAAGCGAAGAAAAAGTGGGAAGAATGAATCTATCCAATTTCAAAACTTATTTGTAGCCACAGGAATCAAGACTGCGTGTTTTGGCTGAGGGGAGACACACGGATCAGTGGAACAGAATAGAGAATGCAGAAATATGTTCGACTGATATTTTGCAAAGTTACAAAAGCAATATGATGAAGGGAAGATTATGTGTCCAACAAATGGTGCTAGGGCAATTGGGCATCCATTGACCAAAAAATGAACCTCTCACGTATCATGTAAAATTATTAGTATCGTAAGATTGTAAAAACGGACCACCACTCTGGAAAAGTGGCTTATGGAAAAGTGGCTTATGGTTTCTTAAAAAAAGAAACACGCAATCAGTATATGACTCAACACTTGTACTCCTGGACATTCATCCCAGGGAAATGGAAGTTTATGTTAATACAGAAATCCAAAGATCCATGTTTTAAAGATGGTTTGTCAGACTCCGAAACTTAAACAACCCAAATGTCCCTCAAAGGCGAATGGTTAAACAAAACTGACAGCCATATTATGGAATACCACTCAACAACAAAAAGGAACTCATACCGACCTATGCAACAACCTTGATGAATCTCCAGAGAATCGTGCTAGATGTAAGCCAGTCCCAAAAGATTACAGACTATATAATTTTATTTATATAACATTCTTGATGTACCTTAATTATAGAAATGGAAAACATTTGTTATTCGTTGCCAAGGGTTCTGGATGGAGATGTGGGTAGGGGGGAAATGGGTGGAGCTAGAAAACAGCACCAAGATGGGTCCCCATGGTAATGGAAGCATCCTGGATCTCATTTGTGTTAATGCCAACACCCTGGTCCTACTCTTGTGTTGCAGTTTTACAGCAGCACAACACTGAGGGAAAGTGAGGACAGAGGACCTAGGATCTCTCCGTAGCACTTCTTACAACTGCATGATAAAAGCTAATTCTCTTAAGATCAAAATTCAACTTATAATAAATACATGAGTCTTGGGGCACCTGGGTGGTTCCATTGGTTAAGCGTCTGACTTTGGCTCAGGTCACGATCTCATGGTTCGTGAGTTCGAGCCCCGCGTCAGGCTCTGTGCTGACAGCTCAGAGCCTGGAGCCTGCTTCGGGTTCTGTGTGTCACTCCCTCTCTCTCTCTGCCCCTCCCCCACTTGCAGTCTGCCCCCCCCCTCTCTCTCTCGCTCAAAAAATAAACATTAAAACAAATTTACAATAAATAAATGAGTCTTTTAAAAATGTGTCTACCGCTAAACTGTTCACACATTTTCCCATCTTTTTTCTAGATCTTTTCCATATGTCTCCAAGTTAGCATTCAGTATGATTATCCCACTCAATCGATTTGGGCACTGTATAACGTGATTTTCTCATGGTCAACAAAGGCAAAACTGACACTACCTCATAATTCTTTAATTGCCTACAGCATACACTTTGCACCTTCCTTCTCCAGAGTGCCAGCAAAATGTAGCTCTTTCCACACATGAAAACAAATTTAACAAACATTCAAAATATGCCAATGACTCTGCTTTCATGATCTTGTGACTTTTTTTTTAAGCGATCAAGGAGAAAAATCTTCAAGCAAAGTTTAATAAGAAATTATACATTTTATAAGAAATTATGCATTAAATTTTTATGAGAAATTATACATTTATAAGAAATTTTATAAGAAATTATACATAAATTGAGGAATTAACTGAGAGAAATAACTGTAAATTTAAGTTTATTGGATTTTCTTTTGTCATTTACTCATACCTCTTTTATAAAGAGCTTTTCAAATCAACTGTGTATTTTCATTCAAAAAAGTTCTTAAATTTACATTTAAATTTTTCTTTAAAGATTTAAGGACAGGGCATTTCTTGGCTTAATGAGAATAATATTAATTGAAAAAAAATAACGTGCACTATGTTTGTTGGAATGCTATCATAACGACAAACCACTGGAAGCAATAAACACTTCTCATAAAATAAACATCGATGCATCTATCAACCAGAATATTACTATTATTGACAAGGGAAATATTATAAAATGTTCATCGAAAATATAGTTTCTAATACAGTTCGTAAAAGTGTGTGTCCAGTATTATGTGCCTGTGAGAAAAAGCGTATGCATATTCATAAAGGTGCATATACACAAAGGGGAAAAAAGGCTAGACAAATCTACATCAAATGTTACAACAGTTGACTGACAAAAGTTTTATGTACTGCTTTACACTTTCCTAATAGTTTCTTTTTATTTTCTAGGTAAATAAACATACATTCTTAGTATATGGTGGGGAAAAGTTAGTTTATTATTTTTAAAAATTTTTTAATGTTTATTTATTTTTAAGAGAGAGAGAGAGAGAGAGAGTGCGCACAAGCAGGGGAGGGGCAGAGAGAAAGAGGGAGACAGGGGATCTGAAGCAGGCTCCGTGCTGACAGCAGAAAGCCCAATGCAAGGCTTGAACTCACCATTGGCAGGATCATGACTCAACCGACTGAGCCCCCCAGCCTCCCCCCCAGGGGAAAAGTTACTTTAAAATATTACTAAGGTACAGAATATGTGGAAACCACAGAACCCAAAACAGCATTGGTTCAAACTCCCATTAATCAAGTACCCATTGATATTTCAAGATGAATTATAATCATATATTTTAGTTCCTGAGAGAAAACAATTAGAATTCCTCTTGAACTCTACACAACACGGTTAAACAGAGGGGACCGGAAGGGTTTTAAAATGACAGATATTGGGAGTGGGGCACACAGCTCGGGCTCCCCTGCATCTGCCCGCTTAAACTTTCTCCTCAAAGGACTCAACTTTCCAGTTTCACAGGGAGATACTTCTTTTTGACAAGTAAATCCATTTCAACAATATCATTAGCACAACAATGCTTTTGATGAGCAATTTTCAGCTGATGAATGTACTAGGGTTTTACATTGATATTGCTTTCATTTTCTCCCCAAACTGCTAAACAGGAGAGTGGCAAAGTGTACCAATCAACCCAGCTACTGATAATCAGGATATATTTTGACATGATTGAAGAATCTTGGAGCTGTGGACCAGCAATTTGTTTCCTGTGGGAAGTCTCCAGAATGAACTGTGGGCCCCTAATTGTTTTGAACCCACTTTCTTTTTGTGATTACCATTCGTCAGAATTTCTCCTGGTCCTTTTATGTTGCCTTTCCCCTCTGCCATGAGTAAATATGAATACCATTCCCCCTTAAACTCAAAATTTCAGAAAAATTGATGTATTCAGTAGATGTTTCCAACATGATACTACCATGGTCAGAAAAATATCACCATATGACTGAAATATAAATCAAATGACAACTTCCTAACTGGAAAATAAAAGGCAGGCTTAAATTTCTTTAACATTTCACCTCAGGGAAATCCCAAGGAAAGGACACACAGGGTACTTTTCCTGAGTCACCGTGCTTGACCTACTGAGAGCAGTCATGTATTTTCTGATTAAATTTTTGTTATTGTCGTCATTGTTATTTTATTCATTTGGACATAATTTTCTATTCTTTTTTAAAATTTTTTGCAACATTTTATTTAGTTTTGACAGACAGAGTGAGCAGGGGAGGGGCAGAGAGAGAAGGGGAGACACAGAATCCGAAGCAGGCTCCAGGCTCTGAGCTGTCACTACAGTGCCCGATGCAGGTCTCGAACCCAAGGACGGTGAGATCATGACCTGAGTGGAAGTCGGACACTTAACTGACTGAGCCACACTGGTGCCCCCATAATTTTCTATTCTTGCTATCTAATCCAGAGAAATGGTGGACTCGAATGTCAAGGGAGAGGACCCAAAACAAGGAAGATATATGGGAAAATACAACTGAAGCCAGAGAAGAGAGAATCTGTCGTCATCCCCAAACTGTACCATGGAGACAGCTTCCAACTTGACTCAGTATTTGAATGTCAATGATAATTTTTTTTAAGAGAAAGAAAAGACTCTTCAAATCATGACATTTTATAGCAAAAACCTGAATCTTTCCAGACATGAAGCTAATTCTACACTGACACCATACCCCTCTAGCCTTCAAGTTTCCTGCTTATCCTTCAACGTAGACTCCTGTCTCCCCCTCTCAATCTCTATTCCCCAGGATCAGGGGATTTTTGTCACCGCATGTTTTTTGTAATGCAGTCATGCTCATTTCCTTACACATTGCCTATGGCCATTTTTAGCAGCACGGCTCAGCAGCAGAGACCTGCTAGCCTACAATACCATGAATGTTTACAAAACTGGCTAACCCCTTCTCTAAGTTCTAATCAAACTCTTGTTTCCTGAAAATCTAGGCTCATGCCTTCTGAAAATCTTTTCCCCTGAAATACTGGATCCCTTCCCCTCTGGCTTTCTACCTGACGACTTCCTCTCATCCTTCATGGATGGTTTGAATATCTCCACCTTTCTTTAAACTAGGTCTTACCTGTTATTTGCCTAAACACACTTGTCACAATTTACAATCATTGGATTAATTCTTTCTCCCCCTCTAGAATGCGTTCCCTGTAATTTTATTTCCAAAGCCCAGCAGCACACTTGGAATACAAACTGCTTATCCAATATATGTTGAATCAAGACCAAGTACAGAGCAAATTCTCAATCAAGAGTTAGGAGTGGGTTTCCAGCCACAGCCACCTGGGCTGCCCAGCATAACAGGGGCCTCCTCTCAGTGCTGGTGGTGGAGGAATTAGGCAGAACTCAAAGAGGGGTCTTTCCTGACTCCTGACAGGGAGAGCCTGGGACTTCTTCCTCTGGTGAACTTAGCTCACCTCCGACCAAGGCTTTCATTTCCCTCAGAACTTCCAGTAGGAAGTAAGACTGGGAGCTTCTGAGACTGACAGTGTGAGTGTTTGTGTGTGTGTGTGTGTGTGTGTGTGTGTGTGTGTGTGTAGGGGGGTCTTTGTCTCCCCTTCTTTTTGGGTGGGCTCTCCCCTCAGTCCTCACTCAGTGCCATACTTTGATGCCTTGTTTGTGCTCGGCTACCCCTCTTCTGCTAAACCCAAGGCCAAATCCGTCAGCAGGAGTACACCTGTGCCTTGGCCCTGACGAGCATTCAGACTATGAGTAGCAATGAATCTAGCTTGTTTTGTGCACGAAAGGCCATGGCAACTGCTCTCAGAAGACCACCTGCCACCCCAGACCACCCAGACGGTTTGAGCTAAACCCGACTCATGCCTGTGCGGAGGGACCGTGGAGTGACCTCTGGAGTGACCCACGATCACCTTGATCACAGTATCATCCTAAAATCTCTGCCCAAGGGGGCCCCTCAGCCTCATTTACATAACATGCGGTATATGTATAGGCATGGTTCCTTGAGGTGGACGAACAGCCTTATGCCTGCCTCTATATACAATGACAAGTCTTCCCTATCTAAATATTCATTCTACCCCTAAGCAAAAGGAATCCATTCACCTTCTCTCGGGGAGTCACAGCTTTGGAAGCCATTCCCCATGATCTTATTTGCTGCAGCAAAAAAAAAAAAAAAAAGAGCTTCTTTGTGCGACAACTCAAAAACAAACAAACAAACAAACAAAAAAAGAATTAGGAGTGGACGATGTATTATAGTAGGTCTCCGATAAATACCTATTAGAGGAAGGGAGATAGAAAGAAAAAGCAAGGGGAAACATATGCTCCAAGATAAAATAGAGTAGTCATAATCTCTACAAATGCGCACATTATCTGTAGACAATATGGCATAAGTTTCAAGTCCTGGATTCCTTTCCTAGCTCCCGTATTCACTGGGCAACTCAGACACACCTCTGGAGTCTTTTGTGCTCTTGAAATCACATCTGTGAAAAGAGAAACTTGATATAGATGATCCAAAGTCCCTATGATTCTTTGGATGCCTGGGTGGCTCAGTCAGTTAAGCATCTGGCTCTTGGTTTTGGCTCAGGCCATGATCTCACAGTTCTGTGAGTTTGAGCCCCTGCATCGGGCTCCATGCTGATGGTGTGGAGTATGCTTGGAATGGTCTCTCTCCCTCTCTCTCTGCCTTTCTCTCTCTTAAAATAAATAAAAATGTTTAAAAAGTCCCTCTGATTCTTAATATATGATGATTCAACAGAAGTTCAAGATAATTTATATAGGCTAATTATTAAGCACAATTCAGTACACAAATTCTCATTTTTGTCTGACCTGTTTGCCTTGGAATAAAACCTCGATTTCTATATGGGACACCATGCAATTTCTATAGGTTAACCTTACCCCCTAGTTCTGGTTGTGAGTACATGGACCCCATCTGGTTAATCAGGTGGTTCCATCTCTCAAGTATATGCATGGGATCTTTTATGGGTATAATACCCAAGACAGGCCAACAAGACTTAATTCTAGGACTTCAGAGAAAACGATCAGGAAGAACTCACATTCTATCAGGATTATAAGCTACAAGATTTATATGTCTGCAGCTGCCAGGGAGTTCCATGTATAGAGAGCTGGCCTATGAAGGGAACACAGATAAGGAGGCAAGTCCAAGAAACAGGAAGAGAGATACACTCTCTCAAAATCCTTAGATCCCCTGGAACCAGCCCTACCTGAGCTTAGGTCACACTGAACCGTTAGGTCATTTGGATTGATAAATCCCTTGTTTTGCTTAAGTGACATACATCCCTTTTTTTGCTTAAGTTTCTTTGAATTTCAACCAAGAGTCTCGGACAACACATGCAAATCATCTTTGTTTTTATGTACAAATTTCTTTTCTAAAGGGTGATTTTTCTACTTCATGCTTCAATCTCTACTCCCTGCTTGTCTACTCTCTGCCCACCCCCCCCCCCCCTTGACACTTCTCAGCCTCTGACACCTCATCATTGGCAAAAGCTTTCAATCAATGGAAGACAAAAACTGGACATGGGAATGAATATTTCCTTGTTCTAAAGATCTGGATGTCTATCAACAGCCGTTATCTTGTGTAAATCATTAAAATAATTGAGTTGCTAAAAAAAAAAAAAGAATAAAACACCATAAAACTTATCACCGAGCCATCAATGTCATACAAAAATAAGATGGCTTTGGCCCCATTAGGCTTAAGCTGAGATAAAAAGTAGCCCAGGATGTTTACCTTTCTAACTTTAAAGAGACTCAGTAGGGAGAAATCAAATCATACTGTGATTATTGAACATTTCAGGCACTCCAAACCACAGGCTTGCTGGGCTCTGAATGTTTTGAGTTGGAAACTCATCAGCACTTAACTAGTTGGAGGAGAGATTGACATACAATTAAAGTTCGACTGCTTGGTCATGATACCAAAAAGTAAAGAGCCTACGAGACCTTTCTGCACGTAGTTTACATTTTACACATTTTTCCATAGATTCCATCTTATCATTTCCTAACAATTCTATGAGCTAAAGAATAACAATTCCATTACACAGATATCAAAACATAAACATGTACAGGTAAATAGCTCGTAGAAGATGCCACGATTACTTATCAGCAGCCACTAAAGCAATCATCCTTAATCTTTTGTTGTTGTTGTTGTTGTTGTTGTTTGTTTAATATTTTAAAAAATCATCTAAAGCTTAAAAGTTAGATCAAGATTATTGAGAACCTGATAAAACCTATAAATCTTCTTCCTAGGCAACACATTTTTACATAGAAAAACTTCGAATACAAAATGAAAAGAAATGGATCCCTAAAGCCTATTAATTAAAGTCCCTGGGATCTTTAGACCCAAATTAAGAACAATTGACCATAAAAATATCATCACTGTTGGTTCCCCTTGCTGTAGTCTCTCCATCATGCAATGATGGCCATTGTTTATTAACCTGAATACATTTTCAGAGATAAGAAGCTGCATGTTACCATTCAGCCAAATGCAAAGCTATGTGTATTTGTATCCTCATTTGTAAAAAAAAAAAAAAAAAATGCAACCCATGTCTCATTCTTCTACCCTTCAAAATGAAAATTACAATTCTTCATTAGCCCAATTATCTAGCCACAACTTATCTGTGCACCTCTCAAAGATCTTAAGTTTCAAGTGCCTAGATGTTAAAGGAAACAAAAAACAGAAGGAAAAAAATGAGGGAGGGAGAGAGAGAGGGAGGGAGGGAGGGAGGGAAGGAAGGAAGGAAGGAAGGAAGGAAGGAAGGAAGGAAGGAAGGAAAGTAGGTTTGGAGGAAGGAATAAAAGGAAGGAAAGGTCAGGAGGGAGGAAGAGAAGGGAGGAAAGGAAGGGAGGAAGTCTTTGTTGTTGTTAATATTATCACTATTTACATTTCTTACATGACCAACAGTTTTTTTTCTTTTATTTTTGATAGTTTATCTTAAAATTATTTCTGGGGTTCCACTAGGACTTCTTACATATACTTACAAAAACATCCCATTAGATAGCTAGGGTTGTGCACCTTCCCGTTAGTTACTTTTACACTCTGCTGCCTCTGCTCCAGTACACACAGAGGACCTACAACCTCCTTATGCCGCTATCTGCACATGCTGCCACCTTCTCTCCATGGCACCACTACCATGGAGAAGCCAAGTCCTGCATCAAGGGTTTCTGCCATTCTCAGTACATCAGAGCCTCATAAGGTTCCATCTACTGATGGAAAGGTCTATCTGCTCTGTCCCCTTTCAGTTAGGTTTTCTCAAACAGGTATCAACTTACTTCACCCCAAATCATATAGAGGTCTTAGTAATTTTTTAACCTATTAAACTTCCCCCAAGAGTGAAAACTAACAGTCCCTGGTAGGGTTGAGCAAATGAGCTGTCCCACCTCTAGTTTGGCTGGATGTTTAAGGATAAATTTCTCATAAATTTTTTTCAATTCTCCACTGCTTCCTGTATCTATGCCCTATACAGTGCGACTTTGTAGCTCTTCCATCAAGGGTGAAATGTATTTCCAATTCCATGAATTTGAGATGATTCTGCCTTCAATTAAATGAATAAAATGTTGTAGGAATGACTATCTGCTGGTTCTGACCCTGATCTTCTAGAGATCTTTAATACTTCTGCTTTTATTTGGACCCCCAAGACAATCATATGAACATATCTAGCCTTCTGGAAATGAGAGACCATGTGGAATAAAGTTAAGTCTGCTGATTCATCCTAATCAAGGCTCCAGACCCGTGAAGGACCCCAGCCATGCTGAGAAAACCCAACCTGTAGTTAACCACAGGAAAGAGTACAACTATGCTAGACCAACCATCCCTAGTCAACCTAGGGACTTGAGAAAAAAAAAAAAAGCTTGCTGTTTCAGCTTACTGAGTTCTGGAGTGGTTTGTTATGCAGCAAGAGCTAACTGACACATTTTTCTTTCCAAGGAATGATTTTCTTTTAGGAAGTCTTCATTTACTGATGCAAATACTGTTAAGAGAGCCTACTATATTAGTTTGGCAAATAAGCCTAGGTGCTCTGAATCTTGTCAAGTTGATTCAAGTTGTAACAAGCCTATTATATCTGAATTCTAAGTCGATGTTTGTGTTTTTTATTTTTAATTGGGGTATGTCCATGTTTCTAGTAATTTATGTACCCGTATAATGCTTTACATTTTAAAAATAGTATATGTTGAATTATTTTGCTAATTATTCACATTTTTTACATATTTTTTGAGGTTTTCACATGGATAAATCTTTTCCTTAAAAACATTTCCTTTCAGATTCTGTAAGACCCAACCATCTGTCTGAGATTACTCCACCAATCATGTTGCTTTTAAGGCATTCATTTACTCAAAAAAATATTCTGTGGTATCTTTGACAGAGGTTGAATGAGTAAATGAAGGAGTTAACAAATGTAACCACTTCTTCCTTACCAAGGGTTGGTATTTAATGGCGGACATTCACCGAGTCCTTACTATGTACTAGATATTGTGCTACATGCTTTAGATGAATTTTGTCATTCATCCTCATTTATCAGTTGGATGAGGCAGGTATTAATATTCTCCACGTTAGCGGGTTCAACTAATGTGATCAAGATTACAAAGTAAATGGGAGATTATGATTTAAATTTATGTCTTATAAAAGATTTATAGATGTCTCTGTGACCTGTGCTTCTCTCTCTGCCTCTAAAATCAACTTCTCGGGGTGGCCTGGGTGGCGCAGTCGGTTAAGCGTCCAACTTCAGCCAGGTCACGATCTCGCGGTCTGGGAGTTCGAGCCCCGCGTCGGGCTCTGGGCTGATGGCTCAGAGCCTGGAGCCTGTTTCCGATTCTGTGTCTCCCTCTCTCTCTGCCCCTCCCCCGTTCATGCTCTGTCTCTCTCTGTCCCAAAAAAATAAATAAACGTTGAAAAAAAAAATTTTTTAAATCAACTTCTCCAGAACTCAGTTGGGTTTTGTTTTTCATTTACGGCATTTATTTTTTTTTATATAATGTATTGTCAAATTGGTTTCCATACAACACCCAGTGCTCATCCCAACAGGTGCCCTCCTCCATGCCCATCACCCACTTTCTCATCTCCCCCACCTCCCATCCTACAATCAATTGGGTTGTTTGGTCACCAATGGATCTCGATCATCTCTAAGGACAATGTTTTATTTATGTCAAGACCTTGGAACACCTTTGATATTTGAATAGGGTTAACACTGTTGGTTTCCTCCCAAAGCACATGACCTTTTAGATCATGATTATTAGTGAGAGTTCTTCTTTGGAGGTGGGGGGTTAATTTGCTTTTTCTGTTTTTTGTTGTTGTTGTTGTTGCTGTTGTTGCTACACTATAAACGGCCTCAAAATTTCAGTGCTTTACAAAAACAAGTATTTTCTTTTCTCACTTACGGATTTGAAGGGTATGGCTCATTTGACTGAACACAGCTGAGCTAGGTTCTAGGCTGCAGGATAACCTGAGGTCTTTTCTCTGCATCGTCATTACTGAGGGTCCAGCAGCTACCCAGGACATGATTTTGTTTGTTTTTGCCTTGGTATTGGTTTGGGTTTTTCATAAAGATTTTATCAATCATCTTTGAGTTCTTAAGAAGTCTCTTTCCCAAACTTTTTACAAAGTCGTAGGTCTCATTTCACAGATGTTTTCTTTAAGGCTTGATTTGTTTTGTTTTGTTTTGTTTTAGAATAGTTTTACGTTCACAGAAAAATAGAAAGGAAGGTACAGAGATGTCCTGCATACCCCTGACTCACACATGGACAGTCTACCCAATTATCAACTTACCACCAGAGGGTACATTCACCACAATCAGTGAACCTGTATTAACACCCCATAATCAACCAAAGCCCCTAGTTTACATTACGGTTCACTCTCAGTGCTGCACAATCTATGGCTTTGGAGAAATGTATAATGACATATATCCATCATTGTAGGATCAAACAGTCTTTTCACTGCCCTAAAAATCCTCTGTACTGCATCTATTCATCTCTCCCCGCCTTCCAACTGCTGGCAACCAGCAGTCTGGCAACCAGACTTTTTACTGTCTCCATAGTTCCTCCTTTTGCATATCAGAGAGTTGGGATCATATAGTGCACAATCTTTCCAGACTAGCTTGTTTAGCTTACTAACATTGCATTTAAGGTTCTTCCTGGTCTTGATATGGCTTGATAGCTCATTTCCTTTTAGCACTGAATAATATTCCATTGTCTGGACGTGCCACAGTGTATCCATCCATCCACTCTGTATGAAAGAACATCTTGGTGGCTTCCAAATTTGTGCAACTATGAATAAAGGTACTATAAACATCCATGTGTAGTTTTTTGTGTAGATGTGAGTTTTCAACCCCTCTGGTTAAATACCAAAGAGCATAGTTGCTGGGTTGTAGGGTAAGACTGTGCTGAGTTGTGTAAGAAATGGGCAAACTATCTTCCAAAGGGACTATCCCAGTGTTCATTCCCACTAGTAGTGAAGCCATGTTCTTTTCATGGTAGATCATAGGAACACAAGAGAAGAAGCTACTTGTGCAGATATATTTAAGTCTTGTTTGCACCACTAACCTTAACATTTCCATAGTCAAAGCAAGTTACTTGGCCAAACCCAGTGATAAGGAAATATACCCCACTCACCACAAAGTCACAGCAATTGTAGGGAAAAATAATTCTATAACAGAAAAGGAGTGAAAACCTTAATGACAGGAAAGCAGTGAAATTATGATGATGCAGTCTACTACAGGAAGCCTAGGAAGCACTTTTGAAGATCTCCATGTGTCTCCAGAACAATTTGACCAATTTAACTGGATGCAAATCTCTTAAAGGGGTGACCATTTAATAGCCCTCCAGAGCTTAACACGATCACTTTTTCAATAAATTCTCTCTGAAAAACAATATAACTTCCAGTTTACTATCAAATGACTTGCATGCTGAGGGGGCCATATGGAAGCAAGAGGGACAAAATGCTTAAACCTATGGAATATTATCAAGTATTCACTTTTAGACAGTATGGGATGGTTCTGGAAAACTGGCTTCTGGAATCAGAACAGCATTCAAATCCTGGCTTTGCCATTTGCTAATTGTGTTACTCCTGGGAAGTTACTTGAGCACTCTTTATTAATGTCTTCTCCTGCAAAATGGAGACAATAGCATTGCCCACTTTGGGTGGGCAGAACAATGGGCCCCCAAAGATGTCTACCTTCTAATCTCTGAAACCTGTCATGCTGCATGGTAAAACAGACTTGCTAAGATAATTGAAGTTACTGACGAGTGACCTTAAGATAGTGAGTTTATAATGGATTTTCCGAGTGGGCCCAATCACGAGCCTTTAAAAGCACAGAAAGGTCTCCAGTTGACTGCAGAGAGATATGGCAAAAGAAGTCAGAGGGATTCCAAGCAGCGGAAGGGGTTGACACACTGTTGCTAACTCAGATATGTAGGGGGGCCCAGGTGCAAGGACCAAAGATAGGCTTCCAGGAAATTAGGGCAGCCCCACCCTGCAGCCAGGAAGGAAACAGGGACCTCAGTTCTATAATCACAAACAACTGTAATTGCCAACCTCTATGATCACAGAGTCCGACTTCTTCCCCAGAGCGTCCGCTAAGGAACGCAGCCCTGCACACACTTTGACTAGAAGCCAGTGAGACCTATTCTGGACTTGAGACTTCTAGAATACTGTGAGATAATAAATGGGTGCGGTTTCAGGCCACTACACATGTGGTGATTTGTTATGGCAGCAATAGAAAACTGATACGCCACCTCATAGCGTTGTGCTGAGAATTCAATGATGTACAGCACTAATCATCAATCCCTGTTCACTGTTGTATTCATGTGTGTAACTTCTGGGGACTCCTACTGTTTTAAAACATCCAAACCGGAGCGCAATTTCACAAACTCTCCTGGCATAAGAATATCATCAGCGGAAGATTTTTGGGTTCTGGCTAATTAGATGTGGTACCTAACAAGCAGTGTTTTCTGTGTTTGTGTGCACAAAGGCCTTCTGCTGTCTGGCAACCACAGAAAACAAGTTGTTACAAATCCAACCACTGTAACTTCTCATTAAGTTTCCCTGGTTACTGGCCATCAGCGAAAGCCTTTGTCTACCTTGAAATGCAAATGCTACATTTCTCACCAACCAACTAGGCAAGATGAAAAGATCCTAGAACATGGTTACAGAATTTAGGAGAGAGGAAAGTGAATTTCGAGGCTTTTCTTCTCCTCCAAAAATCTCTTTCTCTTCCCATAGGATTCCTTTCTTTTCTTTCGCTTTCTTCTCCAACAGTAGTTTTCACACTAGAAGCTGACCCAAAGACTGACATATGAAAGGTGAAACAGTCGGATTTGAAAAGTCTAGAGGCAGAGTAATTTGAGTACGAAAACAAAACAAAACAAAAACACAAAACCAAACCCAAAGCATTGAGTCAGTAAGAGCAGGCTTGAGAGCCATGGACACAATGCAAACTAGGTTATTCTTGCCTTTCTACAAACAGGTACATTTCTTTTAAATGATGCAGTAGGCATTGCCTCCCTCTCAATCAGATGTGTAACTCCAGGAGAGAAATGACTATGGCCTGCCACTCACGGGTTAGAAAACCAAGCTGCTGCCTCTTCTGATCCAGCATTCTGCAACCCTGATCCAAAAAACCCCACCACTGTGCACCTCCAATAAAAGAAAGCCACTTATTGTGGTGGAGAGTGGGGTATCAGAACAATCTCGCCAATCCCCATCACTCCACCTTGAAATGTCTGGTGTGCTTAGCAAACAACGATTTTAAAAACTGCCCGCTGCTCTGAGTGGGACTTAGGCAAATGGCCCTCTCCCTAGTTTCACAAATTATAATTGTGCTCAGGCTTCCATGAGACCAGGAGGGAATATTTAGTCATACTCACCAATCCTGCAGCAGGGGAAAAAAAATCATAGTGGGGAAGGTCTACTAAGGGCTTTTATTTTCAATTACTCTTACCTGAGTTATCACAGTTTGGGTTCTGGACAAACAATTGCCATGGCAACCATTATCTCCAGCAATTTGTATTCTTTGCTCATTTTTGTTCCAGTTTTGCAAAGCATTAGTGTTTTCGTGTTCAATTTATTTTTACCAGTCAGTGATACTCACATAGGCAGCCATGCTTAACAGCCCCTCTCACACTGATATTATATTTTTTTTAATGGCCATGCATAGGGAAGATGGTTTCTTTTGTTAACCGGGCATTAAAATGTACCTGCTCACACGTCTTTTTTTTTTTTTTTTTTTTTTTTTTTTTTTTACTGAAGTTTCCTTCAAAATGATTGAAAAAGATGGGCTGTCTTGAGGTAGCATCTTGCAACTCTTTGTAGTTGGGAACTGGTGAACAGGGCTGGCCTGAGCCGTACAACTTTTAAGGATGAAATTCAAAGAGAAAAGAATGGATGCCTAACTAGATTCCAGTAGCCCTTTCTCTAATCAAAGTACCAGCCTTATGGATCATTGCCTCTCCCAGCTCTATACCTGCCTCTCTATCACTTTCATATATAAAAGTGCAACGTGCTGAGATTTGTCCCTTTAAAGGGTCTTTAATATCGACTTTCCTGTACTTTTATGCGAAATAATTACGCATCCGTTTAATCCTCTACCTTACCGAAATGTTACTTTGGTCTTTGGTGCTATGATTAGCACATACAAGAATAAATGCATAGCTAGTTTCCTGCTGGATGAATTTTGGCTCCTCTGTGTGGATCATTCCTCCCGACAGACAGCACAAGGGAATCAGTTCTACTTGTTACCAAAAGGCTGTGGCGTAGACTCCCGGTGTGTTTTTTGGTGGGTTTTTTTCTTTCCCCACAAAATATCAAAAGCATTATTACTCCGGGCTAATTGCACTGCCATGTGCTGTATGTATTTAATTTAATCCTTGCACTTTTCATTTTACACGGAGGTAAAAGAATATTTAGGAACATGAAGCATTACTACAGTTGTTTTCAAACAGTAGCATGTCTCAGAATCACCTGGATGGCTTCTTAAAACTCAGATTCTGCATGTCTTGGGTAGAGTCTAAGAATTTGCATTTCTAGTAAGTTCCCAGGAGATACTGATGCAGCTGGTCAAGTCTCCACGCCTTTAGAAAAACTGCACCATAGTATACTTGATTAAAATATTTAATTTGGGGGCATTCGGGGGGCTCAATCAGTTGAGCATCTGACTCTTGATTTCGGCTCAGGTCATAATCCCAGGGTCACGGGACTGAACCCCAAGCCAGGCTCTGTACTGTGTGTGGAGCCTGCTTAAGATTCTCTCTCGGGCACCTGGGTGGCTCATTGGGTTAAGCCTCTGACTCTTGGTTTTGGCTCAAGTCATGATCTCGTGGTTGCATGAGTTCAAGCCCCACGTCGGGCTCTGCGCTGAACATGCAGAGCCTGCTTGGGATTCTCTGTCTTCCTCTCTCTCTGCCCCCACCCCCCGCATGCCCTTCTAGTTCTCTCTCAAAATAAATAAATACACTTAAAAAAAAAGACTCTGTCTCTCTCCCTCTTCCCCTCTCCCCCACTTGCATGGTCTCTATTTCTCTAAAACATAAAATATAAATTAAAATATCTAATTTGGTTCAAGTATAACAAGGATCACAGATTCTTTCTAAGATTCAAATAAGTTGGGGGGTAGGGAGCCTGCAGACCCTCCCAAGAGAAATTCATCCCCACAGAAGTAAAAAAGCATAATTAGTGGGCCCCGGAATGAATAGTTTACAAAAGAGGGATAAGCTTGAGTTAGGAGTGATATCTCTCAAGTCTGTCTTCTGGCCCAGCCCCACTATACTAACATCTATGCCCTGTGGAAAGTAGGAAGCTCTAAGGAAAATCTGCAAGATAGTCCATTGGACCCCAAGAATCTCTTGCTTTGGGGTCCTTCGAAATGGAGCTGAGTAGAAGGGAGAAAGGGAGATCTCTCCCAGCCTTCCCTCTTCCCCAGTGATGTCTCGACTCTGCAGTTTTGAGATTTAAAGGCAGTGCCTAGCAGAGCATTGGTACATTAGCACAGGCTGCCAGCAAAGAGGCAGGAGATGCCCTGCAGGAGACAGACACTTCCAACAGTGGCCAATACAGTCACACCCAATGGATGCTCAGCAAATATGGTGGAAATCAGGCATTGCTTAGAGGGAGACAGTGTTGCACAATAAACCACAAAGACACCAGCTCAATATCCAGAATAATTTCGACAACTCTGAGAAGAAACAGTTTATGAGCATGAATGAGAAAACCCTGAGACCAACTCAGTCACTTTACATTCATTTATTCACTCAGTCAACAGTCACCGAGTGCCGACTATATTTCAGACATTGTGCCAAGTGGCATAAAAAGAGATCAGCTATACAGATATGGGCCTGTGTTGAAACTTAAAATTCACACATCAATAAAATAATTAGAGCATATATGCTGTATATGCTGGTTGTTCAGGGTCAGAAACAGATGGAAAATTAGTTAAGAGTAGAGTAGAGTAGAGTAAATGGTGAAAGAAATGTTTGGCCAGAGTGCCAGGTAAAGAAAGGAAGACAAAAGCTTGGTTGTGGAGCGAGCAAAGTTTACACTGTCATGTTTTGTGTCCAAATAACATGTCTCAGTGGGATGCTGGGTTATAAGTCCTTTACAATAGTGGCCAAACAGGGCTGGCCAGACATGGCTGGGCTACTTGAATGAAAAAACACCAGAATCTGAATTCATCTCCTGAGTTCAGGGCAGCAGTTCCCAAGGTCTCATCAAGGACAAAGAAAGAAATTCTAAAGTAGGATGGGTAAGCTGAGCATATCTTTACTGCAGAGTGATTGCTCTCTTTTCATAGTGAGGTTATTCAGATTCTTTTTTCTCTATAGAATTTCCCAGAATGGTTTCATCTCTTCCCATGGATGCGGACTCCTGTATTCATGGAAGCAGTCCTAGCTGCCACTGCATGCTTCATGCAAGGTTATTTGTTGTTCTCCCAAAGCCTGAAGTCTGTCTGGGGGACTTCCTCTGTCGTACAACTACACCACTAGGAGCACGTGGCCCCCAGGGTTGCTGTGAAGGAGAGTTACTGAAGAGTCTGCAGGTGTTTTTAAGAGTCAGGCTGGCAATGGCTTTCATCGTTACTTCCCCATTAGCCAGGACCCTGTTACACGATTCCAGTTTTCCTGCAAGGAAACCTGGGAAAACATGCATTTTAAGGATGGCTAACAGTCTCTGCCAGATGCCCAGTCTCTGTCTCCACCTCTGACATCTCAATGGGGCTTCAAACTCACTTATCTGATGGCCAAATGGGACCGGTCCTCTCCAAAAGCAGCCTCTCTCTGCATTCCATTTATGAATACATAAGGCCACCCGAGTCTCCGAATGGAAAGCCTTCCTTCTTCCTTCCTCCTCCCCAAGTCTATCCATTTATGGTCGTAGTCTGTCTCCTTCTCCCCATCTTCGCCACAGCTATGCCAGGGCACAGCCGTATCTGCAGACTGCCTCTCTGGCCTCTCTGTCTCTGATTACCCCCCTCCTGCTTCCTTTCCTCTCCATTCCCCAAGTTCAAGCTAAGTTATTTATTATGAATGGGAATTTGATCATTTCTCTTTTGTACCTTTTTTTTTTTTCTTAGCTTCCTTTTGTCCTTAGGAAAAGTCCAGCTTCTCACCCATGGATTGTGAGACCTTGAATAATTACACTCTCCTTCTATTCCCAGAAAAGGAAATGATTATTGAAGCAATTCAAAAATAAGCATTATTATTTAATTATCACTTTGATAAATGTTACGGAAAAGTATTGGCTGCTAGGAAAGATATTTAACCTAACCTGGGGTGACAGGTCTAACCTCAACCTGGGGGTCGGCACAGGCCCCCATTAATTGAAGAATTAATATTTAAGCTGAGAGTTGGAGAAACCAAGGAAAACAGTGGGGACAGACAGGCAGTTCAGGGCCACAGGCTCACGGGGCTCAAAGACAATGGGAAGGGTGCCCCAGCATACAACACGTTTTTCTATGTAAATGCATTTCTTGAGTGCTACAAAGCTGTGACCCTTTTTCGGAGAAACAACGTTTCAGATAAGAAAGCAGTGTGTAGAAAGGCTATGGGCAACTTAAGGAAGGTGTGCTGATCTCAAATACTTGACTCGAATCACTCTTTGTCAGTTTACTTGCTAAAATTTGATTTTCTAAATGTGAACACTCTCAAGTCACTTGGGAAATGTAAATTAAGCTTTTACCAACCCTCCCATATACGCACACTGACCAATAAAGTAAGACTTCACAGAGATGAAGGCCAAGAGTTTGTTCAGACTTTTTTTTTTTTTTTCTTAAATTTAGAATCCTCAGAAAAGTCTGGTGTATCCCATTCAAGGACTGAAACTTGAGAAAATGCTACCTAAAATATCAATAAATCTGGACCAATTCCTGCAGTGGCACAGGGTACCTCTTTGCCCTGATTATACTAGAAAAGAGGAGTTGTCCAGAAGAGAAGGGGAAGGAACAGTGGCACCATCAACTTACCTCTCATTTTGGTGTCCAGAATTATGCCACTTCATTAAAAACACAAACAAAACAAAACATAACAACAACAAAAAAAAAAACGATTAAAAATTCTTAAACAACTAAGGGTGTTTATCAAGCATATTTTGCTTTGTCTTCCTTCTTTTTTCCCTTCTTACCCGAGTAGCTGTTACTAGGCTGGAATGTGGAAGTGATAGACAAGTTGGATAATCCCAAAGGCTTGCTCTTTTTAGAACGAAATGGATCATTATGCAAATTAGCTAGAGCTTTCTATTGTAGCTGTTTGTATATTCATCTTATCTCTTTCAATGAACTTCGAGCTTCTGTAGTCCTAGTGTCTGTATTTCTTCAGTAAAATCCTTCTTCTTCATTGTGCAACCTTGCTTATAATAGTCTAAATGAATGTAGTGAAGGAAACACTCTAATCATGGCCCATTTCAAATGGAATGAAATCCAAGTTGGGTTACAAATAGCTACAAAACACCGATAGGGGCTCTGCCTAACTCTAGGATTTCAGTTCCTACCTCCAGTCTCCTTAGTCAATATGTTGAGGTGACCTTGGCCCTCCTGTGCTCAAACACTCCAAATTCCCTTCCCACCCCCCAAACACTGGGATCGTGGCACAGCTGGGTTCTTTACATAATCCAAAGCTCGGCTCGGATGCCACCTGCTCAGAGAAGTGAACACAAACCATAGTATCTAAAGCAGGCCCACGTCTGCCATTGGTTCTTGTTTCGTCAAGTTCTCGGACTTTCCTCATGTCACTCTATGAAATGACCTAACTCAGTCACCTGTGGATCTCCCTCTCTTTCTGCTGTATAACAGACAGTCCATGGCTGTCATGACTTGATCTGCCACGTGATACATATACACGTACGTGCAGGGACTGAATCCACACAACTCCCCATGTTCCACAACCTAGAGCCTGTACAAGTCAGCATCTACACCAGCAGAAGACGGATGTCTCGCTCAGATTAAGACAACGAGAGGAGAGTCTAACAAGCAATTTATTTACTAAGTTGCAGGCAGTGCATAGAAAACTGCAATAGTATCCAGGGGCTGGTTAAAACAGAGGTGCTACCCAAGGCCAACCTAAACAGATGAAGAATTGAAGGGGATACCTAAGGCTAGCTAGAGAACATCATGGAGAGAAGACTTCCTTGCCAGGACTGCAAGACGATGGGAGCGTGAGGGGCACTGAGGGAAATAAACACTCCTTCCTCTGAATTCTTCCCTCTGTTATAATCTTAGGTTCCCCATTAACTGAACTAAAAGGAAGTTAGAAAATAAGAAAGAGGACTTTTATACCTTTTTATCCTAAGATGATTCTAGATTCACATGCAGTGGGGAGAAATAAGGCAGAGAGATACCCTGTAGCCTTTTACCCAGTTGCCCTATTGGTAACAGTTTGCAAAAGTGTAAATTTGTAAATTTGAAAAACAATGTTATATTGACATTCAAGATGCAGAACACTTCCATCAGCCAAAGATCCCTAATGCTACTGTTTTTATACTCTGTATCCATTTCCCTCTCACCCATGCCAGTGCAGGAACTTCCGGCAACCACTTCTCTATTCTCTAGTTCTGTAATTTTGTTATTTCAAGACTGAGATACAAATGGAATCATACTGCTCCTAAACACTGGGGTTTGGCTTTTTCACTCCGCACAGCTCTCTAGAGATTCATTTAGGTCATTAGATGTAACAATAACCCATTTCTTTTTATTACTATTTCATTTTAGGCGATTATTACAACCTGTTTAACCATTCATCCATTGAAGGATGTCTGTGTTTTTTTAGTGTTACGTTATTATAAATAACACCATTATGAACGTTTGTGTACATGCATTTATGTGAATGTAAGTGCTCATTTCTCTGGAATAAATGCCAAGGGTGCAGTTCTCGAGCTGTATGATAGTTTCAAACTTAGTATTTTTTAAGCAACTGCCAAATTTTTTTCCACAATGGCTACACCAGTTACATCCCACCAGCAACGAAGGAACAATACTATATTTCCACATCCTTGCCAGCATTTGGTGTTTTACTTTATGTTATTTTAAAATTTTTATTCCAATATGTGTGTAGTACCAGGATAATCATCTGCACTACCATAATGGCCAATGAAGTTGAACGTATTCATATATGCTTGTCTGTACACCCTCTTCAGAGAAAAGCCTCCTCGTGTCTCTTGTCCATATTCTAATGGGCCTATAGTTCTTTACTCTTGAGTTGTTTTTTTTTTAATTTTTTTTTCTTTTTTTCAACGTTTATTTTTATTTTTGGGACAGAGAGAGACAGAGCATGAACGGGGGAGGGGCAGAGAGAGAGGGAGACACAGAATCGGAAACAGGCTCCAGGCTCTGAGCCATCAGCCCAGAGCCTGACGCGGGACTCGAACTCACGGACCGCGAGATAGTGACCTGGCTGAAGTCGGACGCTTAACCGACTGCGCCACCCAGGCGCCCCTACTCTTGAGTTTTAAGAGTTCTTCCTGTGTTCTAGGTACTAGTAGTTTGACAATATGTAATTTCTCCCACTCAACAAAAATGTTCCCACCTTTTTATCCTCTTAACAAGAGATTTCACAAAAGTTTTTAATTTTTACAAATCCAATTTATCTTTTTTTTTTTTTCATTTTAGAAAGCACCCTTTGGTGTCCACTAAAAATTCTTTGCCTGGTCTTACCCCCAAAGTTTTTTTTTCTATTTTTTTCCTAACAGAAATATTCTCTGTACATCTGGAATATATGAGGCCAAAGGAAGACCATGGAACTTATTCCCTTGCCTTTTGTCCTGGCACAAGGGTGTTAGCCAGTCTGTCTTCCTTTTTCCACGTTTCAGATACTTTTTACATTTGTTTCACATAATGTCCAGGGTTGTTAGTTGTGCTTAGCAAGGTGAATAGGAAAAAGTATATCCACTCCATCTTCCTAGAAGACTTTTATGCAACCAAATGTCATTCTGTCTAAGGACAGAGCAAATTTAAGAATAAATACGGAAAGAAAAATGGAAAATATCCAATACAGGGCTTAAGTAAGAGAGGACATATAACTGCTTAGGCTCCTTTTACTTACACTTACATATTTTTCTAAAGAAAAGCCAACAAACACTTGGAATATATTCTCCTAATTAAAAACATTTTAGTAATGGCACTGTATTCTACTCTATGATGCTATTTGTGAAAAAAAATCCTTTTGGTAGTTTCTGCATCATTTGGAAATATTTACACAGTTTTTTAAAGAAAAGAAAAAATATAAATGATGGCTAAGAAAGCTTAAGTACTATGAAAAGCTGTCAGAAAATAATCTATATCCTTGTAGAAAGAACTTTATTTTTTCTGTCCTTACATCCTTGTACCTCAGTAGAATATCTAATGTAATTTCATGCAGATGTTTGGACCCAAAAGAAGTAGAGACAAGATTATTTGAAGCAGATGAATTACTGTTGGATTCTACCCAAAGATCTATTTTCTCATTGATTTTCTTTTGGAAAGCTTCACTTCTTATTACAATGTCTATTTTCACTTTGTCCCTTAAATATGTTTTGTGCTCAAGTAATAATATCGGAAGTCACAGACGAGGGAGAACTGGAAGATGGGTCTTGTCACACAAATTGGAAAGCGCACTGCAATGTCCTTCCTGAAGGAGAGAGGAGAGAAGGCATCCCTCTGGATGGGCTTTTTGACAATATCCTTGACCATGTAGCAATAGAGGGATAAATCACAAGCTATAACTCACTTATTGCACACAGCTTCACAAACAGTAAAAACTTGTACACATCTTTGCAGAAAGTATGCATTTTAAATCAACAATAAGTGTGGAAAAAATTCTTTTTTAAATGGTGGTCTGTATTTTCAGTGACAGTACAGTCTCAATAACATTCGATACTTAAAAATTTCACTGGGCTAACAAAGAAGTAGTGAGAAAAGCCAGTTACAATAAGTAAGCTTTTATCATCCTACCGCTTCATTCTCACATATTACATTGGTGTGGGATGGACACAAATTCAATAGTGAGGTAACATGTAAGCTTCTAACTTGCTCTATGGAATCATCATAAAATGACCATTTCAAATAAATAGTGGATTTTTTTTTTGGTATTAGCTAAAATAAACTTCCAACTATCATCATAAAATGACCATTTCAAGAAAATAGTGGATTTTTTGGTATTAGCTAAAATTTCCACCTATCATTATTGGCTGAACTAAACTCAGAAAAGCATGAAATAACTCATGTGGAATATCAAAATCACGGACGTCAGAAGGAATATCAAAATCACGGACGTCAGAACACATCTTTAAACTGACACATTCTAGAGCAGAGAGTGATTGTTGTGATTTGGGACATGATAAAATTCAACTACATCAATTACCTATTTTTATCCCTCTTTTAAACGCAGTTTTATTGAGGTGTAGTTGACATACCATATACACATATTTAAAGTGTGTAATTTGGGGGGCACCTGGGTGGCTCAATTGGTTAAGCGTCCAACTTCAACTCAGGTCATGATCTCCCAGTTCATGGGTTTGAGCCTCACGTCGGGCTCTGTGCTGACAGCTCAGAGCCTGGAGCCTGCTTCATATTCTGGGTCTTCCTTTCTCTGCCCCTCCCCCACTCACACTCTGCTCTCTCTCTCTCTCTCTCTCTCTCAAAAATAAATAAACATGAACAAAATAATAAAAAAGTGTGTGATTTGGTAAATTTTGACATGCACACAACTGTAAGAACAAATGATGAACATTCCCATTATATCTTAAAGTTGCACCCATTTTTCTTTCTAAATGTTTGTCTTTTTTTAGAGAGAGAGCGTGCACAAGTGCATGTGCACATGAGTTGGGGAGGAGCAGAGAGAGAGGGAGGCAGAACCCCAAGCAGGCTGCACACGGTTGGGCGTGAACTCACAAACTGTGAGATCAAGACCTGAGCCAAAATCAAGAGCTGTATGCTTCACCAACTGAGCCACCCAGGCACCCCAAAGTTGCACCTCTTTATAATCCCTCTCTACTATGCTTATTACCTCATTCACAGACAACTACTGGTCATCACTATAGATTAATTTACCTTTTCTAATATTTGATATAAATGAAATCACTCTGTATGCTTTGGGGTTTTGTTTTTATCTTGTCTAGCTTCTTTAGCTTAAAATTATTATTTGACATACCGTCCTGTTGTAGCAATGTCAATAGTCCATTCCTTTTTATTGCTAAGTCGTATTCCACTATGTAATACCAAAGTGTTTTAGCCATTTAGCTATTGATGGATGTTTGGTTTGTTTCTAATTTTTCACAATGAAAACTGAAGCCACTACAGGCATTTATGTACAAGTATTTGTGTGCCATCATATTATTTCATTTCTCTTGGTTAATACGTGGCTGTAGAGTGGCTGGGCTGAATGGCAGACGTTTTCCAAAGCTGCTGCACTATTTTACGTTGTCATCAGCAGCATGTAAGAGTTCCAGTTACTTGTGAACTTAGATGCAAAAATTCTAAATACAATGTTAGGGAATCAAGTCCAACAACACATAAGGAGGATACTACATCATTTCCAAGTGGGGTTTACCCTAGAAACACAAGTTCAGTTTAACATTTGAAATCAATCAATGTAATGGACTTAGTCCATTCATTTATTCCACAGATACTTGCTGAACACCCACCCTATACCTGAAACTAGAGCAGACTTTGGAGATACAGCAGTTACAAAATTATATATTAATATGTGTGTGTGTGTACGTGTGTGCACACGCACATGTGTGCATGTGCGTGCGCCTTTGCAGAGGGCAAAATATAATGGAATCAGAATATACTAACGAGAGAAATAGGCAGTATGTCAAATGATAAATGCCATGGTCATAGGCAAGTTAATATTTGAGCGAAGACTTCAAAGAGATATGGAAGTAGGTCATGTGGTTATCTGGGGGAAGTGTGCTCCAGGTAAAAGGAGCAGCAGGTAAAAAATTTTGACGCAGAACTGTGCTTCTGGCCAGTTTTGCTGAAATGGAGGGAGCCAAGGGAAGAAGAGATGATATTAGATAAACAGTCGTGAATTAAATCATGCAGACCTGTGTGTAGGCATTTTCAGGATTTTGGTTCTTACTCCTTCATTGTAAGCCTTGCAAACGTGTTGAGCAGGGGACTGGCATGATCTGAGCTACATTACAGGGCATCATTTTCTTGCTGTACCAAGAAAACCCTGTAGGAGGGTAAGGGTGGAAAATCAGGAAAAATCCCTAAGAGGCTACTTAAAGAGAAATAGATAGTATGTCAAATGATAAATGCCATGGTCACAAGAAAGGTAATAGTTGTTTTCAAATTGGATGAAAATTGTGACAGGAAGAGAAAAGATTCAAGAATATCACCAAGGGTTTTGTTTATTTTTTTCTGTTCTGTTGTATTCTGTTGGGACATCTAGAAAAGGTAATTTCTTATTTATTGAAATGGGGGAAGGAAGAACAGATTTTGAGGGAAGATCGGGAGTTTATTTTTGGATTTGTTAAGTTTTAGAGGAATTTGAAAGCCTTAGGTGGAGATGTTAAGTAGGCTGTTGGATATTCAAATACAGAAAGAAGTTCAATTTAGAATATAAATTTAGTAGTATTTGGTATATTGGTGGCAGTTAAAGCCATGAAACCAAATGAAATCACTTAGGAAATGAATGTTCACAGAGACAAGTTGAGAAAAACAAGCACCAATGTGGCCAAAATTCACAGAAAATGGGAGGTGTCTTTGGGGCATGAATTGGTAAGTAACCCTTGAGACCTCCAACATGTAAAAGTTGTGGCCAGTAAAAAAGGAAAGAAAAAATGAGAGTCTACTGTCTCTGAACCCAAATTTTTTTTTTAACGTTTATTTATTTTGAAACAGAGAGAGATACAGAGCATGAACGGGGGAGGGGCAGAGAGAGAGGGAGACACAGAACCGGAAGCAGGCTCCAGGCTCTGAGCCATCAGCCCAGAGCCCGACGCGGGGCTCGAACTCACCGAACGTAAGATCGTGACCTGAGCTGAAGTCGGATGCTTAACTGACTGAGCCACCCAGGCGCCCCTGAACCCAAATTTTTAAAAATGTATGAAAAGGTTGGTAGTGACCACTTTCTATTCAACACATATTATCAAATATATTGAAAACCTGATCAGTCATTTCTCCTACCGTGGTACTAAACAGATGCAAATCAGTCTCTTTCACCATCTGAGTGGACAGACAAATATGGCTTCCATGACCCCTGCCTCACACCTTTCCTTCAATACTGTGATCCTCTCTCCTTGATTGTGTATGGGATCTATGACTTGCTTTTAACTAATAGAATATGGCAAAGGTGATGGGATGTCACTTCTGTGATTATGTTAAATTATATAAGACTCTGCCTTGCCAGTAGACTTGCTCTTATACATCTGTTGGCCTTGATGAAGCAAACTATCATGTTGCAAATTGCCATGGTGAGGGCTATAGGGAAAGGAACCATGAATCTCCTCTAGGAGCCAAAGGAGGCACTGGCCAACAGCCAGCAAAAGAAGGAAGGCTCTCAGGGAGCACCTGAGTGCCCTGTCAGTTAACCATCCCATTCTTGGTTTCAGCTCAGGTCATGATCTCACGGTTCGTGAGTTTGAGCCCTGCATTAGCCTCTGTGCTGACAGTGTAAAAGCCTGCTGGGAATTCTCTCTTCCTCTCTCTCTCTGCCTCTCCCCCCTCAAAAATAAATAAATAAGCATTGAAAAAAAAAAGTAAGGGTCTCAGTCCTACAATGCCAGGGAAAGTTCTGGGGCAGCTTGAGTGAGTTTGAAAGTTGATACTTCTCCAGTTAAACATCCCAATGAGAACATGGCCCAGTTGATACTTTGACTATAGGTTGGTGACACTTGATGTCCAGGCGTGCCTGGACTCTTTACCCACACAAACTATGAGATAATTAATGGAGGCTGCTTTAAGGCACTAAATTTGTAGTACTTTGTTACACTACAACACACACACACACACACACACACACACACACACACACATACACACACACACATATATACTATCCATTTGGCTTGAGGCATAAGTCCTGTTCCATATATCCATAGACCCACATATAGGACAGGTGCCTTGTGAACCATACTGACCTTGGTCCAAAACCAGACCACTAACCAAAGTCTATCCCTATTTCTAAATGATTCTTCTGCCAAGTATATCCAGTTTTTGCCTACTAGAAACACAGCTAAATTGGCCTAGACCCAATTGTGCTTAATGGCATTAACTCACCTGCTTCTGTTAGACTGAATTTCATTTTTATGTCTACTTTCATTCAGTAGCTCCATACAAATGCATCTGTGCTGATCATGGTAGCTCGTGACTAAAACTTGCCTAGTTCTTAAGAGTCTGGCCTTCTGTCTAGAATCCTTGAATGCTATATATACCCTGCCTCCTAACTAGTTGCCTGAGTGATTCTAATACCACTCAAAGTAAACTACCTCAAATGCCATAGAAAATTCAAAGGAATATTGGCTTTGAGATCAGATACAATTCTCCATTCATCACTTGCTGAGTGACCTGGGAGAAGTGATTTCATGAATCTGAGCCTTAATTTCCATATCTATAAAATGTGACTACTTTCTTCAAGTTTGCTGTAAGGCCTAAATAACAAATACTGGTGAAAGGACTGAGATTGATTGATAGTAAATAATAATAATAATAAATTGTTAGTTTTATTGACTCTCCTTTCTTTCTGGAATTAAACTAGAGTTGTTTTTTTTGTTTTGTTTTGTTTTGTTTTTTTGCTTTTTTGGGTTTAAGTTTATTTAATTATTTTGAGAGAGAGAGAGAGAGAGCATGAGCAGGGCAGGGGCAGAGGGAGACAGAATTCCAAGCAGGCTCCATGCTGTCAGTGCAGAGCCCAACACGGGGCTCGAACTCATGAACTGTGAGATCATGACCTGAGCCAAAATTGAGAGTCAGCCGCTTAACCAACTGAGCCACCCAGGTGCCCTGCAAACCAGAGTTGTTTTGAAGTTCCACTCATACCTCTGAATAGAGAAAAATGTAATTTATTATTCCAAATATGTCCACTAAGATATTGACCTGTTTTTACAGCATCCATTAAATTCTGAAAAACAGTTACTCTGAGAAGTTAATACTCATTAGAAGCTTCAGAAAAAAATATCATTTGCATAGAGAACCAAGAGCCCTCATCAGACCAGCAGGATGCCCTTGACACTCAGTTCACCAACAACTTCAATGGGCTTCACAGATGAAGTTCATGGGCAGAAATATACTTAAAACATTCTCAAGCAAGCTTTGATCAAGAAGGCAAAGAGCGGTGTATTGAAATGGTCTTTGGGTAATTGATACAAATTAAACTAAGCTTTCAGTCAATACTATAATTACCAGGGTAATGAACAGTGAAAAACAGAATATCAGTTGGTGTACATGAATTTCAGTTAAGTTTCAGAGTGCAGCTCAGAGCTACGTCTGTTCACCTAACAGAGAAGACGCAGAAAAGAACCTTATGTCTTGGCTTTTATGGGCTGGAGGTCTCAAAATTCCTTTAGATAATTTTTATCCTTCTTCTACTTTTGGTAAAAAGGTCTCAGAGTTGACCTAAAATGAACCATTTAATACATTTTTAAACCTGTATTAAATACAGGTTTACATTAAATACATTTAATACATTTTTAAACCTGTATTAAAAAGGTTGCACATGGTTTGTATTATTCTTGATAATAATGGCCAATTGAATGGAACAAAATACGTGAAAGTCTCCATTTGCATTATTTTTATTAATGTCTTTTCCTTTGGTTTTTGAATCTTGAAATTTTACTTTGTCAATGATGTCATTGGCCTTTTCAATTTCCTTTCAGCATGTTGATATTTTTTCGGATCAATTTGCAATAATATATATATATATATATATATATATATATATATATATATAAAGAATCAGAGCTTTTTATTTTCTGTAACGTGTGACACAAATATTCACCCTGGGTTTAGTCTTACCTTGAAATCCATTAAAAAAAAAGCAAGCTACTTGAGGAAGGGCATTTTGTTTGCTTCTTCCACATTATATTCTTAGCACATGCAAAAATTCCTGGCAAGCAATTGTTTTATAAGCTACGATTCTTCTGCTGGAAGGACACAGCACACTAAGGCTCCGATGGAAGGAGACTGACAGCTCTAAGGGGAAGAAGGCAGCCATGCCATGTGGGGGCATGGGGGGGGGGCCTGCACCCGAAGGTGAAGTAAGAGCCAGCTGGAGTTCTAGGAGGCAGCTTATTTGTGGGAAGCAGGGTGAGGTTAGCTGGGTTTTGTGAGTCTCCTGGGGACAGGCTAATTTGAAAAAAAAATTAGGGTATACTGGGGCATAGGGACTGTCCCTACTTTTACCCCAGGGACATTAGGGCTCCAGTGGCCCTGGAGTATGGGAGTCTGAGAAGAGGAAGTGGATATAATTTGTCCTTAATTAATTTCTGTAGAAAGGGAAGCAACCAGGCTCTAGCCAGGACTTCCAAACTAGCTCAGGACTGGGTTTGAAGGATTTTAATATAATCTTAATTATATTACAGTAGATGTTCAGTATATATTTGTTGAAGGAATTGTTTAATGTTCAATATCATTTATGTTGCGTTTCTGAAATGGAAATTTTTTTCATGTTTTATGCATTTTAATACATAAGTACAGCTTTATAAATATGATCAGAAAGAACATCAGCACATTATTTTCACTTACTACTTTTCACAAATGGATATTCTCTCGTGTCTGTTCTTTCGGATGAGCTTCAGAATAATTTTCTTGAGCGGCAAACATTCCTTTGAAAGGGTGTTTGGAACTGAAACCAATTCGTAAGATGATTAATGAGAATTATTAGTCAATGATCTTGAATCGTCTCAACTACGGAAATGGTATGTGCATCAGTAGCTATCGCTGTGTAACAGAAGAACCCAAAATGGGTGACTTAAAACAATGATGATGCACTGTTTACCCTGGATTGGGTGAGTACAGCTGGGGGATTATTTTGTTCCACGTAGTTATCTTCTGGAGTTTCTCACTGTCTACGTTGAGCAGGAAGGTTGGCCTCCCCCCCCCACTTGCCGTTTAATGACGGCCATCTGCTAGAGACATTCGTCTTTCTCCAGCTGCTCCCTCGTTCCCCAGTACTTCACTTCTTCCCCACAGGTCTTCACCAACAAGACAGCAAATACTTTGTTCTGTAGCAGCTGGTTTGCAAGTGGACAAGCCCTGATGCACCTGCATCCGTGTCAAACACGGATAGTTCATTGACCAAATCATGTCACATGACCAAAGTCAAAGTTAAGGTTATGGACAAAGAAATGACTTCTGGATAGAAAAGCAGCAAGGCCACATTGCAAATGGGCATTGAGACATGGAGAGCAGCTATTTATAGGCATTAAACTAACATAGTGGTCCCCTTAGCCAAAAATTGTTTCTATCGCACTTACATGCAAAATATGCTAATACCCAGGACTTCCAGGAGCCTCTCAGGCTCAGGCTCAATCTTGAAGTCCAAGGTGGGATCTAAATTAAGTCCAGATAGAAATGAATTTCCGTAATTGCAGAACCTCTTGTTCCAGAGATCTGTTAAGGTACCTGTGTCTTGTGCACCCAAAGAACACTATACATTTCCATTCAAAATGGGAAATAATAAGGGTGCCTGGGTGGCTCAGTCAGTTAAGTGTCTGACTACGGCCCAGATCATGATCTCACGGTTCGTGTGTTCAAGCCCCACGTCAGGCTCGGTGCTGACAGCTCAGAGCCTGGAACCTGCTTCGGATTCTGTGACTCCCTCTCTCTCTGCCCCTCCCCTGCTCATGCTCTTTCTCTCTAAAATAAATAATAAACATTAAAAAAAATTAAAAACCAACAAAAAATACAAAATGGAGAATGGAAAATAGATCCTAATAACTAATCCATAACAATTTTGAAATCTGCTAGGAGCTTGCCCCTAATATCCATACTCTTGGGTCAGGAAATGATCTTTGATTACGGCCTATTTCTGGTCATTAGAAGGGCTTCCTGAACCTTCTTTTAAAAAAAAAAACAAAAACAAAGCTTTTGCTACATCTGCTATGTTCCTTGCTACCTATAAAAATGTTGAAAGCCTCTCTTGATTTTTAATTTTTTTAATGTCTATTTATTTTTGAGAGAGACAGAGACAGAGTGTGAGTGGGGAGGGGCAGAGAGAGAGGGAGACACAGAATCGGAAGCAGGTTCCAGGCTCTGAGCTGTCAGCACAGAGCCTGACACTGGGCTCAAACTCACAAACTGCAAAATCATGACCTGAGTCGAAGTCAGATGCTTACCCGACTGAGCCACCCAGGCGCCCCTGCCTCTCTTCGTTTTTAAATGCCTTTATCGCTTTTAGTTCAAGCTGGCAGTGCTTTGCCTATATAATTCTCTTAAAAACTTGGCAGGTTTTCTTAGAAATCTTACTGGGGTCACTTAATGCCCCAATATATCCCTCAGCCATTTTATGAGATAAGTCTTTCCATTTCAGGTATGAGGCTTCTGTGTTATAAATACCTTGAGATTTTCTAGAGCTATTTTGTCTAATTGAGAGACAATCTTTTAAATCTTCCTGAGGTCTTAACAAACGCTCTCAAGTTCAAGTCTGGATCTGACCTTTACCCCATCTGTTACTTTGGGGATTTCTGCCAGCCAGAGACATTTTCAGGGCTTTCTATCTGCGCTTTAATTCTACTTGAAAACGAAGTAGTTCCTCCCACCTTACTTCACCTTCCCATGTTTATTTATTTTTTTTTAACTTTTATAACGTTTACTTATTTCTGAGAGAGAGAGCGAAAGAGACAGAGCGTGAATGGGGGAGGGGCAGAGAGAGAGACAGAATCCGAAGCAGGCTCCAGGCTCTGAGCTGTCAGCACAGAGCCTGACATGGGGCTCGAACTCACAAACCGCGAGATCATGACCTGAGCTGAACTCGGACGCTTAACGGACTGAGCCACCCAGGCACCCCCTCACCTTCCCATATTTATTATAAGCAGCTAAAAGAAGACAACTGACACTTTTTCAACATTCTGCTAGGAATCCCGTGAGCAGTAGCCACAGGTCGATTAGGTACATGTTTTAGTTTCTACGTTATTACCCAATGTTCTACTGCACATAAGACAGGCCATCCTTGCTTCATTCTCCATTAGCAATCTCCAGTTTCCACTCTGAGTTTTCCTGCTTCGACTGGGAATAGATTTCTTTAAAAGATACACAAAGACTCATGAAGGGAAACTTAAGAATGTATATTAATGAAAAGTCACATTTAAAAGGCAAGCAATTCATATAACTGGCAAAGGGCCCATATCTAGATCATGGGAAAATAGATCCAAAACCAATAAGAAAAATGACAACCCAGAAGGAACAAGGAAGAGAGGAACAGGCAGTTCAAAAACAAAGAAAATCCAAATGGCAAAAAAAAAAAAAAAAAAAAAAAAAAAAAAAAAGAGAGAGAGAGAAAATATGCTAATTAAGATTCAGGCAATGGACTTTAAAACGCAATGAATACACTCACTATTAAGACTAATACTTAATCTGACCAAGGGTACAAAGTCTCTGTTAAGCAAGATGGACAAGTCCTAAAGATCTATTGTATACCATCATGCCCGTAGTTAATAATACTGTATTGTATACTTAAAAATGCTTTAGGAGAATAGATCTTATGCTAAATATTCCTTTTGAAGTTTTATTCGTTTATTTTGAGAGAGAGAACAAGGGGGATAGAGAGAGCTGGAGAGAGAGAGAATCCCAAGCAGGCCCCCCAGTGTCAGTGCAGAGCCCGATGACCTGACATGCGGGGCTCAGACTCACAAACTGTGAGATCATGACCTGAGCAGAAACCAGGGGTCTCCCATCAACTGACAGAGCCACCCAGGCACACCTCTTAGGTTAAGTATTCTTATCATAAAAATATAAAGAGGGAGGGAAGAGAATTTGGGAGGTGAAGGGTGTTGATGGCATGAATTGTGGTGATGGTTTCATGGGTATATGCTCATCTACAATCTCGTCAAGCTGTATGCATCAAATACATGCAGGTCTTTGTACGTCAATCACATCTCACAAAAAGTAGCTTTAAAAAAACTGACAGAGTTGTAAAAAATGTCAACACACAGCTGGTGCTCAACAGATAGAAATCACCAGCTTCTTATTCTATTTCTTGACTCTTTAAAAAACTTACTTTTTTTGCAAAGCAATATTAAAATAACAAGAATGCGAAAATTAAAGATGTCAATTGTTTACAATTCCACTTGATAGCCGAACAAATGTTTAAGTTTTCACTAAGAAATTAGACTGACAATAATACCTGATAACACAGAGCAAAACAAAATGTCATACACGGGGGGTGGGGGGAATATAATTTGGTCAACTATTTTAGAAAAAAACAACTGCATAATCCACAGAAGTTTAAGATGCACTTATCCTACTATCTAGAAACACCAATCAGAAGTGTAGCTCCAAGAGAACACTCACAATCATTTTTAATACACTTAAACTGGAAATGATTTAAATTTCCAAGTGAACTGAGATATAATTACACATCCATAAAAATGGTCACCCTATATTTACTCCAGACAACACTGATGAAATGCGGACACAAAATATTGATCAAAAGAAACTCTACGTTATTCCAATTATATAAAGAAAAGGACTCACCTAAGCTTCAGGGTTTTAGGGATGTATACTTGAGCAGCAAAGGTGTGAATAATCGAAAGGATTATGATAATCACCATGGGGTGCTGGAAGTGGCCCAGGATGCACCAGGAGAGCTGACTGGGGCATTTCAACCCAGGTCTGTGTTGGCAGCTTGAAATGAGTGATAGTAGGAATATTTACATTATTGATATCAGCAAACACGACAGACCTGAGTTTTTGTTTTGTTTTCTGGAGAAGGGGATGTGAAACATTTATCAGCACACCACTGCCTAAAAGCCATGATAGTGGTCATCGTTAGGAGATGGAAGGGGACAGTAGTCGGGAACAGGAATATTTGGGTCTGCTCAGACTCTAGAACCCATTGTGCTTATTCGCCACAGCTATAACTACATAGATTTTCCCATATGTGTTCTGTATCATAATAATCAGTTTTTCCAACACCTAAAGTAAATGCAATAAGGCAAGAAAAATAAATAAAAGACAAAGGTATCACTTTTACAGATGAGATGTTTGATCAATTTGATATAAGTGGGAAATAACTGAAAGATTCCTTCACTTAATAAGTTCAGTAAGGTGGGGAGCCTGGGTGGTTCAGTCGGTCAGGCGTCCAACTTCAGCTCAGGTCATGATCTCACAGTTTGAGCCCCACATCAGGCTCTGTGCTGACAGCTGGGAGCCTGGAGCCTGCTTCGGATTCTGTGTCTCCCTCTCTCTCTGCCACTCCTCTGTTTGCAGTCTGTCCCTTACTCACTCAAAAATAAATAAGCATTAAAAATAAAAAAAAAAATAAGTTCAGTAAGGTGTCCAAATATAAGATTAGTTTATGATACTTGAATATATGAAATATTCCTCACATCAGCAATAAACAATTTACAAAGGCAATGCTAATAATTTCCACTACAAATAGATATATTAGATACATATGTAAAATCTAGCAAGCACTCTAGTATGCTATAGCAATGAAAAGAAAACTATAAACCTTTTTTAGAAAAGACCCTAAATAAGCAGAGAGAAAATGTATGTCTTCAGCTGGGAAGGCTCACTATTTTGTCGATGTCAATTATCTCACCAAATTATATATTCAAACTCATCGCAATGAACATCAAAACAGAATATTTTTGAACATTTTAAGCTGATTAAATCCAAAATCCAAATAACCGTAAATATAACTTGAAATGTATAAAGAACAGAGGATGACGTCCTATCAGATAGCTTCATATTTTATAAAGTAATAGTAAAGCAAGCTTTGCAAGTAGATTAACCTAACAGATAAGAGAGTCCAGAAAAAGATTTCTGCTAATTTCAGCTTTTCCGCTTCTTGAAGCAAATTCAACAAGCCCACAACCTCATCTGGTGGAACGAAGACAGAGCTAGGGCACAGTTCCCTGAAATAGTAGCCCTTTCTCTATCTGTTAAGCTTTCCAGAGGGTCCACGTCCAAACATTCAGTATTTGACTCTGATTTAATATTTATTTCCTGAAGAAAATGAAAATGCAAAAAAAAAAAAAAAAACATCTCCATACGTAATTAAAAGGATATAAAATAAAATAACAATGGGGTGTTTTGCCATCAAGTTGGAAAAAAAAATAAATGCTTGGAAATGTTCAGTACTGGCAAAGATGTGGAGAAACCGGTTATTCTGATACAAATGAGTCACTGTAAACAGTAAAGCCTTTCGGAAGGCAATGTGTCAGTAACTAACAAAATTTGTATCCTAATTCCTTCCACAACAAACACTGCTTCTAAAAATCTCTCCTAAGTCACATAGCACAGGTGCGCAAAGACAGATAGATCACCATCATCAGCATCATAGAAATACAAAAGAGCACTAACTGTACCATATTATTATAAGTAAGCATATCCAGCAATATTTGAATTTTAATGAGAAAACTACAGACACATATTACTTATTTTTTAAATTAAGATAAAAAGTAAAGCAAAACAAATCTAAGTTAAACTTTGGTACATTTTCCATTTTTCTTATCATCTAAGCCTAAATTCACATTTTGAGAAGATTCTGAACAGACAGAACTTTCATGGGGGAAATCTGTTCTCCTCTACATGGAATTTAGAGTCCTTCAATGTCTATGTCTTCAGTCTTTGAAGTAAACTCTCTAACTTTTTGAGCAACCAAGGGATGAAGTAAACAAGACAGAACACAGTCTCTCTTTGTTTTTCTTTTTCTTTAAATCTGCAAGTTAGAGAAAGGAAGGAGGGGGGTGGCACAGAAACACAGAAGTTATGTGACTCCTATTGTCCAATAGCAAAGTTTCTCCCTGTTGCTATGACATCTCTCAGGCTGAGCTCTCATTTACTTTTCAAAAATAATAGTTCCTGTTTGCAAATGACACATTTCTACCCCATCATCCCCTGGCCCTCTGTCCCTACCTACGCATCGTTCCAACTCACAAATTACAAATTTAGAAGGTAACGTTTCCTAAAGAAATACAAAATTGTTACCATTCTTCTACTTTTCTCCCAGTGGGTACGCCTACAGTAAATTTACAACAAATGTGACAGGTCCAACCAGCAGGTTATCTTGGAAATAGTCTTGAGAATTTTCTGAGGGACAGTGCCTCCCCAGAGTAGAACATTTTGAACAAAGTTGAACAGAAGACTTTAGAACGGAGGTTAGCCTGGCTTCATCACAATGATATGCATGCAGTTGTGAAAGGAGTAGGAAAATCCTCAAATCATGTAGAAAAGTGAAGAAATAAACATAAAGGGTTTCAAGATCCTTCTTCATGATGTATATCTAGTGTCATTCAAGGAAAGAGGAAGTAACCAGAGTGAAAGGCAGGTGCTGCATTTTATTTATTTCTGTATTTATTTATTTTGAGAGAGAGAGAGAACACAAGTCGGGGAGGGGCAGAGAAAGGGAGAGAGAGGCTCTCAAGCAGGCTCTGCGCTGTCAGCACAGAACCTGATGTGGAGCTCAAACTCAGGAATGGACAGATCATGACCTGAGCCAAGATCAAGAGTCAGATGCTTCGACTGAGCCACCCAGGTACCCCAGGTGCTGCCTTTTAAAGAATATTATGTTCTATGTTGATAAACTAGTAAAGCACCGTGTTAACCGACATGAACAATCAGGCCTTCTGAGATTCTTATTTGGGCACATCCCTTTTTCTTTCATGGAGATGCCCTAGAATTCCTGATGAATGGTTAGCAAGAACTGGAGAAGAGCCCATTCCTGAAATAAAGGCTCTGAAAGAAGGGACACAAGTCCACAGAGAACCTCTCACAAGCCATCTTGTTATCCTACATTTTGCTTGAATTGGAATTAACATTCTGGAGACATCTGGAAGATTTGGGTGTGAATATCTACCAGAGGAATATAATGTTATCAAAATACACTTAGAAATGAGGATGCGGAACAAAAATCAGATCTTACAGTCCTACCCGACCTTTAATTTATGCAAATGGGAATAAATGTAAGATAGATGTGTATACACACACACACACACACACACAAATACCTGTTGTGTACCTGTTGTTTGGCTAGATAGGTAAATAGATACATAGGGTCTGACAGAAAAAAAACAAAAACAGAAAGGTACACAAAATTATGAGCCATCAATTACTCAAGGAAAGGATACACTTTCATTCTTTTAAAAATATATACCCCTTGGGGCGCCTGGGTGGCGCAGTCGGTTAAGCGTCCGACTTCAGCCAGGTCACGATCTCGCGGTCCGGGAGTTCGAGCCCCGCGTCGGGCTCTGGGCTGATGGCTCAGAGCCTGGAGCCTGTTTCCGATTCTGTGTCTCCCTCTCTCTCTGCCCCTCCCCCGTTCATGCTCTGTCTCTCTCTGTCCCAAAAATAAATAAACGTTGGAAAAAAAAAATTAAAAATATATACCCCTCAAAAATGGAATTATGGGTGTTTTCACTTTTGTTGTGCTTTTTTTAAAATATTTTTCACATCTAAGTAATGACCTAGACTGGACTTTATTATCAGAGAGAATGCTTTAAATGCCTTTAAAAAATGATCTTTCCTTCAATTAGCCATATTTCTAGCCAGGATACTAGTAACTAATCACATACTCACAAGAATAGTATAATCCTGAAAAACTGTATGAAGATCAATTTCTCAAAACTGTATTTCTCTCAAGTCCTCAAAAGTGGCTTTCTCTTTTAAGAAAACACTGTTGTGAATCTTCTTATAAAATTTTGCCATACTCAACTTGATTAAATAATTCTCTGTTAAATCAATGATGATATACATCCCATTTGTGATTAAGGAATAGGAAAACACTGTCAGTGAGTGAAAATCGGTAAATGCTTTCTGGATAGCAAGTTGGCAATAATGATTAAAATTTCAAATTCCCATATCTTATCATTCAATAACTCTCCTGCTTAAAATTATTATTAATAAAGCTCACAAAGATATGCATTATAGCATTGCTTTTAATAGCAAATATCTGGAAATTATTTGAAATAAAATATTCATCCACAGAAGACGTCTATAACTGGGGTTTATATTCCTAAAAACTAAGTTGTTAAAAAGAACAAGCTGTGTTTATGGGTGTTGATGTGGGAAAGGTAAGTGAGCAAAGGTAAGGGTCAAAATAATGTATGTGATATGATCTCATTTAAGAGCATTTAAAAGAAACAGAATACACAGAGACAAAAATACATAAACACTACATGCCAGTTTGAATCTTTTTTTTCTGAAATGAGGCCCAGATATTATTAATGGTTTTCTTTATGAAAAGGAAGGGCAAGAAGAAAAATTGGGAAGAAAACTTTTAATATTTTTTAAATTAACCCTTTATATTTTACTTATGTCTTGCCTGGTAGATGCCTTTTATTTACTATGCAACAACTACAAATATTTAAGCATTTAAAAATTGAGGTGTATAAAACTCAGAAATCATATGTGGCTCTGATGAGTCTATACAAACACATATTCATCTATCTACATAAACATGTGAATGATATGTTTGTGAATATATATGTAAGTATTACGTACAGGTAATCTATATATAAAGGCGTATGCATGTGCATATATATGAAATACACAGGGATATCTTTCTCTCTTTGAATTGAGTTATGTCACCAGTTGGCACCTAATTTAAAAAATTTCCCTACAAAGAACTCATTCTCATGCAGTTTCCTTCCAAGAAAAAACAGCGTCTAGATCTGCATGGGGAAAAGTATTTGGGTGAATGTGCCAAGGGTTAAAATATAATGGAAATTAATTACTATCTCCCCTACATTTTATTAATCTGGACATTTTCTCGCTTGAGAACACATGATGTGTTGAATTTATGGTATACAATCCTGTTTCAGAGAAATAAAGCATCTTAGATTATATCCTTTTTAATTCACTGAAGTGTAATGGATAATAAATTATTTAGTTTAATTAAAACCTCTTTATCAGATGGGCATTTACCCATGACATTGTTATGCACAACTGGTGTTCTACAGAAGGCATCATTTCTAATTCTCTTCTCATTTCATTCACGGATTCCTTTAATTGCATTTCAAATTACATCTATTTCCACAAAGTCATACTATAAACCCGTCAGACATTTGTGCCTACTCCTTTACCTTCAGAATGAGAAATCCCTCTCTTCTGTTTGCTTTAAAATTCATCCTTCTCCCCTCCAGTTTGGATGGCAAAACCAAGGAACGCTACAAGATGATGTTTAAGGGGTTTAGAACATACTGGCCTGGCTTGACCCTCAGCTCTCCCTATAGGAAAATTACTTCTCTTCTCTGAGACTCAGCTTCTTTTCTCATCCAAAATAAGAATAATGGTTTTGCAAGACAACGAGGTAATGCATGCAAAATAGCACATTTCTAGGCACTTGGTAAAAAGATAAGTTTGATATAATCGTAATGACTTTAATCAAATTTTACTCAATGTCTTGAGATGAATTTTCATTTGGGAGGCTAGAGCAATGACACGGTGCAAATACAGCCTTTTAGCACTAAAACCTAAGGCTCCGAGCTTGGAGACTGCACTGGAACATTACTAGGATTCTGGCATCAAAGTTTCATTTCCTTTGAGCACGAGGTTCCCTGAATTCTCAAGGGTCCCACTTTCCCTCTCCGCTCCCTCCCCTTATAAGTTCATTATATTCTCAATTTTAATATCATTTGAAGTTGCCTTTTTTTTCACCGAAGTAGAGCTGACACACAATGTTACATTAGTTTCAAGTGCACAACATGGTGTTCCAACAATTCTGTATGTTATGCTATGCTTAATTGCCTTAATTTTTGTAGGTTGCCAGATTCTTACACTCTTTATTGACGTGTTATAGGAAAGACAAAGAAATTAACTGGATCAAAGTATATAAGAATCTATAAGGCGCCAGAAATAAGGACTTTACTAAAGGTTTTGTGAGGAGGCAGGAAAAAGAATCATCATATATACTACAAGACAAGATATATCATTGAATTTCTCGTAAAAGTGTATCTCTTTTTTTCCCCAACGACCTCCTTGTCTTTAACAACCTCATCTCTCTCCTTTCCCTTCCTAAAATAGTCTAGTGAAAGAGAACAAACAAACAAACAAAAAAACCCTTCCATCTTTTAATCTTCGCTCTTCGGTGCCCCATGGAGGAAAATACGGTTCAGGAATTGGCTAAAAGCGCATCATCTGATTTTCCTTAAGCGCATGACTTGGGGCTCCAGTCAGAGCAATGGCACTGAGCACAGCTGTCTTTCTAACTATTTGAGGGTACCGAACTCACGTGCCTTTGTTCTTCCTTCTTTCCTCTTAGGGAAAAATCTATCCTAGGTGTCATTTCCCTCATTTGCATAAACTTGAATATTTTTAAAAACACGACTCCTACTCACAGTCTATAGTCTCATAGGCAAATACCTGACTACCTACACTGGAGGAGAGGACTTCTTAATTTCAGCAAATGCGGGGTTAGTAACAATGATGATGATGGTGGTGGCAGTGGTGGTTGGAAGTGAAGAATAATGACAAGAATACAGGAAAGGTAAGCAGGATACAGCAGGATCCCTCTTAAACTGCACAACAACTGTACAAATAGGTACTGTGTCTGTGTCTTCTGAGCGGGGATCCAGGTGTTAGAGAGGTGGGGTCATGTACACTAATTCACACCGGCAACGTGCATCTAAGGTGTGCCCCTGTCCAAAGCCCAGTCTCTTAACAAAATTGTACTTTATACTGACTCCTTCAAATGCGAAAAAATAATTAAAAAATAAAGCAAAGTAAAAGATGCTCACTGGTAACGGTTTCCATTTCTACTCTGCCCAGTAAACATATTTTGTGTGCTTATGATATGTCAGATACTAAGCTGGTGGGTCGGAAATTTTTTTAAGTGGATCTCATTTATATTTTTCATGTTATCCTGCATATCCGCCTTGTCCAAGCAACATGCTGTTCCTTTGGTTGAATTAACTGTTTTATTTTACCGGTTTTGTTACTGTTTTGGTGGCAGGAAGAAATGGAGATGCTAGAAATCAGACCTCGATGGTTATTTCTTCATCAGAAAGTATCTACACTTTGTCCCCTTATCCATAAAGCCCTCCCTCCTTCCCTATTCAATTTGCAATCTCAAGTGGATCAGACTGCTCCGAAAAGAAGATGACACGATTTCTAAGTCACAGTGACCATGACAGTGGAGACACCTGATATCCCTGTGATGTTTGCCGGAGCCGGTAGGGTGGATTACGCCCAACTACTTACATGGAAATTCTTATGCATGTGAATAACCCTGGGGGAAAGATAAAGGGATCTCATCTACCTTTTCATGCCATCACATAAAACTACATTACTTATCTACTTGTGTCCTTGCAGCAACCTTAGAAGATAGGTATTGTTATCTTCATCGTTTAGATACGAAAAGAGAACCCAAGAGATTCAAGGATGGACTAAAGACCTCAGAGCTGGAGAGTGCAAGATGTGGGTCTCAAGCCATATTTTCTCATTCTACCCCGTCACTTATGGCTTCCCTCCAATATAACATTACAGAATCTTGTCTCTAGATCGTAAAATTCTGCACAACGGTACAGATTATTACTTACAGGCATAGTAGGAATTCTTTACATCCTGAAAATATGAATTAAACCTTCTCCATTCCCTCAAGGAACAGCCTTTCCACTTACGCCTCATGATTCATCTTGCTGTACAACAGAACACATCTGCTTTGTTTGCCGCCGTGCAACTTGCACCTGCTCTAGTGCCTGTTACATAGGAGATACTCAAGTAAATATTACTGAAAGCATGGATGAAATACTTATGGATGAGCAGCAAATGTTTATGCTATTAGCCATATTCACTGTAGCATAAATTAATTCCAATGTTTTTCCCCCTTGAATCACTTGCCCTTTTCAGGGTTTGAAATTGAAAGCAGAGAGAAAACAAAACAAAACAAAACAAAAGGCTGAGCTAGAGAAGCTCTAACTGGGGAGCTCCTGGAGGCCCCACAGCAGCCTATATATTCTCGTAGGACAAAACCCATAAGCTGAAACAAACAAGCAAACAAAAGAAAAAAGACATGAAAAGGGCACAGCGGCATAGGAAAAATGTGAGCCCAAGTACCAGAATTGGGTAGCATTTGGCCAACAGTAAGGTGATGGAACCACACACAAAACTTCAAGATAAATCTGGGAAGCCTGGTGGGGAGGGGTGGTCAAAGTTCCACCTGAGCAAAGCCCCCTGCTTTCTGTTAAGAACAAACGTAAATCCTCTCTGAAAAAATATGTCCTCGATTTACGCCCAAATTTCCCACAGTTCAAGGTCAATTACATATGAGTCTAGAATTAAAGACTACAGAGTGTGAAAAGAAACAAACCGCAAGGGTAAATGTCCATACGGGTTGTAAACAGCAGAACTGGCCTCCAAAAATTTCACATAACAGAATCATGGAATATGAAATATGCCATAAAGGTAACTTTGCAAAAATCTTAAAGATATGAAATAATAGAAAGATCAGGGACATTCAGTAAGAGAATCAGAATAGAAAGGAAAAAATATAAGGCTTTCGAAAATGTTTTAAAAAGCCATTGGAATGGGGGGTGGGGGGAGAGTGGTTACCCAGAAAATTAGGCAGAACTAAAAAAAATCCTGAATAACTAGAGAACAGAACAATTGAAAATAATTACTCCGAATGTAAGCCAGGGGTAAATATTATGTAAACTAGTGAAAGATATTTAATCTGAGCTGCAGAAAGATAGAACCTGGGTGGGTTAAAGTGTTTTTGAGAGATTAACTGTATCTTTGAATCAATGATAGCTATCAGAGCAAATAAATGAAAAGAAATCCCACAGTATAGGGCAACCAGAGAAGACCAAACACCATGAGAAGATTGTATTAGCAGTCAGAGTAAGAAGACAGACCCAGATCAAGGAAAGAATTCTTCTCACAGCTTCTCTAAAGCAACATGAATCTTACAAAGAAGCAAAGGGGCTAACTCTCACCTGAGAGAGCCCATACCCTGTAAAATTATACTTCAAAAACAGAAGTGGAAATGAAGTCATTCCTATATAAACAAAAACCAGGAATTTTTACTGTCAGCAGGCTTTTATTAAACAAAATCGTAACGAGTAAACTTGAAAACACTACATGATGCTTTAAATTATCTCCCAGAAGGAAGGTCTGAGGTACAAAAAGAATGAATAGTGAAACTGATAATGGCGGATGTTGTTGACCAAACATTCAATGTAAAATAATAATAATAATGTCTAGGGGTGCCCGGATGGCTCAGTCATTTAAGCCTCTGACTTTGGCTCAGGTCATGATTTTGTGGTAAGTTCAAGCCCCTCATCAGGCTCTCTGCTGTTAGCACAGAGCCTGCTTCAGATCCTCTGTTCCCCTCTCTCTCTGTCCCTCCCCCTCTCATGCTCTCGTTCTCCTTCAAAAATAAACTTTAAAAAACTTGGGGTGCCTGGGTGGCTCAGTCAGTTTGGCATCTACCTCTTGGGTTCAGCTCACGTCATGGATCCCGTGGTATCATGGGTTCCAGCCCTGCATCAGGCTCTGCTTGGGATGCTCTCTCTCCTTCTCTCTCTCTGCCCCTCCCCCACTTGTGCTGTCCCTGTATCTCTCAAAATAAATAAATAAACTTAAAAAAAAACAAAAAATAAAAAAATAATGTCAAATTTGCTGAGTTAAATAATGAAAATAATACACTGAATGAAAGCCTGTTTTCTTAAATATTTATTTGGGGGGAGGAGGGGTAGAGAGCAAGGGAGAGAGAATCCCATGTAGGCTCTGTACCATCAGTGCAGAGCCTGACATGGGGACTGATCTCATGAAGCATGAGGACATGACCTGAGCCAAGATCAAGAGTCGGCCACTTAACCAACTGAGCCACTCAGGTACCCCACACAGGCCTATCTTTGTAAGAGTATAGTCAGAGTTTAAATATTATAAGTTCCTTTAATTATTTGGCAGGGACAATGATACTAAATTTTGAATAGGAATAGAATATACAGTTTCCAATATGAAAGTCCCACAAAAGGGGCGCCTGGGCGGCTCAGTCAGTTGAGCGTCCAACTTCGGCTCAGGTCACGATCTCACAGTTTGTGGGTTCTAGCCCCGTGTCGGGCTCTATGCTGACAGCTCGGAGCCTGGAGCCTGCTTCGGATTCTGTGTCTCCCTCTCTGTCTGCCCCTCCCCCTCTCACGCTCTGTCTCTCTCTCCTTCAAAAATAAATAAACATTAAAAAGAATTTTTAAACACACCCCAAAAAATTAGAATAATGACATAAAGGAATCATGACACATTTTGCCAATGGTAGGAACAAAGAAAAAGCAGCAGCTTATGAAAATTGCAACAAGGCTGATACAAAAAATCACTATGACAGAAACAAGTCTAAACATATTAATATGTACCAGAACATACAGGAAATGGTTTGTAAATACCAAAACAAAAGAAAACCAAAAAACCAAAACACAAACAGCAAAACCCCTGAAAACCAGCCCTATTATTAGAACCCAATTCTGCCGAGGGCCTGTGGTGTCTAAGGAGAAATTCGTTCCAAGTGTTTATTGATGGCACAAAATGAAAACTGCGGTTCAAATCCCAACAACAGAACCCAGCATCGACTGGACCTTTATTAGGGAATAGATGCTGTTGTTTCTATCAACTAAAACGTTCACCCCACAACTCTGTAACTAGCATGCCTATAACCACAGAATGAGACAACTAATCACAGAACCACTGGGAAACTCCTCCCAAGGCTCTACCTCCAGGGAGGGAAGGAGCCAGCTTGAAACCCACAGCAGAGGCTGTGTGGGAGTCACCTCTCTGCTCTGCCGCGTCCATTTTTATCTTATGCCCTTGCCGGAAGTTCAAAGCCAAAGCATGCACGGGGAAGGGTAGTGGGATGGAATCAGAAATTACCCTTCTTGGTTGAATTCAGATCTTCAGAGACTCAAAGAAACCAGCTCACTACAGTACAGCAATAAAGACATTGCACGCCTGCCCAGCGTTGGGTGACATAAGGATCCACGTGTCGCTTGCACGCTATCCTGAGTGTTTACATTAACCCACATTCTCTGTGTTTAAGGTGATTCCCTGGTGTGGGTGACAGAAATCCACTTCGTCCGTGTCTCTCTCTCTCTCTCTCTCTCTCTCTCTCTCTCTCTCTCTCTCTCCCTCCCTCCCTCCCTCCCTCCTCCTGAGCCCCATTTCCAATAGCTCAGCCCCCGCTGGGTGTAAGGGGAATGTGGACATGCATAATCAGAGGGGGACCCCATCCTGGTCACCAAGGCTGGGCGAGGACAGACACAGGCCCGGAATCATCTTCCTTAATATTCCAGACCATCCTCTGCCACACGTGCTTCCAGGTGATCGTTGTAAGAGGTGGGGTTGAAACAGTGCGGCTTAACTGAGTTCATTTTCTGAGCCCCACAAGGTCTTCTCTTGATTCTGGACAAGCCTGACAGGGTACCACAAGTGAGAAATTGTTTTCAAAGACGCATGCGAATTTGTCAATATGTGGTCTAGGACAAGCAAGTTTACAGAGGTAGCAGTTTAGATGGGGTGGGGCAAAAGGTTGAGGGCTCAGAAAGTGGAGAGGAGAAGCATAAACAGGAAACTGGGAACATAATTTACAATTCTTTTTTCAAATCACATCTTTTTCACCTTTTTTGCCTCAGATGATATGGACTGAACATCCACTCTGTCCTCATTGCAGAGGTGGGTTTTGCTTTGCTTTGTCTTGTGTGTGTGTGTGTGTGTGTGTTGTTTTCTTTTTTACCCTACGTAGACAAATTCAAACAGAATTAGGGACTAATTACCAGGAGGAGCTGATAGCGTTTCAAGACGCCCTCTCTTCTGTCAGCCCCCACAGTCTCTATACCACTGTGATCTTGAACAACTCTTTCTGTTTCCATTATCTCCTTCCTTCCTCTGTTCTCCCTGCCAGGGAACAATCGCCATTTCTCTCTACTTCCTTCTGCCTCTTGGCCTATAGAATACGCTAAATGCTCCTGGTACAAGTCTTCTTTTTCTGTCCATGTTCTTCCTCCCCCAATTAATCACAGCATCACTTTCTTAAATGGAGTGAACCCGCTGCTCGATATGGCATACTTTCTGAGCCTGTGCTTTGGGGAGAGAAAGAGAATGGAAGAAACCATTCAAAAGAACCTCAAAGCAGGTTTTCTTTTTTTTTTAAGTTTATTTATTTATTTTGAGAGACAGAGCGAGTGAGCAGGGGAGGGGCAGAGAGAGAGAGGAAGAGAGAGAATCCCAAGCACTGTGAGTGTGGAGCCCAATGCGAGGCTTGGACTCACAAACTGAAAGATCATGACCCGAAGTGAAACCAAGGGTTGGACGCCACCCAGGCGCCCCAAAGCAGGTTTTCAATATTCTTTTGCAAAGGCCCACACTTATCATGATAGTGGCTGCTTTCTTTAATAATTTTCATGGAATAATAATTTGGATATAAATATGAGTCATCTGCCAGGCATCTGCTAAACTCACCCTACATCTATTTTATTTAATGCTCCCAAACATTCTGTGATCCTTGATCTTCCCCATTTAATAAACGGCTTCCAAGTCTGGAATCAGACTCAGACAGAATCACCAGAGCACATGTGCTCCTGTCAATAAGATGCAGGAGTCCCGGCCAGAGCGGAAGGCTGGCACATCCCATGCAGCCTTAATGTGACTGAACACTTAATGTGAGAGCCGTTGTGCAAGGGGCTTCCGGTGCGGTGTCGTCACCGCACATTACGACGACTACAAGCTTGGGGAGGTGGAGATCCTGTATTCGTGTTTACTACATGAGCAAACGGAGGCTAAGTTACTTGACTTGCTAAGGAATTTGACCAAAGCACAGAGCTAATCAGTACTAGGCGTGGCACCAAAACTCAGGTCTCTCTGACTCCAAGCTCCTCTCTCAGTGGGTAGGACAGGCAGCCCCCCCTGACACTGGCCCAAGGGATTCCCCATCTCCCGCTAGTCACGCCTTTGTGTCATCCTCTCATCTCCAGTGTGGACTAGACCTGCTGATTCCCTTCTCACAAACAGAACATGGCAAACTTTGGGGATGTCACGGCAGACATTGGCCTACAGAAAGACCATGACTTCCATTTCTCTCTCTCCTTCTGTTTCTCACTCTCCCTGCCTCACTCTGCAGTGTCCACATTGTGAGTACCTCTCTGGAGAGGCTCACGTGCCTGGAAGGGATGAGTCCAGCTGACAGACAGAGAACCTGCCAAGGGCCCCAAGAGTCAGCTTCATAGTGAATTTTCTAAGACCTGCCAGGTGAGTGAACTTGGAAGCAGATCTTCCCCCCAGGCCAGCCTTGAGACATCTTGGCCTCGACCAACACTGTGATTACTGCTTGATGAGACACTCTGAAATAGAAACACCAGCTAAGCTGTGCTTAGACTCCTGATGTAGAGAAACTGAAATAATACGTGGGGGGATGGGTGGGCAAGGGGATACATTTGGGACAGGCAATGTATTCCAGAAAGTACCCACTCCTTCATCTAGAAGTTCTATATTAAAATCCCTTCTGGAACACGCCCAGCTTTATGGCCAAAACACACACAGTAATCAAATTTGCTGGAGTAACTGAATAAATACTATGTATTCATTTGGGTTCACCAGATTTCTATCAGGATTCTTTTCTTAAAAGTTATAGTTATTAGTTTTATATAATCACATAAGAAATCACATAAGAAATATGAAAATAGCCAACCATAAGCCCGCTAATATTTTGAGCATGCTCTTTAAATTATATATGTAATATAATTACTTATATATATTCAAACAAAAACTAAAATCCCATTGTAATCCTGCTTTATAACTTGTGTTTCATTAATATTTTTCCACTTAATTTTTAAATATTTCTGCATTTTATTAAATGTTCTACCAAAAGCCTAACACTTCTGAAGGGGTAAAGTTTGGAATCACTTTCATCAATTCTGCATGCTGGCTGAGCTTAGCCTCAGAGAATAAAAATCCAGAACTTTGGAGAAGAGACATCAAAAAGCGGGAAATTCAAAGTTAATAATTTGATTTTACCTACTGGCAAGATAGATGCTACGTTACATTACTAATACTTAATATTTATGGAGAAAATTTATCATAAATACTTTACTATTTGCTTAACACTAGGCCAGAAGTAAACTATTCAAAAATTAAAATTATATCTGATTCATTGCGTGTTTATTATTTTCTTTTAATTAAGATTATGGCCCCCTCTTGCTTTGCAATGGCAGAATCTCTATGTTCTGGACCCCAAACTAGTCAGACTTCTTATATAAGCAAGGCAAGTTTGCTGTGAACTTTGGAGAGCAAGTGACAGATACTAAGCAGTTGACCAAGAATGTCTTTCCGGTGGTTTCAAGAAGATGGTCAAGTTCTATTTTTAAAAGCGTAAGATAGTAACATGTGACTATTCTAAGTGTTAGCTTTTAAAAAGGAAAGCAGGTGTTGGTGCCTACGTAAGCATATCAGTCCAGTGGACTGCTCTAGGCTATTATCCGAAGCATATAGTCGTGTGGAATTCTAAGAGATCACACCTAAGAACATTTCCTGTATTTTAGTAGACATATAAAGGATTTCCAGACAACGAGATCAGTAGGCTTAACCTCTCTGAGATTAAATTGGGGAGAGGGGAAAGGGGACATTCATTTGAGACATCCATTACTCTGGGGAAATACAAAGGCTCTTCTAGAGAAACCATGAGTTAAGAAGTGGTTCACGTACTAGATTAAAAATACTAGGTTTTAAGGCTTACCTGAGAAAATGGCAGAAATTCTAAGACAGACTGTTTGGAGGCCCGAACACTGTCAGTACCGCTTTGATTTATCTTTCCTGCCAACCTCCATTTTTCCTTTCAAATCAAAAGCTAAAGTAAGACACACATTTGGGGGAAAGTTGTCAAAATTCATTTTATGGAAATATGCTACTCAGGAGTATCCTTTGATCAGCTGCCGCATCTTTTGAAATTGAAATTGAATAGATTATATGGTGATCTCCCTCTTCTCTCCTCTGAGTTCAGCTGGAAATAAATTGGAAATGCATGTGAAAAATACAAACTCTTTTTTTGGTCTGAGCTTCCCTAATACTGCTTTTACCCCATCTTTCAGCAAGAGATGTCAAAGCTACTGGCAAATGTGGCACCTGAAATCCTCACTAGAAAGACGGGCATGCTTAGCTTAAGAAATCATATTCATAAATTGTTCACATAAAATGTGTAATTAAACTAAAACCTCCGGGTCTTTAAGATACATGGATTCCAGGACTACCTCATGCCCAGCTTCTAAAGGATTGCAAAGTTACCTTTGGGTTTGGTAAGTCCACCTCTAGCAGTGAGCACATCAGGGGCATTCAAACGGTAGAAATGTAAATCAAACTAGATTAAAAATTAGATAATTATAAAGGCGGGGGGGGGGAGGGGTAGGTGGGTCTCCCCTTCAGTACAGATAAGATCTAGGATTTAAACACTCGCATCAGAAGTTGATCTGAGAGGCTCTTCTTTCTCCCTCTCCCTCACTCTTTCCACCTTTAACTTTTCCTTCTGTTCTGTTACATTTCCTTCCATCTTCTTTTTTTTAAACGTTTACTTATTATTGAGAGACAGAGAGAAACAGAGCACAAGCAGGGGAGGGGCAGAGAGAGAGAGACACACACACAGAATCCGAAGCGGGCTCCAGGCTCTGAGCTGTCAGCACAGACAGTTCGAACTCACAAACCTCTAGATCATGACCTGAGCCGAAGTCGGATGCCCAACCGACTGAGCCACTCAGGCGCCCCTCCTTCTATCTTCTTATGGCTACTGATACTCCAGACTCAAGGTGCTCATGGCACTTGGTCTGTTAAATGAGCATGCCTCCTTCTTAGCAGCTTCTACAAACACCACGGTGTTCAGGCTACCTGGGCCAGGATGGGTCACTTGCCCATCACTGAACTAGACGGGGGATTCTTGGATTAGAACATGCTGACGGGAGCGCTTGGTCAGGTACCCACCCGTCGAGACTGAGGAGAGAATAGGAGAGTCGTGCACATGTGACTCACAGGGAGTAGGACTGGGGACAGGTGGGCCTACAAAAGAAAAAACTGAAGGGGCGTTCTAGAATAAGAAATAAAATCCGAGCAGGAAAAAAGCAACAGACGTCCACTACACTGCCCACCAGCCAAAACTTCTGTTAAGCAGTGTGTCTTTTTCTAATAAAGCCAACGCGTATTTTAAATTCCTCATTAGGTTTGGAAATTCTGTGAGACCTTTCTTTTGTCAAAAGTGATGACAAACTCCAAACTAAGAAAAATAATCGGCAGACATTTATCACAGATGGCAAAGTCTATTCTAAGTGTAGCTTGGCATGATTTTCACCGCCAGCATATATAATGCCAAACACTGGACAAATCACTTGAACTGATTCCTACCATCTATTTGATTGGCAGTGAAAAACAATTTGACCAAAATCTGTGATGTGCTTGAGGACTAATTCTGTGAAGAGAAAGGAAGGAAGGAAGGAAGGAAGGAAGGAAGGAAGGAAGGAAGGAAGGAAGGAAAGAAAGAAAGAAAGAAAGAAAGAAAGAAAGAAAGAAAGAAAGAAAGAAAGAAAGAAAGAAAGAAAGAAAGAAAGAAAGAGAAATGAGTCAAGCAAATGTTCTGGAACTGTAGCTATGGGGTTACAGCACAGCCGTGGTGTATACAGCGAATGCATAAATTCCACTTCCAGAAATGGTCTTTTGTAATCTCTAGTGCTTCAAGATAGCTCGGCTGACAGCCCAAGGGATATCCAGGCTTCCTCAAAGCTCAAACAATTCAATCCAAAAAAAAACCCACCTCCATGGCCTAACAAAACCGCTCTGAAATGCTCATTAGAGACAATTCACTTGATTTATATGGGGGCTTCTAAACGGAGTAATTAGTCTGGTCTCTAAAATTAACACTGAGAAGGCCACTGGCAAGTGACGGTAACGAGTTCAGCCACGTCTTCTTGGTCACGTCTATAATTTACCACCCATCTGTGGAAAAAAATTACAACTTCCAATTAACAGATGGCCCTGTCCGTGGCTACAGAAATGACAGATTCAGACTGAAAAATGAGTTCAATCAAATAATTGCAGGTGTACCCCGCTCTCCTCAAGTTCGTTTTGCACCGCTGCAACTTTGACCCAAGACCTATGTCAGTGCCTGTCTGTGCTCAACAAAAGAAACCCAGAGAGGATTTCGACTGCCACGTGAGAAGATGTTGCTCTGCACCATTTCAGGGTATACAGGGTTTCCTGGGAGCGCCCCACTTTCGGGGAGAGCAGGTCATACCTACATGTGCAAGACTGTTCCCTTCATAAAAGTTAATAGCCACAACTGTTTTCAACTTTTAAATCCATACCGCCATGCAGTCAATCAATATTTATGGCGTGCCTGTTGTGGGCCAAACCATGAAGTCTTAGCAGTTAGGAAGGCAAAGATTCAGGATAAACCAATAATGAAATAAATACCACCATAACTTCAGAGCGTTCTGTGGTCTGAAGAAAAACGTACAGGTTAGCATGACAGAAAGGCAGCGTGCAGGGGTGTGGGCGTTGGGAGGGAAGAGTTCACCTGACGCAGAATTAGCGAATCGGGATGGCCTCTCTGAAGGGCTAGAATGAAGGGAAGGGAAAGCCAAGTGAAGGTTTGTATATCTTAAGCCAAGAAAAGAGCAAATGCCAAGAACTGCCCAGGGAACAGGTTGAAGGAAATAAATGCATTCTGCTGCTTTAATTGCTTTTATTTTGAACTAAGGGAAAAGATTTTTTTTTAAATTTTTTTAACGTTCATTTATTTTTGAAAGACTGAGAGAGACAGAGCATGAGTGGGGGAGGGGCAGAGAGAGAGAGGGAGACACGGAATCCAAAGCAGGCTCCAGGCTCCGAGCTGTCAGCACAGAGCCTGACGCGGGGCTTGAACCCATGAACCGTGAGATCAGGACCTGAGCCGAGGTTGGATGCTTAACCGACTGAGCCACCCAGGAGCCTCATAGAGAAAAGATTACTAGTGGATTTTTTTTCACCTAAAGCTTTAAAGCTTTTTTGCCTAAAGCTTTAATTTTTAAATGCTTTAAGTTTTCCCTTTTCTTCACATGTGCGGGTACACTGGTCAGTCTGCAGATGGTTTCCTTCCTGCATCAGAATGCAAACTCCTCGAGGGCAGGGTTTCGTTTTTGACTATATTCCCAGCCCTTAGAGGGGCTCACCATATATACGCACTCAAGTATTCACTGGTGGAATAGAATTTAAGTACCAAATATTTGCAAAGTGGCTAAAAACCTAAAACTTTGCGTTGTGGCGCACGTTCAAGAATGTTCAACTGACAAAAGAGGGACCCAGAAATAGGGAAAAGAGTCACTGGAATCAATGCTGCAAGTTTTGTTTAGGTTCATGTCGCAGGGCTTTCGGATCCCACTTCTGACACCAAGGACGGCTCTGAAGGTGATTAGAGCTGAGCCCCCCAAGCACTATATAAATCCCCAGTGATAGAACTTTCCACTTTTTATTTTCAACCACTTTTCACTATTTGGTATCTCATAATGTATTCACTCAACAGACATTTGAGCACCTTCTACATGCTGGGCATCTCTAAAAAACACAACAGCTAACAAAACAGTGAAAAAGAATCCCTGAATTTAAGGAGTTTATATTCTGATGCAAAATTGGAATCGTCCACAGACTGGCAAATGTGACTCTCATATGTGCAGGGAGGAGCAGACACAGCCTACATGTGGCTTTTTGATTGCCCTGGGTGCCTCACAGGCCCCCCACCCCCACCATCACTTCCACCCACTCCTGAGGTGGAGCTGAGGAGGAAGACTAAGTCTTGCTATGTCTCTCTCTTTAATGCCCAGGCTTATGTCCCCACCCAGAGAAACTCTCATGAAGAAATGATGCTCTTAGGTCTTATGTTAGGTTCTCTGAAGATCTGTGGGAAAGCGATCCACCAAAAAAGTGGTCCTGGAAAACAAATGAGGAAGAAGGATTGGGTCTGGAAGGAGCCAAGAAATGGGGCAATATCAAGCGAAGTCCCATGGCAGGCGACCTTCATTCAGTCCTACAGGGAAATCTGACCCAGTGCAGGTCACAGCTGAGTCACTGCAGTGGGGACAAGGCAGTGTGACCGTGGTACCATCAGTCGTTGGTTGAGGGTTGGCACCAGGGGACTCCACTCTCCCTGTATTCAGGCAGAATGGGTTCTTAGCGATGGGCCTGGAAACTGGTTTGCAGGATCATGGTTAAGAAATCCAAGGGGTTAAGTGCAGAGTACAAACTACATCTCCTTCAGCAGGGGTTACAAAAGCATGGTCCCAGACCAACGGCATTTAATATCACTTGTTAGAAATATAACCTCTAGGGACCCAGCCCAGACCTACAGAATCAGAAACTTGTGGGGGCGGGGGGGGGGGGTGGTTGGTAAGAAATAGCCCCATATGTTAACCAGCCCTCCAGGTGACTTTGATGCACACACAGTGTAAGAGCTACGGAGCCACAGGGATGTTCACACACAGCAGGCTCCTCTTGCTCCTGAGCTAAACTAAGCTCCAGCATGTCCTCATCTTCGCCATGGGGAGATCAAGAAAAATTATGCCCAATTGGACCTGAACAACATGTCTCCTCCTCAGTTTTCCAGTGTCTAGGCAAGCTAGACTCTCCAAGCCAACTCTGTCTCTAATGTAATACCTTTTTACCTGGGTTCTCCTAATGTACAGTCAGAAGATCAAAAGGGGGGCTCCATCCACCCCCCAATGAAGACAGCATCTCTGTAAGTAGTAATGCATCCTCCCTGCTCATGACAATAAAATACTGTGTCTGAGTCCAACGTCCAAGAAATGTGTGTCTGAGTCCAAGAAATGAGGATGATTCTTTAAGAAATAATGAAAACACCTGTATCCCTCTTGGCCATTCTCCAAGTGGCTTTGGAGGTCAGAATTTAAAATCTATTGTCAGTGGAGCACCTGGGGGGCTCAATTGGCTAAGCATCCGACTTCATCTCAGGTCATGATCTCGCAGTTCGTGAGTTTGAGCCCCACGTCGGGCTCGGTGCTGACAGCTCAGAGCCTGGAGCCTGTTTCAGATTCTGTGTCTCCCTCTCTCTCTGCCTCTCCCCTGTTCACGTTCTGTCTTTCTGTCTCTCAAAAACAAACGTTAAAAAAAATTTTTTTAAATAAATAAACTCTATTGTCAGTTGTGAAAATGGGAAGAAAGTTTTCATTTCCTTAAAATGTCTGACATCCCTACATATATATTTTACTCTTTGTTATGAAAACCACATTGTAAAGCAGTATAACATAGGGATTAATTATAAGGCGTTATCCTCAGACAACCTGGGTTGTAGTCCTGTCTTCCACTTACCAGCTGTGGGAACTTTGGTTTCTTATTTAATGTCTTCAGACTTCATTTCCTTAGAGAAGGGAAAAATCACAAGGCCTCCCTAGCAGGGTTGTTAGAAAAACCATGTGAGATGAAATATAGAAGTCCACCACGTTGACCACCATAAATATTCTACACACATTTGTGGCTCTGCCTTCATTATCACCATTAATATTGGCAGGTACCAGCTAACTTCTAGTTACCTTCACGCAAAACAATGTATTAATATTTGTCCCCCGGAAGTTAATGAAATGGTGATCCTGCCTTTTCATAGCAATTGCTAAGCTACTTGTCTTAGGAAGTATTTTCTGCCCTTCCCTACAATCAACTCTAGAAAAATAGAGAAAATATTTGCTACAGGTCAATTCTGAAGTAGTAAAACTTTGGTTTGTGAGCATAATTCATTCCGGAAACATGCTTGTAATGCAAAGCACTCGTATATCAAAGCAAATTTCAAAAACCATTGGCTCAGTTGTGATCATGTGACCTTCGGTGTCACATGCTACTCATATTGCAAGACATTGCTCGTTTATCGAGTTAAAATTTATTAGAAATGTTTGCTCGTCTTGTGGAATACTTGCAGAACAAGTTACTCGCAATTCAAGGTTTGACTGTAATTACTTTTGATAATTCCTTCCAAGGATCTCTGCTTATCTTGTTAGGCTTTGCATCACAAGCCTTTAAAATTTTGGAAAACAAGGTCTCCAAACCCTTTTCAAGAAAAGAAACCAAAAGAGCGATCATCTGTTCTCGGTCAAGGCAGGGACAGCTGGCCACAGACAAAAGGTACCGTGTCCAATGTCTAATGCAAAATGGAGGTAACGCCTTGTCCCCAGCTGTTCTGAGTCCTCAAGGAGGTGGAGATAAACTGTGCATGCCACATTCCTTAAAACCGGAAGGATTCAGTCCAGATGTCAGATCTACTAATGCAGGAAAAAGGCTCATTTTGACTTTTTCCTAATGGAGACAGCAGGACACAGGGTCTGGGGCATTGAGTGGCACCCTTGTATTAGCTTCGGTTTCTCCTCTGGTCCCTGTGGGTTTCTCTATTAATGGGTTTGCTATTACCCAGGCTTTGATCTATGTGGACTTCCCACTGGTTTTCACAATACGAAGCCTCCCTGGCTTTATTACAGTGCAGCCTATCCATAATGCATTTAATATTATTTCACCATCCACACCTCTACCCATATTATAGTTTCACCGAGAAGTGATTTTCCTCTCTAAAAATAAGGCACTGTACTTAGAATTACACTTTTAAGATGACAGTAATCCAGTAATCACTTCTAGGAACCCAGACTTTTAGGACAATATAATTATGATACACTTAGATATGGAGATGATGTGAAGAAATGCTAATTCCATCATTCCTGATAGTTCAAGTCCATTAAAAGTTGATATACATTAAAGGTGAGCCTGAAAGAAAAGCAGTCTTAGATCAAATTCTTCCCTGGTACAAAAGAAAAATGACCTAAAACGTTGAAAAATTAAAAAAATATTATCTAAGACATGTTGCACGAAGTTCTTTCCCCCACGTCACTTAAAAATAACCCAGACGAGGGGTGCCTGGGTGGCGCAGTCGGTTAAGTGTCCGACTTCGGCTCAGGTCACGTGCTCACGGTTTGTGAGTTCAAGCCCTGCGTCAGGCTCTGTGCTGACAGCTCGGAGTCTGGAGCCTGTTTCGGATTCTGTGTCACCCTCTCTCTCTCTCAAAAATAAACAGACATTAAAAAAATTTTTAAATAACCCAGACGAATAATTTTCTCATATTATAAAATATGATATGACTTCAAAGAAGGTGGTCGCTTTCTCTCACCTTTTCCCCTTCCACCTCTATTTTATATAAGATATTGTTCCCCATTACGTACTTCTCCTTGAGGCACTTTATCTCCTTGAGGAAGAAAAATGGAAGGTCTTTCTGTATTATTAGATGTGTTTCTATTCTTTTATTTTCTTTACAAGACACAGTTTTCTTTGCGTGGAGAAGGTGGGGATGTCAAATGCCCTTCAGCATTCAGTATCTGTTAAACCGTATCTGCTCATCAGTAAGTCTGAGGGCGGGCAGCATGCAGTGAGATTAAAAGTTTCACTCCAAGAAATCCCTTCCATCTAAATTGCGGACAGACAGAGACAGAGAGACAGAGAGAGAGAAGGAACTGCCAAAGTGTAAAATGTATTTGACTACAATACAAAGCAATGTTTTTTGTGACAGCAAAATTATATCCTGGGCCACTTCCCTGAGGACAGTTCACTGAGAAACAGTGCTGCAAAGTCAATCCGTAGGAAAAATATTTCCATCTTCATTTGAAAGATTAGCACCTTGTTCCTTTTTGTTACCAAATTGGAAATAAAACCAGTTTCCTTGTTTTGCATAAGGCATGAAGGAGGAGAAATGTCTAGTTTATGAGATGGACCCTTGGGGCTCCGGCTCTGTCTCTAGTGTCAAATCAGCTCCCTCCACTGGGCTAAAAATGACCAAAGTTGTTTGCATGGTAGGATTTCCATCCATGGCGTCTGCAAAAAGCTCCAACCTGGTTGGACACCAGCTTACAATGGATCAAGGCTAATAGTGCTATCCGGCCTGCTGTGTGTGTTTGGACAGCAAAATGCATTAGCCAGCATACCAGCAAAAAACATCTCCATGCAGGAGGGTGTGCATTAACACATTTTGATCTTTTCCATTTAGATCCTTTCCATCTATGTTGGCGTGTGTTCCTGATAAATATGAGGGTACCCCCCCAAAATTGGAAAATGCATTTTAAAATCAGGACATAAAGATTTATCAATGGAAGAATAGAAAAAGTAGGCACAGGGAGAAGAATGGTGTAGGCAGACTCTGAAACATTCAGTCTCCGCTACGTGTGATCATACTGACCACATAAGATTGTTGTCATACTGACCACATAAGATTGTTGTCAAGCCTGAAAATACACTTTTGGGTAAGTTGCCGATATGAAAATAACATGTAGAGGGTCTGTCACAAAGTCGTAACTCATAGAGGGTCTCTTACAACTTTGATGTTTGGGTTAATTTCTTTCTTCAGCTGCAAATGGCAGAAACCTAACTGAACATGATTCAAGCTATTGGAAAGCACAAGGGATTCCTTTAGGCACAGCCGGATACAGGGTTGCAGATATCCTTCCATTTCTCGACTCTGATTTTTCTCTACATCCTGAGGCAGATTCTCTTAACGCGGCGGTAAGCTGCTTGCCAGCAGCTGTATCCTCATGTCTATGGGGCTAGCAAAGCCTATTTGAAGGTAGGGAATAAAGAGGCACCTGGGGGGCTCAGCCGGTTAAGCGTCTGACTTTGGCCTTGGTCATGATCTCACAGCTCGTGAGTTCGAGCCCCGCGTGGGGCTCTGTGCTGACGGCTCAGGGTCTGGAGCCTGCTTCGGATTCTGTGTCTCCCTCTCTCTCTGTCCCTCCTCTGCTCATGCCCTCTTCCTCCCTCAAAAATAAATAAACATTAAAAAAAATTTTGAAGGTAGGGAGTAAAGATAGGTTGGAACCTTATCACCTCCCTCTAATTGCAGAAATAGTCTGGAGGATAATTCTCATTGGATCAGGAGCACCCTATGTTAAACCAAACCAATCACTGTGACCCTGGCCAACTATAATCCCATGAGCTGGGAACTGATCACCCCCACCAAAACACAATGGGCCAAGGGTAAGAAAGAGAGGCCGCCTCAAAAGAAACAAAAACAAAAACAAAAACAAAAACAAAAAAAGTGGACTTATGTGATCAGAAAATAGGGAATGAATGCTGAGAAGGGATCCACTATAAAATGGATGCTGAAATGAACCAGATAGCTTTCAGTGGGTCAAAGAGCAGGACAGCAGTAAAGAGAACATTTAAGGTAGAAAGAACAAACGTTGGGGGGGGGGGGGGTAGAAACTCACAGTACATATGCAAGAGGTAAACAAAGCAGACTAAAGTGGTCTGTTTAGAAGAATAATGAGAAATCAGGTTGGCTGGTTTTAGGGCAAGAGGGAGAACAAATTCGTGTCAGGACATAAAAGTAAATTTCAGAGTCTGAACTTAACACAATTAGCTATAGGGAACATCTGTATATTTTAACAATGGTTTCAGGTGGGAGAGGCAGGATTGAACACGGTTGTGTTGGAGAACAGAGGCCCCAGCAGTGAGGAAACTATGGCAAGGAAGTTTGTGTGAACACATGAAGGATATTTTTTCCATGTCTAAATGTTTTCGATAACTATTTAGCTACAGAAATGTATGTGGTCTCTATCTGAGCCTGAGGCGGGAAGGACAAGCCTTAAAAAATTGTGATGGGATTAATTTCAGTCCTTCACCTACACTCTAGAAATGTGTTTTTTGTTTTTTTTTTTTTTTCCAAAAGCTGTTCTGCAAAAGGATGTGAAAAAATATTTTATGATCATAGAGTTCTGGGGTCAAATAGATTAATTCCAACATAAAGATTTCTCTAGAACTTCGCAAATATGAATATCCAAGTGAGAGACATGGTCTGCAGCATTTCCCAAATTTATTTGTCTCCAGAATCCTGGCCTTCCATAGAGTATCTCACGCAACTAGGGTTCCACAGAACCTACTTTGGGAAACACTCTTCACTCCCATGCGTGAAGAGAATTCAAACATTCACAAAATATTATCTTACCGTGAGTCTTTGGGCAAGCAAAACCAAGGTAATTCTGGACCAGTCTCAAGCTGCAATATTTTTAATGTTATAATAGGGTAGTGGGTCTCAATTTTCTGTCTTGAATAAGTCATCTCTAGGCTAGATAGATATACGGCAAATACCTAGCCAGACTAGAGTTGCGGTGTGTAAACATGGTGGTATTAATCTCTAGATGACCATGACCATAAGGCAGTCAAATTATGGTCAAGTCCAAAGTACCAGAAAGAGTCACTAGCCCCTGGAATAGTGTTCCAGGCCCCATGACAGCTGAATATACAGTAATTGAGACTGAACTGAACAGAGTGGAGACATTTTAGATCTTCAAAATTTTCTTAAAATGAACATAATCTCAAAAGGGAATTATTTTTCTGGCAAAAAGAAAGCAGAGCAGTGCTTTTCCATCTAGTCCAAATCATTTTACGCTATTTCCTTCCTTATGATACACATGTGTTTAGGGAGGGAATTGGACAAATCGTGACTTGTACTGAACATGATTGATAGGTCTGCTTCAGATAATATGACAAGTTTCTCTCGGCTCCTTCTCCCCCCAGACTCAGAAAATGTGTTGTGATTTTTCTCTAAGAGAAAAAATGTGGTTCTACCAATGATCAGTTTGTAAGTCAACACTCACAAAGATTGAAAAGTGGCTCTCTAGCATGTATCCTCTTTATCCCATTGGATTTTTAACCTTATTCTCCAAACTATAATCAGAGACTCAACAGTAGATCCCCAGAGGGCATATTGGAAGACATTTCATGGTGGGAAAGCAGAAAATACTCCTTTCTATTCATAGAAATATAGTAACCTCTTCTGAGTGTGGTGTTATATGGGTTGGATTGAGATCATTCATAAGATCTTTTGGGAATGAAGCTATTCTTCCTAAAAATAGGTTTCTTTTGAGCATAATTACCTTATTCAGAGGATAAAGAATCAGGCTTAAAAAAGTAAGGAAGAGTTAGAACAAAGCCACTGGGCATAAGAGACATGAAAATGAGAACTGAGTATGGATGAGTGCACGCGTTAGGATATCCATGAATCAGAAGTCATACACTACGACAAACACTTCATTGCACTTGATGTGTACATAAGATTTAGACCTCATCCTTTGTACAGGCAAAGGGGTACGCTAGAATAAGTAACTGTCTTATCAGCTACTCTACAAACACTAAGATATTCAGTTGGGACCTCTCAATGTTTTCACTGTATTTATATTTATTGAAAGTAAAAAAAAAAAATAGGTGTTAAGATACTATCAGTTGGAACTAAAGAAGAAAACTGTGCTCTTCTTCAGGCATGAGGGGTTAGGCATCATTGTTTTTCCAGAATTAAGAGAGGATATAACAACATGTGTGTCTTCCTCCTGGCTGATATGTCATATTGTGGCAACCATTGCTAGCTGCCAACCGAATCGTCATTTCTATGGTTCCTATCTTTTTTTTAACTAACAGAACCCTCATTTTGTTTAAGCAGGCATTATATTCATCTACAAACATTTCCTAACCTTTTCTTGATGTGTCCAGGCATCCCAATTCTGCCCAAGGAAAGGCGGACAGACACTCCCATGAATGGCACCCCTTCCCAAAACCAAACAGCAGATCTCATTTCGTCTTGTTCTCTCCTCCCTTCCTGGATCATGAAAGATTCTTGAGGTTCTGAATTGGAATTAGAGTATGAATGGAGGAGTCCACATGTACACGTACATCATTTAGTATATGCCAGTATGCACAAATATGGTTGATTCCTTGGCCAGAACAGAGAAATATAAGGAGCTTTTGAACCTATTTCTGTGCCAAGATGTACAGAAGAGCTGAAAAACTGATGAGAACATGCCAAAAGTTCTGAAGAGAGAGCCTGATGTCAAATCCAGAAATTTTTGAGCATTTCATGAATAATGACAGCAGGTGATTTTCACATACTAAATAAAAATGAACCCATGTAACTCTACTGGACGGGAGTATACACATGCATTAAGGAGGAAGGGAGAGCTTCTGATTTTGGGGTTTTGTTTATTTGCTTGTTTTCCAGTACAGTACTCATACTACCAACAAATAAATGTTGAAGTAATGAAAGAGTTATAAATTCACTATTCTGCAAGGACTATAGCAATAATTGATTCAGGCAAAATCAGTGGTGGAGATTAAAATCCTCGCGGTGAACAAGATATTCACACAATTTAAAGTATCTTCCCACAGATTACTTAGTAATTACAAATGGAGGAGAGAGGTGACCTCATAGTGCAAAATCTGGCAGGCACTACCTAGAAGAAGTTAACAAATGTCATCTAATAAAAATTGACTCAAACGGGGCACCTCAGTCGGTTGGGCATCCGACTTCAGCTCAGGTCATGGTCTCGCAGTCCGTGGGTTCGAGCCCCGTGTCAGGCTCTGTGCTGACAGCTCGGATCCTGCTTCAGATTCTGTGTCTCCCTCTCTTTGCCCCTCCCCCACTCGTGCCTCTGTCTCTGTCTCTCTGTCTCTCAAAAGTAAATAACATTAAAAAAACATTGACTCAAACTGATCTTGTACCTCCTGGTGTAACACATGTAGAAGGACACAACACAACATCACTGATACAGTATTCCTGCTAAAAATGCACTGCCTGAGTCCAATCACAAGGAAAAATCAGAAAAGCGCAAATGAAGGGAATTCTATAAATAGCTAACCTATATTCCTCAACATTGCCAACATTAAGAAAAAAAATGAAAGATTGGAAAACTGTTAGCAATTAAATTTTTTTTTTCAACGTTTATTTATTTTTGGGACAGAGAGAGACAGAGCATGAACGGGGGAGGGGCAGAGAGAGAGAGGGAGACACAGAATCGGAAACAGGCTCCAGGCTCCGAGCCATCAGCCCAGAGCCTGACGCGGGGCTCGAACTCCCGGACCGCGAGATCGTGACCTGGCTGAAGTCGGACGCTTAACCGACTGCGCCACCCAGGCGCCCCGGAAAACTGTTAGCAATTAAAATAAGAAACTAAAGAGGCACAGCAACTAACGGAAATGCGTGGCCCCAGATTAGATATTAGAGCTGGAAAAAATACTGCTCATAGAAACTTATGGAAACAATATATATAACATACAACTTTGTACTTTGGTACATGATCTTAAATATTTGAATATGGAGTGTTACGTCAGATAATGAAATTCAAACAGTGTTAAATTTCCTGATTTTGATAAATATGCCAAAATTTATGTCAGAGAATGTCCCTTTACTATGAAAATACAAGGTGATGACACAGGTCTAGAAGGATTGTGATGCCTGCAAATTACTCACAGATTGTTCAGGAAAAAACAAATATGGAGAGAGAGCCCAAGAGGGAATGTGCACGAGAGAGAAGAAGAAAATGTTAATCATTGATGAATCTAGGTAAAGAGTATGTCACATGCATTGACTAATTTTTAATATAACATAAACTGAGAAAAAGCATTTTTTAAAAATCTGGTAGACAGGATATTCAAAAATATATTATGCCTTTAAGTCATTGTATTATAAATACAGGATGGTGTCTGGGTGGCTCAGTCGGTTGGGCGACTGACTCTTGATTTTGGCTTATGTCATGATCTCATGGCTCGCAAAATCGAGCCCCAAGTCAGGCTCTGTGCTAATTAATCTCCTGCTTGGGATTCTCTCTCCCTCTCTCTCTATCCTCCCTCCCTCTCTCTCTCTCTCTCTCTCTCTCAAGCTAAGTAAACTGTAAAAAATAAATAAACTAATTAAAAAGTAAATAAATGGAGGACGAATTGAAAAATAATAAACTATCTAAAGAAAGCAAGAAAAAGGAATAAAAATAATGACTGATTGATGCATTAAAGAAATACATGACAAATAAGCTTAAGAGATCATTTCAAAACAATCATTAAAGAAGTTCTCTTTCTGGTCAAAACAGAAGATTAGAGAAATCAAAGGAACTTAAATTAGACGCACAATTAAATACATAAGAGCCTATAAATGTTATAGAAAAATAAAACATGTTGGGAATGCAAGCTGGTGCAGCCGCTCTGGAAAACAGTATGGAAGTTCCTCAAAAAACTAAAAATAGAACTACCCTATGACCTAGCAATTGCACTACTAGGCATTTATCCAAGGGATACAGGTGTGCTGTTTCGAAGGGACACATGCACTCTCATGTTTATAGCAGCACGATCAACAGTAGCCAAAGTATGGAAAGAGCCCAAATGTCCATCGATGGATGAATGGATAAAGAAGATGTGGTATATATATACAATGGAATATTACTTGGCCATCAAAAAGAATGAAATCTTGCCATTTGCAACTACATGGATGGAACTGGAGGGTATTATGCTAAGTGAAATTAGCCAGTCAGAGAAAGACAAAAATCATATGACTTCACTCATATGAGGACTTTAAGAGACCAAACAGATGAACATAAGGGAAGGGAAACAAAAATAATATTAAAAAAGGGAGGGGGACAAAACAGAAGAGACTCATAAATATGGAGAACAAACTGAGGGTTACTGGAAGGGTTGTGGGAGGCAGGGATGGACTAAATGGGGAAGGGGCACTAAGGAATCTAGCCCTGAAATCATTGTTGCACTATATGCTAGCTAATTTGGATGCAAATGTAAAAAAATAAAAAATAAAATTAAAAAAATTGTTAAAATGCATGTAAAATACTAAAAAAAAAGAAAAAGAAAACATGCAACTTTGTGCTAATAAATTTGAATATAATGGTTTCATTCATTAATTAATAAGATAATACAAATAAAATTCACATGGATTTATTAAAACTCAATTTTAGAAACTAAAAAAATGGTTCTTTCTCAGTTACTGCTCTTTAAATTTTAATACACACACATTCACACACACAATTTGTACATACATATACAATAATAAAGAATTCTGGACTTACATGAGCTTAATTTTTTGTTTTAACTTCTCTTTCCCAAGAATGTGGATCCCCATTTTATGTGCTATTCCAGAATTTTTTAGAAGATTCTCCAGTAAAACAAAATCTCTATGTAAACCTGACATAGATAAAATACGAAAAGCATAGATTTAACTCATCCATAAATACAAATGCAAAAATCCTAATAAAAACTTGGCAGATTATATTTTGTAGTATATTAAAAGATGATAAACCACTACCAAAGAGGGCTACTTCAAGGAATGAAGAATGTTTCAGAATTTAAAATAAGTGAATTTTATTTCATGTAAATTACACCTCAATAAAGCTTATTATTTTTAAAGTATGAGATTATCTAATATTTATAAACTATATAATCATATAAAATATGTATATATGCAGCAAAATCTGTACATTAGGTTGGCATGGACAAATAGACTACAGGAAATATAATGTTTGGTGATAGATTTGGGCAATATTTATTTTTCTTTGTGCTACTTTTTTTTTTGTAGTTTTCAAATCATCTACCATTAATATAAGACAACATCATGATAGTATGAAGAAAACCATGCATATCACTGTTCAGATCCTCAGTAGAAATTAAACAATCTAATGTGTGTGTTTGGGGCGGGGGGTGGGGGGAAGCCAAACTCTTTAATAATTTTGGTTTTAAGGCATTTCAGTATATAAGCTTCCTTGGGAATGTATCTTAACGCCTAGAAATACTACTCTAGTCAGCAACAGCAAAGCAATGAAATGAACTAACAACCTCAAACTGTCTCCAGATCTTGGCTTAGACATTGCTTTTTATTTACTTAGTTTTGATCCTTCACATTCTCTTCTAATGAGTCAGTTGATTGCAGGTTGATTAAACAGAAAAAAATGAACGACAGTGATATTGTTTTTTCCTCTAAAAAGTTCTCCAATGATTTCTGAAATAGATAAATAACCTTAACACTCTGATATTTCAAGTTAAACTTTCTGCCTTTTACAAAAAATACACTTTCTTAATGAGTTTTGGACTATATTATTTAGCCTGAAAGAAGTCCTATAAAATATAAAATCTGACAGTTGAATTTTATAATCTTATTTTCTTTTTAAAATTTTTTTCTAACATGTATTTATTTTTGAGACAGAAAGAGACAGAGCATGAACGGGGAAGGGTCAGAGAGAGAAGGAGACACAGAATCTGAAACAGGCTCCAGGCTCTGAGCCATCAGCACAGAGCCCGACGTGGGGCTCAAACTCATGGACTGCGAGATCATGACCTGAGCCGAAGTCGGACGCTTAAACGACCAAGTCACCCAGGCGCCCCTATAATCTTATTTTCCGACAAAATTGACATCACCTCCATTTAAATTTATAGACATTTCATACTAGACATCAATTCTGATGACTAATTAATGTGGGCAAATGATTTTGTTCTTTCTGAGATTCATATTTTATTGGCTTTGTTAGTGTTGTGATCCACTCCTTTTGAAATGTCTTCAGAGTTTATATGTAAATAGCATCAATGTATTTTCCCCTTTTTTAGGATTAAAAGAGGTAAAGTTTAATATTACAAAATTATTTTTTAAAATATTTCTAGGGGCGCCTGGGTGGCGCAGTCAGTTAAGCGCCCGACTTCAGCCAGGTCACAATCTCGCGGTCCGTGAGTTCGAGCCCCGGGTCGGGCTCTGGGCTGATGGCTCAGAGCCTGGAGCCTGTTTCCGATTCTGTGTCTCCCTCTCTCTCTGCCCCTCCCCCGTTCGTGCTCTGTCTCTCTCTGTCCCAAAAATAAATAAATAAACGTTGAAAAAAAAATTTTTAAATATTTCTAGTGTGTGGTTATGAAAACTTGTTTGGAAATGTACTGAACTGGAATTAATTGGCATTCTGATTTCATTCCTAATGTGCTGCTGTCTATTGTTTGGAAAATAAAGGAAGATGAACTGAGCTGTTGAGACTGAATGATCTATTGACTATCTAATTAATGTGCTGGGCCATTTCATTAGCATTCAGATGTTTTATGTAGATTGACAAAGCTCCTGTGGTTTTGTAATCTGTGGAAAGACTGGGAATTTAGATGACCACTCTGGCAAAAAGGCCAGGGCAGTGTCTCAAGGTGCAAGATTAGGAGGGACCCTAGGGAAATTGTAGCTCCTGGGTGCTAAGGATGTCACCATTCAGGCAGATGTCGGTCACCTGAAGTGGTCTGAGGACAGAGGGTGGCCTTTTCTTAAGGCAAATAAAACCCCCCTCTCCCTCTTGCCATAAAGAAACCATCTCACCTCTCTGTCCCTCAGTTTCCTTATTTACTACATGGCCTCTGGTGCATCTTCCAGCTCTATCCATCCTTCATTCAAACTAAGAGTTAATAACCACTGAGGCATCTTCCTCCATACAATCACTTTGGAAGACAACACTGGTGATTAAAATGGGGTTATTCTTCTATGACCCAGGAATTGTACTATTGGGTATTTTTCCAAAGGATACAAAAATGGTGATTCAAAGGGGCACATGCACCCCAATGTTTATAACAGCACTATCAACAATAGCCAAACTGTGGAATGAGCCCAAATGTTCATCAACTGACTAATGGATAAAGAAGATGTGGGGTATACACACACACACACACACACACACACACACACACACACACACACTGGAATATTACTCGGCAATCAAAAAGAATTAAATCTTGCCATTTACAACAACATGGATGGAACTAGAATGTATTATGCTAAGTGAAATAAATCAGTCAGAGAAAGACAAATACCATATGATTTGACTCATCTGTGGAACTTAAGAAACACAACAGATGAACATAGGGGAAGAGAAGGAAAAATAAGATAAAAACAGAGAGAGAGGCAAACCATAAGAGACTCTTAAATACAGAGAACAAACTCAGGGTTCCTGGAGGGGAGGGGGTGGGGGGGTGGGAAGGTGGGCTAAATGAGTGATGGGTATTAAGGAGGGCACTCGTTGGGATGAGCACTGGGTGTTATATGCAAGTGATGAATCACTAAATTCTATTCCTGAAACCATTATCACACTACACGTTAACTAAGTTGGATTTAAATGTAAAAACAATACAGCCATTTTTCAATACGGTATTTTGTGTGTGTGGAAAGAGAGTATAAAAAAAAAAGTTCTTAACTGCTCAGAGCCACTTCACAAACCAGAGGAGAAAATGCCTACTCATTTAATAGTTAATATTTCTCAAATAGGTCATCAAATAGGATAGCTTCCTAAAGCCCAAGCTATTGATTTTCTTCCAAGAAAACGAGTATAACCAAGTATACTGCCTGCCAAGCACGAGGGTCACAATGATGAGCAAGCACACAACAAACAAACAAAGATCTCTGCCTTCCTAGAACCTCCAGTATAGCTGGAATAGAGTCGGCAAATTAGTAAGTAGCACCAGAAGAATCAGAAAGTGTGCTAGGTACAAAGGAAACAAACAGGGTGATATGCCAGCGCATCCAAGGTAGAACCTTTACATAGAATCTCTCCCGTGAAGAGATGACATTTCAACCTGATACTTTGAAGGAGCCAAGGAGCTCACCAAACCAAAGCCAGAGGGGGGCTTTCTTTACGAGGGAACAGCAGGTAAAAAGGCCAGGAGGAAGCAGAGACCTTGGAGTGTTCAAGGAACGGGCAGAAAGCAGGTGAGCTTCGGCGTGGTTCAAAAGCAGCAAAGAGGCAGCAAAGAACTGAGAGGTGAAGTTGCAAAGGAGCTCAGCCAGCTCCTGCAGAGTCTTGTCAGACACAGAAGCACCTGGATTCCGTTCTGCGCAAAGTGGTTTCCTTCCGGGAAGTTACTCTTATATTTCATCGTAGCGGACAACGCACATACAGAGAGGTACACTAAGCATTAATGTATAAATTATAAGGTGTGCCGTTGTAAAATCAAATGCAAGACAAAAAATAGAGCCTTGCCAGCATCCCAGAACCCCTGCCTACCCCCTGTCACTCAAAGCTACCTTCCCTCCTTCCACAGGTAAACGATAGTTTCACTTTTCAAGTAATAATTTTCTTGCTTCCCTTTATACTTTTCCCACCTAAGTGCGAACTGCTAAACACTACAGCTCAGCTTTCCAGGTTTTTAAAGTGAAATGAAATTGTTCTTTTTATCAATTTGTGTCTGGCTTCCTTTGCTAAGTATTATTGATATAGGGTCCACTGGTGGCTCAGTTGAAGAGCCAACTTTGATCTTTGCCACTTTTGATCTCCAGGTCGTGAGTTCGAGGCCCATGTTGGGCATAGAGATTACTTCAAACAAACAAACAAACAAACAAACAAACTTTTTTTAAAAAATCACAAGAAGTATTACTGATACAACTGAAATATAATTTTGGAAACTCATGTTGTGACATGTAGTTACAAGTCATTCACTTTTATTCTCTATAATGTTCCATGGCATGCCTATCCTTCGATTTAATGCTTGTATCCATTCTGTTGTGGATGCACATTGGGCATTGGGTTGTTTTGGGGGTCTGCTGATATGAACATTTGTGTATACACTTCGCAGTGCATGCATACACTCTTTTTGTTGGCTGGCAGGCCTTTGGTGATGGAACTGTGGTGTATCTTCAATTCAGTAGGCAATACCTCCTCCAAGTCATTTTGCCTCTTCTTTTCTTTTCTTTTTTTTTTTTTCTTCTGACGTTTATTTATTTTTGAGAGAGAGAGCACAAGCAAGGGAAAGAAAGAGAGGGCAACGCAGAATCTGAAGCAGGCCTCAGGCTGCGAGCCATCAGCACAGAGCCCGACGCAGGGCTGGAGCTCAAGAACCATGAGATCATGGCCTAGCCAAAGTCAGATGCTTCACCAACAGAGCCACCCAGGCGCCCCGCCTCTTCTTTTCATTGTCATTAAAACTTGTGCTGCTAGGAATTTACCCAAGGGATACAGGAGTACTGATGCATAGGGGCACTTGTACCCCATTGTTTATAGCAGCACTCTCAACAATAGCCAAATTGTGGAAAGAGCCTAAATGTCCATCAACTGATGAATGGATAAAGAAATTGTGGTTTATATACACAACGGAGTACTATGTGGCAATGAGAAAGAATGAAATATGGCCCTTTGTAGCAATGTGGATGGAACTGGAGAGTGTTATGCTAAGTGAAATAAGCCATACAGAGAAAGACAGATACCATACGTTTTCACTCTTATGTGGATCCTGAGAAACTTAACAGAAACCCATGGGGGAGGGGAAGGAAAAAAAAAAAAAAAAGAGGTTAGAGTGGGAGAGAGCCAAAGCATAAGAGACTCTTAAAAAGTGAGAACAAACTGAGGGTTGATGGGGGGTGGGAGGGTGGGGAGGGTGGGTGATGGGTATTGAGGAGGGCACCTTTTGGGATGAGCACTGGGTGTTGTATGGAAACCAATTTGACAATAAATTTCATATATTGAAAAAAAAAAAAACAACTTGTGCTAACAGTGTGTGAGACCTCCTGCCCCATGACTCACTACCGATTGGTACTGTCATTCTTTCCAATTTTAGCTCTTCAATGAGTGCTTTTATTTTTGAAGATTATTGTGGATGCTGCATGATGGGGCCAAGTAGAGCGGGTATACATGGCAGGTTCTAAGGACAGAACAAAGAGGACCGGCTGCTAGATTGGGTTAGAGAGCTGAGAAAAGGGCAGTGTCACGTATGACTTTCATATTTCTGGCTTTACTAACTGGATGCTGATGATGACGCTTTCTGAGATAGAAAGGATCGGAAGCAAAGAGAGTCAGATCTTGCGTGGGCGTGTTATGCATTGGATGCCTATTACACACCCACCTCATGTCAAATCAGTATTTCAATACACGGGTCTGGAGCTCAGAGGAGAGGTAATTGGCAGAGGTACATTTTTACTATTTGCAGAATGATATCATTTGGGGAGAAACACAGACACACAAGAAAGATGGTCCAAAATTCAGCCTTGAAGAATCATAACTTTTTTAAAAATGTTTTAATGTTTACTTATTTTGAGGGAGAGAGAGTGTGCGGACAGGAGAGGGGCAGAGAGAGAGGGAGATACAGAATCCGAAGCAGGCTGCAGGCTCCGAGCTGTCAGCACAGAGCCCGATGCGGGGCTCGAACTCAACAACCGCAAGATCACGACCTGAGCTGAAGTTGAACACTTAACCAACTGAGCCACCCAGGCACCCCGAGGAATCATAACTTTTGAGAGATCTTGTGAGAAAGCAGGAAGAAAGGGAAGAAGAAAAGCTGAGATAGTGTTAAAAGACAATAAAACAACAACCAACAATCAAGAAAGAAACTTCCGGGAAAGTTTGGTGAACTGCACCAAATGTGGCCAATAGGTTAAAAAAATAATAATACCATCCCATGGATTTGTCTACACAAAGACTGGTGACCTGGAGAAGATCGGTTTTAGTGTGCTGGTAGGAAGATAAGCAGGACTGTAAAGGGCTGCTAAGGACTCTAGAAAATGGAGATGGTGTGTGTAAAGTATCTTCAAATTGTTTGACTGGAAAGGAGAGCAGAGAAATGGGTCAGAAGCTAAAGGAATGAGAGTCAAGGCAAACTTTTATCAAGATGAAAAGTAACAGAATGTTTTTATGTTGGATGCAATAATCTAGAATCAAGAGATAAACTGAAGATGGAGAAGAGAGAGGAGAAAATAAAGGAGCAGCGTCGTGGTGAAGGACAGATGTAATGCAGGTGCACAGCAACAACAGAAGGACCGCCCTGGAGAGAGAGATACAGGAGCACATCTTTTCCTGTAGCCAGTTAAGGGTGGGGAGTAGTGATGCAGGAAGAGGCAGATGTGGTAGAGGACAGAAGGATAGAGAATGTTCCTGGGGGAATCACATGTTCTGAATGAAGTTTGAGTGACTTTCTCAGGTTGTAGAGAGAAGACAGTAACTAAAGCCTAAGACAGATGGATGGAAGGAAGGAAGGAAGGAAGGAGGGAAGGAGGGAAGGAGGGAAGGAAGGAAGGAAGGAAGGAAGGAAGGCAGGCGAATGGATGGGAGAAGGAAAGGAAAGGAAAGGAAAGGAAAGGAAAGGAAAGGAAAGGAAAGGAAAGGAAAGGAAAAGAAGAACTTACCCTTAAGAGGAAAGCATCATAGATTTAAAAGGTCTATCATATAAGCATTGAGTTAAAATCGGGATCAATCACAAAGGTTGATTTTCTCCAGCATGTTTCAGCTATGAATGTGCTTGCAGGAATGTGGTTAGTTATGTGAGCTGCAAGAAACAGAAAAACTGGTGCATGGTGGGTTAAACAAATAGGGATTTCCTTGTCTCTTACATAATACGAAGTCTGGGGATAATGATTGCTGGTGTTGATTCAGCAACTGCTAAATATTTTCATCGTCATCGGGGATGCAGATGTTTTCTATCTTTCTTCACTGCCATACTCAGCCTATGGTCTTGACCTTGTCACGTTAGCGTTCAGAGCAAGGAGATGAAGAGAGGGGATTCACCAGCTTTGGTAAGCTTCTTTTAGAGAAACAAAGGATTTCCAAGAAACATCCACCAGACTTGCACTCACACGCCAGTGGACCTGTGGCATGTGGCCAAGTCTAGCCGCAAGGGAGCCAGGAGACGTGAGTCTCTGGCTGTGTGTTGTGGCCCTGAGTGCAATCAGGGTTCCTGAGTAAAGAAGAATGGAGAATGAATGTGTGTCAAACAAAGAGCTCTGCCTGCCGCAGGAAGATGGTGGATGCTTGAGTTCGACCATACCGGGGTTCACTAGGCTCATTTAATAGATAGAGGGTGGAAGGGACAGGATGGATGTTCTCTGCAAGACAGTGGATATCTGCACCACTGAGGGTACTGAAGATGAAAATGAAACGTATTGTGGGGGCTGAGAGCAAGCTTCAAGAAGAAATTAAGGACAATGTGAATGCCTCTACTTTGGAAAAGAAATAACTCACACAAGTGATTTCTAGTATTGGCTTGTTTTAAACAATAAACGTCTTAGAACATATCTTCATATAAAAGAAAATAATGATCAATCCAGCCGATTACAGAGGTGGGCTATTTTCTAAATGCATTCATTCTGAAATACTAAAATATACGGCACCATGCTATGATTTCTTTTAATTAAGCAGAATGAGATATGGTACTGGTCTATCTCCAAATTGCTACTTTCTTTTTGGTGACCTGTCATGTTTCTACAACTGAGGCTGGATTTTTGTACACCAAATAACAGTGAAGCTCTACACTTCACCTAGGTTAGCCAACCCTACCTGAAAACAAGTAAAATGTTTAATTTTTCAAAAAAAAAAGAACACTTGTTTTCACTGCATCAACATTTGAAACCACTCACAAACAAGTGTAGATCCTCACCTGTGCCATTCAAAACAATGGCATCATCTAAGCAAACTGAGATGCCTTCTAATATCATGTGAATCTGTTTCTGTTCAACCTATTATGATGATGACAATTTCGTATATAATTTGCTGCCAGAATGGTTTTCAACAGCAGAAACTCACATGCAAATTGTTCCCACTCACTGCTTGGTTGCAGGGTAATGCAAATCCACTCAGGGACACGCAAATAAGTGGTAAAGAAATTCTAGGTTTTAGGTAAATGATGACAGTTTGTTATCCTTAGTATCTACATTCCAAAGGGTAGCTTCCACTGCCCTGAAAGAATCAATCAATCTTGCCACAGCCTGGCTTTAAAGATAGTGTAATAACACCAGTGATAATGAAGGAAGCTAACGTATATTGGGTGCTTGTAAGGTACCAGGTCCTTTACCAGGGGCCTTCCCTTATCCAATCATCCCTGTTCTGCAAAGGGAGCTGAGGCTGATGTAGATGTAATATATTCCTGAAATGACACACCTAGAACAAGATGAAGCCACTGTTAGAACTCAGACAGCCAGATCTCAGAAACTAGGGTTTCCATCATAATTTTGTTCCCCACCCCTCAATGTACAGGAAGAAGTCACACCTCAGAATCATTTCCTAAATGACATATGTCCCAAAAATATAATGAATGGGGTATTCTCAACTCCAAATCCCAATTTCCATCCTCCCAAATGCTCAACCCAGAGTAGACGAAAGCTTCCTGATGACACAGCTGTCTACATAGATAAAGTCAGCCCGTGATTGGCAGATGACGATTTCTCTGCAATCTTAGAAATGAATTTTCCCAGGAGAAATTTGTTCAAGGGAGAAATAAAACAACAACAATAAAAATCTTGTTGGGGGTGCCTGGGCGGCTCAGTCGGTTGAGCATCCGACTTCGGCTCAGGCCATGATCTCCTGGTTTGTTGGTTCGAGCCCCGCATCGAGCTCTGTGCTGACAGCTCAGGGCATGGAGCCTGCTTCGGATTCCGTGTCTCCCTCTCTCTCTGCCCCTCCCCTGCCCATGCTCTCTTTCTCTCAAAAATAAACATTAAAAAAAATTTTTTTTAATCTCACTGAACCTGAAACTGACACAGATTTATACATTTAACATATGCAGCATGGTATCACTACACTCCCTTGATTCCAAGAGGAAAATACTAGTGGTCCAAGTGATTTGCCACTGCTTCATCCTCGTGCACCTCTTTTCGTTTTGCTAACATCTCTTTATTTGTATTTCTGTGAGTTCTGTGCATTTCCTACCTCTAAGGGACACAAAAATAATATCACAGAGCTCCCGTAGAGTCATAAAGTGGTAAGTGCCACTCCTAAATCCAAGCACTTACTTCATAATATTGGATTGAGGGGCCAAACACAAGGCAGACATATATTTCAATAGTTCTTCAATCCTTTGGCCATTTATTTCCAAATTGGATATGCCATTTACATTTAGACTAGCCGCCCATTTTCATTTTTTCTCAAGTGCTGTTAACGGAATGGCCCATATAGTATAATAACTTTGATTTTTCCTGAGGATCGATCTTTACTTGGTAGGGAGAAAACTTGCCAAAAACCTACTGCATTCTAAACGGTTATCCAAAAATTTCATGATAAACTTACACAAGTTGAAAGTGTTTTATTTCCTGTTATTTATCTTAATAATATTGCAATATAAGTCTGGCAGTGTGAAACACTCAGAAAGCCCCTCTATAAATAGTGTGCTTTTTAAGAAAAATACTAATCCACTCTTGACCTAGTTCGCCAATTCCTATTCAGACAGGAACAGCCAAATCATATGGATGAATTTTTTAAAATCAGAAAGCACAGTACTTTCCATTATGAAAAGCACCCCACTTTGCTAATTGCCAAACATCAGTGAACTTGCCATTTAGTAGAATATCTATTATGTAGATTCATAACTGGCAAACTGCATACCACACACAATGAAACACAAACAAGGTAATTTAAATTATGGGTTATTTCTGTAAAAACAAACAAAATGTGTGCTTACTCAAAGTTTCTAAACTGTTTTGGAGAGGTGGTTGGTTTGGTACCCTTAAAGCACCCACGCATGCCTCCTGTTAAAAAGTATGGTCTGTTCTCCTCAATACCTCTTCTGTGATGTAAATTAGCTCCTAGGTAAACAGGGAATAAAGGGATGATGTCAACATAGGGTTGAAGGCTTGGTGCACAAGGGGCCCTGGATGATGCCTGTTTGCTCCAAGTTCTTCTCTATACCTGACTGACCTAGGAGTTTGTCTTGGAAATAATTTTTGTATGATCCTTTCCACTCTTCATGCATTTCTTTATCTATTCATTTATTTTTGCAGCTTCCACCCTTCCTTACAGTCTCTTCCAATGAGTTTTCTTTACTTCTCATCAAAGATATAAAGTCCTATACTTACTGTAGTATTTCTTTATTAAGAAGTAATATCTTGGGGCACCTGGGTGGCTCAGTTAGTTAAGCATCCAACTTTTGGTTTTGACTCAGGTCATGACCTCATGGTTTATGATATCAAGCCCTACACTGGGCTCTGTACTGACAGCCCAGAGCCTGCTTGGGGTCCCCCTCTCCTTCCCCCACCTCTCTCTCTGTCTCTGTCTCTCTCTCTCCCCCTGCCTCTCCCCTGCTCACATGCACTCGTTCTCTGTCTCTCTCAAAATAAATAAATAAACTTTAAACAAGGAAGTAATATATTTGTGTTGTATTTATTTTCTTTTAGAATTCTTATTATTTTTATCATTGTCGTGATTATATACTTGTGTGGTTTGGTTTGTCTAACGTTATTTGCCCCCAAAGCCCCATTATTTTTACCAAGTAATTCTGCGAGGTTTTTCAGGAACACATATATTGCATTAGAGGGATATCGATGAACAAAAGTATGCGTACAGATCACATGAAGACTCTCATGAGACACGTGCCTCTCCTTCAACTCAAGAATGCTAGTACCTTTCATAAAGAATTAGTTTGCCTTTATCTTAGTGCCTTAATGATGTCATTTCCCTTTATTAGAAGCCTTATAAGATGCCTTAAAGATGCCTTTGTTCCCCTTATGTTAGATTCCCATAGAGAAATTTGAGCTTTGTCCTGTCAAGTATATAGGGTTTGAAAATATACTTTTTTTGTGTTAAACTCATTTCTGGTTCCATTTCTTTGGATGATGGTGAATGTTAGTACTTTCTCCTTTTTGTATTCCTTTTACAATCCTGTTGCTTTAGATGTTGTTTCTAAACTTCCATTAATACTGCCTAAAGGTGGGAGGTTTTATAGATACACACATATATTTATATATACACATACACATACATATAAATAGCACATACATATGCAGATAGATATACTCTGTATTTAGAATTACTCGGTTATTTAAATAGAATTTGAATGTAAGTAGCAGGTGGAAGGAGCCCAAAATAAGTCAATTGGAATTAAAGAGAAAAGACCAATTGATTACCTGCCTTCTTTATAACTTTTCCACTGTTATTTTGGAGTTGTGCAAAGAATGTCTCTATTACCCACCAGGATACCATTTGTCACATTGGAATAGAACCAAAATTTCCTACAAGGCATTGTGGATTCATTAAGAAGCTAGCACATTCTCTCAAAGCCCCTAACTTACCCCCAGTGTGCGTTAACAGACTGAGGGAACCTGAGTCAGCAAGTCGTAAACTTTGTATAAACACAAACAAGAGAGAAGAATCGGAGGCACAGCACGTTCTGCTTGTAAAATGTAAGATATCACCAAGGTATATGATAGAAGAGCTTGAGGAAATCATACCGTCTCAGTCGCGCAAAATCCAAAATGCAAAACAACGGTTGGGTTACTCTGCTTAGCACAGGAGGAGAGTGTAAGTGTCATACGTTTCATTCCTTCGTTGACCAAATATTTGTTGCACACTTAGTAATGTAAATATTATTCCGCCGTTGGCTCCCCTAGACCCTCCTCCCCAAGAAATGCACTGGTGCTGTTAGGATTACCTGCTAATAAGCTCACAACGGTACCCTTCTCTGGGAATTGCCCTCCGCTCATGGGAGCCACTCTCATGTCAATGACTGATCACCCTGGGAAAGTAGGGTGGGAACCCAGTCCGCTGGCTTCTAAGTGGGGCAACTGTGTGATGGAATTCATGCTGCAGAGCTCCCGATGGGATTAAACTGAGGCTGGGTGGCCAGCAGTTCTGGCTTCCCCGGGACTCACTTCTCTCCCGGACACCACCTCAGTGAGGGATTTGCACAAGAAAATGCATCCCAGGCTCTGCATCTGGAAAACCCACCCTAAGACACCTGTTTACCATGGGCCAGAGTCAGGTTGAGGTGCTCAACAGACAGGCGAGGTTACTGCCATCGTGGAACTGACCTTCTACCGATGACATAACTTCAGAAACACATTCCATAAGCACACAAGGTCTACCTGGGAACAGGTAAGCAATGTTGGATAGAGTGGTCAGGACAAGGCCTCCCTCAGGAGCAACACCTGAGCTTTGGCTAAAATGTTGAGGAGTATTCAGCTGTGTGAAGACACAGAGAAAGGGTGGTTCAGGCAGAGGTGACAGCAGATGCAAATATCCTGGGGTAGAATATGCTTTGTCTGCTTTAGTGGGGATTCCCTCCTCTCCATTCCTGAGGTTCCTTCCTGTAAAAGCAGCTCATTTGGTGTCATTTCCAACATCTCTCCATTCTCAATTCTCTTTGCCCCAGAGTGCAGGGACATCTGAGTGGTAAATTTAGGCAGAACAACAACCGTTCATGTTCAACTCATCTGTACCCTTTCTCTCAGGAGCGAGCTGCCTGCCCTACAGGAGCAGCTTTCTGATTGGCTTCTCCAGAAGTGGCTCTGCCCTGCTTCAGGTGGGAGAAGGGAAAATCCTGCCCTCATGACGTGTTCCCTGTGACTGGCTGGGTTTAGTCTACCCAGCTTTGGAATTCCAAATCAATAAGGCTTCTTGACTAACAGATTTCAAGCCAAGTCCTTCCACATGGGCTCTACAGGAATCAAGGTGCTATTTGACCTCCATTGACCATGCATGCCTCACTTCATCAGCTTCCTCTCAATTTGTTCAGAACTAAGACAGGCAAGGCCTCTTCCCCCTCTCAGAGGCCATATGAACTTATAATCCACCTCACTAAAGTTAAGATAGTTACTTGAAAAAGAGAAATGGTCAAATACGGCAATTCTTTCCATTAAAAATAAGGTAAATAAAAGAGTGGATGTTGAGAATACCAACCGTGATTTTGCCTCCATTAAAGCCAGAACAGTCAAATTATAATAAATTCTGTTGTTAGTATAAGTGATATGTCTAAAATTATATTAAAGTTATGAGTTTTAATACACCTACTTTTCAATTATTCAATACATTTTCAACGGCTTTAAGGTTTTGGAAAAAATTAAGTATTAAAAATACATTAAAATTTGTACATGGATCCACATTTTCCTTTTGCCTCAATTTTAATTTTTTAAAAAATATTGCATCACAATATTATTTCTCTTGACTACTGACTCTGTAATCCGCCCCCCCCCATATGCACACACACTTAAATTCTGTACTTGAGGCAAGTGACATACTGGGGCACAGAAATTAAGGTAAGGGCAGGGGTAGGGGTGAAGGGTAGGGGTGGGTGTCAGGGACAAAAATTAAACATGGTGCTTTATTTGCTTCAGGCTAATCCCAGACCCACACATGAATATGTTCTGGAAACAGGGGGAGAAGTGTAAATTGGGTTTAGTGAGCCATGATAGGGAAAGAAGAAAGAGTCAGAGAGGTGGGCTAGAATGATACCACTTAGGGCCTTTAGATAGGAATTGAAAGAGAGGTTTCATCCTGAGTTTGGACACTAACAGCTGGCCCATGCCCCGCCCCCCCCCGCCCCCCCTCCCACCACAGACGATAGCACCAAATATGGCTGACTTCAAAGTAATCTCTGCTCTCACTGTACAAAAATTAATGTTTCAGTTCCCCTCAGAAAGTTTTCTAATTTATTTCCACCTGAAACCTCTATAGTTATCCACAAAAGCTACCAGCAATCTCACCTTTCCCATGATGCTTGATGTTTTAAAGAGCTGTCTTGTATCTGTAAAGTTCACATAATTGTGAGCACTTCTAACAATACAGAAAAGTACACAAGGATGTTAAAAATCAAAAGAACATACCACGCACCACGAAAGCTCAACACTGGTGAGAAAAGAAAGAGCAGAGCAACTCGGGTTATTTTCATAAATAATAATAGTCATTTTCCTTCCAAATTGTAAAAACAATGAGGTTTGTCTGCCCGCCAACCTGCCTCATGTGCAGTCACGTTCATTTCCTTGCCTTTTCAGGCTGTAAAAAAAAAAAAGTATTTTCTCATAAGTAATTAGTCAAGGAATATAGCCATAGAGCAACTCTTATTTCCTCTGTATTATTAGGGAATAAGATATAAGCTTAGTTCCTACCATCTTAGTATTTTGGTAAAATTAATGAAAATATTTCTAATATTTTCATTCATGGTCTCATCTTTTTAAACATCCATGGAACAGAATTTAAACTTCTGTCGATGTTTCTGGAGAATCTCAAAACTAAATGTTCATGGGATTAAACAAGTAACATAAATACGTATCAAGTGCAAGAGACAAGAGGGAACAGTCAGGACTGTGGTAAAAATGGAGAGTGTTCATTTCCATTTCAAAGGGTGCTGCTCAAAACTCTTGGACAGAAAAGCTAAGGGTTTTCACAATGCAACCCAGGCTTCCTATTTGTTGATGTGGACAACGAAGTCATTTTTTAAGGCTGTCCTTACAAAGGTCCTTACAAAGCTGGTGAGCGTTATCATTCTGAACATGCATCTTTGTGCTGAGTTGAATTACAGGATGGCTTTCAAAGGATGCGAAGGTATGAAGAATTAATTGCCTTTAAGAGCTCTGCTCTTCCTACCTCACTTCTACTTCTTTTTTTTTTTTTTTTAAGCTTATTTACTTATTTTGAGAGAGAGGGAAAGAGAGAGTCCCAAGCAGGCTCCACACTCAGCATGGAGCCTGATACAGGGCTCGATCTCATGAACCGTGAGATCATGACCTGATCAACAGTCAGATACTCAACCGACTGAGCCACCCAGGTGCCCCCTCACTTCTACTTCTCATCTGCTTCTCAGTATCTATTATAAATGGAAAAGCAAGTAAGGGAGCTTGTTAAACAATCACCTTATGTTTACCAAAATCCTAACTGAATATACGTTGGATGGCAGGCAAAAGTTGGCTTGGGAATTCTCATGTGAAGGAAAAACTTCATAGCTGCGATTTACTTCCCCATTCGGAGAAGTGTTTTCATCTACTTGTGGATATTCTTCTCTATGCAGGATTTTCTGTTAGGATCACCCTCGTTACCCAGTCAAGGCTACCTTTTCCTCTGTCCCCAGCAACCAGAGAGATCTTCTTCAAATATGCACATCATAGTTCTTTGTTGCAAGCGAGATGCCAGCTTAAATAGAACAACTGATTAGAGCAATGTTGTGGAGTTCACCAGATTGACACAAAGGCTGGGGAGCCAGAATGGAGAAATGAAGACGAACCAAGGGAAGACAAGCCGTGGGACCCTTTGCCAAGGCCACGCCCAGAAGCAGCCATTAGATTAAGACCACACTGTTAGAAGTCATCCCCTACTGTCCCAAGGCCCAAAGTACCGGGAAGGAGCACGTGACTGGCCAAGCCAGGATCCTGTGGCATACACTTCTAGCTGACAATGGGTGGAGAGAGGAAGGACTCTGCTCTGGAAATTGGCAGGGGGTCAGCACTGATCACAGAATGCACACAAAGGAGAACCACTATCCATGCCCCCAACTCCCAATACGGGAAGGTAGATGAGATGCTGTGCAGCCAAAACATGACAGGTATCTATGAAATCACTTTGCTTCATAAACACTTTTCATGAATTTCTGGGTCTTTAGGAATACAATCCAAACTCCTACCCGAAGCACTTCAAGAAGTGGTCTCTTCCTACCTCTGCAACCTCCACCCTTACCCTTGGTAGATATTTCCCAACCACAGTGGCTTCTTTAGGTTCTTAAAAGCGCACCACGTCTCTCCTATCTTGCGGCCTTTACACACGTCTTTCCCTCTGCCTGTAATTATCTTACCATTGCTGCCCACCATTCCCATGTCTGGCTCCACATTATTTAGAGCTCAGCTTTAATATCACTATTTTATAGAGGCCTCTCCAGACCATGCTGTCATAAAATTCTCACCTGTGGCCACAGGGCTCTCTAGCAGATTCATATATTCACTTCATATTTCTTACAACAGTCTAGAAACATCTTGGTGTGTGTTCACTTGGTGCCTGTTTACTCGGTGCATGTTGATTTGTAAGCTGTCCCTATTCCGCAGCAGTCCACAATCTGGGGGAGATGACAGTGGGCCTTTCCAGTTTGTTTTCTCTCTAGCACTGCACTAGGCACAGAAAAGATACTCAAGAGCTATTTGTTAAACACATGAAAGAATGCAGTCTCGGGGCACCTGAGCGGCTCAGTCAATTAAGCATCCATCTTCAGCTCAAGTCACGATCTTGCGGTTCGTGAGTTCAAGCCCCATGTCGGGCTCTGTGCTGAGAGCTCGGAGCGTGGAGCCTGCTTCGGATTCTGTGTCTCCCGCTCTCTCTGCCCCTCCCCCACTCGTGCCCTGTCTCTCTCTCTCTCTCTCTCGCTCTCTTAAAAATAGATAAACATTAAAAAAATAAAATAAATAAATTAAAAAAGAATGCAGTCTTTCAGAAGACTCACCGAGGGAAAAGGATGGCATCCGTGCAGACCAAGGGTTTCAAACAGTGTTTGGCACAGTGGCACCGTGGGCTATTTTGAAAGAGGAAGAAAACAGGCAACGTTTCTTGGACCCTACTCCCACTTCAAACAGAGCACCTCCTCTTACGCGTCTCTTACAATTTAGGCTTCCAGGAAAGATTTAACTTAAAGGATTTGCATCTAAATGAGGCTTGACAATGAAGATCTAATTGGAAGAAAGGAAAATCATTAAAACAAGTCAGTACTTTGATAATTCTGATAAATAGTCTAGGTGGTGATGAATAATACTGATAGATCATGATTATTCAAATTGACCTGTATCTCTGATCAATCTTGCCCAAAGAAGTGCTATTCCTGGAAACACTCTGCTTATGTTGACCTAAGTTGGAAAAAAAACTTTTAATGTTTATTTATTATTTTGAGAGAGAGAGAAAGAGACAGATGTGAGTGGGGGAGGGACAGAGAGAGAGGGAGACACAGAATCTGAAGCAGGCTCCAGGCTCTGAGCTGTCAACACAGTGCCCAATGCAGGTCTTGAACTCACTGACCACAAGATCGTGACCTTAGCGGAAGTTGGATGCTTAACTGACTGAGCCACCTGGGTGCCCCATGTTGACCTAAGTTTAAATCTGTTTATAATGTTTCCACATATATCAGTCTTTGACCCTGGTATGGTTTGTATGACCTCTGGTGAGGTTTTGTGCCTACTAAAAAAAAAAAAATTCAAAAATATATTGGTGTCTTCCAACTAGAAGGGAGGCTCCTTGTGAGTAGAAACCAGGTTCATTTTGTTCACCCCACCATCTCCTGTCTTTGGAACAGTGCGTGCCACACTGTGAATGTGGTTCACAAATATATGATGACCAAGAGTTTGAAAGGGGTGAAGAGTTGACCGGGGTTGAGGGTGACAGTGGTGGCCTGGCACAAAGCCTCAGAGACCAAGTAAGGTAAGGATGGACACCAAACAAGGAAGGCAGTGATGGATGATACACAGGGGGATTATTAATCAGATGAACAAATATATTAAGAATAACAGCAGCTAGTTTGTTTGCACTGTTGGAGAAAAAGGTTTCACATACGGACAAGGAGAAAAGTAGTTGAATTATATATATATGTAATATATATATATATTATATATATAATATGGATATATCTATCTATATGTATGTATACATACATACACATACACACATATATCTAGTCCAGATTTTACTTTCTAAATATCATTTTCTACCCAAATTTCTTGGAGTAAAGGTTGATTCAAGGCTGGGATGGAAGTAGGGCGAAATGAGCCTAGATCATCTTGTACCAGAAAGTAAGAACGGTGATAGACAGTAACTACACTTCTCCATGGTGAGCACTGCATAATGCATAGAATTGTCAAATCGCCATGCTGTACATCTGAAACTACCATAACATTTTATGTCAACTTTTCTTCAATAAAAGCAACATAAACTTAAAAATAAAAAAGATTAAATAATGTTCTCAGAGAAGAGCAGACACATTAAAAAAAGAAGCCAAAGTCAGCTTGAAAAGGTTCTCACTGGTCAAATCTGGTACAATTTCATCATCAAAATAAACAACGTAGTAACGGATCATACCTAAAATATGAATCCATGAGATCGTGCTGATATGAACACATGGGAAAATAAAAATCTTCTTGCAAGAATGTCAACTAATAAATGTAGAGAGAATGATGGAACTGGACAATCACCATTCAGCAGCTATCAGAGTAATAATTGAGTCAAGAAATATCAATGAATATGGAAATAATTAGTAAAAGTTTGATTAGGAATCGGATATTTACATAGTGCATCTCGCCACAAGATGCACATTTAATTGCAAAGGGAAAAGAGTAACTTTCCATTGGGAAAAGCTCAGAAGTGATCAAAGTAAACATTATGGGAAATGACAATCACGCTTCTCTTGATGGGGTGTAATGACAAATGCACATCTATCACAGATGTGTCGTTATAGTATGACATTCTCGCCCCTTATGCACAACCTCAATCAAATTCTGAGGAAATATCAGATAAATCCAAATTAGAAGACATTCTAAAAAATGACTCATCTGTAAAGTTCCAAATTATCAAGCCAATGTCATGAAAGACAATGGAAGACTGAGGATATATTCCAAGTTGAAGACTAAAGAGTCATGCCGGCTCAATGCAATACGTGATCCTGGATTGGATTCCTTTGCTATAAATGACATTATTAGAATAACTGAAGAAATCTGAATGGGGTGCATGGATTCGAGGGTAGTAATATGTCAATGTTAATGACCTGAATTTGATGGCTATATTGCGGTTATATAGAATAATGCCCTCATTTGTAGGAACACACACTAAAATATTAGCTGGTGATATGGCATCATGTCAGCAACTTACTCTCAAATGATTTAGAGGGAAAAAAAGTTCTCTGAACAAGGCTTTTCTGTAGGTTTGAGGTTATTTCTAAATAAAAAGTATATTGACATTGCCCTACATTCTGTGAACAGTATTGCCAGTATATTGGTTAGTAAAAATCAAGACAAATTAAAACAACGTAAGATTGTTTCAATGAGAGGAACAAGAGGCTTCTTAATTGACCAGCTGTATCTCCTTTTGCCTTAACAATCAGACTCTCATTTAGCAAATATATAAGGACAATGCCTTATGTACCACTTGATGCACAAAGATGAACAAAATGAACCAGGTCCCTGCTTGCAAGGAGTCTGCCTCTTTTTTTTTTTTTTGGAAAGTTGAACATTGAACACATTTCTTTTTTTTTTTTTTTAATGTTTTATTTATTTTTGAGGGAGAGTGCGAGTGGGGTAAGGGCAGAGAGGAGGACAGAGGATCCAAAGCGGCTCGATTCTGTGCTGGCAGCAGAGACCCTGATGCGGGGCTCAAACTCCCAAGGCGTAAGATCATGACCTGAGCTGATGTCAGATACTTAACCGACTGAGTCATGCAGGTGCCCTGATAAGAAAAAGTTGAACACATTTCTATCAAGGAGAGTGGGGAAAGAGACAGACAGACAGGCAGGCAGAGAATGTGTGTCACCTACTGTATTACCTGCTATAATTAGTGATGAGGTTGTTTCTTTTTTTAGTAATAAAAGCAATTTTCAAAGTAGTATACTCATATGTTTCCAAATATACATGATAGATGGATGACAGATAGGTAGGTAGGTATGCAGGCAGGAAGGGAGAGAGATAGCTGGGGAAAGAGAGAGGGAGAGAAGGAGGGAGGGAGGGAGGGAGCGGAGGTGGGAAAGAGGGAAAGAATACTGCTTTATCATCCCATTGTTGGGTTTCACATCATAATCAAGAGGGGAGAAAGCCTCTGAAACGGATCAACATCTCAGACATCACCTCACATGTGAGGGTAAGGGTACCATGGCAGGTAGCATCTATTTGTATGAGCAGCAAATCCTGAGGTCCTTCTGATCTGACCTGACAATATCCCTTTGCGTGAGGCACATGACAGGGGTGAACTGTACCGTGTTTAACGAGAGGCACAGAGCAAGTCAGTTGGCACACAGCCCAGGCTGACCTCCAGTCGCCCCTGCTGCATGCTGGATGTGCACCCCAGGTGTGACGGAACCGGGACCTTCTGGTGGAATATCACCTGTGTTCCTTCTCTCCCAGGCTTTCCAGAGAGAACTCTAAGCCACAGATTGCCACCTTTAGGTGCGAGGCGGGCAATGCAGAATCAGTGACATAGACCCGACGCCACAGAGGAATGGTCCTGCTTCCCATTCATCTTCAAACACATGATTAGCCTTTCACCGTCTCTTTCCACTTCCTACATCTGTTAGAGACGTGAAGACCACGAAATTTAAAATTTCCTCTTTTGTGTGTGTGCAGGAACCAGTAGTGCAGGGACAAAGATAAATAGCACCTAGAACCTGGACTCAGGAGGTGGGAGTTAGCTGAGGAAGAGGGGGGACGGTGGTGAGCAGGAAAGCACATAATCCATTGAAACGGGTCCCCATCAAGTTTGGCAGTTTCCACCAACAGGAAATGATGCAGCATCAGTATCACCTGATCTTCCAATGTTTTCCTTTTCTTTTTTAACAACGTTAAGACTTAATTCACATAGCATAAAATTCACCTGCTTAAAGTATACCAACCAGTGCTTTTTAGTATACTGAGTGATGCAACTATCGCCATAACCTAAATCAAGAACACTCTCATGATCCCCCAAAAGAAACCCCATTCCCCCGACTGGCAGCCACTAATCTTATTTTCTGTCTCTACTGATTTGCCCATTCTGGACCTTTTACACAAAGGGAATCTGGCGATGTGTGTCTTGCAGTGACTGACTTCTCTCACTTAGCCTCATGTTTTAGAAGTTCATCTGTGTCATAGCGTCTAACGGTATTTTAAGAGCAGCCAGAAACACAGATTTTCACGTGAACTCTGCACCGTTAAATGACAGCCACTAACTTGAAACCATAGCACAGTCAAAATGAAAGACCTGTGACACTGAATCTGGTTTCCAGAACGCCATTTTGAAAACTTTGTTGACAGTGTAGACGTTAGACACAAACGTTGAACAACCATTGAGGTCAGAGGCCATTTGCCTCTGTGTCCCTAGTGAGGGAGAACCAAGGGCGGAGTGGTAGGAGGGGTCTGCCCTGGGTGCAGGGAATAAGGACACACATTGTTCATAGAGAATTTTTAAGTGATAATAAATAACTAAAAGTAGTTCTGCTTATCATCTTGCCAAAAATTCTAAACAATATTACTAATAAAAATAATCTTGGGATGCCTAGGTGGCTCAGTCAGTTAAGCGTCCAATTTTGGCTAAGGTCATGATCTCGCAGTTCATGAGTTTGAGCCCCGTGTAGGGCTCTGTGCTGACAGCTCGGAACCCGGAGCCTGCTTCCGATACTGTGTCTCCTTCTCTCTCTGCCCCCCACTCTCAAAAATAAACATTAAAAAAAACATAATCTTTCTCCCAAACATATTGTGTGTATCTTAGTTCTCATCAAGTGCTCTGATTATCATTGGCTTTTAACAATAGATAGGTAGCTTCAGATTAGCACGTTGTCTTTACTTCTCCTTTAAAAAACACTGTTCCAACCCATGGGGGAGGGGAAGGAAAAAAAAAGAGGTTACAGTGGAAGAGAGCCAAAGCATAAGAGACTCTTCAAAACTAAGAACAAACTGAGGGTTCATGGCAGGTGGGAGGGAGGGGAGGGTGGGTGATGGGCATTGAGGAGGGCACCTGTTGGGATGAGCACCGGGTGTTGTATGGAAACCAATTTGACAATAAACTTCATCTATTGAAAAAAATAAAAATAAAAAAAATAAAAAACACTGTTCTGTACATGGCAGTTTACTTGAAGAACTTCCAGTTGTAAGCTGGCCTTGGACACAGGGGGACTCAGTCACGTGCATCCATTTCAAGAATAGACTCTTAAAGGTTTGGAACCCTTCAAGCACGCCTCGGGGTAACTTGCATCCTGTGAAAACTACCCAGTTTTGCATTTCAACAGTCGATGCAAAACTAACATGGATCACCCAGGGATTATAATAAAGGAAAAAACAAAACATGGGATACTTCAAGTCTTGTCCTTTTATGTGACCGTTTGGAGTTTTTACATTGGAAAACTTTTAAACTTGCTTAATAAACAGAAGCCATAATGTCACTATTTGTGACTGCGGAAGACAAATAGGTTGGTACAGATTCCCCCCCTTTAAAAAATGCATTGATGACCTTCAAAACTATTAGTATATTACTAATTGCCTTTATCACTGTTACTTTATTTTTTATTATATGTGTATTTATTTACTTTTTTACTGGCATGTTTATATAGAGAACACATGACAAAAGAAAATTTTCCCCACTTATATTTCTTTTCTGCCACTATTTTATTTGTTTCATTTCACAGTAGTTCCTGAAAATGCCTTTCTCATACAAAGGGAGTGGTACATGAGATCCACCCCAAGTCCCAAAACTACTAGTTATGTCACTAGCCCCAGAGAGAGAGAGAGAGAGAGAGGGAGGGAGAGAGCCCAAAGGATTTCAGAAAGTAAAACATGGCATGCCAACGATAAACATATTCCTTCATTCATGTGACAAATAACTCTAAGAACTAAGTGTGCGTTACACGGTTTTCCAAGTATCTACTGATGCGTAAAAAGTGCCCCAGAAGTCAGCAGTTTAGTGTGTTTGTTTTACAATATGATAGAAAATTCAGCACGCGTGTATTCTGAGAACTCTCCGGGGAAGGGGCAAAAGAACGCTGATATAAAAGAAAGTGGGAACGCTTACTGAGTAGAAGTCACAGAAGTAAGAGCAGAGATAAAGCTGACTATACCAGTGACGGGGTCCGTTCTAGGAGACCAGACAGACATGCTGCTCTTAGATCTGGGCGCCTGGAGTCCCTGGCCTGGGCCCCAGGGTTTGAGGCACTTTTCCTCTGGCCCTACTTAAGTCCACCACAGATGTCCCCACCCAGGCACTAGGGTCCTCACTTCCATAAATATATCACATAGTACCCGGATCCTGGACTTCTCTGTTCAAAGGGCCTGCATCCACTCCCCAAACCTAAAAGATCCTCTTCCAAGTCAGCTTTTTGAGAGAGGACCACACTTCTGGGGACCCCTCTCTGCTCAGGAAAGGAGAATAAAACTTGAAAAAGAAGTGGTCATGACCGAGTGGGGACGTCCAAGTATGCCTGTTCTCCAAGCCTTGCAAATGTCAGCCGCAGGCCTGCCAGACTCCTCATCTGCAGCCCCTGGATGAAAGGTAGGCTGTGTGACTGCTGAGCCTGTCAGTTGGTGGATGACTGGTATTGGCAGGTGGAAGCTCTCTTATGATGGTTATTTTATCAAGAAAAGAAAAAGCAACATCATCAGTCAAGTTGGAGGCAAAGGGGGGTGCAGGTTTGGGAAGGAAGGAGAACGGGGAGTGAGTGGGCCAAGGAAAGTTGTAGGCAAATCAGCAACACAGATGGCTGAGTTAAAGTTAGGAATTATTCATTTCAGGTCAAACCAATTAGTAGACTGTGTTTAGGGCATGAAATAGGTAAAGGCTGGACCCAGTCTGTGATGTGTCTTCTCTGAGGAGGATGATGAAAGCCAAGAGGGTTGAGGTCATGTCTGAAAGAGATTATAACGAGGGGTTTTGAGACCTTCGCTGGGCAAGAATGGAAGTGAAGATTAGAAGTACTGAAGAACTGTTCATGGTGGGCGCTCAATGGTTTGTAGGTCCTGCTGGGGTTGAAACGTTGCTGGAATCAGAATACAGACAGGCGAGCGACACTGCAATGCAGATGTGATGATAGGGCAGTGGGGTTCATGATGCTGGGAATAAAGGGGTGTCCTATGTATTGGTAACAACAAAGTCTTGATTGGAATATGGTCAGGAACGAGGAGGTTGAAGACCACTGCAGAGTCCATAACACTGGGAGTTCACGGGGGGTGGCAGCTTGATTTCCATGAATACTGAAATTACCAAGAATCACGAAATAAGGACTAAGGTATTTAAGCGAGAAAAGCAGGGTGCATAGCAAGACTATAGGAAGCCCTCATTTGAGTAAAACAAACAAAAAAAAAAAAAACCAATATCTAGACACAATCTGCAAGAATCCACGAACATCATCTACACACTTGTACGCTTATATGAACATGCACAGTCTTAATTCTAGAAGGAACCACAGGGAATGATACCCATCAGCAACTCTCACTTTCCATCATGAATCTAGGGGACTAGAGGTTCGAGACTAGGAGTAGTCTTACTTTTCATAATATAACCTTGGGCATTGATGGAATGCTTTACAATGTATCTGCATTATTTCTCAGTTTAGAAAAGAGAGAAAATAGCTAGCTAATAACAAATAAAAACCGGGGCTCCTGGCTGGCTCAGTCAGAAGAGCATGTGACTCCTGATCTCTGGGGTCGTGAGTGGGAGCCTCAAGCTGGGTGTAGAGATTATGAAAAAATCTATAAATAAACTTGAAAAATAAAACCAACGTTGATCTTAGTGAGTCTTACTCAGCTGGAGTTGCTTTTCCTGCATTCTCAAGAAGTACGCAGTCCTGAAAACAGAGCCAAGTTTTGAGAATAAAACTCTCAGAGTAATCAGGACAATTAAGATGTATTTAAACAACTCCGGGTTGAGGAAAAATGGATTTTTCTTGCCGCTGGCAATGTAAGCAATGAAAGTCCTTTTCTCTAACCGACTTGCTTGAGAAAGCCTGTGTCTTGATCAAAGACCAAATGATTACAATTTAGCCACCCAATATCTTCTTGCTGATTTAATTAACATAATGTTCCCTTAACCAAATGAAACAACATTATTAAGCCGCGTTGGTGAGATGCAGCCCAAACCCTCACAGGAAGGCTGCCAGAGGGCCCGGGCTTGCAAAATAATTTCCCGTTTCGCACCGTCTCTCACACAAGAGCAGTTCACATGGGTGCTCAAGGAGGTTCACCATTTTCCTAACTGGGGGACTTCCTGCAGAAAGAAGAAAGGCTGCAGCCCAGCCAGGAACGGGAGAATCGTGCTGAAGCAGGGATGAAGGAAATCCCCCCTTGGACCCCACCCAAAGGTTCCCCCACCTCTGGGAATACCCACTGAATGACTTAGACCAACCCCTCCAAGAATTTACAGGGCAACTATACCCCTATAGATGAGATCACGTCCGCAAATGCAAACGGTCAAGGCCATGTCTCCCCATCTCACCTCCAGCAAATCTCTCCAAATGGCAGACAGTGGCGCTCCCAGCTGTGTTGGAACCTTTTCTGCTTGGAAAAGGGAGCCCACCGTAAGTGTGAACAGGAGTTATTCAGAGGAGGGTAGTGGCCCAGTGACATCACGTAATTTTTGTGAGTGAACTGGTCAAATGTCACCCGCTTCTCCCTATCCCCTCGGCCACCATAGGGAGCGAAAGGGATTCTTTTGTAAGCTGGAGAACTCACACCTTGTCTAAAGACACGGGCACTATGTGTCTGTGGCCATGCACTACCGACTTCCCTTCAGGCCATGATCTCGCAGTCCGTGAGTTCGAGCCCCACGTCGGGCTCTGCGCTGACAGCTCGGAGCCCAGAGCCTGCTTCAGATTCTGCGTCTCCTTTCTCTGCCCCTTCCCCTGCTCATGCTCTCTCTCTCTCTCTCTCTCTCTCTCTCTCTCTCTCTCTCTCTCAAAAATAAACTTAAAAAAAAAATTAAAATGTCAATCAATTAAAGTCTCCACAACCCACCCCACTGCCAGGTCCTGATTGGTTTCCTACTGTGCGTCAAGTTCATCTCAGACTCTTTAGCAGGGCCTTGCAATCCAGCAGAGCCCGGCCCGGAGCCTCCCCGCAACATCTTCTGCAAGGTATGTTCCCACCCCAGCTACACCTCAGCCCTGCCAGCCTCACACCCTGTGCCCAATCCTTTCCCACCTTCAGGTTTGGGCACGTGCTGCTACTTCGGTGTGGAATACTCTTCCAAACAAAATCACAATCTCTGGCTGGAAAATTCTTACTATTCCTTCAGTTTCAACCTAAAATTTCTCGCTCGGAGAGCCCTTCCCCAAATCCTTCTCCTCATGCAGGGTCTACCATTATTCTCCCTCCCAGAGCGCAGTGCCACACTGAATACCACGATTTGGGGATCGATTCCTTTAGTGTCCACCCCTCTGGCTAAATCACAGGCTCTACCGAGCACCTGATATTTCTATCTGGCTCACTCTCAAGTCCAGAGATAGTGCCTGACACCTAGCAGGTGCCCAACAAATAGCTGGATATATGATTAAGAGTTTACGGAGCTCGTTCTATGGGCCAGGTATTGTGTTGACAAGCAAGCAAAAATAAACCAGAATCGTGTCCCATTCACCAGTCCATAAGCAGCTAGGAAGGAGGCATCCTAGCGTTATCTGTTTTCGGCTATCTAGTTTTAAAAACTACTGGGAAGCCTGGCATTTCAATTCTCCGAGCCAACCCATGAAGCAGAGAAAATTAATCCAGGCCCTGGAGTGTGATTTCAGAGCTGAACAAAGGAGAATTTTTTTTTTCTTTTCCACATATGCCTCTAGCCTGGGAGGGCCAGCACCTGGCATGATCCTCTGCCCACTCCCAATGCCAGACCTAATTAATTGATTACAGCACTCTCTGTGCTGGCAATTAACTTCTGACTCCTTTTCAACACAGTCCACGCGGCCCCCCCAACCAATCACAGTTGGCATGAAACATGGACTATTTTTTCTATCCCCCTTGCTGGCCCTTAGAGCCACGGACAATAGCGGTGGTGAGAAGTGAGAACTGTGTCAAGTGAAATGGCATCCTCTTCCTGCCTCTGGGACTCAGGTTGGCACATAACCTTGGTGCGCACCGTCTATGCATGGCTCACCGGAGCCAAGCCACTCAAATCTCCACTCTGCCTCATTCTTAAGTACATTCAAGCACGGTCTTCGAGTGGTTTTCTTCCTCGTGTCTATTTGTCGACTCACTTGAGTCTTCCCTGACTATTTTGGGAAAGACTGACGACGTTTTTCTAAGAAAAGTATTTTAAAAAAAAGTGTTTTCATTGGACGCAGGAAGGCCAGGTCTTAACGGAAGGGCGCATCCCTTAATTTTCAATTCTAGGAGGGCAACCACGATCTCAGTTAGTTTATAACGCACATCAATTCATAAGTCTTCATTATTTTGAATTACTTATTCATGAACCTAATTATTCCCTAACACTAATGTGTGTAACTTGACTCGGTATGCATCCTTCATTAAAGGATTTCAAGGCCATTAACTGGAAATCCACAGAAATATTAAATCTAGACTCTGACTTCATGTGTTTCTTTTGTGTTAGTACTTACCTTGTAAAGCAAGTACATGTAATCACAACCCACCTGTGTGTGTCTGTGTGTCTGTATGTGTGCGTGCACGCACGTGTGTGTGTGCGTGACTGCTCTTTGTTTAGCAGTAAACTCTAAGCTATAACTTCTGGAGATTTACAGTTCTTCATAATGTATTCAAATAAACAAAGAGCTAAGTTAATATTTAATGGATTATTAAAAAGCTTTTTTCCAGAGATATCAACATCTTTTCCCATTAAGTGTGAAATATAATATTAAAATAAATTAAAATGTTGCCTATAAATAAAAAGTCTTCACAGGCTAGGTCATGGGTCCTAAATCGTGAGGCAATATTATGATGCATCTATAAAATGTAAATTATATCATTACAATAATAACAATAACAATAACGTATTTATTAAGCTTAGTGTGTGCTTATTAGCACCGTGTTAAGCATTTCACATATATTAAAGCATTTTATCTTTAGAACAATTATGTTATTATCTCCATGCCATCTATGAATAAACTGAGGCACAGAGAATTTAAGCAATTTGCCCCAAATCTTTCCAGCTAGTGGGATTTGCAGCTAGCAGACCCCTGCCCAAGATCACGATTCTGGGTCAAGAGTTCAAGCTTTTGGGGCACCTGGGTGGCTCAGTCGGTTAAGCATCCAACTTCAGCTCAGGTCATGATCTCACCACTTGTGAGTTCGAGCCCCGCGTCAGGCTCCGTGCTGACAGCTCAGATCCTGGAGCCTGCTTTGAATTCTGTGTCTCTGTCTCTCTCTGTTCCTCCCCCACTCACACTCTGTCTCTGTCACTCTCAAAAATAAATACACATTAGAAAATATTCAAGAAAAAAGAGTTCAAGCTTTTAATCCCCATGCTATTCCACCTCTAGTATTTAGCACACTGTTTTGTTAAGTAGCAACCCCCAAGCATCATCACCCTATTTAGTCCTTCATTATCCTTTGTACCAACAAAGACCAATAGAATTCTTGTATGCAAAACCGGTTGAGGAGTTCCTTACTTCATTTTTCACAATGGAATCCTATATTCTAGGGCTTTGAATATTTCCAAATACTAAAACTGTGCTGTCTGTTGGGGCCTCTAGGTAACTTTTCACCCCCTGGGGATACCATCTGTGATGTCACAGGACATTTGACACATAGCCTGAGTGAACTCCCCAGGGTCAAAGGCGCCCCTCATTTTGCCTGTTATGGGTGGCAGGGGGTTCTATCTTTTTTTCTGGGTCAAATCAGCTAAATAGAAAAGAGGATTCCATCCAAAGGAAATTAATGTGAGTTATTAACAAGCAAAATTATTTCAGAGAATCAAAGTTTCCAACCAGGCAGTTGGCCATGTAGTCCAAAGGGCAGAGAATCTCATCTTGCAATATCTCCTGTCCAAGATATTTTAATGAATTGCCCTAGCTGGGGTAGGAATCCTTTCTGGGGAGGTAAGAAGTAGATACTAGGGCAATTTAGTATTTTGCAATTGATTGTAACATGAAGTCTTCTGTTCATAAATTTCTAGACTCATTTCTTACCAAGAGTAAAATGAAATCCATTAAAACATAAGAACATGGGGAAAATGTGGGAGAAGATGAAAAATACAGAAATAATAGGTGCTTAAGAAGGTTAGAGCAGACTGAAAATTAGAAATTAAAATAAATATGAGATAAAACCTGAAATATTTAAGCCAAGAGATATAAAAGGGTAAAAGCAACAGAAGAAAGTAAAATTAATCCTAGAGATAGAAATCCTAAGTCTATGATTAGGATTTAGAGATTAAGATGGAATAAATTAATTATTTAGAAGTATATTTTAAGAAGCTCTGAGCTAAGGAGAAAAAAATGAAACCATGAAAGTCAAGAGATGTAAATTTGAGATATTCTAAGGAAAAAAAATTTAACAGTAAGGTAAACTGAGTCAAGGATGAATTAAACCAACTCCTAGCATATATCTAGAATCATGGTTCTTATAATTGAGAGAACATCAGAATCACCTGAGAACACCTATTGCTGGGCCCAACCCAGAGTTTCGAACTTAGTAGATCTGGTTGAGAACTTGAGAATTTGCGGGGTGCGGGGGGTGTCTCACTTGGTTGAGCATTCGACTTTGGCTCAGGTCATGATCTTGTGGTTCTTGAGTTTGAGCCCTGCATCTGGCTCTGTGCTGACAGCTTGGAGCCTGGAGCCTGCTTCAGATGCTAAGTCTCCCTCTCTCTCTGCCCCTCCCCTGCTCGTGCTCTCTCTCTCTCTCTCTCTCTCTCAAAAATAAATAAATGTTAAAATAAAAACAAATTAAAAAACAAAGACCTTGAGAATTTGCTAGAAATGCAAGTGATGCAGACCCACTGACCTACAGAATCTCAGAAACTCACTTGCAAAAGCATATTAGCAACAGCTCTCCCATAAAGCAAAAAAAAAAAAAAAAAAAAAAAAGTATAAACAACTCTACCACGTACTGCTATGACACTGGACAAAAACAATAGCGTGTTACCATCACCCGGAGGAATTTCATACACCAGCGACAGTGAATGAACTGCACCTACACACAATGGCGTAGATGAACCTTAGAAACAGCACGCTGGGTGAAAAGGCGCAAGTCGCAGCTGACTACCTAGTGAACAAAACAATCTTTAAAATTCAGGAACAAACAGAAGTTAGTTAAGCATACAGGCATACGTGGTAGAAAGTGTTATTTAAATTAAGACGGTAATAAACTCACAACCCAGAGACAGGAGAATAGTACTGGGTGGGGGCACAGGCGGATTAACGCACATCTGCTTCATCACAGTGCTTAGTTTGGGTGGTGCCTTCACAGATTTTATTTCATTATTATTCTTTTCAGTTTATAAATGTAGATATATACATAATACATTATAGTATCATTATACATTACATATATATTTTTATATATATTATTACATATTGATAGATTATATATAATTACGTATTATATATAAATATATAGTACATAATTTTATATGTGTATATATATACATATATATATGTATATATATATACATACACACTCCCTGCAATGAATCAAATACCAAATTTTAAAACATATTCACTGTGATGGTTAATTTTATGTGTCAACTTGACTAGGTCACAGTACCCAGATAATTAATTAGTCAAACAACTAGATGTTCTAGATATTTCTGGGAAGGTATTTTTTAGATGACATTGACATTTAGATCTATAGACTTTGAGTAAAGCAGATTACCCTCCATAATGTTAATGGTCTTCATCCAATCAGCCCAAGATCTTAAGAAAAAGACTGACCTTCCACAAGGAAAAGCCATTTCTGCTAACAGACAGCCTTTAGCCTCAAGCTATGTCAAAACTCGTGCCTGGGTCTGCAGTCTGCCAGCCTAGCCTCTACAATGGTGTGAGCCAATTCCTTAAACCGGATGGATAGATAGATAGATAGATAGATAGATAGACAGACAGACTGATTTTCTATTGTTTGTCTGATGGTCTATTTCTCCGGAGAATGTTGACTAATTCATTCACATTTCCCAAAATGTATTTTATTTGACTTTTCAGGCTAGACTTTGGAAAAGACTAACACCTGGCTCAAAGCCGAATCAGTAGGAAGGAGGCCACTGCAGAGAAACCAGAAGTCTGACGGGCCAGGAGCGGCACACGTGTTTAGTCCTCATGCCATTTCTGCGGTTGGATCATTTTCAACCATCCAGATACACAGGGTTAATTGGTCTGAACTCCTACCATTCCCAGTTACAGAAACAGCCCCAACTACCTTAAGCAAGGAGAGTGAATGCATTGATTCCTTTAACTCAAAACTCTCTTCCAAGGAGAGGTCTGGCTTCAGGCATAGACTGATTCAGGGGCTCAAATGATTTGACCAGCTCTCAACCTTGCTCATCTAACAACCTCAAACATATACAATCTTTTAATGCCATCAGCGAAAGAGGTGCTTATCTCCCCTGAGAGCTGTAACATTCTCGAATAGAGTTTCATTGTCTGGGGTGGGTCATGGCTGGTAAATGGAATGTTATGATAAACTAAGGCTTCACTTCTAAAGCTAATTCCTGTGCCCACCTGCACCCATCAAATCACACAGATCAAAGGTGAGAGATGCATTGTTCCTCTGTGGAAAATCAATTATGATGTTATGGAAGGAGGAAATGGCTGCTGGGCAGATAAAACTCTAACAGTAATAATAACAACAATAACACAATAGATACCCACTCCACAGGGAGAATGATTCCTCCTTGGAGACAGAGCAAGTGACTGTGGCTCATTTTGTGATAACTACAGCAGAGTTGGCTGCAAGATAATTTCTTTTATGGCCCCAAAATATCCAGACCCATAGGAGTTTAGCATTGGACGAGCTTTTAGACTTCAGACTACAATACCATCATCTTTGACAGAGATTAAGAAATTAGAGACCAAGGATGCAAGAAAATGGTTTCAGGTCAATCAAATAAGTAAACAGCAAAATTGGGGCACTAATTTTGAGAGGGCCTAACATTTTCTTAATGGGTAAAGAGCAGGAGTGAAAGGAAAGAAGATGGGGCGGTCTGGGGAAGTATTTGTTGAACGCATTTGAGAACTGCTGTTTTCAAACCCTGAGTACGAAGTACTCTCCAGAAGCTTGAATTTGTAATTCTTCTGAAACTTGTTCACTTTAATGCATTTCAGTTTCCATTTAGTTAAGGCTTATTCACCACAGAACCATTTCTTTTGTCAGCTAAGGTCATAACAAATCCAGCTTAATAGCATATACGTCTAAATCTCTCCAGCAATAATTCACGTTCATACAGTATTATCTCACATTAAGAAAAAAAAGCTATCAGATTCAATTGTCATCTTCATGCCAAAAGTCAAATGTTCATGTTTTCATATGCTAACTATCAACGATGCTTGTATTTCAAGACTACTTTTATTTTAGCTACTCAGAGGGAGGATTAACATCTAAAGATCTGATTACTGTCATGATTTTCCTGGAAAATCTTCTAGGTTTATTTTATTTGTCTCTTGTTAGGAGATTTAGCATGAGAAGTATTACTTATCCATTCCAAGACGTGGACTATGGAGCGAGACCGGCAAAAACTGCCATCCCATTAACAACCAGAGTGAAGCTTATAGAAATGCCCACTCGATCCTCCACGACGGGGGTGGTTGCAAAATACAGTAGTCCCTGGGTATCCCAAGAGATATATCTGTAGAACCTCCCGAGTCACTTTCATTCCGTAATTTGCCTGGCTTCCTCCATAATTACAAACGGTAACTCTTCATGATTGTTGACGCACGTGAGAGAACAGGAAGTGAATGTGTCACCATGAAGGGACCACACCAGGAAACTGACGATGCTCGGCCCCAACCTAGTGACTGAGAGCTCTACCTCCGCATCAGTAGAACATTGAATTTTATTTCTTAGCATTTTTTATTATGGAAGATTTCAAAGGGTAGATCATAATAGAAAATAGCATACCCAGCACCGATTTATCCTCGACCCAGATTAACGTCGGAATGGTTTAGAATATTCGCTTCCCTTTGATTTTATTTTTTAACAGTACGTTATAGTTATAGCTCAAGGCCCTTTAGGCTATGGGTGGCAAATATGCAAATTGGGAATGAACAGTTTAGGGGTGAAGGGTCCTTTTCTGGTGCCAGCATCCTGGATTTGAATTCCATCTCTGCAACTAACCCGCTGTGTGGCCTTAGGCAAATTACTGATCCCTTCTGTGCCTGTTTGCGTATCTATTAAAACAAGGATAATGATAATAATTGTACTTACCCTCTAGGATGGTTGTGAGGATTAAATAAGTTCATTCAGGTAAAACACTTTGAATCTGCCTGGCCCGCAATGAGTATGCTTACTATTTTTCCCACGGAGCTCATTACTTAAATTTTCCATAAGTGGTAAAGCAAAACAGAAGTCTGTGCCAACATGCTTCACAAATGTTCACCTTGCTTCATGTATCTGACCCGTAAGCACCTTACCTCCAATTGTGAATTAAAACTATGAGGGCGCCTGGGTGGCTCAGTCGGTTGAGCGTCCGCCTTCGGCTCCGGTCACGATCTCACAGCTCATGGGTTGGAGCCCCGCGTTGGGCTCTATGCTGACAGCTTGGAGCCTGAAGCCTGTTTCGGATTCTGTGTCTCCCTCTCTCTGTGCCCCTAACCCACTCGCATTCCAACTCTGTCTCTCTCAAAAATAAATAAACATGAAAAAAAAATTTTAAGACTATGACTTACATAAAATGGATGTTTAACAAAATATTATCACACTATATAAAATTAAAATATTTCAAATAATAAATGGTGGGATACTTTGAATAAATCCATGGTAGCAAACTATCAAACTTTAAATTAATAGGGCTACTATTATGGCATAAAACACTCTCATGCCATAACCCTGCGACTCTAGTAAAAGGTATTATAAAGATATTTGTTTTATGTCAAGTTTTAAATTGGACACTTGCTAACAAACAGAGGAAGCACATAAGGGTAGAACAAAAAAGTTTCATACTTTGCTGATTAATTAGAAAAACATGCCTGCAATTATCAACCAGTCCACCATCATGGTTTATTATATTCGAAAAGACAAATGCATTTAACATGCTGACAAGTTCAATTTCCCTACAGCTTTATTACCCAAATTACTTATAACCTAGGAAAATATCAAGTGTCAACTCTTTTAAAGCGTAGGCATAGCTTTTAAGCAAATTTGTGAAGTCTTAGGAGGGAGGCCTCATGGCCTCTTCTGGCATTCTCTGACTGGTCCTCTAGGGAAACAAATTTTTTCAGGGTGCTTATTCTGTGAAATTCACTCTTTGGTTCATTTTCTATCTTTTCTTTTCAATTACGAATTCACTTAACTCATCAGGCTGTTGAAGTTGAAATTCACTGGCAAATATTGCATTTAAATGACTTAGTAGGAAAAACAAATACATGATTTAACTGTGGGCTTCATGTGTATTTGGGGGTTGTCCAATTCTTCTTAAAGAAAATCTTCATCTAGACTAGAATATACATTTTAAAAAATGCATGCAACCCATCAAATGTGGGACTAAAAACCTGAAATGCGTAGCATTTATTCAATGAATGACTCTTCAGTGTGTAATTGTTGTATGCCTATGTTAAAATGTTTCTTACAGTAAGAACTACAGTGATCTTAAGAAGGAGGAATTGTTATTCTGATGTTAGTGACTGGCATACTAAGGCACAAATACACTGCCCAAGGTCACAGACATCAAGTGCATGAGAAAGATCCAATTTGAACCTTGGATACCTAAAGCCCAAGTCTGCTGTCTTAACTGACCTGAGGTGTGTTTGTGTGGAGAAAGAACACTTTGGCAAATCAGGTATTCCAACATGAATGACATTTAATAGCAACATCACTATGCTGACAGGATAGTCGACATCTATACTTAAGCAACACACGTCTGTCAAAAATAGTCACCAGGGGCACCTGGGTGGCTCAGTCCCTTAAGCATCCGACCTCGGCTCAGGTCATGATCTCACGGTCCGTGTGTTCGAGCCCCGCGTCGGGCTCTGTGCTGACAGCTCAGAGCCTGGAGCCGGCTTCCTATTCTGTGTCTCCCTCTCTCCCTGCCCTTTCCCTGCTTGCCCTCTGTCTCTCTCCCTCTCTCTCTCTCTCAAAAATAAATAAACATTAAAAAATAATAATAAATTAAAAAAATAAAAATATATTAAATAAATAAATAAATGATAGTCACCAATCATTCAGAAAAGACCCAAAGCGGAAAGGAGGGAATTTTGTGGTTTATCATTTCCAGTGTGATGAATAATCTTGAACTGTTAATTTCTAGTCCTGTCTATGAACCGTACACCTATTTCTCTGATGAATTCAAAAAGTCATAAAAAGTCATGAATACTGCAATTTCACCATAATTTATCTAGTTAATGAATTCTCTTCAAACAGTAGAAATCTTCTCTTCAAACAGTAGAAATCATTAAAGTTACCAACCCCCTTTTCTTGGGGATCTAAATTTGTGATTAACTTTTACAGCTCCCAAAACAAAATGACAAACCAAAATAAGCACCCAAAAAAGTGACGGAAGTCTAGTAAGTGGAACACAGGTGAGAGAGACAGAAGAGAGGCAGAGAGAGACAGACAGACAGACAAAAAATTGAGGCAGAAGGGTCAGTAAGAAAGAACAATCTTTAGGCGCATCAAATGTGGAGGGATTAAAAACACCAATACAATACCTTTCTTATCACTGTACCTTATGTCACTAGTGAAAAAATATTTTCAGAGATAAAATAATGAGAGGTTAGAAACGGGTATTATTTTTCTCTAATTCTTCGTGTAGATCATTTAATATTTACTAAATGATAATTCACTACCCCATCAAAGGTGATGACACTTTTCCAAGTCACCACCTGTTCCCTTACTCTACTATAAATTAATATCAAGCATATATGGACTATGACACAGTAAAATGCTTATGCCGCATCTGGTGCATCTTGGTAAGGTGTATTGGATATATACGCCTGTGGCAGTAAGTAAACTCTAAATTGTTGAAACTGATTATTTATGGGTCCCCAATTTCTTATTAGCAAAGTGCAAATCTCCATCTCTTTATTAATTTATTATCCCCCAAAATTAATAACCACAGAAATTTTCAAATTATCAAAATCTCAATTTATTTTTGGTTATGTATCTAGTACAAAATGTCCTATAAGGGCTCCTAAAGTGGATGGATAAATACAACAAGCCAAAAAAGCAATCTGTAGTTGGCACTGCATTCATCATGTTAACCAAAATGTAAGTCTACTCACTACCCTGGGAGAGGAATTAAATGAAACATTTAACACTGCAAGTGCTCCTCAAAGGTTAGCATTGAGCAGTCCTTTCAGTATGGGAAACCCCTGAAAAAAAATCTTCAAATTACTCATGTATGTATTTAATTCTCTCTAGGGAGGTCAAAATACTCATGAACTTCACTATCCAGTAGTGTTGAGAGTCACGGGGAGGGGAGAGAGAGATAAGTAAATAGCTTAGAAAAGTATCTACCGCACAGTAAACACTCAATAATTGTTGTCATTTTCTTTGGATAGAAAAATCAAGTTATAATGGGCACCTGGGTGGCTCAGCAGTGAAGTGCTCCACTCTTGACTTCGACTCAGGTCATGGTCTTATGGTACGTGAAATTGAGCCCTGCATCCAGCTCTGTGCTGACAGTGCAGGACCTGCTTGGGATTCGCTTTCTCTGTCTCGGCCCCTCCCCCCTCAAAAATAAATAAATAAACTTAAGAGAAATATTGTTACAATGACGCAAAAATAAAAACACCGTTTACTAATTACAATCAGTTAATCATAAGAATGACTGTTGTGGGAACTCTAACAACCTATTCCAAATTGTTTCCATTTAAAATTACATGTTTACTGTATACCTGTATTAGTCACCCTTGCTGTGGTAATGTGACATAACAAACAACCCCAAAACACTGGTGGTTACGCATTTCTAGCTCTTCCTCACAGGTGGGGTGTGTGTGCCGTGACTGCTCTATTCCAGGTCTGAGTTGGGCTGAGGTTTGGGCTGTTCCACCTGTCTTATTCCAAGCTTCTCACTCAAGCTAAAAAGTCAGCGTCACCCAGGTCTTGATATTCTCATCACAGAAGCCAGGAACTCAAGACAAATGGAAATTTGTGGTGGCTTTTAAAGCCTCTGTCGGAAATAGTCACAGTGTAATACGTGCCCACATTCCACCGGACAATGCAAGCCACCTGTGTGAGTCCAAGGTCAACAGAACAGAGAAATGAAAGAAAATACAACTTAAAAAAAATAAAACCTACTGAACCAATCTGTTTTTTATTCCACCATTTTAAAAAACGACACACACCAATACTCCAGACATTTTCTTTCCCACAGTTGTGCAACAAGCTTCCAGAATCTACATCATGGTGAAGAACACATATATTCAGAGGCTCCCCTTGTTCCAGTGCTGGCTCTTCCACCCACAGGATGTGAGAACTTGGACAAAGTATCTAATCTATCAAAGCCTCCAGCCTCATCTCCGTAAAATGGAGATAAGAGTAACCATAATTTTGCAGGATTTTCAGGAAGATTCATGTGTATTAAATGCATATAAGGCATTTAGCACATCTGCCTAGCCTGTAGAACTCAAAAGCCATTTCACTTATGGCTATGGTTTATTACAGCCAACAGATAAAAATTAGGATCGGTAAGGGGACAAGGTTCACGTGGCAGAGTCTGGAGGATACTGGGTATGAGCTTCTAAGAGTCTTCCTCCAATGGATTTGCACAAGACACATTTAATCCTCCAGCAATGAACTGTAGCAATGCAATGAAATGTCTTCTGCCGGGGAAGGTTGTTTGAGACTACAAGTTTAGGTTTTCACTGGACTCTGTCATGTACTAACATGGGCCTCCATGCTTCCATACCTTCAGTAACCACAGTTACTAAAATTCTAAACCCCCAGAAGGAAAGTGCATGTTCACCATAAACCACATTGTTTGCACAACTTATCTAGACAAGCTGGTACAATGTGGTTCAAGGCGTCAAGCATACAGAACATAGGGAACATTCGAAGAGCTCAGTTTCTAGTTGCCATCCCCCAGTAACTAGGGTCTCATTCATCCTTCATCATAAAAGTTTTGATTTACAGTTGGGCACATGGTCTACTAAAACACAGACTTAAGTCCACACAACTAAGTCCTAACCAATGCGACATAGGTGGAAATGTTGTGTATTATTTTTCAAAAATGTCTTCAAAGACATGTGAATTTGAGGGTGTGGCCTTCCGGCAGCAGGTGTGCAAATATGATGACTAGAACTCAATCAGCCATGTTGGATTGTGAGTTGGAAAACTAGTGCTGAGGATGGGAGAAGTAATGGGGTAGACATAGCCACAAGTGCCTGACTTAGTTTTAATAGTTGATTTTATGTGTCAACTTGATGGGCTAATGGTTACCCAGGTAGGTGATAAAACATTATTCCTGTGTGTGCTTTTGAGAGTGTCTCTGGAAGACATTAGCCTTTGAACCAGTAGACTGGGTAAAGAAGATCACCTTCACTGATGTGGCCGGACATCATCCAACCCACTGGGAGTTTAAATAGAACAAAAAGGCAAAGGATGGACAAATTCGCTTTCTCTATTTGAGCTGAGATACCCATCTTTTCCTGTCCTCAGGTCAGCACTCTTGGTTCTTGGACTTTCCTGGGTTTTACACTGTCAGCCTCCTGATTCTCAGGCCTTTGGACTTTCACTGAATCACATCACTGCCTTTCCTGGTCTTCCAGCTTGCAAATGGCAGATCATGGACCTCTTATAGATTCCATGATCACTGGAGCCAATTCCTATTATATACATATACATTCCACAGGAAATCCCACATATATACGTATACATTTCCTATTGGCTCTGTTTCTCCGTGGAACCATAATACAATGAGCACCATATAGTATACGGCCTTGTCTTACTGTAACTAGGTCTAGGGGTCTTTTAGAGGAGAGAAAAAAACACATTTATCCTTTTTCATCCAGTGTAGTTTTTATTTTTCACTTCTGGGGGAGCAGGGAGTCCCCTCTGCTTTGAGCATGTGAACAAATTCCTAACTATACAGAAGTCAACTAATATTTGTAAATTGATGACTCCCCTGCCTCTTTCCCCTAGGAGCCCTGGGAGCCCCACCTTAACACAGTGTGCCCCATGCCATGGCTGGGGTACAAGCCAGAAACCTCCACATACAATCATGATTTGCAGCAGAGAAAACAAGGAGGGAATGTTGTGGAATTGCAGTACAAGCTAATCATTCATTCTCAAAATAGAATTGCAGACAAGCATATTCTTTCCATAATGTTGTTTTATGGTGCCTTTTGATGAGTATCATTATTTCCTCCCAGTGCCCATATTTTTCTCAAATGTTGAAATCACAAATTCCTCTAAGCTACTCCTATTCCCTCTTCTATAGATCCATCCTCTTATTCTACCCCACAATGAGATAGATATAAATCAAAATGTAGAAATTCATCAAGGAGGCTATCCATTTCTGTGACAAGGGGGGTTTTCTCTCTTTAGCCCAGGGAAGCAAAACGTTAGAATTTGCTTTGTTGCTATCAGCTTTAACACTGTTTCTTTTCTGGGGAAATTTCCTTGAGAATCTACATGAGCAATGTGAAAGTTGAATATATTTGTGATGAGAGCAGATGTGTATATGACTTTTTCTTGTTAGTCCTTCTCCAAGAATGAGAAATCTATTTGAATACTCATGTCAATGCATTGTAAATGGGCATTTATTTCTGCTCTCCACAGAAAACACTCTCGCCCCTTCTAATAGAATGCCACCATTATTTCCAAAATATTTCTCATTGAAGCCTCCCAAAGTCTGACTGATATATAAAAATCTCTGTGGCCTTCATGGCTAAGACCGAGCAGCTAAGGGTCTTATCTAAAGGCAGGGGTGAGGGTGGTGTGGGATGGTAGTGCTTTTCCTGCCAGAAAGAAACATGCCTCACTCCTCACCAGTTCTAGGCCCATGTTCAAATGCTCACCTTCTCAGTAAGGTCTCTCCTTGCCCATGTCATTTAAAATTGCAAAAACCCACCTAACACTCCCAGTTCCCCTCACTTGGCTCTTTCTGTTTGTCATAATATATATCACTTTCGAACATTTTATATGTATATGGATAAACCAAGACAATTTCCCACCTAAAGCATGAGAAGTAACCTGAACTCTACCTGCGAACCCCCTTCAGAGCAATACCTACATTGGTTTTGGATGGAATAGCGATGATATGGGAATGTTGGGGGAGCACCTTTAGAATTCTGCCTTAACCACAGGCGTCAACATATGGAGAAGATAAATTGTACCTTTGGAGGGGAGAAAGAGGAAATACAAGCAGGGTAAGCAACTATCACTATCTTCCAGTGTTCTAGGTACAAAACTCCTGGGTTCTTTTTTAAATTTTTAAAATCCTATGGGTGCCTGGGTTGCTCAGTCTGTTTAGCATCAGACGTCGGCTCAGGTCGTGATCTCATGGTTCATGACTTTGAGCCCCATATCGGGCTCTCTGCTCTCAGCACAGAACCGACGCCAGACTCTCTGTCCCCCCTTCTTTCCATCCCTCCCCTGCTTGTGCTCTCTCTCAAAAATAAATAAACATTTAAAATTTTTAATTCAAAAGTTATTTTTTTTACATCAGGCTCTAAATATAATGAGGATTAAAATGTATCCTCTGATCTTACAAGTATTTTCTTGCAGTTAGTCCTAAAGAAACACAATTAGGAAGAACATTTCTATTTTTTTTTCACTCAATAAACAGGAATATATTGAGCTCCAACCATGTGTCCAACCCTGTTCTAGAGAGTGTAGTATTAGGAAAAAAGTCCCTGCTTTCATGGAGTTTATATTTTTGGGGGGGAGAAGGCAGACAGTGAAAATAACATACATACATACATACATGTGTGTGTACACAGGACTTCATATAAACTTAGGAAGATTTGGAAGAACAGAACTTGTCTCAGATGATAGTATTTCAATTACTCTATTTTTCTCCATATTTGTCAAGACTGATTAAATCGTTTATAATAAGCACACACACATATATGTGTGTATATATTTTTTCTTTAATCAGGAAAGCAATGTGACTCTTTGTTTTAAAGAAAAAAAATACAGTGGACAAAATGAGATTTGAAATGTAAAAAAGATAACATAGTTTTAATGATTATCTGTTAAAGGCACCACGCTGAGATACCACCTCACGCTGGTCAGAGTGGCTAAAATGAACACATCAAGAAACTATAGATGCTGGCGAGGATGTGGAGAAACGGGAACCCTCTTGTACCGTTGCTGGGAATGCAAACTGGTGCAGTCGCTCTGAAAAACAGTGTGGAGGTTCTTCAAAAAATTGAAAACAGCCCTATGACCCAGCAATAGCACTGCTAGGAATTTACCCAAGGGATACAGGAGTGCTGATGCATAAGGGCACATGTACCCCAATGTTTGTAGCAGTGCTTTCAACAATAGCCAAATTATGGTAAGAGCCTAAATGTCCATCAACAGACGAATGGATAAAGAAGATGTGGTTTACATATACAATGGAATACTACTTGGCCATGGGAAAGAATGAAATCTGGCCATTTGTAGCAATGTGGATGGAACTGGAGAGTGTTATGCTAAGTGAAATAAGTCAGGCAGAGAAAGACAGACACCATATGTTTTCACTCATACGTGGATCCTGAGAAACTTAACAGAAGACCATGAGGGAGAGGAAGGGGAAAAAAAAGTTACAGAGAGGGAAGGAGGCAAACCATAAGAGACTCTTAAATACTGACAACAAACTGAGGGTTGATGCGGGATTGGGGAGAGGGGACAGTGGGTGACGGGCATTGAGGAGGGCACCTGTTGGGATGAGCACTGGGTGTTGTATGGAAACCAATTTGACAATGAATTATATTTAATATAAAAATAAATTTAAAAGATAAAATAAAATTAAAAAATTTAAAAAAGATAATATAGTTTTAATGATTATCTGCTAAAGGCCAACAGAGTTTGGGAGATAGAGATAGAGATAGAGATAGAGATAGAGAGAGAGAGAGAGAGAGAGAGAGATAGAGATATACACATATACATGTATATGTATATATGTAATTAATTTTAATTAATTAAGTTTAAATTAGTTTAATTAACTTAATTAAAATTTAAAAATATGGTTTACAGGTGCCTGAGTGGCTCAGTTGGTTAAGCATCCAATTTTGGCTCAGGTCATGACCTCACAGTTTGTGAGTTCGAGCCCCACATCGGGTTCTGTGCTGACAGCTCAGAGCCTGGAGCCTGCTTCAGATTCTGTCTCCCTCTCTCTCTGCCTCTCCCCTGCTGTCCCTCTGACTCTGTCTCTCTCAAAAATAAATGAAACACTAAAAAAAATTTTTTTAATGTGGTTTACTTGACAGGGAGGTTCCAGGTTGCATGTGCCCTACATGGAATTCGCAGAGGGAAATAATTATGTGGCAACAATACAACAGCTCTCAGACCTACCATTTCCAAGCCCATTGTCCCTATGCTTTTGGTGGACATTGCACGGAGCTGGTTTTAAAGGGTAAATTGGCACAGTATCATTTTAAATGTAAATTTCAGGGTAACACTGGCAAGAAAACCATTAGTGTTGAGCGCCACAATACTACAGAGCCTGTGATTTTGTGTGCGCTAAGCCAATGTTTTAAGAAATAAAGGTGAAATTCCAGCTTGGGAACATGGCTTTGAATTGAATGGAAACCCATCATAGTCAATAAGGGCGAATTACGTCCTGCAAGAAAATGACTTCTGACAGGTGACTTATCTGAAACCTGCAGTGGTGTCTGTATGAGCCACTTACAGTTCATTTAATTTTCTCTACCAGATCCCCCTTTGCTCCTTCTGCTTTTCACATCACTGATCTTCACATCTTCATTTCCTTTACCTTCCTCCCTCTTTAACCAACCTGGGGAGTGCCTGCATGTGAAACGCTGATTTGAGAAAGAAATTTCTTCCAGCTGTCATGTACCAAAGACAGCTTGGCAGTTGCTTTTGGAGCAACAGATGAATTTTCCACACAGCTGATATGAATTTGCTCTGTAACATGCCTGGTCAGGAACCCAGAGAAACTGACAGGGCTCAGACCAGCCTCTCTTCTGCAAAGACTCCTCTAATACGCTTTGATTTAATGCCAGCCTCGGTATGTATATTGTATCCCATGCGCCTTCCTTAGCTCTAAAACCTTCTGCATGGAGCTGCAGATGACATTTCCTTTGACACAGCGTGACAGACCCTCACTGTTCCACATACCTATGCATCACTCGCGGGAGCCCCTGGCAAACAAGAAAGAGCTGGCACTGATCATAAGCCTCCTTTTGCCTCTTTATTCCTGATTTCCTTTGCCTCTTCATTCCCGTTAACACTGAGCATTTAAGGAGCCAGACCTGCTCCTTCCCTGGGCCTGCCTTCACTGTTGTAACACAGAAGTGGTTTGCATGCCTTATGGCACTGCCTATGCTCTTCATCCAAGAAAGTGCTAGCCAAATGGTCAGAGTCAATTTGTTTACTGAGCTAGTATATGTGGCGAGGGCTGTAGATTTACCCAGGCTACAACTCAGTTGCACAGATGTCATGATCATTCTTTGGTGATAACTTCTCCATCTCTTCCTAATCCCAACCCCTCCTGTGTGTGGCTCCCTCCTAAAACAGTGCCTGTAGGCAGCATTCCGAGATGAGTACCTACCGCAGGAGACATCTCGCATGAGATCAGCACAGTCTGTCTCAGGTTTAAATCATCCCAACACGGAAACTGCATTCAAAAGAGGACACGTCAGTATCTCCAGGGGAAAGCCAAGACTGACTGTCCTCTGAGTCTGACTGTCCTCTGTTGGGTCACACACCTGTCCCTGAGCTGGTCAGGGTGAGTCAAGACAGTTAAGGCCAGGCAGGAGAATTATGGGTGCCGTTCAGGCACTGGTACACGAGCTTATGGAGTGAATAAAAAATAAATAAATGATTGTGTAGTGTGAACAGTTATCCAAAACGCACATCAGTGGTTTGGGGGAGGGGGACAATCATTGAATTGACTGGTGGAGAAGGTCTCCATTGGAAAGAGGAAGTGACCACTCGGCAGTAAAGGGAAAGAGCCCTGAGAAGGGATTCAGGGGCAGGCATCAAATACTTGGCTCCAGTTCACTTAATGATATGTTAAATGTTAAACGACAGCCATTCTAGGACTTGGTTTCTACATGTTAGAATGTACATAAAAATAGTCCAACAGTGGATGGCCGGGGGTGAAAGGGGCATCAGATGAGATAATGCAATTAAAAGATGGAACAAAGTCCCTGGCACCTCTCAGTACGTGGCAGCAGGAATGACTACTGTTTATGAGAAAGAAGGAAAATAAATGGCTATTGAGGGTCAGAGGAACTGCATCACACTCCAAAGGACAATCGGGGTGTGTTCAGGAACGTGGATTTTTTTTAATGTTTTTTAATGTTTATTTATATTTGAGAGGGAGAGAGAGAGAGAGAGAGCAAGTGGGAGGGGCAGAGAGAGACGGAGACAGAATCCAAAGAAGGCTCCAGGCTCTGAGCTGTCAGCACAGAGCCCGACATAGGGCTCGAACTCACGAGCTGTCAGATCATGACCTGAGCCTAAGGCAGACACTCAACCCACTGAGCCACTCAGGCGCCCCAGGAACATGGATACATATTGATTGATATATTTCAAGACTATCCCCTTAAGTAAACTATTTGCCCCATGGGAGTAGGCCCAGATCACGATAGTCAACCACTTGTGCCAGCCCCTTGGCACAGAATAGGTGCTCAATAATTACAGGATGGATGAATATTCACGTATAACATGAAGGGAGCCAGGCAGAACAGTTGTGCTGACCAGTCATTGTCATGTAAATCAGAGAGAATTGGAAATAAAGCTGTAATCTCCCAGGAAGCCTCAAAAAAGGAGCTTGCCATATACTCAGCCATTACAAGTTCATTGGTAAATTTAAGAATTATCCATGAAAGAGGATGTTTTCAATTTTTTTAATAAAAACCTTTTATGCTTATTAAACATATCCTTGTATATACTTTAAAAATGTAAACTTAGGGGGCGCCTGGGTGGCGCAGTCGGTTAAGCGTCCGACTTCAGCCAGGTCACGATCTCGCGGTCTGTGAGTTCGAGCCCCGCGTCAGGCTCTGGGCTGATGGCTCAGAGCCTGGAGCCTGTTTCCGATTCTGTGTCTCCCTCTCTCTCTGCCCCTCCCCCATTCATGCTCTGTCTCTCTCTGTCCCAAAAATAAATAAACATTGAAAAAAAAAAAATAATAAATAAAAAATAAAAATGTAAACTTAGGAGTGCTAGGAAGAGAGAAAAAAATGGGCCAACCCAGTAACTGTGCACAAAAGTCATTACCCGCAGAAATTCCTCAAAGACACAGATGAGAGTACCTACCACTGTAACTTCAAATCCTCATGTTGCTTCATCAATTTATCAAAAAAGTGGGGAAAAAAACGACTTTAAAAGTCATCAATTTGGGGGATGGGGAAACAGGGAAGAAATGTTACTTGTGAGTAAAAAAGCAGAAAGGAAAAATTATAGTTCAAGAAGCAAGGAATGAAGGAAATTCACTATGAGAAGCATACACACACACAAAAAGAAACACTTTCTTGGGGCTCAAAGGGAGAATTATTCATTTTGGGGAGAAAGGATAAAAATTAACTTTGGAGTAACAAAAGAGAAAACAGATTCGCTGTTGTGGGAGAGAAAAGACAAATCTCCTACACAGAGAAAGGAAAAAAAGAGAGAGAAATCATAAGAAAGGAATAAGTATTTCATTTCAGGGAAGAAGACAGAAATGGCATTTTCAGAAAAACCCATGATTTGGGAGGAAAAAGTGGTCTATAGTTATGCCTTATTATACAAAGGATACTGAACACAATGCCAAAAACTGACATTTCTTAGAAAACCCCAATATGATAACTAAGGAATATCTTCACTTCTTTCAGACAAATCAAAATGTGAAAAAAAAAGTGCAAAACTTCAAACATGCTCAGTGGTTACTCCAGTCCTGTAAACCTTTCAGAGATGTTTGTGTTTCACAATCCACCAGCCAACTGAGTTAACTAAACCAAATGTGGAAAACCTTAATTTTTTAGATGCAAATTCACTTGGATAACAACTTTTAACTACAGTGATACTGGGTCAGAAATTAGAAGCCAAAGGAGAAAGGCAATACAAGATTTTGGACATCTATATCTCAATTAAATTTCTTTCTTTCTTTATTTTTTTAATGTTTATTTATTTTTGAGAGAGAGAGACAGAGTGCAAGCAGGGAAGGGGTAGAGAGAGAGGGAGACACAGAATCCGAAGCAGCTCCAGGCTCTGAGCTGTCAGCACAGAGCTCAACACAGGGCTCAAACTCATGGACCATGAGATCATGACCTGAGCTGAAGTCAGACGCTTAACTGACTGAGCCACCCAGGCACCCCGGTCTCAAATTTCATAGCACAAAACCATACTTGGCCAAAAATCATGTCCCACCACGCCCACCCCAACCCATGGTATCTGCTATGTTCTAATTAGCAACTGTTTAAACCTGTTGCTATTTTATATACACACTCCCCGCCCTCGCCCTCTCATCCTCCCCAAGTATGCCTTCCATGTGCCAACCTTCTGATTAAATTGGAAGCTCTCTGTGAGCTTAGCAAGTCGGTATATACCCCAGCAGGGCACAGGATCCTGCAAGGCCACGTAAATGGTAGCACAGTAACCTAAAATGTTGATTCAATTGTTTGAACCTTGAAACAAAATCTTCGAAGAGATTGAAAATATCTTATGAGGGAAATACATGCCACATTACTGATGAGAGATGAATGGGAAAAAGCAAAACTCTGCCAAGTGAGAAAAAAAATAACTTGTTACCTCTACCTTCTCAGGAAACATCATTTAAAGTTGCCTGTGGAAACTCTCAAGGACTTTATCATCAAGTTAAAGGATTGGCTTTTTTCCTAAGTAATCAGAAATTAGTCTTAAGCTCTCACAATTCTCTACAGGAAAATGGACCCGGCATACTTTTTCAAATAACAATCTTTTCTATTCTTATGGTCGTTGCTTTACTCCCCCAAACAGGTAGGTGGGAAAAATACATAAATGTGTTTCTAAAAACTGACTTCCTGAAGGAATGGTATCTATTTTAGTCAAAGTGTTTTAGTTGTCATTAACCAATTCTGAAAAAAAAAAAAAAAAAAAAAGCTTGAGTTTAACTTAAATCCTGTTTGAGTTCAATACAATTTTTAACAGATGTACGTCCCCATAAGAATAACACCAAAAACCAGGGCAAAGTCACAAAGAGTCTGTGTTAAATGAACTTTTGTCCGTACCTCCCTTTACAAATCTTTCCCTCCCTCCATCCCTCCTTGCCTTCCCTTCTTTCTTCCTTCCCCCCTAAAAAGAACTATCCAGCCTAAAAGCTAAACCATGGCAATAAACTTTACTCTCAAGTACTACTATCAAGAGTATCAGATAGTATCATTCCCCAGAAGTATATTAACAAAATCTATTTCTATAGTTCTTCTTCTGTATTATATATACCACTGGCTGTATGTCACCATACTCGAAGGAGATAAGGCCAAAGCATTTACTGGGACTGATCATTCATGGCCCAATTTCATTGTCTCCTGGGTGATACAAACTGATCATTTCCCCTGATTACTTTTTCTTATTCTAGTGTCCAGAGGACTTGAAGCATGCTACTGCATTTGCACAAATCAAGGCCAAATTTCTCAAGCTTTCAGGCCCTACACCACATGCTCATTAGATGTGTCCAATCGAAAGCATTAAATTAGATGGTCATTTTGCAAGAAGGTAACTCCATAAGGATAAAGGTAAGAATAGAAAAACCGGCTCTTTAAATTCAAATAACAAGTGGAAAAAAAAAAAGCCCAGCGAACAACTCTGAGGGGAATCTCTCTTGACTCGGGCAGGGGCAGGGAGAGAATTAAAAAAGTCAGCAGAGTTAGTATCAGTGAATGAATAAATCTGTAGATGGCTCCCTCTTCCTCTTACAGAAATAGATGCAAAGGTGTATACATAACTAAGACTACGATAATGTTGGTGGTAATTCTGCAAATTCACCAGCCCATAGCATACGGACTGTTTTCAGCAAAACAGACTGGTGTGTCACAGGGAAGAGACTGCAGAATAAAGATGTATTAGTCAAGGTTCTCCTGGGCAATAGGACCAATATAATTTGTGTGGGTGTTCATATATAAGAGATTTCTTATAAGGAATTCTCATGCAATTATGGAGGCTGGTGAGTTCAAAATGGTGCAAGAGACCTAGAGAGCCAGGACTTCAGTTCAAAGGGCATCAGGCGGAAGGACCCAATGTTGCAGATGAAGTCTGAAAGCAGTTGGCTAGACTATCTGCATACATTTGCATACACTGCTTTTTAAAACGGCATACGTAGATTGCATTCATGAACATAAAATTTAAAACAAAAAAATTAACTGCCTATTGACTCACCTCCAATATATTATACTCCTTAGTTTACAGATTAACCATAGTACAAACGTTTTTTTTTCCCTTTACTGATATTTGATGCACAGGTTGAAATCACTGGTATCACAAGAGTTTTAATAGTAAAACTTCTGAAACCACTATATATGTAAACTGGAATGGGGCAGGTAAGTAAATGGATGGTGGGTGATGGGAGTTATGTTTCTCATTCGTTCAGGTGGACTATGCAGACAAGCAAAGGGAGGAAGCTGGAATGAACAACGCAGAAATGCATTACAGTTGAAGACATCAGTGTGAACTCATGCTTCGTATAATCTATATACAGATTTATACGTAGAAATATTTATAGAAGTTATATAAACACAAGTTAGTATATATAGACTTCCTTTCTGTCTGCTGAGATCACCTAGAAGAAATGACACCCAGTAGCAATGTACAATTCTAGCAACCAGATCTTGGTTTTTAATACCATTTTCAAAAAGAAGGAACCAGGGATCCTTGGAGAAATTACTAAGTCTAGAAACTGGACAGTGGATATGCAACATGAAACTGAGCCCATTGTAGTGCCAGAAAGTAACAAAGTATTCAATACACACACACACAGACACACACGCACACACACATGCACATATACACGCGCACATGCACACATGCACACACACACACACACACACTGAGGAAGGTATGACAAAGGACACGGGAGCCACCTTAAAGAGCAGTAAAACGCTCCCAATGGCAAAGAAGGAACAATTTCAGCAACAAAATAAAATAGTACTGTTTTACAACCCAAAGTACAAAATACATACCCATGAGTCTGCACAGATCTAAATTACTGACTGACAGACCAAATGAACAATCAAATGAGAAACAAAGAGAGAAGTCTCCCATGCAGAAGAATTCCGGATCATTTATGGAGAAACTGCGCTCAGTGAGATGCAGTATCAATCCCCGCTAATTAAGCATAGGCTGACATTAGTGACTCCTCTCCAAAGAGTACAGTATAAAAAGGGGGGGAAAGAGTGAACAACAGGACAAGCCAGACAACTACAGCCTCAGCCAGGTGAGCAAGATGAACACTAACAGTCAAAGCCACGTGATAGTACGTACCCTTAATAGCAGGGGCCAAGAATGATACTTTTCCTGTGGAATCCAAAACCTCAGAGTAATCAAATAATGGAATAGTATACCTCAAAATGTCCCTGTCATCAAAAGCACAGAAAATCTGGGGCGCCTGGGTGGCGCAGTCGGTTAAGCGTCCGACTTCAGCCAGGTCACGATCTCGCGGTCCATGAGTTCGAGCCCCGCGTCAGGCTCTGGGCTGATGGCTCAGAGCCTGGAGCCTGTTTCCGATTCTGTGTCTCCCTCTCTCTCTGCCCCTCCCCCGTTCATGCTCTGTCTCTCTCTGTCCCAAAAATAAATAAACGTTGAAAAAAAAAATTTTTTTTAAAAGCACAGAAAATCTGAGGAACTACCATACCAACAGGAACCTAAAGTGACAGGAGAACGAAATGTAATGTGATATCGTGGATTAGAAAAAAAAAAAAAAAAAGGAGATGACATGAAAAACTAAGGAACTAGGAATAAATGGGGACTTTATTTAATAATAACGTATTAATAAGGGCACCTGGGTGGCTCCGTCGGTTAAGTGTCTGACTTCATCTCAGGTCATGATCTCCTAGTTCATGAGTTTGAGCCCCGTGTCAGGCTCTGCGCTGACAGCTCAGAGCCTGGAACCTGCTTCGGGTTCCATGTCTCCCTCTCTCTCTCTGCCCCTCCCCTGCTCATGCTCTGTCTCTGTCTCTCTCAAAAATAAATAAACATTAAAAAATTTTAAATAAGAAAATATTAATAATATTGATTCATTAATTGTGACAAATGTAACATACTAATGTAGGATGTCAATAATAGGAGAAACAACACTCTGTACTATCTAAAATTATTCTAAAACAAAGCATTTACCAAAAAATATAGATTAAAGAGTTTTAATATACTCAGCCCAGTAGGTTTTTTTATCCTCCAAATACCCCATGATATGGTTGCTGTTCCAGGGAGGTGAGCACCACATCTAAAATATTTACCTCCCTATAACAAAGAACTTGGTTAAAGCTCTCTTTTCCTGATGACAATATCTGTGTTAGAATTCATAATAAGGAATATCGCATAATTAGGCCACTTTAAAATACTCAGAAAATGGCCAGTAAATAAATTTATCATAATTAGTCAAACTCAAAACACTCAGAGTGTGGTTAATTTTCAAAAGGTAATTATCATCCAGACATTTGAGGACTCCTGTAAATATATTCAGGACAGAAAAAGAAAGGTTATTAACTACATAAAATAAATAATGTTGATGTAATGTAAGTCCCAATTTTCATACTGTAACTTCATTATTTTTACCAAATAATTTCAGAATTCATTAATTAGAAATGTGCCATTGACAGCATTTTTAAAAATAAAGTGCAAATATTTTTTTATCTTACTGCGGTTGTAAAAGTAAGGAAAACTGGATGGAGGAAAGCATGAACGAAGTTGATAGTCAGCATTACTAATTCCTGAAAGGGTTATATGCTCTCCTCCAATGTGTAAATCAACATATTAACACGCAGAAAAAGTCTAGAGTATCATTCATGGTCCCGTCATGCAAAACCCTTCATCAGTATTCCTTCTCCATCAAACTCAACTGCTCAACTACAAGCCACCTAGTCAGCCATCCCTTCCTCACTTTTCAAGATCTTGGCCTTTGTGAGGCCAAACTTAACCACTAGCCATTTACCACGCTGCCTCCTCTTTTGCAGACTTCTGTGCTAGTTCCCCCTACTCTGGCCAAGGCTGTTTTCTAAGGTCTTTAATAGGTGTTTTTCTTTAGTCTCTCCCTCATCTAGTCCCATGACTTTAACTACCATGTGTGGATGACTCCCAAATCAACATGAGAGGCTCTCACCCACCTCTACTGAGTCCAGATTTCTTTACTCAACTTGTGCTTAATAAACTCACTTGAAGACCCTTTCAAACGTCCTTTTCCACCTCAATAAGGTTACCACCTGTTGTTCATACCAAAAATCTAGAAGTCATTCTCTCTCCTGTACCCCCGTATCTCATTTGTTAGTAAGCCCATCCTATTCTACCTCCAAATATACTCAAAATCTGGTCAATTACCTCCATCTCAATGACACCAGCCTAATCTACTGATAGCTCCCACCAACCCGCCTGCCATCACCTACTGTTTGCCTCCTGCTTACACTCCTGTCAACTAGTTCTGTATTTCATGTATTATTCTAAGATGTACATTTTTTTTTTCATATTTCAACACCTCTGAAATTGGAACACATCTTACAATCAGTTGATGGCAGTTTAAAATTGCACTGGTTCTTTTTTCTCTCTTTTTTCTTTCCGACTTTAACATCTCAAAAGCAAGAGTGGAGATACCACAATCAATGGTGTCTTAACTTTGATGAAATATGTGGCATATATTTTCCACATAACCGGAAGAAGAGACATTTTCAAATTCAAATCAGATCATGTTACTCTCCTGCCAAAACTCTTCCAATGGCTTCCACTGCTCTGAGAAAAATCAATAAATAAGATAAAATTATAACTTACTTAACATGCCACATGGGGCCCTTTATTATCTGTCCTCTGCCTAAGTCTCTAAGTTTATATATTTTTTTCATATAATACCTCCACAATTCTGTCAGTCAAACTTTATCCTCATTCAATTTCACGAAACATGCCAAGTCCATTCTGGCATTGAAGACTGCCCTCTTACCTTTTGGGATGAGTACTAGGTGTTGTATGGAAACCAATTTGACAATAAATTTCATATTTAAAAAAAATAATGAAAAATAAAAAAATAAAATAAATTTTAAAAAAACTGCCCTCTTTCTGCCATTGTCCCATTTTATACCAGGGTTCTTCATTGTCCCATTTTATACCAGGGTTCTTCATATGAACCATGTCCTGATGCACACACAACTAACATCACCTTCTTCCTCATTCACCCTCAGGCACATTTTATTTTCTGCATGGTACTTAATGCGTTCTGAAATTATTTATTTACTTACTTTCTCATTTGCTTCATTGGCTTTCTTCTGCATGACGCTACAAATTACATGATTACCAAGAACTTTTCTGCCCTACTGCCTGATTCTCAGTGTCTACAGCAGTATCTAGCCAATAGGCAGAAATAAATAATTTTTATGGACCCATCAATTAAATAAAAGAAAATAAAAGTTAATACTTGGAATCCAGCCTTTAAAAAATGTCCCATGGGAAAGCAACATGTTGTGATAGAAAAGAGAAAGATCTGAGAAATGTGGCTTAGAATTCATCACTGCACTCACCAGTTGTATAACATGGGCAAGGGATGTGACTGTCTTAGTCGCCACTGACTCATGCATGAACTGGGGGGTTGTGGGAGAATAAAGTGAAATGCTGTACAAATTTGATGTCATTCACCAAGCACATTTCATGCTATTACACTGTAACTCTCCACTGATCATCATTTCCATAGTTTTATAGAAATTTGTTTATTTGCTATCATCTCACTATTCAGTTGACATTTATAAAAATGTAATGTGCACCCAGGGTTTTTAATACCATTCTCCAATAAAAGGAACCAGGGATCCTTGAAGAAATGGCTGGTTCTAGGACTAGCACCAGGGAACACACGAGATGAGCCAGCAGCATCCAGTAGTGACAGAAATTAAAGAAGGGCTCAAAATCCAAAAGGATGGGGGTACACTGAAAGGTCAAGGGGGCCATCTAAAAGAGTTCCCAATGGCCAAGGTTGAAATGATTTGAACATCAAAATAAATAATATAGGATTGACCACAACTGGCATATATAATAAATATACACAAGTCTACCGTCATATAAATAAATTATTGAGTATGTGTGTGAGGGAGAAGAGACAAATCTCTTTTACTAAAGAATTCCAAATAATATATGTAAATAAATAGAGCTTAATCCCCTCCCCATCACACCCACACACCTGAACATAGACTGATGGACTGGACTCAGTGACCCACTTCCAAATAACCATGTATGGATAGGGAGAAGTAAAGTTAATTTTAGAAACCTGAAAAACACCACCTGCCAAGTCAGAGATCAAGAACTTCACCATGATATCATGTGGATATCGTGTGTCCTCTCAAGTGATGTGTCAAGAAGGGCTCTTCACTTCTGTGGTATTCTTCCTCAGAACTCACATCATGGGAAACCATCTGTAAAACCTAAATTTAAAGGCAGTCTACAAAACAACTGACCAATATTCCTCACACCTCCCAATGTCATCAAAAAGAAAAAAGAAAAGGAAAAAAAGAAGAACTAAGGAAACTCTGAGAAACTGTCCCAGACCAGAGGAGACTAAGGACACTTGATGACTAACTGTAGTGAGGTTCCCTGCATGGCATCCTGAGAGAGGAGCAAGGCATTAGTAGAAATGCTAGTAAACTTCCAGTGAAGTCTGGAGTTTGGTGAAGGATAATGCACTGATGCCAGCTTCGTAGTTTTGACAAAGGCCCCCTGATCCCTTAAGATGGGTAACAGTGGGGCAAACTGAGACAGTGAGGGTACCTGGAAACTCTCTTTACTATCTGTAACGCTTTTTGTAAATCTGGAATTGTTCCAAAATTAAAAGTCGATTGGATAAAGAAGATGCGGTTTATACATACAATGGAATACTACTTGGCAATGGGAAAGAATGAAATCTGGCCATTTGCAGCCACATGGATGGAACTGGAGAGTGTTAGGCTAAATGAAATAAGTCATGCAGAGAAAGACAGACACCATATGTGTATCTTGAGAAACTTAACAGAAGACCATGGGGGAGCGGGAGGGGGGAAAAAGAGTTACAGAGAGGGAGGGAGGCAAACCGTAAGAGACTCTTGGATACTGAAAACAAACTGAGGGTTGATGGGGGGTTGGGGAGAAGGGAAAGTGAGTGCTGGGCACTGAGGAGGGCACTTGTTGGGATGAGCACTGGGTGTTGTATGGAGACCAATTTGACAATAATTTATATTAAACTTTTTTTAATTAACAAAAGTCAATTTGAGGAAACAAAAGAAACCAGTGTGAGTTGTCTTAATAAATACATGGTGGTCCTAGAAAAAGCTGGTCACTGGGCTAGATAACTGATGTGTAAAGAAAAGACATTTCTCCCTTCCTCACCAAATTCCTTCCTCACTGGGCTTAGCTAAAAACCATTCTTCCCATTCTCCCCTGTGGCTCCGCTCCTGCCCTAATAACCCATGGCCATGCAAAGAGGTGCAAGCACACGTGCTGTGGAAGAACTTCTGGGAAGTATTTTATGTGAGACAAGCGTGGAAAGCCATTTTTTGGACCTTTTCTCTTTTCTCCTTCCAGCTGCCTGTTATGTGGACCACAAAGCTAAAAGTCCAGTAGCCGTCATGAGTCACCTAACCCTGAAGAAGGAAGGGCATCACTGAGGCTGGAACAACAGAGAAACGGCAGGAAGCTACATCACATCTCACCGCCAAGAGCTGCCGCGAAGAGCTCGCCTGGCAACTCAGGATGGCTTTTACACATGTGTCATGACGAGTCTGATTCATTTGTCTGTTGCTGTTGGTGGTGGTTTACTTTTTCCCTTCAGTTTTTAACATGAATGAAGTATAGTGGACATAGAATGTTATACTAGTTGATTCCATTTTTTTTTTTTTTTAATATTTTATTTTTAACGTCTATTTATTTTTTTGGGACAGAGAGAGACAGAGCATGAACGGGGGAGGGGCAGAGAGAGAGAGAGACACAGAATCGGAAACAGGCTCCAGGCTCCGAGCCATCAGCCCAGAGCCTGACGCGGGGCTCGAACTCACGGACCGCGAGATCGTGACCTGGCTGAAGTCGGACGCTTAACCGACTGCGCCACCCAGGTGCCCCGATTCCATTTTTTTTTTATGTTTGACCACTTACAGCTTCCAAGGCTTGCCTCCCCACCTCCCCCACGTCCACACATCTAGACAAGCTGAGATGAAATCTAGGTGCTCCCACCTTCGGTGCTGGCTAGCTCACCGTGTGAGCCTCAGTCTTATCACACTGGTCCCACTCCCTAACCAAGACGCAAACTGAGGCCAGTCTTTTTCCCATGCTCTCTCAGACCATCCCAGACCTTCTGGAGAGGGCTTCCTTCCTCCGTCTGAACTGCAATTACGTACGTAACAAACCCTCCCGTATCCTCTTGGTGTGTGTGTGGCTGGCGTCATCCACCTTGTGGTCTGAACCAAACTTGGAAGGGGCTCATCAGCGCCTGCAAGTGACCACAACAACCTGTTTTTTTTTTTTTTTTTTTTTTTGCGTGTTTGTTTCTTTGTTTTAAGGAGGCTCCACACTCGGTGTGGAGCCCAACGCGGGCCCCAACTCACAACCCTGAGATCAAGACCGGAGCTGAGACCAAGAGTCCGACACTGAACCCACTGAGCCACCCAGACACCCCCACAACAAAGTGTTTTTAAGCCACTGACATATTGGCCATATGCTGCCTGTCCACATCCCAAGTAACACACCTACTGCCTCATTTAATTGTAAGAAAACATCAGGGAAGTAGGCACCTGCAATAGATAGAATTCCAAGATACACTCTGTGATTCCTGGTCCTTTGATAATTTCTTCCCCCTGAATGTCAGCTAGACCTGTAAGTTGCTTCTCACCAATAGAACATGGCAAAGGAGCAGTGGTTGTGCAGAGGTAATCAAATTCCTAACCAGCTGAAATTAAATTAAATTAAATTAAACAATTAAATGCATCAAAAGGGAGCTTATCAGCCAATTCCTTTTAAACCGGGTCTAGAGGTCAGAGAGCTTCTCCACCTGGCTTTGAGAGTAGAAGCTGCCACAGGGGCCAGGACTGTAGGGGAGGCCAGGAGCTCCTCACAGGTGTCAGCTGACAGCTATCCATAAACCAGGACCTCAGTCTTCCAACTGCATTCATTCTGCCAACAACCATGTGATCACGGAAGAGGACCCCAAGCTCCAGAAAGAAGCATGACCCCCTCGGCACCTGCATTCCAATCTTTGGCAGCCTGACTAGAGGACCCAGCTAAGGCATGCCCAGAGCTCTGACCCACCCACCAACACTATGAGTTAATACACGTATGTTCTCGGAAGCCACTAAGTTTGCGGTTATTTGCTATCCAGGATACAAACCGATACAATACTAATCTCATTCTCATTAAAGACATGGCAAGTTAGAGAATTAATTGGGAAGGCCAGTAACGCCCTTACGGACATTGATGCTAAGTGCAAAGGGCTGGTGTTTGAACCCAGGGGTGTCTCACTTCAAGACATACACCTTTGTGATTTGCATCACAGGGGATTCTGAGACCTTCCGGAAAACAAACCAAGTCTTACTCAACTTTGAATTGTCCAAGGCACCTTCCTTCCCTGTGCTTCCTTCCTCAGTAGCTGTTTTCTAACTTCAATGTGCAGGTTTAAACTATTGAGCATCACAGACAAGCAGGCTAATTTCCAGTGGCCCGACAGTCGAGTTCCTTCACCTTATCAGAACCTCGCAGGAAAGTTCTTAGATACAGATATGCGAAGGTTAAGCACTTTTATCTGTTCTTAGAGTGGGTGGATGTTTTACGTGCAAAATTAGACTATGACATGAGATTTTTACAAAGCCTTTCATTTCTGCTTAGCTCTGTTGCCTGACTGCACAATCCGAAATTAGAATTTGCTGCCTTTGTGTGCATCCCAGGCTGTCATTTTCATGACAATTATTCACTGTTTCATTTTTTTTTTTAAGATCCATCCACGCTACATTACTGGAGTTGGTTCTATTTCCATTTCTATCCGTCTGAGCAACACCATTTGGAAATAACCACAAATTTGAATACTCAGGTAGATAAGAAAACACTCGCCTATATTTTACCTCTTCTCATTAAACGAATACCGTGTGGGTAGCATATAGAGTAACAGGAAACTATGAAGCCATAATCGGATGCACTTTCGTGGATAATTCAGATCACTATTTCTCCCTACCTCACCTCAGTTCCTCATAAAATAGCACTTGGCCTACTGCAATTATTTCCTTTCTCCTGACATTCCATGGTTATGCTACTCTACTGTGCCATACACACTGTCACCATAAAACCATCTACAATGCAGGTCTGATGTATCTTCCAAGTCAACTGGGAGTGCCATGAAATCAGGTAGCATCTCGGAGCGTGTTCACCATCATAGCCTGAGGACCTAGCACCAGGCCTGGTGCAAAGTAGGTATCTAACTAACCTACGCTAAGTAAATAACGGAATGTATAAATAAATACAACTCTTCTCCCCATTGAAACCCCTCAGTAACTTCCATTTATGTTTAAATCTTATTCAGATATCATCTTAATTTTTGGGTCTTCCCAGATGCCAAATAGTTTCATTGCCACGTATATATCATTTCATATTATTTATTAATTCACTGATGGATGGGTGGATGGATGTATGGATGGATGAACAGATAGATGGACTGCTGTGGCTGCTTTTGCTCTGTGAATATAAACTCACTGAGAACAGACCATCATTGCCTTGGCCACAGTGAACACAATGCCTAGCTCATGGTAGGTGCTCAATAACATTTACCAAATAAAACTACCTCAAAGTTTCTAAATATTTATTTTGTGTGTGAGAGAAAGAGTGGGAGGGTCAGATACAGAGAGACAGGGAGAGAGAGAATCCCAAGGAGGCTCCACATCCAGTGCAGAGCCCAATGCAGGGCTCAATCTCATGAACTATGAGATCATGACCGGAGCCAAAATCAAGAGTCGGACACCAAACCAACTGAGCCACACAGACGTCCCTACATATTGAAAGCATTAACTGAGTGTATTCAGGGGCTAAAATATTTTTTAAATTGCTTCAACTCTCTATTTTACTCTGTATGAATATATGTAGCTTAGCAATCACAAGTATCCTCGTTTCTCAAACTCAAATCCCTATCATGGTGAAAGAGTCACCTTTATGTCACAAACAGACAGCACCCCCTTTGCAAAATTCTTCACCAATACCATCTCCTTAAAATCCTTCCAGCAAACCTAGAAAGTGGTAGTAATTATGCCCATTTCACAGATGGAGAAATGAACCCTAAGAGAGGTTTCAATGTCTGCGCAGGTTGACACAGGTAACTAGATGAGGAGCAGAGGCAAGATTATATTCCAATTGGTCTGGCGCAGTCCCCAGTCTTTACCATAATAAGGCTATCGTGTTCTGATAAATGAAGGAATGCATGAGGACAATGGTGATCTTCGAGATGAAACACACACACCAAAAAAATATGCATCAGTAATATTTTTCTATTACAAATAGAAGGACTGCCACATCTCTGTGGCATGAGTATGGCCAGCTCCCCTCACATCTGGAACAACCTGCTTCCTTCCTGCCTGCACTGATGCTGGTGACATTCCCATTTAAGAAGCCGGCCCCTGCACTGCTCCATTCCATACTCCTTCCAGAAGGGAAAGGGCCGTGCCTTAGGACCCGCTGTAATTGGAAAGCTAGATGGCTTATTGTTTGAGAGCTGGGTGTCCAGAGTCAGATTCCTGAGATAAAAGTACATCTCTGTTACCTTGGCCGAGCCATGTGTTTGACACTCTGGATCTATGGTTTCCTTATCGGTCAAACAGAACGGTAACCGTATCTAAGTCAAAAGATTATTATGAGGACTACACGTATTCAGACACAGAAGTGCATAGCAGAGTGCCAAGAATTACTTTTTTTTTTAGGACATAAGACCTCACTGGTACCATCTATCTGTGTAGAGTTCTACTTCATTTTTCTCTGAAGCCATTTGCATGAATTGATAACATTTGTCAACAATATCCATTTGGAATCTTCTTGGCTACAGATGAAAGAAGATGGAATCAGACAATTACCTGGGAGAGAGAGTGCCTCTGTTGACAGATCCTCAAATTTATCACTCATTGCAGGCCATGTGTGCCCTGGCAACCATCTCCCTCCCCAGTGCTGCGCACCCGGAATTAAAGCAATGAACATGATAAACGGAAGCTGAGTGTGTTTGTATAATGACGAAAAGATCCAAATGAGCCTTTGTCTCTTATTAAAAGCAGCAGATTTTGCCCCAGAGTATTAAAAGTTTTAATCCAACATTCTGTTTGCCTGCAGGCAAGGCATTCTGTTAGGTAAAATAAAAACACAACATCTCAAGTTCGGCTCAGAATGTGATAAATCAAGATTTTAAACAAAAATGACAAATGTTCTTTTTCATAAAAGTAATTTTGAAGCGCAACTCTGTAATTGCCTTCAGATATCTTATTTCCTCATGTACACTTCCTAAGAAACTTGAGGGTGTTTGTCTCATTACTAATTAGCTCTAAATGCAAAGCTCAGTTTTCCTTTAATAAAATACAGACTTGTCTGTCTTGGGTAAATGGGACTACGCGAGCTTGATGATTTCTTCTTTACAAAAAACCACCGTGGAGAAAATTCAACTTGTTTATTCTCAATTAAAATTAATAGGATGAATCTTCCAATCTTTTTCCCAAAACTCTTTCGTGAAAATTCAGAATCTCCCACATGGCCGGTCCGTTGAGACAGCTGAGATGAAGCACAGACATATAAGCACTGGCATTGAAATGCCAACTGATAACCCCCCAAACGCCCCCATTTCCCTCTGGAATACATCATACATTCACCTTTGATTACAGACATTTCTGAAGCCTCGGGGATTGATAAAACACAGTAAAGAAGCCCTCCTGGTAATTACTTGATGGAAGGACCTGGGAAAATATCCAGCCTCCCCATTATTAATATCACTTAGAACTCCCTCCCACTTCCCCTGTACCGAGGTAGCCATGCTCCCTATCATAAACAGCATCTTCAAACCCAGTAGTAGGGACAGTTGCCCTCACTCCTGGACACTTTGTTTGAGGGTCATTTCCACAATGAAATGAAGAGACTAATACAAAGCCTGGATCATTAAAGCAAATAATATGTGGGCATCAGAAGACAGGCTCTTTTCCAGTTTAACATCAGCCTATGTATGGTTGTGGATAGGAATCTTCCTGTCCAAGGTGACAATATCGTGGGACTACTGAGGAACCATGAAACTTCCAGTCTTTGTACACTGTGTGCCCTCAAAACTCACCAGAGTTTTGCCAGTTTAAATTGGATATCTGAATCCTTAACACATCAGTAACTTTGGGGGACTGGACTAATGAAAACTCACAGGGAAACAATTTTTCCCCTCTAAGTTTTTTCCCAGGCTTATTATAATTTTCACTTTATTCTAAGCCATGCAGGTGCATTGTAAAAAGTAATCACGTTGTAAAAAAGAAAATAACTACTGTTATTTCTTTTAGTTCTTTGTTCCTTCTTTTTTTCCTTCCTTCCTTCCATTCTCCCTTCTCTCTTTAATAATTTGTCTCTGCATCCCAGGATCAGAGTTCAAAAACTATGACCTTGGGCAAGTTACATGCCTCTATTGCAGACAGTACCTATCTCAGCATTAATGTGCAGATTTCATAAGTTACCAAGACTAAATTTTAGAAATAATGCCCAGCAAATAGGAAGGACTTGGTGTTACTATATACTAACAATTTTATATAATTCAATCACACCATCTGTGGTACTGTTATTTAACTGGCTCTGAACAGTATATCATTAATACTTTCCAACTTGAATTAATATACATCTACAACATGTCAAATGTGTGAATGGTACTCCATCACTCACACACACACACACACACACACACCCCTCCACTCATTTAATTCCCTGGTTTTACATATTTAGTTGATCTCAACTTTTCAAAATGTATAGCTTTCTAATTATTCTCTAACAAGATATCATAAGAGATCTGACTGATTCAGGTTTTCCTCTACATCTCAGTCCGTCTCTCCTTTTCCCCTGTATCAAACAGTTTGTATTAATGGAGACTAATGGGAGTCAGCAATAAAAATGATGGCACTTTAAAGGTTGACCAGGTGACCAAAGCTTAGAGTGAGACTAGGTCCTTGAGAAATTACAATACATTTAAAGTTAAATTATATTACATGAGTCCTCCCTCATGCTGGTATGCAGTCTCGGTCAAATCACTAAAGATCTGTTTCCCAATCTATTCAACAAAGAGAATACAGACATAAATGAAATGAAAAGTCATGTAAACAATCACTTTATAAACTATTAAATGGGGGGCATATATGAGCTACTGCTATTGTATGAACATACAATGTACTGTTTTATGTTTTACAAAGTTCAGGTAGAAGATTAGTTTTTATATTAATATTTGGGGTTTTCTTCTTTAAAATATTCTTTATAAGGAAAAGGATGTTTGCCACGTATATAACAAAGTACATATTTGAAATATACTAGGAGTCTCTATAAACAATAATAGAGACACCAACAATCTGATAGAAAAGTTAGGCAAAGGATGTGATCAAGCATTCATAGGCAATGAGGTTCAAACAGCTTCTAAACACGAAAAGCAACTCTGCCTTTTCAGTAAAAGGAATCAACATGAAGCTTCCCCAAACTATGACTTTTCACTGATAAACCTGACCTAAAACTTTAACCCCTGATAATATATTAGGTGTAGGTGTCCAGGGTATGAGAAAGGGGATTTTCATACATCGATGACAGACGTATAAAATGGGTACAATTTCTTTGGGGAACTATAGCTATTAAAGTTTTCATATAAATGTAACTTTTGAACAGTGTTTCAAGTTCTGGGCTTTATCACAGAGAAAATATGGTTTAGAAGAGGAAAATATTATAACAGCCTCATGGCCCACCAGTAGATGTTTGGTTCAATAAGACATGGAACATTCTTCCTTGTAGTATCACCCAGCCATTACACAAATGAGATCCCACCAAGAAAATGAAAACCAAAACCACAGTGAAAAACAACTACGTGTTCGCCAGAATTGCTAGAATGTAAAAAGACTGATAATACCAAATTCTGGCAATGATGTGGGACAACTAGAACTCTTTAAGTATTACTGGTGACAGTATGTTCTTTACTCTATATGGAATGCACTCCACACCATTTTTGAAGACTGCTTGGCTATATCTATCACAGCAAAACATAATGTCTAGTCCACTCCTAGGTATAAACCCAAGGGAAAGTAGTGCCTGTGTCTACCAAAAGGTATGTACAAGAATGTTTCTGACAGCTGTATTCATAATACCACAACACCAGAAGCCCAGACAACCATACATAGAATGGACAAACTGTGGTATATTCTTACAACAGAACACCACACGGAAATAAGGCATCTTGATGCATGCAACAAGACGAGGGACAAAAGGAGAGTAAATGATGCCAGGTACGATCACCTAGGTATATGGTGATGGTTCAGTTTATCTGAGTTTCAAAACCAGGCTCATGTATGAAGGCAGCAGAAGTCAGAATAGTAGCTGCCTCTCATTACACCATGTCATTAATTGCAAAGGTTCTAATTCAATTTTCCAAAATCAGCTCCTAAAATCATACTAGTGTTTGCGCAAAAGTAGACGGACCCTTCAGTTCTCGGCTACTTCAGCACAGCATTGCGGGAATGCCTGGTAGGTGTGTTAAGTGTTGACTTTTACATCTGCCTCACGGGTAAAATTTCAACAATGTGAATCTCCTGCTGTCATTAGTAGAGCATAAGAGGCAGGTGTCTCTAATCCATGTGAAGCAGGACTGGAAAATAAATTTTAAAGGAAGTAATCCGAGCACACAAAACAGAAGCCTATTGGAGTAGTCTCTTTCCCCGAGATTGAAGAAAGAAACTCAGTGACGCAAGGAAAATCTAAATCCGTAAGAATAAAGTGGAAGGGTAAAAATCTACCTTCTCAGAGTTGGAAAAAACAGGCTAAGCGTTTAGACCTAAAAGTACCTCAGAAGGATTTGTGGATCTCACTAAAAATACCTATTCCTGTGTTTCACTCCAGAAAACCTGGAATAAAATATCCTGGGTGAATCCACGATGTATGTACATGTGCGTGTGTGAGTTTGTCCACTTGAATGCAAGCTGTCACCATTTCAATTCCCACCCGGAGAAATATTCCAGGGGTTCCAACGTGGTCAGTGGAACACTGATGTTCTTGGCTTGAGCACCACTGGTTTAGACTTTTCCCTCTGTTTCTATGCACCTGCATCGTCATACCAGGAAACAACCAGTGTGAGGAGAAGTGAAAACATGTTTTGATTCCTGGATATTTCTGAAAATACTGAAAAGCAAACTGCATTCTCTTAGAAGATACAAGAGACAGTGGGGAAGCTAGGAAGTATTAGAGCCCTAGAGCCCAAGACTTTGGCTTGAAACTGGACCCAGTCAACCAATAGCGACATGTTCATGACTCTGTTTGCCCATCTGGAAAATGGAAACAATGTTGAAGACACAGAAATAATGTTGGTTCATAAAGTATCTAGCATCTGATAAGTGCTCAAAAAGTCAGGTAGTATTATTACACGTTTACACAGTGTACCCACATGTGCTAGGCATTTTTGTTCAAATAATTCAGGAGGGGACTAGGATTTCAGCTGGTTTCAGGTGGGAATTTTCATGTCAAAAATGGTACATTATATCTCTTGTAATTTCCTGTACATAGCCTTCAAATCTCCATTTTACTCTGCTTGTCTTTTACTGGAAAATGAGTTCTAAAGGGAAGCCTCGTAATAGATTGAGCTATATTCCTCATGAGTGATTGAGCCCATGACTTTGTCCCCCGTGCCAGCACAGCCTAGCACAAAGAAAAGGCTCAATAAATATTGCTGAAAGTACAAATAAACAAAATGATCCATCAAGACATTACAAGTATCTTCAGTTAATAGGATATATAAGCCGCTTTATTTTCCCTTAGAAGTGTGAAGAAAAAAAACAAAGCAACTTTTTTTCAAGGACAGTTAGGAAGGTCAGGTTATTAGTATGTAAGGTTAGAAGAAGAACATAGTAGAGTGTCTTAGGTCACATCTAATTACACAGTCGAGTTTATGAACACTGTCACGTTGTGCGTCCTCTCTCAAAAGAATGATGACATAAAGTACAGCCAATTTGAAGCTCTTTGTCATAAGATTTATCCGTTGCAAACCCGAAGATAAAAAACCTCCAGTAAAAGCATCTAATAAATATTCCATAAACAGAACTCTCGTCGCTGAATTAAATATTTAATAGTGTCTATTGTCTGGAAAAAATACCTTGGAAGGCAATAAAATTAAGCAAATGGATACAACTTCAGGTCAGTTAATCAGCAAGATGAACTGAGTTGCACAAAGCCACACTCTCCAAGTTAGGAAGTGTGAGGATGAAGTCACATGTGACATTTAGCTTATGTCACAGGCTCCGATTCCCTCACAAACATACCTGTAGGAAGAGGAAGGGAAACCCCTGAGGTAAGTGACAAAGAGAAGATTCATGTTTCAGTCTGTGGCATTCTCTACAAATCTCTTATTATCCAGAGACCCTCAAAGCAAACATCTCAGGAGAGTGAGAAATCTACTTCCTAAGATGCAATGGAGTCTCGTGCCATCATCACCAACAGCACAAACACTTGTATTTCCTTTGACCCCAGGGCAGTATGACTCTGGTCAGACCACAAGCACTGTTGCCTTTGGAAACACATCCAAGATGGCCGCCACAGTGACCATGCTCACATTCTGGCCCATTCTGTCAACAGCCAACGCGGATTACAAATAAGGTCTTCAGACCTCAGTGACAAAGTAGACCGACAAGATGTCTCTACTCTTGTAGACACTACATCCTAGTGAGGGAAAAATAAACAATGTAATGTCAGACATGAAAAGTGCTCTGAGTCAAATGCACCAGGGCAATACAGCAGGGAAAGGGAAGGGTAGGAGAGCAGGAAATTCAGAAGCTAATTGAGATTAGGTTTTCTGGAGCTCCTCCTTTCCCTGAGGAAAGCCCTACGGAGGTGATTGCTACACTAGGAACTGAATGACAACAAGAGCCAGGAAGCTGAGGGAAGACCTGGGAGAAGGTTGTTGACACACACAGAATACAGAAGGAATCAGCTCCTTGGGCTGGAGCAGGCTTGTCATGCAATTCCAGGGATCAGCAAACTTTCTCTGCAGAGGCAAAAAGTAAACATTTTGGCTTTGCGTGCAACGCATCTTTGGTGCAACAACTCAACTCTGCCATTGCAGTTCAAAAGCAACCATAGGCAATATGTAAATGAAGGGGCTTGGCTGTGTGCCATTAAAACTCTATTTCTAAAAACTGGCAGCTGGCCCTATTTGGCCCTCCGACGGTAATTTGCCAACCCCTGCTCTGCTCCGAATGATAACGTGTTATTCATACTTCTCTCCTAAAAGTTCCAATCATAAGTGTCCACTTGTCTAGCAATTTGCTAAGCTCCAAATCCCCACTTTTCCAAACTCCACTGATATATTCATTTTAACTCAGTCTTATTATGAATGCTTCCCTTTTTGCACTGACACCAGAAACTAAGATTTTATGCTGTACATTAATAGTAAAAACCACTTTTATTTATATGCAAAATGCCACCATCCATGGATAATTAATATAGCAATAATTTAAAGCCACTATACTGCATTATGCATTATAAAACAGGAATAAAGTAATCTATAGTGATGTTACAGCTCAGGAGAAAAAAACAACTACATGGCTACAGTTTTCTAAATGATATTTTTGCCTTTTATAGGCAATTCACTGATTCACATTTTAATTGTCCTATAAATCAGTCTATTTCCTTTCTTAGCTCCCCCTCACATATTTTCCCTTTAGGAGATAGGGGTAGTCACCAGAGAAAAGTGGAAATGGATGCTTGGAGATCAGCAAAAGCAGACACACACACACACACACACACACACACACACACACACAAACTAGTTACAACATTCTTCAATATATTGGCAGTCTGTCTGAAAGATAAAGTATTTACTCACTGAAATTTATCTACTCTATGTCTCCACCTGGATTTCAGAAATTTTACATCGTTGTTACCATCACCTTTCTTAGGACAGAACTGTCAAACTGAGCACTGTCATGATTATTATCTATTTGCTTTGCCATCTTAGACTGTAAGCACCTTGTGAGCAGAGAAGTTTGTCCGATTTGTTTCTGTATCAGTCACAGGGCACCTGGGCACAGAACACACCTTGCTCACAGCTCAAGAAATATCTGTTCAATTTATTTGTTTGCAATGAAGGAAATAGAGAGCTTAGGCACTGGAGAATAAAATCTAGATAGAGAAGGCAAAGAGACTCTGCTAGTAGATGTGCAACAGACATTTTTAACCCTCTGCTGAGCCATCCATGGATGGTATTCAGGAGAGGTCTCTGAGCAAAAGACTCCCGAGCCGGACGCATCTTGGATCTTTGGAACATTTCCCCGTGTATTAATTGTTAAATTCAAACTGCAAGACCAATGCCCTGACATACACTCATTCATTCAGCTTCCAAAGTAACCACTGAGGTAAATATTTTCATTAAATGGACAGTATTATTACTACTAATTTTACTGCTGCTATAATCACTATCACTACGACTCTCAATTTAAGTAATTTGTGTAAGATCATAGCTGTTTAGTGAAGACAGAAATTTATTCTATTCCCAATCAAATAGAGCAGAATATTGACTTGTCAAATTGCTACTAAAGTTAGAGCAACCCTGAACACGATGACATTTATGGTGGCAAAACTCTTTCCATTTCTTATCATTAATTATTTAATTCTGTCCCCTACTCGATTTATCTCCCAGGGGGGAAAGAATACCGAGTTTTCCACGGAATATTCTTTGCTTAACTTATTGAAAAATAATATGTGAACTAGTTAAAGATACAAAGTTAATGAAATAAGTATGTAAAGTTTTACCCAGGTTCCCTTATTATGGTTGGACTGGCACATTTCTAAAGGAACTGGCAACATTTTATACAGTTGCAGAATCCTGTTGTCCCCCACCAATGCCCATTCCCCTTCTTCCATTTTAGAGGAACCTCTAATTTTTTAGCTGGGCGTAAGACAATCCATCATTTAAAACACACACATTTTTTATGTTTTTGTTTTCGTTTTTGTTTTGGTAGATAACTTTGACCATGTGAGCAGGCTATTGATAAATGAGATGTATCCCTGAGCGACCTTCAGGGAATTTTTCCTAAATGATAGCTGATATTCATCCTTTGTCCCTTCTCTTTTCTGCTCTTTTTCTGGGTGAAATGTAGATACAATGGAAAAAGCTCTAATCTCAGTTTTGTACCTAAAAATGATGAGCTTCCCCCTAAAAATGATGAAGGCCTGGACTTGCCCCCCTAAGGATTCAAGTAAGTGGAAGTATGACTCCAGCCTTTAAGTGACTACCTTTTGGCTCATCCGTGAGAGTCGAAAACTTCTGTTCTGTTTAGTCCACTATTATTCTGGGTCTCCCACTCATGGACAAAACTCATCCTAAGTAATACAAATCCTCTACAGGTTTTAACGATCACTATTCCAACTGCAGATTTTTGTGTGCTTTTTGGTTTTTTAATTTTTTTTTTAACGTTTATGTATTTTTGAGACAGAGAGAGACAGGGCATGAACGGGGGAGGGTCAGAGAGAGAGGGAGACACAGAATCGGAAATAGGCTCCAGGCTCTGAGCGGGTCAGCACAGAGCCCGACGCAGGGCTCGGACTCACGGACCGCGAGATCATGACCTGAGCCAAAGTCGGCCGCCCAACCGACTGAGCCACCCAGGTGCCCCATCCAACTGCAGATTTTTGTATGTGAGATGGTGTTTAAGAAAGATAAAGAAAATTATGTCATGATGTCCTACCCACATCAAATATATTCAACTGATATGTCTGTACAAACACTGCTACGGGACGTAAAAGTTTTAAAACAATAGCTATACAGCCTCATAGTGAATTATTGAAGGTGTACAAATTTAATTAGAACTTGAAAAATTAATTAAGTCCTCTAAATTAATTTCCCTCTGATACTAGCTACAATTTATAATTACGATCATAGAAATTCAAGGATATTTGAGGAGACAACGCCACAAAAAATTAAAACATTCAAGTTATTATAAATTATATTATTATTATTTACTAAATTTCCAAGTAAAATAAATGAAATAATCCCAAACATCACTTTTTTTTAATCTCTCTAAGTTTGTTTTTTTAATCTCTTTTAATTTTAAGTAAGTTTTTTTAAATCTCTTTAAGTTTGTTTTTTTAATCTCTTTTAATTTTAAGTAAGTTTTTTTAATCTCTTTAAGTTTGTTTATTTTGAGAGAGAGAAAGAGAGAGAGAGAGAGCCTGAGTGGGGTAGGGGCAGAGAGAGAGGGAGAGGCAATTCCAAGCAGGCTCCGAGTTGACACAGCACAGAGCCTGATGCAAGGCTTGAATTCACAAACTGTGAGATCATCACCTAAGCCAAAATCAAGAGTCAGATGCTTAACTAACTTAGCCACCCAGGCGCCCCTCTCCAGACTTCAAATTAAAGCTCTCATGGGCTTAAACATAATGACAAATCAGAGAGTTATTTGTGAGTTGAAAGGGTATCCTTCGGAGGATTCCCTAAATTCTCAACTCCTCTGTGAGCCACTGGTCAGTCTTGACCTGGAGTTTAGTTTTGCCTTAAGGCATGAGGGTTCTCAGGGGCTCAGAGGACCAGGTGAGAGAGCGAGCAGGACTCCATGGATGTTCCCCAGCTCCTCAGAGAACCACAGCCATATGGCCACCACCACCTTTTCAACCTTCATGCCCTATCACTTTTCATTGCACCCCAGCCTCTATGATCTCCTGCCTCAAACTCTCCAGGTTTATTCATGCTTCACGGCCTTGGTATTTGTGGTATCCTTTGCCTGGAATGCTCTTTCCCCAGATCTTTGCCTGACGAGTTCCTTCATACCATTTAGGACTCAACCCAAATGGTGATCCCCCAACCATGCCTCCCTGGACGTTCCTAAATTAGTGCTATTTCTTGACCTCCATTGCTCTTTGGGCCATTTTGCCCTGTTTTGCTTTTGTTTTTTTATAGTGCACCTAATCTGCAGTATTTTTTTTTTCTTAAAACCTGTTTATGGCTCATCTGCATTCTCCCATTTGCCCATGTCTGCCTGATTCATGTAATATTCTCAGGCAGGATACTTGGCATAAGTAAGTCCTCAATTATTATTTGTAGAATGAATAATCCTACTATCATTTCACCTATAAACGTCATCTATATAATCTTTACGTGAATTATAAAGCACAGGTAGACTAAATACAGCTCAACTTTTTATCTCAGGGATCCTGCTAAGGCTGTCTTGAGGTACCACTGTAATCATTAACTTGGCTCTGTCTTTCTACACAACTTTACTATTTAATTTTGGTCTTTCTTCTGCGTCCCAGGGACTTATCTATATTCTTGTATAATGTTTCTGTTGCTTGCAACCGGAGAACCTTCAGTGATCCATCACTGACAGAAAGCTGAGGGTTTCTGAGCCAAGCAAGCGAGTGTCTGAGCCACTCCTCTGAGTCAAGTCTCCAGAAAGAATCTGGGACTGTCTTCATTTCGAAAGGCCACAGCTGAAATTTGGGCAGCTACAAATTGTAATGATTCATTTGCAGACTAAAGAGCAGTATAGTCCCATGGCAACTTCCAAGATCTCTGACTCTAATACTGAAACTACAAACAAAACAATGTAAAAGGTGCCACGTGCACTCATTAATATTGAAATGGAGCTTCATCTTGCATGCTTGTCTAATTTATTTGGCCTGAAAGCTTTTAACTTTTAAACTGAATCCAAGTGTGAACGCTTGCAATTTAGTGCCTCTTTTAAAACTTATCTGTTCAGAATGCATGAATATTCCTCCAGCGGAAGGGATAATAGAAAAGTAAATTAATTATATTTTAACTTTCCAATCTCATTTTCACTTTGCAGGAACTGTGCAGGATAACTATTAACCTTTCATTTTAAATGAAAAATTTAAAGAATTACCATGAGGTAATTTCAAACTACAACAAAAAGCGACCACATATCATGGATCCCTTCTTGCCAAAAATATCATCCTGGAAATGTAGACGGACTTAGCATCATCCAGAGGTACTTTTAATAGCCTCTTTCAATTTTGTTCACAAGTATTTGAGCAAGGGTGCTCATAAAATAGGCAGTGATCAAAGTAGAGGAGTACCAAAAATAAAGCTTGTTTGAATCGACTTTCAGTTTTTTCCAGTTAATGTTGAACAGAATTACATTAATACTGTCTGATCTCAGAATCCCTTCACAAGAAGATAAATATAGATTTACTTCTTTTTTTTAAAAAAAAGTATGTAACAGAAAGTTTATTTGTAAGACAACTGTTTGGAATTTATTTTTTTATTGAAGTGTAGTTGCCATACAATATTATATTCGTTTCAGGTACACAACATAGTGATTCAGCATTTAGAGACATTGTGATCACTTGATGAACCCAGCTACCACCTGTCACCACACAAAGTTGTTACAAGAGTATTAACTATATTCCCTATGCTGTACGTTGTATCCTCTGTCTTATCTATCTTATAACTGAAAGTTTAAACCTTTCAATCCCCGTCCCCTATGTTCCCATCCCCCACTCCCTTTCCCTCTAGCAACCATCAGATCATTCTCTGTATCTATGAATCTGTTTCTGGTTTGGTTTTGTTGGTTCATTGGTTCTTGTATTTAGATCCCTCATGTGACTGAAAAATTATGGTATTTGCCTTCCTCTCACTTATTTCACTTCCTATTATACCCTCTCGGTTCATCCATGCTGTCACAAATGGTATCATTCTTCTAATGGCTTATTGATAGTACATATATATGATGATATTGATGTATATATCACCTCCTTTTTATCTGTTCATCTATTGATGGGCATGTAAGTTGCTTCCATATCTTGGTTATTGTAAATAATGCTGCAATGAACATGGGGCATATATATCATTTCAAAGTAACGTATTCATTGCCTTCAGGTAAATACCCACGAGTGGCATTGCAGGACTGTAGTTCTATTTTTAATTTTTTGAGAAGCCTCCATACTGTTTTTCCACAGGAGGTGCACCATTCTCTGAGGGTCCCCTTTTCTCCAAATCCTCACCGACACTTGTTATTTCTTGTCTTTTTGAGAATAGCCACTCTGACGGATGTGAATTAGTATCTCATTGCGGTTTTCATTTGCACTTCTCTGATGACTAGTGATGCTGAGCAATTTTTCAGTGTCTGTTAGCCACCTGCTTCTTTTCTTTAAAGCTGCTTGCTACTTTTTGACTCCAAAGAACTACAGATTTTTGGACCCAGTTCAGTTTCAAACCTACAAATTTGAATACCTCCGATTTATGCACCGCAAGGATCAGATCATGTCATTTTCCAGCTTAAAACCCTTCAAAGATTCCTTTTGTCTGGGGGATAAAGCTTATAATCTTCACCAAGCCTGATAAAATAGCATTCTCTTTCTGGCTGTCTACTCACTGCTTCCCGATCTTCACTCCAGGCATAGTCAAGTCATGGACATTCCCCATGCTGTCCTATGGACACCTGGCTGTTTTGCTCTATTTCCCTTTCATGCTACATTGGTAGAGAGTCAGGCCTCCTCCTCCACTTGCATTGTTGACTTTCCTTTCGCCTTAGGCCCCAAAATGGATTCACAGAGCATGTCTTGATTTAAAATCTGGGTGTTTTGTTGATCACAGAATTTTTCGTATACATTTTTGTTTCTTTAAATGTTGCATTAAAATAATATTTCTCATGGTAATTGTATTTTTTGGAGCATCCTTACATTTTGGTCCCAAAGAGAATGAGGCATTCTTGACCTGCCTGCCCCGCACACACCTGTTTCCCCTACACCCAGCCCAAAATAGAATCACGACAGTCTCCCTCACTCTCCAGGAGTGTCTGGGGACTTAGGAGCCACTGCCCTCTAGGAAAGGGGAACTGAGTTTTTAGTCAATGGTAAGATAATTCAGACCTATATAGCATTTGCCATAAGCACATTTCTAAGTATATTAACACAGTTTTGCCTCGAAACAACTCAGTAAGGTATATCCTCAACAGTTAAGCCTGGAGAAACACAGAAAATAAGTGGTTTGCTCAATATCACACAACTTTTAGATTTGAACTTGGAGATTCTGGTATCAGAACTCATACTCATCCCAGTACTGTCTCAATAACCCCAGCTTCTTTTTCAATAGACAATTTAACTCTCACAGAAAAGAAAAAGGACTAAGGTTGGGAGGTATGGCAATAAAAACTGGGGAGAGAAAGCATCAAAAGACTTGGGTAGACGAGACCCGATTTAAAGGTCTGGGATTGAAGTCCAAGATCTTCTCCCAAGGGAGGGGAGTGGGGTCAGAAAGCACTACTCAAGAAGGGGTAAGTTACATCCAAAGGCTGTGCTAGAACACCCATAAGCTCCATTAGAGCAAGAACCACCCATCACAGGCACTCAGACATGGCCCAGTTCATGCTGGTATTGGCTTAGATTGGAGACACATGGCCAGCACCAGATTCACCCTGTCTTCAGTCAATATCAGCATGACCACCCCATGGGTACTCCCCTGCCAATAGCTCAGTATTCCTAAAAGTCCAAAATGGCGGGGCGCCTGGGTGACTCAGCCAGTTAAGAGTAAGAATTCGCTCAGGTCATGATCTCAGGGTTCGTGGGTCCAAGCCCCGTGAAGGGTTCTGTGCTAACGGCTCGGAGCCTGGAGCCCACTTCAGATTCTGTGTCTCCCTCTCTCTCTGCCCCTCCCCTGCTCATGCACTCTCTCTCTCTTTCTCAAAAATAAATAAACATTTTAAAAAATTCAAAATGGAGCTTGGCCTGGACATCTGTGGGTTAGTGGTGATAGGTAATCCCACCCCGACATTTAGAAGGTACATTTAGAAGGTACAATCATAAGATCCCAGCGCTGCGATATAGGTTACTAGCCCCTATTCATACTGAATAGTTTAAGTCTTCTAAAGCACCATTCTTCTTCATCCCAGGACTTACCACAGGGGTTCCCAAAGCCTAAAACAGTCTTACCTCTCTGTTGCTCCCCCATCTCACCCTGCTACTCCCAAAGAATTTCTATCAGTATTATGGCTCTTGGGGCACCTGGGTCAAGTGTCCAACTTCAGCTCAGGTCATGATCTCACACTCTGTGGGTTCAGGCCCCACGTCAGGCTCTGTGCTGACAGCTCAGAACCTGGAGCCTGCTTCCGATTCTGTGTCTCCCTCTCTCTCTTCTCCTCCCCTGCTTGTGTTCTATCAAAAAATAAATAAACATTTTAAAAAAGGTTTTTTTTGTTTTTGTTTTTGTTTTTGTTTTTTTTTTTAATGATGGCTTGGATGTCATTTTCTCCAGAAAGACCTATCTATCTATCCCTAAATGTCTGGCTGGCTCCTGGGATAGAAGAGAGGCCAGCAAACTATATCGGAGGTCAGGAGACAGTTTCAGGCTTTGTAGGTCATAGAGTCCCTGTTGCAATTACTAAATTCTATCACTGCAGTACAATAGCAGTTATAGACTATGTGTAAACAAATGGGTGTGACTGAGTTCCAATAAAACTTTATTTATAAAAACAGGTCCCGGCCCAGATTTGACTTGTGGGCCATAATTTGCCAACTCCTACTATAAACTATAGAATACAGAAATTCCTGATCTAAATTATACAACTTCTGCGAATACAAAAACAGTGTCTTTTTTCCCCCACCATTGTATCCTAGAACCTAACATCATATTAGGTAAAGGAAATTCAATGGTACTTGTCAAATATACATCAAATTATTTAATGTTAAAGTTAGGTTACTGGTTTCCCTTCCCTTTAGGAGGACCAACAAATTGCAGCCTCTGTTTAAAAATCTACTTCGGTGTCTTGAAACATGAAAAATACTTTTTGAAATCTGTATAATAGCTAAGAATAAACCCTATACACAAACAGATCTGTGTTCATTCTGTGCGTCCTTAGAAAAATGGCTTCTCTGAGTCTTGCTTTGCTCATTTAAAGTTGGAATAATATTATCTACCTGTTAAGGTTGTTGTGAGTATTAAATGGTATCATTTATATGAAATATTTATTATACGTAAGTAGTCCAACATTTCATATTGCTATCAACAAAAGCAAACCATGCCAAATAAAGAAAAGAAAAGAAAAAAACAGAAAGGAAAAAACGAAAGAAAGATGTCACTCCTTCATTAGCTTGGCTGAATCCATCTGAGTTTCCACACTGAGCTGTGTAAATAAATACTAACAGACCTGCTCTCAATATCTAAATAATTCCGTAGGAGAGTTTGCATCTCAAATCACCAACATACAACCCTCCACCCTCTGCAGAGAAAATCTACCCTCACTTTGTGGTTAAGCATAAACAGAGGACGCTCCTAACAGGAAGCTTGAAGAAAACTTTTTTCATCGCAAACACACTTCATCTTTAAAGCCCGAGACAATGTTATGAACACCGCTGAGAAAACCCAGTGAATAGTGAGAAAAGCCACCACTGAGAAGGCAGAAGCGATGTGAAGTTAAACTCTTCACATTCAAAATTTGTAGGAAGGGCTTTTCATGGAATTGACGCATGGAGTAAAGAAATAGTTTTTATTTTTACGTTTTTGTGTAAAACAATCATCCGAATCTCCCCTAGTAGCCGGTTTCCATCAGTCTCTGCAGCAGTGGTCAGAAAAACACTTTACACTGGATTACAAAACTGAAAAGGTCAATCTTCTAGGTAAGATTTTTCGAACATCCTTTCATTTTTTCTGCTTGTTGTTTCTCTTTTATTCATGTATTTAACAAGTATTCAGTACTGGACACAGGGCAATGCATTTTGGGAAATGCTTAATACACATTTCTTGAATTTGCATAGAAAAGAAAAATAAGACATCAGTCTGTTCTCCAGGAGCCTACGTTCTAAGGAGAAAAACCATGAAGGCTCCCATGAAAAACTTAGGTTCCATTTTTTATTCCTAGACAATTGCAATCAAGCTATTTATGAAGAGTAGCAGCATGTTATACATAACACAAAGAAATTTTAGGATCCTAGTTATTTTGCATTTAGCTTTATTTTAGTCTTCCCACTGAACTATATTATCTATTATCTATCCACCTCTCCATTCACCGTCCACTCATCTAATTACTTTTACAAGAATACACCCTGCATTTTTGTAATTGTGATCACTGAGTCCCGAGACCATTTTTAAAAAGATAGCAAGTTGGAAAATTAATAATCCTCGTAAAGAGAAAAAATTACATGAGACACAGGCAATAAAACGATTTAGCCTTCTCATCAACCTACCAGGACTTTCAAGATTTCCAAGAAAACTGTTCCCTGCAAACGAGAATCGTGCAATAATTTCCTAGCCCCAGTTTCCTTTGATTTAAATCTAAACCCAGAAATCTAAACTCTTGGGGAGGAAAGGGAGAGCAGCAGTGGTCTTGCTGACCCGAGGGGCTCGATCCCTAAGCTAAAGGTTGAAGTTTGAGAAATCGATGATGTAGTCCAGCTCTGAACCATGACAGACCCCCAGGCTCTGTGTAAGAAGATACACAAACTCAGAAGTTAAAGTGGAAATAGGAAAAAAATCCCATCTTTAATTTCTAGAACTCGAACAGACTCCTGGACCCTAAAGAAAAATAGAATGTTCTCCCTCTGAAGGAAAACTGTTCACAACACTTTGTGGTCTTTTGTCTCAGAGGGATTTAAGTTGAGCTCCAACCTGAAACACACTTAAAATTAACTCACCCTCGTCTGAGAGCAGCTTGACCATCAAACATACTACTTCCTTTGTTTGTTGTAGTGATCAGGCATTTTTTAGTTCCCATTTACTGAACTCAGATTCCTCGGTGTCAGGCATAGAATGAAGCACTCTACATTTTTTACCTCGTTAATTCCCCAAGTCATTCTTCATTTCTACTTGGATTTTACAGGTGCAGAACGTGAGGTTCAGAGAAGGTATATAATTTACCTAAGATCAGACAACCACTAAAGGCAACAATCGAGGAATTTAAGCCTATGTCTGCCTTTATTCTTTTTTTTAAATATGAAATTTATTGTCAAATTGGTTTCCATACAACACCCAGTGCTCATCCCAACAGGTGCCCGCCTCAATACCCATCAACTACCCACCCCTCCCTCCCACCCCCCATAAACCCTCAGTTTGTTCTCAGTTTTTAAGTCTCTCAAGTTTTGGCTCCCTCTCTAACTTTTTTTTTCCTTCCCCTCCCTCATGATCTTCTGTTAAGTTTCTCAGGATCCACATAAGAGTGAAAACATATGGTATCTGCCTTTCTCTATATGACTTATTTCACTTAGGATAACACTCTCCAGTTCCATCCATGTTGCTACAAAAGGCCAGATTTCATTCTTTCTCATTGCCAAGTAGTATTCCATTGTGTACATAAACCACAATTTCTTTATCCATTCATCAGTTGGTGGACATTTAGGCTCTTTCCATACTTTGGCTATTGTTGAGAGTGCTGCTACAAACATTGGGGTACAAGTGCCCCTATGCATCAGCACTCCTGTATCCCTCGGGTAAATTCCTAGCAGTGCTACTTCTGGGTCATAGGGTAGATCTATTTTTGATTTTTTGAGGAACCTCCACACTGTTTTCCAGAGTGGCTGCACCAGTTTGCATTCCCACCAATAGTGCAAGAGGGTTCCCGTTTCTCCACATCCTCTCCAGCATCTATGGTCTCCTGATTTGTTCATTTTAGCCACTCTGACTGGCGTGAGGTGGTATCTGAGTGTGGTTTTGATCTCTGTCTGCCTTTTAAATCAGGGCTTTGGAAACACTCCCACACTCCACAGAACTGAGAATTCATCAGAAACCCAAATGTGACCTGTGATAGGGAGCCATCAGAGCCCTCCACCCTCTTGCCTGCTATAGTCAGAGTAGCCCACATGTGAATTGTTTCATCCATTGGATGAGTGTACAAGAGCCCTTTAAGAAAAAGGTCCTGAGGGGCGCCTGGGTGGCTCAGTCGGTTGGGCATCCGACTTTGCAGTTCGTGGGTTCAAGCCCCGCGTCGGGCTCTGTGCTGATGGCTCAGAGCCTGGAGCCTGCTTCCGATTCTGTGTCTCCCTCTCTCTCTGGCCCTCCCCTGTTCATGCTCTGTCTCTCTCTGTCTCAAAAATAAATAAATGTTAAAAAAGAAAATTAAAAAAAAAAAGAAAAAGAAAAACGTCCTGAAATATGTTCGGAATCCATGGATCCATGCTTCTCACTTTCTTGATGTAAAAACTGAGAGCCAGGCAAGTAACAGGATAGTGTCATGAGCGATTTACCTGAGGGTCGCGTTAATAACAACATCCAGTGAATACTTACTCTGTAATAGCATTATCCTAAGGAATTTCAATAGGTTAACTCACTTATTCCTCATAAAACCCTATGAGATATTAATTTTTCTAGAGTAGAAGACTAGAGTCATTCTCATTTCCATTTTACAGTTGAAGAAATGGAAGTTCGGACATATTAAATAGCTTGACTAAGATCACACAGCCAGGGAGAAACTGAGTTGAGTTTCCAACTAGGGAAGTCTGGCTTCAGATTTTAAGCCCTTAGCTACAACACAGTGCTACGACTGAAACCCAGACTTAGGATTTCCATACCAGTGTTTCCCTTTTCCTTTTTTCTGTTACAACACAGCGCTTCCATTTGCTTATTAAAGTTGGGTCTAAAACTGGGCCGGTGGATAGAAGATGCCAGTAAAAGTCAGGTAATCATTTTAACACCCCGTCCCACGCAGAAACATCTTGGGCCCTCTTTCTTGGGCCACGTGAGTAGCTTTCAGATCTTGTGAATGCATCTAGTCATTTTGTAATTTAAAGTTACACAAGGCAGAAGACCACCAGAGAATCAATCATTCATGAGTTCAGCCTGTGGCTCTTTGTACACTTGAATGGCACCTCGTTGCCCATAATTTTTCTAAGTCCTCTTTAAAAAAAAAAAAAATGTAGCTAGCAATTCATCAGTTAGAGCTTTCTCACCATGATTCCCTATGAGGCCTGTTATTCAAAGATTATTTGTACCTAGCAGTGCATGTTTAACAGTTGGTAGTTTGAAAAGCAACTATTTGACATGCATGGACTGGATCAAATGAATGCCAGGAAAGTCCCCAATCACATAATTTATGTACAGTATTTAGAAGCGAAAAGTTTCAGATCAGCAGGCATGTTCCACCTGACAAGAACCTAGAAAGGGCTTTACTTTAGCAGAAAATCCACAGGGTATTTTATAGAAAAGTTTACTCTGCCTTTCATCTTTCTCAAACATTCTAGCCTGTTTGCTAATGAGAAAAGGTTTCGATGCATCTTACCTTTTAGCCTTTCTGAATAATGTAGACAAATTGAATTTAGAGATCTAAGGGACCCAAATAAAGTCAGTATTTACCCCCCAAATGAAAGAAACAAGAAATACTATATGAAAAATACTCACCCACTGATCATGAATCCGTGTGAGATCACTAACTTTTCATCAAACATGCAAATGGTGTCATCACTCAAAGTCTTTACTAGACGTATGAATTTAACGTGGATATTGCACAATTCCCAAGAAATTGGCCGGGTGAGTGAACTCAGTGAGATAAGTAGAAATTTGACTCTCACGACTCGACCTTGTATTGGCAAATCGTTCTGTTGAGTTAAAAAGAGTCTTTCCTGGTAAAATACTTGACCCATCCAGTTTATAGGATGCTTTTCCATTCCTTTAATAATATTTATGGGAAACCATTTCTAATGGTTAAAATCCAAATTTAGCTAGATCTTTCCCCCCCAAAAAGCCTTACATTACATATTTTGAAAGAAAATAAGACTGAGTTTTTCTTTTGATTTTTCCAAGCATTTACCATACAATTTTCCAGAGTTACTATCCCTCCCTCTCTAGTATGCTTCTAATATGAAGGAATGATTTTTATGAACGCTGCCTTTTGTTCATTATTTGCAGGATATCTCTCTGTCACCCCAGTAGACTTGAGCTTCAGAATCCTGTTAATGTGATATTTCTGATTTCTGCATCTACAGACACGGGGAAATGTGATTAAATCCCGGAACGTATAGCATGTCAGCTTTACGATGTTTCAAGTTAAATTCATTTCATGCTAATCAAGGATAAAATTTCCTACTTTGATCTACACTAGTGTATTAGAACACATAGTGCACAACAATCCTGCTTGTGGAAAGAAGTAAGGAAGCCAAACACAAGTGCCTTATGAAAATAAACTTTGTGGTGAGCTTTTGCAAGTGAGAATTTGTAAATTCCTCATGTGTTTTGAGGACAGGGAGATCCTTCACAGTTCAGAGCCACCCACTAACCCCTGCATCCCTAACACATATATGATCTAGTTTAAAATGTGGCAAATAACTCTCCAAAGACAGGAGAAATAGTGAGGAAATCAAATCTAGGTACATTTGACATATTGTCAGTTTCCTGATAGTAGATTAACTTACATGGACAGTAACTGCAGATAATTCTGTGTCAGACATGAAAAATGAAATATCCAAATGATAACTGGAACTCTCCATTTTGTAGGTTTTTCAGTTTTTTATTATAGTAAAATACACAAATGTAAAATTTACCAATTTAACCATTCTTGAGTTTACAAACTCAGTGGCATTCAATACATTCCCAATGCTGTGCAGCCATCACCAGTATGTGGTTCCTCCAGAATTTTCTCATCTTCCCAAATAAAACTCTGTTCCCATTAAGTAGTAACCCCCTACTCTCCCTGCAGCCTCACCACCCCTGACAACCACATTCATCTTTGTGTCTCTATGAATATCTAAATATCTTGTACAAGTAAAACCTTTCCCCGTGTGTCCTTTTGTTTCTGACTTCTTTCACTTCATATAATATTTTCAAGATTCATCCATGTTGTAGCACGCATCAGAATTTCATGCCTTTATAAGACTGAATAACATCCCATTGTATGTATATGCCACAGTTAATTTATCCATTCAGCTGCCCATGGAGATTTGGATTCTTTCCACCTTTTTGCTGTTGTGAATAGTGGTGCTATGAACATTGACGGAGAAATCTGGACCACGACTTTCTTTTTTTTTTTCATGTTTTTAATGTTTATTTATTTTTGAGAGACAGAGACAGAGGGTGAGCGGGGAAGGGTCAGAGAGAGAGGGAGACATAAAATCTGAAGCAGGCTCCAGGTTCTGAGCTATCAGCACAGAGCCCAACACAGAGCTCAAACTCACAGACTGCAAGATCATCACCTGAGCCAAAGTTGGACGCTTCACCAACTGAGCCACCCAGGCGCCCCTGAATCACTATGTTTTTAATGAGTAGGAATATTTAGCATTTGATCTTATCAGAAGAATTTAACTGTTTACTTGGGAAGTATTAAACTTTATGATTCTCTTACCCTTCCAATTACTACTAAACAAAACCATAAATTGCAGAATTACAGTATGGGACAAGAATGTGTATTTAGGGCTTGACACAAGTCAGGCACAGCCTTAGGGACTTTGTATGCAGTTTCTCATTTAATGCTCCCCAAACCCTATTAAGAGGTACGATTTTTATACCCATTTTACCTGTGAGAAAACAATCAGTAGATGTTAGGAATGTAGCTCAAGAGAAAAGAACTAGTAGCTGACCTGGGATTGGAATGCAATTTCCGGATTCCTTGAGGTTGCTCTCTTAACTTGCATGCTTTGCTGCCACATCAACTGCTAAAATACAAATTGGTCTGGATGCGACTTCCTATCTATGAGAGAGTAGATTAGAGATGACAAAGAAATCTGTGAAGAAGAAGGCAAGCTTATGAATTCCTTGCAGAGCTCAGGGAAAATTTAAAATAGAATAAAATATAAAGAGAAAGATCAAAAAACATGGGAACGGACACAACAAATTCTTCCTCTCTCTCTACTTCTGCTTCTTCTCCTCCCCTCCTGGTTCTCCCCTCCTCCCTTCTCCCCTCCTACACCCCCCCCACACATGCCTGCAATGGCAAGAGACAGTAATAAAGAATACGCAGGGGCACCTGGGTGGCTCAGTCGGTGAAGCGTCCGACTTCAGCTCAGGTCATGATCTCGCCATCCGTGAGTTCGGGCCCCGCGTCAGGCTCTGTGCCGACAGCTCAGAGCCTGGAGCCTGTTTTGGATTCTGTGTCTCCTTCTCTCTCTGCCCCTCCCCTGCTTGCGCTCTGCCTCTGAAAAATGAATAAACCTTAAAAAAAATTTTATAAAAAGAATATGCAGAAGATGACATTTCAAAACAGGAGGAAGAGAAACAACTTCCTAGAAATGAAGGAAATCTGTGTTTGTAATGCATAACTGTTTCCTCTTCTGCTTCCGATGTGCATTTCAAAGAGGATGAAGAAAGAAAACGTGATGAGGACCAAGAGATGCTACGTATACTAGGAAAGACATGTTTGAAACTCCCAGCTGACTTGGGCCTATGTTTTCTGGCCTGATACTTATGACAGAGCCATCCCGAAGTTCAAGGGATGCCGGGATATATGGTTCTTTCTTTCGTTCAAGTTGGACCCATTTCCTTCCCAAAGAAAATTATCATCTAGAAGGGGAAAAAGTGAAAATAGATACTGGGTAGGCAAGTAACAGTGATGAACACAGGTAGGAAACAATATTTTTGTGAAATTTTGATACAAAATCGTCATCAAAATAGATAAAGAAGAATTTTAGAATACAGGAGAAATGATCAAAAATAAATAGTCAGAAGCTCTAAGTATAAGCTCAGATAAGAAAGCAGATAAAACAGTAGAAGCTCAGATAAGAAAGCAGATAAAACATAACCAAGACCTTAATAATTTAAATAACATAATTAATAATGTCATTTTAAGAGTTATAACTGCAGTCTACAAAGAATGCAGTTTTAAATGTTTAAAGTAATATATAGGGCCACAAAGAAAATCTCAAGATACTTTTTTTAAATAAGCATACCAACTATCATTGATACCTGATCAAAACACAATAAAATTATACATTTTAAAAGAAGGTTAAATAGTAATTCATTGGAGAAAGGGTAATCTTTCACCAATTGTGCTGAAACAATTATGTGTCTATCTACATACAAAAAATAAATAAATAAATAAAGACATTAACCTTAAACCTTATATAAAAATTGACCCAAAATGGATCATTGACCAACATGTAAAATATAAAACCACACTAAAGCTAGAAGAAAACACAGGGGAAAATCTATGTGATCTTGGATTAGATGATATTTTTAGGTACAACACCAAAAGCATGAACCATGAAAAAAAAATGTGATAAATTAAACTTCTAAGCTAGGAAAGATATGACTGAGAAAAAGAAAAGAGAAGCCACAGACTGGGAGAAAACACTTTCAAGACATATAGATAAAATAAAAGACAGATATCCAAAGTGTGCAAAGAAATCTTAAAACTCAATCATAAAAAAAAAAAAAAAAAATTAAAAAATGTGCAAAAGACCTGAACAGACATCTCAATAAGGAAGATGGTAAGTATATAAATAATAGCTGGGTAGATAGATGGCAAGATAACTAAACAGATAGACAGAAAGTAGATGGAAAATAGGATATGGAAAGATACTCAACCTCATCAGTCACTAGGGAAATGCAAATTCAAGTAACAAGATACCATCACATGCTTATTAGAATGGGGGGGGGGGACCTGACAACCTCAGTTGCTGTTAAGGATAAGGAATGATTAGAAGTCTCATTCACTATTGGTCAAAATGCAAAATGGCACATCCACTTTGGAAGGCAGTTTGGCAGTTTCTTACCATGCTAAACAATCTTATCATATGATGTACCAGTGATGTTCCCAAAGGATTTGAAAACAAATGTCCACCCAAAAGCATGCACATGAGTGCAAATAGCAGCTTTCTCCATAACTGCAGAGAACTAGAAGAAACAAGGTGTCCTTTAGTAAGTGGATGGGTAAATGTGGTATATCCAAACAATGGGATACTACTGAGCGATAAAGAAAAATGGGCTACCGAACCTTGCAAAAACAGGGATGAACCTTATGTATATATATTTCTGCATGAAAGAGGCCAGTCTGAAAAGACCATATACTGTATACTTCCATTTATGTGATGTTTTGGAAGAGGCAAAACTATAGTCACAATAAAAATATCAGTGGCTTCCAGGAACTGGAACCAAGAGGAGCGTTGAATAGGGGAATCACAGGGGGATATTTGAGGGCAGTGAAACTATTCTCTTTAACACTGAAACAGTGGCCACTTTACACATCTTTCAAGCCCATAGAACTTTGTATACAAAGAGTGAAACTTACTGTATGCAGTTAAAACAAAAAGTCACTTAGGAGATCTAAGGTTAGAGGACCGAATGCTTAATGTGAAAAATGAATCTAACTACTACAAACGTGTATTATTGAAGTGAGGAGGGGCAAGGGTGCAAACCAAAGTAACTCTGTAAATGAGTGAGGTCTGTCAGATCACAGGCAAAAAAGCCACTGTCTCTAAGCACTCCATTCTAGTTGATAAAGTCGTTTCCCACACGACTAGGCTAGCGATTCTGACACCTCTGTACATGTAATGTGGAGCTGAACAATTAAGTAACTGAATGGTAGGTGATGGAGGCCTGGTTTCTCACTGTTGGAGCGGATACAGAGGAGCAAAAAGAAGGGGCTAAAATGATCCCTGCAGTAACAGACAAGAACTGGAGACATCACTATGAACTCATGTTTAGCTTAATCCAGATACGTTTATAAATATTTTTTATATATGTTTTTAAATTAACTAAGCAAGGAGGCCATTGGACTGCTGTGGCTCTAATGTCATGGTGGCCTGTGTAAGGGAACCAGAATCCAAGCCTATAAATGTCTCGAGATTCCAGAATTGAAACGCTAAGGACAACCAATCACAAACAGCCACCTAGGCTTTAAGCTATAGCCAACCAACAGCTGCCTTACTTTGCTTCTGCCTTTTCTCTACAAAGTCTCTCCCCAGCTCCTATTGGTGAAGGGCTCCCAATCACTTCCACTTTGGTACTGCCTGATGCAAATGGATTCTTGCTCAAATAAACTCTTAAAATGCTTAATGTGCCTCAGTTTCTCTTTTAACAACGTATGCACCTGAATTAGTATGTTCACATGTGCTTCCTTACTAAGTCTGCTGAGAGGTCCTATACGTGAGGGTTCCTCAGTAGCGATGAGTACACCAAGCACTGATACCTTGTTTTGTAATATTATTCTCTGATAAAAGGGACCAGAATTACTTGGAGAAATGGCTGATTCTAGAACTGGGGCACTGAACATACAAGGCGGAGCCTGGATCATCTCGCAGAACCGGAAAGTGAGGAAATGCCAACAGACACACAAGTAAGGGAAAACACAGTAATAGCGACCTCAAAGGGACACAAGAGAAAACTAGAAGGGATCCCAACAACTAAAGCTGGAAATTCAAGGGCGGGGGTCGGGGGGAGATAAAGTAGTATTGGATTATGACCCATAATATTAGAAAAATATCTGTAAGTCCACGCTGATATAAATAAATGATTGAATAAATACACGGGGGATACTAGACAAATCTCCTGGATAGGAGAATTCCAAATAATTTATGTAGATCCACTTTCCTTAATGAGGTGAAGCATAACTCACTACTATTTAAGTATGGCCTGTGCATAGTAACTTCCTTTCAAAGAGTATAGTACAAAGTGTGTGTGTGTGTTGCGGGGGGGGGTAACTTTAACAGGGAGAAATTGACAAAAACTACTTCCAACCAGGTGGTCAAGGTCAACATCAACAGTCTGTAAATCATACGCACAGTCTATACCCTTGATATGATGTGATGAGAATGGTACTTTCTCTCTGTAATCTCTCTCCCAATAACTCATCAGCCCAGTCTAACTGTAAAAATGGAAAAGAAAAAAAATCAAATTTCAATTGAGAGATATTCTTCAACATATCTGATAAATACTCCTCAAAATTTTCAGTCATTAATAACAAGGAAAGCATGAGAAACTATTGAGCTAAGAGAAAACTAAAAAAAAAACAAAAACAGGACTTAATCTAATGTAGGATCTTAGAACAGAAAAGGTACAGTAAGGAAAAATAAGGAAATCTGCACAATACTAGAGATTTTAGTTCAACCTATATCAATATTGGTTCATTAATTATGACAAATATGCCATACTAATGTATAAATAACAGGAAAACTGGGCATGGGGTATGTAGGAACTTTGGTATCTTCCCAACTTTGCTGTAAATCTACAACTATGCTAACATATAAAATTTATTTTTAATTTTTTTACTGTTTATTTTTCAGAGAAAGAGAGAGAGAGAGAGAGAGAGAGTGAGCAGGGGAGGGACAGAGAGGAAGAGACACAGAATCTGAAGCAGGCTCCAGGCTCCGAGCTGTCAGCACAGAGCCCCAGCACAGAGCGGGGCTGGAACTCACAAACCGCAAGATCATGACCTGAGCCAAAGTCGGACACTTAACCAGTTGAGCCACCCAGACACCCCTAAAGTTTATTTTTTAAACATGTAAAAGATTAAATCTAAAAAACCAACAATCTTTTTATCTAATAAATACTTGTGTTAAGGAGGAAATCAAAGCCATAGTTGTAGCCAACTTGTTATAATTCCAATAAAAATAAAGCACATGAAAATTGATGGCAAAATGGAATAGAGATAAAAGCCACAGCACTACATGCTGTTATTATTAACTAACAATGAATATAGATCAACTGATAATCCAACTTGAGAAATCAGAAAGATGACAATCAAACCAAGAAAAACAGGAAAAATACATAAATATCACACGGAAATAAATTAACCGCAAAAAAAAAAAAGTGGGTTTAATGAATCAGTTAAAATGCAGGTTAAAAATTTAACCAACGTAACCAAGTTCTGACAAATTGTTTTTAAAAGAAAATACAGGGGCGCCTGGGTGGCGCAGTCGGTTAAGCGTCCGACTTCAGCCAGGTCACGATCTCGCGGTCCGTGAGTTCGAGCCCTGCGTCGGGCTCTGGGCTGAGGGCTCAGAGCCTGGAGCCTGTTTCCGATTCTGTGTCTCCCTCTCTCTCTGCCCCTCCCCCGTTCATGCTCTGTCTCTCTCTGTCCCAAAAATAAATAAACGTTGAAAAAAAAAATTTTTTTTTAAATAAAAAAAAAAAAGAAAAGAAAATACAATTTATCATATTACAAGTTAGAAAGTACATATAAACATACACATACATTTGCACATAGACGTATATATACATACTTCTCTCGTATGGAAACAAGGCTGAAAAGAAATGCCTCCAATTATTCATAAGAATTATCTTTGGATGGAAAAAGTTTACAGACATTTTTTAATCTCTTTTTGATGTTTTCTATATATCTCAATGTTCTCCAAGGGCTATGTTTGTCTTTCATAAACAAAAGCAACACACATTTTATGTTAAGAAGAAAAAAATAGTATGAGTCTATGGGACCACAGAATATTGGCCGTCAAGTGATTCCATGGTAATAATCCAAGGAACTGTTGCCTGGGAGATATTTAAAGGCAGGATATAGAAAGAGCCTCCACAGTACTGAGTTTCTGTTAAATCATTTTCATGTTCGCGTCCCTAACAGAGATAGATTTTTTTACCCCACGACCGCAGTAATGCAATTCCTTCTCTCCTCCCAGCACACAGTATAAAACCAAGTGGTGCTCACGCCACATAGTAGGCACTAATGAATGAACAAGGCATCCCTCCCACAGGTTCGTGTTAGAGAGACAGGGCAGCAGCAAGAGACAGCTGTTCCAGGAGATAAGAAAGTGAAGCAAAATCTCCCATGACCCTGTCTCCATCAAGGGCACAGGAAACGAGTAAACCTCATTCCCCAAGAGCCTTGGTGAAAAAAAATGGGCAATGCAGCACAGACAAGCATTGGGCAAAACCAACGTGGGACACACAGAAGTAAATCAACACAGGTCCTGAATTATGCCTTGGCTACATCCTTTAAAACAATGGTCTCAGGGGTGCCTGGGTGGCTCAGTCAGCTGAGCATTCGACTTCAGCTCGTCACGGTCTCACGGTTTAATGGTTTGAGCCCCATGTTAGGCTTTGCGCTGACAGCTCAGAGCCTGCTTGGGATTCTCATTCTCTCTCTCTCTCTCTCTCTCTCTCTCTCTCTCTCTCAAAACTAAAAAAATATAAAACTCCAATGGTCTCGATGGTGGATTGCACAGAATCCAGAGCAGGAACTGTACACGTGTCAAGGTGAGGTGGCAAAAGAAATGCGAGCTCTTCCCGCAAAGTTCACCATCAAGAGTACAGGCTCCTGTATAGGCTGTGCATGAACGACCCCGCCTCCATCACTGATCAGTCCTGCAACTTCAGGCAAAGCACTTCATGTTTCCTGTCTCAATTTCCTCATATGTGAAAGTGGATGACAATAGTTCTGACTTCACAGGTTTTTTGTTACTATCGAGTTTATTAATCCTGCAAGCACATTTAGGAAAACGTTGGCAACCACACTAAGCACTCAAATAGTACCAATCACTGCTCTGTTTATACTTAGACTTTTAGCATATTCTTTAAATTCGTTTTACACATCTCCCAATGTACATAATGTATTAGGTCAGTAATGCATACATATGATTAATAAATGAATAAACATTTGCTGAGGTGCATATACTCATTTTATATGTGATGTGCATTCGAAATGGTTTGGAGGCTGAAAACTGTAAAATTAGAGAATTTGTTTCATGAGAGCCTTTACAAAGAGAATCTGGGAACTTAATCCTACCTGCTGTACTATTTTTATTGTCTCTGTTACTTCTTTTTTTAAAAAAGTAAATTTATTATTATTAATAACTTTATTATAAAATTAATAATTATTAAATTTATTTCATTTCAAGTTAGTTAGCATACAGTGTAGTACTAGATTCAGGAGTAGAACCCAGTGGTTCATCACTTACATACAACACCCAGTGCTCATCCCAACAAGTGCCCTCCTTCGTGCCCACCCCCCATTTGGCCCATCCCCCCCACCCACCTCCCCTCCAGCACCCCTCGGTTTGTTCTCTGTATTGAACAGTCTCTTGTGGTTTGCCTCCCTCTCTTTTTTTTATCTTATTTTTCCTTCCCTTCCCCTAGGTTCATCGGTTTTATTTCTTAAATTCTATATACGAGTGAAATCCTATATTTGTCTTTCTATGACTGACTTATTTCGCTTAGCATAATACACTCTAGTTCCATCCATGTTGTTGCAAATGGCAAGATTTCATTATTTTTGATTGCCGAGTAATATTCCATTGTGTGTATACATATATGTATATATATACATGTATATATACATATATGTATATATATACACGTGTATATATATCATCCTCTTTATCCATTCATCAGTCGATGGACATCTGAGCTCTTTGCGTAATTTACCTACTGTTGATAGCACTGCATGTGCTCCTTCATATCAGCATTTTTGTATCCTTTGGATAAATACCTAATAGTGCAATTGCTCAGTCATAGGGTAGTTCTATTTTTAATTTTTTGAAGAACCTTCATATGGAATGGGAGAAGATATTTGCAAATGACATATCGGATAAAGGGCTAGTATCCAAAATCTATAAAGAACTTAACCAAACTCAACATCCAAAAAAACAAATAAGTGAAGAAATGGGCAGAAGACATGAATAGACACGTTTCCAAAGAAGACACCCAGATGGCAAACAGACCCATGGAAAGAGGCTCAACATCACTCACGATCAGGGAAATACAAATCAAAACCACCATGAGATCCCACCTCACACCTGTCAGAGTGCCTACAAGTAACAACTCAGGAAACAACAGATGTTGGTGAGGATGCGGAGAAGGGGAAACACTTTTGCACTGCTGGTGGGAATGCAAATTGGTGCAGCCACTCTGGAAAACAGTCTGGAGGTTCCTCTGTTACTTCTAAAATGAATCAGCACGTGTAAGTTGTCAAAAGTTTAAATATTAAGTGTGGACTTAGTCATGTTCAACCAGTTCACAAGTGATTTTATGAAATCTTACTTTTTTTTTTTTTACTTTTTTTTAACATTTATTTATTATTGAGAGACAGAGCATGAACAGGGGAGGGGCAGAGAGAGAGGGAGATGCAGAATCCGAAGCAGGGTCCAGGCTCCGAGCTGTCAGCACAGAGCCCAACGCGGGGCTCGAACTCACAAGCTGCAAAATCATGACGTGAGCCGAAGTCGGACGCTTAACAGACTGAGCCACCCAGGCGCCCCGAAATCTTACTTTTAAAACTCCTCCAGAGGAAAAAGAGACAAATCTTCCTTATAGAAGGATTCCAAACATGTGCAGATACTCCCTCCTCCAGGGGATTAAACTTAATTCAACTACCACCACTGCTGGTGTAGTGGATTCCGTGACTCACTCCCAAAGAACAGAGTATGGAAATGGACGATGTAACATAGAAATGTTACACCTGAAAACCCTAGCAGGTACCATCCTAACCAAATGACCATGGTCATCAGCACCATGGACAATTCATGTTGATCTCATGTAACCCCTTCCATATGATGTCATGAGGACACATTGCTTCTATGGAATTCATTTCAAAACATCGTAACTCTGGTCTAACATGGAGAAATGTCGGAGAAATCCACAATGAGAGAAAGCCTTCAAAATACCTGGCCAGTACTGCTTAAAACTGTCAAGGTCATGAAAAACAAGGAAAATCTGAAAAATTGCGCAGACCAGAAAAGAATATAGACATATGAGAGATACATAAGGTGTGGGATCCTGGACTAAATCCTGGAACAGATAAAGTGGAAAAGGAGGTGACAAGCCAAATAAAGACTAAAATTTAGTTGATAACAATACCAAACTTTACCTCTCTGCTTTAAAATTTTTACAATAACTAAATAAGATATTACCATTAGGGGAAGCTGGCAAAGGGTATTCAGAGACTCTCCATACTCACTTTGCAATTTTTCTGCAAATCTAAAGTTATTCCCAAATAAAAGTTTATGTAAAAAAATAAATGTCTTCAGATGTGATAAGAAGCCCTCCAGGTGTGGATACTCTGTTGCCATGTCTAGATCAGGTCTTGACTATATGCCAACATCATGATACATTATTAAACATCCTATATTTAGGCTGGGCAAAACTAGTTAATTAACATTAAAGTAGCTTATATATGCCTGAATTCACTTCAGGTACAAGTACAACCTGATTTGAATAAATTATTTTTTCAGAAAATCTCGAGTGTTGAATCCAATCAGCCAATTAAGATACTTTAAAATAATCAGGGGCTTTTGGCATAAACAACCATTTCAATTGAACTTTCAACTTGTTTCAGCATTTCATTATGATTTTCCATAGTTTTTATGTTCCTCCGGTTTTATTATACAATTGGCTCTGAATTTTAAACTGTGTGTTAACTGAATGGTGAGCCATTCCAAAGTAAACGAGGAAGGACCCTATGTCCAGCAGTGCAAATTCTCAACAGAAAGAGCATAGTCCCACGAGCCACGGGGAATTTTGGTCACACTAGAAGTGTCATTTGAATATTTTCTATGAATGGCTATATTTAAAGGATACACTGTGATACCCGAGACTCTTTAAAGAAAAATGGCGACATTTTCAACTAGAATATTTGAGACGTTGGAGAGGCTATAAATACTTCTGTGTGATTCAAACTACCTGCCTAGTTTAAAAGAGCCACATTCTATTAAAAAGTATTTGTAAGCAGCAGGCTGATACTTCTCCTTACTCTGTGCAACTCTCCTAATCAACTGTATTTCGATGTAGCTTCTTTATCTGCCGGCAGGTATATGCAGGGCATTAAAACAATATTACAACTCTAATGCAATCTTTTTACAGTCAACTTAGCTGAAAGCATTTAGAGTTAAGTTAGAGGAACCCAAAACCTCTGTTGATTTATTTAAGGTCTTGTGATGCCCTTACTCCCTTTCTCAGAGCATGCTTTTGTATTCGATGGCTGTCCTCATCCCAAAACATCGTGGTGCGTCTACAGGGAATGAATTCTACTCCATTGTAACTGATGGGAGAAAGGTCACATTATTTTTATTTTCCTAAGTGGAATTCAGTCTGACTCCAAGTGTCTCCCATTTTAGATGGGGATGCGGTTTGATGGGAGCGGTCCTGAGAGCTCACCTTCATTCTCTGTTGTTACTGGGGCTCCGTCATCAAAAAAGAAGCCATGTGACTATTCCTGGTGAGAGACAGGCTATCTTCAATCCAGATTCAAACTTAGGGAAGACCTTTGATTTTCACTGACCCCAGTTACTGCTTTTTATTCTCATCTGTCCAACCCCTGTGATCTGTGGTAGCAGGGAGCTCTGGTGCATTAGAGCTAATCACTGGTGTAAGAGACTTTATTTAAATCAGAAAGTATCACCCAGTCATTGCCATGAAGGTCATTGTCCTCAGGGTGCTGAGCAGGATGGGGGTCTGGGCAGCAGTGTGTCAGAGCAGGATTGAACAGGCTTGCAAAAGCTGAGGGTTAGCTGATGGAAATTTTGCAAGCTGGTTGTTAAACGCAAACATTATTTAAAAGTAAATGACATAGGGTCACCTGGGTGGCTCAGTCGGTTAAGCAGCTCATGATCACGCGGTTCAGGTCACGATCATGCAGTTCAGGTCATGATCTTGTGGTTCGTGGGTTCGAGCCCCACATCGGGCTCTGTGCTGACAGCTTGGACCCTGGAGCCGGCTTTGGATTCTGTGTCTCCCTCTCTCTCTCTACCCCTCTCCTGCTCGTGCTCTGTCTCTCTCTCTCTCTCTCTCTCAAAAATAAATAAAAATATTTAAAAAAATGTTTAAGTAAATAACATAAAGTTACAATTAAATAAAGTATGGTACAAAGATGGCAAATACGTAAAGATGATCATTTGCTAGTATTTTACTTCATTTTACTACAATTTATGCTGACTTTACTTATGTCTATTTTACCCATATGACGAAAATCCTATATGACACTGAGCTACTTCCCATGTGTTCCTGATTCCCCATTCAGTGCCCTCATATCAGAGGCTTGAAGTCAGAGATGAGAAAATTTATACTACGGAAATTAGCAAATGCTACAAATCATGTCTTGACTTACTGTCTTGTGGATTTCCAGACTTAAGAAAGTGATGGACAGAAAACATGTTGACAATGTAGATTAAACTTAATGCCAATAGCCATTATATCGTGAAGAACAAAACGCACAAGCGTGCGCATGCACACACATACACAGCACAAAAACTGAGGCATTACCCTTCCAGTTTTCAAAACTATTATCCAGTTCAGCAAAGAAGTTTCTTATGTCATTGATGCATAAGTGATGCATAAGTGCATAAGTGATGCATAAGTTTCTTATGTCAGTGATGCATAAGTGCTGCATAAGTGCATAAGTGATAATGCACAACATTATGCAAATTTTCACTTCCACCCTACAAAAAAAATAATCCGTCAACATTCATACTGTAACTACACTTCTAGATCAATTACAACCATAAGTTGACTAGAGATATGAGTTCAGCAAAAACTAAGAAAAATATTCTGTGAGAATCAATTGCCTGTACGGAATTTACAATAAAGAATATAGTACAGTTTCTTATATCATGTGCTGCAAAAATATGCTTTATGTTTATAATGATCTCATTTATTCGCATACTTGCATACAAGGTTTGTCAAGGAGCCACTGGTTAAACATTTACTAGCATACCACTGGGTACGGACACGTTAACACAAAAGAACAATCAACTCCCTCCTACCCTCTTCTGACCCCAGTCACATGGACTTTTTCCAAGACACTTTAATTCCAGCATTCTACTACCCACCTCTCCCCACACACCAAAATCAAACAATCAGACAAACTTCCTCTACCCTAGGTCCCCCTTAAGGACCATTCTGCATAATTTCCCCCCAGTAGAACTTTCGACACAACGCCCTAGTCTTCCTTCTTACAGGTGAACATGGAGAAACTGTCAGCTTGCTTTGATTTTAATTTTTGAGCTTTCTTATTTTGGTTTTGATTTGCCCATCTTAACTAACCCTGTAGTATAGGACATTAAAGACTTCTCTAATCTTAAAATTCTAACCTTCCAGTACAGTCAATTTGTTCAACAGATTTTAAAAGACATAGTTAACTGACCTCTCCCACCCTCTCTCTACCCTCCCCTTCTCTCATTGACCCACAGGCTTATTGGTATCCTAACTAAACTGCTGAAATGGGAATGCACACTCCCTGGCTGCCCAAACAGTGCAGGTGAGACCTCTCCACCATAATGAGTGGGGAAATATGATGGCTGGTCAGTTGAGCCCAAATACCATATCAATATAGTGTGAGAGCTAAGACAACACCTATTACAAATTATAAATCTGTGCTTTTGAAAAATGTTACTGGATACCCTGTTTCAAAATGGCAGATGAAACCATCAATAACGTTGGCATTGAAGTCATTCCCTTCACAGGTATATTTTAAGTATAATCAAAGCCACCAACCCTTTACAGATGCGGTAAAATACCTGAGCAAATTGCTACGTAATGACTGAGGGAGCCCTCCAAGAGTGCTGACGTAACCACAGAACAGACCCAAGAATGCTTCTGGAATGTGAGTCGGTTAGCATAGACCAATATTAAAATTCTACACGAGGTCAACAAATCAGTTCCTGGGAAAATGTCAATCAAACCTGTATCTTGGCAGTCCTGTATGTGAAATCAACCAAATTAATCCATTGATTTTTTTTTTTTTTTTTTGCATTGTTGACCCAGCCACTATAACTTAGAATTCCAGTTTGTATAGCATGTGGACATTCATGTTGACATTTGTAAGGGGGACTTTTCTGAAGATGGGCATGTAATGGTAACACCAAAACCATGTGTTTCGTTTCTTGATTAAGAGGGTATTTTAAATCACCCATATAGATAGCTTAAAAAACAAAAACTGAAACTTAGTGAATTGTGTTGGCAACAGAATTATAACTCTAGCTGTCTGTTTCTTAGAAGCAAATGAAAACTTTAAACAACAGGCCCATGGGAATCAAATATCACCGGGTGTTTAGCTTCGTTTTATCTTTTGATGATGAATCAAGAAAGCAGAGGTAGGCGGGGTTACAAGAGCGTGTGTGTGCACATTTGTGTGTTTTTCCTATCACATGAGCAATTGCATTTTCTCCATGCGACTGCAAGCCTCATTAACTCTGATTTCCTCATTCATCTCAAATTGCTATATTTATTATAATGGCTTCACCCAGCTGAGGTATTCTCCTTATGGGGAAAAATTCCCTGATCTTTGTCAATGCCATGTGGCAAAGTAGAAGATGAAAGCTGTAAGATCCAATCCCTGAGTCAGGGCCCGTCATCAGCTGGCTCAGCCACATAAACAAAGCTGATTGGGACAACACTAGTCATGCACCCAAACTGTTTATTTAGACAGGATCAGAACAGACGCATTTCCTATTCAGAATATTTCCACAAGTGTGCTTCTCCAAAGTCTCTATTTAGCAACAAAAGAATCACCCGGGTTAGGCTAGAGAATATTTCTCATCACCAAACCTTATCACTGCATGTTAGCAGTATACCACAGCTGAGCAGTGAGTTCCGTCTTCTGCCACGGCTGAATTAATTTTTTTTTATATTTAAATTTGATTTTTCATTACACAGAGCCGGGCTTCACAATGGAGAATGTGCCCTCTCTAACACGGGCCTCCTGATTCCTTTCAAATAGCTTAAACACCAGTACCTTCAGAGAGACTGTTTCAAGTTTAATAGCCTTGGAAAATTACCACAATGAACAAGACCAGACATTAATTTCTCCCTTAAAGTGTTGAATTTTGGAACCAACCTTTAGCCTATAAGTATTTACATACTTGTTTCATGAAACACATAAAAAATACAAGGTTGAAACAAAAATCTAACTCCCCTGCTCCATTCTGTTATATATCCTGAATACAAATGCCTACACAGAAAACACGTCTGTCAGGAAGTCTCTAAAAGCCAAGGTGAAAATTACACTATTTTAAAGATCTTCTATCATAAGAGACCTGAACATTATATATAAATGGGGCAGGGGTGGGGCTGCAGTAATCTTGTCAAACCCCATCTGCATGGTTGCTTCTAGATCTCAAAGCAGTGATGCTATCAGCTGTCAATCAACAGGTATTTATCGAGTCCCTGATGTGCTCTTAAAAGCTGCACGGTTCTATGGAAAATTCCGGAACAATAAAAATACAGCATTTACTCACGGTGAGTTGGCCGGTTGGTTATGAGAGAGAAGACATATAAAATCATCAGTAAATAAAACTGTGTTTTCAGGTTATCAGAGCCATAGCTCATTACCCTGGTTGCTATGGCTCATGGGGGTCCTGAAATAACACAGGATATATGGAGGCGGCAAGAACCCGGGGAGATTCTATTAACAATTTGGCATCAACCAAATCATGCGATTAGGTAGCACCTCCTGCCTGGTTCAAACCTGAGTCAACAGAGCAATTCGCTGGAATTCTCCAGGCCTCAATACGTCAATATTTGACCCCGTCTTCCCCCAGCCCGACTTCCTTCCACGACAAGAGAAGGGGCCACAGCCATCTCCTCCAGGACCTCATTCCTTTCTCATCTCGTAAGTCCACAACGCATCCTGAGAGTCTACATTTTCTAAACTTTGCATAGAATTAGGACTGAAGTCTTATAGCAGGGATTAGAAGGCACGGGGAGAAATTTGAAACCTATTAGTTGAAGTGACAGATATGACAGAAGATAAAACAGGGAAGTCATTACCAATCATATGGCCATCAGAAGCTATGGAAGGGAGACGGCAAGATAATAAGGAAAGACGCAGACTCCAAAGTGGTCTGCCCTTCACTCCAAATCTCTCTGAAGCTAGGACCCTTTTAAGACTGATATTAAGCTTTGGTGACATTAGCCCCCCCTGCAGCTTTAAAGCGTTAAAATCCCACAACCATGCTAAATATTCCAGAGCAGATACAAGAGGGAGGACTATGGGTAATGAGGAGAGGTGGGTGAGATGGAGAAAGAAACCAACATGCACGCAGAGTAATTTCTCTAGATAGAAAGCCGTGGGCCAGCCACAGTCAGTAGTCGACCTACCGCATCCATCCGGGACGTGGGGTACCAGTGTCTTCCCGTTAGCAGATGACAGAGCAACTCCCAGCGCCGAAGTCACAAAGCGCGCGTCTGAGTCACGTGCCAAAGCGCAGCCAGTGAGGACTCCCAATCTGGTTGCTATCAGACAGACACAAGACGAAGGAAGTAAGTCCAGTCCTGGGAAATGAGAGACGAGAGGGGGGCGCTGGAAGGCTGGGGGCGGGGATGCAGACCGCCAGCCTCTGGAGCTGGGCAGCCCTCTCAAGCTTCCACGGGCACCTGTCCCTGCAAGAAAAACCCAGGCGCCCTCGTGTGTGTCTTGTCAGATAACACTCACTCAGAGGCGGGCCGGAGGAGACCGGGTTTTTGCACGGTTTTGGTTTTGTTTTTGGATGCACGGCTGGTTTAACTGCCTTCTGAAGGGGGCCTGGCAGAGGCTTTCTCAAGGCCCAGTGGCCTCCAAAAAAGTTCCTCTTTTCTCTTTGGGTCTGTTCGTCTCCCTCTCTGTGTCCTTGTCCAGTTCGTGTTCTTTCTGCTCTACTGGGAGCACTCCCCTTTCTCCTTCCTTCTCCCGCCTCCCCCCATCCTTCCTTTTTCTTCTCTTTTTCTTTCCTTGACCACCCCCACCACCATTTCTGTTTTTTTTTTCCTGTTGCCCTATTCTACCTGTGTGTGTGTGTGTGTGTGTGTGTGTGTGTGTGTGTGTGAGTGAGTCTGTCTGCCAGCTTCCTTTTTCCCTCTTTTTTTAAATGTCTATTTATTTTGACAGAGAGAGAGAGAGAGAGAGAGAGAGAGAGAGCGAGCGAGCATGAGCAGGGGGAGGGGCAGGAAGAGAGGGAAAGAGAGAAAATCTCAAGCAGGCTTCACGTCATCAGCACAGAGCCGGATGCAGGGCTTGATCCCATGAACCCTGAGACCACAACCTGGGCCGAAAGCAAGAGGTGGATGCATAACCGACTGAGCCATCCAGGCACCCCTCTTCCTCCCTCTGTTGAAGTAAGCCAGAATTCTCTCCTTCCTGGCATTGTCAGATACAGGAGATAAGTAGAGAAGAAGGAGGCCCAAGTGCCCGAAGTGATTTACCATTCACCTAGAACCAAGGATACGTCCCTGGAAGAAAAGCAGAATTTGTCACCCCAAAATATGCCTCTCTGGCTTAAGGATTATTTTAGGCTGATTGGTTTTAAGAAACTTAAGACATCAGAGAAGCTCTGGAAAAGCAAATAGAAGTTACCATTCGTGTAAGAGAGATTTACACGAATAAGGGAAATCTCCCTTTGTGAGGGTGTCTCCCAGCTCAATACCCAGAAGGACAGGATGATGCTAAATCCCTAGAAACTCTTCACTGATGGAGGAGACAACTTAAATCTGTCTAATAGCCATACCCTTGTTGACTGTGCTTTCCCTGGTCACCTCCCGTATCTGGCCTATACCCCACCCCCAAACATCGTTGTTTGTCTTTAGCAGGAGAAGGTATTTGAGGTGGTGAGTTGGGTCTCTTTGGGGAGCCTATTTTCCCAGGTCTCTCCCATGTATACAGGGGGCATTCATGTTATTAAACTTCTGTTTGTCTTTCTCCTGTTAATCTTTTTTCAAGTTTATTTATTCAGAGAAAGAGAGACAAAGCATGAGTGGGGGAGAGGCAGAGGGGGAAAGAGAATCCCAAACAGGCTCCAAGATGTCAGCGCAGAGCCCAGTGTGGGGCTCGATCCCATGAACGGTGACATATGACCTGAGCCAAAATCAAGGGTCAGAAGCTTAACTGAGTCATAGAGGAAAAAGTATTTTTCCTCCCCTACCCCCTATTGTGGCTACTGCCTTGAGCCATCCTCTCATCCCCAATATCACAGAGGGGAAAAAAGAATAATTCCAAAGAAAAATGCCAGCATGGATATCATCAGAATATAAATGAAGTTTAAATGTCGACCACTTCCCAGATAAAAGGAGTAATTAATACAACAAAGCACAAATCTCAACCAAGGTTCCACCTCTTTCCTGTGTGTGCTGTGAGAACCTTCACTTGAACTTTAACAAAGCAAAAACCAAAAAAAATAAAATTGTACAAGTCTTATTTTAAACTTTTCAGGCCAAACACCCCAAGCAAATACACACGTCTGCAATTCATTAAGAGGAAACAATTTGGAGAGACAGGCTCCTTTTACATAATGTGTTTAATTACACACGCAAGTTTTATTTGTTTGTGCCGTGATAAAAATCTTTTTTTTTCAAAGAAACAAATTAAAAAGGAACCATCATTTGCATTTTATCTGATTTCTGATTTTTAATCTACTGTTATCTAAGAGCTAATATTTCCATTTCTCGTATTTAATCCAAACAGACAGGCAGAGCCCTTGCTACAAAGCATCCTTAAAGAGGAAGAAACATCCCTGAAAATATCAGATCAATTATGAGAAGAATAGTCTGATTAGATGTCATCTGAATTGCATTACTATTCACCAAAGGGTATTTTGGGCACGTATTTGCAGGAGGGTAAGAAATGGAGTGGCTAAAGATTAGACACCATTCGAAAACCAGCTCTTTATGGTCTGTGAAGCCGAGGGAGAGAACTTCTTCCCCCTCTGGGAACATGTTCTCAGATGTTACCCTGTTTGCATGAGTGTAATCTAAACAGAAATCGGGGCTTCAGACTAGAGATGCTATAGATGCAAAACGAGTCCTATAATATCAACAGGACAACCAATTTCTTAAAAAAAAAAAGTCAACATTTTTTTAGATTATAGTCACTATATGTTTCTAACGAGGGTACCAATGAACAGTCCTTATGAAAAAGTTCTACCGGTAGCCCAAGTCTTTGAAAAACTCAAACAAAACCAAACAGGCTTCTTTGCAGTTGTTTGAAGTCTGCAACATGGACTGTGGGCAGTTTTACACGGAAGTACATCTCCAGTGTATTCTGCGCCTGCTGGAGAACTTAACGGGGGCCTCTTCTCCTCCCTCACTTCCTTCCCTACTTACTCGTCCTTCCTCTCTTCCACAAAAGCCTACTGAGCTCCAAATAGGAAAACAGGAGGAGTATATTGTTTACATATTTTCAATTTTTCTGTGTATTAGGATGTTTTGATGTGTGTGTTTGTTTTCCAGCTTTTGACATGTGGGGGAAAAAAAAAAAAAAAAAAAAAAACCTTTCCAGCTGGAGAGCGACTGTTCTCCCAGAGCCAGACAACTCTTAGAGATGGCAAGGGGCCAGCCTGGAGCATGCCTTTGATATGTAAACCAATCCAGAACCAGAACTCCTCTGTGTGGCTTGAACACCCAAGGAGGCAGTACTGTTCTGCCTTAATCATCCAGGGCCAGCTGCCAGGCAACTGGGGACCAGCGTCGTAGCCCAAAGCTCCACTGAAACATTCAAACCAGCCAGTCCTAAACTGTTGACTTTTCCCTGCTTTGGCTTTGCTGCAGAAATCCCAAGATGAGCACCAGCCTTGGCTTTCTCCTCCCTCTTGTCTTCTGAAACCTGACCCACACCTGCTGTTTCCCCTGTGGCCCGTATGGCATGCGGTAACCCCTTCTCTGGGACCTGTGAGTATAATAAACTTTGTCTTCCCGAGCCTCTCCCGTGTCTCCTCTTGTGGCTGCACCTAAGAGACTGTCATGTAAAAAGCAGCCATGGAAAAAGCCCAAGTTTTGGGGACAGGACAACCACCCCACGGGCACAGAGAGTAAACCTACTTGGTAATGAAATTATCAAAGAAAAAAGAGTAGGAAGAGACAAAATTGTGGAGAGAGAGGCAGGGAGATTCAACGGAGATGAAATGACGTGAGCTCCAGAAGAGAAGCAGGTCTGGATTCCTTCAAGTATTGGTTGACAGAGATGCTCTCCATGACCAACTCTACTTAGGCTCTTCTGAGCTTTTTCCAACGCGGCCTGACTTTCAGGCTTTCATGTTCCTCTCTGCATTTTCCAATTTCAGCAAGAATCCTGCGAAGTGAGTTTATCCAGAACCCCCCATCCTTCCTAATCAGGGTGTCGTCCTCGCCGTCCCCCAGGGGATGCATGGTCACCCCAGCCTGCAGTCAGCAGGAATCCTGTCAGCTCAGATTATCCACAATCCCCTTTTACCCCAAATGTTGCTCTTAGTGACTTCCATCCTCGGACCCCAACAATGATGCGGGGCTCAAACCAAACCGTGAGATCATGACCTGAGCCCAAGTCAGACACTCAACTGACTGAGGCACTCAGGTGCCCCTTAAATGGTAAACACGTTTTAAGTTGCGTTTATAGTACCTGAGTCCTAATTAGCAAAGCATGTTGCTTTTAGCAGATTAAAAAAAAAATTAGTATTTATTTATTTTTGAGAGAGAGGGAGAGAGGGAGAGAGCAGGGGAGGGGCAGAGAGAAAGGGGAACAGAGGCTCTGTGCTGACAGCAGAAAGTCTGACGCAGGGCTTGAACTCGCAAACAGTGAGATCATGACCTGAGCTGAAGTCAGACGTTTAGCCGGCTGAGCCACCCAGGTGTCCTAGCTTTTAGCAGATTTTACTATGAGTATTTCATCATTTATTAAGGGAAGATATACTGTATGGTAATATATTTTTGGTCTTTTGTGACAAAGAATGACAATGAGATGGGGACACAGACAAACACTAGCAGTGCTCGGCACTCGGAAGTAAAAAGGTAAGAAAAAAATTCCAGTAACTCTGATCCGCCGGGTGATCTCCTCAGTGGAGCACACTCATCAACACCAGGCAGAGTGATTCCTTAAACTCACATTTTATTTCCATCCATGTAAGGACTTGCCAAGTCTTGTCCCCGTGAATCTACACAACCATACTCTGAGGAAGGATTTATGCCCACTTCATGGATAAAGAAACAAAGGCTTCAGAAAGCTCAAGGTCACATCGTTAATGAGAGTCGGTCTTAGGAGCCGAACTCAGAACCCCACCATACTTGTCTGAAACTAGCTAGCATACATTGTAGAAGCGAGAGGGCATTTTGTGAGGACTCCCACTGTGCTTAGAAGATAATGTCACTTTGTAACCGAGCATCTATTTTCTTTTATCTTACTGCTTTACTATGTTAGCTGCAGGCTCTCCTGAAAATGTTGGAATTTGTGATTCCAACCTCCACTACCATTCCAGCATATACTCACCACCTATCAGGTGAAAAATTTCAAAATTTGTAAAAGCCTAGAGTCATGGGGAGGGGTGCATGCTGGTTGAACAATGAGTTCTAAAGACCAAAAGTAGAATTATCCTTGGTTTTTCTCTTTCCCTAACTCCGTATCCAATGAACACCACCGCTCTACATTATGGTATGAAAATAGCAATGATCTAAACCAAATTAAAACCCAGGCGGCTACACTTCTTCAGGCCTTTGTCACAGTCAAATTCCTGTGGAACCAAAGAATTCATGCCCTTCCTTACGGCAGATTGCAGTGGCATCCGACTTCCATTTGGCTTTGACTTTGAGAAAACCTTTGGGAGCAGACACACTTCATTTCCCTAAGCAGGCACAGAAAGGTAGCTTAGCAAACTAAAGACTGGATTTAATGGATTAAGCACCTGGCTTAAGGAGATTTCAATCTGACTTAATGATATTGCCAGTCCCAGGAGTCACTGGTTCAAATCCTGACTAAAGCTTTTATTCTTCATCAGAAAGTGCCATAAATTTGCTATATTCTGGAGACGAGGAACAAACCTCCTAGAAACTTTTTTCCACGTCTCTTCTTCACAAGATAAACTGAATTCTCTAATGGTAAACGCCACTTCCCCACAGAGGATCTTGTTCAGTCTACCCATGCCAGATGCTAACTGAAAGTCCATCCTGTCCCCAAGGGACAATTCCAATACAACTGGACTAGGAGTTCTGTCTTCCCCAGCCTGACACGGGGCTCGAACCCACAAACTGCAAGATCATGACCTGAGCTGAAGTTGGAGGCTTACCTGACTGAGCCATCCAGGCACCCATTTAACACCATTCTTAAAAACCTGCCACCACCTCCATTTCCCTACCTTCCCTCCCTGTTGCATTGTCTTCCTTGGTCTTACTACCATCTAGCATGTGACATATTTTACATGTTTCCCCAGCTAGAATTAAAACTCAGTGAGGAGCAGGACTGCAACGTTTAGCTCGCAGCTATCTAACCAGAGCCCAGAACAAGGGCTGGCATGTAGAGAAAGTTCAATATATTCTTGCTGAATCAATGGATGAATCTCAGTGAATGGTTTCTTCTTTTGAGGTGCATGTCTTCTCTCTCACATCTATTCCATCCCTGACTCTCCACCTGGTCTGTGGTCCTCCATGGCCCCAAGGGCATGCCAATGCCTCTCGGCAATCCTCCTCCCTCCCGCTTCCTGATTACTCAGTTTCTCTTGGTTCAAATTCTCAAGCAGGGGAATCTGATTGGCCACTGACCATCCAATGGATTGGCTAGCTTTGGGTCATGTGTCTATTTCCTATATGTCTAAACATATGGCACAGATGCCATGGCTATATCAGTTTGAAGGGAACTGCAGGACTCTCACCACTCTTTACATGTACACAGAGTTTCGTTGACTAGTCCACCAGCCAGCCAGAGTTTCCCCCAGTGAGTGGCCTTCTATCAACAAGACCTATTGTTTTACCCACTTGTTTAGATTTTCTCATCATGTTCATTTATACATTTACTATATACATAATGATTGAGGGTCAACTCTCTGCTAAACCCCCTGTGAGCTGCTGGGAATGTGGTAGCATCTATCCTCATGAAGCTCACTGCCTAGTGAAAAAGAAATAAGTATCCTTCCCTTTGTATCCCAGAGATAAATCAGTGAGCTATGGAAACACCTAAGTTCATTTAAACTTGGCTGAGGGGCATGGGCCCTGGGGAATTTGAGATAGAGGTCTTACCCAGAGAAAATGAAATCTAATTGGAGACCTGAATAATACACACACACACACACACACACACACACACACACACACATACAGGAGTTAGCTAGGCAAAGAAGAATTGGACAGGGGAGACGTTTCAGACAATGAGAACAGCAGGGCCAAAGTCCAGAGGTGAAATGTGCACTGCGCCTTTTGGAGAACTAGAAGAATTTCACTCTGGCTGCCATGAAGACAGGATGGAATAAAGAGCTGAAGAAGTACAGAGATGTCAGAGGTCAGCAAGACTTAGGAACCAACTTAAGAAACCTGGATTGTGTTGTGAGGGAAATGAAGGGCGACGAGGGCTTTATTCAGGTTAGGAACACCACCTCACCTCTGAATTCACCACCAACTCTGAGTTCTGATCTGTTCTTAGTGCCAGAGAATGCTTGGTGTCCTCCAGTGAAATCAAACACTTTCTGAGGTCTTCGTTCTCCCAGGATTCCAAGCCCTAACACTTTAGCTGAAGGAGCGCAGGCTTGACTTGTGGGCAAAAATGAATCTGATTTCTACTTTGAGCATGAACTTAGAAACATTACCCTACCTCTTTCTGAGCTTCATTTTCTTCCTTGGTAAAATGAGGATAAATAAACTTTCCTCTATAGGTTGCCATGGTAATTAAATTAGGAAACATATGTCTAGAACAGTACGTGGCACATAGGAGATCCTCAATCCGTGGCAATTAACAGCAAGCCTACGTAATTTCTGATGGCTGTTACTGTTGTTTTCATAAACTAAGAGAACCAAAATAACTCTTAAAATCATCGGTTTAGTTCTGGGAGCAGAATGAAATAAGTGAGGTTGAAGTTTCTCAGCAACAATAAGTGTATAAAATCAACAATCAATAACATACAATCAATAATCGATTAACCCACTTGGCCTTAGTCCAAAATACAAAATCAAAAAGTAAATGGTGAATACATGTTCTTCATTAAACAATTCTGGAGTCATTTTTCAATATAACTCAAAGGAATCAAAAATAATCTTCCCAATTATTGTGTTTAGTTTTCTCTCAATTGTCTGTCATTTCATACAAAAGCCTTCCTTTGTCTTGAATAATTATCTCAATGCTTGCTAATATGAACGGACAGAAAAATGAGGTTGGGCGATAATGGCTAGCCAATGTTCAGCAGCAGTTCAATAGTACTCAAATTGTGTTAAATGAACCCAGGTTCTTCCAATGATTTTTTGCATTCAGTTAGCTTATTCCTTCCTGTGTCTCTACTTAAACATAATTCCCTACTGCTTCATTAACAACTGCAGCTGTATTATTACTACCCGAGTACATTACCTTAATGGAATAATCTGTGGAAAACGGGACACTTTCTGGTTGGCCTGGGAAAGTTAGGTACCTCTGAAATTCACTCATTCATTTGTTCATTCATGCCACAAAAACTTTAAAAGCAAGAGTGTCTAACTTTGGTGCTTCCAAAAGTAGACCCTAAAATAACAAGGATTTGAAAAATCCACCTACTTGCAGGTAGATTATTTGGGAGAAGATCCCAGGAAGTACAGTGAGAACGTGGAGGAAATAAAGGGTGCAAATCAGGGAAAGGGAAAAAAAAATCAATACAACACGAGGCAATGAGCAAGTTCCAGCTGTAGGCATTCGGGCTGAACTTCCGGGAGACCCTCTGAGAAATCACGTAAAACACACCTTAGAATCTACTAGCCCCACTGGGGCCTGGGGAGGCTATGCCATTTATTCACTATTTTCCATCACCCACTGGTCGAGAGTGGAGCATGTTTCTGGTCCAGCAAACTCCCAGGGTACTGGAGAAAACAGAGAGATAGGAAGAGTTGCAGGTACCAGGAGTTAAGATCGAAGCTGTCTGTGGGAGCCTACAGTGAATTCAGGCGGGCAGTTGGGGGGTAGGGCACCTGCAGCAAAGAAGTGATTCTTCCAATGAGTGAATTCATTCATATATACACATAAGGGCTTTACACAATGCGTGACACAGAGTAAGCACTATACAATCTTGGTTCCCGTTACCTTGCTAGTGTGCTAGTTCCTATTCTAGGCACTTAGGATGTAGAGAAGAATGTGGCCTTTTTCCTACCTTCAGATACGCACATCGCTATACTCATTCCCAAAAGCAAAGACTGCCTCTCCGAGAACAGAGCCCACATATTTGCATTTCATTGTAATTTTAGAACCATACTGCTATAATTTAGGATTCTTTGGCTGTCCAATTAATTTCTGATCTTTATCATATTCTTGTTGCACAACAGAGACCAAGTTCAAATGAAGAAAAAGGACCAGAAGTTGCATATTATTCCTTCTTGTGCATCAAGAACAGAATGAAGAAAAACCTCTGAACATTCAGACCCCGTGCTCCCCACGTGTAGGGTTTCAGACTACAAAAGTTCTATCTTTAGGCCTCAGACGTGAGTGAATCTGAATTCCTTAAAATATGCTCTAAATCAGGGCACCTGGGAGGCTCAGTCGGCTGAGTGTCCGACTTCGGCTCAGGTCATGATCTCATGGTTCATGGGTTCGAGCCCCGCATTGGGCTCTGGGCCGACAGCTCGAAGCCTGGAGCCTGCTTGGGATTCTGTGTCTCCCTCTCTCTCTCTCTCTCTCTGCCCCTCCCCCACTCATGCTGTGTCTCTCTCTGCCTCTCAAAAATAAAGAAACGTAATAAAAAAATTGTTTAATATGCTCTAAATCTCTCCTATTGGAACACATTTCTGTAATTCCACTGTGCATTATCTTCAGACTCATAACCCTGGAAATATGATGGGGAAGAGAAAAGCAAAACAAACACACAAAACATTCACTTCTATCTGACACCTGCTGTCTATTCAGGGGGTTTGAATCTGACCAGAATTAATGTGGCAGATGGAGCCAATTGAATAGTGACTGCCACCTTCCTGAATCATTTCAGGTTATTCTGTATCTCCGTCCACATATCAGGAAGAATAAAATCACAATCACATGCGCGCGCGCGCACACACACACACACACACACACACACACACACACAGTAATCATTTATGAGAAAAGACAAGTTAGGGAAGTCGTGACTGCAGACCTCGCAGACTCAAAATCCTTCATCGTATTGACTCTAGTTTCTCGTTAAAACATAAGTGGCAAGTCTCTGTAAAGTCCCCAGTATAACTGCCCATGTGCCTTAGCCTTCAATGGCCTTCCTAGTCAGTTTTTCCAAGAAATTTGAAGCAACCCCTTCTAGTCTCAGAGACATACTTAAGGGCCCTCTCTTATCAAGAAAACCATGTCTGTGTTTCAGGAGTAAGCCATGCATCACAGGCATTATTCAAACACATCAATAAGGGCCTAAAAAATGGATAAGCTAGGTTTTTTCATCCTCTGGAAGATCTTTCAAAAGACATCACATTTTTGATTTTCAGACAGTTGTCAGGTATTCTTGGTTTCTAAGACTTTGCCTGGGTGGCTCAGTCGGTTAAGCATCTGACTTCAGCTCAGGTCATGATCTCAAGGGTCATGGGTTCGAGCCCCACGTTGGGCTTTGTGCTGACAGTTCAGAGCCTGGAGCCTGCTTAGTATTCTGTGTCTCCCTCTCTCTCTGCTCCTCCCCGCTCACTCTCTGTCTCTCAAAAATAAATAAATGTTAAAAAAAAAAAAAGACTTTGCTGATCTCTAGGTATCTGAAGGAGCACCCTGTAAAATTTCTGATTATAATGAAAGCACATTTTTTGAATAATCAATCTCTGGTGAAATTGGCTGTTAATAAACACCCATTAACTTTTTTGAAATAGCTGAAAAGGATGAGGTGGCCAATGAGTGAAAAAATGGAAGCTTCTAAGATTATAGGACTTGTTAATGTCCGAAATGGTTCAAGTGCTTTCCTTGAAATAAGGCTAATGTTAAGGTTTCGCAGGAAGTCCTGGACGCATGAGTTAAATCTCAGTTTTTATGCTAGGAATGTTCTGGTTTAAAATTAAAGAAAATGCTCTCCATATACCTTTGCCAATCTGAAACAGGGACACGTCCTTTAGAGTTTATGATGAGCCAACTTCACAGTTTTCTTCACAAGTGTTTCATGTTTCTTTGTTTTACATTAAAAAAAAAACACCAAATCTAAACGTGAACTAGCCCCAGTGCTTTTCCATTAACATTAGAATTGCTTGTCATTTATCTATTCCAGACAGACATTCTCAGAGAATATCCACCTATCCCTCCGCTCCCCACTCTAGCTAGCCCTTGGCAAGATCCAATTCAAGTAGGAGAAAAAGAGGCCTGATGTTTGGGAGAAGTGGGCCTTCTTGGCTCAACAATTACTGTCATTTGGACTAACTTTCCTTAACAAAGCCATTGTAATACAGCTTACTGGGATCTCTTTTTATTTTTTATTTTAAGATTTTATTTTTAAGTAATCTCTATACCCAACATGGGGCTTGAACTCACAATCCCGAGATCAAGAGCCCCATGCTCTACTAACCGAGCCAGCCAGGTGCCCTGAGATCTCTTTACATTTGAGCAACCAAAGGAGGACACATTAGCTACCTCCATGCCATGATCCTTCATCTTGTATAACTACTTTACAGCACTTATCTCTGCAAATTATACAGCCACAGTTGAGACAGAGGATATATGCTGAGATATAAGATATCTCTGATTCCAGCCCTACACTGCATATACCACGAAGATATGAACAGTATTTTCTCACTTCCCAATATCCGGAAACGCTGATATCGAACAGGTATTGTAATGAGTGCTAGTTGAAAGATTATACACTTAGGGGGTAAAAAAAGATGCGCTTGGCTTCTAAATCATAACCAAGATACCTCCTATATCTGTGACTAAGCTTCTTCTGTAAAATGAAAGTACTATTTCCTACTATTGAGGTTTTGAAAATTAGAGGAGTTGGGGCGCCTGGGTGGCGCAGTCAGTTAAGCGTCCGACTTCAGCCAGGTCACGATCTCTCGGTCCGTGAGTTCGAGCCCCGCGTTGGGCTCTGGGCTGATGGCTCAGAGACTGGAGCCTGTTTCCAATTCTGTGTCTCCCTCTCTCTCTGCCCCTCCCCCGTTCATGCTCTGTCTCTCTCTGTCCCAAAAATAAATAAACGTTGAAAAAAAAAATTTTTTTTAAAGAAAATTAGAGGAGTTAATGGATATTAAATGCTGAGAAAAGTATTTGGCAACAGTACTTGAAGTCTTGAAGTAAGACTTCAAGACCTGTGGTATCAATGTGATTATTACTATTAGTAGTTTCTTCTAAGCATCCATCCCCTAGTTCCAGTAAGTTCCTCCCCACCCCTCTAAATATGCATGCTCTGCTCCTGGTGAGGTTGGGTCAATGTGACCCAAGTTATTCTAATTTAAGTGAAGCCAACAGAGAGTAAAGTGGAAATTAAGATGGCTAATAATATTCAGGGAAAGAAAAAGAAAGAAAGAAAGAAAGAAAGAAAGAAAGAAAGAAAGAAAGAAAGAAAGAAGTTAGGAAAAAAGGAAGGAAGGAAGGAAAGAATGAAAGAAAACAGAAAAGAAAGGGAGGGAGAAAGGAAGGAAGAAAAAAGGGAGAAAGGAAGAAAGGGAGAGAGGAGAGAGGGAGGAAGGAAGGAAAGGAAGAAGGAAGGAGGAAAGGAAAGAAGAGAGGAGAGGAAGGGAGAAGGAGTAGAGGAGGGAGGGAGGGGAGAGGAGAGGAGACAAATGGCATCATCCATGCCCTTGAATCTATCATCTATCATCTGGATTTGCTTGTACCAATACGTTTCTTAAACTCCTTGTTTTTGTGTTTATGGCAACCAATAAAAATAAATACAACCATTGATTCTTTGTCTGCCAAAAGAAGGAGTTAGACAGAAGTATCTCCACTGAAATTCTACTATCCTGCGTTTATACGGCAGTATCCTCATCCTTCACTCAGTAACCCAGTAAAGTCTATTTGGATGGTCACGCGACTAGCTTGTTCGCTGGGTCACAACTGTTTGCCCGCCCTTACCCAAGGGTGGCTGGGGTCGTAGGCGATTTTCCTACAGCGAGACTGACACTGACCTGGAAAGTTTTTTTCAAATGCCGTCTTCTTCCCAAGGAGAAAGGGAAAGATTGGATAAAGTGCCTTCGTTTCCATTGAAAAAGAAGTAAGTTTACAGCAAATGCAGCAGGAAGGCAAGAGGTCCGGAAGAAAATGCAGAAGGCCTAACATGCCACAATGTTTCAGAATGGGAAGGCTTTTTCATGGGTTCACAGTGGGTTTTCAGAACAATGGAGGAAAAGTAGACATTTGTGAACCGGAGGTACAGCGAGCTGTCAAGCAATTTCTTTTTTAATTTTCCGAAAGCAGAAAAAGAGCCTATCAGCTCTGTGGTAGCCAGAGGATGGTGGTTAAATCACCTGAGTTTCTAAACCTGACACAATTGCTTAGAAGTGAAGAGGAAGTTAGAGGGAAGCACTTCAAGCTTGAACTCCAGTCTCCTTACCTGGGCTCAGGAGGGTAGGAGAAGGTGACATCGGAGATCCATCCTGGCTCTTCAATTCCCTGATTCTAGGAGATCCTAGAGGAACACAAGCATTTGCAGAACCTCGCCATGAAGAGGAACTCTGGTCAGGTGGGAGCTGTAAGAAGGGGAAAAAATGCCATCATTTTCCACATTCACACTAGCAACAAGATACGACATGTAATCATGGATTGGTAAACTGGAACCGTCAAAGACAGACAGCTGAGAAGTTTCAGTGAGGAGTGATTTAAAGACCTTTCTAGAAAAATGCCCCCTAAGAGAGCTTCAAAGCCTGGAGACTGAAAATTACAATATTCCTTAGGAGAGTGTCGTATTTTCTTAAGCGTTTTTAAGCGTTTTTTAAGTTGTTTTTTTTTTTCCTTCTCATTTTTTAGAGACGCGTATTAGCAAAGGACAATGTTCATGTAAGAGGCTTAGAAAGAAACAAAGGTAAAACAGTTTTCTCTTGTGCTATCATCTCTTCTGGCCTCAGGTTTGGTTTGGGTTTATTTTCTCCTCTGTGAAACTAAGATAAAGGTTGAGAAGGGTGTAGAGAAAAGGGACGAGGTGCTGGAAAAGTTCCTCTTTCAATTAGAATCTTTATCAGGAACTCTGGCCACATTGAACGTGGTAATGTTCCTTGACGCTAATGGAGCAGACACAGCAGGGGGGGCACATTTCAAGTTAATGATTCCCAGGCTTGCCCCGCCATTCCCGGTCTTAGAGATTCAAACATCCAGCCTCAGTATTTGCTCTTTTGCGGGTGCTGATGTTAATCCGCAAACAGTTTTTAAATTTTATTCACTCCATATTTTGCAAGAGGCCCTCCCCAGGGTGCACATGGTTGGGGAAGTTATTTATTGAGCAAGCCCCATGGAAACAGGGACTTGGAAATGTGATTTCTATTGACTGGAAAAGCCAAGAATGTCAATATTCATTATCCTGGCTTAGCAGGAAGCTATTTTTTCTCAATCGCCCCAACGATCCACCTTAACAAATGCACAACATCACAAGAGAAATTTAAGTAGAGTAATTAACATATTTAATCGATTAAGTCCAGAGAAATTAAATGGAAGGTCCTTTTTCTGTCTTAGCATAAATCAATTGCCCTGGAGAGGTAGATGAAATGATTTTGAGTAGTTACCAAACCTCTCTTGTCAAGGACTCTAAAGAGCACTGGAAGAAATTAAACCAGCCCATTTCTAAGTTAGTAAGTGCTCTTTTATTTAAGCCTAAAAACAAATACAGCTTTGTCTTCCCTCTGTGTCTTGAATGAATGTTTCCATGAACTTCGGCATATACTTTGAGCAATCCAACTCTGTTTTACTTAACAACAGTTACTTGGATACTTCTCATCATTTCAGAACCTGGCACCTCGAGAAAGGTAGGATTCCTAGGCACCCCGTGGGATCCCATGAAAACTCACTGCAACCGAAATCAAGTTCGTCATCTGCAAAACCTCTTAAAAGTGATTCCAATGCTGTAATGGGAGATGATTAGGTTGCAATAAGAATATTAACCATTTGTCCCTTCTACCTGAACATGATCTTATCATTTTGAGGGTGGAGAAAACATTTTGCAGTATCTTTAAATCTGACACCCAGAGTTATCTTTTAGAAGTGCCAGTAGCTTCACTGATTGAAATATCAGCTCTCAATAGATCCTTTCAATGTGGGAAACAGAGGCAGAAGAAGAAAAATTAAATTCCTTTACAACTTACAGCCCATTGACAAATCCTTGCTGCAGGCACAGTGACATCCTTCTGGGAGCGCCAGGATGACAGTTTGGTAAGGGCAAAGGGCAATCTTATCCCAATCCCCCAGGATCCTATAAGTCTACTTTAACATAAAAAATTCCTTTGGAGACTTCTTTTATCTCTACCCCCAAGATATATGTTGGCAATCACAGTCGCAGCTTCTGGCCCACTGATACACATCTGAAGGGTCTCATGACTGAGTTTTTACTAAACAGCAATAAATGACCTTTTCCTAACAGCAGCTAGCCCCTCAAAATCCTAGAAACCGAGCTTCCAAAATACCTTAACACGATCCCTGACCCCCTCCCAACTTGAAGATATACAGTCACTCTTTACAACCCCAGTGCAGTTCTTTCTGCCCACAGGTCCTGTCCCATGCTTTAATAAAACCACCTTTTTGCACTGAAGATGTCTCAAGAAGCATTCCTTCTTGGCTGTTGGCTCTGAACCCCAACACTCCAAACTGTGAGACTTAACGGAGATGATTCATTTTCAGAAATAGCACAGAAACGCTGTGCTGTCTAGTTAACAATAGGTTGACAAGCTGTTGGAAATATATATATGAACTCCCCCATAATGGGGTCCCAAACCCTTGGAAATTCACTTCCTGGTTCTTCTTTCCTTTCTCCCTTTCAGGGGCTTTCTTTCACAGGCTTTGTGATAAGCATGAGCCAAAGAACAAAGCGGGGAGGGACTGAAAGTCTCTGCATCAAATCAGGAAATGAACATGTGTTCCAGTCAGACTACTTTTTGCCTTCCACAGGCATAGGCAACCTCCAGGTAAGACGGTAACCTCTGTAGTGTTCAGCCAATGAGGAACCAGGGAAGGAACTTACCTCTGTAGTGCTCAGCCAATGAGGAACCAGGGGAGGAACTTACCTCTGTAGTGCTCAGCCAATGAGGAACCAGGGGAGGGACTTACATGCTAGGAGATAAATTGTCTGCTGTAACTGCCCCGAGTGTGCCTGTCCATCAGACACCCGCAGTTGCAAGAACATTGATTAAAGCCTCCTTTCTCTGCGCTCCAAGTCTCCACATCCCTTTGACGGGGTCAGTGGGCTTGTTTCTCACAAAACCACATCACTTCCACTTCAAATATGCACCCAGGCCTATATCATACGATGGACACGCCTGGACCCGTTACTCCTATATAGGCTTTTATTTTTCAGCTAAGAGTACAAGTAACCCCCCATATATCCATTATTTCTAATAAAGGGAAGAATACTTATACACAAAAGGTAGGTAGTATCTAGTGGCCAAATGTAAGTAGCAAATTGTCCTTGAATAGCTGACAGTCTGGAATGAATCGATAAAATAATGGTTACTAGCAGCTAAAAATCCTTAACTATTTATAAATTTTTTTAACATTTATTCATTTTTTTGAGAGACAGAGAGAGAGCACAAGCAGGGGAGGGGCAGAGAGAGGGGGAGACACAGAATCCGAAGCAGGCTCCAGGCTCTGAGCTGTCAGCATAGAGCCCAACACAGGATTCAAACCCACGAGCTATGAGATCATGACCTGAGCCGAAGTCGGAAGCTCAACCGACTGAGCCACCCAGGCGCCCCAATCCTTAACTATTTATAGATAACAGTTTCAATCTTTTTTGATGACTATTACTAAGTCATGGTTTGCCATCACAATAGTAACCAGTACTAGGTAATAACAGCTGCAAGACAAGCATAAGTTGAATATTTAAATTCATAAGGTACTTTCCTACATCATCTCATTTGATCTTTTTTTTTTTTAACACTTATTCATTTTTCTTGACAGAGAGAGATAGAGCACAAGCAAGGGAGGGGCAGAGAGAGAGGGGGACACAAAATCTGAAACAGGCTCCAGGCTCCTGCTGTCACCAGAAAGCCCAACGTGGGGCTCGAACTCACAAACCGCAAGATCATGACCTGAGCCGAAGTCGGCCCCTTAACCGACTAAGCCACCCAGCACCCTTCATTTGATCTTTACAATGACCCTTAGAAGCTATTACTGTTTCTGTCGTTTTACAAATGCAGAAATTGAGATTCAGAAGGCCTGGGGGAACTGCCTAAAGTTGTTCATATAAACCTGTGTTTTCTGATCCCCAAGTTCACGTCCTGTCTTCAAGATCACGTGGCCACCCAAACTGAGACTGAGTCGCAGTCACTTGCCAGAAGCACAGGGCAGGAGTTACCTACCACACAGGATGCCCGTCAAAGCAGGGCTTGGGAGTCTCGAAGACCAGGGTTGAGGCTTCGTTCTGCCATTGACTGGCCGAGAGGCCTTGAGAAGTACTTAACTGCTCTGCGCCTCCATCATGAAAATGGCCTGGTCAGATTGAATAAGATAATTCATGCAACGATCTTGGACTAGCAATCGGCCAATAACTCGTAACTGCTCCAAAACAGTCATATATCATCCATTAGAGGCACGCAGTCTTATAGTTACTACCATCACTCATAGATACGGTGATAAAAGAAGGATGAGGTCAATTTTAGGGAAAAAATTTGAACGGAAGGCAAAGAAGTGTGCGCATTAATTCGCCTTCAAGGTCCATCCCTTGGACCATCCCTGTCCAATCCCGTTAGTGATTCTGTGAAACCACCCTTCCTTGACCACAGCCAGTGGAGCTGGTTGGCCTGTCCCCTAATACACCACAGTTCCTCTTTCTTCTCTTATCGCCTTCTATATGTTCTATTAAGTCTCCTGCTAATCCTCCTTTACACTAAGACTTTCCATAGGTAGGGATTCTCCCAAATTCTAGCACAGTGTCTGGCATAGAATGGACACTCAGCTAAGGAATATCTGTCAAACTGAATTCATTAGAGACAGCTGCATGGTGCCTACTGCAATGGCCATTCATGGGAATGACCTAATAATGGCTTTCGCATTAGGAAGATTTTCAACCAAGTACTTTACAGGGTGGTTGATAGGAGAGGAGGGTCCAGAGGAGCACCAAGCATAGACTGGAAGAAGGATGCTACAACTGGCAAAGGGATAATGGAACTCAAAGCTAGCATTGCAGGCAATGGATTGAACAGGCCAAAGGTGAAGACGGACTTGAGGAGCGTGGGCTTGGAGGATGAGGAAGAGGCAGATTATGTCATGAGGACTGGGGTAACAAGGATACCGGTGATGTTATCATCACCACTAGGGGTCAAGACAAGTTTGCAGTGGGTAATTGATTATCGCAATTTTAACGCCATTATTTCTTTAATGATATTAATAATTCTATACCTTTTTTTTTTGCAGAATCACTATGAAAATTCACATCAGCTTAAACGTAGCCAATAATATCAGAAAGGCAAATGCTTATCTTGTCTAAAAACATTCTGTGTACAGGAAGCTGTTTTTCAACTTCTTAGATTATCTTCAAAATCCACACGTATTCTCACTCACTGTGTCCTGAAAGTTGAAATGTTATTTAAAGCCTTCAACAGGGGCGCCTGGGTGGCGCAGTCGGTTAAGCGTCCGACTTCAGCCAGGTCACGATCTCGCGGTCCGTGAGTTCGAGCCCCGCGTCAGGCTCTGGGCTGATGGCTCAGAGCCTGGAGCCTGTTTCCGATTCTGTGTCTCCCTCTCTCTCTGCCCCTCCCCCGTTCATGCTGTGTCTCTCTCTGTCCCAAAAATAAATAAAACGTTGAAAAAAAAAAATTTAAAAAAGCCTTCAACAGTTTCTCCATTAAAAATTACACTCCTCAGGGGCCACCTGGGGGGGCTCAGTTGACTTCAGCTCGGGTCATGATCTCACGGTCCGTGAGTTCAGGCCCCACGTCGGGCTCTGGTGCTGACAGCTCAGAGCCTGGAGCCTGCTTCAGATTCTGTGTCTCCCTCTCTCTCTGCCCGTAATCCATTCGCATTCTGTCTCTGTCTCTCTCAAAGATAAATAAACATTAAAAAAAATTTAAAAAAAAATTACACTCCTCTTGAACTAAGCTCCAGAGAGGTAACACAAGAGTGGTAACACTTTCCGTACTATCTAACGAAACAGTGAAACTATTACCTAGACGTTTTAGATATCACTTTCTGACTCAGTTCTCCACCCCTCAGGTTTTATTGCTCGAAACAATAAAGAATTGATTGAAGGGCTTTATTTGGAAATACGAGTATATAAGTTTTTACTATAGCTTAAGGGAGATGAAAGACCTTTAAAACACTGTCTGTCTGTGATCAACTACACAGAAAAAAAACTAAGTTTAACATCGCCCAAAACTAACACACTTGAAAAAGAGAAGTATTCCCACCCAGCCTACAGAGGGCTTGTTAAAAATGTCATGAATAACTTATCAAGCTATTAGACAAAGTCATTCACAGTTAAATGGTTGAAGATAGACCTGTCATTAAACAACAGGGAAATCATCCACTGCATTCTCAGTGTGTGGAGTGAAATGGAAAACGTTTGTAGTCACACTGAAAAAAAACGGGAGGCATTGGAAAATGTTATCCAGAGATGTAGAAAACTGACCAGTCTCTTTTACCCGCATCCATGAGCCACTCGGCAGGGAAAGAGGGTTTTCACTGCATTTCCTTTCTGCTCTCAACCAAAGCAGCACATGTCACAGCTACTTAATAACATGCTTCCTCAAAGTTTCTGAGTAATGACATTGTCTGGGCAAGGAAAATAGAACATCATGCTCTCGCAAGGGCAACTGATCAGATGAAGGGAAACTGACCAGATGAAGCCACCGTGAGTCCTGCCTGCCCTGCCCACAGCAGGTCCCAGCCAAAGGGAGGCGGGACCTCCGTAAGGGAACACTGGCCTCTGTGAAAACAGTCCCGACACTTACAATATAGAATACTCAGGAAAATGTCACGTGACCTCTACCCCCTTGACTGGGAGACGCCCATGAAACTTCAGTCTTAGGGGAGCCAGAAGCTACAGGGCAGAATTGGTCGAAGGTGCCTCCATGTACTCTTCTCTCAGTCTTGCTCAGGAGAAAAGGCATCGTCCTCCAAACAGCACTGGGCATCCCTTTTGATCCCTGAACAATGACTTAGACGTTCAATTCATGACTGCAAGGTTTGGGCTTGAAAGAGAATAATAAGCACATATCCATACATGACTACAGAGAAAGAAACAAAAATACTGCACATGTGAACATCTATACACATATGTATAGGTGCACACAAACATGCATACACAGATGTACACACATGGGTACACACATATACTATATATACATATATGCAACTGTATATACATACATATAGATGTATATAGAGAGAGCTATAGAAACACATATATATACGCATATTTGCATCTATAGATCAGCATGCATATACATACAAATAAATACATATACACACATGCATGGATATACATATATGCTTCCTGCACACAAATGTACACATACACATATATGCTTAAATATATGTGTACTCATGCATTTACATACATACATGTTTTTTGTGTATATCATGTATATGCAAATGTATAGTATGTAAGCAATACAAAGCTCATAATAACCAGTATGTTTTATAAAACCCACGAAGGACAACAGTTTCTCTTCTCCTGGAAGCACAAATCTATATACCCCTGTATTAAGCGGGTACTATCCTGGCTGGAGCAAAGAATGAAATTGGAAATTGGAAAACTGTCGTGGAAACCATGATTGTATATGGTACCCAAATACTTTAAATTTGTTTAAGTTTATTTATATATATTGAGAGAGAGAAGGCACAGGCGGGGCAGAAAGAGAGAGAGGGAGAGAATCCCAGGCAGGCTCCACACTGTCAGTAAAGAACCCGATGCAGGGCTCTAACCCATGATCCGTGAAATCATGACCTGAGCCAAAATCATGAGGCGGACACTTAACCGACTGAGCCACCAGGAGCTTGGGTACCCAAATATTTTAAAGAAAATGACAAGTAGAGATTTATGAGTTGTAAAATGATTTGAGCAACAAACCTTATTTTTTTAACAGGGACCCCTTTGCAAGTCAATGAAAGTATGGGCTTTTTGTCTAAAATCTAAAATAAAATAAAATAAAATAAAATAAAAATGATATACACATAAGTATGTATATGAAGTCAGTCAGTCCCAGATCCCCCAAAGGTTAAGAAAACTTTCCCTAAGGATTTTGTAAGTAGATTCTTCTAAGCTCAAATTCCATTCCCCCAAAAGCACAAATTCATCAGGAAAATCTTGATCAAAGTACAAACCCTCCCCTCATTTGCATGATTGCAAGTCTCTGAATGTTATTTGTTATAACTCTCTAGGACTAAAATATATTAAATATACTCAGAAATAAACAAGTGAGCAATTTTTTTAAAAAAAAATATCAGGAACCAGAGACCATGGTAAAATTTCTAACTCAAATTTGTAACATTTCTTATGGACTTGAAAAAGAGAAGAGTTAAATGTTACATAAGAAAAGCTTACATAGGAACTGTATGGTAGGAGGCATTTTATAACCTCAATATTAAATTACAGCCACAAAGCACACGTTTAGACTCATCTACGTGGTCAGACCTTACGTTGTGGAAAGGGCGCTAGGCAAATATTAGCATTTGCAAATGCAATTCCTTTCTTAGATCAGTAAAACACATCTCTTTCCTTTTTGAAATTTGGATCTGATTGCACTTCAAAGCCTTTCTCTGGGAGACCTCTAACTTGAAAGAAAAAATCAAACCATTCAAGGCAGAGGAGAAAAAGATTTTGTGCTGAGATTTGAAAAGAGCCACGAGGCAGAACTGCACTTATGCAGAGAGAAAGAACCACAGGGTACCCAATTCTGATGTTAGCGCCCACATCATCCAGGGTTTGCCCGTTTTAGAGGGCTGCAACAGCAATCTCTAACCTTCAGAGCAACCGGCATTAACCTTGTCTGGCTACCCAGTAAACTACGTAAGTAACAGGAACAGCAAAGAAACAGTCTTGGACTTGAGGACGGAGGTGCATATAGACAGGGGGAGATGATTTTGTCCTAGTGACTGAGGATAGATTCTCAGGCGCCAGCTGGATAGGTGGCCAGCTCTGGAATTTGTTAGCCTGAAGTTACCATATCACTCAATACCCCGTTCTCCTCTACTCCTGCCAGACAGGTATCTAGAAAGCAAATGGCATCCGCTACCCAGATGTAGTGCAATGCAATTAAGAATTTATCTTTCTCTGACAATTATAAGAGCAATCTTCAGAGGAAACCATCTCAACTTATAAGGATCCTACTTTATCTTAGAGTTCCATTTTAACTAATGGTTTCTAAATTACTTGAGTGGAAAATTAAGAATGCAAAACTTCACTTAAGGATGCATTAGGAACAAAGTGCTTTTGCAGTAAAACTTTCATTAAGGAAGCTATGTACACATGCATTTAAAAACACACATCTATTTCTTCAGAATACAGGTAAAGAGATAAAGTAATCTGTTTGAATTATGATGTCTGGGACCATGCTGTGCTTAGACTTCGAAAATGGATAAATTTAGGATTTTTAAAAATCAGAGTTATCCAACAGTGAGTTCCAAATGCAACCATTTTCTCTCCCACCTTCCCATTTAAGGTCTAAATGACTTCTGTTTCAAAACATTTTGATTTGGTGGGGGTGAGGGTGGGGAGAGGAGGGAGATACTACTTTGTCAAAAACAGCATTGGAGAATTACTAAATAAAAGGCAAAATTTTTTAAATACCAAATGCCTTCTAGACCAGCACTGCTTAAACTTGAATGTCTGATGTACCTACAGATCACCTGAAGATCTTGTTAAGATGTGGATTCTGATTCAGTAGGTTTCGGGAGTGGCTCAAAAATCTTCATTTGTAACCAGTTCCCTGGGGACATCAATACTAACCAAGCTCCCAGGGCCACACTTGCAGGGTCAATGAACCAGAACAGTATCTCTCAGCCTGCCTTCTGTCACCTAACACATAAAGAACATGTCTAAGTGCACAGGAAGTACTTTCTGGAGGAGGGCCGGGGGCTCTCCAAATTCCCAGGAGGTGTGGTAAAATTTCACCCCGGGGCACTCAAGAAAACATAGTAGACAAGACTTGTGACAATTATGTAGTTATAAGAAAATTTTGAGTTGGTGCTGATTTGAGACAGAAGTAAATCATTTGCAAAGCTTGCTACTTTATTACTATCAAACTGGTTAGCCTCCTGGCTATTACTGTTCCTTGGGAAAATTAAGAACCCTGATTAAATAAGTAAATACATTCCTGCCACCATTTATCCTTGAGCAACTCCACAACGTTGCTCACAGGAGAAGCACTTCATAGATAAATCAGTCTTTGAAATTGGGGGCAAATACCAGGCGACGATTAATTTAAGTCTCGTATAAATGTTAGAGATTCTTTTCCATTTCTAGGACACTTAATAAGCATGGCCTGCCTTTTCTGACTGGAAGACATGTAGTCCTGTCCCACCTTGGTTTCAGCTCTTCTGGAGGATGCCAGCTTCATTGAGGAAGGGGAACCATCCAAGAACACACAACTCACAACAAATTGTGTTTATACCACTCAGACCACTTTAAAAATGATCCATCCTAAATGTTCTCCAAAATTGGTGAAAATTTCTCCATTTATATGGAAACAGACACAGACATTTAATTTCACATATTTCTCAACTCAACTCCCCATTATTATTCAACGATTGTTGTGATGCTGTGCTGAGCACCCCCATTCTAAATTAGAGAATAAGATATCCCATCACAATTGAGTTTACAGGATTAAGCTCGACAATGTCGGTCCCATATTAATATGCCTATGTTTGGCACACAGTAGGCACACACAGAAAACTTTAATGGTGACATAAATCCAGAGACTCGATAAACAGTACTGCCTTAGAAAGTCCCAGCATGCTGAAACACATTCTCATCCCCGTGACAGGTACATGTCAGCTGTAACTCATTGAATTAATCGGGTTTTTCACTTAGATTCATCATTCTTAATGCAAAAGGCTGGAAGCGGGAAATTAAAACAGCCTCCTCCAGATCCTTTGTTCCAACAGTCCATAACTAACAAAATGACAACAATTCACTTAAGATCTATTTATCTACATCACAACACCGCTTACCATGGCGCGTGTCAGTGGGCACATTCCGTTCCTTATTTAAAATCCATCACTGGATCACCTTATATTTAAATTTAAAATAAGACAGAGTATAATTTGAGAAAATGAGGATGCCCTAACAAATCTTCCTGTTGGTTCCCAAACTGGCCCCTGTACCCAGAGGTACAGGAGAAAGAGGAAGACAGAGGCAGGTCACTATGGATGGACAGGTGGACGTTTTTAGCCAGCTAAGGAACTTTACGCCTGAGGCTTGTCATGGGGGTCCCAATGGAGGCATCTCCCCACCACCTGCCAGAATCTTACAGTTTCTAGAGAGGCGTCAATGTGGTTTAGTCAAATCTACGGTCCGGTCCGGAGCAGTGCTCAATATTGCTCTCTCAAGGCTGAGAACTTCAAAATGGCTCCAGGGCTAGGAAGCAGGAAAGGGTGGGCTTAGCGCACAACCCAAGGACAGGGGAGGGGCCAGCTTTCAGATCAGCCAGCAGGTGAGGAGTTCCCCTCTATGACCTCCTCTAACACTCCCTTCATCCAGCACCAGGGTACAGTGCTAAAAAATGTTACAGCAAAGGGTCTTCTGGGGTATGATCAACTGAGAGTCCCAGAGTTTCCATGAGGTCACCCAAGGGCCACTAAAGGGTTGGAAACCATGTTGGAGAAAAGTAACAGAAGTGAGATAGATAGATAGATAGATAGATAGATAGATAGATAGATAGATAGATAAAATCCAGAAAGGGCAATTTTTAAAAGAACGAGGCAATTTTAGATAGAGGAAGCTAGGCTATGATATTTGATCACGCTGAGCATTTTTTGTTCTGAGTCCACGTGAAACCAAAATGGCTAGTCAGTTGCAAGTGTCACCTATAACAATAACAAAACAGGAGCAGTCATGACCTTCTCCTCAGCTTCTTGTTCCCACTAGTCCTGTGGACACAGTGTGGGCACTGTATGTGCTCCCCATTCAAACAAGCATACACATAACATGAAAACAGGTGAAGGCACTTGACATAAGAATGACCCTGAAACACCTCTCCTTCTGTCTAGTGCTTTCCATTTCCATTTTGACACACTCTCAAATAGTTTCTCCCGCTGCTTTCCTTCTTCTAGAAGGAAGGAGAATTCTGACCTATGCTTCTCCCTAAAGAATCCAGGTGGCTCTCAAGGGAAAACCCAACACATCACAGCCTTCTCAACTCCATTTTCTGAAAGGATCAACACTCAATCTAGGTCAGCAATGACACAAGGAGGGGGAAAAAGTGTTTATTTGCTACTTTGTCAGCTTGGCCTCTTGTCCTTGAAGAAATAAAAGCCCACTCTGGAGAAACACTTCAGAAAACCTCTATTCAAGGAAGAATCGTGTACTCTTTTTCTTCTTCTTTCTTTTTTGAATTTTGTTTGTGCTTTGGTACTTGTCCACATATGTATTACTGTTGTTGGTGGTGGTGGTGGTGGTGTTTTAATATATGTGGAAAACAAAATAATGGAGCAAAGTTTTGAGATCTGGGCCGGACAAGAATTGGGATTAAAGCTTTGAGAGACAGATGCTAATGTTGTGTGAACACTGATCTGTTGAGGAATTTTATTTAATTAAATGGTTGGATTGGTTACAACTCGGGGCTTTTTAAATGTTTAGTAGCCAGATAGTTTTCCCCTTTCTCTAAATGCCTGCGATGGAGAAGAATGGTTTGAAGCAGACAAAGGAGAGCCCATATGGCAAGACAAGCAGGTAGTTGGCAGAAGAGGAGGGGGCCATTGGTATAGAGCCTTTCCTACCTCCACCTGCCCTCCCTAGGGTGAAGAGCCAACCCACAGAGGAAATTTCTCTGAGCACCTAACATCCCTGGTGTGATGCTGTCTGGGATGAAATTGCCTTTTCTGGATTAGCTCATACTCCACATGCAGTTCGGCCAAGGAAAGAGAGAATCTAAGGGCTGTGGACCCTGGCACAAAGCCATCCATGAACTGGGGCAGCATAAAGGGCTCAGAAAAATATGCACCTGTGGCTTTCCAGAAAGAAAATCCCTCATCATCGAAAAAGAGGGGGGAAAAAAAATCAGAGAAAGTTGATTCTGGCTTTGTTTGAGGAGTGTGGAAGCAATAATTTGGGATGTATTGAAAATGTCCCCATAGGTAATCAGAATCAATAATCATTAGGGGTGCCTGGGTAGCTCAGTCTCTGCTCTCAGCACAGAGCCCGCTTCAGATCCTGTCTCCCTCTCTCTCTGCCCCTCCCTCCCTCTCTCTCTCTCAAAAATAATTAAACATTTTTTAAAAGACCATATTTTCCATTAAAAAAAAAGAATCAATAATCACTAAACAACATGCGTGTGTCTTGGTCCATACTTTAAACCAGAGGTTGGGGCGCCCGGGTGGTGGCTCTGTCGGTTGAGCGGCCGACTTCGGCTCAAGTCATGATCTCGCGGGCCGTGAGTTCGAGCCCCGCGTCGGGCTCTGTGCTGACAGCTCGGAGCCTGGAGCCTGTTTCAGATTCTGTGTCTCCCTCTCTCTGACCCTCCCCAGTTCATGCTCTGTCTCTCCCTGTCTCAAAAATAAATAAACGTTAAAAAAAAAAACATTTTTTTAAAAAAAACCAGAGGTTACATCGTTGCACTATACGCTAACTCACTTGGATGTAAATTAAGAAAGTAAATTAAATACAAAATTAATTTTAAAAAAAAACAAAAAAAATATATGCTGTGTTAAATGTTAACATAATACGGTCTCATACAGACATATTTCTTATGTGCCATCTTGAGACCACTCAGTCAGCTACTGAGGCATCGACCTCAGTGTCCTTCTTTCTCTTAACCCTCCTATATTCACTCAAGTCCACAGTCCACTGATGTTGCCAAATCTGTCTTTCGCTTCTCTATCTCCCGCCGCCTGTGTTCCGCGTATCATCACGCCTTGTCTAGGACGAAAGCACGAGCCTCCTGCCCGCATCCCCCATTCTACCCTTTAGGACGAGCCACTGTGTGGGTTTGATGTGAAGGGGGAGCAGGGCTTGCTACCCCGCAATGCCTTTACTCCCCCAAAATAATGAATCCAGGCACCACGCTTTGTCCTCTCCCTAAAGGACACGTTTTTCAAATTTTATCAGTCACTCAACGTGTGCTAGTATTAGCCTTACCATCTTTTCTAAGATGATCATCGGGGGTTAACCCCCTACTTAAAACCTTTCATTTCAAAGGCTTTGAGACCATTGCCCTTAAGATAAAGGGAATCAAGTCCACACGACTTTTTACGTGGGCTCTAGACCTTTTACTGACATTGGCCAACCACATCTTCTTGCACTCACTGACTACATTCCTCTAAAACGTAGTCTAGCTCTAGGCACCCGACTTAGCCCTGTCCCATGACTCAGCTGTACAGCTCTTTTCCGCAAACTTGCACCTCAAATATGCATTCCTGAATGCATTCGCCAGATGGGCACAACGCTTGTTAAATTCTCGTTAGGGACCCTATTGTCTGCTATGGACCGTGGTGCACAGGAAACATTCAGCTAACAGTCACTGAGTCGTTTGAGTTGGACCTCAAAAGTTACAAATGCATTCCTCTGCTGACGTTCCCGATGCCTCTGAAGTGTTGGGAGTCCAGAGCATGGACGGGAGTAGAGGTAGAATGGATTCTGGAGATTCATGCTCTGACATTTATATTAAAAATCCTTCAGGGAGAGGGAACGAGCAGCGTATTGTAGCATTTACTCCACTGTGACTTTAAAGGATATCCTTGTCAAGGAAAAGCATGTGGAGAATTACTTAGAATAAAATTATTAAAAAAAAAAAACAGATGCAACCATTAGCAAGAAGTTAATTTTGCTTTCAAATACTTGGTTAACTTCAGAGTTCGTGCGGATATGTTCATACGTATCTCTCTTTCAGAGTCAGACGGCAAAAGAAATATGAAAGGTGTGGAAATCATAAAGCGTTCTGTGGTAGAATACGATCGTTCTTGTGTGACAGGCTTGTGCCCCCCCCCCCACACACACACACAGAGTACACAAAACTTCACTGTAAGTTTATTTTGCTTTTCTAGATCTTCTAAATTAGTGTTCGCATTACCTACCTAGTACACTGTGGGCACACATATGGTTAAAAAAAATCACGTTCCACTTGGGGTGCCTGGGTGGCTCAGTCGGTTAAACGTCCGGTTCTCATTTTCGACTCAGGTCGTGACCTCGTGGTTCGTGAGTTCGAGCCCCACATGAGCTCTGCTCTGACAGCACAGAGCCTGCCTGGGCTTCTCCTCTCTCTCCCTCTCTCTCTGCTCCTCCCTTGCTTGTACCTCCCCCCTCAAAATAAATAAATAAGCATCAAAAATATATTTAAAAATCATGTTCTTCGCATGCATAAAATCTTCTGGTGGCTGCCCACTGAATCCAGAGCATGGGTCACCACGTCATTCACCATCACGGTCATTCTCATCGCTCCGGTCCCACCAACCACCACCCTTTACTCTACGACAAGAGGCTCCCTGCAATCCGCAGACCGCCTATGATCTTTTTAACCTCCTTGACATGATGCCTATTTCTTCCTCCACTTCCTCTTTCAGTATGCCTGCCTATCTAAAATGCTTCCTGTCTCTCAAAATGCCACTCCAACATCACTCCTCCTGTAAAACCTCACCACCGTAAACATCTCTTTTATCGGTTTGCCCCAGCCCTCTTCTTCTTTCTTACTTTGGGAAAACCCATTCCCTGTGGCCTAGTTGGATACTGCTCCCACACCCCCATAGTTGGATACTGCTCCCACACCCCCACGGACAGAGCCCAGGCTGGAAAATCAGAGACCTCAGTCCCCCCCACTTTGCCCTGGTTCACCAGTCTCGGGCAGAAACTAGCAAGAGTTATAAAGGACCCTTTTTTTACAGAGGAACTGGACCAACGGTGTGCAAAATGGAAAGCAAAGAATATAAAACAAGGTGACTCTCAAGGTGACTTGAGAAGCAGGAGTTTTGTTTTAAAGAACAAGACAAAGGTACTGTTTCTGGAACCAGAGCTGGAAGTCAAAGAAAAGCCCTCAAGGCTGGTTTTGAAAGGCAACGATGAAGCGAAAGATCTGGAGGTCCTTCTGCTGTCTTACACCGTACATAAAAATCAACGAAAAATGGATTAAAGACTTGAATGTAAGACCTGAAACAGTAAAACTCCTAGAAGAAAACACAGGCAATGCGCTCCTTGACACGGGTCTTGGCAATGATTTTTTTGGATTTGACAACAAAAGCAGAGGCAATAAAAGCAAAAGTAAACAAGTTGGAAGTACATCAAATTAAAAGGCTTTGACACAGCAAAGAAAACCATCAAGGAAACGAAAAGGTGACATACAGAATGGGAGAAAATATTAGCTAATCGTATATATAATGAGGGGTTAATATCCAAAATATATGAAGAACTTCACAACTCAATACAAAAAAAAATTTTTTTTTAATGGGCAGAGGAACTAAATAGACACTTTTCCAAAACAGACATCCAACCGCCAACAGGTGCATGAAAAGGTGCTCAGCACCACTAATCATCAGGGGAATGCGAATTAAAGGCACAATGAGATGTCACCTCGTTGAGAATGGCTATCATCAACAAGCAAAGAAATACATGTTGGCCAGAATGTGGAGAGAAGGGAACCCTCGTGCCCTATTGGTGGGGCACCTGGGTGGCTCAGCTGGTTAAGCGTCTGACTTCAGCCCACGCGTGATCTCACAGTTCGTGAGTTCTAGCCCCACGTCGGTCTCTGTGCTGACAGCTCAGAACCTGGAGCCTGCTTCGGATTCTGTGTCTCCCTCTCTCTCTGCCCCTCTCCTGCTCATGCTCTGTCTCTCAAAAAGAAATAAACGTTAAAAAACTTTTTTAAAAAAAGGGAATCTAAACTGGTTCAAACACGATGGAAAACAGTATGGAGGTTCCTCAAAAAATTAAAAATAGAATTACCACACGCAGCAACCCCACACCTGGTACACATCCAAAGTAAATGAAAATAGGGTATCAAAGAGATAGCTGCGTTTCCACGTTTATCACAGCATTATTCACAACAACCAAGTTGTGTGGTTTGGACACAACCCAAGTGTCTGTCATCGGATGAATGGATTAAAACAAGAGGTGGCAGGGGTGCCTCGCTGGCTCAGTCAGTCGAGTATGCGAGTTCGAACCCCATGCTGAGCACAGACCTACCTCTAAAAAATATAGTATATATACACGATAGATTATTATTAAATCTATCTATAGATTTAGTTTCTATATTATTAAAATATTATTCAGAAATATAATAAGAAAAAGATATCCTGCCATTTTTGACAACGTGAATGCACCTTGAAGGCATTATGCTAAGTGAAATAAGTCAGACAGAGAAAGGCAAATACTGCACGATACCATTTATATGCACAATCTAAAAAAGCCAAACTCATAGAAACAGAGACTAGAATGATGGTCACCAGAGGCTGGAGCATAGGGGCAAAGGGAACATGCTGGTCAAAGAGAATAAACTTCTAGCTAGAAGATGGAAAAGTTCTGGGGATCTAATGTTTGGCATAGTGACTATAGTTAATACAATATAATATTGTCAATACAATAATACAATATATAGTCAATGAAATCATAATACTGTATCATATACTTGAAAGTTTCTAAGAAATTAGATATTAAATGTTCTCACCACAAAAAGAAATGGTAATTATGTGATGTGATGATGCAGGTGTTAGCTAATGCTATGGTGTAATATATAAATATATCAATTCAACACATTGTACATTGTAAGCTTAACAATGTTGTATGTCGATTATATCTCAGTAAAGCTGGAAAAAAATTTTTTTAAAAAACATGCTTTATTTCCCAGCCAAAAAAAAAAAAAGGTCTGAAGGTCTTCGTGCTAAATGACCTGGCACTGGGGATCGACAAAAGTCCAGGTGACCCTTGGGGCACCTGGGTGGCTCAGTCAGTTAAGTGTCCAACTTAGGCTCAGGTCATGATTTCACGGTTCATGAGTTCAAGCCACGTGTCGGGCTCTGTGCTGACAGCTCAGAGCCTGGAGCCTGCTTCCGATTCTGTGTCTCCCTCTCTCACCATCCCTCCCCTGCTCATGCGTGTGCTTTCTCTCTCTCTCAAAAAATAAATAAACATAAAAAAAAAGTACAGTTGACCCTTGACCAACATGGGTTTGAATTGTGCGGGTCCACTTATACGTGGAGTTATTCAATAAACACAGTACAACACTGTAAATGTATGTTCTCCTCTTTATGATTTCCTTAACAATATTTTATTTTGTCTAGTTTAATGTATTATAAGAATACAGTATATCATATATATAGCACACAAGATATGTTGACCAACTGTTGATGTTATATTTAAGGCTTCCAGTCAACTGTAGGCTATTAGCAATTGGGAAGTTATACACAGATTCTTGACTATGAGGGGATCAGCATCCCTAACCCCCACATTGTAATCAAGCAGGCCTTCATACATAATGGCACAGCAGCATAGTGGGAAAGAGACAGGCTATAGAATACACAGATTCTGGACCTTTCCAGCTTCATTACTTTGAATAAGATGTCTGAATTTTCTGGGCTTCAGTTTGCTCCTTATTAAATGGGGATAATAATGTGACAAAAGCAGACTTTTGTAAGGATTATGAATGATAGACACAAACCACTTAGTTCCGTGTCTGAAGCAAAGTAGTGTCTCCATAAATCCTAGGTTTCGTGACCATAATCTTTAAGGCAGGAAGGGCACGTGGGTAATTAAGGTCGGTTAAGTGTCCAGTTCTTGATTTGGGCTCAGGTCATGATCTCAAAGTCCATGGGTTCAAGCCCCGTGTTGGGCTCTGAACTGATAGCACGAAGCCTGCTTGGGATTCCCTCTCTTTCTTTTCCCCTCCCCTGTGTTTCAAAATAAATAAGTAAACTTTTTAAAAACTACTTAAAAAACAGGGGCGTCTGATTGCCTTAGTCGGTTAAGTGTCTAACTTCACCTCAGGTTCGAGCCTCGCGTTGGGCTCTGTGCTGACAGCTCAGAGCCTGGAGCCTGCTTCCGATTCTGCGTCTCCCTCTCTCTCTGCCCCTCCCCCGCTCGCACTCTGTCTCTCTCTCTCTCTCAAAAACAAATAAACATTTAAAAAGGTTTTTTTTTCATTATTAAACAAATAAAAATACAAATGCCAATTCCTGAGCCCACAACCAACTACTAAGCCCACTGAACCAAAAATGGGGCCTCCAAATCTGCGTTTTAACACCTTTTTCCGGGTTCTTCTTAGATAAGAATCATAAACCTGAAAAAGGTCTAAACTATGGCGGGGATCAAAGAAATTAAGACAAAGGCAAAAGGTAACGGGGAAGGCAGATGGGAGGGACAGGGGGCTCCCCACTATGCAGAAGCAACAGCAGCACTAATATCAATATGTTATTTGCCAGATTGTTCTAACTACTTCCCACATAACAATTTTTAATCCTCACAACAGCCCTAGGAAATATGTCCTGTTGTCATTCTCACATTTCAGATGCAGAAACTCAAGTTCAGAGAGATCACGTAACACAGCTAAGAACACCCAGCGATTCAAGGGTGAAGTTACGATTCAAACCCAGGCAGGTGATTTCCATCGGACAAGCCCTCAGCCACTGTGGCCCAGGAAGAGACGCCTCAGCATTGTCCCAAATGCTACCGTCAGCCCCACCAAGTATGTCACTATGAACACAAGCCTGGGAACCGCCTCGTGTTTGCCTTCTGTCTCCCCAGTACAAACACAGCCACACACCCATGTCTGTCCCAACAGGGCCGCACTCCCAGCCCACGTGAATCCGCGGTCCGTGAGCCCCACGGGAGCAGGGCCTTGACTCCGTTTTCACCCAGCTATCCCCAGGGTCCATGGAACAGCATGCCATCAATAGGCAGGCACCTAATAAATAGAGCTGAGTAGTGGATATCCCAGGGCAGGCTCAGAATCCAACTTCCGTACGTTCTTCAAACTACAGGAATAAACATTTGCAACTCCACTGCTCACTCACGGAAGTTCTTTCAAGTTCCGTACATGTAAATATCATCTAACCCATAAACATAGCTTCTCCTGCTTCTGAAGATCTTCAGAGGCTCCCCTTTAAAACATACTCATTGCCGTAAAGCCAGAGTCAGGTTCAGCCGGTGTTTACTGCATACCTACTGTGTGCCCAGAACTATGTGGGCAGTGTGACTAGTGCTTTTCAGCCTCACACTGCAGGTGCTTAATCAATATTCGACAAACTCTCTGACTTTCACATTAGGATGCCCTTGAAAAAGAAATGATACTGTCCCAGATGATGTAAGAATTTACAAGACCCAGACCCAGGACTTCTGGGTGTCAGGTCAATGTCCTCTCCACCAGGAAACATAGAGATGGTTTAGTAAGCAAAGAGTATAACACAAAAGCACCACAAGCTTTAGGCTGATCATCTAACTGCAACAGTCTCCATTTTAATTCAATCCTACGCAACACGGAAAATTAATTTAAAGCTTAGAGTGCCTTATATTCCTGTAGTACTTATTTTCTCTTGACTGGATTCATCTGAATTAATTTTCAAAGGGCATTTTTTGGAAAGGTGTCAAGTCATTTATTCAAATGCTCTCTCCATACATCCTACTCTACCTTAAATTTGCATTCGTTTCAAATACGGGAAAAGCACATCTAAAATGTGACGGGGAAAACACCAAAACAACATTTGATACAATGGCTTATCGTGACACTAATTCATGGACAATTTATCAAATGCTGCTAATGGATCGCAGAGATGACTACACAGATGGGGGATGATGAATCCTACCTTCCCAAGTGTAGGCTGGACCCAGTGACTCACACTTCATGAACAGAACACAGCGGAAGTGAAAGGGATGTCACTTCTGAGATTAGGGTACAAAGGACTGAAGCTATCTTGCTGGCACCCACCTGGCCTTGGGTTTGCCACCCTGATGAAGCCGGCCGCCATGCTGTGAAAAATTCTATAAGCAAGCCCCCATGACAAGGGTCACAGGGCCCCTCTGACCAGCAGCCAGAGAGGGACTGAGGGCCTCAACCCAGTCAGTCATGAGCTAAATCCTGCCTGCCACCTTGTGAGTGAGCCGGAAAGCATGTCCTTTCTAGGCAAGTGCTCAGGTGACTTCAAGCTTGTAGGAGTCCCACCTGGATTTCTGAGCCACAGGAACTGTGACGTAATACATGTGATGCATGTTGCTATGGCCATGATTCATCACCGTTACACAACAACAGAAAACTAATACGGCATGCCTCTGTCGCCTGGTCCCATCCGTGGGACCTCCGCTGGCATCAGCTGCAGCTGCAGTGAACAGTTCCATGTGAACTCAGACCCACCTCCAGCTGGCAGAATCCTGCCCAGAGCACACACAGCACTTCCTTCCCCCTTCTGTCCCAGGGCCCGCTGCGGTGCCACACGATCCCTCGGCTGAAAGAGCAAGGAATTTAATGCCTCTGGTGCCACCACACAGAGGGGGGGCCCAAGCAGGTGGATAAATGCCCCAAACTTCCACCCTTCAGATGGACAGTTTTAGAAGGCCCTCTGCACATCTCTTAGGAAGCTGCCAATGAGTCAGCGGAACTGAGCCGTCATTGCCAACAGCAGTAAGGCTGATAAAAATCCTTGTGGGGTCCTTGTTCCCCTCCCCGGAATGCTTCTCATATCCCCTTGGTCACGTTTTGCATGATCGCCTCTCAAATAAACCACCAGCATCTGAAGTCTTGTCTTAGGCTCTAATTTTGGAAAAACCATACTGAGCCCATGATGATTCAACTGTCCACCGTGGTAGGACTCCCATAAGAAAAATGGCTTATGGAAAGCCAAGGGGGTGGTGAGGGGAAGGAGTATGGGGCATATTTAGGGGATGGCAAAAGGGACAGTTTGCTTAGGACAGAGTTTACAAACTTGTCCAAGAGACGTGGGTTGTTAATGCAGATGCCATACCCCTTATCAATTCTTAGAGAACCCAATTCCTGGGAATAGGCTGGGGGTATATGTTTGGGCGACAGTGGGTCTGCGAAGTCTGGGCCTGTCGGGGGTAGGGGAGGAAAGAATAGAGCAGATCTGGTCAAAGCCATAATTATAAAGAACCTCAAAATCGTCTTGAAAATACTGGAATGTATTCTGAATGCAACAGGGAGCCATTGAGGGTTTCTGAGCAGAGGACTATGACGATTTAGGCATTACGAAAGGGAGCAGTAAACCATAAACAGATTTCCTAAGGCAAGAGTTTGGAGAGCTATAATATCATGGATATGAAGGCCAATGTAGAAGTTATTGCACGAGTTCAGGTGATGTGGAATAGAAATTCAACTGAGATAATTGACCAAAAAAAAAAAAAGAATAGCATTTTATAAAATCGGCCTGAAATTTAAATTAAATAGGCTTGCTTCACAACATTTTCCTCTGTGCTGCCTGCAGACTACGTTTGTAGGGCCTCTGTGCATTTCTTTATCATTCTTGGCATGCAGTATTAATCTCTTTCTGGTAATTAATTACTATTACATTACTCTCCAAGTTATAGAATTTTCTCAGGGGAAAACTCTACTGTGCACTTAAAAAAAATGGATGGTTATTTATGTAGCTGGACCGCTTGGAAACATTTACATTTTTCCTTTATGATGATTAAAGCCTAATGCAAATAGAGTTTTTAACATGGGTTCCAAACATATTTTTTTTATGTGTATAATTGGAAGTTTGACACTTACCTGAGTGTTAGTTTGGAAGTGAGGCAGATTTTCTAATTAAATCAAAGAAGAAATTCATTACCGCTTTAAAACAAAATGTTAAAACAAAAAGAAAGAAAGAAAGAAATCCCATCACAGCCTTTTCGTCTGGGCTGTATTTTGCTCACATATTTGTTTGTTTGGTGGGCGAAAGGATTGGACAGTAAACTATCAAGAGAGATTGCCCGCATTCTTAAAGACAAATTTTATTGTTGCTATTTTATTTTTAATGTTTGTTTACTTATTGTGTGTGTGTGTGTGTGTGTGTGTGTGTGTGTGAGAGAGAGAGAGAGAGAGAGAGAGAGAGAGTTAGCATGCGCATGCAAGGGAGGGGCAGAGAAAGAGGGAGAGGGAGACTCCCAAGCAGGCTTCACATTGTCAGTGCAGAGCCCAACGTGGGGCTCAAACTCATGAACTGAGAGATCATGACTTGAGCCAAAATCAAGAGTGGGACGCTTAACCAGCTGAGCCACCCAGGCACCCCTATTGCTACTATTCTAATAACAAAGCCATCCTCTCTCTCCCCTCTCTCCTCTCATTGCCCTTCCTCTTTTCCCTTTCTCTCGTTTTAGAACACTTGGAAGTACGAGACACAAAAATATCAATTAACCTCAACTGAGACGCAGCCCCTCCCTTAGGCACATCCGAGTACAATGTAAGAATGAAGCCTGTAGAGGAGTGGAGTTGGCCCTATTAGCTTTCATGCCAGCCATGATGTTTGCATGCTGTGTGCCCATGGACAAGCATAGCTCATTTCAACCTCATGGGATATCTATACAGATCGAATTAAACAACATGGACGAGACTCTTGGAAGAAAGCCTGATGTCCGGGGAGCACTCTGCCCGTATCACACCTCACACCATGCCACAGAGGCAGCTTGCCACCATCTCGGCTGCAGGCAGTAGCAGAAGGGGTTCCGGGGCGCATGGGCTCTTCCACGTCCTATTATGGTCGCCTTGTTCATAGATTCCTCTCCACCACCCTCACGGATAACACTGAGTCCCCACGGTCAAGCCTTCATGGTCTGTCAGGATAAACGGAAGTGTGTATATTTACTGCAGAATGAGGGAGCTGAGGTCCTGCATGAATCCTTACACTTTTATCAGCATGGAAATAGGTTGTGCTTCTGTTTCTCACCTGACTCAGAAGTTATTCTTTCCTCATTATTTCTGTTGTAATAGACACTGAAATTAAGCAGCATCTTATTGGACTTTTTAAGGTGGTCTAATTGGGGGTAAGGAGAATAAGACACTGCTACTCTTGTAGTCAAACTGGATTATCCTCAGAACAGAGCTAACTCAGGGGGATCCACACCCTCTCCTGTTGCCCTAAATCATCCAACTATGTATGTGCACAATCCCACAAACCCTCCGCTTGTCACGAGGAGGCCAACTGGTCAATCTATGAATGCGCTATTATTAAGCATTTAGTGTGATTCATGGAAACAGAAAACCTAATGGAGACCAGAAGGTATTCCAAAAATGAGGATACAAGCCAGAGAATTAAGAAAGAAAGAGGCAGGGGCGCCTGGGTGGCGCAGTCGGTTAAGCGTCCGACTTCAGCCAGGTCACGATCTCACGGTCTGTGGGTTCGAGCCCCGCGTCGGGCTCTGGGCTGATGGCTCAGAGCCTGGAGCCTGTTTCCGATTCTGTGTCTCCCTCTCTCGCTGCCCCTCCCCCGTTCATGCTCTGTCTCTCTCTGTCCCAAAAATAAATAAACGTTGAAAAAAAAAAAAAAAAAAGAAAGAAAGAGGCAGAGACAGAGGGAGAGAGAGAGAGAGAAGGGTTGAAAGAGAGAGAGAGAGAAGTTGACAGTGTTCAGTAGAGAAAAGATCAGCAGAATAATTAGCTTTGGACACAGCATACCAGGTTTAATTAACAGCAAGGGAAAGCATTAAGCTAGTGAATTCAGGCAAATATATATTTAGGAAAACAGCCAAAGAAACAAGTAGGTCTTTGTGACGTTTATATTCTTGCAACCACAGACGCTGGATGAGCCATGAGCACGATTAGAATTCCATCAAATGAAGTGGGAAACATAACTGAGTCTAAAGGCACCCACCCCAGTCCTGGTGGCCTTCGCAACCAGACATCCTTTTCACGCAAATAACGTGGAAATATGAAAAGGCATATATTAAAAAAATAAACAATTAAGCATTGTTCACAGAAAGAGCGACACGTGGTGCGACCAGAGCCATATGAGGAATGGTCCAGAGAGGAATTTGGGAGGTGTGTCTGCAGTAAGCAGGGAATGAAATCTTGAGGGGTTTAGAAATGCAAACAGTTGGATGAACCCCCAGACTTGAGAGTTTCTGTGTTGCAAATGCATATTAACTTCCTTTTAGTCCGCGTGCATAAAGTAAGTGTTTGCAAATCGGTGGCCATTGCTCCCAAGAAGCAAAGTCCCAGTTCTGGGGAACACGTGGGCTCATTTTCCTAGGGTCAAAAATTTGCCTGAATAGCTAGAAATCTTGCCACTGTCCTGTACTGAATATCCTCCCTAGTCCTTCCTCCAGCTAGGGACCAGGGTAGATGGACAGGGGCATCAGTAAGAACAGAGGAGAGAGACAGAATTTCCATCTGTCTTCTCTCCAAAACCGCCTGTTGGGCAAGGACTGTGTCGTTTCCCAAGGTGAGCCAACAGTGAGTGTGGCTGTGAACACAGACAGGCTTGAAAAGTAAGTAAGATGAAGAGAAAAGGCACCTAATGGCCATCCTCGTGCGTTTGGAAAGGCAGCTGTGGAAGGGAAGAGGCCGGAATGAAAACGCACCCATGCTTTCAGCTGTGGTGATCATCGCCAGCCTGTGAACTTGGTGGCAAAGGTGAAAGGGAATTTGCGACTGTCCCATAAAAAGCAATAAGGCATATGGGTGCTGCTGTTGTTTGCTAACTTTGAGGCTTACTATCTGTCCAAGGCTGTGCCAAAGAGTTACATGCACAATCTTATTTAGTCCTTAGAAGTCCGAGCTTTTAAGATAGATACTGTAATTATTATTCTAGTTTTACAGGTGAGGAAAACTTGAGCCCAGGAAATCTTAGAAACTTGGCCATAATGGGAAAAGTCATAATGGGATTCCCAAATGGCAGCACCGAATGCAAACCAAGACGATCTTAGTCACTCTTTTTCTTCCCTGCTATCCCCCCTCCTAATTTAATCCTGCTAAGTGAACATATTAATGTAATCTGTAGTGAGATCCTAAGCTTGTTATCAGATTCATCTACGATAAGAAATCCCAAAAGATTTAGGGGTAAAATATTATGACACTCAAGGCACCTGGGTGGCTCAGTCAGTTAAGCCTCCAACTCTTAGTTTCGGCCCAGGTCATGATCTCACGGTTTCGGGAGCTCGAGCCCCATGTTGGGTTCTGTGCTGACAGTGCAGAGCCTGCTTGGGATTCTCATTTTCCCTCCCTCTCTGTGCCTCCCCCACTTGCGCTGTCTCTGTCTCCTTCAAAATAAATAAATAAACTTAAAAAAAAATTTTTTTTAAGTATTACGACACTCACATTTCATAAAACTAATTACCTGGAGACACATGTTTTAGAAAGCAAATAAAGAAGAAAAGAGGAAGCAGTGACAAAGGATCATTTATTTGTGGAACTTCTCAATCTCCAGGAGCATGTGAAAGAATCCCACATTTGTTACTATGGCTTTCCTTAAGTTATCTCCCTTTGGAGACTTTCTCGAAGCATATATCTTTTATTTTACAAGGGAAGGAGAACAGTAGGGCCTCAGTACAGAGATTAAAAAGAGAGCCCGCTGAAGGGACATATAAGAGAAAAGCAAAAGGAATCTTATTTTAAATTACATTTTCTTTTAATATTGAGCCCACTACCAAGATAAACCAGATTCTACTTCCAAAGAATAAATTTAATCTAAAGAAATCCAGGTTGGTTTTGTTTTTTTTTTTTTTTTTCCTTTTTGAAGCCACTGAATTCAAGACAGCTTTATGAGAGCTATGCCAAGTGCACAGTAGACACTGGGCTATGATAACACAAAGGTGTGGTTTTCTCTTATAATCACGTAAACCACAGGACTATATGTGTATATATACACATATATCATATAGTATATATATATATATAGTACATAGTGTATATATATTTATGTGTGTGTATATAAATATATATATATATATATATATATATATATATATATATATATATACACAGAGAGAGAGAGAGAGAGGGAGGGAGGGAAGGAGGGAGGGAGGGAGGGAGCACAATACTGGTGCAGGCTTTGCTGTCATCAGGAAAGAGAGAGAAAGGAACAACCGTGGTATTTAAAGAGAAATGACATAGTATGTTTCTAGTTCTAAGCAGCAACATGAGTTTATCCACTTACCTACACGCCTAACTCAAATTCCCAAAATCTTCTATTTCATAACAGAAACCATAAGGGAATCAGCCAAGTATGTGCAATTTTCTATCACCAAAAATTGAAGTTAACATGAAGTTAACATACAAAAGAGATATACAAACTCAGTAATCTCAAAGCAAAGTTCTCCAAATGAAAGCAACTATGGAAAAAAAAAAAAAAAACAAACACATAAAGGCACTATTGGAAAAAGCCAAGTGGTGGGAACCAGGGAAAACCGAGTCATGCTATCTGGGGGTGGAATGGGAACAAATTTTAATCTTTGTGCACAAGTCAAGGGAAGTGTTTGCTCATTCTTCAAGGTTACATTTCGGTGGTATGATCAGTAAAAAAATAACAGAAAATATTTGAGTGAACAAATAAACATATACACCCCCCCTCCAAAACACAGATAAAAACTAAACCCAAGTACCTTGTGAGTAATAAATATGAAAACATACAGCCTTACTTAAAAGACAAAAGATCTTACATTATAATTAAAAAATTAACTAAATGCTCATTACAGGAAACACAACTAAAAGAAACAGGAGAAAAAGAACTAAAAAGAAACAGGAGAAAAAAAAGAGTAAAACATTTACGGAGCATTTAATGCTTGTCAGTCATGTTCCAAGCCCTATAAAGATTTTTATTTTGTTATCTTAATACCAACTACACAAGGTACGTACTATTTTATTACTGTGTTGCAAGTGAGAAAACAGAATCACAAGGTCACTAAATAACTTTCTCAAAGCCACACAATTCACTCAGCAGGTGATCCACGAGGTTTCTGCCTTAGGTACAAAAAGAAAAAAGAAAAAGGTAAACCATAGCTGATGAATTCAAGCAAAAAAAGAAAGATGTGCAATATTAACATAAACACTACCATTTCTCCATTGTTTGGTGCTGAAATATTCGAACAGGAAATTGTACACACGTTCCCATAAAACAAAGCAAAAAAAAGAAACAAACACAGAAGAGACATGACAAATAAACATTTATAACAAAATTCAAGTGATTGAAATATCCTTATTAAAATATACAGAATACAAGGTAATTCAACCAGATCATCAACAGTATCTACAGAATTTTAAATTGACAAAAGGTCATATACGTAAATGCCATCAGTTTTTATAGAAGGAATAGCCCCAATCTTCCCAGAGAGAGTAAGGACCAACCATTATAATTTTCCATATATAAATGAAAGAATACACAAATGAACGGATAGCTCTTTCAGTTTTTGACAGTTCAAGTTGATTAAAAAAAATTATTTTGTAAACGTAATACATACTTTGTTATTTAAGAAAGCACATGCACAATTAAATTCAAAAGGCAGAAACTTCCTGACTATAATGTAATAAATAGTTTTAACTAGAAATAAGTGAAGTAAATCACTTGGTTTAAGGATGTATAATATGATATCCTATGAGGTAGGTAAAAAAAAAGCACACGTGTATGGTGGCACCTGGGTGGTTCAGTTGGTGAAGCGTCCAACCTCAGCCTAGGTCACGATCTCGTGATTCGTGAGTTCAAGCCCCACGTCAGGCTCTGTGCTGACCGCTCAGAGCCTGGAGCCTGCTTCCGATTCTGTGTCTCCCTCTTTCTCGCTGCCCCTCCCCTGCTCGCTCTCTCTCTCTCTCTCTCTCTCTCTCTCTCTCTCTCAAAAAAATAAATAAATAAATAAATAAATAAATAAACATTAAAAAAAAAAAAGCACATGTGTGTGTCCACATATAAATGCAATGAGAAAAAGATGTGGGAACTGATGAATGTGAAGAACACATGAGTGAGAGACACCGGGTGGCTCAGTCAGTAAAGCGTCTGACTCTTGGTTTCAGCTCAGGTCATGATCTCATGGTTTGTGAGTTCGAGTCCCAAGTTGGGTTCTGTGCTGACAGCGTGGAGCCTGCTTGGGATTCTCCGTCTCCCTCTCTCTCTGCCTATCACCTGCTTGTGCTCTCTCTCGCTCTCTCTCAAATAAATTAGCTTTAAAAAAAAAGAACACGAGTGAGCTTTTATTTTCACCAATGCTTCCACGTGTGTGTATTTTTACACACACTTATTTATACACATTACACAGTTGGAAAAATGCATTAAATATATCAATGTCTGTATTTCCTGGAGGGTACATCATATCTACCTACTAATCTGCACACTATTTCTCTGTAAACTCTTCAAATTATTCTCAGAAGTAAAAGATAATTTTGTCATATAAATAATCTTTCGTTCCCCCCACCCCTAAAAAAAGCCTCACTGCATTATGATTTTTCAAGGAATGTAAAAGTAGTGAAATTAATTTGATAAGTAGAATGTGAGCCTTTTAACTAGGAGTTACTGAAATGAAATGAATATCCATGTCTCTATGACTGCCTTTAAGAGATTCATTTAAAAAAATGAAATATTACAGATACATTCATTTTTATATCCCAACACATTCCTTTAAAGAAAAAAAATATAGCATCTTTTTTCCCTAATTTAAAAGTTAATTACCATGCTGTAATTGTGAAGTTTGCTTTACGAAAAAAAAAAAAGGAATCTATCTCTTACCATCTTTAAATTTAAAATAACTTGATGACAGTAGAAGTAATCATTACATCCTTCCAGTGTCAGAGTCCCAGATGGCATGATAAAAAAATGAATAATCAATAACAATTTAGCACTCATTATGTTTATAGAAAATTATAATGATTAGATTCAACTTGTGCACATATTTTCCAAAAATGCATTTATGCATAAAATTATATTTTGTTTAATTTTAATTACACGTTACATTCTTTTAAAATGTAATTATCAAGGTATATTCTCCAGTTCCATAAATTACCCCATGAATAAAACAACAACAATTCAAACTACCATCAAAAAGGTACAAATGAAGGCATGTACGATCCGAAAAGAGAAAGTCTCTTAAAGCTCTCGTGAATATGATTGCAATTATTTATGCATGATGAATGGCAGACAGGGCTTCCAAGAATAAAGACAAAAGTTGTGACATAACGATCCTGGGGTAGGGGCGGGATGGGGAATGTCTTCTGTCCGCGTAAGTTGGTGCTTTTACCAGGATCATGTGATTTGAAAAGAAAATTGAAAATAGAAGAAAAATTTTAATGAAGAACATGGCCAAGCCAATATTTTCAACAGCTACAAATAACTGACTCAGATGCTTTTACTCGGTTCAAAAAGCAATGGGGAGTCATAACAGAAAAGGAACAGTGTGTATATATAGTGCTTCATTTGAGGGAAATTGATTTGATAATGTACTATTAAAAGGTCAAGGAGGGGCGCCTGGGTGGCTCAGTCGGTTAAGCCTCTGACTTCCGCTCAGGTTATGGTCTCACGGTTCATGGATTCAAGCCGCACGTCGGGCTCTGTGCTGACAGCTCAGAGCCTGGATCCTGCTTCAGATTCTGTCTCCCTCTCTACCCCTCCCCAACTCACATCCTCCCCCCCCCCCAAAAATAAATAAACATAAAAAAAATTTTTAAGGGCACCTGGGTGGCTCAGTTGGTTGAGTGCCTGACTTCAGCTCAGGTCGTGATCTCACTGTTTATGGGTTCAAGTCCTGCATCGGGTTCTGTACTGGTAGTGCAGAGCCTGCTTGGTATCCTCTCTCTCCCTCTCTCTCTCTGCCTCTCCCCGACTTACTTTCTCTCTCTCTCTCTCAAAAATACATAAATAAACTTAAAAATTTTTTTTCAAGGAAAGGAAGCCTAAATTCAAGGCAGTCAACTGAATCATGACTATTCTGGTAGTTCTCAAACTTTAGTTTGTGCATCAGAATCACCCGGACCATTGTCAGAACAGAGATTGTTGGCACCCATCCCTAGAGTAGGTCTTGCATTTCTAGAAATTCCTAAGTGTTGCTGATGCCTCTGGTCCGGAGACCACACCTGGAGAGCCACTGATCCAGTAGTTTACTGAAAGTGTAAGGAACACCTGAACTAGTATGGTTCATTAAGATCATATTGAACTAGAAAAGACAGAAAATCTAACAGGGTCTAGACTAGAGTGTATTTATTTCTCTCCCTTACAAATTCGGGAGGAATGTCTCCATGGCTCACACAGTTGCTCAAGAACGTCACTAAAAAGCCAAACTCTTTCGCACTTCAGATCTGAATGGTATGTGACTTTTATCCTCATGGTTGCAAGACAGCTGCTGCACCTCCAGTCATTGTATCCCTGTCCTGGGCAATAGCAAAGCAAAGCAAACCTCTCTCCTGGATGGGCTTTTTGTTTTTGTTTAGAAGGATTATCTTCCCCAGGGGGATTTATACCAACATCTCAATAATAAAGTGCGCTTACAGGACTTTCTCTCTCCAACTCTAAAGGTGATTGGATAGAAAGCAAAGCAAATTATTGGCTGTCAGATCTGTCCTTTTGAACAAAATTAGGATTCGGCTAATAAAAAAGTAGTCATGATGGGCACCTGGGTGGTTCTGTCGGTTAAGCGTCCGACTTCGGCTCAGATCATGATCTCACGGTTCCTGAGTTCCAGCCAAGCATCAAGCTCTGTGCTGACAGCTCAGAGCCTGGAACCTGCGTCCGATTCTGTGTCTCCCTCTCTCTCAGCCTCTCCCCTGCTCGCACTCTGTCTCTCACTCTCTCAAAAATAAAAAAAAACATTAAAAATTTTTTTTAAAAAGTAGTCATGGGCATTGGGTAGGGGATTAGCAACATCTGCCACACAGAAGAGTGACTGTAGACACGAGAGGCTAGAACAAGAATGCATAGATCTGCAACACTGATTTCTAAATTCCTCACATCTTTCCAACCCCAGCTTAAACATAATTCCTTGATGAAGCCTTACGGGACCCACAACTTTCAGTTTAAGGGCTCCTGGTATTTAGCCCTATGGCAACTAGAATAATGAGGCACCAGGAAGTTGATTGAAGACCAGAACATCCAGGGCAGATGGGGCTCCTATCCACAGACAGGAGGTTTATAGCAGCAGCTTTCAGCCTTAGTGGACCTGCTTTCCAAGGAGTCAAGAAGGCTGCTAGTATGAGTGTTGGAGCCCAGGAGACAGGCGGTAGATGGGCTCTGAAGCCAGGGGTGGAGGGAAAAGCATGACGAAGGAGTCTCTGCTTTGTTTGTCTTTGGGAGAAATATTATAGCCCTTAAAAAAGAACAGGATACTATTAAAAAGGAACGATGAGAACATCTTTTAAGAGAGAGTTTGGAAATTGAGAATATGACACAGAAATCAACAGTTCTATGGAGAGACTGAGAAAAAGGTAAGAGCTCAGCGTCATGGTAATGTACTAGATGAAGGTGAGCACGTTTTCTACATGAGAAAGCCAAGGGAGAAAACAAGATAGGAACTAAAGAGTTGAAGACATGAATAAAAAGATCCAAGAGGCCCAGCATTCGGCTAACAGGAGTTGGAAAAAGGTAGGGAACAGAAGTAACAAGAGAGAGACGATAACCAAAGAATAATAGAATACTACTTCCCTAGTTGAAGAAAAGCATCCGTCCTCAGACTGGAAGAATGTTTTGAAGTACCAGGTAGAAAAAATAAGATACAATCAGCACGCTAACAATGAAGAAGAATTAAAAATATTTACAGAAAAGGGGCGCCTAGGTGACTCAGTCGGTTAAGAGTCTGACTCTTGATCTCAGCTCAGGTCTTAATCTCAGAGTCCTGAGTTCAAGCCCCACATTGGGCTCCATGCTGGGTGTGCACACACACACACACACACACACACCACAGTTACAATTATATATATTTATATATACACACCTCACATAGTTGTAATTACATATATAAATATTATATATATATATATATTTTTTTTTTTTTTACAGAAAAGGGAAAACAAAAGACATTCTTCCTACCGAGGAACAAAGAAGACTACCAGAATTCACTAGAAACTTAGATACTAGAAGACAACAGAGTTTAATGCCTCCAAGTTGTGAGAGGAAAAGTTGCTGAACTCAGAATTCCATAATCTTCAAATTGATAATAGCAATTTATAACCAATTAAATTTCCAACCAGGAGTAAGGGCAAAGGAAAGATGATATTAGACATGTAGGAATTTTTTAAAGTACTGTCAATGTACCCCATATATTTCTTCCAGTTTTATTGAGATGTAATTGCCTTCTAACACTGAATTAGTCCAAGGCATACAAGATAATGATTTGGTATATGTATATATCGTGAAATGGTTACCACAATAAGTTAACATCAGTCACCTCACATAGTGGCAATTTTTTTTCCCTTAATAAGTACTTTTGAGATTTACCCTCTTGGCAACTTTCAAGTATGCATATGGTGGTATTGTGAACTCTAGTCAGCAAAGGTTACACATTACACTCCCATAACTTATTTACCTGATAACCAGAAGTTTTTATCCTTTGAATGCATCCTACATTGAAAAAAAGAAAGGGGTGCCTGGGCGGCTCAGTCAGTTGAGCGTCCGACTTCGGCTCAGGTCATGATCTCACAGTTCGTGGGTTTGAGCCCCGCATCAGGCTCTGTGCTGACTGCTTGCTTAGAGCCTGGAGCCTGCTTCAGATTCTGTGTCTCCTTCTCTCTCTGCCCCTCCCCAGCTCATGCTTTGTCTTACTCTGTTTCTCAAAAATAAATAAATGTAAAAAGAAAAAAAAATTATAAAAAAATAAAAAGAAAAGAAAGAAAGAAAGAAAGACTCAAAGAGATGCCCCAGAAAATTTAAAGGAATACCACCCAAAAAGGAATACCATAGGAGAACCTGTTGTATGTTTTTTTTCTTTTACTACATACATTGATTACTTTCATTTCTTTAAAAAAAAAAAAAAAAAAACAAAACCACTCTGAACATAGGAGTTGACAGAGGTGTTAAAAGAACCAAGGGAATACACAGAGAAACAAGAAAAGGAGATGATTTCAGGAAGTGGTGACGAAAAGCCAACGTAAAAATTAGTGCAGACATTTTTAGCAGTTGTGTTCAGAAAAGTTCATGGGATTGGACCAATATGCCACTGTCATCACCAGAAGGCCGAAGATCTCTTTAGGGGTGGAGAGGAGCAAGAGAAACAAAACCAGATTTAAGAGGCAAAAAGTGATAGGGGTGAGCAAAGAGGGAAAGGCATGAAGCCACTGAACTCTGAGGAATTTTTTGATGTTTTTAGGGGGGACAGATGTAGGGAAGGGCAATGGTAAGGTGAAAACAAGCCCATGCTTGACTAAGGAAAAGATTTGCTCTTTTTTAAAATTATTTTTTAATACTTATATATTTTTGAGAGAGAGACAGAGACAGAGACAGAGGAGGGGAAGACCAGAGACCAGAGAGAAGGAGACAATCTCTCCTCCAAGAAGGAGAACTGATTCTTTGGGGAGGTTAAAATAAAAAAAAGTGTTATTTCTCTCATGCATGAAGCACAGGTCTACATATAGCTCAAAACCAGGGGTGCCAAATATTTTGTGGTGTTAAAACTTTCATGGGGCAGGAAGATAGGAAAAAAAAAAGTGTCCAAAAAGCCTCCTTAGGTAGACGGTAATGAAAACAAAACAGAAACCTAAGAAACCCTACTGTCGTTCAACACCCAGACATAGCTCGCGCTGGAGAATATAAATATTGAGTGCAAAAAGTCAAGTCAGACGGAAATCACCAGCTGAGGTGTGCGCCAGAAGGCAGACTAACCTTGCACCCCCTCTCATGGACCCTGATGGAGCATTCTCACTTTGCCATCCTCGCCAGACCCAGAGCAGGAAGAAGGACCGACTGAAAGGCAAGACAGGATCTGCTGGAGAGCTCAGTGTTGCCTTTCTTCTCTTAAATTCATATCCTTTTAGACGTTGCTTTTTAAACAGCAAACACTATCAACAGTGCAAAGAAGGGAATTCCCAAAACGTATGTAGCTTGCGGTGTAGCTCTGGTTTGTAAATGCAGCCGATGCCCAGGGTTGTATTTCAGGTAACTTTCTGGTTTGGATCCGACCATGACCTTGCTGAATGCCCACAGCACTGTACTTTCCTTTCACGAAATTTCCACGCTTAATGTTGCTACTGCTTGTGTCCCACTAAATGGAAACCTTCATGTGAGCAGGGCCCTGCTAATTATACAAGATGAAGCGTGTTCAGACAGAGCCTAGCATGTCTGAAACCCTCGGGAATTACTAGCCATTGTTATTTTTCTAACAGTAGTGGTGGCAATGCTGTTAGTGTCCCTGTGACCAACCCCCTCACCATGGTATCGGCATATAAGTAAGCACTTGATTAATACCTGACAAATACATGAAATAAAATTCAAGCCAGGGATTCCCCGTTTTCTCCGTTTTGACCCTTTCGCGTTTTTGAAACCGACATCCGACACAAACAAAACACCCCCATGCCTTCATGTAACATATTTGAAACCCAGGGACGCACCTGGGATGGAGTCTCAGCTGGCTCTCACTTGATCTCAGATTACACAGGGTATGTTTACGACTCTCAAAATTAATGCAAAACTTATTATCTCATTTTTTTGTTTTCCCAACGAGCATGTCTCCCTAAATCACAGCCTTCCGATTCAGACACAGCGGCCGATAAAGTCCACACCTGACCCGGCATAATCGTCCCCACTTACTCACGATGAGGCTGCCATCATAAATGCCACCAATTATTAATGAGAAGGGACTCAGGCTTGTGGCTGCCTCAGAGAGCACTCAGGATGGAAAATCAATCTTGGGGCCAGCGTCAGAGGGAGACGGTCCCTCTCAGCAGCGCGCCGTGCTGGCTACATTGCGAACACGCAGTACCTTTTACTTATCGGAGAAGACAAATGAGCCTCGGATGAAATATGTCTGTCAGGTTTTAGCAGCTCGACCGTGAGCACCCAACTCTGAAATATGATAATTATCAATCAATGTTAAATGCAATCTGGAATCCCAAAAACAGATTGTCATTTGCAGATGATAGTCGACATAAGAAATTCATGGGCGTCGGCTGTTGGGGCATGTAGGCAACATACATATGTCCTTTCCTTAGAAGATGTGTGGGAGTGTTACTGATAGAAAGATCAGGCATCCAGACAGAAGACTTGTGTGCCCCTTGCCCTGCACCCTCATAAAAATCGTGACTCCTTCTAATGGTGTCTGTTTGCATGGATTATAGCAGGAAAATCGAAAAAAAACAACAACACAGAAATACTCATTGAGCATTCACTGTGTGTCAAATGCTCCATCAATCGAATTCACATCTCATCCTTCCAACAGTCCTATGAGGTAGGAACGTCTACCTCCATTTAGGAGATGGGCAGACAACCAAGGCCCTGGAAGACTGAAGGCTGGCCACACACGGCAGACCCGGGCCTATCTCAAAGCTTATGGTTTCAATCACCACATTACATGGAATCATTGGGGGATCTCCTAGAACAAAAAGCCATTTTTCCATGGTAATAACCAATCACAAAGTAAAGAACATGGTGAATTACCTGGCTATATATCTGTATCCCTTTCTATCTTTCTGTATCTCTATCTCTCTCTCCTTATATTTAGCAATATAATCTGAAACAATGTAAATGTGTTTCATCATTGCAACTGTAATATATTGCCACACACTATTAAATGGTTGCAAAGCTGGTAAATAATACATTGGGGCCAAGAATACAGCTTGAAATGAGATGGTTTCCTGGCAACACAGGGATCCAGGTGGGACTCCACACGGAAAGACACTGGGCGTTGATGCAATAATGCCAAGATTCTGCATCTGGCATAACCATTCTCGGAGATGACCAGGTGAGGATCATTTATAACAAGTAAAAATCCATAGTACCATTGTTCCCACCCCATTTGACCCACCCTTGGGTAACCTAGTGGGATTAAAAACATACAAATATCTGAACCCCACTCCTAGGAATTCGGATGTGGTTGATCTGAGGTGGGATCCAGGTATTTGTATGGTTTTTTTTAAGTTCCCCCAAGTGATTCTAAGCCGCATCCTCAGTTGCCATCTACAGATATTAAATGAGATACAAGGACCAAGATGAAATTTAAATAATGGGCAGAATAGGAGAAAATATTCTTGCTGTTATCTCTGGGTATGAGGACCATGTTCTTGAAATATTAACCATGTACTTTCCCCTACTATGTCTCTTTTCTCCTTTGTCCTTAATCGCTGGGCCCTACTATACTTCTCTGTGCCAAATGAGAGAAGGAATGTAATGGTAAAAAGCAAGAATAAAAGGAGCCTCCCCTGGATTTTCTCTTTTTAAAAAAAATTGGGGAGCAAACCTTGTCCAACTCTCTCTGGTAGAGAAATTTCCCAGTACAGACAGAAGGGTGGAAGTTGGAGGTTGATAATTTATTTAAACGTATGCATCTGTAGTATAGACTTGGTATACATCTTAGTATAGATTGAGTATAGTACAGTATTGAGTATACACATAGTTCAGAGAAAAGAGCTATGGACTATATTCTTGAAGAACGAAGATTGGCCAACTCCCCAAATACGTGAAGTATCCAAGGACAGAGGTGTCTTAGACCTCATTTCTTAGGTGGGATCCCAGGGAGGCAGACGATGCCAGAGGAAGGCAAAGACCGCATTTACCTCTAGACAGTGGATTTAAACAACTTCCTGTAAGTGTTTTATACAAATAGTATGGACTAGAACAGAGAGACTCTATCACCCAAGAGGTACTGAAATAGCAGAGGATCCCTGACTCTGGAAAACTGGGGCATCTCCATGGTTATCCGTGCAGATGGGCGATGGATAACTAGATTACCTGGGGAGGGGGGGGGAGGGGGGGTCTCAGCACACACTAAGAACAAGATGTCCATCCCTCCTCCCAAGGCCTTGGCATTTTATAATCCAAATTCTAGACATAATCCCAAAAAGAAGGTTAGGAGTCTACAGATTGCTGTATTAAATGTCTGCTACCAGGACAAAATGAGGAATTTCAATAAAAATTAAAATTTTAGGAAGAAAAGGATTTCGCTCTGCATCTATGGGCTGACACTGGTACCCACCATACTTCAACTCCAGTAAGCTTGCTTTTTCTGCACTCACGTTCCCTGATTCATTCACCACACCGGCCCAGCTTCGGTGCGCTTCTGCCTACAAAGGCCACCCTTGTGTTTCTCTTCAGAAAACTGCCCTTGCACTGTGCCCACTGAAAAGCAGGCCAGGAGCGTTTGGTCTTTCCGAGGGCAGCCTTGAACCAATGACTGACTGATGCAGGAGTATAAAAGCCCAGCATCCCCGCCTGAGGCTAGCATGACTCTCCCAGATGGGACTCTGGAGTCCCATCCAGGGTCAGGCTGAGCCTGCCCCTCGTGGGATTTAATTTCTCCTCCTTTGCTATTCTGTTTCTGTCACTTCCTTACCCCTTTCTCCCAGGAGCACATCCTCCAAATGACTTTCTCAAATGACTTTCTCATGGAGCCTCATCTCAGGACCTGCTTCTGAGGAGCCTGCCATGAGGGGAAGCCACAGCACAGCCCCGTGCAAACTCTTTTTCTTCAGGACTCCTGCCTCCTCATGCCTCCACTCCTGCCATGTTTCCTTTCCACATGCCAACCTCTTTCTGTGACATAAGGTCTTTATTAACCAGATTGGTACCCATCACTCTGGTTTCTTTCCTTTTTTCTAAGTTTACTTATTTTAAAAAGAAAATTTTAAATGTTTTTTGAGAGAGAGAGAAAGAGAGACAGAGAGAGAGCATGCACACACACACACACACACACACACACACACACACACAAAAGCATGAGTGGGGAGGGGCAGAGAGAGAAGAAGACACAGAATCTGAAGCAGGAGCCAGGTTCTGAGCTGTCAGCACAGAGCCCGACGGAAGGCTTGAACTCACAAACTGTGAGATCATGACCTGAGCTGAAGTCGGTCGCTTAACCAACTGAGCCACCCAGGCTCCCCTCTTTTCTTTTCAGTCTTTGCCTCACCCTTGAGATTCGAGCAACACCAAACGATAGTCCCTGAAGGCACAGACGACTTCACACGTCCCTGTGTTGATTGCTCTGCACAGACCACCTCTTCCTCCCTGTCCTCCTGGGAACTCCTATGTCAACCACAACAACACACAGCCTTCCCAGAAAACCTGCTTGGAGTTCCGTAAGTCACCAGCCTCAGCCAAAAGAGAAATCCCCCACTTTCACGCAGATTTAATCCCTCTGCCTTTGGCTTCACCTCCACCTTGTTCACAGTTCTACTTGATACTTGGCACACTTGATTTTAAAATTTTTTTTATTAACATTTATTTATTTTTGAGACAGAGAGAGACAGAGCATGAACGGGGGAGGGGCAGAGAGAGAGGGAGACACAGAATCGGAAACAGGCTCCAGGCTCCGAGCCATCAGCCCAGAGCCTGACGCGGGGCTCGAACTCCCAGACCGCGAGATCGTGACCTGGCTGAAGTCGGACGCTTAACCGACTGCGCCACCCAGGCGCCCCTTTTCTAATCTTTTTTAATGTTTATTCATTTTTTGAGAGAGAGAGTGAGTGAGTGGGGGAGGGGCAGAGAGAGAGGGAGACACAGAATCCGAAGCAGGCTCCAGGCCCTGAGCTGTCAGCACGGAGCCCGACGCGGGGCTCGAACCCACGGACCGCGAGATCATGACCTGAGCGGAAGTCAGACGCTTAATGGACTGAGCCACCCAGGCGCCCCTAGCACACTTGATTTTAATTTGTTTATCTGCCTTTGCTGCTCGATAGGAATTCTTTGTTGACAAAAACTGTACTTGGCCCACACTGTCCTCAGTACATAGCAAACAGCCGATAGCACTGGAAATGCTGTATTATTTCTCTCTTCAAGAATGTTTCCCATCATCTCCCAACGTGAATAAATCCCAGCAATTTACCCATAAGTCCACCCCCTGCTAGCAAAATCATTTCCTAAAACATGCAAATATATGCAAATTTTTTGTATACATTTGAAATTCTGCCATTCTTGTAATCTATAACATTTACTCTACCATTTCCCTCATGCTTTTCCATGCCACCTAACGGTTTTGTAAAATCTAGGTTTACCCCCTCTCTGATGAGGTCAAGGATTATATCATATTCAACCTTGCTCCCTCTAGCATGCACTTGGCAAGAATGTGTCAAATGAGTAACGAATGAACAAGACACATAAACGAATGTAACTCTTGCTTTCCTGATATTTCAAGAAACTTCAGATGCAGACTTATGACTCAAACTTTCTCATGTCCCCACTAGGGAATAGCGCCTTGTAGATGCTCAATAAATAGTTGTTGAATGGAAATATTAAGTGTTTTAACAGTCAATTTCCACATGAGTTAATTCCACACTACCTAATTTTACAGGAAGGGGAATGTAAGTTACGGAGAGCTGTCCGGAATTTCAAAAAGCGCCCGTGAAAAACTAAAGATTAGAGATCACAGCTTTTGATTCATGACCAAGAATTTACTCCAAAAAGTCACTGGGTCTCTTTAAATTATATATCGTCAGCTTCTCATTACACCTTACAGTATTAACCTCATGAATTATTCACGAACCTTGATTTACTCTCCATCACTGATTCCCAGCTGGTTATCATATTGCCAACATCAAGGCCACTACTAAAGAGCCTGCATTCAGGAAGAGTAGGACAGTGTCTGAGCTCTTATCCTCAAAAAGAACAATATACTTAACACCTACTCTATGCTAGGCATTGTGTTGGGTGGTTTATTTACATAAGCTTGTTTCATCTCCAACAAGCCCTTGGGGAAAGATTCTAGTATAATAATTAAGGTGTAGGTCTTTAGATAACTAGACTTCATAGGAGTAGAACAACGGCAGTCTTGTCCATTTAATCCTTAGCGCCTGCAATACTACACTACAAGACAGTGCGCAGTAAATATGCACTGAATGAATGAATTTGCCTGAGGCTCCCAAGTTCATAACCTAGGAGCTGAGACTAGACTGAGGTTCCCCTCTTCCTCCCATCATGCCACGCTGTGTCTTCTGTAGTTGGCACCTCGGGGCACGGTGATCAGCATTCCCCGGGGAGCTTTAGAGAAACACAAGATCCCATTCCCTCCACCTTCAGAACCACTGAATTAGAATCTGCATTTCACAAGAATTCCAGGGGATCCTTGTAGACAGGGAAGCTTGAGAAGCGCTGTTGAGGGACGCATTTTATGGGAAGCATCCAAGATCTGTAATAACTCTCATGCTTCATCGACATCTTATCATTTTCCAACAGAAGTGGAAGACCCAACTGCTAATAATCGAAAATGTAAATGGCCAAAATAGCCGGTTTTGGGGCACCTCCCCTGTGCCAGATGGTGTATCAGGGACCAGAATTACGAATATCAATAAGGACGGTGCCTGCCTTTAAGGGGCTCAGAGGTCAGTGCAGTTCTTAACCTGGGACCCATGCATTTTGCTTCCCCCCCCCCATGGGCAATCTGACCTGTCATACACACCGCATTTTGCACTATGCACGTGAGTGAACCGAGGTACATTTTTCATCTGTAAAGGCCCAAAATTTTCATCAGACTTAAAAGGGTAACTAAAAGTCATTTCCTTAATATCAAAAATAAAAATTAAAAATGGACCACTAATGCTAGCATAGAGGAAAATCATTTAAAAATTTTCACTTGAGTTTAACAGAATTCTATATATAATATACCTATCTAAATATATATCCCCACACATAGATATGCTTCATATATACACATATTATACCTACGTATATGAAACATACATCTCCATTATGGATACATATGCATGAACATTGAACTCTGTGTTCTATTTCTCTCTAGCCATTTGTCCTTACAAATAACAACAAAGCAGCGATAACAGCTGATACTTTTGAGACTCTACCAAGTGATTTTAAGCACTGCGTCAAGTTCATGACAACCAGAATTGACATGATAACTGGACATTATTCCCATTTTACAAATTGGTCCGCTGAGGCTGTGGAGGTAAGCTAACTGCCCAAGGTCACACAGCTGGAAAGCGCAAGTACCAGGACTCAAGGGGCGACAGTCTGGCTCCCGCCAGGCCCTTAGCCACCACCCAGCCTGTTAATAAATGGAAATGTGCTGAGGACCGTCAGCGGGGTTAACAGTGATGCTGCTGCTGGAACCAGAGAAGGAAGAAGTTAGAAGTGGGGCCAACCTAGTCCCCACGGCGCTATTAGAAAACCAGCTTAGGTTCTAGAAATTCATCGCTTCGCTGGGTCAGACACGTGTGCTTACGCCAGAACAGACCGTGTATGTGTGTGCACGCATCACGCAACTCTAACTGGATACACGCAGATGTGTGCAAACATGCACGTGTGCAGACACAGACGCGCACACTTCCGCACACTAATGGTCCTGACTCAGGGATGGAAATCGTTTCAGCCTCTCTTTCTGTTTCTTTGGCGAAACTTGTCTGCATATTCCATGGTAACCAGATCACTGGTTCTGCAGGGGTTCTTAACCACATGCATCTGAATTACTGGAGGGGCTTGTTAATAATTCAAGTACCTGAAACACAACCTAACCCGCTGAAAAAACTATCTTCAGGGTTGGGCCCACGCAACTATAATTTTTAACAAGCTTTGGGAATGAATATATATATATATATATATATATATATATATATATATATATTTTTTTTTTTTTTTTTTTTTTTTTTTTTTTTTTTTTTTTAATGAGCTCTTCAAGCGTTTGTAAGGCTCAGCTAAGTTTGGGAACAAATGCTCTCTACTGACCCCTAAAGGTACCTTCAGACTTCCTGGCCATCTTATTAAGATGTGGCTTCCAGTCCAGCAAACCTGGGCTCAGGCCTGTGAGTCTACATTTCGAGCCAGCTGCCGCCGGTCTGTGCAACACGCTGTGAGTGGTGAGGCTGAATATCATTTTAATATTTATTTGCAGCATACGCGGTGGCCCCAGTTTTAGCACCCTGCAAAACGAGAAACGATGCCCTTTACCAGTCTGAGGACCAAAAGCACTCTGGAAGGTAAGAGCACCCTGGACTTCTCAGGAACCAAATGGAACCGTTCTTTTGCTTTGGGGGGTGTCTGATGTGAACCAACTGAAAACAGGTTATTCACTGCAGACAGGAGGGCTGTTCCATGTGTTTCATACCAAAGTTCCCTCTGTAGCTTGCCAGCGTGGTTACTTGCCAGGACACAAAATGACAACCTAAATGTTAACAAGTTGTCATCAAAGAGTGATGACCAGGGGCGCCTGGGTGGCGCAGTCGGTTAAGCGTCCGACTTCAGCCAGGTCACGATCTCGCGGTCCGTGAGTTCGAGCCCTGCGTCGGGCTCTGGGCTGATGGCTCAGAGCCTGGAGCCTGTTTCCGATTCTGTGTCTCCCTCTCTCTCTGCCCCTCCCCCCGTTCATGCTCTGTCTCTCTCTGTCCCAAAAAAATAATAAATAAACGTTGAAAAAAAAAAAAAAGAGTGATGACCACTTTCAAAGAACAAGTAATCCCCGACATCCTATAACGAGGTGATGGAAGACATGATATTTTATTCATCCCGAGGCTTCATTAAGAAATCTTCTTGGGGCGCCTGGGTGGCGCAGTCGGTTAAGCGTCCGACTTCAGCCAGGTCACGATCTCGCGGTCCGTGAGTTCGAGCCCCGCGTCGGGCTCTGGGCTGATGGCTCGGAGCATGGAGCCTGTTTCCGATTCTGTGTCTCCCTCTCTCTCTGCCCCTCCCCCGTTCATGCTCTGTCTCTCTCTGTCCCAAAAATAAATAAACGTTGAAAAAAAAAAAAAAAATATTTAAAAAAAAAAAAGAAATCTTCTTTAAGGCAGCTGGGACTCTAGCACCTTATCTGGAGAGCTTTGCCGCTGACTGGTGTAGTGATGGGTCAAACCTAAAAATTGCGAGGATGTATTGGCAAGAGGTAGATTTCGTGGGAAGAAGGGAAGCACCTTTTGAATGGAAGCATGCAAAATTTCTCTTGCCCACTGTACTCACAGAGGTCTGATTTCGCATTGCCGGAGGCATGCTGACCTAAGATCCTGCCGGTTCATTGTGCAGCGGTTAGAGAAGCGGGGTGTAGGAAAGGGAGCTAATTCCCACCTGTGCCGCCCACGTTTCCATGTCCCCATTTTCCAGGGACATGGAAAATGTCACAGCAGCAATTGTCACACACACAGCACATTGTCACAGCAGCAATAGAAATAACAGCAATCATCATCATCACTGTCATTATCACCATCATCCTCACCAGCCATGGAAGTTATAAGTGATAAAACCCAACTCAAATCGGCTTAAGAAAAAAAAAAAACGAATAATTTATCGGCTTATAGAATTTTAAAATGCCTAAGTGGAATGAGGGGCCTTGATGACTGACACGGTATTTTGCTTTCTCTCTTCCTACTGTTCGGTTTTGTTGTCTTCCTTCCTGGGGTTGGAATCTCTCACAGGCAGACCCTCTCCAACAGAGACTTCTAGAAACTTTATGTTTACTAGCAGTACTCCCAAACGAATTCTTAACAACTACGGCAACATTCCTGGGCATCGGGTCTCATTGGGCCAATATGGCACCATATATTCGTTCGTCCATGAACCAGTCAGTTTGGCTGGGGGATGGAATGTACCCAGGGGCCTGGATCACAAGACCAGCTCATGACTCTTAGGTGGGAGTCAGGGTAGCAGTTCTAAATCAACTAAATGACAGAAAGCAAAAGAAAGAACTGTTATCAGAAAAGAAAACAGTTGGGCGCCTGGGTGGCTCAGTCGGTTAAGCAACTGACTTCGGCTCAGGTCTTGATCTCAGAGTTCGTGGGTTCAAGCCCCGCATCGGGCTCTGTGCTGACAGCGTGGAGCCTGGAGCCTACTTCGGATTCTGTCTCCCTCTCTCTGCCCCCCTGCCACTTGTGCTTTGTCTCTCTCTCTCTCTCTTGCTCTCTCAAAAATAAATAAAATGTAAGAAAAAATTTTTTTAAAAAAGAAAACACTGTCTAGAGCAGACTACAATTCCATTTGATCCTCATAACACTAGGAGATAGATCGATGCACAACAGATATGTTCTATATACAAAGACAGACATATTCTGTTCCTAAAATGTGAAAAACGAAGCCTAGAGGGATGTATTAGCAGGATTCCTTTGGTTTCAAGACATGGAATCTTCATTCAAAACAAGAGTGGAAGAAAAAAAAAAAAACCCAGAATCATAGGAGAGAAATATGTATTGGTTCACATAATGGAAAAGTGGAAAGTGCTGCCTCCTGTCACAGCTGAGTCCATAAGGCTGTCTCCCCCCCTTGTGCTCAGGCACTGTCTTCCCTTACGGTGGTAAAGTTAACGCACCTCAACAACAGAGGACACCGATTCCCTGAAAACATGGGAAGCAAATGAAGTAACCCCTAGGATGTGCCCAGTTTACGAGATTGAGAGTTTTCCAGCCACAGAAAAGGGAGAGAGCTTGGTGGAGGCCCATGGACTCCCTGAGTTGAGGAATCAGAGAGGAGACAAGGAGACAAGGGGACAGAGTTCACAAGACAGAACACTGGAGAGGAGAGAGATGCACACAGAGAGAATCCCAGAGATCTGCAGAGATCTACTGAGTACTTACACAGGATCAGACACGGTGCCCTCTCTATGAGCCAGACTGAAAATCCCTCCTCATTTATGGGGTCTTTGGTAGGGTACTCAGAAGGGTCTTGATTCAGGAGTTGGAAATAATTGATTAGCCCTAGGCAAAAAGCTACTTAGGCCCAACCTTACAAATATTAAAAACAAGACTTGAAAGGATCAAACTATCTCCAAGTAATTTAACTTAATTCTAGAACAGTGCTCAAGAATATATTAGAAAATAGGTAGTACCCAGAAGATCAAGTCCATTTGACAGCATTTTTTTCTTTCTTAGGGGCACATAAACTAAGGTGGCATATTTTAATAAGTGGTATCTTAGAGTTGCTGAAATATGGTTTTAGTATAAGTTGGTCTTTCCCTGCTTTTCCCATTTTCTGAATCACGTTGCCCCACTGCGTCTTTCATAACATCCAAAAAACCCCGTGATGTGTCAGTTCACCGTTCTCCTGCCTCGACTTACCAGCTCTGTATCTGACATTCAACCAGGGCACCTTGACACGAAGGAATGCTCGAACTCATTCTTTTATTAGCCACTCCCTGACCCCAGCTCACATGCCCAGAGACAACGTATCTTAAAAGCAAAAGGAAAATTTTATTGAGAGAAATAAATGAATTGGAAAAAAACGAATATAGAAAAATTAATTTAGAGGAAAAGAGAGTGATAGATACCACTTCTGCTGGCTCAGCATGCGGTCCAGATCTCCTCTACTGAAAAACAGTAAATCCCAAGACACATTCTACACACAGCTTCTCAAGTGGCCTTTAAAGTAATTAGCAAGTTGAACGAATGCCATACAAAAGAATGGGTGAAACCTCTTCTAATTTGGACAATTCTATAGTGTGTGTGTGTGTGTGTGTGTGTGTGTGTGTGTGTGTGTAAAAACCACTTCATACCTTGAAAAATGTCGACAATCTCCGGTTCTTGTTGTTGTTGCTGTTTTTATTTCTTTTTAATGCTCGTTTATTTATATATTTGGGAGAGAGAGAGAGAAAGAGGGAGGGAAAGACAGAGAGGGAGAGAGACAATCCCAACCAGGCTCCACGCTGCCAGCACAGAGCCCTATGCGGGGCTTGAACTCACCAACCGTGAGCTCATGACCTAAGCCGAGATCAAGAGTCGGACACTTAACTGACCGAGCCACCCAGGCGCCCCATTGTTGCTGTTTTTAATGTAGACTCTCCCTGCACCCTTGCCTTCCACATTTCCTTAAGGGACTCGTCATCTCAGTGCCTGACCAAAGGGCCATAAACTCACAAGTGCCAAGTTGAAAACAGTTACAGTTGAAACTCAAACATTTTCTTGGGGACCATGTAACTAAGCTTCAAGTACTGTCTCTCAGACAAGTGTTGGCAGAATATTCCAGCCAGAATTAGATTTATGAAGAGTACAGGATGAAGTGACTCATTAGCAAAATAATGAAGATGGGGAGGCAGGTGGGGGGGAGGGACTGGTGGTGCTTTGCTTATAGAGTTAAGGTTCTGGAAATAACTGAGGATACGATATGTTCCTCAGACATAAATACTTATAATGAGCATGATAACACATAAAGAAGAACCTACTGAAACACATACTGCCTGTCGAAGAAAATGAACAGATCAGGACTCCTAGGACTAAACCATTGCTTCTGAGGTAGCAAATTTTGTGCTTCCCAGAGACCCCTTCTAAGAGATGTCACTTAATTAGCATTCCACTAAGTCTACTCCACACAGGTGAATTTGACCCCTTTCTCCTCCAAATTATGAAGTGGACCAGCAGGAAAAACGTTTGCTGCCCCCAGAAAACGGTTTGCAAAAGACGACTTCGGTTGTCCATATAACACGAATCATTTCCAGGCTTCACTGGCATTGAGAAATAATTAAGATTGCATGTATTTCCTTTTAAAAAAAAATTACAGCGCTTTCTAGGTACTAAAATTCATATAGGTACTTCACAAATGTTTAATCCTGTGAAATACATACTATTATTTTCCTCGTTTTTCTGATGAGGATATACTGAGCTGTGAAGGACAAAAGTGATTTATAGCTGGACTGGGAAAGCTCTGTCTTTTTTTTGCCTGGGTGCCTGGGTATCTGGGTGCGACTCTTGGCCAAAATAAGGGTAGTGGGCTTTGTGAAGTACTATTCAGAGTCCAGTGTCAGAGTCCTCGAGTCAGAGTCTCGAGGGCCAGTTTCCTCACTGATGGCTCTGTGGCTAGCCGAACTCAGCCGAACTCATTCAATCAGCTTGGCTAACACCTGGGAACTTTGCCTTGAACTTTCCTGAAGCCAAGATTCTTTTTTTTTTTTTTTTTTTTTAATTTTTTTACTGTTTATGTATTTTTGAGACAGAGAATGAGACAGAGCACGAGTGGGGAAAGGGCAGAGAGAGAGGGAGACACAGAATCCAAAGCAGGCTCCAGGCTCCGAGCTGCCAGCACAGAGGCTGATGCGGGGCTCGAACTCACGAACCCCGAGATCATGAGCTCCGCCGAACTCGAATGCTTAACTGACTGAGCCAGCCAGGCGCCCCCGAGATTCTTCACATTGATCTTGCTGGTCTCACCTGGAGAGAGAGAGGGAGCAGCCAGCCTCCCCCGTACAAATGAGGACCAGGGGAGCACATGCCAAGATGATGCCTCCTGAACTCTTGATGCTTGGCTGGACTTTTCTCTTGCTGCACCATATCCTGTGCCTTGAAGTACAAGATTTACAAGGGGCGCCTGGGTGGCTCAGTCGGTGAAGCGACCGACTTCGGCTCAGGTCACGATCTCACGGTTCGAGGGTTCGAGCCCTGCGTCGGGCTCTGTGCTGACGGCTCGGAGCCTGGAGCCCGCTTCGGATTCTGGGTCTCCCTCTCTCTCTGCCCCTCCCCTGCTCACCCTCTGTCTCTCTCTGCCTCTCAAAAACAAATAAACGTGATAAAAAAAATTTAAAAGAAGATTTATGGGAGGGGGCTCTGTGGAACTGGGCAAATCTTTTCAAACACCCAAACTCAGGAATCTCTACAGGAGACACAGAAGTTAGCCACTGGCCGGAGTTCTGAGGGCTCCTTCATGACAGAGCCAGGCTTTGAAGTTCATCAGTCTGGCCCCACAACCACAATGCAACGCTGCTTGTTACATCACTACCTAAAATATAATGGTATGTGGACCTCCGGAGATGTCTACCTCTGCCCTTTCTCAAGTATCCACAAGTTTTTTTTTAAGTTTATTTATTTATTTTTGGGGGGGGGGAGAGAGAGAGAGAGAGAGAGAGAGCACAAGCAGGGCAGGGGCAGAGTGAGAGGCAGAGAGAGAACCCCCCGAACTCATGAACCATCAGATCATGCCCTGAGCCAAAATCAAGAGTCCGACTCAACCTACTGCGCCCCTACAGGTGTTTTAGTGAGACCCTAGGGTTGTTCCATATGGGCTTCGTGCCTCTCCTCCAAGGTGCTTCTAGATGAGACTCCTTGCTGATCTCCCTGCGGTAGGCAGAATTCCAAAACATCCCCTGAGATTTCTCAACCCCCTGGTATACAAGCCTCATACAATCCCTTGGCTGAATATGGTAGGTTTTACCCTGTGGTGACCTTACATTATACACATGCTATATGGAACAGCTGACTTCAACGTATGGCAATGATCCAGGTGGGCCTGACCTAATCAGGTAAGTCCTTTAAAAGCAGGGAGTTTCTCTAGGTAGGTGGCAGGTGAATGCTCAGGGATGAAAAGGGTCACAGGGATAGGAAATGAGGACAGCCTCTCAGAAGTTTAGACTGACCCCCACAGACCAAAAAAAAAAAAAAAAAAAGGGACCTCAGCTCAGTCCTCCAGCTGCAAAGACCTGAGTTCTTACAGCCAACTGAGTGATCCTGAAAATAGATGCTCCTCCCACCCAGTAATCTGGCCTCCAGATCAAAGCCAGCCTGGCCAGTCTTGATTTCAGCCTGGTGAGATCCTAAGTGCAGAACTCAGTTAAGCCCACCCAGACTTCTGCCCTACAGAACTGAGAGATCATAAATGCGTGTTACGTTAAGCTGCTAAATTTGTGGCCATTTAGCATGCACCACAGAAGATGAATACAGTCCCTGAGCCATAGTCACTTGAGGGAGGGGCCCAGTATGGCCACTCCTGAAAGCACCTTCCTTGATAACATCTCTGTGTTCCGGCAGCTGCCATGCTACAGAAACTTCAAGGTGGCAATCCAGGAGGACTTCCTGCAGTGCTCCCTGGGGCAGTCTCTGCCTCCCACAGAACTGGGGAGAAACTTCCCACAGGAATCTATGAATCCCTCTGCCCCCAGGGCCTCGAGCAATACTGTCCATGCCTGAAAGCAGTCAGTCTCCTGAAGAAAACAGCCCGGCCACCTTAACTTTCAGCTCTGTCTTTCCACAGACATTCCCAGGCTTGACTGAGAGAGCCTGAGCGAGTATCGCCTTCTGCTGCTTCTCTCCTCTCTCTCATCCCGGCCACAGCCTCAGGGCATCAGAGTCAGACATCCATCCAGTTCCCAGATTTTTGAGAAACAATGTGAGCAAGGGAATGTTATAGACAGCAGGCTCCTGTCCTCGGAAGTTCATATATGGAAGCCCTAACCCCCAGGGTGATGGTATTTGGAGGTGGGTCTTTGGGAAGGGTTAGGTTTAGATGAGGTCCTGAGGGTGGGGCCCCACGACAGGATTAGTGCCCTCCTAAGAAGAGGGAGAAGTGAGCCGGCTCTCCCTTGTGAGCACACAGCAAGAAGGCAGCCGCCATTCACAGAACAGGAAACAGGTTCTTACCAGACACCGAATGTGCTGGGACCTCGACCTTGGACTTCCCAGCCTCCAGAACTGTGAGAAATAAATCGTTTAAGCCACCCAGTCTGTGGTGTATTTCTTACAACAGCCTGAACTGAAAAAGACAAAGAATCTCTTCGGTTTTTTTCCCTCCCTGGGGCTGCTGAGAGGCTCCATGAGAGCCTGAGCAGTTTACAGTTCCCAGTTCCCACCTCCAAGAGACCCTGCCTGAGAAGGAAACCAGCCCCGGAAAAGAAGAGCCAGAGTGGGTGATGGGGGAGGGAGGCTGTGGGGGAGACGGCGGGGGGTCTAGGACTTAGATCCCATCGTTTAAGGTAAGAGTCCGTGCATATTCTTTCTTTCTTTTCTCTATCCTCTTTGGCTTGGGTTTTTGTCATTTACACCGAAAAACCCCCCACAAAATGTGGTTCATTCCTGTAGAATTCCTGCCGGCCTCCTCCCCAAGCTCAGTTAGGTCACACCCACCCTCCCCCTCCACTACCCTTATCCCATCTCACTTGCCAAAAGGGTTGGATCGTGAAAGGGACACTGTTTTCAGTCCCTGCTGAATGTTTGCTTTCTGGCTGACGGAGCTCTTTGCATTTTTTTTTTTATCCTTTTACTTACTTTTAATGCTTCGTAATCTTGCATGTGTCATCTCTCCATTGTCCTGGACAAATGCCACCCACATAAAAGTTTCCCAGTGTGCCTCTAATTAAACTTCACGAACTACTTCTGAGAGAACTTCAGCCAGCTACCACGGTCAAAGATTTTATGATCTTTCCAGGCAAGAAGTGAAGGAGAAAGGAAGATGGAGAGGCCCCGTAAACCAACAATTGCCCAAGGTGCTCGGTTTGGGAGATGAGACTGTCAAGGGAGAAATAGTACATATAAAAGTAAAAAACGACCTTGGTGCCTGGGCAACCCTGTTTGTGTTGCACTTACACTGGAGGTTCAGAGAAGCTCTACGAGAGCTTTCGGCGGACAAGAAATGCCACCGTGTCCGAGAAATTACCTCTGCAGACGTGTTTCTTGCACCCAACGAAGACAGCCGCACGCTGGGTGACCGAGAGAGTGGCTGTGAACCTTAACTCATGATTTGATTCACTCCGCTGCGGCAAAGTCAAACCTATTCTACAGGTGTGTGTGTGGCCGTTGGAAAATTCAAGAAGGAGCGTAATCCTGATGACGTAATCTCAGCGCCCCGTCCGCATTCACCATCACTTACTGGGCACTTTGTAGGCAGCAGGCATCACCAAGCGTCACAAAAATCTGCAAGGTGAGTCTTAGATCTCTGGTGCGTTTCAGGCAGGGTAGAGCACTTACATCAGTTACTAATCTGTGTGTGAGGCATGCTTTGAAACTAAGTCTCTGATTCCAAAATCCTTTTTGGGGGGGACCCCTCCACACATGAAATGTCGGGTATACAACTGCTGTTTTCCTAACCCACACCACCATCTTCTACACACACCCACATACACCCAACCTGTGCACACACATTTCCCTGCACCAAGGGCTCTTTTTGCTTACAGATTTTTGTGTTCTAAGAGGAAGACCCCAGACACAGCCTGAAGGGTTATGTATCAATCCATGTGAGAAAATCATGGCAATTTAATCTCCCTTAATTCGCTTAGAAAGTAGTCTAGGACCCAATTCTATCAAAGGAGATACAGTGAGAATACACTGCCAGAACTTCAGGAAAATGTTTCTTAGCTCTTCAAAAAAGAAGAGATGCAAGGAAGAGACAGGCCCTTTTTCCTACTTCTGAACAGCGATGTGTGCTCAGGAGCTACTGCAGCCATTGTGTGATCCTGAGGAAGTGAGACGGCATGCCAAGGATGACCAGGTAGAAATTAAAAAAACAAAACAAACAAACAAACAAACAAACAAAAAACCTGGGCTTCTATTAGCATCATTAAAACTCTGAACTGGCCAAGCTAAAAGCTATTTCAACTTGAGATTTAATATCTGAAAAATAAATCCCTTTATTTATTTTATCATTGCGACTTCGATCTGGTGGGTCTTAAAAGTCAGACGCTTTAAGATACTCAGAACATTTCACTGCACACTTGTGAGACTTGGAATAAATAAGATGCCCGCTGATGTACATTCTATTCCTCTAATCCTTACATTTGACTCCTCCCATCCTGTGGGCCTAATTTTTTTTTTCCTACAAAAATAAAAGAATGCAGCAACCCAACCCACCACGTGATTATTTGATTAGGTTGCATAAAATTGTAGCATCATCTGGCTGGACTCCTTTGTTCCCATGACGGCTTTGAGCAAGCAAGCGCGGTGTTACGGAACCCCAAATAACAGGGAATGTTAAGAGGCGTCTAGAAGCTCAGGGTGACCTCCAGCAGACAACCAACAAGAAACTGAAACCCTCAGTCCTGCAGCTGCAAGAAAGTGAATTCTGCCAATGGGGTGGGTTTGGAAGTGGATTCTTCTACAGAGAAGCTTCTGGATAAGTCCTCAGCCCTGGCTGGCACAGTAAAGACAGTCTTACAGAGGACCCAGCTAAGTCATGCCGAGACTTCTAACCCCAGAAACTTCGGGGAAAGGAATATATGTTATTTAAACCACTGTACTTGTAGTCATTTGTCAGGCAGCGATGAAAACTACCACAGAAGGTGGCTTGCACAGGCCTAAGAAGAAGCACTTGCAGCAGCTTCCTTGCCCCCCCCCCAGCCCCCCCCCTCCCCCAGTTCCCTCCTTGACACAACATATTTTGGCAGCTACAGAGTTTGGGAGGAGGATTTGACAGAAGTGAGTCATATCTCAGCTGTTCAATTAAACTAGCATTACCATTTGCCCCTCTTTATAAAGTGTTAAATACAAAATGGTTAAGAATATTTAGCGCTTGGTAGTATTGAACTAATTACATTTTACAAAAAGCACAGGTTCCCCCACCCCCGAAAAATACCAGCAATTCCTGGGTTTGGTCTATATCCGTTTTTACAACCACTCATATACACAGCCTAAGAAAGTACCTGTGCTTTATTTCTTGCCATCTCTGCCAGGTCACCGTAAAAACCCAGTGTTTGAGAAAAGAATTCAACAGTGATCACGATGCAAGCCAAAACAGTCAGAATTTCCAAGTTTTCTTTTTAATATAAAAATTCCAGAAGATCCGCAGTCAGAAAAATGTGGGTTTAATTCTGGCTGCTCTATAATTCACAAGGTGTATGACTTGAGAAAATTATTTTTCTCCCAGCTTCCTGTCCCTTATCTGAAACACGCAGAGACTAATAATGCCCGCCACATCGGAAGACTTTCACGAAATCATACCAATAAAGTTCTCAGCATGGTTCCAGGCACAGAACATGCAGTCGATAAATAACAATGACTGAAAACATTTAATAAATACCAATTATGTGTTAGCTCCTGAACCAAAACTTTACTTCCATTAGTCCATAAAACTTTTATTACAAACATGTAGTTGCATTATACCCATTTTACAAATGGCACCCTAGAAGTGTCACCTTGCAGTGAGCCCTGGAAGGAGCAAGTACTTACCCAGAGTTCTACAGATCATTAATGAATCAAAAGGAGGCAATTCAGTATCCGAGCCGCCCCCACCATGCTCCTCTCTCCTGCCCGCTGCCCCACTGTTAACTGCTACTCTTCCGTAGAGATGTGATTTCCCTGCACTTTTTTTTTTTTAAGAACGGGCCTCTCTGCTAACATTAGGTCCCCTGTATTATCAGGTAACGATACAAGCAGACGTGTCGCAAATGGTCTCGAGATTGCTTTGCTGTAAGTAACTTAGGTCTCCTTAGCTTTTTTACTTTTCTTTTAAAGGGACAGATCTGGGCTTCTTCTCAATTTTAATCACTGTTCTTCTCATCGGATATAACCTTCAAATGGAAGTTACAAAATATCCAAATATAAATTAGTGGAGTCATTGGGCACTCCAGCTGAATCGTCATTTTCCTTCACACTTGCCCCGAAGGAGACTCCCTCCTCTTTCTCCACCCACTCCCACCCACCTAATTCACTCACACAGAGTAGGAAGAAGAATTTTGTGGATCTCACCCCACCCTCTATTTGCATCTGAATAAACAGATTCCTCCTGAGTGAACTTTAAAGAACCAAAAAAAAAAAAAAAAAAAAAATGCAAAACACGGAAGGCCAGAAAGACTAAAATACAATGATTTTGAATGGGAGGAGAGGGAGAGTCTGGTCCAGATAAATGTATATTAGTCATGAGTTTCATATATATCATTAATATTTCCTTCTGCTTTCGCCCACCGAGGTGGAAAATTGATTGACCTGCTCTGCCAAGGAGCATTGTGTCTGTTCTCTGTAATCCACTGGCAATCTTAATTGATGGAGAACTGACTGTCTCTGGCTGGACACATAATCAGAACCCTAGTCCTATTAAGTATTTTCTGCTGCAGGAGAATGAGGAAAACAATCTTCAGGTGTTACACTGAAGAATTTCATTAAATTATCTCTCCAACCTGCCCTCAAACCAATCCAGCAGCTTATTAATTTTGTAAACCTAGATGTTGTTCATTTAAGGCAGGACACTCAGGTATTAAATTCTACTGATCATACAGGACGGACCAGTTTAAAAAAGAATCTACTTTTCCACAGAACTTAAATTTAGAATTTGCCATGAATATTTGCATCTTGCCCCCTCAGCATTTATTTACCACCTACCCTCCCCCATTTTTTCCAACCATCTATGGATTTTAAAGGGAATCTTCCCACTTTCCATTCTCAACATCCATGACCAATCCCCAGAACTGGATCAAACAGCAGAACAACTTGTCCTGAGCAGACTCGGATTTGGGCATCATGTTATCTAAGCCCAATGAAAGTGACCAATGAAAGTGATCATGATCTAAGACCAATGAAAGTAAAGAGTGGGGCTTTGCCTAGAAATAATGGGGAGAAAGGGCTCATGTTTCTTTACTAGATTTGACCTTGGAAGGATAAGGGCTCACGTTTCTTTGCTGGATTTGACCTCAGAAGGATTTTAGCCTCGGGTTGTTATGGCAACCATGCTGCAAATAAAAAAAGAAAGGTTGTCTGGGAATGGAATCAACAGAGAAGACCCAGACTTGAGTGATGAAGAAAGAGAAGGGCGCAACTTTTGTCAGTTTGAGTACCTGCATCCAGCCTGACCCGAACTGGATTTTGCCCTGTTCTGTTCAACTGTGCGAGCCAGCAAATTTAATTTCTCTGCCTAGGACAACTGGAATAGATATTTTGACACTTGCCACTAAAGGAGAGCTAAAAGATATAATGTGCATAATTTCCTTGTTCATTTAGATTAAAGCAAACAAACAAAAAGATGCCCCAATGCACATCTGATAGGCATGGCTGGAAGCACTTGTTTAAAAAAAATATTTATTTTTGAGGGGGGGAGAGAGAGAGAGAGAGAGAGAGAGAGAGAGAGAGAGGGGGGGTGGGGCACAGAAAGAGGGGGAGAGAGAATCCCATGCTGTCAGCGCAGAGCCTGATACAGGGCTCGAACCCATGAACTGTGAGATCATGACCTGAGCCGAAAACAAGAGTCAGACACTTCACTGACTGAGCCACACAGGTGCCCCCTGAAAGCACTCTCTGTCAGAAGCTCCCTACCCTAAGTTCTGACTGTTTCATCCATCTGATTCATATGACCCATAGAGCATGAGCTAAAAGCTCAGTCTATGCAGCTAGACCAGCTGACTCAAATCCCATTTCACCAACAAGCCCTTTCACCCCGCTGTGCTCCAGTCTCCCATCTATAATACAAGTATATTCCTCCTAAGGGTGTTATAAGGCGAGAATGGGCTAATTTATGAGAACCATAAATGAATAAATGAATAAAATGTCAGTCTTAAAATCTCATTCACCTGAGAGTTGTCATATTTATAATAAATGTTCTATACCAACTGACATGAATATATATCGACCATGGATACCAATTTTTTAAATTTTTAAACATGTACTTCCTTGTCTAATATCACCTCTCCCTTGCTAGGTACCCACTGCCATTTTGCTCCCCATGGTCCCCCATACCAAATTTACATCTAAAAGAAACTCATAGAAATTGTTTCCCAGCTTCTTCCCATTCTGTCCCAAACAAATTAAACTTAGAAAGGCACTTATAAAGGGAGTCACACGCATATGAAAACAGGTGGTTATAATTAATGCACTGATCTTACTCTCTATGTATACATCCGTGTGTTTAAAAATTAAGAACGTACCCTAACACAGAGGACTAGGTCAACAATATTAGGGGCTGAGGGACCCGAAATGGATTCATGGAACAGTTTTTTGTGACAGAGGGAAATTACCAGGATACAAGAAATGATTCTGCTTAAGTGGTCACCTTTTTAGGACCTACTTGGACCCATGATCCCAAATGAGACATTTCTAATTTTTTTTTTCAACGTTTATTTATTTTGGGGACAGAGAGAGACAGAGCATGAACGGGGGAGGGGCAGAGAGAGAGGGAGACACAGAATCGGAAACAGGCTCCAGGCTCTGAGCCATCAGCCCAGAGCCTGACGCGGGGCTCGAACTCACGGACCGCGAGATCGTGACCTGGCTGAAGTCGGACGCTTAACCGACTGCGCCACCCAGGCGCCCACCAAATGAGACATTTCTAGTTAAGGGGCTTAATTAGCATAGCCCATCATTAATCATCCTATACCACCACACTTATTAGCATCTACTTGTGTGACAGGCACTCTGAGGGGGGAAGTACAAAAAAGAATAGTGTATTATCCTTATCATGAAGTTGTTCCCACTCTAGTGGAGAAGACAAAACCCAAATAATAAGAAAGCAATGTGATAAGATATTTCAATAAATACATTCCGATTCTCTCCTAGGAGCTGTATTAAATGCTAGTGATCCTAAGATGAACTTTCACATAAATCGCATCCTTGAAGAACTCACGGCCACATGTCTGTGACCTATGCGATATGGTAAAGCCACTTACAGCACACTACTGTGGCACAGAGGAAGCAGTCAGTGAGGTCTCTAAAGAGGAGACCGGCTCGAAGGATTGGCCAAATTCTGTAATAGATTTTTAATAGGATGCTCTCTGGCGACAGGTGGTTTAAGAAGGTTTTGAGTGTTCTCAGACTAATGGGAAAACTAATCATGACTGGGATCCCCCATGTTTAGAATGGCCCTTAATAAATAAATCTCAGCTTAACATGAAAAACACAACTGCATGTCTTCCTATCCCCGTGAGCATAAATTTCACTGGCTGAGAAGCCATCTTTACAGAACTTGGTGAAAAGACCCACTCTTGCAAATAGATGTCAGCTTCCCTTCACATAAGGCAGCCTCAATGAGCAGAAAGGAAAGACCACAAGACTTCACAGGCTGAAAATCACATGAAATCCAAGAAGTCTGTAGAGTCTATGCTCCATAAACAAAATTAAAGGTTTATCACAAGATAGGGTTACATGTTTGCAGAAAAGGGCTTGGCATCCTTATAAATCAATGAGCAGAAAAGGAACACTCCCAGAATAGAAACTCCAGAACAGGGCCTGAGTCTGTCCGATGTGCTTATGTCCTTGGTGCTGAACCAAATGACCAGCACAGACTAGGTGTAGTCCCTGCATAGAGCCCTGATTTTTAATCCAAATTATTGATGATTTACAGACTATCATTTCCAGAATGAAGAGGGAAAAATGATCTCTCAAATGCCATGTGGAAATACAATTTGATATGAACGGTAGAGCTTTACAGAGAGCAAAGTGGCAACATGTATCGAAAGCTTTGAACATGTGCTTCGTCATCATTTCCATCATCGTCATTATCATATAAGCTCAATACCTTTGAGCTCACAAGACAGGCACTGTGCTGCCACGTACTTAATACGCATGAGTTCATTTGATCCTCATCACGGCCTAAGGTGCTACATACTCATATTAACTCCAGGCTTACATGCAAGAAAGCATTCTTGGAAACACACGTGTGCAAGCAAGTGGTAAAACCAAAACTCTAACACGTCCCCTTCCGAGTTGAGACTGAAGCATCTCACCGCTATGGTACATTGTCCCCAAACAGATAATATAATGCTTTTTTTAATGGTGTGGTACCATTTCTACTAATTAGATGAGAATAATTAAGTCTGTGCTTCAAAATCCAGTCAAAGTGTAAGTTTTGCTTAACATTCTTGCCTCGTCCTTCTGTGTCTTGCTAAAATTATATTACGTGAGCCTTTTTTTTTTTTTGCAAAAATGTTATTTCCCACTCAACAGTTTGAAGAATTTGGGGGGGGGTGGGGCAAGAAACAGCTTAAAATTAAATATCAGGCACCCTATCTGTTAAAATCTATTGGTGCTCCACACTGTAGACCCCCTACCGGCTGTCTCTCTTCTTGGATCACCATGCCATTATTTTCTAGAATGAGCTTCTTCCATACCTAGTGACTCCTCTCATTTGTTCTTATATTCACATCTGCAGACCCCTACTTTTGGTAAATAGACCATTCAGTGAACTGGCTTTCAGTGAACTAGCCCATATTTTCTACTCTAGGGCCACCAAGGGAAAACATACTGAGTTACTTCATTATGCAGAACAATTGACCTCCTTCAACTCAGTCACTCCGTTTTAGATCAGACTCTGAGATTGGCTAAATAATTTATGGGATAGTAATACAACAGAATATTGCAGAGCAAATAAAAATTATATTGTACAAGAACAGTTAATAATCTGGCAAGACATTTCAAATAGACTAAGTGAATAAATATACTAAGGTTACAAAAAGGAGCAAATATATTACAACATTTCAAAGGAAAAGTTTAAGTGGCATTTGTGTTTCTAATGATATACATCACAGTTTTTAATAACAGTTTTTTCTGCATTGTGGGATTATAGGCTTTTGTTAAAACCTATATAAATACACACATAGATATGTACAATTGCATCCCTTGATGAAACCTGGAAGAAAATTCAAAATACTTACCTGTATTGTCTAATTATTCTAAAATAAATGCTTTAGGATGTGACTCCACCAGGACAGGAATTTTTGTCTGTATCCCCATTCTCTAGAATTGTCCCTGAAATGTCATAGGCACTTAACCATTTTTGAATGAATAAACATATATTCTTTTATAATACCTATTTTTTCATTAAATGATGCTGAGACAATTAATCATCTGTCAAGTAAAAGAACTGGGCGCCTACAGTGTGCCATGTGCCAAAAAGTAATTGCAAATAGATACAAGGCTTGGACGTAAACTACGAGTCTCTTGTCCTAACTCCAATCTATTCCTGACACGGTCCGTGTGATCTTTCTGCGACACACTCTTGGTCGTATCACTGCTCTATGTAAAAACTTGGAAGGCTTTCCCACTGCATTGGTATCAAAGTTCAAAATGTACAATAAACTCAGCACAGCCTCGAGGCTCTGCATGGTATGCTACCCGTCCACCACCCCAACTGTTGATGAACCCAACTGCATATTTGAATGGGATTTTTCTCTCCTTCTCTGACAGCCCAAGACCCTTGGCCTTAGGGACTTCCTACATGCCATTTCTTCCGGAAACGCCTCCCAACAGAATCCTCGTACCCAACCAATCACTCCTCATTTCTCAAATGGGACTTCCTGGATATTTGCATGGTTTCAAAGTATCACCCCACAAAACACACAGTTATTAAAGAGGGGAAAACAGTAACTCCCTAGTACAAAAATTGGCAGACACCTCCTTAATCAAGTGGGCAAATCTTCCTGAGGGTACAGACGGAAAAGAACACGACATTACTCCTATAGTGTTCCCCCCACAAATGCATAACATGAAGTAATCACGAGAAAGCATCATCAAACCCAAACAGAGATATTCTATGTACAGCCAGTGCTGTTCGAGAACAGCGAGGTCATGAGGTGCCTGGGTGGCTCAGTCGGTTGAGCACCCGACTTCAGCTCAGGTCATGATCTCATGGTTCGTGGGTTCGGGCCCCGCGTCGGGCTCTGTGCTGACAACACAGAGCCTGGATCCTGCTTCGAATTGTGTCTCCCTCTCTCTCTTCTCCTCCCCCGCTCATGCGCGCGCGCGCTCTCTCTCTCTCTCTCTCTCTCCTTCAAAAACTAAATAAAAAAACATTTAAAAACATAAAAAATAAAAGAACAGCGAGGTCGTGAAATAAAAATACTGAAGAACTCTTCCAGATTAAAGGAGATTAAAGAGACTTGACAAATAAATGGAATGCAGAATTCTAGACTGAACCCCAGACCACGGAAAGGACAATGGTGGGACAACTGGAAAAATCTGAAAAGGTATGTTGACTGAGCTACACGGTTACTGCTGTTGTTAATTTCCTGGTTTTGTAATTTGTACTCTGATCATAGGAGAGAATATCCTTGTTTTCCAGAAAACACACATTGAAATCTTTATAAGTGAAATGGCATCATTTCTTCAACTCACTCTCAAACATTTGAGAAAATAAAATATATAGATAAATACGCGTATATATACACACACACGAGTGCATACACACACAAACGCACACACACCCAGGGGCAGGTCTAGATTATAAGGCAATATACTAAAATGTTAATATTTGGGGAATCTAGACAAAGGGGATATGAAAATTCCTTATTCTATTTTTGCAGGATTTTAAGTTAACCCTTTTATTTTCAGATAATTATAGATGTAAATTTAGTTATAAGAAATAATACAGAGAGATGTCTCACACACTTTATCCAGTTTCCCCTAATGGTAATATCTTGTAAAACCATAGCACGGGGGCGCCTCGGTGATTCAGTCAGTTAAGCGACTGAGTCCTGATTTCGGCTCAGGTCATGATCTCATGGTTGTGAGATGGAGCCCTGAGTCAGGCTCCGTGCTGGGGGTGGAGCCTGCTTGGGATTCTTTCTCTCTCTCCCTCCCGCTGCTCCTCCCCTGCTCACGAGTGTATGTACTTTCTCTATTTCTCTCTCAAATAAATAAATAAATAAATAGATAAATAAATAAATAAATAAATAAATAAAAGTAGAATAGCACAGCCAGCCTATTGATACTGATGCAGTTGAGACACAGAACTTTATCAGCATCATGTTTCTCATTGACTTTTTTTTTTTTTTTTTTTTTTTTTTTCAACGTTTATTTATTTTTGGGACAGAGAGAGACAGAGCATGAACGGGGGAGGGGCAGAGAGAGAGGGAGACACAGAATCGGAAACAGGCTCCAGGCTCTGAGCCATCAGCCCAGAGCCTGACGCGGGGCTCGAACTCCCGGACCGCGAGATCGTGACCTGGCTGAAGTCGGACGCTTAACCGACTGCGCCACCCAGGCGCCCCTCTCATTGACTTTTGATAGCCATACCCCTTCCCACTCACTGGCACTCTCTGACCCCCATTAACCACTAATCTTTTCTCCATCTCTACGATATGCTCCTTCTAAGAATCTTCAAAAAAAAAAAAAAAACAGAATCACACAGTCTGCATGCTTTTGGATTGACTTTTCATAATTCCCTCAGCATAATTCCCTGGCGATTCATCCAGGCTATGGTTGATATCAACAGTTTGTTACTTTTCATTGCTGAGTAGTATTCCATGGTATAGACATATTAGTTTGCTTAAGGTAACTGAATATTTGGGGTTTTCTTTTCAACTTTGTGCTGCTATAAACATAAATGTACAGATTTTTTAATTGAGCATAGGTCTTCATTTATTTCAGATAAATGAAGGAGAGTAATTGCTGGGTCATAGGATGGTCACATGTTTGTTTGTTTGAAGTTTTTTTTTTAATTTATTTTAAGAGAGCATGAGTGTGAGCAGGGGAGAGAGACAGACAGAGGGAGAGAGAGAATCTCAAGCAGGCTCTCACTATCAGCACAGAGCCCTATGTGGAGCTCAAACCCATGAACCCTGAGATCAGGACCTGAGCCAAAATCAAGAGTCAGACACTTAACTGACTGAGCCACCCAAGCACCCCCTCACACGTTTTGTTTTTTGGTTTTTTGGTTTTTTAAGAAACTGCCGCTTTGTTTTCCAGAGTGGCTATACCACTCAGCAATGTATAAGTAATCCAGATTCTCCCCATCCTTGCCTCTATTTGGTATTGCCACTTTTTTTTAATTATAGCCATTGTGATAGATATATAGTAGCTTACTGTGGTTCTAATCTGCATGTCCTTAAGAGCTAATGTTGAATATTTCTTCATACGGTTATTTTCCATCTACATATCTTCTTTCCCTCTCGGACTATTATAAACAATGCTTCTAAAAATGTCCATGTTAAAGGCTCTGTGTAGACATTTTTCTTAATTCTCTTGGGTATAAACCTAAGAGCAGAATTATGAGGTCATAGGGTAACCCTATTTTTAACATTTTGAGAAACTACTAAACTGTTCTCAAAAGTGAACTGTACCAATTTCACGTTCCCACCAGCAGGTATTAAGGTTTCAACTTCCCCAAACCCTCACCAAATCTTTTTGTCTATCTTTTGATTTTATCTATTCTAATGACTATGAAGCAGCATCTCACCACAGTTTTAATTTGCATTTTCCTTATGATCAATGAAGCTGAGCAGATTGTCATACGTTGACTGGTTATTCAGACATCTTCTTTGGAAAAACAGCTAGTCAAATCATTTGCCCACTTTTTTTAAGTGTTTTTTTTTTAATGTTTATTAATTTTTGAGAGAGAGAGAGACTGTGCACAAGCAAGGGAGGGGGAGAGAGAGAGAGGGGGGGACACACAAAATCCGAAGCAGGCTCCAGGCTCTGAGCTGTCAGCACAGAGCATGACACAGGGATGAAACTCACCAACCCTGAGATCATGACCTGAGCCCAGGTCAGACACTTAACCGACTGAGCCACCTAGGCACCCCTCATTTGCCCACTTTTTATTTAATATAAATTATATTAATTTATGTTATTTATATTATTTATTTATATTATATTTATATTATATTATTATATTAATTTATATTATAACTATCAAGTTAGCTAACATACAGTATACACATAGTGTGTCCTTGGTTTTGGGGGTAGATTCCCGGGGTTCATTGCTTCCATATACTACCCAGTGCTCATTCCAACAAGTGCCCTCCTCCATGCCCATCACCCATTTCCCCCCTCCCCTGCCCCAACCAACCCTCAGTTCTCTGTATTTAAGAGTTTCTTATGATTTGCCTCCCTCTCTGTTTGAAACTATTTTAACCCTTCCCCTCCCCCATGGTCTTCTGTTAAGTTTCTCAAGTTCCACGTGAGTGAAAACATATGTTTTTCTCTGACTGACTTATCTCACTTAGCGTAATACCTTCCAGTTCCATCCGCACTGTTGCAAATGGAAGGATTTCATTCTTTCTCATTGCCAAGCAGTATTCCATCGTATATATAAACCACATCTTCTTTATCCATTCATCAGTTGATGGACATTTAGGCTCTTTCCATAATTTGGCTGTTGTTAAGCGCTGCTGTAAACATTGGGGTACATGTGCCCCTATGAATCAGCACTCCTGTATCCCTTGGATAAATTCCTAGTAGTGCTATTGCTGGGTCATAGGGTAGTTCTAATTTTTTGAGGAACCTCCACACTGTCTTCCAGGGTGGCTGCCCTAGTTTGCATTCCCACCAACAGTGCAGGAGGGTTCCTGTTTCTCCACACCCTCACCAACATCTGTTGTTGCCGGAGTTGTTAATTTTAGCCACTCTGACTGGTGTGAGGTGGTATCTCAGTGTGGTTTTGATTTGTATTTCCCTGATGGTGAGTGATGTTGAGCATCTTTTCATGTGTCTGTTGATCATCTGGATGTCTTCTTTGGAAAAGTGCCTATTCATGTCTTTTGCCCATTTCTTCACTGGATTACTTGTTTTTCGGGTGTTGAGTTTGGTAAGTTCTTTATAGATTTTGGATACTAACCTTTTATCCAATATGTCATTTGCAAATACTTTTTTCCCATTCCATCAGTTGCCTTTTAGTTTTGCTGATTGTGTCCTTTGCAGTGCAGAAGCTTTCTATCTTGATGAGTTCCCAATGGTTCATTTTTGCTTTTAATTCCCTTGCCTTTGGAGATGTGTCAAGTAAGAAATTGCTGCAGCTGAGGCCAAAGGGGTTGTTGCCTGTTTTCTCCTCTAGGGTTTTGATGGTTTCCTGTCTCACATTTAGGTCTTTCATCCATTTCGAGTTTATTTTTGTGAATGGTGTAAGAAAGTGGTCCAGGTTCATTCTTCTGCATGTCGCTGTCCAGTTTTCCCAGCACCATTTGTTAAAGAGACTGTCTTTTTTCCATTGGATACCCTTTCCTGTTTTGTCAAAGATTAGTTGGCCATATGTTTCTGGGTCCAATTCTGGGCTCTCTATTCTATTCCATTGGTCTATGTGTCTATTTTTTGTGCCAATACCATACTGTCTTGATGATTACAGCCTTGTAGTAGAGGCTAAAGTCCAGGATTGTGATGCCTCCCACTTTGGTTTTCTTTTTCAACATAACTTTGGCTATTCAGGGTCTTTTGTGGTTCCATACACATTTTAGGATTTTTGTTCTAGCTTTGAGAAGAATGACGGTGCAATTTTGATTTGGATTGCATTGAATGTGTAGTTTGTTTTGGGTAGTGTTGACATTTTAACAATATTTTTTCTTCCCAACTATGAGTACACCCACTTTTTAAATGGGTTACCCTGTCTTCTTATTACTGAGTTGTAGGAGTTCACTATATATTCTGGATTCAAGTCCCTTAGTTATTTGATTTGCAAATATTTTCTTCTAGCCTATGATTTATTTTACTTCACTTTCTTGGTTCTTGTCTTTTGAAGGACAAACATTTTGAATTTTTGCAAAATTCACAGGTATTGTTTTTATGTATTTTTAAAATTTATTTATTTAAATTCAGGTTAGTTAACAACACAGTGTAGTATTGGTTTCAGGAATAGAACCCAGTGATTCATCACTTACATATAATACCCAGTGCCCATCTGAACAAGTACTCTCCTTAATGCCCATCCCCCCACCCATCTCTCCTGCAGCAATCCTCAGTTTGTTCTCTGTATTTAAGAGTCTCTTAATGGTTTGCCTTCCTCTCTGTTTTTATCGTATTTTTCCTTCCCTTCCCTTATGGTCATCTGTTTATTAAATTCCACATATTTGTGAAATCATATGATATTTGTCTTTCTCTGCCTGACTTATTTCACTTAGCATAATACACTCTACTTCTATCCATGTTGTTGCAAATGGCAAGATTTCATTTTTTTTTAATCTCCAAGTAGTATTCCACTGTAGGATAGGTAGGTAGATAGATAGATATACATCAGAGGTATTTTTAATTTATATATGTAAGAAAAAATACGTATAATTTATATTTGTATATATATGTGAAAATAACTATTTGGAAAAGACAAACTGAAATATAAACGTGTATTTGTGACAAAGTTGGCTTAAGATCACAGAGCTCAACTAAACACAACATACAGTTAGTTATAAGGGAAACAGTCATAAAGAGTATCCATATTAATGTATCCATTTGAAGCCTCATTATGAAATATGTGGCATTTTCATATACACAAATCCCTGAGCCTGATATAATATCACTATCCTACCAGTTAACAGGAGCTTTCACCCAGTTTAAAAGTCAATCTTCTATGTGAACCATAAGGAATGACACTAATGAGGACCACATAGGATACTAAGAAGCCAATAGTAAGTAGAGATATTTTTGTTATAATTGAAGTCCACTGAGATATTCTTATTAAAACCTGAAACTTTTCACACCAGGAATCTTTTTACTATTTATTAGGTCATCTTTTGAAAAAGGTGTGTATGAAGTGAAAAACAAAATAACATTTCTCCTATAAAAAAAATTATCCTGAAATGGAGACACACCTATCACAAATGAAACCTAATAAAAAATTGTATTTCAAGTCCAATTTATGAAAGTCTCTAGAGAAACAATATTCTTTAAGTTTTTTTAAATGAGTAGCAAACTGATGTTACCAATACCACACCTGTTTTCAGCAATGAATATATATTTAAGAATTTGAACACTGAAAATAATGGCAAGTGGATATTCAAAAAACACATTTAGAAAATTAGCCTTTAAAATTGTTTTTCCTCAGGAAAAAAAAAATCATCTTGAATCATCAACGAAGAATAATATCGCAGCCCATCTTTTCTCAGTACCTATGAAATGGAGAACTAAGCCAATGTTAGTTCCATTCAAGAAATGTAAAAAGCCAATAGTTAGATGAGAAATTGCGTGCAGATGGTCTTATCTAGAAGAAGGATACTGTGCCCTAAAAATGAAAACCAGACTATAATTCCACTAGGAAACTGTTCAAATGACCCTATCAATAATTTATAAACTGTGAGGTTGAATGAAATACTTTATTTTAACAAAGAACACTTGGTGTTGCATGTTTAATAAGGAACGAGCATATTTGGATATGTTATAAAATGTTATCCTACATTGCCTTGCTTTGTTCTCTTCAAATAGTCATTAATAAATTATCACACTCACTTAAACTGAACATCAGTTTATAAAGTTCCAATTATTAGCGTAATTATTTGGGGATAATCCCTGGATATTTGCTGACCTGGAGATACAATATTTGTTCAGTGAGGCAAAGTGGCATTGTCCTAGGATACGTCTTTTAAACATCTACAATTTGAGATGAAGTCTTTCCCCTGTCAAATACTATTGGCTATTTGATGAGCAAATTCCATATGAAGCATTAGTTTTGACTGCCCCCTTTTCAATCTTATATTCAACGGATTTGTGAAACACTAAGTGCCTGGAAGTGGGTATGTTACCAATGCTTGTAGAAGACTTACTAATGTAACATTTTAAGCACTATGTATATATTCATAGAATAACTCTGTCTGAATGAAAATTAGTTACTTCATTTTAAGAAGCATGAAGAGAATCAGTAGCTTTCTCAAGGGGTCATACCTAGTAAATGGTGAAGTAGGCTTTTTGTCTTTAGAGCTCAACTCGTAACAACCACACCATACCATCTCCTTATTAACAATTTAAGTGTCTGGCAAGTAAATGCAAGTCTACAGTCCTTTACCGGAAACCCAAGGGGCAGAATTTGATTCTATGTTGAGAACTTGTCAATTCCAGAAGAGTAACAGAGTTGCCCAGTAACCAATCACCTTAGTGTTTCTGCAGTCAAATGTATGAATGAAGGGTCCTCTTGCTTCAAATCAACTTAGGTTATGTTTTACCACCCCGTGAATTTTGGCTACAATTTCACCAAAAACACAAAGGTTGACCCTCAGAGCCTTTTGCACTTGAGAATTACAAATAAGGGATAAGTGGGCCCAGTTTTCAAGTCAGAAGTGCCACCTTAGTGTTTCATAGAGTTCGTCTAGAGCACGTGACACATTCCCTGATCCTGTCTGCCTTTCTGAGTTGACTCTCCCGCAGACCACAGCCTTTTCTGGACAGGTTGCTGCCACACACACTCAGATTCTGAGTTTCCACAGCCTGTTGACACAAGCCCTCATCTAACAACCTCACACTGGAAGCATCCGTGGTAACCTGAATTCAGTGGGGAAAAGATTCTCATTATCAAATGATGTTTGTTAAGTAAAAACTTCAAAACTTGTTTTTAAAAAGTAAAGGAACATGCTTATACTTCTACATATAAAGAACTAATCTCACCTTAGTCTAAAAGTATACCCACAATTAAAAAAGAAATGGCAGAAGAATATAGTACATTGTTAGCAGGCTGCTATTAGCAGTAATTGCTCATTTTACTTTTCCATATACATCTTTTTTTCAGTTTTCTATGCACATTTTCACTCAGTCAATCAACATTTTGGAGCACCCATCTGTGTTACTTGCTACTGGGTGCTTGGAATACAACAAAAAGTTACTGATCTCCGAACGTCCACAGCCTAGTAGAAAACTAAGAATGAATTTTATTAAAAAAGTACATAGGAGGGGCACCTGGGTGACTCAGTCGGTTAAGCGACCAACTTCACCTCAAGTCATGATCTCACAGTTCATGAGTTTGAGCCCCGGGTAGAGCTCTGTGCTGACAGCTCGGAGCCTGGAGCCTGCTTCGGATTCTGTGTCTCCCCCTCCCCCACTTGCATTCTCTCTCTCTCTCTCTCTCTTCCTCCCTCCCTCCCTCCCTCTATCAAAAATAAACATTAACAAAAAAAGAACGTGGGGCACGTGGCTGTGAGCATCTGACTCTCACTCAGGTCATGATCTCGCGGTCCGTGAGTTCGAGCCCCGCGTCGGGCTCTGTGCTGACAGCTCAGAGCCTGGAGCCTGCTTCAGATTCTGTGTCTCCCTCTCTCTCTGACCCTCCCCCATTCATGCTCTGTCTCTCTCTGTCTCAAAAATAAATAAACGTTAAAAAAAAAAGAAAGCATAGGAAAAAATGCGAAAGTACTTTATTTTTATTTTTTTAAGATTTTTATTTTTAAGTGATCTCTACACCCAACATGGGGCTCAAACTCACAACCCTGAGATCAAGAGTTGCATTGCTCCACACACTGAGCCAGCCAGGCACACCCCACAAATAGAATTTTAACATCAGTACGCCTGGGTGGCTCAGTTGGCTAATCATCCAACTTCAGTGGAGATCATGATCTCACGGTTTGTGAGCTCGAGCTCTGCATTGGGCTTGGCACTGAGGGTGTAGAGCATGCTTGGGATTTTCTCTCTCTCTCTCTCTCTGCCCCTCCCCCACTCACACTTTCTCTCTCAAAATAAATAAATAAATCTTGTTGAATAAAAAAAAAAAAAGACATACCAAAGTCTCACTAAATTACTTAATATTAGTAGGTAAAGACAAATGTGAATTAATTTAAATGTATGTTTCTTATAACTTAGAAAATGTTTATATAGTTTTATAACTTTCAACAGTCTCTACTAATATACTCAGGGCATGGAACTTAAAAAGCTAAGACTTTAAGTGAAACTGAGAAGTTTTAGTACATTCCAGGAATATAAAAGCTATTGCATTGGAAAGCTGATTAAAATTTACTTTTAGTTATTTATCTTATTTCATTACTAATTTCCTTTACAAACTCCTTTTAAAAGTTGTGCAAAGATATATTTTACCACAGAGGCCTGAAATATGGCAATTTTCAAAAGAATGAATTCTGGGGCGCGTGGGTGGCTCAGTGGGTTAAGCATCCAACTTCAGCTCAGGTCATGATCACGTGGTTTATGAGTTCGAGCCCCGCATCAGGCTCTGTGCTGACAGCTCAGAGCCTGGGGCCTGCTTCCGATTCTGTGTCTCCCTCTCTCTTTGCCCTTCCTCTGCTTGTGTTTTGTCTATCTCAAAAATAAATAAACATTAGGGGGCGCCTGGGTGGCGCAGTCGGTTAAGCGTCCGACTTCAGCCAGGTCACGATCTCGCGGTCCGTGAGTTCGAGCCCCGCGTCGGGCTCTGGGCTGATGGCTCAGAGCCTGGAGCCTGTTTCCGATTCTGTGTCTCCCTCTCTCTCTGCCCCTCCCCTGTTCATGCTCTGTCTCTCTCTGTCCCAAAAATAAATAAACGTTGAAAAAAAAAAATCTTTAAAAAAATAAATAAATAAATAAATAAACATTAAAAAAAAGAATTAATTCCAAATTAATATGGAACCCAGTATCATCTGATCAACACCCCGTAAGTGATCAATACCCACTGAATAAACCAAAGTATAGCTACAGTATACCATATACAGTTGGCCTTTGAACAGCACAAGGGTTAGACGCTTTGACCCTCCATGCAGTGGAAAATCTGCATTTAACTTCTGACTGCTCCAAAACTGTACTAATCAACTAATCATCTACTGTTGACTGGGAGCCTTACTGATGACATAAACACTAGATCAACACACACTTTGCACATTATACGTATCATATACTGTATTCTTAAAGTAAGCCAGAGAAAAGAATGTCATTAAGAAAATCATTAGGAAGAGAAAATACATTTATAGCACTGTACTGTATTTATCGAAAAAAATCTGCACGTAAATGGACCCACACAGTTCAAACCCATGTTGTTGGAAGGTCAACTATATAGTGTATATAGTCAGACAGCAAGTATCACATCTAGCTACAGAATACTACAGTGAAGCTAAAATGACATCTTGAACAAAGTCAGTAACAGTTCCCTGGCCCTAACCTAAAATGCAGTTTCTCTGTTTACAGTTTTACAATACTCGATAGAAAAACGCAGTCAAAACTCCATCTTTGATCTTAAACAACAACAAAAACACAAATATATATATATATGTGTGTGTGTGTGTGTATATATATTAATTTATTCATTTATGTACTTATTTATTTATTTATTTATTTATTTATTTTGAGAGAGAGAGAGAGCAAGAGAGAGAGAGGAAGCCGGGGAGGGGCAGAGAGAGAATCCCAAGCAGGCTCCGAGCTGTGAGTGCAGAGCCCAGCTTGGGGCTTGAACTCACGAACCGGGAGATCATGACCTGACCTGACACCAAGAGTAGGAGGCTTAGCCAACTGAGCCACCCAGGTGCCCCCACCAAAAAAATATTTAGAGTGATTGACCATTTTCTTATTGAACTGATCATTTGTTTACCCATTTGTGGTCAATTGCACAACAGGAACAATTGTTTTAAATGATGAATTAACTGGACATGTAGATACTATTTCTTTTTTCCTGAGCAATTACGATGTGCCAGGAAGTATTCTAATATTACAGAGGATTGTTTCATTTAACCTACAATGTAACCCTATCATAGAGCAACACTTTTATAGAACCTATTTTATAGTCAAGGAAACTGACATACAGAGAGCTTACATAATTTGCCCAAATTATGCCACTAATAAACTGTGGAGCTGGGATTAGATTCTAAACAGAATTATTCCAAGTATATTACTTAGTTAATTTGTAAATCAGCCAAGAAGAGCTGAAAACAGAAAATTAAAATGGGTTTAGTGTAATCACTTTAGAGGACTGTCCAGACATCCTCCCTACAATTCCTCCAGAGATCTGCTTTTCTTGCTTCTGAAAATAATCAGACCTTTAGACAAATTGAACACTGTTCTACTCCCCCCAAAACAAAACAAAACAACAACAAAAAAAAAAATGAGGTAGATATATGCCAATTTATTAATTTGACAGAAAAGTCCAACTGTCAAATGAATGATAAATGGGTTGACAAGACTGTTGCCTTTGTTGCCAAATAAAAATCAAGCTTCATGTGAAATCAAGTCATAATCAGAAGACATTTGCAGAATATGCCAAGAAAAATTATTCTCCTATAGACTGAAATTATTCAAAGTCCATATGTTGAAACCTTCAACAGATTACATAGAAATCATACTATTGTTAAAAATGCAACAAACGAGTAGTGTGCTAGCTGAACCAAAAATGCCTTGGCATCAGTTAAGATTTACTCAATTCCACAAGCATCGACTTAAGTCCAGCAATATGACAGAGACTGGGACTATGACAGTGAACAGGACATACTAAATCTGATAAACATTTACCCTGGTGTCTAACAAAGACATAATGAATTCCTTCCACCCAACAGAGTATTTTACTTATTTAATAACCACTTACATAAAAGACATTGTAACTAAATGTTTTACAAGTATTAACTTGGTTATTACAACCATCCCATAAGGTGGTGTTAAAGAAAAAATTATTCATGATACTTGTTAAAAGGGTAAGGCCCACTTTATTCGGGAGATTAGTATACTGTGGTTTTGCAGCAGAGGAGAGAGATTAGGTTCAGTTTTGAATACGACAAAGGAAAATGGGGGTTTACAGTCAGGGACCAGAGTGGGGAGGGGTAGTTGGCAGATGGAAAGTTAGTAAGGGATTAGGGTAATCCTTGCTAAGTAACCTAACAGGTGAAGACAAGTCAGGGTGATAAGATACTAAGATAATACCTGGGGATGAGGAATGTGGTCAGATATCAGGGAGATCATATATCAGGGATGGGAGATTCTGGCTAAACTGACTTAGCAGGACTCTTGCCAAGGGTAGAAACATAAGATCAAGGTCGGGCAGAGGGCTCAAAGGAGCCCTACTAAAGTTTGGTCAAGGAGAGAATCTCTATCGGTAGGTATTATTATAATCCCATTTTACAAACCAAGGCAAAATGTGGTTAAGTAACTAGGTTAATATCATCAGCCAGTAGCTAAGGGAGCCAGGAAATCACTCCCAATGTTGCTTCAAGAATAGGGAGCCTCCAACTCTTGATTTCAGCTCAGGTCATGATTTCACAGTCGTGGGATTGAGCCCTGCATCAGGCTCTGTGCGGATCATGGAGCTGCTTGGGATTCTCTCTCGCCTTCTCTCTCTGCCCCTCCCTGCTCACACATGCTTGTGTGCTCTCTCGGTCTCTCTCTCTCTCTCTCTCTTAAAATAAATAAACTTAAAAAAAAAAAGAATAGAATTGTATATTCTTTTGCTTTCTTTCCCCACAACATGCACGCGCATGTCCCTCCCCCTCCCCCAACACACACACACACACACACACACACACACACACACACACACACACACTGCATTATCTTCATTCTTCATATAAATGCATGAAGCCCTTTCATTCAGATTTCCTCTCCAGGGCAGTTCTTGGGGTGGGAACTGCCAACATTTCTCCTCAACAATACTTTTACTATGTTTCTTCTGCTTGCTGGCATTTTCTTTATTAAATAAAATAAATCAGGTACCTAATCTGAAATGAGTTGGCATTATTTTCTGGCCTGTCCAACAACATGTCGATTTTCTATGTTAAGAAAGGCACTGTTAGTCGTACACAAGTATCTTTCCACTGAATTTGTTGATAAAAGGGGCCACCTCCCCAAACTTTCTTGTAGCAGCAGTGGCCATGGGACAGCAATTCTCACCTATAAGACTTAAGTGGGAATCTACGGCATGGAAAGTGATTACATTCCCGAAAAGGGCTGTAGACGTGTGTGGCACTTGCCTTGTGGCCTCTGCCCTTCCCCTCTCTTTGCCTGGAATGCACATAGCATGGCCATGGCTTCAGCAGCCATGCTGAGACCATGGGTGGAGGCCACATGGCCGAGAAAAGCACAGCAGAAGTACAAATGTCACCTGGATCCAGGCCAGCATCACAGAGCTACCATTTCACCCTCGGATTTCTTCTTCAACCCACTTCCTGTGTGAGAAAAATCAATGCTCATGTGGTTAATCCAGGACAGTAGAGTCTGCATCTCACGCACCTGGAAATAACCAAAAGTAAAACACACACCAGCTCTGAAATGGAAATTACTGATGTGATTTTCTCATTCTTGGTGAACATCTTGGTATTGCCATTAAGTGCTTACAGTAAATATTACCACGGACAAAACTGTATCCAATAAAATGAGGTACATATTTTAAGCAATAATATGCAAAAAAAAAAACATTACTTAGATATTGTTTCCCCTGTTGTTTCTAGCACTCTTTCTTCTTCTAGTTATTTTGGTTATTTTACCAGATGACTTTCTAGAGAAATAAAAGTTGCATTTTGTATTTAAGCCCTTTGGTGTTGATCGGTTACTTGGAAAGATGGTGACCCTAGAAAAATAAAAATGGAGGTGGTAGAGATTCGTATTCTGAAATATCTTTGGAATAAACTGTAAATTGTGCAGCCTCAATCTCAGATATAATCTGATCTGAATTCAAAGAACTTGAATGTTCGGCCACTTAAGTTCATTCTCAATGAAAAGGAGTATGAGATTTTCAAAGGATAACACAATCAAGTATATGCTCACTTTTCTGAAGGCCCACTCATTATTTTGCAAGCACCTTTGCTTCAAAACCAGCCTTTTCCAGAAATGCAGTCTTCATTTGTGAGTGATTTTATAGCCACGATTAAGGAAGGGAGTTCAGAAAAATCCAGTGGTCCAGATTATCTGGGGAGACAGTTGGCATGAAAAATGGTCCCTGGCATAAAATTTCACTTTCGAGAAACAGAAAACCTAGGGGGAAGGAAAAAAATACAGACGCTAAGGTCTCTGAACTGCCTCAGAAAAACATTTTAGATTGCTCTGCTGCTGTAGCAAGCAGCAGAGTTTATTGTTTTGTTTGCAGACTGAGGTCTGCAGAAAATAAATATCTGTAGCAGAGGAAATCCAGAGATAATGAACATCCGGAAGTACGACTACACCCCAAGGTATTTTGGGAATCGCCTTACTGACAGAGAAAAAAGGAGATAAAGTAGCAGAGGAGAAATCTTCTCGGTGTTCTCGGTGGCAAAACAAAGAAGGAGAGGTTCCGAGAGAGCAGTTGGTGGGGGAAGGAACAGAATTCCATCCCCAATCAGCAGCCACAGCCACTCAAGGTTTATTAAAGAACAGGATTCACTCAAGTTCTGCTGTATGGCTTTCAGCATCTGGCATGGTAATCAACCAGAGAAACAGTTACAATTCCACCAAGTTGAACTGCGACCTGTTTCATTCTCTTTCATCAGCTACATCCCCTTGCAGAGAGCCCAGTAAGACCATCACACCCAGGAAGGTGCCATTCATATTCATTTTTTAAAAATGCTTCTAAGTGAAAGGTGGAAAAGAGTTGGTGGTACTAGAAAACTCAAGCCAGTTGAGCTGGTTCCTCTACTCTTTTTATAAATTATGTATCACGCTACGACATGATTTTTAAAAATGCTGTGTGGGAGTTTTTGTTTCTAATTTGTGTCTCAGGTCCCAGATTATTTCCCATACCCTGGCGATTAACGTGAAACATCTGGGTTACTGAGTGTTCTAGAAAGCAAAATTTTAATATTCTAAGGTGAGGCTGAGTCATGGCAAATTGGCAAAGGGTCTGATGAATCACGTACCTATTCAAATTGCCTTTATTCATTCACATATGACTTTATTGATTCCACAAATGCCTACCTTGTACCTCCTATACCCAAAGCATTCTCCCAGGTACTGATCCACACAGGCAAGTGTACTAAACACAGGATGTGTAAGGTATGATAGGAGGGGGAAATAAGTTTATTTGTAAGGAAGTAAAAAGTAGACGACTTCGATGACAGAAAACAATCTGGGAATTCAGTATGGGAACATTCACAGCTATGAAATCAAGGAAAGCTTTACAGACACAGTGCATGAACTTGACCTTTGTGACTATTTGGAATTTAGTTACGATGAGATAGGAGCAAGAGAGAAGAAACAGTAAGCTATTATAATTGGAAAATGTGTTGTTCATGGAGAAAGGTAAGCCTATGTCTGGAGAGCAGCATTCATCAAAAGTCACAAAGTGAAATCATGTCCTATGATTATCTTTGTTATTATCCAGTTATACGGGTATTGCCGATAGGAAGTTTGCATATCAACTCACTTTCGCAGACTTAATATTTTGTTATTAAATTGATTCACTTTTCTAAACAACGCTTTATATTTTACTTAGGAATATTATAAACAAGTAAAAAAAATCAGTATCACTTGACACAAACAGAAAGTAGACATACATAAAATTTAACTGAAAATAAACAAAATGTCTCCAGGCCTTATCGGTTGCTTGAGGTCTGTTGTCAATGTTAAAAATGGAGATTAAAGAGAGTTGAGGAGGACTTAGTACCTCCTAGGACCAAACCAGGAGTTTCTCCTTGACACGGTGCAGAAGGAACCAATGTCTCATCATTGAACGCTGTTCAATGTTATGTCTGAATTCCATAAAAATGCAGCTTATATGTGCCAAAGATATAAGTGGCACACTTTGGGAAAATCGACCTATAGGAAGGCTTGGATTCAAATTACAGCTGTACAGTAAAATAACTAACAATTCTATGTGTGAAACTTTCCTGAAAAGGTGTCTGTTTCTCTCTCTCTCTCTCTGTCTCTGTCTCTCTCTCTCTGTCACCATTGATAGGGGTGTGTGTATAATATATATAACATATACCATTACATACAATCATATATGGCATTGTATATATACTAGATTTATAAATAATCGGTATCATACGTGTGAGTATATAAATATTGATGTGTACAGAGATAGCTACACTTAGCCCTGTAACAACACAGGTTGAACTAGGAAGATCTACTTACATGTGAATTTTTTTCAAAAAAAAAAAAAAAAACAGGACAGTATTTTCTCTTCCTTTTGATTTTCTTAACATTTGATTTTCTCTAGCTTACTTTATGGTGAGAATACAGTATGTAATACATATAACATACAAAACGTGTTAACTGTTTATGTTATCAGTAAGGCTTCCAATCAACAGTTCGCTGTTAGTAGTTGAGTTTAGGGAAAGTCAAGTTATATACGGATTTTTGACTATGGGTGGGGGGGTAGGTAAGGAAGAGGGGAACTCACCATCTTTAACCTTTGTGTTGTTCAAGGATCAACCATACATATAAAAAGAAAAAGTGGCAGAGGCACAGAGACATGTAAATGTACATTTGTATCTATATCATTTAATGTCAACGTATACATATATACAGACATTGTGTGTGTGTGTATACATGAGACATATAGAGAGAGACAGACAGAGAGACATCTAAATATACAGCTATCTATCTGTCACAGAGAGAGAGAGAGAAAGAGAGAAAGAGAGACAGAGAGGGGGAGAGGTATATACCAAGTCTTCAATATAGTATTACAATCCTAAAAATAAAGGTAGGTAAAAAATTGGGATCAAATCATGGAGCTTCAGACCAGACATCACTAAAAGTACATATTTCAGAAAAACAAAAGCACATCAGAATGCTATTACATTGTCATAAACAAGAAAAAATGGACGTGGTTAGTGCTCAAGGGGACACAAAATGTCAACTGAATTCCAAATTTACAAAATTCAAATTTAAGTGCTAGCGAATATTCATGTATTGTTTGTGGGTGTATGTGTGTGTGTGTATTCATGTATTGTTTATATACACAAACATACATAAATTTGTTTTCATTTCAGAAAAGTTTGAAGTAGGTTACATATATTTATCTTATCAAAAATCAAAGTGATGTTCTAAGATCTTCCAAACAAAAAGAGAACGATTCAAATAACCATCTACATACCTCATCAAGCAATAATTTGTCCTTTTGGTGGGGGATGGGATTTCCCCAGAGATTTTACTGATCTCTTTTTTGTTCGGTAAAATGACTAACTATTTGAGTATTCCAGCAAAAGAACATAAATGACTGTTGCTTACAGTCAAGACTCAATTATCCATATGCAAATAATTTCCTATGTGTTCGTTATCCCAGTCTGCCATTATCCTTCTGCCAAGAAGAGTTTTCTAGGCCAATTTTCCCCACTGCTGATTGGGATATACTTAGAAAATTCACAGAGGTTTCAGCATGAGCCTCAGCAAACCATAATTAGGTGAGTCTGCTAAAACAAAACACAGCCAAACTAAATAATGCATTCCAAGACCAAGTATCAATTACGGTAGATGATACAAGTCTCTGAGCTGCCATCCATTGGCACGGATAAATGAAACTCACATTTTATCTTCATTTTAAACTTGAGTCTCTATGAAAATTGGGGAATAAAGTGCTTGATTCTCACATCTGCCCTTCACACCCTAGGTATTCATTCAAAAAAGAGAGTTGAGAAACTATTTATGTGTCCAGAGGAAATCTCTCTGTGATTTGATACACCTGACTTGTCATTCTATCTTTCTTTACCTTCTAATTAGAGAAATCATGTTTTTTGACTTCCATTCCCCCCCCCCCACCTCTTTCCCAGGGGAAATAAAAACAAAAGACGATGCATCCCACTTGATGATACGAGTTTATAGGTCACAAGTCAATTCGTAGTTGGCTTGTCCCTGTAGTAATTTTAATTGAAGACAAACTGATGATGCCCTTTAATTGGAAGAACACACTGTATGCAAATTATAGCATCTTTCATTTTCTGACTATTGTCTGAGCATTTACTATGTGCCAGACACTTTGCTAAAGCTTAGTAAAATGAACTGTGCTACATAACACAGCACTCTAAGGTAGGAACTGTAGGTATCCTGCAGTTCAAACATACTCAAAAATATTAAGTTTCTTGTCCAAAGACATAGGGAGAAAGTGGTAGAGACAGGGCTTGAACCCTAGGACGCCTGATTCCAATGCCTACGTTCTTCTACCTCCTTGCTTGTTTCCAGATCCACAGACAGGATGGCACTAAACGATCCACAAGCCAGAAAAGTTCACTCTGATCAGTTAACAGTGAAACCTAAGAGTTTACATCCTCAAATGTGACTTAAGCTTGCAGTGCTAACAAAGCAGAGAAAAAGCCGTTGGAAAATAGCTGGTGGCTGGAGGACAATGAAAGAAGGTCCAGAAGCCTGAAGGCCGTGTCCTCCCCCAACGCAGATTTCAGCTGTTTCAAAGCTGCTGCTTAATGTTGTTGTCTTTTCTAATCTATTTATTCAAAAAAAGGTCATTTCAAACTCCATGTCTTCTTGATGGTGACATACTGATCTTTATCAGAATTTCCAACTGGATTTAATAAAGCCTGAGAAGGTCAATGGCACTGAGTCAAAGTCTCTGACCACCCTGGAGTTGAGACTACTTGGCCCACTGCTCTTTGCTCTTTGCTAATCACTCCCACTATTTAACACTGTGGTTCATCAGACAAAATTCCTCGTGTTACACTGAAGGACTCAAAGATCCAATACTATTTCCCATCTGATGTCTGCTATAATCAAGTTTCGATGAAATAAAATGCACTGGGAAAGTAAGAAATTGTATTTTATGTACGAAGAATCTCACGTATTAAATTTATGTTAAAAGCGTGCCAAAGAGTGTGCCAGGTGGCATGGAAGGAAGAGCCAGAGAGGTAAGTTTTCTGTTCACATGGAGATTCCATGCTAGAGGGCATCTCTTAGGTCTACCCAGTCCCCCCTACTCATTACTCCTTCTCGTTACTGAAAACTGATTGTTCTTTCAGGAACCACTGCTCTGCCTCTCTGAGTCCATGTGGTTTGGGTAAAAGCTGGCCCAAACCTGGCTGCTGAAGAAGGGTGGTGGATGAAAAAGGATGAAGCACATGACCCGGCCCTGGCCAATCAGCACTGTCCACTCCATTAGTCATACTGATGGGTTCCAAGACTGGTGTATGACCCAAGTGGGGCAAATGAGACTTATTTTAGAACTTCCGTACGTTTGAAAACACCTCCGCTGCTGAATAGGGTGGTAGAATGTAATCCTGGAACAGCTGGTAGCCATCTTGCCACACCACGAGGAAAGAGACCGCCTGAGGGAGAAGAATCCAACATACACACACAACAGTAAAGAGAAGTAGAAAAATTCCTAGGATGCTATATGAGCCCATACGTCCAACTGAAGTTGTGTCTACCTCTGTGCCTCTTAAGTGACAAGAGAACGAATTTTCCTTTTTTCTTCTCGGGCTAGGTTAAGGAGGGATTCTGTTCACTTATAAGCATAAGAGTTCTGATTAATAACTCTAAGAATAATTTAGGCTCTATCTTTTTAAAGGTTATTTCTAAAATGAAGAGTTCTACCTTCCCGCCATAATAAATATAGGCATCATAAGCTTTGCTTACTAAGTTAGGGTCTTATGCAGAACATCAAGTCTCAAACTTACAGATGGAGGAGGAGAAGGAGGTTGGCTACAATCATTTTCGGCTCTGAAGCCACCCTTGGAGTAAGGGATTATTCAACAAGTAGCTGATACCCATTTATTTCTAGTCATTTTCCTTTTCCTTCTCTAAAAATCAAAGGGAGTAATAAAAAAATGTTTATATATGTATGTATTTTATTGTATTATATGTAATATATACTTTGGCAAAGCTGGCTTACACCTAATCTGATTTGTCCTCTGAGTAGCATGCTTTCTTCCATGTCCCAACTTCCTAAAAGTTGGAGTGGCCAGCGTCATATTTAGTTTGGTGAAAAAGAAACTGGAAGAAGACAGAGCACCAGCCAATTACCTGAGGTCCTAGAAAAAGATCTGTAATTGTTTTTCTCTAGTCAACCAAATCAGCCATTGAAAGCCAAATGATGGGAAAAGGAAAGAATGAAAAAGAATGAGAGGGAAGGAGGGAAGGAGGGAAGGAGGGAAGGAAGGAAGGAAGGAAGGAAGGAAGGAAGGAAGGAAGGAGGGAAACCAGCTATGTGGGTAAGCCTATAGATGTTTGATAACATAAAGGTTACAAAGTCAGACTGTCTAAGCCTCAATGGCCTCAGGGACCATCTAGTTCAATGGCTACATTCCACCACCTTGGCTCCAGACAGCCCATTTTTCACTCATCAGCAGAATATCTGAAGTGAAATGAAGGAATCCAATAGAACAGAATACAGTAATAAAACAAAATCTTGAGATGCCCTATTGAAAAACCTCCAATACTTCCCCACCATGTTTAGGATAACATAAAATCCCTTAACCTGGTCTATCAGATGGCCCACACTCTGACTCATTTCTACCTGTTCTCTTCATCTCTCCAGACTGTCCTTACTGCCTCGCTCTCTGGTTTTTCTCATTTTCGCACGTGAGTTCCTTCCAGACTCAGGCCTGTTTGTTTTATTGTCTTTAATCCCTTCCATTGGACAATTCCAATTCCTCCCACAATCTCGGCTTATAATTAATTTATTTAGAAATTTGCTTTGGCATTACTAAAACAATTAAGACCTCTCATTTAAATGTTAATTGAGCATGCTATATATTCTTTTGTTTCTTGTTTTTGTTTCTTCTCATTGAAGATTTTATTTATTTATTTATTTATTTATTTATTTATTTATTTATTTTAAATGTAAAGTTTAGTTGACGTCCAGTGCAATATTGGTTTCAGGAGTAAAATTCAGGGATTCCTCGCTTACATCCAACACCCAGTGCTCAACCCAACAAGCACCCTCCTTGATGACCATCCCCCATCTAGCCCATCCCCCCACCCGCCTCCCCTTCACCAACCCTCAGTGTGTTCTGTATAGTTAAGAGTCTGTTAGGTTTGCCTCCCTCTCTGTTTGAGCACACAACAGATTCTTCATGTTTCCCATAATCCCTCATTATAGAGCTGACGTATACGTCTTCCAATGTCTGTTTGTCCACTGGTCTTTAAGCTGTGAGCTCAGGGAACGTGTTTGTTTTACAACAAGCTAATGGCCCCAGCATATAGCAGATATTCAACAAGCTTCTTCGAAGAATTAGTAAACTAAGTGGGAATGTCTAGAGAAGTGAAATAACTCGCCCTTAGATGTTTCCATATTTTTGAGCCATCGAGTCCAATGATTCTTCAGCATTTGTTTTTAGTGGTAATGAGATGTTGGCATACATGTGTAAATCAACAGATATTTATATATACCGTAATTCTCTTCAATTTTCCGCCAGTTATATTAACATGCAACTGTAGGTTGTAACAATACCATGTTATGAATTAAAATATAAAAAACATAACTGAAAGTATCAGAATGCACTGTACGTAGTAAGGTGGGGGTTATCTCATATACTAATGTTTTATATAGAATAGACATGTACCTCCTCCACATATACCCACATGCATATATACACACACACACACACACACACACACACACACATGCACATATACACACACACACCCGCACCTACACACATACATCTATACACACACATATGGGTACACTAAGTCACAATACAAAATGTGTTCTCATTATGAATTGCAGAGTGCTTGAAAACCACTAAGTTTGTCTTTCAATGATAAACCCTCATTAGCTTCTAACTCTTTTTTTTTTTCAACATTTATTTATTTTTGGGACAGAGAGAGACAGAGCATGAATGGGGGAGGGGCAGAGAGAGAGGGAGACACAGAATCGGAAACAGGCTCCAGGCTCTGAGCCATCAGCCCAGAGCCTGACGCGGGGCTCGAACCCACAGACCGCGAGATCGTGACCCGGCTGAAGTCAGATGCTTAACCGACTGCGCCACCCAGGCGCCCCAGCTTCTAACTCTTAAAAAGCATTTTTTTCTCTAGCCTACCACCAACCACACTTAACAAAGTCACTGTTGGCATCCTGTCTTGTATTTTGTGTCATTTATAACCCAAGAGGGTACAATGAACTTGAGATTCACAGCCAACTAATATTCATGGAGAAAAAGCAAGCGTCCTCATTGTCTGAAAGTACCTTTCAGTATCACGAAACCACAGCAGGATCAATAATTCAAAGCACACATTCCCAAATCCACCCAATACATATGTATATACATATGTATATGTGTGTGTATATATACACACACGTATACACGTACATATATATGTATATATGTACATATGTACATACGTATATATAGGTATATGTATATATATATGTACACATATATACGTATATTATATACACACACATATATACACACACACACACACAATTTCTTTCAGAAATATATGTGTATACATACATACACACACCACTAAATATTTCTCCTCCCTCAGTCCCTCAGGGAGTGCCTGCCCACAGAGAAACTAGTTCATTGCTCTACTGAAAAAAAAACACAGAGCTGTAAGCCCAGGAAACAAGTACTTCTTAGGTGAGGTTTGGGGGAACTCAACAAGGAATTCTAAATGAAAGAAGAACAAAAGTCCTGTGCTTGAAAATCCTTCAGGAATCTGGCTCCTATTTCCAATTAGTCTTATTGTCTCTATGGTCTTTAGAAGCCAGGCTTATACTCTGTCAGATCTTAGTTAATGAATTGTAACCGGACCCTTAGCAGAGAATATATGATGGGAAGAAAGAAAATTAGCAATGGCAAAGAAGGTACTTTCTTTTTTTTTTTTTTTTTTTTTAATTTTTTTTTTCAACGTTTATTTATTTTTGGGACAGAGAGAGACAGAGCATGAACGGGGGAGGGGCAGAGAGAGAGGGAGACACAGAATCGGAAACAGGCTCCAGGCTCTGAGCCCTCAGCCCAGAGCCTGACTCGGGGCTCGAACTCACGGACCGCAAGATCGTGACCTGGCCGAAGTCGGACGCTTAACCGACTGCGCCACCCAGGCGCCCCAAAGAAGGTACTTTCTAAAACCAAACAGCCTGAATTTAAATTCCAATTCTGACACTTCCCACAAGGGAGATCTTCAGCGAAGTGCTTAGGCTCACCTGGTCTCAGATCTCTCATCTGTACAGGGGACATCACCAGTGCCTTGCCATAAGGACAAAATGAGGGCATCCAGGTAAAATTATAAGCTTAGCAGCTGGCATGTAGAAAGATCTAGTGTGTATTTGCTACTGTTGTTATTTCTTTGCTACTGTTATTTATTTGCTACTGTTGTTATGAATATAAATATAAAAGTCTTCCCTGACTAAAACATAACTCCTCTAACTTGTTATTGGATCTGCATATTTAAATTCAATGTTTACGTTTCAGTATATTGTTAGATCTAAGTTCCAATTCCAGTCAATACCAATATTCAATATTTGTTAGGATCTACTATGTATAAGGCAATACACTATGTAATAGCGATACAGACATGAAGAAGACACAATGCCTGTTGCTTTTTTTTTTTTATTTTTTAAAGTCTATTTAGTTTTGAGAGACAGAGCGTGAGCAGGGGAGGGGCAGAGAGAGAGGGAGACACAAAATCTGAGCTGTCAGCCCAGAGCCTGACGCGGGGCTCGAACTTACAAACTGTGAGATCATGACCTGAGCCGACGTTGGACACTTAATTGACTGAACCACCCAGGCGCCCCAATGCCTATATTCTTAAAGACTCCCTTTAACACTGGATTCTTAAAAACCTTTTGGTATGATGGGTGATGGTACATTCTGTGCCCACAGTTTCTTCTCTTTCAGAAAGGCTGACTCTCACTAAACACCACTACAATATATTAGCCACATAACAACAGTACAATAACATTGATCAATTCAAAAAGTCAACAATTGATTACTACATTTTAAGCAAAGCTTTACTAACCACAAAATTAAACATACTCTGTTATCAAAGCCTATCTTCTCAAAATCATTAAACCCAAATGAACAAAAACATTTTTAGGTGATTATGTGTTTGCTTTCATCAGATTAAAAAATAATAATAAAATTTGTATTTGAATTAAATTTTACCAAGAGAAAGGACATCTGAAGGTGACTTTGCCCATTATGTGATGTCACAGAAATAATCCAGAGTTTATTTCTACAACTAGTTAAAAAAAAATTTAAGTACTTATTTGAAAATAAAACCAGGCCGTCTGGATGGCTCAGTCGGTTAAGCATCCGACTTCAGCTCATGTCATGATCTCACAGTTCGTGAGTTCAAACCCTGCATCAGGCTCTGTGCTGACAGCTTAGAGCCTGGAGCCTGCTTCAAATTCTATGTCTCCCTCTCTGCTCCTCCCCAGCTCATGCTCAGTCTCTCTCTCCTCCAAAAATAAATTTAAAAAAAATTTTTTTTAATTTTTAAAAAATAAATAAATAAAAAATAAAAATAAAACCTACACAGCTACGTTCCAGTGAGTCCTTTAAACTGACTGAGGGTTTCAATATCGTGGGGTCAATCCACAACGTTGCAAGAATGAAAATAACTGAGGATGGTCAAAAAGTATATGATTAAATACATCACTTACTTCTAGAAGGGTCAGAAATCAGTTCATCTTCAATATTTCAATTCTTTTTTTTTTTTTCAAATTGGAGAAGTCGAAAGGGGGAAACATGGTATGGTCTGCTCACATTCAAAACAGAGATGCTCACATTTCAAATACTTCACCTTGATCCCCATACTGAGTGTGGTATAACTGGGCTGGGTGTTCTTGAGAGGGAGAATGGGAAGACCAACAGCTTGGAAACACCTGCCCTATCTCAGGCTCAACAGCTGTGACCTCACCTTACCACTGAAACTGCTTCCCAGGTCAAACATGTTGGCTGTCTCTTTGCAGAGAAAACGCCTAATATGTTTAGGTTACATCTTTACTTAAAACGATCCACTGTTTTTGTAGTTACTACAGTTGGATTTTCTATATTCCTTAGCCAGGCTTGACCTCCTTGGGAGTAGCCAATTGCTGAAGAAAGAAAGGGGCCATCAGTTAAGTTAGAAGTGGCCACAGTGCAAGGGGCCCAGGCCAGCCTGAAAAGCCACTAAGATACAGATCCACACCACCTTCCACATCAGGATTTCCCCCACGTGGGAAAGCCCCCAGCTGGAATAGACGAACAAACCCTTCGATTGCCAACTAAACCCATTCCCTCGGGATCTCGTTCTGTGTCCTCCGCCCAAACTTCTCCCAAACTTCCTCCCACGCGGTGTTAGCCAGAATGCTCGTTGCTCTACCCAATTACAATTCACTTAAATTGCATGTGGCTCTTCTCCTGACAATATTGGTGTGAAGGGATGGGGGTAGGGGCGTCCCTTAACAGAGAAAAGCAAGGAACGGGCCACATAGTCTCCGCTTAACTGGACCATTTCTTCCACCTGATAGAACCACTCCTTTGCCATCACGAGACTGTAATGACTTTCCGGTCTCTATCACCTTGCTCATTTCTCACTCAGTGTTGACATTCTCTTTCACTCCCTGACTTTTATTTCAATGAATTAATGTGTAAAAATCCCAGAGCATATTTAATTCATCTCATAATCACAAAATCTCATAATTGACAAAATCTCTCACCCAACAAGAGCTCTACAGAGAAACCTACATGACAAGAACTGTTTTAAGAGCACCCCTGTATTCAAACCGTCACTCCTTACCAAAGTCTCATAGGGAGTTACTAATATTACTCTTGTTGTATGAAATAGAACAAAGACGCACAGAGAGGTTCAGTCACTCCCTCAAGGTCTCGCAGCTAGTAAGCTTAGGTGGTTGGGATGAAAATGTGGGCATTTTGAATGTACAACTCACCCCTTCAGTACCACGTTTACCTTCCATGTATTAAATTCCTTAATCCAAATGCATAGGAAAATTCCAAACAGCATTACTCATCAGACAACAGGGAATCATATGGAAGGTGAGCCCTGGGAGTACACAGGGTGACTGAAAACCAATTGCATGCGAAATAAATGTACAGGTGGGTGGACTAAAGGCTGCCATAATGTCCTGCACTAATCACTGCCCCTACTGCCCCACTCCTCCCCGGGGAGAACCTTCCTCCTCCTCTCAAAGTCTTACTCCCGCCAGGCACGGACAAGCAGGTGGAACCCCATCTGACCTCACTGCCCCAGATTAACCAAGGGTTCAAGTTAGACCCTTCAGATTCTCTACCCCAGAGATTTTGGAATTGGGTTTAAGAGACTCACATGAGCTCTGAACTTGAACAGGGATGTAGAGGCACACTGGGGTGGCCTGGCTACAGACAGCAAATTATATCTTTTTTTTTTTTAATTTTTTTAAAATGTTTATTTTTGAGAGAGAGAGACAGAGTGTGAGTGGGGGAGGGGCAGACAGAGAGAGGGAGACACAGAATACGAAGCAGGCTCCAGGCTCTGAGCTGTCAGCACAGAGCCTGGCACAGCGTTTGAACTCACGGACCGTGAGATTATGACCTGAGCCCAAGTCGGCGGCTCAACTGACTGAGCCCCCCAGGAGCCCCTGGCCACTGGCTTTCTTAATGTTTATTTATTCTGGGGAGAGAGAGAGAGAGAGAAAGAGAGAGAGAGAGACAGCACTAACAGGGGAGGGGCAGAGAGAGAGGGAGACACAGAATCCGAAGCAGGCTCCAGGCTCTGAGCTGTCAGCCCAGAGCCCGACGCAGGACTCGAACCCATGAACCGTGAGATCATGACCTGAGCTGAAATCGGATGCCTAACCGACTGAGCCACCCAGGCGCCCCAAGAGAACAAATTATATCTACACAGACAAGGAGAAATGGATTCCATTCGAACCATAAAAGGTAGGGAATAACTTTAGTTTTTAACTTTATAGTTTCTGGCCCTGTTCCCTCAAATCTGTGTAGATTTCTCCTGCCTGAGTTCTTAAGACACCCTGACCCTCCCGACATGGTCACACATACACACACGTACATATATTTTTTTTTTCTAAAACTTAATTGAGTTGCATTAGGTTTCTGTTACTCGGAACCAAAAAATTACTGAAAACAAGAATCAAATTATTATAACAAAAAATAGCAAACGAAGCGAATTGCTCAGTTGAGTCTACTCATCATAAATAAAATGCTAACATTCCTATACTGTCAATTCAGTCAACAAAGATAACACATAAAAAAAAAAATCAAACACCCTGGGGTGCCAGGGCAGCTCAGTCTATTAAGCATCTGACTCTTAGTTTCAGCTCGGGTCATGATCTCACGTTCACGGGTTTGAGCCCTGCATCAGGCTCTGTGCTGACACTGCACAGCCTGCTTGGGATTCTCTCTCTCCCTCTTGTGCTGTCTCTGTCTCTCTCAAAATAAATAAATAAACTTAAAAAAATTTTTTTAGGGGCGCCTGGGTGGCGCAGTCGGTTAAGCGTCCGACTTCAGCCAGGTCACGATCTCGCGGTCCGTGAGTTCGAGCCCCGCGTCAGGCTCTGGGCTGATGGCTCAGAGCCTGGAGCCTGTTTCCGATTCTGTGTCTCCCTCTCTCTCTGCCCCTCCCCCGTTCATGCTCTGTCTCTCTCTGTCCCCCAAAAAATAAATAAACGTTGAAAAAAAAATTTAAAAAAAAAATTTTTTTTAATTAAAAAGAAATCAAATACCTACAATATTCTTTGGTATCTAAATTGGCCACATCTATTAATGCCTCTTATTTCATAAAACAGATAAATTTTATGTTTTTCTTGCATTAGTCCACCAGGGAAGAAGTCTTTGGGTAGCTTCGGAGTCACAGATTAGGATTAGGAGGTGACACTGGGTCTAGGAGACCACGCATGAGTCCTAAAATACTAAGGGCCAAGAACCAGTAAGACAGACATCTGATGTCACGGATCCATGTCGGCCACAAGAGTCCTGTGGCCCGATGCCCTTGAGACCCGGTAGGTGTCAGGTTCCTAAGATGTTACTCTCAGATCACAAAGGGACGGCTCAGGAGAGACATGGTTTCCCCAGCTAAAAATGCAAAGTTTAGGAGCCTACGCTGCTCCATCAGCCATCAAATGGATCAGATCCTTGAGTGAATATATTTACTTCCAAATCAGATAATGTGCTAATAAAATGTAAGGTAACCACAACCACGGTGAAGGTAAGAACAGAGCTGTCCGGCACCAGACCGATGAGAGATTGATAACACTGCCCCTTGGAAGCTGCAGGAACTTCAGCAAGTTGCTGAACTACTCTGAGCATCAGTGTCATGGCAGCAAAATGAACAGAAGGACAATTCGCCTTTCATAAGGATCTTGTAAAGATTAAATATGATGATGCTTTGAAAGTTCCGGAAACAGCCCCCCAGCACGGAGTAAGTGCTCATAAATGTGAGTCATCATCACCACCTGCCCTGTTAGGAAACACACCCCCCCAACTCTTCCTTGGAGCTTAGATTCAGGTAGTAAAGAGTGTCCCTCTCCTGCTGTTAACGCACTTGGATCCACTTATCTATGTTGTTTATGATTAATTTCAGACTTATAATCATGCTTTGTTTGCAGTCTAAACATTTAAGACCAAAGGCTCTCCTTTTTGAGCTTCCTGTTCATATACACCCTATTTCTCACCCCCTCAAATCCGAGATTCCTGGCAATTTGAGTCTCGTAATACCAAGAAATCCTCGAGGACTGATGTGGAATTAACTGGGGCTTTCTTGTGTCTCTTTTTGAGAATGCCTCCTGTCATTAAAGTTACTGATGGGCTGTCGTTTATTTCTTAAGCAAGTGTTGTCTGATTACACACACACACACACACACACTGACTTTATGGGGTGTGATGTTTGAGACCTGAAAGCAGGAAGCCTAAAGCCACTTAGCTGTATAAAAGGCAGTATTGACACTTGGTTCGGGTTGCCCGTGGGACCTACAAAACTGACCTCAGGGCGAAAACTCCCAGAGCAGAGAAAATACATAATTTTAGAGACTGTACCCTCCAGATGCCCCCGACCAGGTTCAAACCTTACATTACGGAATAGCTTTCCTGCATTTCCCTGTGTGATTCATTCGTGTCTTGTGGTGAATACTTGTATAGCTTCTGTTATTATTCTGAAAACCAGGTGTGAGGTCGTGAGGCACTAACACAATGACATTTTGCCACTTTAATCTCCAGCATATTCCCCAATTAACGTGAAATGTTTGGTAGGTGAGAAGACATTTTCTAAAGGGAACCAGGGATAATCATTTCAGAGATCTAGTCTGAAGCTCATCTGCTTTGTCTCTTTCGAATTAACTGTTTGCTTTTCCTTCTCAGATTGTTGCAAAACAAAATTCCTTTCTTGAGTTGGGCGCAGTTGAGTATGCATTCTCAATGTGACAACTCCACTGCTATAAACCACATAAATAGGATTACCATCTCCCTCCTCGCCACCCCCCACCCCAGGTTCAGTATGCATGTGCCTACAATTGTTTATTCACAGGTGGCCTTCTGTGAGGTGGGAAACTAAACAGAGAAGCAACTGGACCCCTAGGAGCAGGGTAGGGCTCCAGGGGAAGAATTCCATTTCCTTATTTTTTTTTAATGCTTATTTATTTTTGAGAGAGAGAGAGAGAGAGAGAGGAAGAGGAAGAGACAGAGTGAGAGGGAGAGAGAATCCCAAGCACCTCTGTGCAGAGCTCAACACAAGGCTTAATCATGAGATCGTGAGATCATGACCTGAACCAAAATCAAGAGCCAGACACTCGACAGACTAAGCCACCCAAGCGCCCCAGAATTCCAGTCCTGAAAAACAAATGACCCAGGGACTTAACTTACCCCACCCCCACCTCCATTTCTACTGGGATACCAACAGGAAACAGAAGTTCTCCTTCCAATCAGAGTAGCTTATGTTTATGCAGAAAAAGGGGACAAATGGCAGAGTTACATCAAGGAACCAGAACATGCTATACCCTCCACTAAGGTACATCTTTAGAAAATATTAGTACGTTTGACATCTTATCTGATTAGACAAAGTGAGTCCCATGTGCCACTCAGAGGATTCACTGAAGGTCCGGATTGAGGATTGGGGACAAGCTCCAAGAGGAACAGGAGCTAGAAGCTAGAACTGCATCTTGCCTGGAAATGTTAAGAGGAATAGACATCTGATAGCAAACATGAAGAGAATGAGAGTATGTACCAAGGATGATCACCACTAACTTTATTGTTGTTGCTACTGAACCCATCTGCCAAGACTTTTAAAGTGGCTTTAGCCGTGGACCCCTGGTTATTTCACGGTTATTGGCAAGCGTTTGCAGCACAGCAACCCTGCAATCTTTTCTCCCTTTTCATTGTGGGTGCCTCAGAAAAGAAAGGAAAGTGAACCAATCAAATCTCCTCGAAAATATGCTGAAGACGGATCAACCCACAAATTTGGGATATTCACGAGTCGGAGAATCCTTACCTATGACATGTTTTCAGTAGAATAAACCTGGTCTGTCTGGGGTTGTTAGTGGTAGACAAATCTGGACTCTATGGATCTCTGGGACATGGCTCCCTGAAAATTGCTGCATGAGCTACGTAGCTACCAGAGAGTATAAAACAGAGATGTTTGTGTAAGTCATGTACCGGCAGACATTTCTGAGACACCTTGAGTGTTAAATTTGCCTAGAGCACGTCCAAATACAGCAAGAACGGACCTGGGGAGCTCCCCGGACAGTCCTTGGCTTCTCTTTGCTTTGCCTACACTTGGTGATCACTTGTATCCTTGAAGTAATTAGGAAAGTTTGATGCCAAGTGAGAACTTAGTCTCTGGGCTCACTTCACAATTTAATCAATGCCTCGATATGCAAAAAAATAAATATAATTACTGTAGTTTACTTATATTATTATTTTACATATAAATTGAAATGCAGGTTCAAATCATTACATTACAGAATCAGATATATACTAAAATGCCATTTATTAGAACGTACACATGCACCCCCATACACACACTCTTGTAAATACTTAGGAAATAATCTGAAAGATTATTTACATATATCAAACTGTTATAAGTAGTGGCTGTTGTAGATTAAAATTGAGTAGAGGAGATTTAAAAGTCTTCCCCTTCTTCCTCTATACACTTTTCAAGTATAATCACGTATTATCAAAATAAAAATCTAATATAGACACCTTTAAAGTAAAAGAGTTCAGTATTTTACACGTAATGCAACGTCTTTGAAAAGCACACCACAGTCACATTGGTGACTAGATTTGGTAGCTCCAGTCTCCTGCGATTCTCATCATCCAATTGATTTCGGGGTTGTTTTTTTCGTTTTTTGTTTTGGTGTTTGTTTTGTTTTTTTGTTTTGGTTTGGTTTGGGGTTTTTTGGTTTTTTTGGCAGTGCATACCCTACACGATCATGTCAATCCTGTCTAATACAGATAAGCAAATCCAAATGCCAAGCATTTTTCCATTTCCTTTCAAACTTTAGTATTCAACTGACTCATTCAAAAGCCTAAGGATGAGGTAGTAATCATAGTTGTTTCAAGGTGGAGAATAAAGACCATCTAACAAATGCTTGGTGTTTTACAAATAAATATAAAAGTAAGACAGGGAAGTCCAGCCCGGCAGTTCCATTCTTACGTGTGCGTCCTGGAGAAGCTTCCCCACCATTTGTCTAAGGAGATTCGCACGTTGATGCAGCGCACCAATGTTTGTAAGAACGAAAGACTAAACAACTTACACATCAGTTGAGAGAAGGATCGATTCATCACGATATATTCTTACAACAGTATCACCGCACAGCAATTAAATAAATGAAATAGGGATGATTTATCAGCCTGAATACATCTCAAAAAAAAAAAAAAAAAAAGCGGAGTGAATAAAGGAAATGGACCGAGATGCCACGGAAAGATACAGCTAACGAAGCATTACTTACCTTGCTTAACAACAAAAATACGATACTGCATTTTAAATATCAGCCTGTGGACCACCCATTTATGTTAAAATACTAAAACCAGGGATGCAGAGGATACGCAGCAGCTTCAGAACAGCATTAACTGGAGGCAGGAAGAAGAAGAACAGGGAAGGAAATAGAACACAGTAGGACTTATCGTATCCACTGTTTTCTTTCTTTCTCTTTCTTTCTCTCTCTCTCTCTCTCTCTCTCTTTCTTTCAAGTTTATTTATTTATTTTGAGACAGAGAGAGTGTGAGCAGGGGAGGAGCAGAGAGAAAGGGAGGGAGAGAGAATCCCAAGCAGGCTTCACGTTTTCAGCACAGATCCTGAAGCAGGGCTCAAGCTTACCAACCATGAGATCATAACCTGAGCCAAAATCAAGAGTCGGACCCTTAATGAGCCACCCAGGCGCCCCCATAGTGTTTTGTTTCTATAAAAAACTAAATAAAATCGGGGTGCCTGGGTGGCTCGGTGTGTTAAGCATCTGACTCTTGATTTCGGCTCAGGTCATGATCTCACAGGTGGTGAGCTTGAGCCTCATGTCGGGCTGTGCTGACAGCATGGAGCCTGCTTGGGATTCTCCCTCCCTCTCTCTCTGCCCATTCCCCGCTCATGCTTGCGTGTGTGCTCTCTCTCTCCTCTCTCTCAAAATAAATAAACTTTTACAAAGATCAAATAAAATTTTAAAAGTTAATATTATTATATCTGGGTAATACATGCATAGGTGTTGATTACACTATTGTCTGAATCTTTCTCTAGTTTTGAGATACTATGACATCTCAAATGATATAAAAATGGTATAAAATACACACAAAATATATGTATTTCTAATGAGATGTGCATATTTATATATTATACAACTATTAACATATAATAAATGTTCATACAACCTTACATATAAAATACTTATAAAAATACTTTCAGTATAAAAGATATATAAAGTATACAACGTATTCAATAAATATATATCATTCAAAAAGAAAACTATAGTGCTTGCTTCAGTAGGACATATACTAAAACCGAAATGATACAGAGCAGATTAGCATGGCCCCCTGTGGCAAGGATGACGTACAAATTCATGAAGCGTTCCATATTTTTTGGTACACTTACCGCGATGAGCACTGAGTAATGTATACAATTGTTGAATTACTATATTATGCCCCTGAAACTAATATAACACTATGTTAATTACACTGGAATTAAAAAAATAAATAAATGGGGCGCCTGGGTGGCGCAGTCGGTAAAGCGTCCGACTTCAGCCAGGTCACGATCTCGCGGTCCGTGAGTTTGAGCCCCGCGTCAGGCTCTGGGCTGATGGCTCAGAGCCTGGAGCCTGTTTCTGATTCTGTGTCTCCCTCTCTCTCTGCCCCTCCCCCGTTCATGCTCTGTCTCTCTCTGTCCCAAAAATAAATAAACGTTGAAAAAAAAATTAAAAAAAAAAATAAATAAAAATAAAATAAATAAATAAATAAATGAGAGAGAAAATCACAGAATATAGTACATAATATAGGTTACGATCAAATGAGAAACAGTAGGAAACACCCCAAAGTGATACAGTAGCATCCTGGTAGATGTTACACCTTTCCTTGTTATTGCCTGTCCTTCCACCAGTAGCTGATAGTATACGCAGTATCGTATATATACTGGGCGAGGGCAGAGCCTCAAACTTTCCAAATCAATGGTGCACTCACAGAAAGTTCACACGGGTGAATGAGGCAGGGTAATGCTGAGCACAGCAGCGGACACATTAACAAATAAGACCCGACATTCATCTTGTGCTTCTAGGCCCCAGCCTGTTCTAAGGGCTTTATAGTCCATTCACTTCTTACGTAGCTCCATGAGTTAGGTATTATGACTGTGCCCATTTCTCAGATGAGGAAGTGCATCACAAACAACGCAAGCGACGTGCCAGATCACAAGCGAGGAAGCACCCAGGCAGCATCTGAACCAGGCCCTCTGGCTCCAAAGTCTGCATTCGAAACTAAAGAGCTCATTCGGTGGCAGAAGCAAACATCTCAGTATTGCCCAATGCGAAAGCTTCCGCCTAAAACACACTCGGGTATACTCACTTTCATTGGTGTTTTCAAACTACCTTATGCAAGTTAAAAATTAAATATAGGGGCTGGGGCACCTGGATGGCTCAGACGGTTAAGCATCTGACTTTGGCTCAGGTCATGATCTCACAGTTTGTGAGTTCGAGCCCCGCGTCGGGCTCTGTGCTGACAGCTCAGAGCCTGGAGCCTGCTTGGGATTCTGTGTCCCCTCCTCTCTCTGCCCCTCCCCTCAGGCTCTGTCTCTGTCTCTCAATAATAAATAAACGTTAAAAAATTAAAAAAATAAATATAGGGGGCACCTGGCTGTCTCAGTTGGAAGAGCTGGCGACTCCTGGTCTCAGAATTAAGTTCCAGCCCCACCCTGGGTGTAGACATTCCTTAAAAATAAAATCTTAAAAAAAATACATATGCACGTACACACACACACACACACACACACACACACAGCATGGCATGTTTTCAGTCTCCCTTAAGCAACAGCATAGAACAGAAAAATATTACAACTCATGGCGGGAATCTTTGCTATGGGGAGGTAAACCCCGAGACCTTCTCGAACCCCACCCTCAAGAACAGCAACTAGGACGGAGCACCCCCCCCCCCACCCCCACCCCAGACACACACACCCTGGGCAAAGACTAATTTAGAGCACAGGAGTGTGCCTCGGCTTGAACACGGCTGGCCAAGCCCCAGAAGGGCAGGGCTGTGGCGCACTGGGCCTCCGTAAGCGGATGACCCTGGCAGACAGAGGCCAGCCCCGCGTGGCCCGGGGACGCGCAGGTGCTCACCGGGCGCTGGGCTCGCTCCCTCCCCACTGCAGGCCGCGGTCCTCCAAGTTCAATTCCAGCCTCGGAGTCGCAGCCAGGCGCGGTGCGGCGACTCACAGCGCCCTTCGGAACCGCTCGGGCGTCGGGAAAGCGTAGGGCCCGGGAGGGGGTGGGGGCTGGGAGGTCACGACCCCTCCGTGACCTCCGTGACCTCCGCTGACCCGCCCCCGCCCGGCACTGGAGGCTCCCGGCCCCGCCCCGTCAGGGGTGCGGTGTGCGTGCTCCTGCGGTTCACGCCTCTGCAGACGTGTTCAAGGTCACAGGCCTGAGTGAGCCCGCGGGGTGCAGGCCCTCTGGAAGGTGGGCGCCGCCGGGCCCCTTGGGAGGCCTCTGTAAACTTTAAGATGCTGGAGGGCAGGGCGGCGCTGACATCTCCTGGTCTCTGGCCCAAGAGGGGCCTTGTCTGCAGGTTCCCCTGCGGCGCATCCGGAGTGACTCCTCTGGGGGCAGGAGGAGCCCCTGCCTCCCACCTCGCCCTACCCCCCCCCCCCCTGGGCGCGACCGGTTTCCCTCTTGTCCCCCTCCTGCTGTGGGAACCAACATCGGGTTAGGCCAGGTGGAGCAGAGGCCCCGAGGGAGCAAGGCCAGCGGGCACAGAGCTCGGGGACACCAGGACGGCCGCTGCTCCCCCTGCCTGAGAAGATGCTCTTGTCGCTGTTTAGTCCTCCTGTGTCATCTTCTCTATCCTTCTCTACACTCTCCTCCCTTCCAAGTGCCTTCTGGCCCTGTGCTTCAACTTTGATTCTTCCCCACCTATATTCTCTGTATCCTCTCTGCCATGCCAAACCCAAAGAATCTGATGGGACCGGTCACTCACTCCCCAGCGCAGAGCATCCTTCTTGGCGGGACCCCTCCAGACAGGTGGTCCAGGAGGCTCCTGGCCTCTCTCCTGACTTAGCCACTTCTGGGTTTGTATCAACTTAGGAAGTTACTTAACCTCCCTGTGCCTCAGTTTCCGTGGATGTAAAAGGATTATCACAGCATATTTTGTCAAGGAAATGATCCGTGAGGAGGTATTTAGAAGTGTGCTCAGGGGGCATGGGCTGCTGTGTCTTATGCCCGAACGAGGTTGTCCAGGCCTGTCCCAGTTCACACTGATTGCTCCAGCATTGTATTAATAAAGCCCCTTTCCCTCTCACTATTGGCTTCATTTTGAGCGTAATGTATTTGGACAACTTACCTATACCTGTCCTATACTTACTTTTGGGTCAGACATTAACCTCTCATCAAAGTTGAGAGGGCTGGGTGTCATGGTCCCATGGCTCAAAACCTGGCTGGCTGTGACCTAGGAACCCTGCCAGCTATTTCGTGGATAAGGACCATGTAAATATAATGGATTCTCAACATGTCACAGACTCCCTTCTGTAACACCCATGGGTAGAACAAAGCACTAATACCAATCCTCAAAGAACAAGCATTTTCTATAGAGAAGAAACAAAACTGCATTTATCCCATAGGACATACCCTTCCGGACCTTTTATTTTTTTAACCCCCTTAAACTTTTGTGTTAATACCAAAAAGAGGGGGCCTCGGTTCCTCTTGGTTGAGCTGAAAAATCATAAACCATGCCTGGATTGTCTTCCTTTCTGATAGATTAGCTCTGGCCCTTCCTAAGGGAAAGCCAGGTCCAGATGACCTTTCTCCTAGCCCTGGGCTTCTCCGGGCCACGCATGGGAGAAATCAAATGCAGAGGAGAAAATGTAACTCAACAGTGTCTCCGTGCAGAATGCCGAGAGGGGCTCCAAACTGCTCTTCAACTGTTAAAGGCTTCAGGATTCCAAATGGCCAGATCTGTGCAAGGCGGTCTTGTTTGGTACTTAGCTTGCCGTGGTCCTTTGGGTCAGAGGAAGTTTCCAGAGAAAGATCAACAAAGTCAGTGCCTTCGTGCCGAGGTTCAAGACACCGGAGTGAAAACAACCGTCTGCACTTCTTTATTGAACTGGGGAAAGTGGCAGAAGGAGAAAGTGGCAGCTACATTTGTTGTCTAGAATTGATTAAGCTGGCGAACACACATATGGCCTTGAAGTTAATTTTTTTTTCTTATGACTGACACATGCTATAATGATATCCTCCATTTACTAGAACACAAGAGCAATGTTCACACACACCAGGAATGGATTTCACATACCAGACAAATTTCTAAGTTTTGGGAGGCTGGTGGGTGGGAATAGGGAAATCCTGGGAGCAAGTATTCAGCAGCTAAAAGAGCTAAAATAATTGAAATGGGGGTGTTTGTATGCATCTGGAAAGAAGTATGGAAAACACTATGCATTATTTATTTTTTAAATGATGTATTTTTTATTGTGTCAGCTAAAAAAATTTTTCTTCGTACGGCAGATGAAACAACAAACACTACAACAGAAATGATCCTTCACAGAGTCAAAGATGTAAGGAACAGAGAAATGTGATTATGGCATCGAGCTTTCAAATTCTCGCTTCAAGATTGCGCTCCGCGCTACATTTGCATGATCTAAGTTCAGGTGATGAGAAGGAGAATAAGGAGAATTGGAAAAACTGACTTTTGTCCATTTGTTTTGTGACTTCGAGATGCATCCCTCCTCTGTTAATTCTCTAGGCCTTGAAGAACGCAAACTAATCATATCCTTTAGGGGGAAATTGAAGGGGATGACAGAATCTTAATATGGAAGTCAAGATGCTTGTAGAGGTTAGGAGTGCCTCACTGTTTGAGATATTAAATTCCTGGGGGGGGGGGGGAATACCCAAAACGTCAGTGTCTTAACCACTTAGTTCCTTATTTCTCTCTTTGTGCATCCAAATTTCCTCTTCTTAGAAGGATACCAGTCAGACTGGATCAGGACCCACCTGTGATGTGATGTCATTTTAACTTAATCCCTGTCTCAAATACAGTCACATTCTGATGTGCTGGGGGTGAGGGATGCAACATATGAATTTAGGGGCAGAGGAGAGAGACGCAAGTCAGTCCATACCGGGTATGCGATATAAGCACCAAACACGTATTGTTGGTGTCCTGTTCCTCAGCAAAAGAACAGATTCTTGTTGTGAATCCACTTTCTCCCCTCTGGGTCCACCTAGGTTCAGGAGAGGTCCAACTCTGGCTTCAGCGCACACCAGTCTCCAGGCCACAGTACTGGGTTCAGGCATGGATCCAATCAGAGTGGATCTCAAGAATTCTGGAGGGGAGGGGCTGGCTGTTTCTGGCTAGGCTTTAGAACCTAGGAGGATTTACAGCAGCCGACTTGCCATCACTGAGGGAGAGCCTGGAACGGGGTAGTGGGAGGCATGGCACACGCATGGACATTGGCCATAGTGTCAGTCCTACTGAACGAAGCGCTGAGAGTTGGACAGAAAGTTCTATTGACAACACGTGACTCCAGAATCCAGCCACATGTCTAAAAGCAGCATGACCCTCAACTTTTCAGCTATGTTTTCTAAAGTGACTTTGGGTTGTTGTTTTGTTTGTTTGTTTGTTTGTTTGTTTGTTTTTCCTCTGGGAGCTGAGAAAGCCCTAACCAACCTAACAGGATCCCTACATTATGGAGATGTTAAACATTGAGTTGTTGCCCTGACATTCCCATTCTTAGAAATAAGAGGGAAAAAATTAACGCTCTATCCATATGGCGTAGAACAAGTTTAGGCATTAGAAGAGCTGCTGAAGTTCATTGCAAAGTCACCTTGAATTCTTCGAAGCCATGTAAGATCAAAATCCCCACCTTTCTAGTAAGCAGCGAGCATTGCACTCGCCAAACTTTAAGACATCCTTGCCTCATGACATGAGGACATTCTGAGGACTATTTCTGCCCCCTTCCTCAAATGGTCGATGATTCTGTAATTCTCCCCGGAGTGTTCATAGTAGGCTACAATTCTCTACAAAGCATAGCATCACGTTATCCTTTCATCCAAGGTCAACATTTTGGGCAAAAGTCTCCAGACACATTGAAGCTACCGTTCCAGCAACTTCAGAATCAAAGATACCTGCCTTAAAAATGGATATGCAGGGGCGCCTGGGTGGCGCAGTCGGTTAAGCGTCCGACTTCAGCCAGGTCACGATCTCGCGGTCCGTGAGTTCGAGCCCCGCGTCAGGCTCTGGGCTGATGGCTCAGAGCCTGGAGCCTGTTTCCGATTCTGTGTCTCCCTCTCTCTCTGCCCCTCCCCCGTTCATGCTCTGTCTCTCTCTGTCCCAAAAATAAATAAACGTTGAATTTACTTTAAAAAAAAAAAAAATGGATATGCAGTATTGTGCACACACATCTAGCCTGTTGATCTGGAAACTTAATGAAGATAAATGTCATTGTTAGCAACTCAGTGTTGCACTCAACTGCAGGACAAGGCATTCTTGTATAAGTCAAGTTCTGAGTGCACATTATGGGAGGATGTTTATTTATGATGCACTTCAACCCTGCCAGAATGCCACCTTGGCATTGCCAGTCCCTAGAAGAAGGAGACCTCAAAGCAGTGGCCTTTACAGACTTAAAGAATAAAATAAAAATGAAATCCCAGAGTCTCTGCATAATATATGTGTGTGAGAGAGAAAACACACCCATTAAACTGCAGCCTTTCAGAACATGATGTCACAAGTCAGCTCCTATTAAAGGAAACAGAAGATGAATGTTTGCTCTAGGCAGCTGGAAGGAGTCAAAAAGAAAATACATTGTAAATCTTTCCACTGCGTGCCTAAATTGTAAAAGATGATTTTCAGCATCGCACAGACTTCTCCCAATGAATAACTTCTTCCCAAGGAAGAAATTCCAAACAGTCAGTAAATATATGGCTAGTCTGATTAGCAGAGGGGGACTTGTATGTGATACAGTTTATTGCCCCAAGTCAAAACCTGACTGAATTTTGAGGATGCAGAAGATGATATCCCAGGCAGGAACAGGGAGGTGTTAGAATCCACACCAGGCAAAGTGGATGGGTAGAGCATTCAGAGTAACTTGATTCATATAGACACCCCAGCTGAACACAACATTTTATCTTTAAAAGTGGGGATGGACTTCTGATATTTCCCCCCAGTCGGACTATGTGTACGATTACCCCGTTTCTCCACTTCATGCATCACCTCTGTGAACCTAGAGAATTGGTCTCCTTATCAGTCAATGACGTTAATCGTGTTGTATCTGGGAAAGCTTTAAACATTAAAATTAAAAATGACATCAAGCTTGCCCTCCGCCACAATTTTGTAGCCCACATGGAGACAGGTATGTATCTGATACCACTGGTTTGTTGCAAGAGAAAAAAGACTGCTGGGAAGCAAAGAAGGGCCTCTAGTTAGCCCAATATATGGAGGAGGGAAGCCCTCTTTGGAACTGGACCAAGAACCAAAAATCAAAGCTACTGTATAATTTCAAAATATCGCTAAATGTCTCTCGTATATTATACACACAGACATCTGCACGCATCTGGGCAGACAGCCACAGCATATGTCTTTACTTCCACAAGTGCACCACAGTGCACTTGCCACTGTGATATATGCCACAGAGAGGCTTACGTGAATGCAAAACAAAGGGAACACAAAAAGACCGGGGACAGGAAGAAAAGAAACACAAAAGAACAAGGTAAAGAGGAAGTATGTGGAGAACGGAAGGATTGAGAAAAGGATATGGGTGGACAATAGCAGCATTTCCAGTTTGTTTTAAGTGTTGTTTGGCATGTCTCCAGATAAGAAATCCACACTCTACTGAGTTGAAATTAATGAATGACCGCCATATTGAATTGCAGAGGTATTGAATATTGGACGGAAAGTTAGTTTGAATTTAGAGTGGGAAATTAATGTTCCAATTTATCATTCTAGGATAACAGAATTACCCTCATCCCCTAGACCTATTGATTGACCTTAACATCTTTTGGGAGGAGGAATTCTGCATTATAGATTTGCATACAACATTGATTACAACTTTCTAGATATCAGCCTTTAGATTTTAGAATAGCTGTTACGAGATAGAATTTAAAGGGAATAATTTTTGCAAAACTCTCAAAGTTTATCCTAGCAAGTCTAGAAGTATTTTTTTAAGTTTGTTTATTTATCTTGAGGGTGGAAGGGAGAGAGAGGAGAGAGAATCCCAAGCAGGCTCTGCACTGTCAATGCAGAGCCCAATGCAGGGCTCAAACGCGCAAAACATGAGATCATGACCTGAGCCAAAGTCGGATGCTTATCACTAGAAGTATCTTTTTAAACTAATAATAATATTAAAACATTGATAGAGTGTAAGGATATATATAATATTCGACATAATATATAATATTTGATAATATATATAATATTTGATACACTATATAATATATACTTGATAACATATACTATATAATATAATATTTGATAAAAGAGTGACATGTGGGCAGATATCAAGAAAGAAAAGAATCAAACCCTGGAATTTGGAAATTATCATGTGGGTAGGAACACTACAAATCATCTCACCCAAGCATGACAAATAGTCTTCACATTCTGAGTCAAATCTAATTCCAAGTCATTACCTGTGTCGATGTATTTATTCTGAGGCTAAGTGGAAAAACAGCTGGTTTTCCTTTCCCCACACCACTAATGACATCAAATGTATGGTTTGGTTTTTTGGGGGTTTTTTTCCCCCTCACACTGACCAATTTTTGAACACCAGCTGGGTGTCCTACAATTCAATTCAATTCTGACATTACCTACCTGGAGTTAGCATCAGATCCCACAAGCTAACAGCTTAATTGTAGAAGACTGTCTCTGCTTCAGATGTTAATCAAAAGTTAGAGCCTCCCATATTTCTGACCAACTGGCTATAAATTGCAAGTTCTCAGGATCCCCTCCTCGGGTTGTTATAATGGCTCAAAAAAAAAAAAAAAAAAAAAACCTCAGAGAAACACTAACATTTATCAGCTTATTATATAATACAGGAAATCCTAAAGGTTACAGATGAACAGACAAAGGGGTATAGAGGGTGGGGTCCAGAAGGGTGCCCAGCTCAAAAGCTTCTGTCCCTGTGGAGTTGGGGTACATCACCTTCCCAGCACTTGGATGTGTTTGCCAACCTGGAAACTCTCTGAACTCTGCACTTCAGCGATTTTCACAGAGGCATGATTGATTATTAACTCAGTCTCTAGCCCTTCTTCCCTCCCTGGAGGATGGAGGGGGAGGAAGCTGAAGTTCCAAGCTTCTAATCATGCTTGGCCTTTCTAATGAATAGCTCCATCATGAAGCTATCTAGGAATCACCTAATGAAAACAAAAGACACTCCTATCACCTGAGAAATTACAAGAGTTTTAGGAGCTCTGTGTCAAGAACCATGGTCAAAGACCAAATAATAAAACAAAAGATGCTTCTAGTACTTGTATCTCTCATATTATAAGGATTTAAGAAACTGTGTCAGGGACTGAGGATAGATTATATAGATATCTAGATATAGATATCCATTCTTATTTCACAGAGGCCCAAGAGGAAAGAATATAGGCATGAATATAGGGAAGAGACATCTCCACCTCATTCCCAATTACACAGATATTTCTGCTAAAGATATAGAAACTGAAGCCCTGGTCGTCAAAAAGTTTAAATATTTCACATAATGCTTGAATGCAAATTACTAGAAACTCTATTACAAGATCCTAAGTTCCTTCATATTCTTACCATCATCAGCATAGCAGTTGTCGCCAAGCTGTGTTACCTCCTACGTTGATGGTCTGGTACATTAAAATACAGTTGGATCAAAAAATGAAATCAACCAAACACTTAAGAATGCAGATGGCCCATTATGAGCAACCAAGTTATGAAAATTTAACCCAGCCAAGCTGTCCAAATCATGACCTCACTAGACAAAATGGCGACCAAGAATGTTTCCAAGTTACCATCTTGATGAGGAAAATTCCCAAACTACAAATGAGCTCCAATTCTTTCTTTTCTTTGCAGTTCCCTAAATTGTAGTACAAGGAATTAGAAAGAGAAAAGAAGACATACCCACACATCTTCAAGCAGAAATGTCAACCTGTTGACTAATTGTGAGTTTGTGATCAACCAAAACTTCCTCACCATTTTTGGAAACATAACACACACGTACACATACACACACGTGCACACACACAAAAGAGGGGGGAAAAGGCAGTTGTGCTAAGAACTTCGCCATCTATATGTGTTAATAAAGGGATTGGTTTTAACCTAATTGAACTTTTGCTTTTTTGCCTATTCCATGGTGTCCTTTTGGTTTGGATCTATTGTTTTATAATCTGAGGTATTCTTCAATGTGATTCTATTGGAAGCCCTTGCTAAACTTGGGTCATTTAAAAATTTGAGAAGCATGGCTTTGGAATTCAAGTTGACATTTGGGTAAAAAGGCAATTTAGAAGGCTGATCTGGCATGTAAGTATCTAATTTAGCATTTAGTGTCATAAGATAATAGAAGTTATCTTACACCATCAACCCACTATGGACTCACCAATTAATGCACAGTGACCATTGTTAAGATAATCATATACTTCATAATTATGCTATTATTTAGCCAATTTCTTCCTTTTGTCCAGTAGTGTATGTTGAAAATTTTGGGCCAAGCATTTCCTGCAGTCTCAATATATCTTCTATCTATGCCTCTCATTTGTTTTAATAATTTGATTTACCTTTTTTTTTCAATTTTGATATTTATTTTTGTTAACTCACACTAGGGAATAATCAATTTTTAGTGTGCCTGCTTGTTTAATAATGTGTTCTAATATATTCCAGTGATTGATCTCAAAATTCTGGTCTCTGGTTCCCAGAAGTGACAATTTACCACCTTTTAGAAAATTACTACACATGTCAGTCTCCAAATTTGATCCTTCGCTCAGCCAATACCATCTGTTGTGGATTGATGGCAGAATGGTTCCTTAGCCACATGTCCAAGTTTTTCAATACTTAATAGTAAATATTACAATTGTACAATGTCACCATACTTAATAGTAAAGAATGTCATCTCACATTGAAAGTGACTGAGTGATCTCTTATTTCAGGGTCAGGAAACTATGGCCCACAGGTCAACTCTGGCCCAGCACATTCTTATAGGGCTCAACAACTAAACATACATATATATTTTTTTTTAATTTCTAGAAGGTTGAAAAAATTAATAGAATAACACTGAAACATGTAACATGTGAAGATAACATAAAATTCAAATTTCTGTTTCCTAAATTAAGTTCTACTAGAACACAGCCACACATTTATATATTATATAGGCAGCTTTTGTGCTGTAACAGCAGAGCTGAGTAGTCAGAGACGAGACCCCCAAAGCTAAAACTACTTAGAGGTCCTAGGCCTTTGTAGAAAAACGTTGCCAACCGCTGACTTATTTTAATGTTGTACTATGTCTTTAATGCTCCCCTTAATGATGCTTGCTTGACACTTAGATTGAAGATCAGATTTCTTGGTAAAGAAGATTGAGACAAAATGAGGATTGAATGGCTGTGCCATTCTCTCTGTGCCCCAAGCAAACGTGCCACTTCCAATTTGTCTTCTTGCCTGACAGATCACTAAGAAGCATTTTTCCCTTTTGATAAGATTTCCACAAGGTTTAATGCATCATGACCTCTACTCTTCCTAAACCTATTCCTATAGATCTGTGATGACGTCCCTCCTCTGCTCCTGTTCCTGAATATTTCAGAAATCTACCTGCCCACACACATTGGCTTCTTCAGATCTTTCTTTCCCATCTGACCAAATAATCACATATTCAGTTTCAAGAACCAGAACTGGCGATCTTCTTTTGGTGACAGTGTTTTTGAATCTCTTTTCAAGTGATTTTACTATTTCTACCGTTTTTAATCTGATTTTGTAAAGGCAAGTATGGGGATGGAACTTACTCGACCTGAGCCCTATACTCTATAATTCTTCATATGTCATCGACATTGCTGAAAGTTGAACGTGTGGGGCGCCTGGGTGGCTCAGTCGGTTAAGCATCTGACTTTGGCTCAGGTCATGATTTCATGGTTTGTGGGTTCAAGCCCTGCATCAGGCTCTGTGCTGACAGCTCAGAGCCTGGAGTCTGCTTCAGATTCTGTGTCTCCCTCTCTGCCCCTCCCTTGCTCACTGTCTGCCCTTCTCTCAAAAATAAATAAACATCAAAAAAAAATTTTAAATAAACAAAAGTTGAACATCCTATTCACTTAACCCCCAGCCCCAATGTGATCTTAGCCTCTGACTGAGTAGGAGATTAAGAGACCAGTTGGAGTCTGGAAATTCTGGGTTAATCTCACAGTCTGAGAAGCAGAAATCCCTCATTCAAAACTGGAATTTGGCGCTTTTCTTCTGTGAAGGGACTGATAGTATTTACTGAAAGTTACAAAGTTTTTGAATTACACGTCTGGTTCACTACATTTCTATGCCCTCAAGATATTAAAAAAAAATACAGGGAAAATGCCTGCTCAGGATTTGCTATGTAGTCAGTGGAAATTTTAAAAGTCAAAATGTATTTTTTAGGAATATAATCTTTATCTCTTAGTGTAAGAACATGAGAAAATGCATTCTGATAAGAGACTGCTTCCAAATTGCATATATATTTTCTGGTGAAGAAAAAAAGAAGGTATTTGAAGAGAAATCAATCCAGATTTTCAAGTCGTTTCCAAGAAAAGGAGACACCTAGCTGCCCATCTGAGGGGTGTACCATCTGTCTTATACAACATTCTGGAAAGAACGAATGATAAAGCTTCCTTTTTTCCTTTTTAAAAATGTATCTCTTATAAGCAGATGTGTGATACGTTCACTAAAAGGTATACAGAGCAAAAAGCTCATCTATTCATTGAGCATATGAAATTATGGATATTTGACAATTTTTAATCATCACGAACTATAATTTCATGTTTAAACCTAATGTTTTGGAATGACCCAAGTATGAGATACAATCAAACCTAAAATCATTAATGAATGCAGCTCAAAGTGAAAAATCCTAATGCCAGCAAAATGTAAATAGATATTTTTAACCAAGGAATAACTTTAGAATCTCTGCTTACTACCAGTTTTGAAAAAATCCCATTTTCATTTGTGAGTATTAAACAGATCCCTATCGGTTCAATTATTCCATATAATAGTTAAAAAAAAAAAAGAAAGATTTAAGTTTATTTGGGGGCCCCTGTTTTAGTTTCTTGGAAACAGATCCTAAAAATGTGATAACAGGCCTTCATGTAAGGATGTATCCTAATGACAAGCACCAACCATCCACCAAGATCAGCATAGAAATCGCCTGTGAAACAGCAGGCAGCTGCCGAATTGGAAATGAAAATGGTTGTCATCCGAATACCCAGAATCTCCAAAAATTACTGGGAGAAAGCTTGGAGTAAAGCAGAGAAGGGTCAGAAAACCATTCCCCTTCTGTGAAATAATATATTGCCTGGGATATACTAGGAGGAGATCCTGGGAAAACCCCACTAACATGAAGTCATGTGACGTGCTCACTGAGCTTTACAACTTAAATATATTCGCTGGATGGAAGATGGAGAGGAGGGGAGAAAGAGAGAAAGAGAGAAAGGAGAGAAAGGTAGGAAGAGAGAACGAGAAGGAAAGAAGGAGAGCGTTAGATGAATTACAACGTCAAAAGGAACTCCTTACTCAAGGAGGGGAGTAAAATAATGTAACATGGCTGCATTAAAAATGACAAAAGATGGGGCGCCTGGGTGGCGCAGTCGGTTAAGCGCCCGACTTCAGCCAGGTCACGATCTTGCGGTCCGTGAGTTCGAGCCCCGCATCGGGCTCTGGGCTGATGGCTCGGAGCCTGGAGCCTGTTTCCGATTCTGTGTCTCCCTCTCTCTCTGCCCCTCCCCCGTTCATGCTCTGTCTCTCTCTGTCCCAAAAATAAATAAACGTTGAAAAAAAAAAAATTTTTAAAAAAGATGACAAAAGATGACTGAGAGAAATCAAAGAGCTAGGTAAATGGGTATATAGACTGCTATTTATGGGTAGAATCACTCAACAGTATTACAACAACCCCAATCATAATTCTATTGGTTTTGGGGTTTTGTAGAGTTTGGGGCTTTGTTGTGGGTTTTTGTTTTTTGTTTTTTCGTAGACATTGAACTGAGTCTAAAACTTAGGTGGAAATGCAAAAACCTTAGGATATCCAAAGAAATTTTAAAAAGTAACAAAGTGAGAGAACTTCTGTTACTTGACTTCAAGGCTTACTATAAAGCTGGAGTACTCAAGACCGTGCCATACTGTCAAACTTGATTACGATTCACTTGGTCAATGACCCATCTGTCCACCCATTCATCATCTATTATAATGGATGCACTGAATGGGGCATCGGATACACAAAGAAGAATTGTACATGATCCAATTGTCAAAGAGTTCTCAGTTTAGTGGGTGCTTTAAATATGGACAGAATAATTAAAATACAAATGTATATATATATATATATATATATATGTATATAGATAAATGTATAAGCATGCTATTGTTGGAATATAGAGGAAGTAATACAAATGCCTTGAAGTGTGTCCAGGAAATGGACGAGGCATGGAAGATATGGATGATGGAGAGAAGGTACCTCTGAAAGAGGAATTCTCACGGCAAAATGACATCGCCTGTGTTCATGGAGCAATGAGGAGCCTGAAAAACCATACAGTAGACAGAAGAAAGACAAGGCGAGAAGTAAGATGGGGCCAAGATAGGGGCGCCTGGGTGGCGCAGTCGGTTAAGCGTCCGACTTCAGCCAGGTCACGATCTCGCTGTCCGTGAGTTCAAGCCCCGCGTCAGGCTCTGGGCTGATGGCTCAGAGCCTGGAGCCTGCTTCCGATTCTGTATCTCCCTCTCTCTCTGACCCTCCCCCGTTCATGCTCTGTCTCTCTCTGTCTCAAAAATAAATAAAAAATGTTAAAAAAAAAATTAAAAAAAAAAAAAAGATGGGGCCAAGATACAAAAGGCTGTATAAGGGCCTCAAAGACGTATCATCCAATGTTTAGTCTAGTTTTTGTTTGGTATCATAAGCAGATGACATATTACAGTTGGTTTTGTACAAAGATAACTTTGTAAGATGAATCAGCACATTTGCATGGAATGGTTAGAAGCAGGAAACCAATTACTCCAGTTAGCCTGTAAAAATATCTCCTAGATAGATTTTCCCCACTTGAACACTGGCAAGACCGTGGATAACCACTTAGAACTTGGGAAGAAGTTTATGTCCCTAACATGTGTTAATGGGCATTGCCATCAGTAATTGGAATATGGAATGATTGATTATATTTATAAATTATTCTGTCACCATGCAGCCATCAGGAGACAGCTCAGAAGCACATTCCCATTTGGAGGCTCATAACGAACTATTACTGTGTCAGCATGCTGTGGTAGTCACTTCTTCCCCATGATCCAGCAAAATTCATGTGAGCAGCATTCGTGCTTACTCTACCAATGATGCTTAGAGACAAATACCAGAGAAGAAATACAATATGAAAATAAGTTCAAACTAATTCAAGTAGCATTTTCCATTTGCCTTCTAGACCCAGATTCCCCCCCCCTTTTTTTTGCATATGAAAACTTACATAATAAGCAATGAAAACATCAAAAATGACTTAGATCTATCAGTCCCCATATGGACACTAGAGCAAGGAATTTTATCTCGGGGCCACCTCAGTCCTGCTAGACTATAACCATCATAGGCTGTGATCTGGAAACAGAATGCATGCTATCTAATGCAGCCAGTCTTGAAGTATCTGCTCTACTGGAAAGGACAATCAGCTTTTGTGTTATCTTGTAATTTATATCTTTACGTTCTGTCCCAGCTAGGCTGTGGGGAGCTCATGAGATGGGAAGAACGTTTTCAGGAAGTAAAAAGAGCATATGCATTTTGAAGATAGTATTGAAAGACTTCCTTTACCACTGTAAAGGGTATCTGTTGTTGTGTCTGTTGATTCTCACCATCCCGCTTCTGCCTGTTTCACCCAGTTTTTATGTTATAAGCCACCCCCCTTTACTTTCTGCCCCGTAAGATGGTTCATTGCCCCCCTTCACTTTTCCAACTCCAGTTGTAGTCATACAACTCAGATATGATCATTGTTCCTGTTACCATGGTTGTATAACAAATATCCCCCAAATTTAATGGCTTAAGGCACTAACAAGCATCCCTTTTTGCCCACAAATATGCAATTTGGGCAGGGTCCAGTGAGGATAGTTCGTCTCTGCTCCACTCAATGTCAGCTGCAAGGAAGGAACTGGAATTGTCTGAAGTCTTACTCATGTAAGCCTGGTACTTGATGCTTGCTATCAACTGGGACGTTAACTTTGTTGCCCAGAATTCCTGCACGTAGACCCTGCATGTGGCTTGGGCTCCCTCATCACATAGTAGTCTTGCAAAGATGAGTATCCTTAAGAGACAGAAATCAGGGTGAAAGCATGCTCCTTTTTCCGATCTAGCCTTGGATGTCCTGTGCTAGCCTTGGGTGTCACCTCCACCATTGTCTTCACTGAGGCAATCACAAAGACTCACCCCATTTCTAGAAAAGGGAGAGACTACATTTCAACGGGTAGTAGCAAGGTTCTTGAAAAGAGCCTACCCAAACAGATGATTGTTTTTGACATTTCTGGAAGATACCATTTGCCACAGCAGCAAGTTGAATTTCTCTGGCCTTGGTTCAGAAATTCCACTCCAGCAAAACTCAGTCCTGTGACTTTCTGTGGGACTATTATAAAATATATGGCCTTCCTCTATGCTACATATGCAGAGAAGCTGGAAAGGATGGACTTTCTGATGAAATGTGCATGCTGAATCAAGCTAACCCAGAAGAACCAAGAAATATAGAAAGATGAAGATCCGAAAGCATGACCCCTGGGTCTATTCCTAAGCTTCTCAGTTTCACACGGTAACATATTCCTTTTATTTTCTCAATCCAAAGGTTTTTTTTCCCCCCCATTTGCTTCTATAACTTCTTGATTAATAAAGCCATTGCTAGGGGAGTAACTTTAAACAAGATATTTAGCTTCAGTTTTTATTACTTTCCTGCAGATGGAGGGCACAAATCTCTATCACACAGAGTGTTTTTGAGGATATAATGGGAAAATAAACATAACTTATGTAAATTAGTCATAGAAAATGGCTATTCGCTTGTGGATACAGGCACAAGAAGCACCTTTTCTCTGTTCAATTCAGGGCACTTTGTCAGAAATACATGGAAATCCAAAAGGATATTATGATTGAGATGGGAACTCCTCCCCATATCCATAAAACCTCAATTAATCTACATACTACAAATGGAACCTAGGTGTAAGAGGCATGGTGATCAGGAAACTAGGCGTGTTTCTTTTCCTTGCTAGACCATCAGCTCCATGAGTGGATATCAACTTTCCTTGTTCATGCCCATATCACCAGCCCCTGGGTATACTTTTTTCATATCACTACTTACACACCACTAGAATGAGCTAATGATGGGCTAAACACTCAGCGAACTCATGAAAAAAACATTTTAGGGGCACCTGGGCGGTTCAGGTGGTTGAACATCTGACTCTTGATTTCGGCTCAGGTCATAATCTCAGGGTTGTAGGATCGAGCCCTGCGTTGGGCTCGGTGATGGGCATGGAGCCTACTTGGGATTCTCTTTCTCTCTCTCTCTCTCTCTGCCCTTCCCCCCGTTTGTGCTCTGTCTCTAAAATTAAAAAAAATATATAATAATAATAAAGCTTAAAAAAAGATTTTAGAAGACTAACAGACACAAAAATCAAGATGCGTTTGGTCAGCAATTTACTCAAAATATAACTTCTAATGGAGCTACTGAACTCAGCATAGTTTTATTACTGTGTCTTCTGTCCTTTCTACCTGTGGTCCTGTTCAGTGAATGTTTCTATTCTTCATTGATTGGATATCTGCCATGAGCCAGGCTCTGCAAAGGACTCTGCCAGCGTAATCCTTTAAAGGAAACCAGGTTGACTGACGTTTCACAAACTCATGGATCGGCCGAACAGACTAGTTCTGTGATTGGGGGATATGTTATGAACTCCGCTGGTGCCCAGGCCCCCCACCCTGGACCTTGGAACAAGAACCACTGTGTTCCAGATGTTACAAACTGGCTTCCATCTTGAAGTCACGTTGGTTTGACCTGCACCATGATAAGTAATAGATACCTTTACTGTACGTCCATTATAATAGGTAGCTCTTACTGTTAGAAAACCCCACACAAAAATCCAAATTTTCAGCTTCTCTTGAAAAATTAAAAGATAGGACAAATTGGTTCCCACACTCCCAAAAAGCAATAATCAGCTAGATTCTGGGGGTGGCTTCCCCTAGTTAGAGGTACAGCCCAGTTTGCCACCAGCTGACTTCACACACTAAGTTAGCAGCCTAGCGCTGGAGGTATCTCAGTCCACAGCCACTCCATACAGGAGAAGGGACGTATAACAGTTAAGTACATGGTTTCTGGGCTCCAGCGACCCACACTTGCTTCCCAACTGTGCATCGCACTGTATTGTCTCCCCTCTCTAAGCCTCGGCCAACCTGTCTCTAAAGTGGCAGTAACAGAAACCCCTTCGAGGATGCTGGGAAGATTAGATGAGCTAAACCATAAAAATGTGCTCATTAGGGGCTGCATTAGTCGGCGAGAGCTGTCGTAACAAAATATCACAGACAGGTGACTTAAACAACAGAAATCTATTTTCTCACAGTTCGGGAAGCTGGAAGTCCAGGGTCAGGGTGCTGATATTGTTTCAGATGAGGCCTCTCTCCTTGGCTCGGATGCTATCCGTTCACATGGCCTTTGCTCTGAGCGCATTCACTCCTGGTGTCTCTTCCTCTTCTCGTAAGGACACCAGTCCTACTGGATGTGGGCCCCACCTTATGACCTCATTAACATTGGAGTTCAGGGCTTCCACCCATGAATTTTGGGGGCTGTCTGGTGGGGGGGGAGGGAAACAACTCAGTCCCTAACAGGCACTTTACACAAATGAGCTTAAAACAAGATGGAAAACATTCTACAGAGAAAGAAACAAAGACATAGGCAATGAGGTTGTTTGCCTAATGTTGTATCGCTAGCAAGTGGGGGAATGGGGTTAAAACTAGGTCAGTTGAGTTCCATATTCTTCCACCCTTCCTTTCCATGGGGCTATCCAACCTGCTCTCTTTTTTGTTTCCATTATCTCCATTTCCTCTTTCTATATTTACAAGAATGTGCATGAACATGTCTACGCTCCTATTTGGAAAATAATTTCTTTTCAGTGTCCTTTAAAAGGGAGAGGAGGGGGGCACCTGGGTGGCTCAGTCAGCTGGGCATCTGACTCTTGATTTTGGCTTAGGTCATGATCACAAGTTCGTGGGATGGAGATCCACATCAGGCTCCATGCTGAGCATGGAACCTGCTTAAGATTCTCTCCCCCTCTCTCTCCCTCTCTGTCCCTCCCCCATTTGTGTGCATTCTCTTTCCAACTAAATAAATTAATTAAAATAAATTTAAAAAATAAAAAAGGAAAACAGGATAAGAAAACTAGCAGCTCATGCCAACCAAGAGAGACACCGGCACTGTCCCTTTTACAGCACACTTTTCAGGCCCCACTGGCTTCACTAAAGATGTAAGTGACCAGTCTGCCATGGGAACGAGACATTCAGTTGGAAAGACAAGGAAAATGCGTAAATATTATAGTTACTCGGAGTCATGAGTAAAAGCAAGTGCTTATTCCCTTCAAATATCCACCCTCCATAATCCCATATCAATTTGGGATTTCTATTGTTAACAAATTACCACAAACTCAGAGGCCTAAAACAACTCACATTATCATTCTGCAGTTTTGCAAGTCAGAGAAGTCTGGGCAGCCTCAACTGGCTTCCCTGCTCAGGGTTCCACAAGGATGAAGTCAAGGTTCGGCCAGCTGGGGATCTTATCTGGTGGTTCTGGGGGACAATCCACCTCCAGAATTATTCAGAATTGCTGGCAGAACTCAGTCCCACGCGTTTGTGTGACTGAGGCCCCTGTTTCCTGGCGGACTGGTGGCCGGCTTCTGGAAGCTTCTGTCCACATTCCTGGACTCATAGCCTCCTCCATCTGCCAAGCCAGCAAGAGTGTATCCAGTCCTTGTCTTGCTTCCAATCTCTGTTTCTGCTTCTACCTTAAAGACCCATGTGATTATACAGGGCTCCCTCTGATAATCCAAGGAATCTTCCTGTTGTTAAGGTCAACTGATTAGCAATCTTAACTCTATCTGCAAAGTCCCTTTTACCATGTTACATGACATGTTCACAGGTGTGAAACTAGAGAGATCCTGGGGGCCAAAATTCTGCCTACCACACCCACCCAACACACAAACATACAGGAATATGGGTCTTTACCAGTCATGCTAATTCCCAACTCATGGAGTTGATAAACTTTGAAATGCATGTAAAACTGGAGGGGAATGTATCACCTCTTTTCCAGAATTACTTTTGTTTTTTTAATGCGTAAGAGATCTGACTCCTGGTATGAAGGGAATGCAGGGGGTTGTGTGAGGGTGGGAAAGGCTAAAAGGACATTGCGCAGTAATCACTCACTCCAAGAGGGAGGCAGATGGGCTCTGCAGCAGTTAGAATCATCCACCTGAACCAAGGAGAATCTTGTACATACACAGTTCTAGAAATTTCCATAGTTTGTGGACCACAGGCCCTTCTGTCCAAATATATCCGCAAGAACAGGGCTGGTTTCTTCTCCTAACCCTAATTGCTATAGCCCGGCTATTATGGTAAGCTAAACAGTGACCCCCTAGAAGTGTCCAGGTCCCAATCCCCAGAACCTGTGAATTTTTTACCTTATGTGACAAAAGGGACTTTGCAGGTGTGATTAAGTTAATGATCCTGAGCAGGGGAGACTATCCTGGATTATCCAGTTGGGTCCAACGGAGGGTCAGAGACCGTGCTGAGCAACAGAAGCAGAGATAGAAAGATTTGAAGATTCTGGGCTGCTGGCTTTGCAGACGGAGGAAGTGGCTTTGAGCCAAGGAAAGCAGGTGGCCTCTAGAAACTAGAAAAGGCAAGGAAACAGATTCTCCCCTAGGGCCTCCAGAAGGAACAAAGCCCTGTTGACACCTTGATTTTCGAACGTCTGACTTCCCAGACTTAAGATAACAAACCTGTGTTGTTTTAAGTCACCTCATTAGCGGTGATTTGCTATAGTATCATGAGGAAATGAATCCTTCTGGCCGCAGGTTTGAGCTGTGCAAGCTCCTTAGTCTCTCACCACCCCCCCACGTCTTCATCTGTTACAACAGGGAGATCATCTCCCCTCTCAGGACAATGGTGAAAATGAAGCATTTCAAGGTAGACATCGGATAAAAGTCTATTCCCTTGCCTGACAGCACTCAGTCAAAAAAAGGTCACCTGCCTCTCCAGGCCACATTTCTTTTTTCTTTGCAACTGCATTTGTAGGGAAGATACAAGGAGCAAGAGGGGAGATAACAGACTCCAGAATTTTGTCTCATTGATGGAAACCACTTTGATGGAGTCTAGCCCTTTCTTTTTTAGTGGACACCCCTAAATCTGTATCGATATGAATAAGTGAAGATAGGTTGCTGCAAATAAAATAATGGGAAATTAACATCTTATTCCACATACGAGCACACGAATGCCACATAAAAACCGTCACTTGAGGGGCACCCGGGTGGCTCAGTTGGCTGAGCATCCAACTTCGGTTCAGGTCATGATCTCATGGTTCATGAGTTTGAGCCCCGCATCAGGCTCTGTGGCTGACAGCTCAGAGACCGGAACCTGCTTCGGATTCTGTCTCTGTCTGTCTCTCTCTCTCTGCCCCTCCCCTGCTTGTGCTCTGTCTCTCTCTCTCTCAAAAATAAATAAACGTTAAAAAAAAACCTGTCACTTGAGCATTAAATATCTGTGCAAAGCACAGAATGTAACTGGGAAGGTGGACACCAGGCAGCTTACTTGGGAACACAATGGCCACTGTGGAAGCTGAAGCCAGAAAAAGAAACAATTCTGGAAGCTGAAGCCAGAAAAAGAAACAATTCTGGCAGCAGTTATGCTATCGTAGCCTTTGCTGAAATCTCTTCCTGGGCCCTCTGGTCCTAAAAAGTCTTTGCTGAATCTTGAAGACTCATTTAGATTTCATCGCTTTCTGTCCCTGCCTCCGATTTATGGTCCCCTCGTAGCAGAAGCTGGAGTGACAAACTCAGCTCTTGCTGCCGCACCTTCTCGTCCGGTGACAGCTGACAAACAGCCGCGGAAACTTTCTTACCGCGAAGTTTATTCTCTCCTGATGGCTCCATTGTGCCTTAATGCACACCAAGCTGAAATTACAAATAGAAATGAAGCCCAGGTTCGGTGAAATGACATTTTATTCTTTGGTTCTTCTTTCTGATAACTGTTTTTGTTATCCTATTAGCCAGATGCAGACAGACTCTGAAGTCATCTACACAATGCTTATATTCTCGTATCTCCTTTGGAGGAAAACAGTTTTCGCTCCCTTTCTTTGTGTGAGGGGGAAAAGATTGTATTAGCAGTTTCAGACACCTCTGTGGCAAAAATGCAGAGAGGCCACAATTAAACTTGAGTCAAGGATAATAATCTGGAAGTTTCAAATAAAAAGCACCCCATGCCATCACGGATAAGGAAGTGGGGTTGCAAATAATCTTCAGAAAGTTGCATTCTCTGTAACTTGGGCTGGACCAAAGCTATGACTCAATCTTCCTCATCCAGTAACGTTTCTTTTTTGCTTTGATTTTGGCTGTCTGGTTCACAGTTGTACTGATAACAAAAGCCTTGCAATTTAAAAGCAATGAAATTCTCAGTTGATAGGGCCTGGGAAGCTATAACTGGCGAATCTGATTGTGTTACAAACAAGTTCACTCTCAAAAAAGGCAGCAGGAAACCCAGACGCTGCAGCTGTCCCCCGACCAACCCCATCCCCACTGAACTCCACATCTACAAAGATAATTAAACTGTAATTAAATGCTCTGTCCCCTTTTAAGCAATGGGTCATGCAATTTAAGTACTCTTCTGCTGGGATTGGACCGTCACGTGTCCTGGGGGGAAACCAACCAACAAACAAACAAACGACTTTGGATTGATTTTGTTTCACTGCACAAACAAGTAAATGAAATAATCCATTTGAGAAGCAAACGGCGAGAATAACAGGCCTGTTCCACCCCAAACCTGGTCTAGATGAAATTTGCATTGCATGTGGTTAAGATCATTTGCGAAAATAAAGGATGGGGCATAGCAGAGGGAATCGCCGGGAAGGTGCTTGGCCCTGAGAACAGAATCTCAGAGTCTCAAGACATTGACGGTAAAGGAAAGAATACTTCAAAAGTAGAGACTTAGGGCTATAACAACTTTCCCGTCTGCCAATGCATGTTCACACACCTTTTCCCTTTGGTCCAGTGAGAGTGGGAAGATGCTGTGATTCACCTGGAATCACACTGCCCAGTTATGGAAATCTAGCCTCCCATCCTTGACCTCTACAACTCTGGCTCACATGTTCATATCTCAATGTCTGTAAGCCTGCTTCTTCCAGCTCCAACATTTGGGTATTTGTGGAAAGACAGTGAACAGACTTGTGTCATTAATTATGAAAACGGATAGAAAAACTAGGAGAGATTATTTCAAGCATATCTGTCAGGTTTTTTTTTTAATATTTCAACTTTTTATTTAAATTCTAGTTAATATGTATGGTAAACTTGGTTTCAGGTGTAGGATTTAGTGATTCATCACTTAATGTATAACACCCAGTGCTCATCCCAACAAGTGCCCTCCTTAATGCCCATCCCCCATTTAGCCAACCCCTCTACCAACCTCCCCTCCAGCAACCTTCAGTTTGTTCTCTATAGTTAAGAGTCCCTCATGATTGGCTTCCCTTTCTCTCTTTTGCCCTTCCCCTATGTTCATCTGTTTTGTTTCTGAAATTCCACATATGACCAATTGATGAATGGAGAAAGAAGATGCAGGTTCTATTCTGAAGACTCGGTGTGCTCAGCCAATCCTTGTAACAACCTTACAAGCTGGTTCTGCCTCTGATATTTACCTCCTCAAGCCGCCTCCAACTATCCTTTCTAAAATACTTCCATTCCACCTGTCTTTCCTCCCCTTGTCACTGTCACTGTATCACAAGAGTACTTGTCATTTCTTTATTGTCTCTGCCAGTGACAGCTAAGTTCCTTAGTCATGGACTTATTTTATTCGCTGAATATTTGTCGAATCTTCCAATGAATTATGGTCTTTTGCTCAAAAATGTATAGTGCCAAATGTAATAGAGCTCATAGTGGATCTAGGATTCAAATTTGAGTTCATCTAAATCTTCAGCCAATGTTTTAAATTACAAACCAGTCTTCTCTCCCTACACGTGGCCCTGCCACTGCTCTGTGTAGATAATACTTTCTACCAATATGGTTAGAAAAGAAGCAAGAAGCAACATTTCAAAAGGCCAGAGATCTAAATTCTACACTGAACTCATGGTCCTTTTAATCTCTCAGATAGATAGGTAGATGATAGATAGCTAGGTCCATATATAAAGAAATATGTATTTACTTCCCCAACTACATTAGTCCTACTTCTCCTCAGATTTAGTCTAGGTCATTTATTCCAAATGTTAATAAGTATGAAGGTTCTACAAACTCACAGAATAATCCCTTCTGGGACTCTAATGGATTATTGGGATAGAGGGGGGAAACTAAGTTTAAAAAATGGAAATAGAGAAAGAGTTCTTAATTTGTGCTCAGAAGTTCAAGACCCTTTGATGGAAAGAAGGGCTTCTCAATATCACCAAGTACAAAAATAGTTCAAAACCAGTCATGAAAGCCACATAAGTCTTCAATGGTAGTTTGCACTTAAGAAAGATGTGATAACATAGATAATGGTACCTGTCAGCACACAGACACTATCATGAGATATTTGAGGCCCGAGAGAAGCAAAACGATGACACATAATATTGGTCAAGATGATCCCTAATGGTTGTGACGATGCTGAAGTTACTGTTGCCGATGGTAACGCTGGACCCACATCATAACCATTCGGTACATTCAGAGCCATTTATCAGGCATCAGGTTAAGGAACTTACATTTATTACTCCATTAAATAATCACAAATACTAAATAAGATGGGTGTTATCGTTATCTCCTTTTACAGAGAAAAAAAACAGAGGTTTAGAGATGCTGAAAAACTCTTCCAAGGTCTCAGAGCAAATCAGTTGTAGAGCTTAAATCAAACCAAGTCTGTCACTTGACTTTCTTTTAAGAAAAAAAAAATTTTAATGCTTAGTTTTGAGAGAGAGAGAGAGAGAGAGAGAGAGCATGAGCAGGGAGGGGCAGAGAGAGGGAGACACAGAATCTGAAGCAGGCTCCAGGCTCTGAGCTGTCAACACAGAGCCAGACATGGGGCTTGAACTCACGAACCGTGAGATCATGACCTGAGCTGATGTCGCATGCTTAACCAACTGAGCCACCCAGACACCCTATACCTTTTCAAGCACTAGTCTGTGCCATAATCCATTTACCTGCGGCTCTTAAGCAAACACATGATTCTATATAAAGTAAGTGAAACCCAACAATTAAAACTCTTAACTATCTCCAAATGAATGAGACAGATAAATTAGAAAAATAGTAACCAAGGACATTGGGGAACAGATAGTCTCATATCCTGTCAGGAGAAAGAGGAAATCTATAGCCCTTGGGCTGTATAACTTGACCACATCTTGTAATATTGAATTATACTTATGATTTAACCTAGCAAGCCTGTGGTGGACATACTCTAAGTGACCCCCAGTGAGTCATGTCCTTATATAATTTCTGCCTCTTGATGGCAGGCAGATCCTATGGCATGCTTCTAATCAATAAAGTACAGAAAATGTGATGGGCTAGCACACCAATGATTAGGTTATGTTATGTAGCACTCCCTCTTAACACGCTAGAGTGAGAGAAATTCACCTGCTCACCTTGAAGGAGCAAGTAGCCATGTCATGGACTCTGTGTGGAGAGGGCCACATGACAGGAACTGTGGGCACCTCTAGGAGCTGAGAGGGGCCCTAGACCAATAGCCAACCAGAAAATGGGACCTCAGTTCTGTGGCTGTGAGAAAATGAATTCTGCCAACATTTTGAGTGAGCTTGAAGGTGGATCTTTCCCCAGTTGAGTCTCCAGATAAGACCATATCCCAGAAAACACCTTCACTGCAGTCTTATGATACCTGAGCAAAGGACCCAGGTGAGCCACAGAAAGTGTGAGATAATAAATGTATGTTGCCTCAAGTGGCTATAGTTGTGGTAACTTGTCTGCAGCAAAAGAAAACGAATACAAATTTACTCTGGGGGCTCTAACCTGTAGGAATGAAGTAGAATCACATGAGGATATATGTTCAAGGGTATTTCTGGCAACGTTATTTATAATGGGAAAAGTGAAAATAATCTGAATACACAGATTAGTAGTGGAATGGTTGAATGACTTGTGGTTTATTCATATTATGCATTATTACAAAGATTAAAATTAACAAGTTATCACTATCTATTGACCTGGAGGAATTTCCATGATTAGTTTTAAAAGATTTTTAATAACATTAATAATATAATAGTTATGAAAAAGTGAATATTCTTTTTTTTCAATACATGAAATTTATTGTCAAATTGGTTTCAATACAACACCCAGTGCTCATCCCAAAAGGTGCCCTCCTCAATAAAAAAGTGAATAGGGGCGCCTGGGTGGCGCAGTCGGTTAAGCGCCCGACTTCAGCCAGGTCACGATCTCGCGGTCCGTGAGTTCGAGCCCCGCGTCGGGCTCTGGGCTGATGGCTCAGAGCCTGGAGCCTGTTTCCGATTCTGTGTCTCCCTCTCTCTCTGCCCCTCCCCCGTTCATGCTCTGTCTCTCTCTGTCCCAAAAATAAACGTTGAAAAAAAAATTAAAAAAAAAAAAAGTGAATATTCTTATTTGTTTACATTGATAGAGAAATATTTGAATGGATACACTCTTTGCCATAAATATTGGTTATCTAGCTGAGACAGAGGGAGGCTAGTGGAAGGTTAGGGGAGGCAGACTATGGAAGTATATTTCACTTATATGGCTCATTCATTATTACAACTGATGATAATTGAGTATCCATTATGAGCATTGTTCTAGCCACAAAGGTAACTTTAATCATCTCGCGGTAGGAGCCAGACAACTCAATAACCAAGTGGATAAGCAAGATCATATCAGGTAAGAATAGTTGCTATAGAGACAATAAAACAGGGTGACATAATAACATACGATCTTGACAGGGTGGTCTCACTCACCTTACTGAATTCCTGGAGTTCTATACCAGAACTCGTTCAAGGTATCTTATGATGCTAAGCTTCATGGGGATGCCGTTCAGTTTCGAGGCTCTATTTGTGGTCAACCTTTGGATCACAATTTAGGGCTGCCGAAGTGTCAACGTATAGACCCCACAGTTGAAGACAAAATCTCATTCTTGTCAAATGTTGCCTGTGCATTTACTGATGTGTTACTGCATCTTTGATTCTGAGTGGCAGGCCACCTGGAGGTGTTGCCTTATGGCACCATTTGTGATAAACATATTTTATTCATAGGATTTTTAAGAGCAGTGTTTTTAAATTAAGAAAAAAAAACCCACAGGAATGACGAGAAATGCCAACCTTGAGAACATTAGCTAGAACGCTTCCTCATCCACAGAGCTTACCAGGACGGCCACATACCTCCCTTCCTTGCTCCCATGCAACAGGTTGGGTGACCCACTCACATGCTGTTCCAGTTTGTCAGTTAGACAGATGGTATAGCTGTTTCTCTTTTACCTCCCACACCTTTGCACACTTTGGGAAGGACCCAGACTACTGGGAAAGTTTCCTCACAAATATCTTTCCTTCTTTCCTAAATTTTCTCTCCCTTTTTCACCCCCAAAACGTAGGCGTATAAATTCATGTTTGCAGGGATGTGACGTGGTTTTGATGTAGAGATTGAGAGCCAGAAAGGACATCAGAGGTCATCACTGATAAAGGTACCATTCTCCAGAGGAAGGAAACAAGAACTCAACTAGCAGAATAAAAAGGTTAACTGTATGGCCTTTGGATTCAGACACTCAGCATTCCCCACCTGAGTTGATCTACTGGCTGCATGACCTTGGGTCGAATATTAGGTACCATTTGGCGTCTCATTTTCATCTACGTAAAGGGGAGTCATGGATTCAATTCCAATCAACAAATATTCGTTAAGCGCTGTGTCACAGAAGGTACCTGTGCATTTCCTGATGTGTTACTGCATCACTGAGGAATAGCAAGTGGGCTCCTGTGTGTGGAACTTCATGGAACTTTCATGGAACTTTAAGGGAACGTTCGTGGAACGTTCATGGAACTTACAATCTAGTAGACATACTATTTCTTACCTCCTAGGGTTGCTGTGCAAATTAAGTGAGGATATCAAGAGAATGCTTAGAGCAGTCTAATGGCATATGATAATAATTATAACGATTGTAATCATACCATCATTATAATAACAATCAGAATGTTGTAACAATTATTATTGCTGTTATGCTATTATTTGATAATAATAATGTATATAATCACATCATAGGATTAGTGTGGAGATCAAATAAATAATTTATGTAAAATTCTTGGTAAAAACATGTAGAAAATAATTCTACGCACATTATCTATTGTAATTATTGCTATGTCAAGTGGTTTTGCCAAAGGCACAGAGTCAGTTACTGGCAGAGCTGAGCTGAGAATTTCTGTCACATGCTCAAGCCATTTTGCATACCTAACAGACTGTACCCGTTATTTCAACCCCTGCCTGTCTCCCCCAGTCAACCTTGAACCTGCATTCTCTCTGGCTCAGACTCGTTGTGCCCGACTCCATGTGGGATCTCCTCTCCCCACAGCCTCGGCACCCAAGGCAACTAAGGATAGTGACACTCATCAGTGAAAACAAACATGATAATTTTAGAGACCTTCTGGCACCTTTTTATCACCATTCACTTATTCAACATCCACTTAATATTTTGTGAAGTCCACCAAAACTTGCAGTTAATTTTAATGTTTGTCCATGTACATGTTTTTGTCTGTCTCCCCAACAGGAATCTATCACTCACAGAGTGATGAGAATCACTCCTTCATAGACATGTCTTGGGCATGTGGCATGTGATAGGTGTGCCACGTGATCCGTATTCCTAAACTGGACAAGCATGCCAGGTCCCTGCCCTCGAAAAGATTAAATTCTGGTGGAGGGAACACTGCTGGTGCATGCCGCAATGTGGAAGCACCTCAAGGTTTGTGCCTGGACAGGAGCCAGGCACAAACCACCACCTACTGTGTGATCCTCTCTATGCGCAATGCCCAGAATAAGCAAATCCAGAAAGATACAAAGTAGATTGATGGTTCCCTGGAGTCAGGAGTGGGAATGGGGTTGCCCTGCAAATGGCTCAAGAGATCTTTTGAGAGTAAAGGAAATGTTCTAAAAACGGAGTATGGTGATGACAGCACAACTCTATAGGTTTATTAAATGGGCACATTTACAATATATAAATTATACCACAATAAAGCAGTTTCAAAGCAAAATATTCCAGTGGAGGAACAGACCTTCAACAAGTAATGACTCTCAATAACTTACAGTAAAACCTTGGTTTGCAAGCATAATTCGTTCCAAAACCACACTGGAATCCAAAGCACTTGTATATCAAAGCAAATTTCCCCATAAGAAATAACGGAAACTCAGATGATTCATTCCACAACCCCAAAATTGTCATATAAAAATGATTACAATACTGTAACATGATACAAAATAATAAAGGCAACACAAAATATAAAGAAAAATAAACAAATTAACCTGCACTTACCTTTGAAAACCTTCGTGGCTGGGGGCACCTGGGTGGCGCAGTCGGTTAAGCGTCCGACTTCAGCCAGGTCACGATCTCGCGGTCTGTGAGTTCGAGCCCCGCGTCAGGCTCTGGGCTGATGGCTCAGAGCCTGGAGCCTGTTTCCGATTCTGTGTCTCCCTCTCTCTCTGCCCCTCCCCCGTTCATGCTCTGTCTCTCTCTCTGTCCCAAAAATAAATAAAACGTTGAAAAAAAAAATTAAAAAAAAAGAAAACCTTCGTGGCTGGTGTGAGGGAGACGAGAGAGAGGAGGGTTATTGTGTAGGACTACTTTCACTATCACTAACGGAATCACTGTATCTATTGGCTCAGTTGAAACTTGTTGGGTTTTTTCTTCATGCAACTTTAACAAGGAGCCTATCCAATGACCTAGAATGAGGCAAAGCATTCCTAGGCTCACTCTTGTCTGGAAAAGCAAGGGACTGTCCACAGGTGCTTAGAAGTGACAAAAAATACAACAGTGCCAGTTGTGCCACAGGTGCTTAGAAGTGACAAAAAATACAACCAGTGCCAGTCCACAGGTGCCAGAAGTGACAAAAAATACAACAACACCTTCCAATGTCCCGAAAAATCACTGATTTCTGCCAAACACCATGACCTGAGACTGAGCATCCAAGCATGGGAGATAATGACCCACAATCTCACAGCAAGAGAGAGAGAGAGAGAGAGAGAGAAACATTGGCTCAGTTGTGATCATGTGACATTTGGCATCATGTACTACTCGTATTGCCAGACATCACTTGTTTGTCAAGTTAAAATTTATTAGAAATGTTTGCTCATCTTGCAGAACACTCACAGAACAAGTTACTTGCAATCCAATTTTTCACTGTATTAGATTCTAGCTGTGAGAAGTTCTGTGAGGGATAAGTTCTGTCCAGGGTCCTGATTGCCTATGGCATCCTGCATCTGGGGGCGGGTACTCAGGAAAAGCATCTCTAGAAAGGAGGGTTGAAGTGGAGTTTGGATGCATGGCAGAGGGATTATGAGGAGAAGGGTAGGAGACACAGGTTGTGAGGAACTCAGATGTGAGAATGAGCATAGCACTGGTGGCTGTTTGAGGAAATCAGGGAGGAAGGGGGGACATTTGTGTGGCTGCAACACAGACTTCACAGAGGAGAGGAGCTCCAGGTGAGGCTGAAGAGGGCCTGTGGTGATAACCACAAGGGTTTTTTTAAGGGCTTAATCATGGAAGCCATTTTGGAACACCACGAATGGCTGCTGTATGAACGATGAGATTAGATCAGGCAGCTGGGCAAGAATCTCTGTCAAGATTCATGAGGGAGCTCTTCTCAACTTTTAGATTGCCTTGGTTTCTTCCCCTAGTTAGCCAAAGGATGGGTTTCTGCATATTATCCCCATAGAGACTCTGTTTGACCAATGTCGTGGTCATTGCTTGTTCAGATCTCATTAGGAAGAAGTGTGGAATGTAATGCCATGCAAATCAGATTTATAAAACATTTGAATCCAGATGAATTTCAGTAGAGAACCCCAAGTTCATCCACTAATTGAAAGACTTCAAAGAAATACTCCTAAAATTTCCCCCCATACCTCAGATAACTCCACCCTCACCAGTAAACTGCAGTCGACTTTCAGGAGATGGCCCATTAAGAGTAGAAGAAAAGGAGAGAAGCCGGGTTTGCAGCCAAGCTTTAGAACTTTGGTCAAAGATACCAGGCAGATCCTTGATTTAGACAAAATACGCTCCACAGACTTTCATTCAGATACAAAACCAGATTACTTTAGTTGTAGGAGAATCAGAATATCTATTTTCAATAAAAGTCATTTTTGAAGAAATCTCCATTTAAAAAACATTACACACACATGCACACACACAAATGCACACATCCTATCTGAAACATCCTGTGGTCTCATTGTGAATTATTTCTTTTATTCTCCTGCATTCTTCTAAAAATACACACAGTACTTCATTAACACCAGAAGGCTCTCTCTTGAGTCATTTTAGATTTGTGGAGAGATAAGCATTCTGTGTAATGAGAACACCAGTTTTTCCCAGTGCATTCTTACAAAGCCATACAATGATCAAGGACATCTTATAAATCATTTTCCCTTGCCTATGTTTCATGCTCCTTACCCAGCCTTTCCCAACCTTTCTCAAACACCCCCGCTTCTAGCTACTTCTTAAGAAAAGGGAGGGCACGGGTCATCACTCTCTGCTCAGATGTCCCCAGGGAGGATATGGAGTGTGTCAGAACCTCAGAGGGGCTTGACAACGGCTTTCTCACTTCAAAGGTAAATGATTGGTGCACAGGAGAGATTTAGACAAAGGGGTTTATAGACATAGACTACAGTTATCTTCAAATTATATGTGTAACATACATAACTTTGTATACACGTGTGTACAAACATACATTTATCTACATATAACCTTATACACATACATACGCACACACACCATATTCCCCTTTAGAAAAATGAGGAAAACACACGAGCCTCTTAAAACGTTGGAGTCACATTAGATAACACCTCTGCTCAAAACCCTCCAGAAACATCATCTTACGCTCAGAATGAAACTCAAAAGACAGGGTCTGTAAAGCTCTTTATAACCTTGGTGATGCCTGCTGTTATCTCACCAACCTCCTTTTCTACTACTTTCTTCTTACTCACTTCATCAAAGCTACACTGGATTCCATGCTTTTCTTCCAATACATTCCTCCCGCTTCTACCTCAGGGCCTTGGCATGTGCTGTTCTCACTCTCTGGAAGATTCTTTCCCCCAGATAACTACTTTTCTCCCTCTTTCAGCTCCCCACCAAATATTTCTATCACACAGCTTTCCCTGACGACCCCTTGTCACTCCTTTCATCTTCCCCTCTAGCCTTATTGCCACCTGCCATACTGTGTCGGTCTCACGTAGAGCCTGTATCTACTCCACTCTAAAGAATCTTCCATGGCAGCAAGACATTTTTCAAACTCATCTTAGAGCCCCCATGCCCAGAACAGTGTTGGGACGCTGTCTAATGTTTGCTGAGCAAATGAAGCTGGTCTGATCCCATTGGACCAGACTGCTACCCCTCACAAAACTTAGAGCTGGGAGGGATTTAGAAACAGCAACTGATCCATCCTGCCTGCCAAGATGGCAAGACCACCCTGACTCACCCCACACAGGTGAACCTGTGCCCTGAAATCAAAGCCCTGAGAAGCATCACGGTCCGGAATGGGCAGCTCAAAATGTCGGCCACAAAGGGCCCTTTCAGCACAGACTCTGGGAAAGGTTCTAGATGCCAGATTCTTACCAAGGAGGTCAATGAAGTTCTCAGAGCTTGGGGTAAGCCTGTGGTGCCCAGTGAGAAGGAGCATGCAGGGCGAGGTGGCTGATTGCTCCTTTGTCATGGGAAATCTATCCCTGTTTTTCAGGCTTGGTGTCTCTCTGGGAAGTTTGGCTGAAACTTCCCGAAGCTGGGCCCACTAATAAAAAACCTGTAGTGTAAAAATCAATTTTAGCCAGCTACCTGCAGACCACACGGATGGTCTTGCACACAAAGTCCATTGCAAAATGATCCAGTCTCCTGGCCACACTGGGCAGGATGTGGCCAGGAGGAGGGTGTGGCCAGGAGGAGGCCAGGATGTGGCCAGGAGGAGGATGGCCTGGGCACCTGGGCTCCACCTGTCATGCCCAGCAGGGCCTCTTGGGGAGGCCAGTAGCAGGCAGGCCATGAGTGCTGCCTCTGTGGAGCCCGATGTCGAAAGCTTTCTAGTCTGTATCTCTTGCTCTCTCTCCTATTCTTCTACCCATCTCAGCCCAGCCAGGCTGCAGTCCACCTCGAAGAGATGTTCTTTAATGTAGAAAAGGACAGGTCTTTTTTTCTTAATGTTTATTTTTGAGAGAGAGATTCAGCAAGGGAGAGGCAGATACGGAGACACAGAATCTGAAGCAGGCTCCAGGCTCTACTGTCAGTACAGGGCCCGACGCGAGGCTCGAACCCACAAACTGAGATCGTGGCCTGAGCAAGGTCAAATGCTTAACCAACCGAGCTACCCAGGTGCCCCGAAAAGGATCAGTCTTTACCCGTTTTTCGTGGTGGGAAATCCAAGAGGTCTGCAGGCAACAAATGCACATGAGCAATCACTTTCCCATCAATGAGAGGCGGAGAGGAGAGGTGGGGAGAGGATGGCCAGCAGGGGGCCAACGAGAAGGGAGAGAAATATGCCACACACACACACACACACACACACACACACACACACACACACACACGTTTACTCCCCTTAGAGCAAGAGAGGCAGACTGAGAACATACAGGTATGAGAAACAGAACTGCACAGCAGAGAGGAAGAAGGCGCCAGAATTGGGGGAGGGGGAGATCTCAGTAGAATAGATTAAATCTATTAACACACCTTCTTGACCTCCAAGGAGACATTAATTACTAACACTTGCTGAGCCCTTCCTGCCTGCTGGCCTCAGACAAACTCTTCACAGGTATTTCCTCTTTCACTGGCTTGCGAACCGGCTCCTACTGTCCTCTCGACATGGACCCATGTAACTTTCTTGCAGCCAGAGCTGACAGTGAACTCCTGATGAAGTGTCCTGATTCAACACGGTCCTTTGGGGGCTGAGGAAATCTACATGGGGCCACCATCTATTGGGTCAGAGAAATAAGTGAACATTTTAAAGGCTGCCTGTTGGGAGCTCTCTCTCTCTCTCTCTCTCTCTGTGTGTCATTTCCCACCTCGTGCCCTCACAGCTCTGGTATTCACACCTTGCAGATGGTCGTGCAGAAACAGCCATTCATTTCTGATTGGGTGCTTTTGTGCTGAGCTCCTCCAAATGGACAGGCTGAAAAATAAACTCTTAAAAATGGTTCCATATCCTCTCGCTTGGAACAGGTCTTTTGGAAGCAGACCTTCTGTCGAAATCAACAAATCTCAGAAAGCTGGAAGGGAGGCCACCCCTTATTTATTTTTTTTACCCCTATCCTTGAGACAGCTCTCCAACCATCTACGCACACGTACTTTTATTCTGTTCTTTCGCGTCTGCCGTTACGCTTCTAGAGAGGATGCCTGGAATAATACAGATGTGCCCCTCACATACAGTTTGCATAGCAATTGCTACAGAATAAATATTATGGTCTTGGTGTGGCGGGATCTAAGGAAAGTGCTGTAAGATAAATAAAAAAGGAAAAGTGGGTAAGCTATTTTTACTTTATTAGCTATAAACCCTGGCTTAGGCAGGAATCAGAGAACCCAGCAGACATCATTAAACAAAGAGTTGCTCATTCGTTGGTCCCTTTTCCTTGTTTCAAATGAGAACATCGCCACCTGCTGGGGAATTTCTAAATCGCCACCAGCGAGTTGGGAAACAACCAGGAGACGGAATTTAAACCCAAACCTGACCTCAGAGGTCAGCGGCTGACAGAAAGAAGGGACTGCAGATAATAGAAGGAGCACAGATTTCAAATTGCTTGCTGACCTCTTAGAGTCCCTTATATATGACTTATTCTCAGGAGACCAAATGTCTTACAAATCCTTCTTTGTTCTTCCACAACTCTTATCTTCCCCGCCCGTGCTTTTCCAGGTCTTACAGCTCTCCTCGCTTCTATTACTCAGATTTTCCCCATTATTGAATGCCTGCTGCGTTACCCATCATCCCAAAGAGTGCAGAGGCTACCTTGGATGGTCACATTGGATTCTCCCTCCTTGGGCTCCCCAGTGCAGCTTGTGACCGTGAGACATACAACTTGACCCAAAAAATCTGCCCATGGCTCCTGGGCTGTTCGAACTCTGTCCTCGACTAAGGTAGGAGACCCTGGGTCTTTTAAACGCCTATACCGAGGTCTCTAACTGGGGGCCACAGAGACAATCCTGCCTGCAGCTAAGTTGGGTTGTGAAAACAAAACAAAATCCATTGTGGCAACACTAAGAGAGTTCCCACAAAAATTTGGATTTCCAGGATTTCTAACAAGAATCTTAATAGCTGCCAGAGCTGGGTTCACAAGGAACAGGCATGTTCCTGTTTTTCCACAATCCCCACCACACCCTATTGTCCCATTAATACGAGGTCTGAATTTTAGTTGCCACTTTTATAGCTGTTGTGAGTTTTTCCTTAGGTTTAAGAAATGTTTCTGTAACAATGTCTCGACTAAAGTGGGGAAATAAATAAATAGCCCAAGCAGAGCATATATTCAAAAAACAATGGTGGAAAGCATATTTCTCTGGGATCTTACCCATGCAATACACGTACAATCCACTTGTTTTATTTCTGTTACTTGTCTGGCCTTTGTGAGCCTTGACTTTCCAATCCCTGGTTTGCCGTAAGCAGCTAGGTTTTCGCTCAACTCAAAATTCTCTCCTCCACCTGGCCCACCCATGCCCTTATCTCCTTTTGCACTTAGAACACAGGCTGGAAAATCTTTTTCCTTAAAGAACCAGACAGGAAGTATTTTTGGTTTTGTGAGCCATACGGTTTCTTTCACAACTCCTCAACTCTGCTGTTGTAGCACAAAAGCAGCCCCAGATAATATGGAAACGAATAGGCATGGCTGTGTGCCAATACAATTTTATTTACATAAACGGACAACAGGCTGCCAGTCACTGCAAGAACGTGTTGGAGTCGATCCATCTATCCATCGTTGGATTCTCCTTCTGACATTATTTTCTCCAGCCTAGGTCAGGCCTCGCCTGTGGTACATTCTCAATTAAATAATTCCTTATTTAAAATCTGTTCTTCTCAGGACGCCTGGGAGACCCAGTCAGCTGAGCGTCTGACTTCGGCTCAGGTCGTGATCTCACTGCTCAGGAGTTCGAGCCCCGCGTCGGGCTCTGTGCGGACAGCTCGGAGCCCGGAACCTGCTCGGATTCTGTGTCTCCCTCGCTCTCTGCCCCTCCCCCGCTCATGCTCTGTCTCTTTGTCTCAAAACTAAAGAAACATTAAAAACTTTTATTCTTACTAAAATAAAATCTGTTCTTCCCCACTGGGCTGAAAGCACTAAACTCCAAGGCCAGGGGCTCCCATTTCTCCAGGGCCAAGGGCAGTCACATGATACGTGTGGACAGAGCTGAAGGCATAACTGTGAAGGACGCCAGGCGAGGGCTGTAGCCAAGTTCAAAACCACGCTTTGGCTGCAATGACATCGGAATCGGCTGCTTCTCTGTCCGGTAACGGCTGAGCAGAAGCACCTCACGACTGGTATGGAATCCCGCTGCACGGGGGACCCCGGTCCCTCCTAATGTGTAGTTCTGTCCCCTAAGCTGCAGCACCCCAGGGTCTCGTCCGGGTGGCTGCACCAGCTCCCAGCACCTCGCCGGTGTGACACAGCTTCAGCTCCACGGTGCGCTTCCCAAAGCACAGGTGAGTGTCAGGGACAGCACACGGAAGACGTCACAAGACTCTGCCGCAACACTTTTAATTTACTCACTTGTTTATTAAATAAATTCTCAATGGGAATTGCTCATCGTCACAATTCGAAGCATGCGCCTGCTTCAGACTTCCGCGCTGTTGCTGCCTGGAATGTGCCTCAAGGTTTCCTAGGATTCCCCTCCCCCAACACCCAGAGACCCCCCCCCGCCCCCCTCCCACACACCCTACCCCCACCCTCGCTCTCTATCCATTGGCTGCAGGGTTTTTTTCGCAGAACCTATCACCCCATGATATTTCTATTGGCTTATTTGCTTACCATCTGGCTTGCATACAAGAGCGTTAGCTCCACGAGGGCAGGAAGGGCCCAACACTTAGCAGGCCTTCAGTAAATACTGGCCAATAAATGAATCACTGTTGTCATTATTTCGCAGTGAGGAAGACAGGGAAAAGACAACTCCTATTTCTATACAACCTACGCAGTGAACCTTAACAACCCAAGCCCAAGCTCACACTGATAGTCTCCCGGTTTGCGATGATTCCGGCAGGAGGAGATATGCCCTCACTCGAATCACAGCTGCTGCCCACACGTTTTTGCCCACTGATCGTGCATTAGAGCTTTGCTTCTTACGACTGCCTCCTTTGCTAATGTGTGTGTGGCTGGAGTATAGATCGATGTCTGAATCGTCGCTGTATGCGCGAGAGAACCATGAGCTCAATGTTTAATGAAGATAAATGTATTTACTTATATATATGCTGTCTTTCTAAAGAGGACATTAGCAGCATGTTGACTGCATAAAAGTGAACAAGGTCACAGTTAGAGATTAATTTCTTTGACTGGAACGCATCCCCTTTTTAATGAGTGCCACCTCCCTGTCATCTGTCTCAAGCAGGGACTTCCAGCCTTGCCAAAATTTTCTACTTCCCAGATGTAGCAGAGAATCAGTAGAACCGCTGGACCTCAGAGGACAACGAGAAGTGAAGCAGAAGGCATCTCAAGATAAACAGCAGCCTCTTCTAGGTGATTCAGCAAAAGACCCCAGGACCTTTGTACAACCCAGGTGAGTCGTGAGCCTCGGCAGTAGCAGAGGTATATTCGCCCATGAATCCAGCTGGATGGGGAGCCAGAGAGAAATTTAACTGGAAGGAAATTTAGAAGTGTCATATCTAGCCTTCTTGAAGTTCAGGGACCCAGATCTGTGTCTACGACCCAGTCTGGCCAGGGAAGGGGGTACGTGGAAACCTACTCCTGACCCAGCACCAGACTCATTCCTGTGTCATGCCAACAAAGAGCAGGGGTATCTGCATCTCCCTTGGGGGGCAAGTACATCTTTCCATCTGAGAGGGACGGAGCTGTGAGCGGGGCTGGCTGAAGGACAGTGTGCTCAAGCAACCCCCCAGCTGGAGGACCACACTTACGTCCTCACTGATCTCCACATCACCATCCTTCTGCCCGGGAGTCTCCTCTCCATAAAACGGGGATCTTTTTAAAATGGGACCACTTTGCTCCCCTTGTTAAGCCCCCCAAAGGCTTCCCATCAAACATGGGAAAGTTACATCCTTATGGTAACCTTCAAGGCCTAAGGCAGCCGCCCTGGCCTTCCTGCCCCAGGGCCTTTGCTCTCACTCTTCCTTCTACCAGAAAAGCCCCTTGCCTCAAAATTTCTCATGGCTCTCTTTTTCACTTTATTCGGGTGTCAGGAAGATCTTTTTTTGCCTAGTCTATTTAAAATAGCCTTTCTTTCCCATCCCTGCCATCCCTGCCCTGCTTCACTGTCCCCATAGCAATAATCATACCTGACATGTAACTAATCCTTTTAATGTTGTCTGCCTTCTCCCTTAGAATACAGCTCTTGGAGAACAGGAGCTTGGTTTTGTCTACCCTTGTTTCCCTAGAAAATGACCTGACATAGAGAAGGCCCCCAATAAAATCTAGTCAGTGAGTGAATCTATCCACTCAAACGCCCACCCACCTACTTTCTAATACGTTGTTTCCTTAATGGAATGTTCAAGGATGTAGTGAGATCACCATCCCTGGAGATACCCAGATGGTGTCTGAACTACTCTTGACAGATTTTTTGTAGTGGAGATTGTGGTATTTGAAATGCTAGAGCACAGAAAGGAGGGCTTATGTCCTAAGATGCATGGACATCTATCTGCATGAAGAACCTCAGGGAGTGAGATCCTGTAGACTGTATCTCAAAGTTTCATGTGCATGGCTGGATTTTTCCAAAGAGAGAACTCTAGAAATGTTTGCTGGCTATTCGTCAGACATTGTTGGAAATGCAGAAGATTCAGGATGGATCAAGGCAGACCTGGTCCCTGACCTTATGAAGGTCCAGGTCTAATGGGGACGTCAGAGGATGAGGAGTCCAAAAAGAATGCGTGGGGCTAACTGAGGAGTTCAGGGGGCCACGGCAAGGGCCCCAGAATCCGTCTTGGGAGTGGAGGAAGCGACTTTTGCCTGAAAACATGAGAAACGATCTGGACGAGGTCAGGTGAGGTTGGAGACCAAAGAGGTCTAGAACCAGCAGCTAACCTAGAAGATCCCTTCCCCAAAATGGCAGAAACGCGGGCCCAGAATGGCCCCATTGGGCAGACGATACCCACGCTCTTAGGACCAAACTCTCCCTGCTCTGAAAAACCGGCGTAATCATTTTCCCATAAGCCAAAGTCTGCCAACAGTCAAGACGCCAAACAGGGCCCACGGAAACGCATCATTAGCGCTCAGTGCCAATCTGCCCTTGTGAAAGTTAATGAGGACAGAAGACATCACAGGGAGACCCGTGCTTGGAGCGCCTGGAGCAGTCGCATCATTATGCACCGTTCAGAGCGCCCCAGAAACAAAGCAGAGACCACGCTTTGCTATTCCATGTGAGCGCAGGGGGTTTGTTTGTATAAAGGCTCCGGAGCCCCAGACGCGGAGGGCTTACCGTTTGCTTAATGGACCCTCCAGCCCACAGGAAAGGCTTTGCATCAAAAGACTCCCTTCCTCCCTTCCTCTGGTGGGAGCAGAGAGGACCCACTGAGAAGAGGCGTCACGGGGGGACCTGCCAGAGCCCGAGGGCCCTGAAAGCCCACCCCGAGCGGTCTAGCATAGTGCTCACCAGCCCAGTGATTGCAGAAAGTTGAAATTCTACGTTCCTCAAGTTTCTAACCAATAGAATGGATATGCGGGTTTCCTCCCCCATTGACTTGTAGAGAAGAAATCTGAGGGTTTGCGTGGATGTGAAGCGTTGCCTTTTCTTCCCCTTCGGCTTCTGCTTGAGCTCTTAAAGCTGCAAATCTAGGCTCTGGGTAAAACAGGCCTCTTTTGAGGTAAAATAGGCCTCATTTACGAGGCACCCCTTATACTGGAATGAGAACCGGCTACCGACTTGGTGGTGCCCAGACCAAAATCCACCAGCCAAATCAAACCCCTGTTCAGGAATTCCCAGGGATTTCAGGATAATGACAGCAGAGCATTAAGCCAAGCGTGGCGTCCTTCTGAGTGGGGGGTCGTGCATCCAGGAAGCCAGCCCCGACTGGAACAGCACGTTCATAATATTGATGGGGGCGCCCGGGGGGCTCAGTTGGGTAAGCGTCTGACTTTGGCCCGGGTCGTGATCCCACGGTTTGTGAGTTCGAGCCCCGAGTCGGGCTCTCTGCTGACAGCTCAGAGGCTGATTTGCATCTTCCATTTCCCCTCTCTTTCTGCCCCTTCCCCGCCCGCCCTCTTTCTCTCAAAAATAAATGTAAAAAAAAAAAAAAAAATAGTACGAATGTTCACTTTTGTACGATGGCTACAGTTATTACTACCATTATTTATTGACTTCTTAATTTGTGGTCAGATCCTCTTTGGGTGCGTGTGGTCTCATTCCATCTTAATAATACCTAGGAGATGCGCACGATTACCCTTCCTGTTTTCCGAGCAAGGAAACCAGGTTTTGAGGCTTTGTGTGCGGTCGAGTGACAGATCCCAGGCTTGGGATTCCGGTCCGTATTTGTCTGTAACAGACACACAAGATTCCCGACGAGCACACCCAGCCCGCAGGCGGTCCGGGAAAGCCAGCAAGCGGGGCACAAGGGATGTCTCTTCGGCGGGAGGAGAGGGTCCATGTGAGGAAGGTACCCAGTGACAAGAGTCATCCCTCAAAGGGGAATTCAACGCTGTGCTCCCTTGTGGCTGTTCACAGGCCCGTGCACTAACTGCTCTACTCGGCGGTGGTCATTGTGACCCTGACCAGTGTCTCCTGCTGACACAGCCGGCCTGCCATCTTTATCAGGCTCCCAAGGGAACACGGGAGGCAAGTGAGTCCAAGGTCAAGTTCGTCCCCTACAGAAGAACAAAGCAATTCCTTAATATGCAAAGGAAAGCTCCCTAGTCCAAGGGCAATAGGAGAGCAAATTCTAGGAGGGACGTGGCCTGGTGCCTTCCACTACCCTCCTCCCTCCGAGGGGGTGTGCCATCATTAATTGCTTCCGCCAAAAAAATTTTTTTTTGATTAATAGTATTTGTTTGTAGCAAGGAGAAAGACATAGCAAAAAAAAAAAAAAAAAAAAGGAAAAGGCGTAAATTCAACCGCCTTTGAAAACGACCAGAGGAATGTGCACCTTGGCTCAGTGGTACCGTTTCTAGGATTCGCAGCTAAAGATGAACAGTCACGGGTGCTCACCGCAACACCACTGACGGCTGCAGACATTTTGGAAACAACTGGAATGTTCAAGTGTAGAGCCATAACTCATTCATGGAAACTTCATAAACTGAAATATGAAACTAATAAGAAGCATGTGTTTTAAATTTCTTGAGTGATCCAAAAGCTCCTATGATTGGGGCACCTGGGTGGCTCAGGCAGTTAACCATCCAACTCTTGCTTTCAGCTCAAGTCATGATCTCACGGTTGGGGAGTTCAAGCCCTGCATGGGGCTCTGTGCTGACAGCTCGGAGCCTGGAGCCTGCTTGGGATTCTCTGTCTCCCTCTCTGCTCTCTGTCCCTCCCTGCTCGCTCTCTAGCTCTCTCTCAAAATAAATAAACTTATTTTTTTTTAAAAAAAGCTCATATTATCATTTTGAATGAGAAAAGCAATGGTTCATAAGGTACAATTATGATTTTTGAAATAATCGTGGACTGCACATATATGCACAGAATTGGCAAAGGAAAACCACAAAATGCTGACAGTGGACAGACCAGTAGGTAAGATGACAGCTTGTTTTATTTTTACTCTTACTCATTTCTGTATTTTCCAAAAGGCACTTGTTTCAATGCTTAAATAAGAAAAAGGAAGCTTGTATAAACAACAACACAAACATGAGAGTTTAATAATTCCAGGGAAGCAGAATGGTAATAGGGAATTAGGAGCAAAGCAGTAATTATTTAGTCTGGTGCTCCGGGGTTTCCACCGTTGAGCGCTCTGCTGTTGCTGCTGGAAAGGGCTTCTGCCCCTCGCAGACAGACACATCCTCCGCTGGAGGCCGTCCCGGGCCCTGCACACCTGCCCTCCAAGATTGCAACACGGCCGCCCAACAAAAAGCAGTTGACGGTCTCAAGGAAACCAAACGCTTTTAGTTTCAACCATCGTATCTGATAAAATCAAAGTCAGAATAAACACCCTAGGGGAAAAAACCCAAGAATCTATATTTTATAAATTTTATGTTTTCCAGAGTATAAAGTGTTATTTATTCCCTGCAGGAATCAGATAATATAAACTGACATTCATAAAAATGAGTTTAAATTTACCCTAAACTCCTCAACCTAGGTATTAACATGTAGGCTGTGTGGTCTGCTTATGCCCTGTGTGTGTGTGTGTGTGTGTGTGCGTACACGCATGCGTGCACATGTACTCATTACATACACACGCACACCTTCACTAGTCACACATGTTCACGTCTATCCATGTAAATATATGCACATATATAAACCCACTACTTATCACAGAAACAGGGGTTTTTTACATGTGCTGTTTTCTGTCTTTCTCCCCCAGGAACCTACCAGTCATTCAACAAATCTTTGCGGAGCACCTACTATGTGCCAGATACTCTCCTGGGTGCTTAAAACAGATCAGTGAACAAAACCAACATCTTTGTCCTCACATGACTTACTTTCTGAGGAGGCGACACAACATAAATGACAAGTCATAGAATAAGAGGGAAGGTGAAAAAAAGACCCACTGAGCAGAGCACTGGGGGTCTGAGGTACAGTCAGAGGTGGGCAGCAGGCATTTTTAAAGAGAGCTGTCAGGTTAGGACCTTGAGAAGGATTCACTCGACCAAAGATCCTGACAGATGTAAGGGCATCAGAGACGGGAGTCGCCGGTGGAAGGCGGTCAAGCAGGGGACAGACAGGGCAAGGGCCCTCAGTGAGATGCGGCCGGGGGGCTCAGAAGGCCAGGGGCCAAGGTGGGAGACAGAGAGTGACCCAGGGCACGGGGGAGGGGAGGAAGAAAAAGAGCCTGGGGGTTGGGGGGGACGTCGGAGTGAAGGACCGTGTGGACTTTATGAAAGCCATCGTTAAGGACCTTGGCCTTTCTGCTCAGCGTGGCAGGAAAGAATGCGGTGATTGATTGGGGATGGCGGCCATGGGTGCAGGAGTGAAGGCAATCGCACGTCGCGGTCCTCACCAACAATGAAGGTGGCATCCTTGGGCCCATCATCAGACAATTCTTGTCAGCCCACTGATTTATGGAAAGGCAGGCACGGCGGACGAGTTCTGCAACGTGGGCCTTACATTTCAAACCTGTACGGAACAGCGGACGCTCCGACAGTTCATCCAAACACACCAGTAAAAGGTAGATTTCACCTTTTCCTGCAGTGATGGAAGGGGCGCAGCAGCGAGGACAAGGGGGAGAAGGCGCCTCTGGAAGGGACATGGGTGTTGGGGACCAGAGGATTGGCACACGTGTGTTTACGGGGGAGTACAAATCCTTCCGCAGTTCGGGGCTAGACATGGACACCTTCCCCGGCTGCCACCTGCCCGGCAGTTCGACCTGGTCAAGGACAAACAAAATGCTAGCTGGACTCACAGCCCTTCCGGCTTCCCAGTGCGGTTCCTCGCACCTGGACGGTCCCTGCACCCGCACCTGCTCTCCACACCCCACCCCCCCACCCCCCACCAGCTCCCTTCTCTCCCGGCACCCTTCTTCCTTGACTTCTGCCCTCGCTGTGCCCTTCTTAGAATGCCCTTCCTCTAGACTCTGAGGTGGACCCACTTCAGGTCTTCGCTCAACACCATCTCATGGTGACGCTCCGGGACCACCCTACTTAGAATTCCAACAGGTGGCCCAGAACTCCCCACGCCGTCCCTGCTTGGTTTTCTTGGTAGCACCTATCAACAGCTGCCATAGCGCAGATATTACCTATTCTTTACTTTCCTCGACTAGAAGCACCACGAGGGCAGAGAATTTGCTCTATTTTATTCACGGTGGCAGCTCCAATGTCTAAAGCACATAGCATGTCCTCAATAAACACTTGCTGGATGGGTGGATGAGTGAATGGCTGTAAGGAGCCACGCATCGCACGGCTTTGCCTCTTTTGTGCCATCACAGAATCTGCGCTCTAGAAAGAATTCACAGAGGCCTTTTCCATAGTTCCTTGAAATGGGGGAGAAAGGGCTTCTGCGCAAGGCAATGAGATGGGCGGGTTTCCTGCATGCCACTCCAGAGAGGGGACAGTCGGGGACCAGACACCAAATGTTGCTACCATGCTGGGCTCTCTCACCCCATGGCCAGTCAGCTGAATCTACCAAATGGTCTTAATTACCGCCTTTCTCCAACGTTCTGCTTCTCTTCCACCACCTCATCCTCCTCCGAGGCTCCCCAAATCCTCTAGAGTGTTCCCCTGTCCTCCTTCCACTACACCTACCCGCCCAGGGGGCAACGCTTGTTTGGGCTTCAGCACTCTTCTTCATTCTTCAGGCATCACCTCCTCCAGGAAGCCCTCCATGACCATTCCAGTTAGGATTAGGTCCCCCTCTTCTGGACTTCCAAAATACTCAGGACTCGCCTACCATCAGCACTCCACCACCAGGCTGAACTTGTATCTCTGTCCCCTCAAGCTCTCTCGCATGGTACCAAGCGACTTGAGAAAAATCACTTCAACGTGTGGTTCTTCTTATTCCCTAGAGCCTAGCATGATGCCTGGCACGTATCAAGAGTACTAGTCACATTTAGGGAATGAACAGATAAACGAAGGAGTGTATGTGTAGGTGTTACTCTGGGCTTCTTTGACAAAGAGAATACAGGCACTCAAGAAATTATTACTCCCTGCTCCCCTGGGTACGCTCAGCTTTAAGCAAAACCTTCTGTTGAGAAAAGATTAAATGGAAGACACAACAGGGGACATATCTGGGGGATTCCAACATTCCTCAAATTATTTTACAGAGTTAAATCATGTGTTGAATATGTTTGGAACTTCAGACTATCAGATTTCTTAAAGCAATTGCCCTGTGCTCTGCTAGGCACATCACGGGCGTCATCCTTGCGGGTCGAATAAAGAAAGGACTATCTAGCCTCTAGGATGGCCCCATAAGGATATATCCCAGGCCACTGCCTTCCCACACAACAGGAGAGTGGGGGAGAATTGGCAATGACTGAGTTAACTCACTCCACATCAACAAGGCTTCAGTGGGACTACTCTTGTCCCCTGATGGAATCCATTGGCCAACACTTCTCTCTGGTGCCTCCTTGGAATTCCTGAGCCAGGCAGGGGACAGGCAGGTTGAAAACGGGCACATTTAGATGGCAGGAGAAAGGTGATCTTGAGTCTCTGTTTCCTGGAGACAAGAAGTCCTGCTATTTCTTATAGAGAATCTGAATGAGTGGATACAAAGGAAATTTCCTCTTCTTCTCTACAGGCAACTTTGCATTAGGAGGTTTTCTTATCACAGCAGGATCTGTCATGTGTTTGTCTCAAATTCACTTGGTGTGGTTTCCTGCATGCAATCGGAAAAATAAAAAAAGTAATCTTTTGCATAAGATATTTGCATACAAATTATATTTGGCACTTTTATAACCTACTAGAGAATCTTCGAGGCTCTCTGATGTGGCACAGTGTAATCTTATAATGGAGAACAACGCAGTTTTCTAATAACCAATTGCTTTTTTCACAGATGGATCTGTAAGGGAGTTCTAAGAAGGCAAAAAAAAAAAAAGAAAAGAAAAAAAAAACACAACAAAAAAAATAAACCGGGTCTGAAACTCTGACAGCTTCTTCCAATGAAAGGTAGTTAAATAGGCCTTTGAATTACCGGATCTTACACTGCTGATTGTTTTGCTTCAAGAATGAGTTTTACAAACATTTCTACAGAACAACATTATTAGAGAAGCAATGCTGAGACAGCTCAGTAATGATTGTGGAAGGAGCCCTGGGCCTTCACTAAATTCAAGGCAAAAGCATTGCTCTTCTGCAAAACTAGGCGGATCCCATCTTGAAAAGATGCCACTTTCGAATTCTGACGTTAAGTACCCTGAGAGAGAAGGAATGTGGACAGAGCGACGGGCTTGGAGCTCACAGCCACGTAGAAGGAAATTAGAAGCAGGACTGAGTGCCAGATGCTGAGTTTTCTGCATATCAATCCGCACAAGTCTCAAAAGATCTCCATCCTGGGGCGCCTGAATGGCTCAGTTGGTTGAGCCTCCAACTTTGGCTCAGGTCATAATCTCGAGGATCGTGGGTTCAAGCCCCTGGTTGAGCTCTGTGCTGTCAGTGCAGAGCCTACTTTGGATCCCAGGTATCTCTCTCTCTCTCCTCTCTTTCTTCTTTCTCTCTCTCTCACAAATGAAAAATAAACTAATCAGTACCCTGCCCACAGTGCCTGCTGCATCGTGGGCCTTCAAGTCACTGTGGAATAAACACGTGAATCAATCAATGCATTTTAGAAAACTGACGCCAGGAGAACAAACTTGACCAAAAAAGTCATGCTGGGCACAGTTCTGCTAACACAGAAGGTTTTCCAGTGCCTCTGGCTTCCTCTGTTGATGGAGGCATGTTCTTGTAGCCACAGAAGGAAGAATGGGAACGGAAAATGAACAGTAAAGAGACCAGTTCTTTCTTGAAGTGAAGACATATGATGACCTTCATGGGCCGTAAATACTTCTGCCTTCATGGCCCCTTCTTCCATAAAATACTATTAAAAATTATATTATACAACTGAGTTTTTAAAAAAGACCAACATAACTCAAGTTGGATTTTTTTTCCCTCTGATTTTAAGAGAAAGTAAAAGGTTTTTATGGGCCTTTAAAGGTACTGTGGGTCCCAGGCACCCCAGGCCCCATACCCGCTGTGCCTGACAGAGAAGGCGGCCAGGACGGTGTCATGTGAAGATGTCATCAACTGGAAAAACCACACACAGAAATGCTAACCTCAGTCCACATGCCTGCAAGGCTGGGATCCTTACAACACCGGCCAAACACTACAGAGATAAATACCCAACAGTTCAGTTAGGATTATGCTTGGTTTCAGATACTAGAGACCCATCTATAGTGGCTTGCCCAAATCGAAAATTTTCATATGAAATAACTCCAGATGAGGGCAGTCCAGGATTGCAGAGCTACTCGTGGGGGGCGGGGGGGGGGGGCGGGGTGCGTAGAGAACCCATGCTTCTTTGACTTTCCTCTCTGGTGTCCTTACCACGGGTCTTTGCTCCTCATGGAGGGAGAAGGCATCCCATCTTTTTTCCAAGCAAGATTGAGAGGAAAGGGCCAAGGCTCAGGGATAAAAGCCTTCACCTCCAGAAGCTTGGTTTTGCTGGAGAAGGAAACCTTCTGCAGGCCTGAACTGGGTTTCATGGCATCCCAGAGAATCTGGAAAAGTAAGGACAGTAAATCCTTGGATGGTGAGTAACTTGCCCTGTGAGGGTTCTGCAAGATGAGTAAACATTTCTAATAAATTTTAACTTGATAAACGAGTGATGTCTGGAAACACAAGCAGTATAGGGTACCGAACGTCACCTGATCACAACTGAGCCAACGGTTCTGTGTCTCTCTCTCTCTCTCTCTCTCGGTCTCCGGGATTGTGGGTGGTCACCTCCCATGCTTGGATACTTGGTCCCAGGCCACGGTGTTTGGCAGAAATCAGTAAATTTTCAGGACATTGGAAGGTGCCCACAGCTGGCACTGTTGTATTTTTGGTCACTTCCAAGCACCTGTGGACAGTCCTTTGCTTTTCCAGACAAGAGTGAGCTTAGGAACGCTTGCGTCATTCTAAGTCACGGGACAGGCTCCTCGTTAAAGCTGCATGAAGAGAAAAAGATTCCATTGAGCCAATAGATAGCAGTGATTTGGTTAGTGATTGTGAAAGTCACAACAGCCCTCCTCTACCAGCCACGAAGGCTTTCAAAAGGAAGCACAGGGTAATTTGCTTATTTTTCTTTCTATTTTGTGTTTTCTTTATAATTTTGTATTATATTATAGTATTAATCCTTTTTATATGTGTAGTTTTGGGTCGTGGAACAAGTCATCTGAGTTTCCATTATTTCTTACGGGGAAATTTGCTTCGATATACAAGTGCTTTGGATTACCACCGTGTTTCTGGAACGAATTATGCTTGCACACCAAGGTTTTACTTTCTTTCAAGTGGGATCATTGCTTCCCCCAAACAAAACCAGGTTCGTAGGAAAAGCGTTAAGTATAAGGGAGAAAGGTGGGGACGGAGTAGGCAGTCAGCAGTGTTGGCTTCAACAGCCATACTTCCTATAAAACAAAACTCTTCAGTCCTAATGAATGACCAAATCTTTTCTTTTGAATTGTTTTATGTTTTTCATATTTTGAGAGAGAGAGAGTGAGCAGGGGAGGGGCAGAGAGAGAGGGAGACACAGAATCTGAAGCAGGTTCCAGGCTCCAAGCTGTCAGCACAGAGCCCCACGTGGGGCTCGAACTCACGAACCATGAGATGAGGACCTGAGCCAAAGTTGGATGTGTAACCAACTGAGCCACCCACCCGGGGGGCCCCTGAATGATCAAATCTTTGGAAACACAGCTCAGTTCAGGAAAGTTTGAGTCTAACAGAAAACGGGGAGGGAGTTTGCAGGTTTCCACCAGGAGGAGAAAATCTGGGCCAGCTGCCCTCTGTCAGCACCTGGGCGAAGTAAGAAAATGACGTGATGTCATGCCGTCTATTTGCTAACATTTCTGCAGCAACCGCTTCCCCAGGCTGTATTTATTTTTACAGATCACTTATTTGCTAGTACAAGACACTGGCCTTGTCTTTCTAGGCCAATAAAAATAGGCCTGGCTAAATCTTACCAACTTGCTAATTTTTACCTCAAGTGCTATTCCCTCAACAAGAACACTGCTGGACGCACAGCCCAGCAGGCAGAAGATGCCTCGGGGTGCTCTCCTGACCCGGCTACCCGAAGCTCAGCTCATCGGGGCCTCTTCCAGCAGACGGCAAGCTACACTTGAACCCTCGCTCCTGAGCGCCATTCTCGGTCATTAAAGCACGCAGCCTGTGTTTGTGAGTTGAACTAGGAATGTGGCTCAGCAACGCATTCAAGCTATTCTGATCTGGTTTGCTTTCTTTTCGTGCTTCCAAAACGGGGGCAAATTTGCCCCTCCCCCTCCCCTGGGGACATTTGGCAACAACGGGGCGTATTTTTGGTGGTGGCGGCTGCTACTGGAATCTAGGAAGCAGCGGTCAGGGATGATGCGACATACGCATCCGACAGTGCACAGAACTGCCCCCCACGATGAAGAATGATGCAGCCCCAAATATCCATAGCGCCGAAGTTGGGAAACCCTACTTTACTTGAATCGGCACAAAATCTTGTGAGGTAGGAGCCCAGACCTCAGAGAGACTAACGGTCCTATTAGGGGTCAAGGACCCCATCAATGGCAGAGCAGGGACTAGAATCTGGGTGTGAGGCCAGAGTCCATGGCCTCAGCCACCCAATTTTGGACACCTTCACACCTTAACTGTAGGCAGGGCGCTCATGAGCTTCTGCCTTCTCTGACTCATGCACCGCACTGGGCTTGGCAACTCCTACTTGGGATTTGTCTGGTAGCAGTTTGATAATCTAGTAGCAGCCAGAAATTGGGATTTATTTTAAGTTATATCTTTACTCCTATTCTTTTCCTTCCTTAGTCCTCTCAGCTGTCTAACCACATGCCCGGTGGTTAATCTTAATCTCCCACATTTTGAATTTTAGCCGCTGGTCCTGAGGACTTGAACTTAGCCTCACCGTCCTCACCTGTAAAAGGCTTCTGGAATTTCAGGCTTACAGGGGGGATTAAATGAGATACTGTGTGAGCACTGCGCCTGGGCCAATGGTGAACAGCCAGTAACACATCAGCTGTCTGTCCGATCCCTAGTCTTCTGGCCCCAAACTGGCTCAGGTGACAGGTGAAATGGAAGTTATTCCCATGTATCAGAGATCATTTTAAGGCTATTAGATTAGGATTGTGTTTTTTTTTTCTTTTGCTTTAACTTTGTTGATTCTGGCACGCTGTGAGAAAGGTAGCTTATGTTATGCCACAAGATACACACACACACACACCAAAGTGTGACATCCTATACTTATCATTACTAAGCAGGTTTCATTCTGATATTTCCTAGCTCAGTTTTCTAAATACTGGTTGTAACACACTGCATTTATTTTACCCACAGGTTAAGAATACTAGATGTTGTAGGATTCCATTTATATCTTAGAGATAAAACTATGTGGGAAAAAGCAGATAAATCATTTCGCAGGACCACAGGGGGAACGGATAGCAAAGGGGCTGGAGGGAAATTTGGGGTGATGGAATGTTCTAGATCTTGATTGTGGTGGTGGTTATAGGGCAGTGTACGTTTGTCAAAATTCATCAAACTTTACAAATAAAGAGTGGATATTATGTTCATTGAAATGCCATAAATGCTGATTGTTTAAGACTATGGTGACGGTGAGTGAAATGCCAGTGTTGTACTTGATTTGGAATTTCCTCATATTCAAATGACCTAGGAATACGCAAATTAACCATCAAAGAAGCCAAGCACCATACACCTTTATTGGCCAGCCATCAATGTTCATTTATTTATTTTCAACGTTTTATTATTTATTTTTGGGACAGAGAGAGACAGAGCATGAACGGGGGAGGGGCAGAGAGAGAGGGAGACACAGAATCGGAAACAGGCTCCAGGCTCTGAGCCATCATCAGCCCAGAGCCCGACGCGGGGCTCGAACTCACGGACCGCGAGATCGTGACCTGGCTGAAGTCGGACGCTTAACCGACTGCGCCACCCAGGCGCCCCTATTGGCCAGCCATCAAAATAGATACCCATCACCATCAGAACATATACCAGGGCCTCAGAACCTCACTCAGCAATCACAACCATACACTGAATTAGAAATTGTTTTAGGAATTTTAGAGATGAGGAAACGGAGGCACGCATGGGCAACGTTACTTGTCCAAGTTTATGTAGCTAATAAGTGGTTAGAAGGGGGGAATCGATCTCCGGTCAACTGTGACATAAGAATACCTATTTGGTCTTTATCTAAACACTCGGAATCCCTGAGTGGGAGAGGTTAGGTGGGGATTGGTTGCCAGAAAGACCAAGAGATGAGTAGAAGATTGGAACTTTCCCACCCCTGACCTCTGGGAGGGGAGAGAGTAGAAATGGAGTTCAATCACCAACGGCCAATAACTTAATCAACCAAAGTTAGGCAATGAAACCTACATAGACGCCCCTCCGTGACAGGATTTGGAAAGGGATTAGTGAATACCTTGTGCTCCTGGGAGGGTGATGTGCTCTGCGTTCCTCCCTCACACTCTGCCCTACGTATCTCTTCCTTTTGCCTGCTTCTGAGTTGCTGCGTTTATAATAAACTGGTAACAGTAGGCAAAGGGCCTTCCCGAGTTGTGTGAGTTGACCTAGCGGATCAGGGGTCTTGGGAATCTCCAATGCATAGCCAGTTGGTCAGAAGTGTAGGCAGCAACCAGACACGGGGCACTCGTGTGGGACTGAACCTTCCACCCGAGGGGTCTGTACTGACTCTAGGGACTTAGCTTCCGAATGGAGTTGTAAGATGCCCAGTTGGTGCCAGAAGTGGCTGCTGGGATGGAAAATATATATACACACTTTTCGTGTCAGAAGTGTTGCGAGTGAAAATGAAGCAGACGGGTTCCATGGCCCACTGTTTAACCCTGGGGGGGGTGGGGGTGGGCAGGACCTCCCGGGCAGAGGAGAGCCTTTATTTTCTATTCCCTCTAAGCACTCTCAGTCTCTTAGCTGCAATGACTATTCGTCATTCTTAAATGCTGGATCCAATCTGCTGCTGCCACTCGAAGAAATAGATCTTAGATGTTTTGACAGATGTTAGATGTTACATATCAAATAACAAACACTGCAGCACCAAAGCAATATCATATCAGTTTGATTTTCCATAAGAAGGCTGATGAATAACCACAAACAAAAATCTTTTTTCAACAAATTTAAGGGACCTTCAAGCAAAGACCAAGGTCTCAGCATTTCCAGTCTTTCTAGAAAACTCTGGTTTCACCCCACCTGCTAGTTGATAAATAACACCTAGACAAAGGCATTTACTGAACCATCATGTCTCTGACAAAATTTCCCATGCTGCCATTGCTAAAGAAGACAAATTAAGGGATCGGGGCTTTAAAGGCGCACCGTGACTCAGGAGGGGGAAAAGAAGGAAGATATTATACAATTAGAAGAACAAGATTAAAAGAAGAAAAATCCTCTTGTCTTACCCCGAGAATCACGGTGCCGCCTCCTGATGCATTTCACCACTTGGTCTCTTTCCCCACTTGTAAGATTATATCAGCAATAGCTAATAACCATAGTTAATATCAGTGCAAACCCAATTTAATTTAGGGGTTTAAATGGAAGGCCTACTATAGATTTTAGCTCACAGACATTTATTTTTCCTTCTACCCTTGGACGTATGAAGCATTAGCCAGCACGGATTCAGCACTAATGATTTATATTCGTTTCTAATATTTAAATACCGGAAATTTCACAAATCCAGAGTTCCAGCTTTTCACTAACCGAACACACAAAACCAAAAACCCTGGAAGTTTAGCAACTCTTGGCTTCACGTTTCTGCATGGCGACACTTGGCTTCCCCATGAACTGGGGTTCCTGGCCTCCACTACTGCCAAAGCTGGCCCAACCTCCCTTATTGACATTACTTGTGTGGCCCCTGGAGGCATTTGAATTGGGCCTTCAGTTTAAATGTGGCCATTACTAATTATCTTAGTAAAAAATCCCCCCAAATTCATGCTGTCTCTTATCACTGACAGAATGTCCAATGATATAGTGAGAAAGCCCACCTGTTATTCTCACTGGCACACTATGGAAATGCAGCCAACATGGTCCCGTTGCACAGCAAGGAACACCAAGGCCAATGAGAGCAATGTAATTACTCAGTGTAGTAGAAACAATGCCTGTTTTAGAATTCTGACCAGCTCAATTCAAGGCCATTCCTACTTACTGGCTGGGAGAATTTGAGTAATTATTCTCCCTGTTCTGTATTTCAGCTTCTTCTTCCTAAAATAATACCCACTCGTGTGTAGGTGAAAGTCAAATGAGATAATTTATTAAAAATCTCTGGAAAATAGCAATTTCTCATTAAGTGTTAATTCCCTTTGTCTCTCTTCTATAACATGGACACTATGGTAATCTCACAAAATAAGACCAGAAGCATCTTTCATTTCAAACATAGTCTCTCATTTCATGCCATCGTGGAGGAGAGGCGCTTGATATGGGAAGAACTCCAAAGCCGAAGTATTTTTACAGTTGTCAAAGAACTTTCATACCTACGACTTCATGTGGTCTTGGCCAAATGCACAAGAGAATCGCTTCTGTTATTTTGTAGATGGGGATATTGGGTCAAGAGTCTGTATTTCAGCCATCTCCGAAACTTTTCCAGTTCTTACTCTCTTTTAGAGCAGGCTACAGGGCATTTAAAAAATATACTTATTATTATCCCATTTCATTGAGACGAGAACCCAAGAATCCACAGAGAGGTTAAGTGAGTTGCATGGAGTAGCACAACCACGTGGTAACTGAGAAGCTCCCAGATGGAAATTCTTTAATCCCACCCATCAGTTCCTAAAGTGGGATCCTTAGAACCCCAATCCCAAAAGATGCTCCAGGGAAAAGAGCTCTCCTACATTTCAGAAACTATTGTAGTATCTACAATAAACTTGAAAATAGTAGAGACAATGAAGAGTGTGATATTGGAGGATGCTTGGTTTGATCTTGGTTTGATCTACACATTTAATACTTGCAACGCCCTAAGTGGAAACCTGCCTTCCAGAATTTGTGAGTTGGGATCTGCAAAAAATAAAAACAAAACACACACACACACAAATACTCATCAACTCCCTCACTCCAACAGTGGTGTCTACTGTCTTTTTGACTGGTCAACACCAGAAGTTTTGCTAATTAGCATAATGGATGTTAGAAGTGGTTCTTCTTGCTGAACAAGGGGGTGTCCAAGAATACGACCAGAAACAGAATAGCCAGAGATGCTGTAGACATTCTGATCCCTTTCAGGATTAGGGAGTAAGACTCCCGCAGACCCAAAGCACCTCCACCTGGCAAAATGGCGGCCTTGCAGGCTTAGGATTCCCCACTGGTCCTCTTTCCAGTTGCTAGCTGGGAGACTCTCCCATCTCCCACTAGAACCTTAGCTCAGTCTTGCTGCTAGGATGCTGCCCCGTGTGTCTCAGTAAAATCTGTACTACGCAAAGCCATCAGAGCATCTGAACGTATCAGGAGCTCATCACTCGGGCCACATCACTGTTTCTGCCCCTGATGGCGAGGTATTGTTAGCAGGTGCCTGAAAATTTGATATAACTGCATTGTAAGCAACTATCCAATGGCCACGTGTGACAGCCAGGAGACCCGCCTTCACCTACCTTTAGTCACTGAAGGCTACTGATGCCAGCCAAAGTGGTGTAAGTCCAGTTACAACAAAAATTCTGCATCTTGTGGCCTCCTTTAGACTATTACATCATGTTTACTCTGCTGGGCTCCAAGAAGTTCACAAAGACACTGGTTTGACTCTCCATTTACCAACGATTCACTTAAGGACAAAACTCCCCCGTCCCCGCCCACCCCTCCGCCTACCCCCCCCCCCCCAACCTGAACTGGCACCCCCTGGAATGCACTTGAGGAAATCCTGGTCTAGCCCTGTCTGACCCCTTCACTATTAACTGACATTTCCTCCAGGCAAGGAGAGGACCAGAATTAGACACTGGGCTTTTATGACTTCAAGAGCGGACTTCTTCCCATTGTTCTCTGCTCTTTTCTTCCTTCTCTGAGTAAATCACAGGATCATCAGAAACCCTATTGAAGCCTCTCTAGGACCGCACTGTGATCTCTATCTTCAAAGCCATCCTGCTAGGCCTCTGGCTCACAATTTGCATGACAGCTGAAGGAAAGTAAATTTGGGGGCTGGCTTCCTTTGATAACCAAATGCGTCTCTTTCTTTCTTTGTTAGGAAGGTACAACTTTAAAAGGAATTCAGTGATGAGGAAAATAATTCTACAGTATTTAGCGCGGTGCAGTCACTGTGACATTTGCTCAAAATAGGAACTGCGCCCAGTGTCTTCAATAGAGGTCAATTATTGAATGACTGGACTGGAGGGTTTAAGAGGCGAGCAACAGTTCTGGGCGGGAGCCCCACGTGGAAGCAGGAAAGAGGCAGAAAAGACACCTGAAGCATAATCCTCTGTCCTGCTCACCCTGCCCTTTCTTCCAGGGGCATCTTCGGCACAGGACCGGCCACAGCATTTGTGAGACCAAGTGCAAAACAAAAACACACTTGTTCAAAAAGCAGGAAAGACCTGCCACTTAAGGAACTGAAATGTAAAGTGTTTTCCTTTCTTCCTTCCTCGCTCTCGACCTGTCCCTGTGTTTGTCACTTGCTATTAATGTGATCGTAGGAAAAATTAACATTCCGAGTGAGTAGCAGGGGTTTTACTGGTCCCCTTCCTATTGTGCCGTCTCCATCTTAAACGTTAATATAAGAACATTTAATTCACACGCTGAATCACCAAAATCGCACGGCTCCCATTTTGTGGCTCCAACGGGCTCATCTATTTTGTTCTTGCCCCGAACAGGGGAAACATTGCACAAAGTGAACACGGTGATTTTTATTTCATTTTATGATCACATCTTATGCATGTACCTTCTAGCAACAATACTGTAGCTTAGGTTTAATGATGGATAAGGTAGGACTGAAGGCAAAAGCCACTATGGGTTGCCCTACATTTCCTTTCCCTTCTAGGTCATATAGGAAATCAACATGAGAAATAATACAAGGCACTTCTTTGGTTGTCTGTGTTTCTTAGAATAATATTGCCTGCTTTCTGCATTTGAAGCAAGTTCAAATATTAGGGCCGACCTCTCTGTAGGAAAGAGGTTACTCATCCGAGGTAGAACCCAGATCACGTACACCATGATTTAATGATGCACCTGCTGTGGTCTCACTTTCCATTTCTTCATTTACAAAGTGAGTATTTATTGAGTACGCATGAAATTCACTAGGAATTTTGTTTGGTGCTGAGGGTACAAAGCTAAGCCCAAGAGACGGAACATTTTCTCTCAGGGAACTTGAGAAGCATGGAAAAGGCAGACAATTTACTAACCACATGGAAATGTTCATGCACAGCACCCATTAATGTTTAGAATGGGGCTTCCTAAAAGCTTATGACTGGTGACTTTATCCGGTCTGGGGGTCTCAGGAAGGAACTTTGACAGGCTGGTGTTTAAGTTGAAGTCTGAAGGGTCAGTTTTGCAAGAGTGGAGGAAGGTAAGATTTTTCTGGGCCAAAGGGACAGACAGCAGAAACAACGACCTCTGCGGCGAGAGGGCCCAGGTCCTGCTGAGCATCCCGTTCACAGAGAACATTGATTTCACAGGTAACACGGAAGATGGGAGACACGTGCAGTAGCGGGGAACCTAAGCCATCGGCTGGTTGAGGGCACAGGTCATACAGCGCAGGACCCGACAAGCCTTTCCCGCAGAGGGCGTATGGCCCTGCCACAACCACTCAGCCCTGTGGGTGTCACGCAAAAGCAGCCACGGCTAATATATAAACAAACGGGCACGGCTCTGTGCCAATAAAGCTTTATTTACAAAAGCAGGAAGGAGGTCGACTCTGGCCAGATGCAGACCCTTTCTAGAGAGGGCTTCCACGTGTGCTGCGTTGGTGGTGCCTACAGAGGGTAACTACCTACCGAAAAAACAAACAATCAAAGCCGATTCTTCACCTCTTGGGGTTTCCAGGGTAAACAAGCAAACGAACACAACACGTAAGCAACCTAGAGCCATACAGAGGCGCCCTCATGGTCTGGCAAAACTCAGAGCAAAAAATACCAGTCTTTGCCCACCTCCGACATCTTAAATCCGCCCCCCCCACCCCAAGAAACTCCTGCCTTTCGGCAGAGGGAAATGCAACGGTACCAAAGGCCAAGGAAGAGACGGTTGCTCAACAGTAAGGATGAGAGGACGCTGGGGCAGGCGGGGCGGCGGGAGGCCAGACGGCTGGTGGCTCGGTGCTGATTCATTAACAACACCAGCTGGACTCTGGCTCTGTCCTCGCCCTGCCTGACTTCTGCAGACTGTGCTCGGCTTTCACAAGTAGCTCCTGGCTGGCGGTTTCCTATTAAAAAAAGAGCAGCACAGGAGGCCCTGGGACTTCAGGCATCTTAGAGAAACAAAGGTCAAACTGAGTCCCTTCCTAGTCGTCATGGCAACAAAGAGACTATCGCAGAGGCACCGAAGCGGCCACGCAGGAGCTCACTTCCAAGCCACAATCACGACACATGTCCCCTTCCTGTGTGCAACCCACGTGCAGAACTGCCCTCCTACCTGTGTGCCCGAATCCCTGCATCTCCCGGCGTCCCGACTCCTCCTCCTGACTTCCTGGGGGTGTCTTGGTTAAGAACACCTTGCTGATGGCCGCCAGGTGCCAAATCTCACCTGATGGGAACTCTCCATTTCTATCTCCGCGGGGGCAGGGACGGGGGAATTTTAAAGAATTTAAATTTTAAAGAATTCCATCCTAAAAATGGAATTTTATACCTCCTGCATCGGAATTACCTAGAGGTGCTGATTGAAAATGCACAATCGTGGGCTCCACCCCAGATCTACAGAATGATCATCTTCCGCCAACATTTGATAACTACAAGTTCAGTGGGTAGAATGCACGTGGCATCATCCTATTCAGCACAGCTGTAGGCAAATGCTTAGCGCGGGTCCTGCCTTGGCTGAGTCAAATCATCACAGATTGAGCCAATGAGCTCACTCTGAACTCAGCCAACTGTTGACTTTCGTCAGAAGATGGGCAGTCTTACCTCCGATGTTTAAACAAAAGAACTCAAGACCTTCACACAAATGGAAAGGATTGAGTTGGCTGGAAATCTGAAAATGGGTGTATTTGTCCTGGGACCACAGGGAAGAAGAGACTGTTAGTACAGTTGACCCTTGCACAACACAGGAGGAAGGGAGACTGACCCCCACTCAGTTGAAAATCTGAGTATAAATTTTGGCTCCCCCAAAACTTAACGCCTAACAGCCTACTGTTGACTAGAAGTCTTACCAATAACATAGTCAATTAACCCATACTTTGTGTGAGAAAATACACGGTATTCTTACAATAAAGCAAGGTAATAAAGCAAGAAATGGTAAGAAAATTGTAAAAGAAAATACATTTACAGTGCTGTACTGGATTTATATTAAAAAATCCACATATAAGTGGACCCGCATGGTTCAAATCTATGTTATCCAAGGGTTAGTAGTAGTCGATACAGTATTCCCCCCTCAAAGTTAAGACTGTCCCCAAATGGAATTATAAAATGTCACTGTATGCAAATCTACACTGTCTTTGGCTTCGTTCTGTTTGCTGAGCTACTGGTGAAATATTTTGAGCTCATCAGACCAGGTACACTGCTCTGGTTTCATTCAAGCTATTTCCAGCAACTACAACAGACAGCCTGGCACGCCCAGGACGGTTTTGAATAAACACTTGGTAAATGAATGAATGAATTTCAGAAACCCAGGCTTAGTCTAGCAAGCATTCGACTAGCTACTACATTATTCTGCCTGAATCTGAGTAAAAGATCTTTATAGCACTAGCCCCCCGCATGCAAAGGGGAATATGCAATTTACTCTCTGATCCCCCCCCAACACCTCCCACCCCAAAAATGTTGCTTTTCTTAGTATGTAATTAAAGCAGAAAGCAACAACTGTGTCTAAGAAGAATTCTGTGGCTTCATCTCCAGATTTAGTTCATGTCCAATGTTGGCAAGAGTGCTTTAGAATATAGTTTCAATCATGTACAAATCCACCACCGTTTTGAAAAAGCTCCCGGTATGTTCATCACCTGGGTTAGAGATTAGGCAAAGAAAAATCATTTCAAATAATTACTTCCCTTATTAAGGCCTGAGATTAAAGTGTTTAAATCTCTCATGTTCTGTTCTAAACTTGAAACTAATAAGAGGGAGTATTTGAGGTTCTTAGGACCCGGAGTAAGGGTTGGTAACTACAGTGTGGGCGAATCCAGCCTGCTGTTTGTTTGGCTTTTGTAAATAAAGTTTTATTGGCACACAGCCATGCCTATCTGCTTAGGTATTATCTGTGGTTGCTTTCGCAATACAGCAAAAACAGAGACCATATGCCTAAAATATTTATATTCTGGCCCAGTAGGGGTGCCTGGGTGGCTCAGTCGGTTAAAGCTCCAACTTCAGCTCAGGTCATGATCTCACAGTTCATGAGTTCGAGCCCCGCATCGGGCTCTGTGCTGACAGCTCGGAGCCTGGAGCCTGTTTCGGATTCTGTGTCTCCCTCTGTCTCTCTCTCTCTGCCCCTCCCTGGTTCTGTCTCTCGCAAAAATAAACAAACACTAAAAAAAAAAAAAAAAAAAAAAAAAAATTATCTTCTGGCCCTTTAAAGAAAAGTGTGCAGCATGTGTTAGGGATTGATACAGCTGGCTCAGGAATCAGAATATCTGGGTTCCAATGTGAATGGACCATTTAGTGGCTATTAAAGTAATTAAACCAGGAGGGCACTAGGGTCCTGGTAGCCTCCGTAAGCAAACCAAAACATAAGCAAACCAAATTGTAAGCCAGAGTCAATGCATGGGACTCCGAGGAAATGAAATGTTTAAGAACAGCCAATCACAAGCAGCTTTCTCAAATAAAACAACCACTTAAGCCAGAGTCAATCAGATAATTTCCTTGCTTTGCTTCCACATCTTGTCTATAAAAACCTCTTGCCAGGTCCTGTGTCTGGAGCACCTCTAATCACCTTTGGCTTGGTGCCACCCGATTCCAACAAATTTTGCTCAAATAAACTTGAAAAGATTTTTTGTTCTGTTTTGCAAATAAACTTGAAAATTTTAACACGCCTCTTCACCTCCTAGCAAAGCTAAGAGATCTTGGGCATATTATTTAGATGACTCAGGCTCCTTAAGACTCAGTTTCCCCATCTATAAAATGGGGACAAAAATTATACTTACCTCATGGACCTGTTGTGGAGATTAAATAAGAGAATACAAGTAAAGCACTTAGAATAATAGTGCTTGACAATAAATAAGCATTAGGATAACCTAACAGAACTCTCTCTCTCTCTCTCTTTTTTTTTTTTTTTTTTTTTTGTCAATATATTTCATTTTCCAAAAGTCCTAGGGGCTCCTGGCTGGCTCAGTCAGTTGAATGTTCGTCTCTCGATTTTGGCTCACGTCATGGTCCCAGGGTCGTGGGATCGAGTCCCACTTGGGGGGCTCCACGCTGAGTGTGGAGGCTATTTAAGATTCTCTCTCTCCCTCTGCCCCTCTCTCCACTTGCACTCTTTCTCTAAAAAAAGAAAAACAAATTAAGTCCTAAAGGAGGTTCTGATTTTTAGTTAACTACATTCAGCAACATTTCTTTACACACTCATTAGCTTTAGACGTGCTCCAGGAACTCCGACTTCATTAAAATTATAATTATTTAACTCCGTTCCTTTTATCTCCTTCTTCCACTTAAGCCCCCATGTTGGCAGCCGAGACCTTGGGAACCAGGGAGAACTTCTTACGAGACAGTTTTGGGAGAAGAGGAAAATAAAACAAAAGCCAGCTAGAGTAAGGACCACAAACGGTGAGGGAATGCTCAAATGTGTGTGGCGAACCAAATTTTAAAAAGATGAATATGAATCTACCTGGGAGAAGGCAGATGAGCTAATGTAATGGGAAAAGCAGCCACACACAACACAGAACACACACGTACCCCAACAAAGCACGAAGTCACTTACGTGTCCCTAACCCACTAATTAATCCTCGGCTGAATTTAACCCTCCTCCCCCTCCCAGTGTTTCCCCACCTCTGAGACAAACACATCCTAACCAGCAGCGTCCTTGGAGATCCCAACTAACTCAGATCCAACTGGGAATCTAGCTCGGCAAACTTGCATTTTAGCAGGGCCTTTGGGGTTTCACTGGTCAATCTCCATTTGGGGAAATTATGCACGTTTCGGAGGAAGCACAAATCAAAGTGAATCTTTTTCTGGCCCTTGCTTGGTGTTGAGTAAAATTCACATCTTTCCCTAGAAAATACAGGATAGGATTTTCCAGGGAAAATAATAATTTTAGCAGGGCCTACCTCAGCACCTGGCACTGAGAAAGTATACAATCGATAATAACTTGCCTCCCCTCGTAGAAAGAATTCTATCCCCAGGATAGGAGTTTATTCAACCACCCAGTCAATCATCACATATTTTTCAAGCGTGAGCTATGTGTAAGGCACAGTTCTCGTGCCTGGGAAACAGGACTGCCAGATTTAGCACAGAAAAATTCGGACCATCCCAACAAATTTCAGTCTAAGATATGCAATGAGCCATTTTTCGTGTAATGACATCTCATGCAATGTTTTGGATATACTTACACTAAAAGAACAGTCATTGTGTATCAAACTTAATCGATGCCCTACACTCTATCAGGGAACACTACTGACGACAGAGTGGTGACCGAGATACACAGAACCCCGCTTCCCATGCAGTCATAGCCATTCCAGCCTCGGGAGCTCCCGGGATTTAATTCCCACCTCGAAGCTCCCAGGGGGAAAGCCTGGGGACTAGAATGACCGTCTCTTCAGAGGCACACGGCCCACTGGGGACCCATTTAGCAGATGTCACCCTGTGTTACAACTGCAACTTTATTTCCTTGTCATACTCCTATGCGCTTGAAGTCCTTGGTGACAGGGCCCGCATATCTCTTTATCCCTGTACCCCTGGATTCTATCTAGCACAGCATCTGGAACTGGAGGATGCTCAGTGCAGACCAGCTTTGTGAATGAGTGGGCAAACGTGTAAACGGTTGCACAGACGTCAAATGCAATGCCAGGCCACGCTCATGGCTCGTAAGGAAGATATTCACATACCTTCATAAACACTGGAAACGTAAGAGAAAACCAAATAGCCAGAATCCAAAGAACATAGGGGGTGAAGAAGGTTCTTTTATTTTAAAATGTTTTATGAAGGTACTCCAAATAAAACAAAGGCTTTTAAAAAACGGAGGTGGGTGATTGGAGGAAGATCACGCGAGAGCAACATGATAACCCCGTAGAGAATGCTAAAGGGCCCTTTGAAGATATTTCTTCACCTCACAGGTAGGAGTCAGGTCAAAGCGCTGATTTCACGTGTCGGTAATATAATAAAAAATAACTTCCTGTAGTTAACCGGAGCCGTAGCATTAATAAGTGAGGAATACAGTATCAGCAAATAACAAATAATGAAGAGCCATTTTATTGTCAGTACTGACTGTCATACAACTGAAACACTCAGAAGGGAAATCACAAGAATCCACAAAAGGATAGATTCAGAGGAAGTGGAAGGGACACAGTATCTACGATAGAAAATCATTTTGCGGCATTGACTCCTTTCTGTCCAGCTGTAAGAGGGGGAACGAGAAGTCGAAATCTATAGAGCATGTTTCAATCACGCTAAGATTTTTTAAAAAAAGAAAAAAAAAAGAAAGAAAAAGACAAATATTGCATTGCCGTTTCCCAATGACCACACGATCAGCCGGGGACTTTCAGATTCTTTCCTTCGTGGTCTCCCTCGCTGTCATCTTGCCGCCTCGAGGATCTGCGGTGGCTGACACATCCCAGGTGCGTCCCACAACCACTCTGGGCAGCTCGTGTCAGTGCTCAGACCGGTAGGCAGGAAAAGTCTCTGTTCGATGAAGCTTCAGAGGGCTGGCAACATCTTTTCCAAAAAAAAAAAAAAAAAAAAAAAAGGAATTTAAAAACGGCAGTTACATTTCAAGAAAGCCCCCGACCAAATTAGCTAGCGACAAGTTTCTATATAACAGAAGCAAGTGATATGCAACATAGGACTTTTTTCTCCAGAGGCCACTCACAGTGATATGCAAATAAGAGTCAGGAGAGACTTCATGATTACCATATCATTTGCATGTGGTCTTTGCACTGAGCTGTGATCAGACCGCTAGCGGTGACATTCCTCCTTAATCTTTAAAATTTTTCATCATCCCCTATATTCGGGGTATTTAAAGGAAATGCGAAGAATCATAGGACTAGGAAATCTTTTGTGTAGGCACTCTTTGGAAACCTGATCAGAAATAAGGCAATATTATATTTATACTTAGGAAATTTTTTTATCAGGACTCCCTAAAATCCACACAGGCTTTATTATTTCAGGTGTAGGTTCCAAACCAAGAAAAGCGAAGAAGTCACGAAGGCAGCTCCAAGGGCCACTGTCAGCAGCCTTTGTGACCTACGACAGGGGCTGGCCAACTTTCTCTATAAAGGGCCAGATACTAGATATTTCAGATTTTGCAGACCGTATGGTCTCACTGCAGCCACTCAACAAAAGCGACCCGGTGAATACGTGACAAATGGGCACGGATGTCCCGCAAAACTTCGTGAACGACAACAGACAGCAGACCGGGTGGTTTGGCCGGCAGGCCACCCGTTTGCCAGTCCCCTTGGACAGGGCGCTTGGTTTTATACAAACGAGAGGTTTCACTGCCATCTGCTGGCTAGAGGTTTTACCGCAAGCTGCGAAATTCACGCTGCTGGCTATGGAGCAGCTCTGAGCAGGAGCAGAGCCCGGGTCCAGCCCGGGTCACACAGCAACAGGGCTGCGGCTACATGGAGCACCCATGCCCCGCTGGAGAGGGAGACGCAGAACCCGAAGCAGGCTCCAGGCTCCGAGCTGTCAGCACAGAGCCCAACGCGGGGCTCGAATTCACCAACCGCGAGATCCTGACCTGAGCTAAAGTCACACGCTTCACTGACTGAGCCATCCCGGGGCCCCTAAAACAATGCTGTTTTCAAATACTGTGCCAAGCAAAAAGGTTTATGTGGCACATGGCTGAGTGCACCGTCCAGAGCATTGTCACAAGGGCCCTGACCTCCGTCAGACCTAGTCAGAACCTTTCGGACATGAGTCATGGACTCAGATATTGGCAAGCCTCAAATCAGGACCGTAAGGAAATCTATAGTCATACAGTCACTGGTACACAACAGCAGTGGTTATGATTAGAGCAGCTTGACTATTAAAACATCCCAAATCCCAAGAGATCGTTTCTTCCAACCTCCTGACCATTTTGAACACAGATTCTATTTTCTTTCCAGTATACGCGTGTGCGCACGCTGTCACATAGAGAAACTGTGCCGATGAGTTTGGATACTATGGGCTCACCTCGCCGGCTCAGGCGGTGGAATATCGGACTCTTGATCTCAGGGTCATGAGTTCAAGCCCCATGTCGGGTGCAGAGATTACTCAGTGAGTTTGAGTGCGACAGGTGAACATCCTGGTACGTCTTTGTCACAGTTTGATAAAAATTCCCAAGGGAAGCAGACAGCACACAAACAGTATCAACGCAAAACTCAAATCAAGTACAAAGCCCTTCCCGAACCTTCATCTGTGGCTCCTTAGGCTCTAAAAGTTTGAATGAAAGGGCTCAGAGTGTTCACCTGGGGTCAGATTGTAGTGAAACCCCTGCAGCTTCTATCACGCTGGCTAAGTGAACGCTGGTTTTAAAGGCAGGTGGTGGAGTCACCTGTCCCACATTTTTGCGGTTCACACAAAGATCATGAGCTGGTACTGGCCTGCAGACCCCATCTGGGCCCATGTTCTCTGGCCTGCACCGGTCATAACACATTGGGAATTGACTGTCACTATTCAAATAACTTCAAAAGTTCTGTAAAGGTGCCGATTTCTCTGTTCTCCTGTAAAACTGGAAAACACGCTGGGCCCATCTTCTGCCCCAGGGTCGCTGTGATTCACCAGGGACCAACCCACACCCACCTGTGCCCTGTCCCGCTGTTTGCGCGTCCTCCCTGGCCCAGAGAGACATGAGAGTTCGAGACCTTCATTTATTTGTTGCCTTTTGACACGTGTTCAGATATTAATCTACCTTTTCTTAACCGATGCACATACCACGTATGTGACTACGTTAGAATTAAGATGGAAAAAAACAATGCTGACTTGCCACTTGCTCTGGGAACCTACATCCTTAAATAGGTAAATTGCACGGGCTGGAATCAATCCTCTGGAGGACCTGTTTCCATTGTATGGTATGTGCCTTGGAAACGGTCATGGCGGCAGGATTTCTTCTCCCGGGTAAGAATATACGAAAAAAGAAAGGAGCTTTAATGCCAGTCCCTCCCTCCACTAGCCACGCGATCTTAAGCAAGTACTTGACCTCTAAGGGTCTCGGGTTCCGCGGTGACTGAAATGGAGAACACTGTCCTCCGTTTGGCTCTTGCCAAATCAAACTGCTGCCGGGAGAACCAGATGAGGCAACATGCCGGATGCCCGGTACAGTGTGATGCAAACATTTGGTGCCAACCTGTGATTTCCTGAAATAACCGAAAGTCAAATCTGATAAATGAGTTGCATGCCTATTTTTTTCTTGGTTTTAAACAAGTGATGCTATCGTTCAAGGCAATTGCAGCAAAAGGATTCAGGAGATATTGAGTCATGGAGCCCCTCAGGAGTGAGGCTAAAGATTCCCAGGAGGGTAACTTTGAGGTGAAGGGCACCCACGGAAGCTGATTCACCTGCTGTCTCCTACCGCCCCTTAGGCACCAGCCACACTGCTTCCATTTTGGTCTCTGCCCCGGCTCATTTCTGTCTCAGGACCTTTGCACTTGCTGAACTCCCTATGGAGAATCTTTTCCCTGGACTGCAGAATGGCTGCTTTTCCTCAGACTGCAGGTCTCGAGGTAATGCTACAGGCCCCTGTGACGGATGCCCTACCTAAAGAAGCCCCTCTTGTCTTCTGATCGTTCCCAGACCAATAACCCTGCTTCACCACTCTCCATGACAGATAACATTTCTTTTCAATGTGACCAAATTTGATATTAAATACATTTGTGTAATTATTGCCCGTGACTCCGTTAGGCTTTCGGCTTTAGGAGGGCAGAAGCATGCCTGTCTAGCAGCCTGTGTGTCCCCGTCACCTAGCACAGTGCTTGGCATAGAGCCGATGCTCCAAGAACACTCACCGACTGAACGAGAGAGTGAGTGGGTGAATGAATAGAAAAACAAAGACCTCACTTACCAGTTGGGTGACCTTGGACCCCACTACTAACCCTTCAAATTCTTAGTTGCTTAGTTGCAGACGAGAATAATATACTCTCGAATGGCTGTTTTAAGGACTAAGATCATGTATGATAGGAACTCAGTGCAAAGCCTTCAATACAGCAGGCCTTCAAGAAAGGGTATCTTCATAAAAAAATACTCATTCAGTGTGTCGCGTCTGCCTTGTGAGGAACAAATCTAGCACTTGACTGGTGGTATGTTAATGTTCGCTTATATAAAAAAGGAGAGAAGAGGTTTCACGTTCAAATAAGTCTGCCGAGCCCTGGTTTCAACAAGATTAAACAGACTCTTCATGGCAGGACATCTCAAAATCTTGAAAATAGAGACTGGCATTCTTAATCTCTAAAAAAGGAGAATGTCCCTGAACATGTAGCATTTTCCCCAAACTTACTGGACCACAGCACTAGTTTGGGAAAGGGCCATCTCCAGCCGGGTGAGTACTCCACAGACCACAATTGGGAAAACACCACTCTGTGGTTCTGTTATGCGACGCGCTCCTGAAAGAATCCTGCGCACCCAGCGTTCAACTTGCTGAACGCTTCTTTCTTAAATTTCTTCCAGTGTTCATGATAAACCTCTTTTACGTGTTGATTTTGTACATGCTCAACCCTAGAAGGGAAATTCTATGTGAAAATTAGAAATGGGGCAGGAGAAGCAGTGATAGTGGATGAAATATGGCTTCATACGCCCAGCATGGGTCAAAGTCAGCACCTCTTCCCCACCTAAGACAGCAAGGATAAGAGAACAATTCCAAAACCAACCAGCAGGTGGCTCTGTAGGACTAAATTTGGAGAGGAAATGGCAAATTCTCCAACCTGACGGGCAAATTCTCCAACCTGACGGGCAAATTCTCCCATAAGGGTCTAGGTGCTTTCCAAGACTGACCTCCAGACCACAGGAAAAGTCATCCTGACATATGTTCAGGCAAATGAGCCGGCCAGAGGAATCACAGCTCATAAGTACCATCAAAACAAGAAGAAATGATGTGCCATGTAACCTCAGGCAACAGGGTAATGGTGTCATGATTTTTTTCCCCAGTTTCAGCTTTAATCCAGGGGTGGGAGAAAGGGAAGGAGGAAGATGGGAGGAAGAGGTGAAACGATAGATGAACTCATCCTATTTTTCACGTAACTGACCACCTTGGAGAAGCAAGATCAATTTTAGGCAGTCTGACAGAAAAAACAACTTAAGGTAACACATTACTGGTAAACTGAGTCCCACACTACACACAGACCATATGTTGGTACTGTATCTCAGAGAGTAGTGGTGACTCAAAGATAAAATAGACACATCGACACAGAACCCGCAGGCGAAGAAATCTCTCAGTGAACATTGGTACAAACGAAGTATCAAAACAAAACACTTGTAACGGAAGTATGTGAAAGCAAACAGGCTGCTCGAGTAACTGTTACAAAAACACAAAGCCAAAAAACCCCAAATAATTCTGAAGCAGTTGCAACGCCACTTTCACCCACACAGATAGTATAAGATAGCAGGATATTTCACCAAGTACGCCACACAGGAAAACTGCAAGAACTCAAACGGAAATGTGTGTGTTCAGTGAAGATCACACTATGTAACAAAAAGCGGACAACGGAGGTTTTAACTATCATCTTCAAAACCGTATAGGTTATCAATACAAAGCTGGATAATCCACTCTGTGTGCAGAAAATCTGCGGTATTCATTCTCATGACTGGCATCAATTTCATTAGAAGCCACGTCATCACTATCTTCAAATTGCTGTTTTGTAACTACGATTCCTGGGTTCCTTGAAAAATCTATACCAAGAAATTTGAACCTAATTTTACAGTAATACCTCATTACTTTTGAGTGATGGAGGATGGGGATAATTAATAATAAACCTAATAATAAAGGGAATAAACCCAAGTTTAATTGCGACGAGTTATTGGATTTGCGGCATGCTGGTTTTGATACAAAATAACAGGAACTTCTCAAAGAATGCAAACTTCTTTCTTTGCTGTGATGCCTTGTATTGTTCTGCTCTGCTTCCAGAGGTAACATTATCACTATTATCTATTATTTTGGAATTAGTGGATTACTCGTCTTTGACAATCATCCCAGACCCATGAGCGGAGCATGGCCCTCCAACCATAATACGGGCTTTTTGCACGCAAGTAAATTTGCAAATTTTGTTGCCGTTGAAAAAAAATGTGTCTGTATCCTGTAAATAAAGCCATTTTCTTCATAGTAACCAGATGCAGACATTGTCGGAATACTCGTGTATACTCTAAGAGCATACTAACAGTGGGTAACAGCATCTACAACATCCTCTTTTAACCTAAAAAGATGTTTTAAAGTATTATTACACAATCAGGGTCCTGATAAGACCCTTGGGCTTTATCCTTTCTGATGAATGACTATTCATTTTGGTCAAGGATAGTTAGATTAGTTACAGATAGAAAGGTGAGTATATTCTATGTCCCGAGGATTCTTAAGCTCTGGGATGTTCACTAATAAATACTAAAACTTCCAACACATCCCAAGTAAGTGTTCAGGACGTCCTCACTCTCAGCGCATCTTTGCAAACACACTCATCTAGGGAAACCCCGAGATACATCAACTTTGATGCAAACTGACTTCTCAAATTCCCACACCGTATCACAAGAACTAAGATCACCTCCCAATTTCCTCCCTATGAAGCCTACATCACTTTGGTTCTCGACTCTATTTTACATTCCAGGCACATAGAATCTAAAGACATATTTTTTTGGGTAAAGATCCTCCTGGCAAGGGTAGGGAAAGTCAAGTTCCAAAGCAATTCAATAGCTCTGTGTACATGTATGTTATGCATACTTCTTTCAAACTTTCAATAACTGCTATTTATTTATCGTATTTTAAAAATACATATAGCCAGTTGCTATAATAGTATGAAGGCAGTAAAATACAATTTTCTTTACAAAAATAAATTTATTTAAGTAGAAGAGATGGCATAAAATTGAGCGATAGTATAAGAGGTATGATAGGAGAAAAATGCTCATGACGTAATTCCCATATTGCAGAAATTTCTGAACATGATATGGGAACAATGGTCTTTCTGACAACCTGATCTAACCCAACCCTCTCTCTGTGGGTATGTTCTGGAAAGTAAGCACATTTATCAGTTACTTACGGGGCAGTCACTCACATAGGCACTCGGGATATGGCCACTGAGAAGGGCTAAAAGGAAGGCTGAGTGATGACGAAACAGCGCCATTTACGGCCGAGGCCACTGTTTTCTGTGGTCATTCATTTGTCCTTACATTCATTTATTCAGCCCATTTCTGCACAGAACATTTCTGCCGTCGAGCACACGCCCTTCAACGTTCTGGGATCTTCCAGCTCATCATGGAAAGTTCTTCAGCAGGGACCCCTCCACATAGACCTATTTACTTTTTAGAAATATGCAGGGGCACCTGGGAGGCTCAGTCGTTAAGCGTCTGACTTCAGCTTAGGTCATGATCCCATGGTTCATGGGTTCGACCCCGTGTCGGGCTCTCTGCTGTCAGCACAGAGTCTCTTTGGATCCTCTGCCTCCTCCTCTTTCTGCCCCTCCCCTACTGGTTCGCTCTCTCTCTCAAAGTAAATAAAATAAACCTAAAAAGCTCCATAGGCACCAGGTATTCTTATATACTATAAAACATAAAAACTACATTTGAAAAGATAAGAAATGTCTGATTTTTTTTTTTCCCCTAATTGCTCCCATTGTCCCCTCCCTGGATTATTCTGTATCCTGCTTCTAAGACCACTTTCCGGAAGACAGGATGTGTTGAGATGTGCTGAGCGTGCCGGCAGAACTAGAACCCAGGACCCGGACCCCGGTGCGTCCCTTTCCAGCAGCACATGGTTGCAAAGCTCGGGCCCTCATGAGAGTCGCCTGGAGGGCTTGATGACACACAGACGGCTGGGCCCTGACCTCACAGCTCCCGATTCTGCAGGTCCCGGGAGCAGCCTGCAAACCTGCACGCTAGCAAGCTCCCGAGGGATGCTGATGCCGTTCGCGCTCAGCGCCCTAGACCACCTCTCGCAGCGTGGACGCCAGCCCTCTTGCCCACACGGACCTCTGGTGTCGAGGGCCCAAGACTCTGCGCGGTGACAGAGTACGCGCCCGGCAGTGAGGCCTCGACGGGGGACCCCGGCTCGGGCAGGAAGCGGGCAGCCGGCCCGGCCGAGCCCCCTGCGCAGAGGCCAGATGCACCGCCTGCCCCCGGCCCCGCGCTTACCTTGCAGGCGGCAGAGCTGCCCGGCGCTGTGCTGACGCGTGATGTGCTGCCAGTAGGCGCTGCGGGGCAGAGGCGCCATGGTGCTCAGCGAGGCAGCCCGCTGGCTCATCTTCATCTGGAGCTGCAGCGAAGAGAAGAAAACGGAGCGTCAGCGACCCCGGGGCTGGAAACCACCTGGCAGAGAGCCGGAGGGCTAGCGGTCAGGACCATGGACAGCTGGCGGGCAAATCAGCGAGGGCTTCCCGGTGGGGGCCACGGCTACTGTTTTTGCCTACTGAACAGCATCGCTTCTTCACCCTGCTGGCAACGGTGTGTCCCTTTTCCTCTGGGGAACCTCCCTCCGCCTCAGCTCAATCCATCTAGTTACACGGTGGAGACCTCACCATTGATTCTTGGGGTGGTCTGGTGACCCAAGCCAAGACAAGAAGACACAACCCCTGGGAACATTTATCAGCACTTTTGCAAAGAGAGCATCAGTAGAGGTGAAGCCAAGCGTTTTTGCCTGTTTTGTTCACAGCTTTCTCCCCCAGGTCTAGAATGTTTCCTGGCAGATGGTAGGTTCACGATAATGCGTGTTGCGTTGAATGAATGGCTTCCTTGGGAGGTTGCTGAGGACAGGAGACAGGACAGAAAGAAGCCTGTCTTGAAGTAACGGAGAGAGAGTGTGCCAGCCAATGAGCTGATTCAGAGGAAGACAGCCAAGAAAAGGGGGTGACCTTGGACCCCACGTGAAGCTGGAAACTAACCCTGGACTTCTCAGTGATAGGAACCAATGATCTCTTCTCAGTTCAAGCTGATTTGAATTCGGTATTCTGTCCCCAGCATCAGAACAAAACGCTGTCTGCTTCCAGGCACCTGATACCTTGTTCCAGATACCAAGGGAGGAAAAGGGGAAGCCGGGGCTCTTGGTCCAGGTCCTGGGGCGTCATCGGTGGCCTGTCTGACACACTGGGGGAACTGACCTTACAAGGGAAGTTTCAGAGAGAAGGTGGCCCAGAGGGACGGGTAGGAGTGGAGTAGGAGGACAGGTGCACGGGGACAGCAAGCTGGAAGGGCAGGAGTGGGATGGGAGGCAGTCCTCAGCCACCCTCTCATCCCAGCCCAGGTTTCAATGCAATCACGCATAGTTTTATTACACATTAATAGAAGAAGTGACTATTCGAATGTTTGATTTCCTGGAGTTGCCTGGCTATCAAATAACCCACCTCAGTCTCATAAGTGTGCCCAGAAACACACAGATTTGCACAAGGGTACGCGGCAGGACATGATTTGCAAGCATGCAGAACTGGAGGCAGCTGGAGCCTCCACCACTGAAGACCTGGTTAATTGAGCTGAGACACGACGGCATACTAGACAACTGGGAACCAGAGGAAGGGAGATCAACTCAAAGGGGAACACTTATACATCGTGTCATGAAGGAACCGGTGAGTTGCAGACCACTGTTTTCTACCGGCATGTCATTTTAACTGCTCGTATGAGAGGCAGTTACATTAAATGCCTGCCCACTGGACCTGCTCGGCACTTGCCTAGCACAAACCAGGTACAGGAAAACATGGAGGGTAGTATTATCATTATGAATTACAAGGTCCATTTAAAGACTTCAAAAAAAAATTTTAAGCTTATCTATTTAGTTTGAGAGAGAGACACACAGACAGGGAGGGGCAGAGAGAGAGGGACAGCGAAAGCATCCCGAGCAGGCTCCGCACTCTCAGCGCACAGCCCAACGCGGGCCTTGCCCTCGCGAACTGTGAGATCATGACCTGAGCCGAAATCAAGAGTTAGACGCTTAACTGATCGAACCACTCAGGCAGCCCCTAGGGATTATTATTTTTTTTTTTTTTTTGAAAGAAAACTCTCCACTCTGCACACCTCATCGGCATGGGACATCCAGCCCTAACATCTGTCCGTCCATTCAGTGAAGCCAAAGCAAGAGGAGGCTTCATACTCTGGAGACCAAAACTCATTGTAGTCAATGAGACTGAACTTGAGAAGAGATGATCACCACTTATTCCGAAGGTAATTTAATTTATACGTGCTGCATTTACATGCCGTGGATTGAATTCTCAGTCCTATCACAATAGGACAATTACCAAAATGTGTCCCCTGGTAGACTCTGACCGCACCAGGTTTCATGGGTACGTTTTCTCCTAAACACATCCTGTTAGACCAAAAGGGCAAAGAGCCGAGAAAAAAGCTGACAGAAAAGTTCTAGTGTGGTGGTTTCTCTATTTCTGTACACGTGGACGTCTCAAAGCTTACGAGCAAGAGCCAAAAGCAAGCAGAAACCTATTGATAAGTGACTGCTGGTGACATTCAACCTCATTTACATGGAATGAAAAAAAAATACATAAATAAAGGGAGGAAAAGACCGGGAATTCCAAGGTACTGATTACTGGATTTTTCCTAATAAAAAGAGATCACAGTTGATATTATAGAAAATGTAATATAAAGGAAACATTTGGGAAAATTCTGTCACTTCAAATTATTCACTACAGCACGGTGAATATACTTCTGCAGGCAGAATGATTTGACTATATTTTTAGAAAGCTTATCTAGGAACAAGAATGCAATGACACCAACATCATGTTTCATGGAGAACATTACAAAGCCTGGCTTTCTATTTCTTCCTCAACCCTCTGAAAGATTACCATGGTTTATGAAAGGGGCATTTTCATGGTCTCCGGAGAAAAAAGATGAAAAAAAAAAGTCTTATTTAACAATGCAATTCTTTAAGGGGGAGAGGTCATTTGGTGATATGTCTGTCAGGAAAGCTCCTGCCCTCATTCTTTACTGCTGCAAGGTATGCTGAGCCTTGATCTCAACACCCAGTGCAGGGGGCATGAGTGGATGCTCACATGTACGGCAGGTGGAAGTGGAAAGTAGCACTACATTTTTGGAGGAGTTAAAATTGGGTCCTTTCGAGTGTCTGGAGAGAATGATTGTATTCGTTCCCTTTTTTTTTTCAAACTTTTATACGGTTTGATGTTTTCCTTTTACAAAAATCATAGGAGTTTCACAGTAAGAAGTAAAAAATAAAAATTACCCCGAGCCATAAAAATTTAAAGTATAGCTATTTCTTCTATAGCGTAACATGGATATTTCTGGAAAAATCTCCCCATCTGCAAAACTGCTAGGAAAATCAGTTTATGCGAAGATCCCTCAAAACGTTCCGCTGTTTTCGAACCAGAGTCCTTGCTACTCCGAGAGGCAGCTTGGAGGCTGGAGGCCACGCAAGGGTTATTAAACACGGAAAAACATTTGGTTAGAAATGTTGTATTCAGAAAGCTGGGCTACAGAGATGGAATGCAGGCTCTACCCAAAAGGTGACGTGGCTGGACGTGTGGCCACGTGAACAAGACATATGGCAAGGTGGGGACGCACCTCTCTGCCTGGAGCCTTCGGTGCCTCTGCTCGTTTCTTTTCTTTCTTTCTTTTCTTTTATGTTTATTTACTTTCAGAAAGAGAGAGAGAGAGAGCAAAAGTGCATGAGCAGGGGAGGGGGAGGGAGGGAGTGAGAGGGAAGGGGGAGAGAGAGAGAATCCCAAGCAGGCTCCACACTGACAGCGCAGAGCCTGATGCAGGACTCAAACCCAGGTACCGCGAGATCATGACCTGAGCCGAAATCAAGAGTCGGATGCTTAACCGACTGAGCCGCCCAGGTGCCCCCCACCTCTGCTCATTTCTTATCTTCTTACATTGTAGCTGGAAGAGGCTGTGTCTGTGCAGTAGTTTACTGAGGGCTCTCCCCTTTCCCGTTAAAGGTTACAATACCACTCCTGCTATTCTGGGCTTTCCTTGCCTAGAAAAAAAGTGTTTTTTGTACCAACACACTTTGATATTAGAATGAATCATTCTCCAGTTTATCAAATGCATCTGAGCTCACCATGGATACAGAAATGGTGCTTTAAGAAGAACCAGATACCGTATCTGACGGTCTTGTTCCCATTTTTCCATTAAATAGGTATCCTTGAACTCTTTATTAAAAAAATTATCCAAATCATCCATTTTGCATCCTGCAACTATGAGGGAAATTTAATACAGTCGAGGAATATCAAAGGACAGGAATATCTAGCCCAGTCTGTGTTCACAAGCCAAAACACTAAGACCCGGGCTCACACAGCAAGGTAGCAGCCAGTACCTGCTTCCCAGGACCTGAGTCTCAGGACCTTCTGACAGGCGCCTATTTGTTCTTTATTCAAGTTCAAGGTTAGTTAAATTCCAACTGCCTCTTAAAACCACGGCTGCCAAAATGGGGAACAGCCTTTACATGTGCTCATAAACGTTTGTCTGATTTTTCCAGAGCTTACGAGGTTTGGCCGCCTGATCAATAAATGGAAAGTACATTTATTCAGCTTGTCAACAAATACTTGTTGATTTTAAGGCACAGTCTATAATCTCAAGGAATTTTTGTCCAAGACATTACAATAAAGGCTAAGACAGAGGACATCTGAGAAAGGAAAGAAAGGGGCATAAAAATCTGAACAGCAGGTAGGGGTGCCTGGGTGGCTCAGTTGGTTAAGCGTCCGACTTCGGCTCAGGTCATGATCTCATGGTTCGTGGGTTCGAGCCCCGCGTCGGGCTCAGTGCTGACAGCTCAGAGCCTGGAGCCTGCTTCAGATTCTGTGTGTCCCTCTCTCTCTGTCCCTCCCCTGCTCATGCTCTGTCTCTCTCTCTCAAAAATAAATAAACATAAAAAAATTTTAGGGGCGCCTGGGTGGCTCGGTCGGTCAAGCGTCTGACTTTGGCTCAGGTCGTGATCTCGCGGTCTGTGGGTTTGAGCCCCGTGTCGGGCTCTGTGCTGACAGCTCAGAGCCTGGAGCCTGCTTCGGATTCTGTGTCTCCCTCTCTCTCTGCCCCTCCCCCATTCGTGCTCTGTCCCTGTCTCTCTAAAATAAACAAAAATTTTAAAAAAAATTCTGAGCAGCGGGAGGGCCCACAGGAAGCAGTCAGAGAGGAATTCCTCGGGGAGCTACCACCCACACAATCTAATCCCCAGTAATCTCCCCCGGGTCACTGAGATTCACCGCATTCTTAGTACACCTCCCAGACTACCTCAGTCCACAGAAGGGCTGCAGGATGTCTGAGGTCACACTAGGCATCCTTAGCTGCTGCTTCTAAATGTTAGGCTCTTGAGAGGCCTGGATGTCTGCCACACTAGCAGATCTGGGGATGATATGCCCCAGGCACAGGGAACAATGCACGTGGTCAGTGCAAGGCAGTCATGTGTACAGCTTGAAGAAGGCAGGGTGCGTATATACCCAAGACTCGTTAGAAGATCAGTGGCTAGGGGCGCCTGGGGGACTCAGCCAGTTAAGCATCCTACTCTTGATTCTGGCTCAGGTCAGGATCTCACGGTCGTGGGACTGAGCCCCACAATGGACTCTGCGCAGACAGTGTGGAGCCTGCTTGGGATTCTCGCTCTCCTTCTCTCTCTGCTCCTCCCCCGTGCTCTCTCTCTCAAAATAAATCAACTTAAAAAAAAAAAAAAAAAGATCAGCAGCTAAAAACCAGAATTTTAGAACCAGGAGAGAATTTTGTCATTTGTTTTGTTCACTGATGTATTCTCAGCTCTCAGAACAGCGCCTGGTAAACAAGGTTAACAGTGGATGCTGGGTAAACACTTGCGGACGGAAAGAATGGGTCCAATCCATGATGCGGTAGGGCTGGCTCGAACCAGCTTGCAAAAGCCAACTCGTGCATTTTCAGGCATTTTGAGAGCTGGCCGTTAAATACAGCCATCAGTAAGAATTACGTTACATAACCTTACAGTGAAATAAATTAGATATAAATCACGTCTACAAGTGTATACACGTTATTCGAGTCGTAACACAGGTGTGACTGAAAACCCACCACTTCCTGATTATTTTACTGTCACCTGTGATCTGAGGTTATCTGAGACTGTTACATCCACTTGGGAGACATGCTAAAATAGTACGCTTCTGTGTATCACTTCCCAACTCTGTGCACCCACGCGTGCACGTGTTATTAAACGTTTGCCCGCACGGGAGCGAGTCCAATCCCAAGCGTGAAAGGAGGGCCCGAGGACAAACGGGCTGCGTGTGGTGTGTGTGTGCCTCATCTCCTTACTTCTCTCACCTGGTTCGTGCCTACCTTGCCTTCAGGAGTCAGCTCAGGGACCCTCAACATTTTCCTGACATCTCTTCTCCCTTAACGGCATCAAGTGCTCCTTCCAGACATCTCATGATCTGCTCTGATTTCCAGCATTTCATTGTTTTGTTGATAGCTGCCCACCTCTACTGTAGACCATAAACTCCTGGAAGGTGGTAAGTATTTTAGCTCTGTACCCCCAGCATCTCACGGAGGCCTCCAGCAGCTTCACAAATACAGAATGGATGAATGAGTGGATGAACGAGTGGGTGGACGGACGGATGGATGGATGGACGCACAAACCCCGCTTCTGCCCAGGAAGCAGGGACTAGTTCTCCGAAAGCAATCCGAATCAACCCAGGATATGAGAAGCACTGTTAGCCCAAGGCTGCCTGCTGAAGCCCCAGGTCCAGGTTAAATTAACACGGCTTTCACTGGCTGTGGGGGACGTGGTAATAAGACTCTGCTTCCTGCCACTTTGCTATTCAAGTGACGAGCAGAGGCAAGGCCTCGGGGAAAGACCTGCCTATGTGCAGATGCACAATTGGCCAGGATAGTCCAGCAGCAGGGGAGTTCAGCTCTACACATTTATTCATTCTATTAGCAGCGTTAGCTCAAGATCCCACCAGGGAAGAAAGTCAGGCTTCGGGAAAGTCAAGCAAATGCCCTCTTATACTTCAACAACTCAAACTTTCTCCCTCAACAGCAGGGAGGCACGGGGGTCTCTCCTGCCCCAGCCTAAGAGTGCTGATGCTGTCCAGTGGCCGGAAATACTCAACCAATCAACAGTGGTAACCGATCGGCATTCGAAGGCACAAAAGCACTGTGTTGCCGGGAACAGAGAAGGGCCGTGGAGTCAGAGAGGGTGCTCCAGTTCAGGCTGTGCTCCACAGGGACCCTGTGATATGGGACACATCCTCCTCTTGTTTGAGCCTCAGGGTGTCCTTTCTCATAGAACTTCCCTTTTAATGAGACGAAGAAACGAAACACAAAAAACACCATCCGACTGCCACGAAAAAGAACGAGGTCCTGGTACCTGCTACTACGTGGATGGACCTGAAAACAGGAAGCCGGGGGAATAAAGCCAGTTGCAAAAGGCCATACATTGTATGAGTTCATTTACGTGAAATGTCCAGAACCGGCAAATCCAGAGAGAAAGAGAAAATAAATTAGTGGTTGCCTGCAGCTGTGCAGGGGATGGCTAAAGGTGGTGGGTTTCCTTTGGGGGTGATGAAAATATTCCGGAGTTGATTGTGGTGACGGATACAACTCCATGAATATATTGGGACCATGAAATTGTGTAGTTGAAAGGGGGTATTGTATGGTATGTGAATTGTATCTCTGTAAGCTGTCATCACAACAATAAAATCAGATAGTACTATGTGCTATGCAGATTATTAAAAAAATGCATGATTGGGGCACCTGGGTAGCTCAGTTGGTTGCGTGTCTGACTCTTAATTTCAGCTCAGGTTGTGATCTCTCAGGTTGTAGGATCGAGCCCCGTGTCAGGCTCTGATCTCAGTGTGGAGCCTGCTTGTGATTCTCTCCCCCTCTCTCTCTGCCCCTCTCCTCTGCTTGTGCTCGCTCTCTCTCTCTCTCTTGCTCTAAAAAAAATGCATGATATCATAAGTTAGTGGGTGGCTACTTCTGGCCAATCAGTCCCAGGGGAAGCGACATTTAAACTTGAGTGACAAACAGCCCAAGCATGGTCCCCCATCATTATCATGGTCAACAACCCAGACAGGTCCTTTTAAAACTCCCCCGCGACGCTCACAGTGAGGGAAATGCTGATGGCCAAGGCCCTTCCCTCATAATGATGGGCAAATCATATCAACCCTCTCGGGAGAGAAACAAGTCTAATGATCGCTATTTATAGCTTCTCGGTGAGAAAAACAAACACCCCCCCCCCAAAAAAAAACCTGTCCTCCACGCCATCAACCGCAGTTTTGGTTTCCGTATTCTTCATGTGGTTTGGCCGAAGACCTGTGGCCCTGTGCACCTCTTTTTCGAGGGTGAGAACCACAGCACAGAGCAGCGGTGGGTGTCAGCCGAGACGCTCCGCCATATCGCCCTTCTCTGGAGTCCAACCGTTTAAAAAAAATTTTTTTTTTCAACGTTTATTTATTTTTGGGACAGAGAGAGACAGAGCATGAACGGGGGAGGGGCAGAGAGAGAGGGAGACACAGAATCGGAAACAGGCTCCAGGCTCCGAGCCATCAGCCCAGAGCCCGACGCGGGGCTCGAACTCACGGACCGCGAGATCGTGACCTGGCTGAAGTCGGACGCTCAACCGACTGCGCCACCCAGGCGCCCCTGGAGTCCAACCGTTTTCCAGCAGAGCACCGTGTGGCTCGAAATGGAACAGCATCACAGGGCGCATCTACGTGCCCCGGGGTGGACCATAAGCACCAGATGCCGCGTCCGTGACATCTGTCTGGAGCCGTTCGCAAACAGGCCCGCGTCGTCACAACGGCAGGCTGGCGCTTCGAGGACTCCTCCCAACCTCCCCGGGCTCTTCCACCTGCACCGGGTTGCTCCTGACAGTAACTGGAGCAGTTTTCCACTAGCAACGCTGCAGATGCAAATCATTTCGCCATTTTCCACCTACCGAACCCGGTCCCCGAAGGGACGGAACCGGAACACCGGTTCTGACAACGAGATTCAGCTGTGAGTCAGAGCTACCTCTGCGCCAGACCGTCCGCTCGACCTGACAGCCTCCCAAAGCTCACGCGGTTCTGATAACACCCTCGGTTCAAGTATACACAAACCGACTTACTTTCTACGGGTATTTTAAGCACCAAGTGCGAGCAAAGTTGAGTCAGAGGGACAACTCGAGAGAGAAAAAGTAAAACTGAACCTCAGTGTCTCCTTTATCCCGCTCAGTGCTCAGCCCTGTTCACGCTACCCTCCGTGTTCATTGACATTCTCTGCCTTCGCGAACTACGACGCCTTCTTGTTCTGCCTACTTGCTCTCCTGTGAGAAGAATATTTGAAAATGTGCTCTACCTAGGCGTTCCTGGCCCTGGGGCAACAGTTCTCCCACCTTAGCAAGCCAAAATATCATCTGGAGGGTTTGTTCAAAGGCAGATTCCTGGGCCCCCCCGACCAGGAATTTGCATTTCTACCTAGTTTCCAGATGGTTCTGATCTTACTGGTCCAGGGACCTCACGTGGAGAACCATTGCTCTGCGTCCTTTGCACCAATCATTCAGGGAAAAAGAAAGAAACAAACAAAATTTTTTTTTCTACCGCGGTTAAGAACCCAAACCTGGCCAAAATCAGGGTTAAAGTCTGGAATCTGCCACTAATAACTGCATGACTCTAGGCGAGTTATTTAACCTCCTTTATTCCTTAATATCTCATGAGTAAAGAAGAGAGAAAAACAGCTTCTACCTTACAGGTAATTTTAAGAACACACATGACTTAACGGTGGGGTTCCCTAAATTTAGCAATATTGTCATTAACCCTGTGTCAATCAAAATACTGTCTTTAGCAAGAGTTTCTAAAAAAGGTCCTAGGAGGAACAGTCACATCTTCTTTTTAAACCTAAACATTTGATATTGGATTGTTCCTGGCTTGAGGACAGAAGCTTTAAGAAGTTTTCGGGAAACAACAGTAAAAGGCCACCCAATTAAATAAAAAAATATGCTTAGAGAACATATTTAATCACCTGGTCCCAGTTGGTATACAATGAATTCAGTGAATGTAAGTATGAATGAGCTCTTAGCATAGGCACTGAATAACTGTAGGAAAAGGAGAAAATCCAGAGCTCTAGAGCCCCCCCTAAAACCAAAGTCTGCCCCTCCCCCACCTTGGGGAGCATACACTCTCCTGGCCAGCTCTCCCTTTAGATTCGGTAGGATTTTGCTTGTTAGCGCCTAAAAGGGGGTGGGAGGGAGGTCCACATTTTCATGATGTTTATGGTCTTGTGATAAACTGTATTCACAAGTCACTTTAAACTTGTAATAAAATTGTAATCTTTCTCTCCTAGTACTGATATATTTTTATTATGTTCAGGAACTACACAAAAGAATATAAGGTAGATTTGAAATAAGCCCTTTATACATTTCCTAGAAAAAACAAAGGCAAAGAAATAAAGAGAACTTTCAACACGTTAATAATTTCCTTCTAGTCTTTTTTTAACGTGCATACATAATGTGTATTTAACACAAATTGCGTGATTGTTTATATGTTGTGAAGTCATCCTGTTTCACATTTAATATATTGTGACCATACCTTAATGTTCCTACACACTACTATCTTGCACACGCCATTTAATGTCTATTCACAGCTCATCCTTTGCGTGTGCCATTCTTTATTTGTTCATTTCCCTAACCATTTTTAAAAACGTTTATTTATTTTGAGAGAGACAGCGAGCAGGGGAGGGGCAGAGAGAGGGAGAGAGAGAAACCCGAGCAGGCTCCACACTCAGCACAGAGCCCAACTCGGGGCTCGATCTCACGACCGTGAGATCATGATCTCAGCTAAAATCAAGATACTCGACCGACTGAGCCACCCAGGTGCCCCCTCCCTGACCATTTTTTAAGTTACCAGATGAGACCATGGAATTAAATTCTGACTGCTCTCCTTCATGACGTTTCTTTTTTTCCTGCTAACCACAATTTTTATTCTGGGACCCACTTTAATCAACACCTTTTCTGATAGCCACTATTTAAATGAATTTTAAAATTTAATTTAAATTTACATGTCAAATTGGATCTTAGAATGACTCAAAAATTACTTTCAAATTGTACAACATCAGAAAAGTAGATGAGTTGGTAATTTCATTTTTACTCTTAGAATAAAAAATAAAAAGCAGTCTTATCTTCACATTACTGTGCATCTACACAACAGACAAATCTGTAGCCATTAAAAAGAAAAAGGTAGACAGATCTTTGTGAAGCTATTTTGAAACAATCCTAAGAATAAGGGGCCACAATTACTCATCTACACACGCACACAGGGACAGCTCATCACTGGGGTGGGTTTAAGTATCATCTATCCGCACTCTGATGCTTTTCAAATGGATACCTGTAACTCCAATCTGTCCCCTAAACCTCAGGCTTGTGTGTTGAACATCCCACCTCTACCTACATGCTTGGTAGGCATCCCTCATTGAACGCGTACAAACCTCAATTACCGCTTTTGACTGTTCGCTCCCTCCAATCTCTTCCCCTTCTACATAAATGGTTCATTCTACCTGTTGCTTTGGTTAAAGAAGAAGGTGGAAAAACCTGTGAGACTACCTTCTTCACTCTGTCCTATAGGATTGCTCATCCATCAGCAAATCTTGTTTTTACAATCTTCAAACTGTGTTGAGAATCCCTACTTTTCACCACGTTCAGCCCGCCATGTTGGTCCACGTCATGGCACTCACCTGAACACCAAGATGGCTGAAATAGCTCCCTAATGTGTCCTCCTGCTGGTACCCTTATCCCATCTACCACGAATCTTTTCCAAATAGCAGCCAGGGAGTTCCTTTCAAAAGTGAAGTCAGCATATCTCACCTTTCTCCAAACCTTCCAATGACTTCCCAAACCATCGCAAGAAAAATCCAAAGTCTTTATCGTAGCTACAAGGTCACATAGTGCCTTGCTTCTAGTTACTTCTAGACCACACCTCCTACTCTTCTCCTCCTCACTTTATTTGCTTCAGAATCACAGCCTCCTTGACCTTGAACATGCAAAGCATGAAATGGCCTCAGGACCTTTGCACTTAAAGTCCCCTCTGCCTGGAACAGTTGGCCCTCAGAAATGTTCAAGGCTTACACCTGACTTCTCTCAGTTCTCTGCCAGAGTATCAACCCATCAGAGCAACAAACCCCCATCATTCTCTCCTGCTGTACACTGCAGTGTTCCTCACAGCATTCACCGACTCTTGTCATGGATTTATATGCCTATTGTTGATTGTCTATCCCCCCACAACAATGTAGCAAATTCTTTGAAGACTGAGGACTGATTCTTGTTCTCTGCTATACTCCTGCTTCCTAGAATAGGGCCTGCCACAAAGTAGATACTCATATTTGTAGAATGAATGAATCTATTACTAAATAGACGTGTTTTATATCTAATGAGCGATACGCGTTCTGGAAGGATACAAAAGAATCCGGCAAAGTGCTTTTGAGAACGTAAACTGGGGATACAGTTTACAGGGTCTGGGGTGATAATGCACAGGAGAGAGACTTTACACTCCAGGTACCTCATGCAAGATTTGCAATTTTACATCATGTGCAAATCAAATCCTCAATCCGGAAATCTCCTTTTGATACTAACGCATCTCAAAGTAAATCACAGCTTCCTCCCTCAACTGCACACCATCCCATTCACTAGTTTCAAGAACTCTGCAGCTGGGAATGGGGCACTGAGGACTACGTGTAAGGACCCCACTCGTCTACGAACAGGCTTGCACAGAGCAAACATCTCTCTACTTCCTACACTGGAGTTTCCTTTTTTTTAATGTTTATTTATTTTGAGAGGGGGAGAGGAAGAGAGCGAGAGCACAAGCAGGAAAGGGGCAGAGAGAGAGGGAGAGAGAGAATCCCCATCCTGACATGAAGCGCGAACCCACAAACTGTGAGGTCATGACCTGAGCAGACACCAAGAGTCGGGACTCTTAAGGGACCGAGCCACCCAGGCACCTCCCTACCCTGTAGCTTTACAGGCCCTCCCCGTCCCCAGCCCTCACTCCTTTGAGTCTTCTCCAAATGAGACATAGGAGAAAATGGAAGCCAGGAGCAGTTACAAGGAGACTAGAGAAGAGTTGTCAAAGAAGCTAAAACATAATTTCAAATCTCTAGCCAGAGAGAAGCACTTCGTCTATCTCATGAATAGTAAATCTGTGTTGAACTGAATCTTAAAATGGTAGGTTTTTTCTTAAAAATCCAGACCAAATGTCTCCCTTCAAAGAGACCAGTGGTCTTTGACAATACTTAAAAAAAGAAAAAAGGCATCAAAACGAGCACGTGTTCGTGGAGGGTGCAGTCTGTTTGCCAAGTCTGACAGATTTCTGAGGTTTATCAAATACACTGTAAAGTCCCAGCAAATAGATCTTGTATGGGTTAGTGTCCAATAATTAGACACCCACCAGAGCGGTCTCCTCAACCGATGGGCGTATGTCTTCCTATGCATCTTTGTATGTGTGCAGGACGTCAGGGCATGCGGCCCCATGCTGTGCTGTCTCTGGCTCTTGTCCCAGGGATCAAGGAGCCAGCTCCTCAGAGCCACTGGAGGCGTTGAGAGCCACTTTGAGAGCAGTGAGCAACTCGCTTGAGAACTTACTAGACATTCTGCAGACCTGTGGAAACACGGGAGGTAGAGCCCCGTGACCTGTGGCTCCCTGAGCCTTCCAGGTGACCGTGATGCACTCTGAAGGCGGAGAACCAGTGCCCCCAGTCTCCCTTCCCCAATCTCTTCCCCTCTCCCCTGCGCCCAGCCCACAAACACACTAGGGCCCTAGAAGTCAGTCCTGTGCTTTCTGCCTGCAGAAAAGTCCCCACGATTGGTCCTCCCTTTCAGTGGCCACGGAATACATCCTGAACCTTCCACTCCTGTCCTGACTCCTCACTTACTAATTCTGAGCTACCAAGTCTCAGTTTCTCCCTCTATGAAACTGACCTAATAATGCTACCAACGAAATCCAAAATACTCCAGTATTTTGGAAGGCAGCATAGCGATACCTATTTAAGTTTTAAAATACTTAACAACCTTTACTTCAGCAATCCTGCTCCTGGGTTTAGAAAATTCAGCTAAATACATTATAGCTCAGACACTCAGTTAAAGTTATCATATATAAGAGCATGTATATAAGGATACGTGATGTGGTATTATCAGTGGCCCCCAAAATCTGATATTCCCAGAGACAGGCTTAATAAGGTAGTATTACATCGAGACCCTGAAACATCAAGCACTCCATTAAAAGCAATGAACAAGAGCAAAGCTGGCAAACTCTTCTGTCAAGGGCCATATGACAGGTGGCTTTGCAGGCCAGACAGTCTCCACCATGCCAATGAATCAATTCTTCTGTTTCAGTGTGAAAGCAGCCATAACAACACAGCAATGGATGGGCAGAGCTGTGTTCCAGTAAAACTTTACTTACAAAAACAGGCATAAGCCAGATTTTGCACATGGACCACAGATGGCTCACCCTTGAATCAGACCTATGCTCTGTGACTTTTAAGTATGGTATTTCTCAAATCGAAAGCACAATGAGATACCACCTCACAAACGGCCACAATGGCCAAATTTAACAAGTCGGGAAAGGATAGATATTGGCAAGGATGTGAAGAAATGGGAACCCTCTTGCACTGTTGGCGGGAACGCAAACTGGTGTGGCCGCTCTGGAAAACAGTGTGGAGGTTCCTCAAAAAATTAAAAACAGAACTACCTGATGATCCAGCAATTGCCCCACTAGGAATTTGTCCAAAGGATACAGGATCGCTGACTCAAAGGGGTACCTGCACCCCAATGTTTTATAGCAGCACTATCAACATTAGCCAAATTATGGGAAGAGCCCAAATGTCCATAGACTGATGAAGGATAAAGAAGATATATATATATATATATATATATATAGATAGATAGATAGATAGAGATAGAGATAGAGATATATAGATATAATGAAACACCACTCGGCGATGAAAAAGAATGAAATCTTGCTATTTGCAACAACGTGGATGGAACTGGAGGGTATTATGTTAAAGCAAAAGAAGTCAGTCAGAGAAAGACAGATATCACATGATTTCACTCATACAGGGAATTTGAGAAATAAAACAGATGAACACAAGGGAAGGGAAGGAGACATAAGATAAAAACAGAGAGGGAGGCAAGCCATAAGAGACTCCTAAATACAGAGAACAAACTGAGGGTTGATGGGGGGAGGGCGGGGAAGTGGGGGATGGGCTAAATGGGTGATGGACATTAAGGAGGACACCTGGGATGAGCACCGGGTGTCGTACGGAAGTGACGAACCACTGGGTTCTACTCCTGAAGCTAAGACTACACTGTGTGTTAGCTAACTTGAGAATAAAAATAATAGGTACGGCATTTCTATCAGGGATTTACCACTAAATGGGAAAAACAAGGGGGCATTTTAAGAAATCTGTAACAGCACCACCATTTTATAATAGAAACAACGACTCTCAAACACCCGCCTTCTACATGTACCTGTGCGCGTCGATCCACATATGTCTGTAGATAGGGATTTCCATATGGGATTATACGGATACAGACAAAAACATGGAGAGAGGAGTACAAACTTCTAACAAGATTTAGGAGATCCTAAGGAGGGCAGAGGAGGAATAGACACAAATAAACCACCAAGAGAGAAACTACTGTAGTGCTTAACCATCCCTATCATCGTATTTTTGCAGTTAGTTAAATTCTACATACATGTGTTTCTGTAAAAATAAATCAAATGGGATCCAAAAACCAATCCCTATCTCCTAGGCTAGCTGTGAAAATTAAATGAAATACAGCATGCAGACCCTCCGCATGGAGCCAGATGGGGCCACTCATTCCAACTCGAATTATCCCTCTATTAGACTAAGCCCCTTTGCTGGGTTTGCCGCTAACACACTGCCCGGCTCACAGTCCTGCCTCTCCCCTTACCCCTTTTGGTGAATTCTGTCCTGGATGTTCTTTAGTTCATTCATTCATTGCATCCGTTTATATGCTCTGGGCATCGCCTGTAAGTCATGCACTAATGCTAGGGGCCGGAAACTTAAAAATGAATGAAACTCAGTTCCTCCGCTCCCCAGGATTTTAGAGTAAATGGCCAGAGAGCTAAGGCCAGCTTTGGTCACATGGCCCACCGTCTGCATCCACAATGGCGCTCCTTCCTCGACCAAAGGGAATAGACTCTCTCATAAGCAAAGCTCTCCTTTCCGCAGGTGGGGAGGTCGGAGGGTTGGGGGGCAGTGGTGGAGAAGATTCCTTGTATGTGCTCACAGGCCTAGTGCCTGTCATGATTCCTGGCATACAGGAGGTATACAGTCAGATGTGGTTCAATGACTGCATCGCTAGGTGAATGAGAAACCTCTACAGTCTAACACCCCCTTTGCCATTTTATCCTTTCTCACTACAAGTCAATGATAAGAACAGCTCAGGCTGATTTGTATTAAGTAGGTGCCAGGCACTTTGGCAAGATATCACCTGCCCCAGCCTACCTGGCAAGGTGTGTACTAATAAAAGCCCCCTTCACAGAGCAAGGGACAAATGCTAAGGGTCACTTGCGCAGAGACACTGAGCTGGCATTTAAGACCTGGCCTCTTTATTACTCCAGAGCTAAAGTTCATATTACAATCCTGTGTGTTCCTCTAGAAAGCACCGAGGATATTATGAAGGCCTTAAAGCCTTAAAGGATGGGCTCAAATCCTGTACTTAAAGGTAGAAGGCACCTGAATTCTGTTTCCAAAGCTTAGGGAAATGGCAACTGGCTGAAAGCCTAGGCTGCCAGGAGAGGGGAGCGCCCCTGCCATCTTGAGCCACAGAATCTACAGTGATTCTACCAGGCCCTCAGACCCCCACCGTCCCAGGGGCCTTCTCTCAAGTGAAAAGTAGCAATCTGCCAAACATGTGGTCTTCCTCGGCTTCCTAATGAAACCCATTCCCATGGCTGCCTGATCCTGATTCCAGCTCTGACAGATGTTTGGCAGAAATGACCCAAAGGGCTGTCTTTCCTTCCTCTGACTCCTCTCCCCAGTTCTGGCATCTGCGGGGAAAGTGATGGGTGTTCCTATTATCCAAATGCTACCAAGACATCACAGAAGATTACTGAAGTGTCAGGAAAAGCGGGGACTTACCTAGTGAAGGTTAGAAAGAGAAGGAGAGACAGAGAGAGAAAACAAAAGAAAGTGAGGAGGAGAGCAAGACTGCTTTCCTGCTAAGGAAAAACACCGCAGAGACACCTACTTGGTGAACAGAACTCGCTAAAACAATGCCTCCATTGTCACCCACAGCCTGATAAAGCAGACTGTTAGTGAAATCAACCACTTGGGGCCACATTTCCCAGTGAAGCATTTTGCTGAACACCAGATGCACTCAAATGGTTATTTTCATGAGGAATGAAAGTGACATGCATCAATTTATTCAGAGTCATCTGAATTCTCAGCCACATGCATAAAACAAAATCACTGCTCCCTTTGCTTCTGGTAACTTTTTATGCCTCCTTCCTAAGGGAATCTTCTCCCCACCCATACATCTGTCCCATCTTTAGAGTAAATTCCTGGAAGTACTATTGCTGCATAAAGAGACATGGGAGTTTAATTTTGATAAATAAGGACGAATTGTCCTCCAACGACATTGTAGCAAACTGAGCTCACAGAGCTCAATGCTGCATGCATCAAGGGGTAGAAATCATAACTCCTTATCTAAACTTTAAGCTCCTTTAAGATGCAAAAGGCTTTAGGGGCACCCGGGTGGCTCAGTCGGTTGAGCGTCCGACTTCGGCTCAGGTCATGATCTCACGGTTCATGGGTTCGAGCCCCGTGTCGGGCTCTGTGCTGACAGCTCGGAGCCTGGAGCCTGCTTCGGATTCTGTGTCTCCCCCTCTCTCTGCCCCTCCCCTGCTCATGCTCTGTCTCTCTCTCTCTCCCCTTCAAAAAAATAAATAATAAAAACGTTAAAAATTTTTAAATAAAAAAAAGACGCAAAACGTTTTCCTTTTAACGCTTATGTTCTCCATAAGACTTACTACAATGCTTTCTTTGCAAGAAATAGATAGGTGTTTCCATAAAAGCTTTTGAATCATAACTTTTAGGCCAGGATGTAACAAGGGTTTACATTTAGGAGGGTAAAAAAGCTGATGATTGCTTTAAGCAATACACAATAATCAAAGAAACAATAAATAAAAGAATGAATACATAAATAAATCCACAAGTTAACCAAATTAACCAGAGCCCACAAAGAGGAAAAGAAATAAAACCTGATTTTTCTGAGGGGTAGGGATGGGGACAGAGGGCAGGTTGAGCTGGGGGAAGGGTGTTTATACAAATGAACTGCAGCAGAGAAGAGTTTATTTCAGTGTCCGAATAGTAACGAAATTGATACTATAATTTACCTGATGCTCTCTCTGTTGAAAAAAAAAAAAGAAATAGTTTATGGCTTTTTAAAATTTCTTCTAATGTTCATTTTTTTTTGAGAGAGAGAGCGCGAGCAGGGGAGGGGCAGAGAGAGAGGGAGACACAGGATCCGAAGCAGGCTCCAGGCTCCAAGCGGTCAGCACAGAGCCTGACACGGGGCTCGAACACACGAACGGTGAGATCATGACCTGAGCCGAAGTCAGATGCTTAACCAACTGAGCCACCCAGATGCCCCTATGGCTTTTTAAATTAGACTACAAATTACTTTAGTTTCCAGACTTGTGGAAGAGGGTCACTTGCATTCTCCAAATTCATTACACTTCATTTGCAGAACCAAGTTTGGAAGTCAATCTATCAATTAGGCAATCAAAAAAAGAGGTGGCAGGGAATAGTTCAGAATAACTCTCAAACCTGGGTCCAGTCCAGGGCTCTAGAACACGGGGGAGAAATTGCACCCTGGGGCCTCAACGATGTCACTACGACCGGGGGCCAGGATGTCACCCCCAGTGGAGCCCCACCTACAGCCCTCCGGGGACAGCCTGCTAACTTAGTCTTTCTCCACCTTGTCACTCGATTTGCCTTGAAGGAAATTCTAAAAATGACAGGCCCCAGCGAGGAATGAGGAACATCCCACACACCGCCACTCCTTGTTCCAAAATTAGACTTTGTCACAGACACTGATCTCCAAGGTGGCAAAAATAGCAAGCTGCTCGAGGGAGTCCCGAGCTGTCCCGGCAGAGTCCCCGGCAGCTACTCCCGCAGGGGCAGCGGGCAGCTGGCGAGCAGACAAGTTCTTGCTGCTGAGTCTCATTCCACAGTGGGTCGTTCCCCTGATACTCCAGCCACCCCCGCCAGCACTCCCTTGTTGTTCTCCCTGCAGAACAGCAACACACTGCGTTTAAAGTGCGAGAACTGGAGCGAGGAATTTGGAGATAGGATGTTGCCATTTAGGGCCAAAGCTACCCAAAAAAATGGGATTTCTTGTAACAGTAACAGTGATTTCCAAAAGGCACACTCTAAGTTGATCGATGTTTCTGAAAGGCACTCTGATATTCAGGGTAATTTGAAAGCACTAAGACAGCTCTTGGTGGGGACATTCAAGGGACAGAAAAGCTTTCCAGCTCTCCAAGGGAGTGAGGCGCTGTGGCCAGAGGCAGCGGGTCAGGAACCAGACAAAAGGGTCTTGGATCCCTGGCTCCCGTAGAAATGAGCTCAGTGACGGCAGGCAGGTGCCTGAACCACTCCGCGAGGGGTCTCATCTCCCTGAGAAGGACTGTGATTCCTTCCAGGGCAAGGGTCACAGATAATACTCTCGTACTGCGAGCCCTGGGGAGGATGAGCCTCGCGTCTATTCACACTATATCCTGGAGCACAGAACAGAGCGCGTCAGGCCCTCAGTAAACATTCTTGAATGAACAAATGAATAGGAATGAATGAATGAATGAATGAGTTTACCTTCCAGCCAAGGTGGCGATGAGGGAAAAATGCAAGTGAAGTACCTGGCATATCGTCGGAGGCTTGGTGAATGGTGCTGGCCGCTACGACCAGAGACCCCAAAGGCAGATAGCAGATGGCCAGTAAACGCCCGGCATTATTAGCCAGACACCCTACGGTGGGAAAGCATTTCAAAGGGTGAAATCAAAGCACTAAATGAGTATTATCCCAGAAGACTGTGTGGTGTGGGGACAGACACTGTGACGGTGGCCTCCACGGTCTACCCCCCCAGTGTTCACACTCTGTGTGGGCCCCTCCCCTGACTATGGGAAGGACTTGACAGCTGATAGGATGTCACTTGCGTGGTTACGATGCCTAGGATTGTGGCCTCCGGCTTGCAAGGAGACTCTCCCTCTTGCTGGCTTTGGTGGAGACAGGCTGTGTTGGGGAGGCCCGTGCAGTAAAGAGCTGAGGGTGGCCCCCAAGCCACCGCCAGCAACAGACTGAGGCCCTCCATCCTGCCGTCACACAAAACTAAATCCCCCCAATAACCACGTGAGCTTGTGAGTGGATCCTTCCCCAGTCTAATGAGCCTGAAGCATCTCAGCCTTGTGAGAAACTGAAGCTGGGGGCCCAGCTAAGCCACGCCAACACTCCTGACCCACAGCAACTATGAGATAATAAATGTGTGTTGTGTTACAGTGCATTGTTGGTGGTACTTTGCCGCACAGCAGTTGAAAACGAACACAAGGAGTAATCCAGGCAAGACATCGATTGGCCACAGCGCGGGCAGCCGGTGCTCAGAGAAGGACCACTTGCTGAGAGGAACCACAGGAGAGGTAGGGACCGTGGGGAAGTGAAGACGCCCAATCTGCCCAGGGACGGCGGAGAGTACTGGGCGCATCTGATTGTTACTGCTGCGTGGGGACGTAACATGGGTGCTGTCAGACCTCCTCACTCTTCAAGATACCACAGAAAGCTGAGTTTTATTTGAAACGTCTCCGTTTTTTAAAGGTTGGCCACGAAGTTGGGATTTTGAGAATAGCGGTAAGTTAATCTCATGCAGGACAAAGAAAATAGGTCTGGGGACTTCGTTGGGAGATGCGGAGAAAAGTGGGGGCTATACCAGGATACTGGTTCCAAATTCCAGCTTCCAAGCTGGTGGCCTTGGCCTTCCATACAGCAGTGGTCGTAGGGTTAGGAAGTCCTTAAAATACTGCTTGTTACACAGTAGAGCCAGGATATATTTTTATTATTATTGACATCATCACTTACTAGTTTCCTATGGCTGTTGTAACAAGTTACCATGACTCAGTGGCTTAAAACAACATAAATCTGTCTTCTTACAGCTCTGGAAACCAAATGTCCAAAGTCAGTTCACCGAGCTAAACTCCAGGTGTTGGCCAATCTGGGTCCTTCTGGAGGTTCCGGGGTGGAATCTATCTCTTTGTCTTTGCAGCCTCCAGGGGCACCCACATCTTTTGGGTCACCTATGTCTCTCTTCCATCTTCAAAGCCATCAGCACACAAACCAAATCTCTCTCCCTCTGCTCCCACTATCACATCACCTTCCGACTCTATTTCCTCCTGTTTCCCTCCCACGAGGACCCTTGGGATGACACCGGGTCTACCTGGATGATCTCGGATAATCTCCCCATCTCAAGAGCCTTAACTTGATCACATCTGCAAAGTCCCTTTTGCCACGTACAATCACATTCACAGGTTCCAGGGATTAGGATGTGACATCTTTGGAGCCATTATTCAGCCTATCCCTACTGCTATGATTGCCGCTGTCGTTGCTGTTATTGGGCCCACAAGCTTCCTCTTTGTGACCTGCTGAGACTCAGGTCCCAAGTCTGGTCCAAACCAATTCACCAAAGGCTACAACTTGAAACTGGCATAGGTCCCGTGGTAAAGCATCTGTCTGTGGAGGCAGTCTTGGGAGTTTTACACCAGAAGCAGCCAACGGTGGGTTTGGGCGAACTAATAATGAGACTAAGCCCAGCAGTTAGCATCACCCCCTTCTCCATTTATGACCTTGACTATCTCAGAGAAGCCAGCCAGCCAGTAGTGGTATGCATGCAATTCCTCGTTGACAATATGTGGATCCAGATCTATGTGGATCCATCACCAGTTACCAGGAAGGGCAGAAATGGAACCCGGGGAGGGTGGGCAGGCAGCGTTGTCTTTATTTGCTTCGTTGTCCTGTGGCATCTCTTTTCTCCCCAAATCAGGGATTGATTTAAGTGCACAGATTCTAAGCATTTCTTAATCCCCGTTTAACTTCCTTGAGATTCAGATCCCATTGTGAAGCTTACTCATTTCCATCGAAAACAGGATGCCGTTGCTTAAAAATCACACTCATTTTATGGAACTCTGTAAGCAGGCAGCAAATTAAGAGCAAACAACATTATTTGCCAGTTAAATTTGCAAAGGGGTGATCTGAACGGATTACTCATATTCCTGATTAATTTTTAGTGGAAGTAATGAGGAGGTTGTAAATGGAAAAACATATGCATGAAGAACCTGCCTTTCAAGCACAAAACAATTTATGCTAATTGATGGCTTTACCAATAAGGTAATCTTGGAAAAACTTCTTCAGATGTTTAAAGGCATCTAATGGGATAGCTATACAACTTAAAAGCAATGACATGTTGCCCTATAAAGTTCCAAGTGACTTGAATTCTACTTTATTTTTTTTTAATGTTTTTATTTAGTTTTGAGAGAGAGGGAGAGAGAGTGCATGAGCTGGGGAGGGGCAGAGAGGGAGGGAGACACAGAATCTGAAGAAGCTCCAGGCTGCGAGCTGGCAGCACAGAGCCCGACGTGGGGCTCGAACTCATGAACTGCGAGATCCTGACCTGGGCTGAAGTCAGACGCTCAACTGACTGAGCCACCAAGGCGTCCCAAATACTACTTTACAACTATCCATCCATTCATCCATCCTTTCATTTACCTATCTTTATTGCAATATCCAGAATTGGTAAGCATATGGGGAAATGGATACCGAGACTGTATTAGTTCAAAAAGAATATTTTGAGGGGCGCCTGGGTGGCTCAGTCGGTTGAGCATCCGACTTCAGCTCAGGTCACGATCTCGCGGTCCGTAAGTTCGAGCCCTGCGTCGGGCTCTGGGCTGATGGCTCGGAGCCTGGAGCCTGCTTCCGATTCTGTGTCTCCTTCTCTCTCTGTCTCTCCCCCATTCATGCTCTGTCTCAAAAATAAGTAAACGTTAAAAAAAATAATAAAAAAAAAAGAATATTTTGAAATAGGGAAAAAAATCAAGAGAAGAGTATTTCATGATTTGTGAAAATTACATGAAATGTGAATTTCAGTGTCCATTAATAAAGTTTCTTTGCGAGAGACCTACGCCCCTTGAGAATGTTTTTACCTATGGCTGCTTCTAAACTACAATGACAGAATTAAGTAGTTGCAACAGAGACCATCTTGGTTCACAAAGCCCCAAGTATTACCAGCTGTCCCCTTACCGAAAGTTTTGCTGATCTCTGCTCTAAAATCCCAGACTACTGCATGAACAAATCATTTGGGAATGATCTGAGGCTGCTTTGGGAAAGATCATCTTACTGGTATGCTTTCCCCCCTCTTTAAATCCAACCACCTCACATGTTTAAATCATAAATTTTGAAACTACCCTAATCCTACCACACTAACCCAGTTCCTTTTGGTTTTGCAGATTTCCTTCCAGATGCGAAGCTCTAGGCATGTGTTTGCAGCCACGATGTATGACGTGTATTATTTAACTCTTGTGCATTAAGATTTTGTGAATTTCTTCTTCTCAAAGAAGAAATTCATGAATCATAATTCTCTGTACGAGTCACAGTTCCTAACACGACGCACTGAACAGAGCAGGTGTTTCCACACACACTCTACGTGTATTCGTGTTTGTGGTACCTTAATATATCAACGTCTATGAAGGCTAATCAACCAGACATGGTAGATGCATGGCTCTGGGAAGAATGGAGTCTCCGGACAGGTTTTCTGTGGCCCACAAAGAATTACCGTTTCGTTGTTGGTTTCAACTGGAATCAATTTCCAACAGTTACAAACAACAAGATATTACATACAGACTCAAATCCTAGACTTCTCCGGAAAAAAACAAGAGATGTCCTACATGGAGCCCACAGTCGCACGTCAACGGTCTTCTGGTTTGGGGCTTTTGACGATTCACCCCCGTTTCCCTTCAGCCCTCTTCTCTCTGGCCCCTGTTGAAATTATACCATCTGGTACTGCTATAAATATATACCTACAGCCAGATAATCTACATAGATGCGTCTGTAGATGTCCATATGCATCCAAATTGATTCTGATGAACATACTCACTGCAACAGACTAATGATTATATCCCCTCCCCAAATTCATATATTGGAATCTTAACCCCCCAGGTGATGGTGTTAGGAGGTAGGGCCTTTGGGAGGCGATCAGGGCATGAAGGGCGAGGCCTCACAATTGGGATTATAAAAGAGACCCCAGAGAGATCCCTCGATCCTTCCATCAGTGAGACACAGAAAAGACCATCACCTATGGGTCAGGAAGTCAGTGCCACTGGACACAGATAGGCTGGCACCTTGATCAAGCTATCAGTGAGAAATAAATTAATTTCTGTTGTTTATAAGCCACCCGGTCCTATGGTATTTGCCGTAGGAGCCCAAACTGATTAGGACACACACATGTAATACTAACTGAGGCACAAAGCAGACACGCAGGGATGCACGGTTACTATGTTACCAGCTGGCTCTTCAGGCTTTGCAAGGATAGCATTTAATCCAAGTAATACACGGGTGAGTACAGGAGTAAGCCACCTGCTCAGACAGTGCTGGCCATGTTTTTCAGCATAAATATTCTAGGATTGCACTCCACAGGAGTATACATACCATTGAATTTTTCACGCTCTGTAGCAAGCGCTCGTGCTGTTCAGCTATCGCCAAGGCAGCAGAGTGGACTTTCTGGTAGATGGCCTCCCCATCTCGCGTTTGAAAGATAAACAGCCCTTCCCCAGTTTCACACATCCTGTGGAAACAAAAACAAAGGGCTCCTGAAAATCCAGTTCCACAAAGTCCGAGGCACCAAGGGCCTAGAAAACGCCATGAAACCAGACCATTTATTTCACATGAGGTCGGGAGTCTTGTTCACGTTCGCTAATCAAAGTTGGCTAGAATCAGAATTTCCAATTCATTGTTGTTAATATTGGGCAGGACACCGTTCATTCTAGGCTAACTCGGTGCTGAATTTTTTTTTTTCCAAAAAAAAAAAAAGCCTAAGTGTAATCCCAGTACATTGCCTCTCAAAGACAGCTGTGCAACTGGGTTCTCATTACTGTCCATGCATCATAAGTTCATCAGGAGCTCCACCATCCAGGGGCACCTGGGCGGCTCAGAGGGTTCAGCGTCCAACTTCGGCTCAGGTCATGATCTCATGGTTCATGAGTTTGAACCCAATGTTGGGCTCTGTGCTGATAGCTCAGAGGCTGGAGCCCGCTTAGGATTCTGTGTCTCTCTCTCTCTCTGCCCCTCCCCCGACTCGCACTCTGTCTCTCAAAAATAAAAACGTTAAAAAAAAAATTTAAATACAAGAAAAGAAACTCTGCCATCCAGCTCAGCGATGGAAGCCTTCCATGACTCCTGGTTCTGTTCTTTCCTTATAGTCGATGGCTTTAAGGATTCTTTCATTTCCAAAATCAATCTGGATTCCTTTTTTTTTCACTTTACTCACTGGCTTTTACCTTGGACATTTTGTCCGGCTTCCAAAGTAGTCCTAAAAGCCACAACAGTCTTTCTTATGGCCTTACGCTAATAGAAATAGTGGATGAAAACCCAGAGAAGGTAAAACAGTTTAAAAGTTGGGCCTCTCCCATGTTCTTTGTGAAGATAAGGATTCAGACATAAGAACACGGTGGCCATACAGAGATACAACAGTTGTGAATTTCCCAAGAATTACTTTGCCTAAATGATGAACCTGTCACTCCAAGCCATGAATTGTGCAGTTGGTCAAGAATCTAGGAGAAAGTTGGGAGCTCAGAAAGCACCTGGGAAATTCAGTCACTGGTGCCCAAAGCAAGTATGTATCAAGGCAGAGTGCAACAAGCAGAGAATGTGGGCTCCAGATTGCCTGGCCATGCTTGCCCCCTGCCAGCTTTGTGAGCCGCGACGCACTACTCAGCCTAAGCCTGCATTTCTGCTCGTGAAATAAATAGGAGGATAACAGCCATCACGTAAGCGTACTGAAGGTGTTAGGCATGATACATAAAGTACACAAAGGAGGTCTTTCACTCAATGCGCACCTCCACTCTTCTGCTGGAAGGTAAGCTCCAGGTAGACCAGATCTGTTCCTGATTTGTTCACAGATCTTCCGCCAGTGCCTACAACAGGGCGTGGCCTATATCTGGCGCTCCATAAATAACTACAGAATGGACTGTGACATAGGAGGCGGTGCCAGGCAAAGGTGTAATTAAGAACTGGACCCCGGCTTCCTTGAGGAAGTTTTATTCAAACTGAGGTTTCTAGAAGAGAAGGGAGGAACAACAGTCTGACAACTGCACAGAGAATGTCCTGATTTGGTCAAAGGCAAGTGACGCACTACGGGACGGGGTGCCGGAGGGGGCAGCCTATGTTCCAGGAGCTCCAGGAACGAGCCCGAGCTCCCAGAGATGACAGGCTTCGCTCTGCAAAGTCACCACCCGACTGTAACCATTCCCACAGGCACAGATGCCCAACATCGGAAACTGTCCCTCTCTGTGCCAGTGACATGTCACACAGACATACCACATTGGAAAAATACTAATGGGACTAAACTTAAGAAAACCAGAATAAATGATCCCACAGTGGCCAGTATAAATCAGCAAACTTGTGAGATGGGAGTGCCAGTGGGTTCCGCATTCCCTCACTTGCAACATGTGTTCTGCGCATGTGCATGTGTGTGTGTCCCTGTGTGTTTAGAATATTTGAACATTGTTACAAGCAGGATGCATCTCATACTCGACACAAATGTTTATGGTACTCTTCTCTCTACTCCTGCAAAGCAGTTATTAAATCAATGTTACATTTCACATTTGCAATCACATATTCTATATGGAAGAGTAAGGTACTTGTCAGAAAACAGAAGGCAAATCATAAGGGCTCCGGCAATGGATGTAATGGTAAAGAAACGGGCTTTTTCCCTGAGAAGTTTATAATGTATTCGGCTAAACAAGATCTATGTAAGTGAACAGGTTCAAGACTAACGTGGTGGTGCAGTGAGCTGGTGAACGGTACTGGTCAGAGGTGCACTGATAAAGGAAAGCAGAGCTGGGGAAAGGGGTGGGTGTCAATGTTACATAGTAACAAGGAAAATCAGGAAGGCAAACACCAGAGGGGAACAGATCAGAGGCACTTTCCAGGAGAGACACAAAATTAGGAGCAAAACATTGCAGAAGTGAGGTGAACCCTGGGACTCCTGTCCTACCTGTGGCTGCAGCCGCCAGGGACACTATGGTTAAGAAAATACGGAAAAAAAAAAGAAAATACGCACAGAGAAACACAACACGAAGTCAAAAAGAGGCTTAACCACATGGGTTCTGGCAGCCCCATCTTGAAGAAAAAACCCGGGGAAGGGTCTGTTAGGAACTCGTAATACAGAACAGGGGCTCTCTACACTGGCGCATTCGACATGAGCAACATCGTACGGCCAGATCGTTCTTTGTTGTGGGGACCGTCCTGTGTGTTGTAAGGTGTTCAGCAGCATCTCCGGTCTCTACCCACTGCATGACAGTAGAATCCCCTAGCTGTGGCAACCCAAAACGTCTCCAGACATTGATAAATGTCCCCAAGGGGGCAAAACGCCCCCAACTGAAAACCACTGAAATAGACCAAAAATAAGGGGTTTAGGGAGCACCTAACTCATGGTTCAGCGGTGGAGAGGCTGTGCACACGAGGCGGCTTCCGCGTCCAGGGGAGCTGTGGATTCACCGCAGACGGTATTCACGATGAAGCACAGAGGACGTCCTGCACCTGCGGTCTGTGGGGTCTTGCCTGTTCCAGTCATGGGCGTCATCGCCTAGTGGATCTCAGCTTGAGACAAGGTAGCAGTTGACTGCTGGTGCCGTGTGTAGGTGTGTTTACGTGTGTGCGTGTGTTGGCTGGAGATCAGCTAATCTAGGCTGCCTGCTAATGTGGTGGTTTTCCTGTCCTTCGCTGAGACCACTGGGGTGAGAAACAGAAATCAATGTAAGACACCACGTGATGTACCACAGTACCACTGAGGCTTCCGAGCCCAGGACGGCTCTTGAGAACGTCAGCCAATCTCCTACGACTTGCATTGGTTTGTCAAATCTTTGCACTGCCTTATTTAATACTTGTTTAATCAGCTCAGTTTTCCTTTCCCTTAAACAAATGTATTGTAAACGAATCGCCAAATCAACAGCAGAAGCCAGTATGCTCAACTACAAGTTGAAGGCAGATGTGAAAGTAAATACAGTGAAAACAAAATGTTCTTAAACTCTGACCAGATCCTCTTGTCAAAGATCTAAGCGGGACGTTTGCTCACGTGTTAGTGACACAGGTAAAGTAGAAAGTGTTAGAAGATGTGTTTAAGATGTGCCAACACCTCACTGAAATGTTTCTCTGTAATTTAATCAGGAGGATCAAAAAGGTAATTAAGAGGAAAATGACTTGGGGCGCCTGCGTGGCTCAGTCAGTTAAGCATCCGACTCTTGGTTTTGGGTCAGGTCATGATCTCCTGTTTCGTGAGTTCGAGCCCTGCGTCCAGCTCTGAGCTGACAGTGCAGAGCCTGCTTGGGATTCTCTCTCTCCCTCTCTCTCTGCCCCTCTCCTGATGATGCACTCTCTCTCTCTCAAAACAAATAAGTAAAACTTAAAAGAAAAATCTAAAAAAGAGAGAAGAAAATGTCACTGTGGGATTACATTCATTTCATGTTATGCCTCTATCACTAAAACCATCCCACATCTGGGGAAACGCGGCTGTGTTTCCTGGGGCCCTGCTCTAGTTGGTGTGGGACAGAAAGCCTCATATGCTGGAATCATGGTCAAGTTTCCTGACCTCTCGAAGTTTCCAGGGACAAACCTTTGAGAGCGGGGAAACTGTGTTTTATCTTTAGGAAAGGATCTCAAGTCAAGGTAAGCATCTAATGAGGATTTGTTGTTATTTTAACCCTTTAAAATGTCAAAGCCAAGGAGAGGCGGTCCTCGGGGAAAACTTCAGGAAAGAGGCACAACCACATCTCTGCCTGGATGGAAACTGTGTAATCACAGCCCGGAGCAGCGGGAAAGCGAAAAACAGCTGCACGGCGGAGGGAGGCGTGTGGCTGGGGAAGACAAAGTCTGTGTTTGAGGCTCACGGGCTGTGAACACAGAATAATACAAACCTCTTCTCTGAGAAGGGAGATATGAATTCGGGAATGTGATTCTCCCTTTAAGAAAAGAAGCAGCTTTCATTAAACAAAGATTGTAATGCAAATGACCAGAGGGATTTGTTTCTCTGCAGGAGGTATACTGCGTCTGAGTGTTAGCAGCACCTTAAATAAAGCCCGTCAAGGGGCGCCTGGGTGGCTCAGTCGGTTGGGCAGCTGACTTCGGCTCGGGTCACGATCTCGCGGTCCGTGAGTTCGAGCCCTGCGTGGGGCTCTGTGCTGACAGCTCAGAGCCTGGAGCCTGTTTCAGATTCTGTGTCTCCCTCTCTCTCTGCCCCTCCCCCGTTCATGCTCTGTCTCTCTCTGTCTCAAAAATAAACGTTAAAAAAAAAAAAAAAAAAAAAAAAAAAAAAGCCCGTCAGCCCGGTGGACGAGAGGAAGAGAAGGTTCCAGTTCCAAGGGTGCTCGGCCACACGCTGTCCCTTCTCCTGTGGCTCCACCATCCATGTCACCAGGCTTCCTAACGGTTCCCTTAAATGTGTACAGACGCTGCCATCATCACTTTTTAACTTTTTAAAAAAGGTGTTTTTAAAAAATGTTTATTTATTTAACTTTGAGAAAGAGAGAGAGAGGGGGAAACATGAGCAGGGGAGGGGCGGGGAGAGAGGGAGAGGGAGAATCCCAAGCAGGCGCCCATCGATCGGCACAAAGCCCAGCCCGATGCGGGGTTTGATCTCATGACCCCTGAGATCATGGCCTGAGCCGAAACCGAGAGTCAGACTCTTAACTGACGGAGCCACACAGGCACCCCTGCCATTTTCACTTTTTAGACTTGAGTTTATGGAAACCAAACAAAACCCAAACAATCCAAAGTCATAAAATGTGGCCAGTGTAAAAGACAGTGGGTTGTTTATTAATACGTCTGTTCATCATGTTCTATGAACATGTAAAGTCAAAGAAGCACTTTTCCCCCGTTTTCCCCCATGCTATGCCTTGACCTAGATCTTAGGGAGCACTGCCCCCCGTTCGTCCCGCTGTAGTGCTCTATAAGCAGCACGATGAAAGGGAGGGCTATTTCACAGTTTCTGAACCCAAACGCGAAGTGTGGCTTTGCTGACCCCCAAGAGAATGAAAAGCCAGGTGAGCAACAGAGGGAAACTTCTGAACAAACCTTGAAGTTCGCATGCCCCAGAGTGAAGTCGGATCACCCCCACCCCCCCCGGCCCCCCCAGGCGTGCCTGTGCCGTTCCAACGGCTCCCGGAGGATTCTGATTCCTCTCTGTCTCCTTACCCACGTCCAGTCAGTCAGCTTTGGGCCCTAGCTTCAAAACATGTCAGTATCCAAACACCTAAGTCCAAGTTCCTTGTTACCAGCGTGCCGGGAGCCACCCTTGTCCTCACCGTGAGCACTGCAATGCCCCCTCCCAACTGCTTCTAGCCTGAGTTAAAGAAAAAAAAAAAAAAAGTCAGACCACATCACCTCTTGGCTAATCACTTCCTGTGTAGGGAAAAATCTAATCTTGTCCAAACGATCTGGTCTGGCCTTTGCCAACATGGGAGGTGATTTTTGTTTGCCTGGGTTCTTGGGTGAGACAAATAGTAACAAGGGGGTTTAGGGTGAGGCTTTGGGTCACGTGCTATCGGCTGACCTGGAGGCTGAGATGAGCCAGGTGGGCAATCGATGAATCAACCAAGCAAGCATGGAGTGGAGCCTCAATCAAGACTCTAAACGCTGTGGCTGGGAAGCGTCCCCGGTTGACCACACTCTGTGGGACTGTCACATACCGGTATGAGGAAAGTACAGTGTTCTGACTCCACAGGGAAAAGACACAGAATCTCTATGCCGGGCACTTCCCATGGCTCCTCCCTTATCCGATGGTAGTTACTCTGTATCCTTCAGTGGTACAAGCGTTGACCAAGTTCATAGATGTCAGTGAACTCCAGGTCATTCTAGCAAATTCTGAAACGTTTGGTGGTTGTGGGAGCCCCCGAACTTGTAACTGGGGTCAGAAGTGAGGAAGGTCTTGGGGACTGTTCCTTCGAACCTTGCAGTGGTCTCTCCCCACCCACAATGGCTGCCCAACTAAGATGAAAAGCCAAACTCTTTACAGTGGCTCCAAGCCCCACACGGCCTGACACCGTTCTGCCTCTTCCTTTGCAGTGTGGCCCCCTCCCTTATCCTGCTCCTGCCACGTCAGCCTCCTGGATCTTCTCTGCACACTCCATGTACACCCCCCTTGGCACCTTTTCCCAATGTCCTTCTGGCTGGAATGCTTCCCCCCCCACCCCCGCCACCTCCATGATTCCTCCTGGGTCTTCTGTCGGCATCACTGACTCAGTCAGCAAAGCCAGTCCTGCTCACCCTACTTAAAATTGCACCCCCTCTTTGGGCACTTGCTATTGAATGATTTTATTGTTTGCCATGAACTTACACAATCTAGCATCTATTCTGCTTTCTCAAATGTCATTATTGTCTATATCCCCTCTTCTCTACAGAGCGAACTTCATGACAGAACACGTGAGAACCTCCTGTCCGTATGCTTTATTCACTGCTACGTCCACAGTGCTCGGAACCACATGGGGCTCCTAGGGGGAACTCAACAAACATTTGATGAAAGAAGGAAATGGCTCATTTTTATTTACTAGACCCTTCTAGAAAGTGAGGTACCATCACATGTCAAGTGGTCACATACACCAGTGGATCATCACCCGCAGGTGATGGCTGCACTCTACAGATGACCAACAGGTACGTGAACAAATGCCCAGTGTCACTAACTGTCAGGGAAACCAAAACCAGAATAAGATACCATCTCACACCTGTTAGAATGTCTACGAGGAAAAAGACCAGCGATAACAAGTGTCCATGAGAATGCGCGGGAAAGTCTAGAGACCCTTGTGCACTGTTGGTAGGAATATAAATTGGTACAGCCTTCTGGAAAACAGTATGGAGGTTCTTCAAAAAATTAAAAATAGAACTACCATATCATCCAGCTATTCTAGTTCTGGGGATCTATCCAAAGGAAGTGAAGTCACTATCCCAAAGAGATATGTGAACTTCATGTTCACTGTAGTATTGGTTACAATGGCCAAGACGTGGAAATGGCCAAGTGTCTACCAACGGATGAAATGCATAAAGAGAATGTGCCATGTACACACACACACACACACACACACACACACACAATGTGATCTTAGCCATAAAAAAGAAGGAAATCCTGCTGTTTGTAACAACATGGATGGACTTTGAGAGCATTATGGTAAGGGAAGTAAGTCAGATGGAAAAAGGCCAATTCCATATGATCTCACTTGTGTGTGTAATACAACCAAGCTGAACTCACAGAAACAGATGAGTGGATACCAGCAGCTAGGGGTGGGGATGGGGAAAATGAGGAGCTGATGGCCAAAGGGTGCAAACTTCCAGTTAGAAAATGAAGAAGTTCTGGGGAACTAACATCCAGTGTGGCGACCACAGTGAACAATACTTTACTGGCTCCTTGAAGGTTGCTCAGAGAGTAGATCTAAAATGTTCTCACCGGGGCACCTGGGTGGCGCAGTCGGTTAAGCGTCCGACTTCAGCCAGGTCACGATCTCGCGGTCCGTGAGTTCGAGCCCCGTGTCGGGCTCTGGGCTGACGGCTCGGAGCCTGGAGCCTGTTTCCGATTCTGTGTCTCCCTCTCTCTCTGCCCCTCCCCCGTTCATGCTCTGTCTCTCTCTGTCCCAAAAATAAATAAACGTTGAAAATAAAATAAAATAAAATAAAATGTTCTCACCACATACACATTGTGTGAGGCGATGAAGGTGTTAACAAACCTTAAGGTTGTTATCACTTTGCAATATATACATCGTATGCTTTAAACTTAAACAGTGTTATATGTCAATCAGATCTCAAGAAAACTTGAAAAATAAGTAAATAAAATTTAAAAATACACACAAAAATTTTTCCTTCAAAAGATGGCCACAGGGGCGCCTGGGTGGCTCCGTCACTTAAGCATCTGACCCTTGATTTCGTTTGAGTGTGAGATCCAGCCCCTGTGGATTCAAGTACAGGAAGAACGGAGTACATTTTATCTGTTAATTTGTTTTAAACTCTTTAGTAAGAATGAGTGTATGCTCTATAAAATACTCAGAAATGAGAAATTACTAAGTAGCTTAGAATCGAGAAGAGAAATAGAGAATATTCAAAGATTTATATTAGAATAGGGGTCCTTTGACCTGTAAACTCATCTGCTAGAGGGAAAAACAATTTTCTTCTCCGATGCAAAGCCATGTCACTCAGTACTTGTTTTCAGAGTGATACACACTAGAAATGAACAATTGCTTTGCCAAGACTGCGCAGAGGCCTTTAATCCAAAAAAAACCAAACAAACAAACAAAAAAAAACAAAAAACAAAAACCCAAACACCTTTCACAAATTTGTGCACTCCGTTTAAGAAAAAGAATTTGTACGTGCAATGTCGATTTTCACATATTCTTGGCATACCTGAAAGTTTCTCCTAAAATGATGTCAAAAGCACAACAGAGACTCTCTCTGGCTGGTAAAGAGGAGTGCTCTCGTGTGGTAATTATTCAGGACGTGCTGCGAAATGTCACCTGAGCTGCTTTCACTCCTGCAGGTGCTAAACCCAGGGTATTAATCTAAATCAGTCAGGAGGTGAGGCGGAGCCTGACGCTGAAGCATGCTCACTCAGCAGTCAGCTCTAAAACTAACGGGAGTTGGGGCGCCTGGGTGGCGCAGTCGGTTAAGCGTCCGACTTCAGCCAGGTCACGATCTCGCGGTCCGTGAGTTCGAGCCCCGCATCAGGCTCTGGGCTGATGGCTCGGAGCCTGGAGCCTGTTTCCGATTCTGTGTCTCCCTCTCTCTCTGCCCCTCCCCCGTTCATGCTCTGTCTCTCTCTGTCCCAAAAATAAATAAACGTTGAAAAAAAAAATTTAAAACTAACGGGAGCCTACTGGACACCGGCCACCCTTCCTTAAACAATAACGTTTCAAGAACGGTTCCAAGGGAGGTGTTGACGCAGTGAGATCCTCCTGTCCGTTGGATCATCCCATAAAAAAATCAGAGCCCCTGCCAGCCTGATGTGCTTGGCTGAAGTTTCAGAGCTTCGAGGTGGAAAGAAACAAACAAAAGACTAGAAAAACCTCAAACAAAATAAGCAATATGTCTCTCGGCCCACCAGATAAACTAACTGTTCTTCTTGGTCTCCAGAGGCAAGAAGTGGCAATCCACGGTGCAACTGCATTTTATTAAAGAGCTTGTATTTCAACCCTGGATTTCTTCAAGGAAAGAAGAAAACAAAACAGAAGTATGATCGGATTTGCTTATGTTGGGTGGAAAGGAGGAGAAACAGCGTCCAGAAGATCCTGACGACCTACGATCATCACACTGCTGCCCAGGAGAGATGAACAACCCTGGCTATATGTGCCTGTCCTCCAGACTAAAAAAAAAAAAAAAAAAAAATAGAAGGTTCCAGCAATTAGGAGAATTCATACATTAATGCATATCCAAATGGTTTTCCTCTGGTGATGTAAGAACGCCGTCTCTTCCCTAGCTCTGTGGAAGTATGGAATATGATAACTGCTGGATGTGACAGACTAACCTGATGAAATATGATAGACTTTCTAGATATCTACAAGGTTTGGAAGTAAGAAGACCTGAGTGTGAATAAATCTTCCACTTACTAGTCTAATGCCTTCGGACCAGTCACCCAGGTGCCCAAGCCTCCCTTGAACATGAGAATGGTAATATTCCCTACTTTGTATGATAAGTGAATGGCATGACCATATGAATGAGACACTGCGGGTAAAATGCTTCGTATAGTGACCTTCATGTAGTAACTTGCTCCATAAATATCAGTGATTACTCTTCGTGGCCGGTATGCCGGATGGAACAGAATTTTTCAACTGGATAACTGGACCAGATACCTATTTGCTGTGGGAGATTGTTCTGTGTATGTTTAGTAGCACCTCTGGCCTCTCTACCCATTAGATGCCAACAGTATCCCTGACCAACTGTGACAATCAAAAATGTCTCCAGACATTGCCAAATGCCCCCTGGGAACAAACGCATCCTTCGTTGAGAACCACGGTCCTGCATCTCAGCACCATGATGCGTGATATTACTAATTACAGTCAAATAACTGCTTTACCCTATTTGCTCTGAGCAGCTATTAAATGCTATGTTGGACACATTTTGTTAGGGTTCTTTTTTTTCTTTTTAAACCTTATACCCATTCCCCTTTTGATGGCATGAGTACACCCTTCCTGCTTGGGGAGAACCACCCATTCTATTGGTACCCTGTGTGCCTTGTGTAATAAAGTTCTCAGTATAGTACCTGACACACAGTGAATGTAACGGTCAATATATGGTAGGAATTTCTCTCTCTTCTATTTGACTGATGGTGTGAGAGGATCCCAAAGCATCTAGAAGCCACCATGTGAAGCCAGAGCAAAGCCACCCTAGAAGCAACAGGACTGAGAGATGAAACCTAGGGTCATGTACACTCTGAATCAAGTCAAGCCTGAAGCCATCCCTACCTCCTGGACTTGTGGTTATGTGAGCCAATGAATTTCTTCCCTGTTGTTTCAGTTTGGTTGATACAACTGCCTACTATGTGCCAAGCATTATGCCAGGCATTCACACATACACCTTATTTAATCTTCATGGCAATCTTGTGACGTATGTCATATATGGTACCCATCTTACAGGCAGCCAATGGAGCTCAGAGAGTTAGGTCATTCACTCAAGGCCCACAGCCAGTATGTGGTACAGCTGTAATTTCATTTCATTCCCTCCAATTTCTAGTTCAGTCTGTTACACATGCTCTGGTGTCAGTCTTGGTGGGGTAAAGGGGGGCCTTTGAGCAGAAGTAACACCCCATCCCAACTCTAACAGAAGCTGAAAGTGAGCAGAACTTTGCCCAAAGTCTTTGGGGAGATTCTTTGTGTTCTGGAAGGCAATACTGCAACATCTTTGCAGATGCATGTTGGATACGTGAAAACTATCTGCCTGGAGACACTTAACTCCTCTTCATTTATCGATAGGAGACAGGGAGAAAATCATATTAGTTAACAGGAAACTGCTTTGTTTTGAACACATCCAAAAATAGCCAAGGAAAAAATTATCTTCACTAATAAAGCAAGGCAGATATGAAACCTTCATGCTTGGGGGAACACAAATGATCTTATTATCCTGAGCATCTTGATGGTAACCATAAAAATTCATCTTTATTTGAGTTTCAGGCAAAATATAAACTAGGAACATTACCTTGTGTTTAACACTGTCTGTATCCTGCAAACCCAAGCCCTGCTCCAAAAGTCATCACAATAAAACATCAAAGACACTGCCGAGGAGAAGCGGCGCTATTCTAGGTCATCCGTGTGCGTTACTGCTGTTCCCCACAACAGTCCTGCAAGGAAGTTATGACTTGGACAAACATACAAGGGAAGCGAACCCCTCTGTCCAAGGTCAACGGCTAATAAAGAATAGAGATTAGAGCCCAGGGTGTCCCTCTGACTGCTTCTTCCACCACCCCGTGCTGTTTGACAAATGAGCAAGACCCTAAGAACACATTCCCAATACTCTCCCTTCTGTGACTCACTGCAAGTTAGCATCAGCCCCACAAAGCACGACCACTGAATAAGAACATGATTCAAAAGCAGCTGAGTGTTCTGAGTCCCTGCAATCCTTGAGGCACAGCATGGTGTGGTATGGGTTGTAGGTGTTCTCATCATCTAATGGCTTCGACGAGATACCCTGAAGGTCAGACCACAAAGAGACGAAAGTCATAGAACCAAATGCTTTCGTTTTACAAGTTAGCACTTTCGTGCTTTTGGGTCAAAGGCCATTGGAATATTTCTGAAATTTACGTCTCCAATATATCTGTAATTTCCATCCGCCATTTCTTTTACCTGAGCTACTTTGGTATCTCCCCATATATCCACTTGCCACCTCTATCTCACTGCCTACAAAATATAAACACCATTCTCTCTCTCTCTCACGTACACACACACACACACACACACACACACACACACCTGCTTAAAAAATCTCTATGGTTTCCTATTACACTTAGGAGAAATATCAGTCTTTAAAATAATGTCCTAGATCCTTAGCAATTCTACTAGATTAATATGAATAAGTTGAACTTTTGCAATATATGAGTAATATGAAAACTTGAAAGACTGAGATGATTTCAAAAAAAAGTTTAATATTCATCATGAGATACTATAAAAGTTTACTAAGGTTTTAGCTTTCAGAGATTATGACAGAAAGCCATACTCTTCCTATTACAATTCCCATAAATTCAAGGAACTGAAAAATTTTCATGCTTGAATTAAGTGCTACCTGAAATAGGCCCAAGACACCCTGATCAATGCAGAATTCTACTGTCCATTGATATGAAATACAAGTGGGAGATGATATGAGGCATACAATCAATAGAAAAGCCTACTTCTATTGTAAAACATTTTTCATACATAGATCTCACGGGTTATGGTTAATACATAAATAATTCTGGAGACCCAAACAGGAAAATATAGCCACTTTCCCCAACAAATTCTGATTTTTCTACAGAGATTTTCCCATAAGGATAATAAATAAGTAATTCTGACAAAAGATCATCGCTCTGAAGATTACAGTTTTATTTTCTAATGTGAAGACCTTTGCCATCTCTGGGAGATTCAGAGACCCATTTATAGCATTTCAATTTCCAGGTACTTAAAAAGCAAATTTTAAATAATTGGGATTTGCTTATAACAGAATGAGCAGATTAAGTTGAGCGGAGCATTGCTGTCATATGTTCACACAAGTTAGGGTCTTACGTGTTTGCAAGTTCTGTTTTTACTCTTGTATCAAGTATCGTATTCCTATTGGGAAGAACCATCCACTTTTACAAACAAACAAACAAAAATTTTTAAAACCACAAGCTGATTGCCTTCAACTTTAACGTGAATTTTACAGAAGGACTTGTACCTTGAAATTTAGTCATTTAAAATTCCAAGATATAAAATTTATCTGCAATGTCTCAAAAGAAGAGCCTAAATTCTGAGGAAGCAAGAATGGTGAGGGGGTGGGGAGAAGAATGAGATCCCGATTAGACTAAAATCTCTTTCTGGTTAATGATCGACCCAAATTTTTTGGCACCATTGGCACTACCTTCTCTTTCCAAAATTGACTTCTAAAAGGAAAAAGGGAAGGCTCTAGAAGTGCTTATTGGGTATGGACTGCAATAAGCCAGTTCTAGAATCAACCTCCTAGCGTCAGTGAGGTTCATCACACCATGGATGGAACCCAATCAATGGCACCTTCAGAAATAAATGGTGCCTCACATTGATAATCTACCATAGTCAGCCAAGGGGAAAACATAAACAGATGAACACTATGGGTGTTTCCCAAAACCCAAGAAGCTGGCCTGTGTTCTGCATGACCCGGTAGATGGTACCTTTCTGGCATTTTCACCTAATTCTACGTCAGTTTGTGGTATGGAATCAAACTGCGCAATGAACGTTTACATCACATTGCTGAAACATGAGAACTCTCCATGGGAAATAAAGCCATATGGAATATCTGACTACTTTACAACACGCCTGGCATTACAGGGCTGGAGCTCTACGCATTTTAGAAGCACACTTCAGGGTGGATCTCATAGGCCAACCTGGGAAAAGGAAAAAATAAGCAGGAGAACAGTCATGAAACTCACCTCCCTGCCTCAAAAGTGAACCAAGCAGCATCTCGCCCGTACCGCCGCAGGGCACTTAGCGGCCAAGAGATGAGTTTGACTCTGGGATTCTGGACGTCCCAAAGACAGATGTGCTCATATGTAATCTGCAAGGCACATTCGCCATGTACATCTAAGTTAGGGGATGGCATCAAATACACATTGAATCTCTCTGGGAGAAAAACAAAAGGTTAGTCTAAAATCCCGGGAATGAAACATCAAAGACAACGTAGGAACAAAGAGGCATTTCAAAATAATGCTAGCTCACATTCTAGGTGCAGGTTGAATATTCAGGAAGATAAACCTTTCTCATGAATTCACAGCACCAGAAAATGATTTTTTTAAATTAAGACCCTATTAAATAACATGATAATGACACAGTCTGGCAGTCAACATACACTAAACACTATTTGCATGAGCAAAGACCATGTTTAGAATTTTTTAATTTGCATAATAAAAAAACGTGTATGCCAGCAGAAGACGAGAGCAATGGAACCATTAAAAACGTTTTTGTCCTGCCAAGTACACATTAATTCCACCCACACTTTGTGTTCACAAAAGATGCAGGTGCAAATAACTGTCGCATGATTTAATGATATTAAAGTTACACTGATCAACATATAATTTTCATAACCAAATGAGTAAAACTATATCCCAAATCATTTAAATAAAACTCCATGCTAATACCGTGCACTTAACTGACCCAGCAGTCTGTGAAAAATCCAATAGATATATTTGAACTCGTTTTAGCAAGAACCCTACAAATTTCCATTTGCTTATTTGGATGACTGTTAAAATTTAACCAAGATGACTCTACATAAACGACTTGGTTTATGACTGCAACCACAGTTTCATCCCCACAGCTTCAGTCATGGCATTTCTGCTCTGCTTCTATAATTCATTAATTTAGGAAGTTACAGAGTCAAAAATCTTTGAGTGAAATATGAACACAAATATTACTGGAGTGAACATTTTCATCCATCCATCATTAAGGTAGATTGCCTAAATCTGATAAGATAGTGCGGCACTAATCATCATCAGTGGTATTTTAAATTGATCATTTTATAATAAGGAAGTCACTAGAATTCTTATAGATTTTAGTTGAGTTTAGTAAATAGCAGTGTCATGACTGCTTTCATGGATCTATTTTTCAAATTTTCTGTTATTTCCAACTCCTAATCACCAATTATTTGCTGCTTTCTAGCAACTATTATTTTAAAAGTATATTCTAATGGAGTAAAATGTCTCCCTGGGGAGTTCTGGAGCAAGTCAGAAAGAGTTCATCCCTAAGTAAAAAGGTAAGAGAGACCACTACCAATTTGTTCACTTGAAGTTCTATAACTTTACTCCACTCGAGCATAACAGCAAGTGTAAGAGTGACTGCTTTAGTTACAATTACTTGAAGTCATGCAAATTAATATTGTAAAGTGCCTTCAAAGAGGTAGCTGAGTTTTGTAGTAATCCCTAGTAGTTATGTACCAAGGGTATTCTTATTCCTATTTGACAGAAGAGGAAACTGAGGCCTGGTTGTGGTATAGTAAAGGGAATTCCTAGGCACAGCCCATCCTGGGACTCTGTAGCGTTATCAGGATAGAGCTTCACAAATATAAATTTGTGAAAAAAAAAGTGCTGAGCGGAGCACTCTAGATTAAAAAAAGAAATCAAATCCTGCCCTATCTTCCTCTTTAGGTCTGGCTTCACATGCAAATATCTGTGAGGCATCCGCTCAGGTCCATACAGGTGCATCCTCAGGCTACAACAGAACAGGATTCTGGGATCCAATCCGCCCTGTCACAAGGCTCGGTCACCTGGAAACAAAGAAATCATTCCTCACCTCCAGGCTCATACTGTAAACCAACAGTGAGTTTTGCTGAAATGATCATGGGTATTCTGGTCATTATTACCTCGAATGATTTATTCCCAGGTTGAGTGTTGAGCTCAAGGTGTTGGCTCAAGTGTTTTAGTGGGGAAAAAAAAAAAAAAATCACAGAACTAGGAGGGTTTAAAGATGATGAAACATCCGTGATGTCTGGATTCTATTAAAAATGTTGGAAAACTTTCAATGAAATACTTTCAGTGAAAAATGCAAGACCAAAAAGAACAAAACAAAACACTATGCCTTAAAATCAGCATATTATGAATACAGGCTCAGGAGTGTGGTCTTGTATCAAACACCAGCTGTTGGAGTTGGAACAAAAGCTTCAGTTTCCTCATCTGTAAAACAGGGGGACGGAACAGTGCCCCCGTCACGGAGCTGCTGGGAAAATTAAATGACCTAATGCATCTGCCACAGAAACTGGTGCATAGCAGGTCCCCCCCGCCCCGATTTCTAGCTGATGTTACTAATGCAGATACATTCATATTTATGCATCGAAAACATATTAGGAAAAGAAATACACTGAAATATGAACACAGGATTTAGGTGCAATAAAAGGTTCTTTTTCCTTCTTTCTGTATACTTTTCTTGTAACTTCAAACATCTGACATAACGAAGACGTCTTACGGTGTACTGGATGGGGATAAAAATAATGTCAAATAGAGCGAAGGAGAGAATTTTCTTTACATACCACTCTGTTCTCTCTCAACCCCAGTAGCCAGTAAGTCAGGCTCTCCGAGGCTGATGTCATTGATCCGTGCGCCCACACACTCCATCTGGAGCAGTTTGCACCATTCATCGGCCTCCAGATCTGTGGGAATGTCCAGAAACATCACCATGCATGCCCAGCACCCACTTAAAAGCTACAGGCAAAAGCCCTCCCCGCCTCGGACGAACCTGATTCACAAGCAAAGGTCTTGGAGGTGTCGTCATTGAAATAGATTCCTATGGCGTGCTTCTTGGTGCTCTTTGGCAACCGGGCTACGTTCTTCACATTGTTGAGCTCTGTCACCTGAAAAACGGACAACTGCAAGTCTGATCACACTCCCTGCGTGAACGTGCCCGGTCCACACCACCACACTCGGGGGAGGCACGTTCAGTGGAAGGCACGCCACAGATGAACACCCCTCGACAGAAAGGTGCATTTTGGAAAGCTGTGGATTATTTCGGTGTGTTATCCTCAATATGCAGCAAGAAAAATTAACGAATGACCTTCCTTTTTCAATTTCCTGAATATTAAGTGGCACGGACTCAAAACTTCACAGAGGGAGAATTATCTCCCCAAAGAGTCTACCTAATCAACAGTTCTCATGTCTGTATCCCATCGCTGGGAAGGCCTTTCAAATACTCCAACCCCTCGAGGTACTTCCCGTGAAGGCAATTTACACGTACTGACCGCAAGGGAGGGAGGGAGTGGTGACCCAATTCATAACTCAGTCACCTCACTCTTTGATAATCAGAAATGGAGTGTCAGAAGTCCCCCAAATGCCCCTCTACTCGGGCTTCAAGTCATATATTCCAAGACAGTGGTTTTGTACCACACTTCCCTACTCTCTCTGACTTACTCCTAGCTTCTCAATGCTTATAGGGCCTCTGTTTAGATTCTTCGTGGTATCACCTTTTTCCTATCAGTAGAGAAGGTTTTTCTCCATCAGACATTCTCTCTTTCCTTCTTCTCTCCCACAGTCTTGGTCCCTTTTATAAACTTTCATAATATTAACACTTATAAACCACAACCCTCTCCCTCCCCTCCCCCGCACTAAGGGTATTGGCTTATTGTGTTTCCAAAATGGCTGCCTCTCCTCCAGTTCCATCCAGAAGATCCACTGCGTTGGGGCTGTGATGACTGGCTCCTGCAGGAGAGAAGGCTTAGGTGGCTTCAGGGTCTTTACAAGATAAATAACTCTTTCTGACAAGTCTAACTTCCCCTTAGGATATCTATTTTGTGTTATCTAAAAGAATATATCTCCCATCAGTCTCTGCCTAGATAACCATCTCTTATCTATTGTTCTAAATTCAAGGAGTGCCTAGCTCAAGAAGTAGGGGAGGTAAAAAGTCAATATCCTCCACACATAAAGTAACCTGATTATTTCATTCCCCTACTTCTTAACCTGCATTGGCTCTCTTTATAGTATAAATGCAAATTTCTTAGCATAAAATATCATCATAGTTGCTATAGACCCAATATCTGTGGCCTCCCAAATGTACATGTTGAAATCCTACCCCTCAAGGTGATGGTATTAAGAAGTAGGGCCTTTGGAGGCCGATAGGTCTTGAGGGTGGAGCCCTACTGAACAGGATTAGTGCCCTTATAAAAGAGACCCCAGAGAGCCCCCTCATCCCTTTCACCACGGAAGGACACAGAAAGAAGATGCCTTCTATGAACCAGACAGCACGTTCTCACCAGCCCCCGAATCTGCCAGTGCCTTGACCTTGGACTTCCCAGACTCCAGAATTGTGAGAATTAAATTTCTGTGGTTTATAAGCTACCAGTCTATGGTATTCTTTTTTCATGGCAGCCCATATGGACTAACACATCAGTGTTCCCTCAGAGCCGGCCAAAGTACTCTCTACCTTAGCAGGTAGTTTTAGTAACTCAACATGACCAACTTTATTCTCCAGCTACTCCACGTCCCTCGGAGCCTACCAGATGCAGCTGTTTACTTTTTGTTTTAAATTTTTTTTTTTAAAGTTTATTTATTTTTGGGACAGAGAGAGACAGAGCATGAACGGGGGAGGGGCAGAGAGAGAGGGAGACACAGAATCGGAAACAGGCTCCAGGCTCTGAGCCATCAGCCCAGAGCCCGACGCGGGGCTCGAACTCACGGACCGCGAGATCGTGACCTGGCTGTAGTCGGACGCTTAACCGACTGCGCCACCCAGGCGCCCCTAAATTTTTTTTAACTTTATATTTATTTTGAGAGAGAGACAGAGGCAGAGAGGGGCAGAGAGAGACGGAGAGAGAATCCAAGCAGGCTCCACACTGTCAGCACAGAGCCTGGTGCAGGGCTCAAGCTCATGAACGGTGACAGCATGACCCGAGTTGAAATCAAGAGTCGGCCTCTTAACTGGCTGAGCCATCCAGGCCCCCTGTTTATTTTTTGTTTGTGTATTTTTGTGCCAGTACAAACACTATCGTCTTGCCACACCTACTTATTGGTCTCTCCACGTCCATGGTAACCCCATTTATTCACTGTTAACACAGCATCCAAATTATCTTTTCAAACACAAGCCTGATTCCAGCCTTTTCGTGCATAAAACAGAACACTTCAGTGACTTCCCACTGCACTTGGGACAAGCAGCCAAGTCCTTGGAGTGACCCTCAAGCCCCTCTGTGGTCTTCCCTGGAGCTATCTGACCAGCCTCCTCTCTGATACCTTCCCCTTAAGTCCCAGCCATACTGGCTTTTAGTTCAGGCTCCAGAAAGCACCATGATTCTCCTGGCACAGAGCCTTCCCCACTCTCTCCTTACTTCACTTGAACCCACCTTATGGGTCTTAGTTTAAATCTTGGTCACCTGCAGGGCCCCTACTGGATGCCCCTTATCCCTCATCTAATCAGAGCCTCCAGGGTCTATCATTCAATGACATCTTTGCCCTCAGAGACCTTTTATGGCCATATGGGCTGTGGTTTGGCACCCATCTTGCCTCTAGGGTGAAAGTTTTTTGCTCACCACTGTGTCCCCCGAACCTAATACAGAGTCTGTCACCATCCTCAATGAATGTATACTCAATACATATCCATATACTCAATGAATATGTGTGGATTTGATGAACAAAACACCAAACACACCTGCAGATTTGCTTGCATGGTGCGTCTCCGAGGTGAATGCCTCTTTCTCCAGGGAAATTTCACTTTTCCTGAAAGGCCCACTTCCTCTTGGAAACTTGCCCTGACTTCAGGGTGAATTAATGGTCACCTTCTCTCTGTTCGCATGTGTGCTGCATGAAGCTTCCTTCTATTACCTGTTGTTGTAATTAATCCATCTATCTCTCCAGCACCCAGCTAGACGTGAGTCACCTATCAATGACTGATTGACAGAATGAATCGATGACAAACAATCATCGGAGAGTCAACATTTATTGAGTCTGCACCACATGCCACACACTGGGCTTACACTGTCCTCACATAATATGTTTCACTTCATCTTCATGAACACCCGAGGACATAGATGTTATTATCAGTATTTTCCAGCCGAAGAAGCTGTGGATGAGAAAGGTCAAAGGCATGTGCTCAAGTTCCCAGCTAAAACATGGCAGAACCACGTTTTAAATGGGGGCAAACTGACCCCAAAGCCTGTCTGTGCTCTTCACCCATCTGAAATACTAAGGACTAATTCTAAATACTTTCAGCACAGACAATCTTTAGCTCAGAAAGTCATCTCATATGCAAGGACTTCTTTCTTTTCACTGGTGTGTAAGGTGGGGAGGACAGGAGGGGGTGTAGGAGTAGAGTTTAGGTGCCCAGGCTTTATAATGACCCTCTGCTGAAACATTATATAAGCCTAGTCCGCCCTAACCTGAGGCACAGCAATGACTTTGAAATATGTCATTTCATTACACATCCATTAAAGGTAAAGAGGAAGGAAAGTCACCTGAAAGAGTCAGGAAATGTAGGGAGAATTGCATGAGTCAGAACACAATTACCCATTTGGGAAATTGGTTTAAATAATAAGCAACCCAACACCTCCAGCTCGGGGGTGGTGACTGAGTGCTCACAGAGTAGGCAGGGTGATGTTTTTCATGTGTCAAAGGACTATCGGGTTCCAACGCAAAAGTCTCTGCCCCCAATTCAGAACCACCTCTCAATGAGCACATGCCTGCACACTTACCCACCCCCAGCACCCCCACATACACAGTTCTTTTGAAAGAATCGCAATCTACACAAATCCGTAACAGAGCCCTTCTCAAGATACATGCTACCATGAAAATCATGAGGACATTTGCAGATATATTTGTAAGTGACTTTAAAACTTGTATAAGACATATTTATTTCCACCATCACTCCATTTTGTAAATGAGAAAAATCAAACCAGGATGTATTTTTTAATATTCCTTTTAAAAAGAAATAATTTGCCCCTAATGAATCTCTGGAAGCAAGCATAGATTTTGATAAGGTTTCAGGTGATTTTTTGATAAGAATGTTATCTTATTTTTTAAATATTTTATTTTTTAAATGTTCATTTATTTTTGAGAGAGAGAGGGAGAGAGAGAAAGTGAGCACATGAAGGGGAGGGGCAGAGAGAGTGGGAGGGACACACAGAATCCAGAGCAGGCTCCAGGCTCTGAGCTGTCAGCACAGAGCATGATGCAGGGCTTGAACTCACTAACTGTGAGATCATGACCTGAGATGAAGTCAGACGCTTAACCAACTGAACCACCCAGGTGCCCCGATATGAATGCTGTTTTAAATAAGGGCTAATAAGTGTCACTCACCATCAAAAGTGACTGCACTGGATCACCTCTGGGTGGCTCATGATCTCATGGCTCATGGGATTGAGTCCCACGAAGAGCTCTGCACTGACAGTGTGGAGCCTGCTTGGGATTCTCTCTCTCTCTCTCTCTCTCTCTCTCTCTCTCTCTCTGCTCCTCCCTGCTCATGCTCTCTCTCTTTCTAAATAAATAAATAAGTGACTGCATTGGATTCTCAATATGACCTCAAAGAGAATGAGCACTCAAGACCATGTGTGTGCAATACCTTCAGTCCACCTCTAGTCTGAATATCTTGTCTTCACCTTATGTCTCAGATCAATCAAAAGTGATTTCCTACCAAGTTCAAAACTTTTTAGGAAAACTCCCTCCTGAGCCTCTGTGGTCAGAGATTTTATTTTTTCTGCACTGTGCAAGAGAAAAGACACACCCTAAGGTCTACATGAATTACACCAGCTCTTTATACAGATTCACAAATGTAACAACTTCTTCAAGGTGTAACAGCATCAAGGAGGGAGCTACTGTAATACAATTATAGTAGAGCCGGCATTCCCTCGTCAAGAATCTTCCTTGAATCCATTCATTCATCAAAACTTTTAACTCATTGTTCATATTTAAAGGGAGAAAATAAAGAACCATTTTTCCAGGCAGGGATAAAGAAGGTGCCATGAGGACAAAGCTGTGAAAAAGGATCTAGTGGGGGCTCAGGAGAATTTTGCTCTTTTACCTAAGGGGGAAGGATGCCCTTTCAGAGAAGGGAGCAGTTGAGCAGAGGCTCCTAAGATGTGAAAAAGTGAATCCTATGAATCACTGGGCCCAGCCATTCAAGGCACAGGTAATGTTAAGTGCAAAGGCTCTGAGACAGGAATTAACTTATTTGGCAAGGACTATGTTTGCTTATGGGTTTTAACATTTGACCTCCTGCCCTTGAGATCTGCACTCAAGAATGAGCCTTTTCAGCAGTCCCCCTCACAGCCCCCAGGCATCTCTCCACCCACCTTCCCCATAAGGCTGTGCTGCTCATGAAAACCAGTGGACCTAAGGAGATCAATATCTCCATGCTTTTGCATTCCCCCCCCTTTAATCTGGCCAAAATGTGCTTTCTGAGCACACTGAGCATTGCTATGATGGTTATTTCTAATTCTTTCTCAGGTAGTTCATATACTTCCATTTCTTTAGGGTCAGTTTCTAAAGATTTAGTTACTTTGATCGAGCCATGTTTCCTGTTTCTTCATTGTCCCTTGTAAGCTTGTGCTGGGATCCACACATTTGAAAATACAGCCACCTCTCTCAGACTTTACGGACTGGTTTTGCACAGGGGAAGAACCAAACAGAAGTCTCGAGCCAAAGAAGACAATAATTGAGGTGAAAATTCAACTCGGGGTTCACAACAGATGTGATCAAGCTGAAGAAAGAATCAGAAAACCTGAAGACAACTCCTTTGAAATTATCCAGTCAGAGGAAAACAATGCGTGAACAAGAGAATTGGGTGTTTGGAATCAGAACATTATATCAGTACTCAGTTACCTGGAATTACTCTCTGCATATCTCACCAAAGCAAGGGCTTAATTCATTATTGGGATTTATAAATTACTTTGAGAGCCACACGCACTGTTAGAGCGTCACAAGCTAAATCCACATGGCACGCTGTACTTCAACTGAAGAACTACAATTTAAAATATAAAATGTTTAAACATTGTATTTGGAACACAAATGGTTCTATTAAATCTATACATAGGCACATAAATCTATGTATAGATTTAATAAAACTATGGTCAGTTTTATATACTATGTATACAGTAGTTGGTTCCCACTTCTATAAAAGATAATGTTTATACATGCATGCTTGCACACATATATATTCTTATATGTATACGTAGCGAGAAGGATTAAGGGTCTGGGTAGGCTCATATTGCTTATCTTTTTGTATTATTTATTGCTTTTCTTTTTTACCGTATGACATAATCTTACATGTGGAAAGCCTTAAAGATCTCTCTCTTGCACATATAGGCACGTGTGCGCACACACACACACACACACACACGCTTGTTAGAATAAATGAATTCAGTAAAGTTGCAGGATAGAAAATAAACACACAAAAATCAATTGTGTTTCTAGGTACTGACAGTGAACAATCCTATTTATTTATTTATTTATTTATTTATTTGTTTTTTAACGTTTATTTATTTTTGAGACAGAGAGAGACAGAGCATGAATGGGGGGAGGGTCAGAGAGAGAGGGAGACACAGAATCCGAAACAGGCTCCAGGTTCTGAGCTGTCAGCACAGAGCCCGACACGGGGCTCAAACTCACAGACCACGATATCATGACCTGAGCTGAAGTCGGCCGCTTAACCGACTGAGCCACCCAGGTGTCCTTGAACAATCCTATTTAAAACAACATTAAAAAGAATAAAATACTGGGGCACCTGGGTGGCTCAGTCGGTTGAGTGTCCAACTTCGGCTCAGGTCATGATCTCACGGTCTGTGAGTTCGAGCCCCACGTCAGGCTCTGGCCTGACAGCTCAGAGCCTGGGGCCTGCTTCGGATTCTGTGTCTCCCACTGTCTGCCCCTCTGCTGATTGCACTCTGTCCCTCGCATTGTCTCAAAAAATAAATAAACATTAAAAAAAATTATAAAAAGAATAAAATACTTAGGACTAAATTTAACCAAGGAAGGAAAAGATTTATGCACTGAAAACTACAAAACACTGCTGAAAATAATTAAATAAGGTACAAATAAATGGGAAGACATCGCCGGCTCATGCATTGAAAGACTTAATATTGTTAAAATGTCCTACTTCAAGTTATCTACAGACTCAGTGTAATCTGTTTCAAAATCCCACTGCACTATTTGCAAATATAAAAAGGCCACCCTAAAATTCATATGGAACCACAAAGCACCCTGAATATCAAATATCGAAAGTAGTCAAAATGATCTCGAGAAAGAATGAAACTGGAGGTTTCACACTTTTTAACTTCCAAACATATTACAAAGCAGCAGTAATCAAAACAGGATGGGACTGGCCTAAAGACATACAGACCAATGGGATAAAATAAAGAGCTCAGAGGGGCGCCTGGGTGGCGCAGTCGGTTAAGCGTTCGACTTCAGCCAGGTCACGATCTCGCAGTCCGTGAGTTCGAGCCCCGCGTCAGGCTCTGGGCTGATGGCTCAGAGCCTGGAGCCTGTTTCCGATTCTGTGTCTCCCTCTCTCTCTGCACCTCCCCCGTTCGTGCTCTGTCTCTCTCTGTCCCAAAAATAAATAAACGTTGGGGAAAAAAAATTAAAAAAATAAAAAATAAAAAAATAAAGAGCTCAGAAATAAACGGCTGCACAAATGCCCAGAATACACAATGGGTAAAAGAGAGTTTCTTCAACAAATTCAGTTAGGAAACTGGATATCCACATGCAAAAGTATGCAGCCGGACCCTCATCTTACACAAAAATCAACTCAAAATTGATTAAAGACTTCAGTGTATGTCCTTAAGTCTAAGAAAACATGGCAGAAAAAAATTTCAAAACATTGGTTTTGGCAAAGATTTATTGGATATGGCACCTAAAGCACAGGCAATAACACTGAAAAACAGACAAAAAACATCAAACAAACAAACAAACTCTGGCACAGCAAGGAAAACAACAGAGTGAAAAGGCAACCTAAAGAATGGGTGAAAATATCTACAAACCATATATCTGATAAGGGCTTAATATCCAAGATCTGTTAAGGAACCCCTACAACTCAATAACTAAAAAGCAACCCAATTAAAAAACGGGCAAATGAGTTTCACAGACATTTTTCCAAAGACCTAGAAATTGCCAACGGGTGTATGGAAAATTGCTAAATATCACTAATCTTTAAGGAAATGCACATCAAAACCACAACGAGATATCACCTCTCACATGTTAGGATGTCCATTATTTAAAGAAAGAAAGAAACAGGCAGAAGGGAAATTGGAAGCTTTATGAATTGCAGGTGGGGATGAAGATGTCAATATTAGGACCTTTGCAATGCTTGATTTTTCTCTAGAAATTGTATGTTTACTTTCAAAAGCCCTGGTTAGGTTTTGCACATCCTGGGGCTATTTCTTTCTGACGGAAATTATCACAGACTAATTAAAAATTCACAGAAGATAGTGGCTCCTCAAAAATTCTGCTGGTAAAAGATAACGAACACTAAATAGGAAGCTCTCTGATGCATAACGTACGCTTCTAAGCATGGAGGCTGGAAAAGATTAGGTAATGATAAGATTTGGCAAAATGATTCTGTCTCTAGGATTTGGAGGAATTTAAAATAAGACCAAAGGTAAATTCTGCCCCTCAGAGTTGTCTTCATTTTCTAGCATTTATTTGTTCACCATCATCCATTCTCTCCCAGCCCTTCTGATTCTTTACCAATGAGTTTGGTTGCGGCCGTGCAATTGGCTTTGGCCAACAGACTGTGACCTGATGTGCCACATCCAAGAAGATGCTTCAAAAGTGTGCATAATTAGGTCAGTTTTGTCCTCCTTGAGCTTCAACCTTCCACTATGAGAATAATGTTCCCCACCTTCCTGGATCTCTGAGTACAGCCAGATGGCTCTCAACTGAGTGAAATTAATCCAGCTGTGCTCCATACATCCACAGGCAACCCAGACCCCTCACGTAACAAAGGCAGGAGATAAATATATGTCTCCATAGAGTACTAAGATTTTAGAACTGTTACCACAGCAGAAGTTGGTTAATACACCCTCTGTTTGATGTTCTTCTGGCCAAGAATTTTCAGACAGATTTTCTCTCAAATCTCGCTGTATGATAGTATTGTTTTTTGTACAAAGGAGACCAGATTTCCTAGTCAAATACATAATGATCGATTAGGACATCAGTTATCAGTTTTACTTAGTAACTGAATCATTTGCTCTTTACAGTTTTTCAAAAGAATCTTACAACATGGTGTCCCATTATACAGAAGTAGAGCCAGTCTAATTAAATGAGGGAACAAATCCCACCTCCCTTAGAGTAAAAATAAATTATAAATTTATTATAAATCCACTTCTCAAGTTATATATCTACTTCTCACAAAGCCGACTCACTTCAGTCAATCACAGAATGCTGAATGGCTACAATGTAATACTAAATACTCAGGATAACATAACATGTTTGGTACTATTATTAAAACCCATACAAGGGAAGCCCATTACAAGGGTGGCTCAGTCAGCTGAACATCTGACTTTGGCTCAGGTCATGATCTCATGGTCCATGAATCTGAGCCCTTTGTCGGGCTCTGTGCTGACAGCTCAGAGCCTGGAGCCTGCTTGGGATTCTGTGTCTCCCTCTCTCTCTGCCCCTCCCCTGCTTACGCACTGTCTCTCTTTCAAAAATAAACAAAGATTTAAACAAATAATAAATAAAACCCATACAAGAAGGAATAGTGAGTATCAGAGAAGTAACTTAATTATGGTTTCACAGACAGAATGGAAAAGTAAAGCCACACTCAGAGCTAGAACTTGTTGCTTCCACATACACCTGTTATACCTAGTACTATGCTCCATAACATGTGCTCCTTAAAAAATACAAGAATAAGTGAACGAATAAATGAACAGGCAGATAAAACTAAAGACGCAAACAGTTTTGGAGACAAATGTATTAAAAGATGTTTCTGCAAATTGTAAGTCATATCTTTAAAGTCTTAATTCGTAATAATAAGGTATTTGTTAAATTAAAAGACGACAGTCTAAACTCATCTTTGCTACTTGGACTTAAAATGTTGAAGAAGGGGCACCTGGGTGGCTCAGCTGGTTAAGCGTCTTGACTCCTGGTTTCAGCCCAGGTCACGATCTCACGCATGGTGAGATCAAGCCCCGCGTTCGGCTCTGTGTTGACAGTGTGGAGCCTGCTTGGAATTCTCTCCCTCCCCTTCTGCCCCTCCCCTGCCCGCTCTCTGTCGCGGTCTTTCAAAATAAATAAATAAACTCTTAAAAAGTTAAGCAATAAATAAAATATTGAAGAAAACTCAGCTTTTCAAAAGCCATTTGCTTTTATGTGGGTACACGTGGCACCGTGGTTTTTAACCTGGGTTCCTGCCCTGTGAAATTCGGCTGGAGACACCCAGAGCAGGAATATACACAGCAGGTCCCATGGATCACACCCGCTCACACACACACGCACGTGCACGCATCTTTACGAGACACACACCTGTGTAACCATTATGCATGGTTATATACTGACTCATAAAAACCATTTTAGTCACAATCACGACTTCCTGGGCCAATGCTGCCTCCAAATACGACCACTACTCTGATCTCTATCATGGGGGGTTAGTTCTGTCTTCTAAAAAACTTTATATAAATGGAATAACACCGTCTGTATTTTTCTGGGTCTGGATTCTTTCACCTAACCCCATGTCTGCAAGATTCTCTCTCTGTGTCTCCCCTCCTCTCTCAAAAATAAACAAACTTAAAAAAGCAAAATAATCTGGAAACACAGATCACAAATACTACGAGAATCGCTAAACTACTCATTTATGATTTCAAAATTGTGTAACCACTGCATTTAATCAGGGAAGCAACTGCGCCCATCTAGAATTGACTCTGTCCATTTAGCTGACTGGCATGCCAACTCCCTACCATGCTGTTTGTGACATGATACCGCCATCAGGCTCTTCCCAGGCATTTCGGTGGGGACAGCCAGCTAACTGTTCGAACACGTGCATGTTCTAACCGGGGCACGGATCTGAAGAAGACCACGTACACGTGAATACGGGGGTCCACCTAGGTTACGCTTCCGAAGCCTCTTGAGAAGAGGTATTGGTGCTTCTTTGCTTCTCGAGACTTTCAGCGGCATCTGCCTCCCATCTTATCTGGGACTTCCAATCTTCCGCCCACAATGAGGCAACCTTCCTTCGTCAGAGACTCCAGGCAGATGGTGAAGGCGGTCCAACTCACCTTTCCTGGGCCAACGCAGGAAGTGACAGAAGGCTCCCTTGTTGGGGGTGTGCTTTCTGGCTCCAGCTTGTGATTCTGTTGGATGGCACGGCCTGAAAATCAGTCCGAACTAGCTCTGATTCCCTTTTTCAAGATATATTCCGACCACGTGTCTTCCTCCCACACATTCGGAGCTCCTCTACGAGAAACGGACTTCTTTCCCCAGTTGGAAGAGAGACAGAGGTGCACACTGAAGTGTCCACACAGGTCCCGCTCATCTAGTGGATAGTTCTTCGGTGCTCTCAGAGTGCTCCCACACATCTCAAGGCAAAAACAGTCTACCGTAATGCCAAAGGTCGTCAGACTGAAAGGACACAACTCTGCCGAAATAGAGGCAGGACACGATTTATTGTTGTCCTTATCCTGAAAGCCCAACTGAAGACCATTTCATTTATATGGACTCGTCAAGTCCCTTCAGGCAGGAACACTTGGCAATTGCTTTTCTTTAGACTCCTCCATGGCTCACTCCTGCCCCGTATCTCCAGCTCCTTCCATAGCATCTTCTTAATAACACCGTTTCTGATTCTCTTTTGGAATTGCAGACTCTTATTCCACATTTCCTATTCCTTTTCCCGGCTTTGGTTTCTTCCTTGGCATTTATCAGTCACACCAACATACTCTGTATTTCACCTGTATATTTTCCCTCGTGTCTGTCTCTTCCCCATTTAAGTAGAGGCAGAGAGCCATTCACGTGGAATCGATGAGAATGGCACTTCGTGGAGGTGAGCTGTGTGTAGCTGGCTTGCCCATACACAGTGGCCTTAACCGCGGGAAGAGTGAGCGTGAAGACGAGGTCTGGGGAGCCCAACAGACAAACCTGGCAGTAAGTGACCACAACTTCAGAACAGGAGTGATGAGAAGACAAGGAGAGATTTGTGGGCTTCTTGGCCACTATGCAGGTCCTGAATACCAAAAACACAAAGTACTAGGACTCCATCAAAGCAAGGAAGTAGTCAACACTTCTAAATTTCTGGTAAATCTTCAAGTAGGCCATCCAATGAGGAATTTCCCATAAAAAAGACCGCCAAATTAACTTCGCCGTTTAAAGCCATGCCCCAGACGTGCTATTCATCATAAACGATAGCATTCATTGAAATAAATGTTTAGCAGCCAGCAATTAACAAAGTGGGCACACTTTAAAAGTTTAATTTGCTACTGATACAGTTTTGCATTAACAACTTAGAAAACAATTACAAATTGCACAATTCAATTTTCCAAACGGATTATTTTGTACTAGATGGAGAAACTGTTGAAATATCTTCTGGTGTCCCAAAGGACGATTAATACAACCGGGTTTTTTAAAGCACATACATTCCCTTAAGGAACTGGTACATTCCTGTCAAAATTACGCAATTAGCATTAAGTGGGAATATTAAGTATATTTCTGGCGTGCTACAAAGTCAAAAGCCATTTAGGAAAACGAGGATTCGATTTCCCATTTTTCTCCTTCTTTGCTGAAGGTAATTTACAGATGATGATTTATTTCTGTTTACGGAGTAAAAACAAGACCACTACCTAAAAGGCAATTTTCCACCTTGCTTTGGTAGGCTGTATCCTGATTATTTTTCCCCTTGTGGGACTGAATGAATTAAGTCAGCGATTCACTCTGTATATGCAAATGGCAAAACTCTGCAGAAGCTTCAAATTGCTTCATTCTCAAAAAAAAAAAAAAAAAAAAATCAAGGCCATTATCTTCCTGAAAATGAAGAGGCAAAAGCCCCTTTAACTTCTGTGGATTGCCTTCAAAAATAAAAGCAACGTGAACACAATCCATTTCTGGATCCACAATGTTGTCTCAAGTATTAATAAAAGAACTATTGTTATTGTTGTGCTTATTACATTACTGTTATCTGTTGCAAATTTTCAGAGTACTCGAAAATACCCTAGTGAGCACTTCCTGTTAAACATTTCCAAAATATTTCTCATGACGTGTTGCAAACCTTTTACCTTTTTTTATATGGTCTTTCCTAAAAAGGCACCAATGGTTTGAAGTTACAATGCCAGGGCCGGCAAAAAAGAAGGGACATGTTCGGTTCTAATCAAAAGTCACCACCCGAAACATCTCTGCTCACTTCCCCCAGGACCTTGAACAGGGCTGTTTAACAAACGTTTCATAAAAGATTTCTTACGAAGGGTGCCTGGGTGGCTCAGTTGGTCAAGCGTCCTCTTGATTTCAGCTCAAGTCATGATCTCACGGTTCATGAGTTCAAGCCCAGCGTCAGGCTCTGAGCTGACAGTGCGGAGCCTGCTTGGGGTTCTGTTTTTCTCTCCCTCTCTCTGCCCCTTCCTCTCTCTGTCTCTCCCTCTCAACATAAATAAATAAACTTAAAAAAAAATTTTTTTAAAGATTTCCTAAGAAAGAACCAGTCTAGACAGTTATATCCCAGTCCCCATACAGAAGGTTTCATTCTTTCCAAAAATACCTACATGCCCTTGGTCACTTAAAATAAACTGGACTAGCGTCTGTCTGAGTTGTAAATTTGGACTGTCACCCCGAGGAAGGGATCTTTATTTGTATATGCGAAATAACTGAACTGATCCATTTGTTGGGGCTTCCTTAAAAATAAACGGCCACACTCAGCCTAAAAGGTACTTCACCCGAAACGTAAGCATCTGCAGTCTATAGACAGAATGGAATTTGGAGACAAAGGGGCTTCTCCTACACTCTGCCAGTGGTGTACGATTCTGTGTAATCCATCTGGAGACCCGCTGGCAGAAGAGCCCCAAACATTTTAAAGGTGCAAGATGTTATCTGAGACCTCACTTCTAAGACCTCTCTTCCAAAAAGATGAGCAGGAGCTCATAAAAACAGACACAGATGTTTTTCCACCGAAATGGAATTCTGTACTAGCAAAACAATCGGAAGCTCTTTTGTCCGTCAATGTGGGTATTTTCAAACAGGTTAGGGTCAATTATCAGTTCAATATATACCAGACGCTAATAACGCTATCAATATTAAAGCATACTCTAGAGCTTTTAAATTAATGAGGTGTAACCACTAACTACCGACTTGGAATAACAATCAAAACGTGAGGGAAAGGAGACTAGTGTAATTCATGTGACCATTTAATTTTACCTCATAAACCAGAACATTTTGAATGGGAACAGAAGTTCTGCTAAAACTTCTGCAAGGATGTGAGGCTCACTAAGGGTGAGTGTCCTGGGGAAATCTGTGTTTACAGTTGCCTTAAATACAATATGTAGAGCATATAATGAATTACTCCATTTTTGCTTATTTCAAAATATCCGGACACGTGTGAGAATATGTTTCTGTTTGTACACATAGAGAAAAGAGTCTGAAAAGTACATAATCTATTAGTATTTTTTTTTCTGAGGTCTGGGACTAGGGTCCAAGATATGGTTATTTTATTTTATCGTATTCCATGCACTTCAGAATTGTTTAAATTTGTTCCTAGGAACATGTGTGATGTTTATAACTTAAAGTTTAACAATGAAGAGGGGCTTCTGGGTGGGTCAGCTGATTGAGCATCTGACTCCTGATTTTGGCTCGGGTCATGATCACAGGGTCACGGGATGAAGCCGCATGTCAGGTGGAGACTGGTTGGGATTTTCTTTCTCTCTCTCTCTCTCCCCTCTTGCCCATGCTCTCTCTCAAAAAGAAAGAAAGAGAAAGAAAGAAAGAAAGAAAGAAAGAAAGAAAGAAAGAAAGAAAGAAAGACAAAGAAAGGAAAGGAAAAGAAAGGAAAGGAAAGGAAAGAAAGAAAAGAAAAGAAAAGAAAAGAAAAGAAAAGAAAAGAAAAGAAAAAAATGAAGAGAAAAACCAGAGGGAGAAATTTGCCAAAAATTTGTAAACAAAGGAAGTGGATCTCTATCCTTTGCCAACACATCTCCTTCACCAGTGACTCATTTGGCCAACAACATTCTGTGATTTCATCCACATCCAAAAAACATTGACTAATTTTTCACCAACTTCAGAAAACCCACAGAAAGCTTTTGTGTGCACTTGAATTATAGTCAAGTGTTTCCACCTATGCACAAACGTGAAATCACACAGATCAAGTCCTAAAGATACACGCTTTTAAGAAATTTGTGTAAAAATGCGTACGCAGGAAGGGAAAAAAACATTTATAGTCAATGAACTGTTTAGCTAATTTTCTATTTGTATTGTTCTTATGTTGATATGTGTATATGTGTGTTTCTTAACCATATTAAGTCAAACAATAGATGGTGATAACATAAGCAGATTAAATTTTCATAAACCCTCAAAAACTGGGGACTCTTTCCAAAATGCAAGGTCAACTAATCATTTCAAATGATAAGTCAAATAACTGTGGGATAAGAAAAAAGTCATTTAAACTACATGATTGTTTTACAGGGTTATAAAATCCAAAATCGAGGATTTGGGCCTGGATTATAGGCCAAAAATGACTGCTTTTTTTTTTATATATATAACTTTATTTATTTATTTTGAGAGGGGGGTAGGGGCAAAGACAGAGGGGGAGAGAGAGAGAGAAACCCAAGCAGACTCCGCACTGTTAGCACAGAGCCTGATGCGGGGCTCGATTTCAGGAACTGCGAGATCCTGACCTGAGCCAAAATCAAGAGTAAGACGCTTAACTGACAGAGCCACCCAGGCACCCCTAAAAATGACTGGTTTACATACGTATTTAAATCAAAGGGACTTTAAATCAAAATGCAAATTGAATGAAATCACCAGGTGTAAACTTAACAAAACATGTACAGGATATGAAGACTGAACATTACAAATGCCGATAGAAGAAACTCTAAAAGATTCAAATAAATGGAGTGACATATCATGTTCATGAATTGAAAGACTTGACGTAGAAAAGACGTCAGTTCTCCCACAATTTGATCTATAGGTTTAACATAATTCTTCTCAAAAGCCTAGCATGGGTTTTCCATACACATAGACCAGCTCCATTTAAAATTTTATGAAAAGGCAAGAGAATAGCTAAAATAATCTTAGAAAACAGAGTAATTGGCATCAGTCATTGTATCCAACATGAAAGATTATTACGCATCTACAGTAATCAAGAGAGTGTGATATTAGCAGAGAGACAGATACATGGCTTAACGGCGAAGAACACAGAACCCAGGAACAGACCCATGCTGATATGTCCAAATGATTTTTGACAAATGTGAAAAGCAATTCAATGGAAAAAGAATAACTTTTTTCCCCCCAACAAATGGTACTGGAGTGATTGAACATCCACAGGTAAAAAGAATGAAACTAAATCTACCTCTGACACCGTATAAAACCTAAACTCAAAATGAATCATGGCCTTAAATATGTAACATAAAACTGTAAAATGTTTGGGACAAAACAAACAAACAAACACACAGAGCAAATGTTCAACATGCAAAGCTATACAAAGAGTTCTTACACTTGGCACCAAGAGCATATTCCATAAAAGTAAAAACTCAAATACCGGACATCACCCAAATTAAAACTTTTTTCTGCAAAAGACCCTGTTAAGAGGATGAAAACATAAGCTGTGGAATGAGCAAAATTATTTGCAACCACATACATGACAAAGAACTCACATCTAGACTATATATATATATATACATATATATATATATATATATATGTATATATATATACACACACACATATAATTTTATATATATAAATTAAATATTAAATATATAATATATAGGGGCACCTGGGTGGCGCAGTCGGTTAAGCATCCGACTTCAGCCAGGTCACGATCTCGCGGTCCGTGAGTTCGAGCCCTGTGTCAGGCTCTGGGCTGATGGCTCAGAGCCTGGAGCCTGTTTCCGATTCTGTGTCTCCCTCTCTCTCTGCCCCTCCCCCGTTCATGCTCTGTCTCTCTCTGTCCCAAAAATAAATAAACGTTGAAAAAAAAATAAAAAAAAATATATAATATATATTAGTATGATATATTATAATTCTATTACATATAATTCTATTATTATACATTATATATTATATTATAATTATAATATATAATTATATTTATTATAATATATAAATATAAATTTATAATTATAATATATAAAAAGATAACATGTTATATTATTATATATGTTATTGTAATATAATATTAATATATATTAAATATATAGAATATACATATATATAAACTTTCAAAGCTTAAACATTGGCAAAACATGTAAAGAGATACTTCACAGAAAAAAACACAGATGGCAAATTAAGTGTATAAAAATATGTTCAACATCATTAGCCACTAGAGAACACAAATTAAAGCCTCCTGAGATACCACTATCAGAAAGAAAAATATAAAAATAGTGACAACACCAAATGCTGATGAAGGTGGAGAGTCACTGGGACCCTCACACGCCGCTGGGGAGAATGTGAAATTGCACAGCCGTTCTGTAACCCAGTTTGGAAGTTTCTTACACAACTAAAGATGCAACCCCATATGATCTAGCGGTGGCACTCTTGGGAATTTAGCCTACAGAAATGAAACCTTTGTTTGTAATAACCACAAACGAGAAAGAACCTAGATGCTCTTCAGTGGGCGAGTGCAAACAACCAGTGGTAATCCTTCCGAAGGAATATTGCTTAGCGATAAAAAGGAAGGGGCTATTAATACAACTTGGATCAATCTCAAGGAAATTATGGTGAGTGAAGAAAGCCCATCTCAAAAGGTCATATTTTGCAGGATTCTTGAAAAGAAAACATTATAGGGGCGCCTGGGTGGCTCAGTGGGTTAAGCGTCCGACTTCGGCTCAGGTCATGATCTCGCGGTCTGTGAGTTTGAGCCCCGTGACGGGCTCTGTGCCCACAGCTCGGAGCCTGGAGCCTGCTTCGCATTCTGTGTCTCCCACTCTCTCTGCCCCTCCCCCACTCGTACTCTGTCTCTCTCTCAAAGACAAATAAAACATTAAAAAAATTTTTTAAAAAGAAAACATTATAAAAAACACATTATGGGACTGGAAGATGTAATTATAAAAGGAAACACAAGGGACCCTTTGGTGATGGAATCGTTCTGTATCTTAACTAAGGTGGGTGGGTACAGAAACCCACAGGTGATCAAATTGCATAGAAATAAACACACGCACACACACATGAGTACAAGTAAAACCGGGCAAATCTGAGTGAAAGCAGGGCATTGTATTAATTTCAGTGTCCTGGCTGGGATGGTGTATCACAGATTTACAAAATGTTACCACCAGGGACAACTGGATAAAGGGGACACATTTTTCTCTGTGTTATTTCTTACAAAGGCATAGAAGTCTCTAATTACCTCCAAATAAAGTGTAACTTTGAAAAATGTAAACAAAGAGTTTTCAAATGTGCTCCAAGGAACATCTCTATAAGTCTCTGGGAATGTGAGGAAGAGGGGGGTAAAAATGAATGTCTGGGGACGCCTCAGTCGGTTAAGCATCTGACTCTGGATTTCAGCTCAGGTCGTGATCGCACAGTTTGTGGGATCGAGCCCCACGTCGGGCTCTGGGCGGACAGTGTGGAGCCTGCTTGGGATTCTGGCTCCCTCTCTCTCTGCCCCTTCCCGCTTGTACGCTCTCTCTCTCTCTCTCAAAATAAATTAAAAATAAAACAAACGCAAAAGAATGACTGTCTGGATCTCTCTTCCCCACGCCAGCCTCCACTCTGGCTTCACTGAAAACAGCTCTTTCTTTTATCTCCTTAAATGCTGGGCCATCTAAATAAGGCAACATATGAAGTAAAGAGTCTATGTCAGGGAGGCAGTGAAGCATGGTTATTAAGAATGTGGGCGTCAGAGCCAGACTGCCTAGGCTCCAGCTCTAATTCTGTCACCTCCCAACTGCATACTCTTGGTCATGTTCCTCAACTTCACTCATCCTGAGTTCCTTCATCTGTAAAATAGGAATAATAAAAGTATCTGTCTCATGAAACTCCTGTAGAATTGAACTAACATCTCTGAGTATGTTCAATGCTTATTGGGACAAAGTACACCCTTAGGAAATATCAACTACTACAAATACCAAAGGAAAACCTCTGGCTTAAGTGGTATTGTCCAAAAGCACACCTATTTTTTATTTTATTTATAATTTATCCCAAAGGGTTTAGAGAGGGTCGAGCAAAGTATAAAGGGCCTGCCTTACATTATTTTTTTACGTCTTCACACAACCTTGTGAGGCCAGTCTTATTAACATTAATCCCACTTTGTACAATTGAAATGTAGTAGATGGCCCTTCTGTCACCAAATCCATGGTGTACTATTCTCCCTGCGGCCACAAATTCAACCAACATTTAATGAGTGTGTATTGTATTCCTTATGTTGATAAAGATGCTGAGGGCACAGAGTCGAACACACAATACAGGATCGCTGGCCTCCTGGCGTTTATTGTTAACTAGCAGTAAACCAACGAAGAAATAAATGTGTAATGTAACTTTCAACAGTGGCAAGTGTTAGGAATTTAATAAGAAATGTCATTCAGACTTGCACGGAGGGTTCACGTTAGGCCTTTTTGAGGCAATGCGTTAACATCTAACGTAAGAGAAGAAACCACGGGGCAAGGCTGGGCAGACCAAAGGAACGGCAGGTGCAAAGGTCCTGAGGTAGGTGAACAAGGTGAAAGGAGGCCAGTGTAGCAAGGTGGCAAGTGGCACGGGGTGGTCTGAGGTGTGTGCTAGAGCAGAATCACTCGAGGCCTTAGTTTGTGGTAATGGCCGTGAGTTTTGATACAGTTTGAAGGGTGATGGGGAGCCTCAGAAAAAAAATTACCCTTAGAGGCATAGTTTTGAAACCAGCTTATACTTACATCTCACAGATGGCACATGACCCAATGCCACGGTAGGTGTTACGATACAGACTGATACCACCTTCCGTCTCGGGTCAGGCGTGGTGCAGAACAGGCACACGGGATAAATCCACCTTTGACAATTTCAGTGAGTGCTTTTGATGAAAATGATATTTCAGGATGAGTATGTGTGGCTCGGATGAAAATCTCACTGCAGGTGAAGCGTTGGTGACATTTTTTCAGTCACGACACATGTATGTACATAAGCTAAAAAAAATAACTGGAAGAAAACAAGATGTTAGGGACCCCTGGGTAACTCCGCTGGTTAAGGATCCAAGTCTTGATCTCAGCTCAGGTCATGATCTCATGGTTCATGAGCGTAAGCCCCGTGTCTGGCTCCACGCTGGCAGTAAGACCTGTTTAGGATTCTCTCTGTCTCCCTCTCTCTCTGCCCTCTCCCCTGCTCTCTCTCGAAATACATAAATAAACTTTAAAAAAAAAAAAAGGTGTTCATTTCATTACAAATAAGGTATTATAACAGTTTTACTTGTTGTGTATACATGCAAAATAACAGACCTACCAAGTACGGTGTCACATGTGGATTCGTGCGAGATCATCACTTTCTCTTTCTACTGTTGTTCAAGAGGTAACTCAGGGAGGGGGCCTCGGTCGGTTGACCGTCCGACTTCGGCTCAGGTCGTGATCTCACGGTTTGTGAGTTCAAACCCCGCGTCAGGCTCTGTGCTGACAGCTCAGGGCCTGGAGCCTGCTTCGGATTCTGTGTCTCCCCGTCTCCCGGCCCCTCCCCTGCTCATGCTCTGTCTCTCTCTGTCTTTCAATAATAAATAAACGTGAAAGAAAATTAAAAAAAAAAAAAAAAAGAGGTAACTCAGATATTACAAAAAGTTGCGGTGGGAGCCTACAAGCCAGGGCAACCCAGAGAAATGTTTGATTTGATCTGTATTGCATTTTACAAATACACTTAAACATTAGAAGTTCTCACACACACACACACAAAACAAACCAAAAAACCTGCATTTCCCGTTTCTCTTGAAAGCGTGGAATACCTAACAACAGTGGGCTCATATTTCTGTAGTGCAACAGTAATCTGGAACTGGACGATATGAAAGCAAAGAAAATCCCACAAGTTGCAGCAGAGACAAGGGTAGAGGCAACGGTGCCTTCATCTTGGACGCTGTGTGCTAAGAAATCCCTTCTAACATCAATGCGGAAAGGCAGAGACATTTCAGTAGTTATCGAATGTTACTTACAATCGGTAGAACAGGCCTTCAAAATAATGTAGTCATCAGAATTCATAAGGAAAAGGAAAGAGTTGGTGAGAGACTGTAGCACAGTGAGCCATGTCGTTCACTTCCTAAAGCGGGGAATCTGTTCATCACGTTGGAGGTTGATAAGACAGGTATAAACATATAATTTAGAGTTACAGAAACAACTAAATGGAAAATGAAAGCAAGTTATGGAGGTAGGTCTGGGGAGGTGTGTTACTCTCCTAGGGCGGCACTAACAAAGTGTCAGAAACTGGGTGCCTTATGAAAAGATGCTCAACGTCGCTCCTTATCAGGGAAATACAAATCAAAACCACACTGAGATATCCCCTCACTCCAGTCAGAGTGGCTAAAATGAACAAATCAGGAGACCATAGATGCTGGAGAGGATGTGGAGAAACGGGAACCCTCTTGCAATGTTGGTGGGAATGCAAATTGGTGCAGCCGCCCTGGAAAACAGTGTGGAGGTTCCTCAAAAAATCAAAAATAGATCTACCCTATGACCCAGCCATAGCACTGCTAGGAATTTACCCAAGGGATACAGGAGTACTGATGCATAGGGGCGCTTGTACCCCATTGTTTATAGCAGCACTCTCAACAATAGCCAAATTATGGAAAGAGCCTAAATGTCCATCAACTGATGAATGGATAAAGAAACTGTGGTTTATATACACAGTGGAGTACTACGTGGCAATGAGAAAGAATGAAATATGGCCCTTTGTAGCAACATGGATGGAACTGGAGAGTGTGATGCTAAGTGAAATAAGCCATACAGAGAAAGACAGATACCATATGTTTTCACTCTTATGTGGATCCTGAGAAACTTAACAGAAACCCATGGGGGAGGGGAAGAAAAAAAAAAGGTTAGAGAGGGAGGGAGCCAAACCATAAGAGACTCTTAAAAACTGAGAACAAACTGAGGGTTGATGGGGGGTGGGAGGGAGGGGAGGATGGGGGATGGGTATTGAGGAGGGCACCTTTTGGGATGAGCACTGGGTGTTGTATGGAAACCAATTTGACAATAAATTTCATATATTGAAAAAAAAAAAAAAGAAAAAAAGAAACTGGGTGCCTTGAGCAACAATAATGTCTTCTCTCTACAGGCCTAAGTCCAAAATCAGTGTGTCAGTTGAGTTGCTTCCTATTGAGGACTGAGGGCGAATCTGTTCCAGGCCTCTCCCCTAGCTTCTGGCAGGGACCCACAATCTCCGGCGTCCCTTCATTCAGCCCTGTGTCTGTAGCATTTCCAATCTCTGCCCCAATCCTCGCCCAGCTTTCCCCTGGGTGTGGTGTCTTTTCTTCCCAGAACACCAGCCACTGAATCAGGGTCCACCCAAACCCAGTACCCCTATCCTAAATTGATTCCATCTACAAAGACCCTATTTCCCGAGGCCACGCTCACAGGTACCGAGGGTTAGGACTTGAACATATCTTTTTTTGGGAGACGCAATTCAGCCCACAATAGGAGGCGAGAGGTGAAGTAAGCAAAAGTTAATTTTCATCATAAGCCCTTCGATATCATTTGATTGTTTAAACCTTGTGTATATTTTGTGCGGCTTTTTAAAACTTTAAATATCTGTGCAACTGTGACAGGGCTGTCTTTATGATTAGGCAGTCTCCTCCAGAAGACAAAACCATGCAGTAAATTCCAGTGAGTGAGAATGTGGCATGATTCACACAGCTCCTTTTATTCTCAATATACCAAAGGGTCTCCTAATGCTTCCACTATGCAGTACTGTTATGTATAAGTAGGCCACAAATCATTTCCTAGGCACCCTAAGCGTCCTTGGGATCCAAAGCAGCCACTGTGCCAGACATTATGCTGGGCCCCGAGGACACAGAAAGCTGAAGAACGTGCAGTTCCCACCTACAAGGAAACCACAGTCCAACATAGCAAGTGATCACAGCAAGATACTCTTGGTTGTAACAGAGTTCCCTACCTAGAGTGCGCTGGAAAATGAGGAACATATATTCAATTGTCCCTATCACTTAGGGTAAACTCTATCAGCTCTCTGCTGCACATGAGAGAAAATCCAAGATCATGAGCTTTGAACACGATACAAGTTATTCCTCTCACATGAGAGAAATAGAGTCTAGGGCTGACCTGTGGTGCAGTAGGCTGAATATTTGTGTCCTTCCAAAATTCGTATGTTGATGGGGTGCCTGGGTGGCTCAGTCGGTTAAGCATCTGACTTCGGCTCAGCTCATAATCTCGTGGTTCGTGAGTTCGAGCCCCATGTTGGTCTCTGTGCCGACACTCAGAGCCTGGAGCCTGCTTCAGATTCTGTGTCTCCCTGGCTCTCTGCCCCTCCCCCACTCTCCCTCTCCCTCTCAAAACTGAATAAATATTAAAAAAAAATTAAAAACAACAACAAAATTCGTATGTTGAAACCCAATGCCCAAGGTGATGATATTAGAAGTGCGTCTGTCATGAAGGTGGAGGCCTCGTGAACGGAATCATTGGTCTTATAAAAGAGACTCCAGAGAGCTCCCTCACCCTTCTACTACATGCAGGCACACCACGAAGTCAACAGTCTAAAACCTGGACGAGGGCCTTCACCAGAATCTGGCCATGCTGGCTCCTGATCTTGGACTTACAACCTCCAGAACCGCCAGAAGTGAATTCCTATTGAATGAGCCACCTGTCTATAACATTTTGTCCCTGTTGCCTGAAACAGACTAGGACATATGGCGTCGGGGAGCACAGACCAGACCCAGACATCTCCCTCCACGCTTTTATGGGACATGTCCTGCTGCTTCGCCATCCTCAACCCATGGGCTTTTCCGTATCGTGCGCCAAGATGGCCAACGTTCATTTTCTAATCAGCAGGAAAGAGAAGGAGATGAAGGCCAAGGCATTCTTCCCTGTTACACCCCTTCTGGCCAGGATTGAGTCATACAGCCACACCTCACTACATAGGGGTCTTTTCCTTGGGTAGCCTTGTGTTCAGCTGAAATCCAGCTGGCCACCACCGATGAAGAAAGCGTGTGATTAAGGGTCCGCAGCAACCAGACAGACCCTGCCACCAGCATCCACCCACTGCTTGCAGCACGACCAGTGCATCCAGGCAGAAGGGGCCCAGAAGACAGGCTAACTTGGGGTGCATCGGGAGGAATTACAGGGAGGTAAAGACACAGAAGAGACTCTGAGGGATCATTCACGCCCGCCACATGGACCAGGGAAGGAAGGGTATCTGTGTAGGGGAAGGAGCATGAGCAAATGTGGTGACGGACTGGGCAGGAGACAGGAGAGGCGATAAGGAAGAGGGTGAATCCAGGACAGTCCTTTGGCTTCTGCCTTGAATAACAGAATAGGTATCAGTGCCTTACCCTGAGACACGGAACTCCAGAAAAGAACCAACCCTGGGTAGGAAAGATAGCTAATTCAATTGTGAACGCATTTCAGGAGCCTTTGGCACACTGGTGCATACTTTTACCTCCTTGAGTATTTGAAAAAGGAAAATGTGGTTCAGGTACTACAGTTACCCCCTTCTACCCATCCTACTTCTGCCTACGAAATGTGGGTATGGAAGCATTTACCAACGGGGAAAAGCATCCAAGTAATAAGCTATAATTTAACCTGTGGAGATGTCAACAGGCATATTCTCACGGGCATAAGTGAAGGAAGCTTCCAGAACAGAGTCTGGTGGGTAGTTTCTTGCACAAAGAGGGAATGACTCCAAAGCACTGTATTGAAAAAAGGGGCTATGATATATTTTAAGATTTTGAAAAGGTATATTACAGACAGCTACATCACAAGAGAACGTTTTAGAAGAACGAGAAGCTGGGTAAACAAGAATGAGTCATTAGTACAGAAAAAGTTCTGATACACACACATACACACACACACGAGGGATAAGCTGGTAGAAATTCCAGAGAAATACTTTTGGGGATGCTAGCTTACCTAGCCTAGAATCCTATTTTCACAAAAACCAACAACAAGGTCCGGCAATGGGTTTGGGAGACAGAAAGTGACCTACTCACTAAGGAAGGACAGAATGAGAGAACAAATAACTCTGGCAAAAAAAATAATGGTGATTACCCTTTGCATCGAGAGGGTCTCCCATTTTACGGACACATTCATAAACACTTACTCATTTGATACCTAAGTTAACCCTATGATTTTGGTGAAGTGTAAATGGCCACCCCCAGTTGCTCACTGTTGGAATAACAGGCTAAACGGACCTTTAATAAACAAGGTAACACACATAAGCAGCATATCCAAAACTGTGTTCCTTGGAATTATATTTATTTGTTCCATGGAACACATGATTTAAAAAAAAAAAAAAAAAAAAAGGTTGCTCCCTGGTTTGGGAAATGCTGACTCAAAGCTACTCAGGTGTCCTAACCTTTGGCCTCCTCAGGTCTTGTGATAAGCTACCATGGATTATGAATCTCAAGAATGGATGGAAATGTTGCAGTTCCCCAACTTTTTTGACCACAGAACGCTGGTCCTCCTGGAAGTCTCCTCTGCCAGAGTCACCGGCACACGTTTCGGGAAACACTCTATCAGAGAATCTGTCGGAACTGTCTTCTGGCCCAAAGTGAATTGAATCCTGCAGGCTTAGCAACGTGCGATGATGAGGAGGCCATGATGTGACCTGCCTCGGAGGTGTTAAATTAATTAAACAAGGAGGCCATTAGGCTGATGTGGCTGTAATGCCCTGAGAGAATAGAGAAGCAAACCAAATCTTGAGCCCGTAAATGCCTCAAGGTAATGAAGTCAAACACTAAGGACAACCAGTCATAGCCAACTAGGCTTTAAGCTACAGCCAATCAATAACTGCCTTACTCTGCTTCCCCCTTTTCACTACAGAAGTCCGTCCCCAACTCCCATTAGTGGGGGTCTCCCGCCCCTTCCAGTTTGGTGCTACACAATCTGAACTGATTTCTTCTCAAACTCTTACAACATTCAACATGCCCCAGTTTATCTTTTAGCAGAGGTCACCTCTACACAGACGTTAAGCAACCTACCATACACACACAGTGGCAAAGCCGGGATTAGAAAGCAAGTTTCCCAAATGTGGGGCTGGCATACTCCCCAGTCTACGTTTGCCTTGGTCTCAAAAACAATAGATGGTCTTCCTTCCACTTATATTGCCTCCCAATTGTTATTCATCTTGAAAAAGTAAAACTATTCATAGAAACGCTCAACCCCTCCTGGTTGGGGTGAGCAACTCTGATTTCCTGAATGAAAACAGTGAACTTGCCTCTAACAAGAAGGTCGGGAACTATATTTAAAGTCACTGGAGTATTAATATTGTTGCAATTACAGTTAATCAATTTCACAGCCATCTCTGACAGCTGTGGTGCTAGAGGGGAACTTCATGCAAGAGGAAAAGAAATGAAAAAGGAATTGCCCTGTATGTGCATTATTCATGTATTTATTTTCCAAATTTTTTCATGAGATCATCTTTAGCTACATTTTCAGTGAGGAAGGCACCAACTTTTAAAATTATGCAGTCAACTTCCTATTTTAAGACTTTTAGTAAGGATCAGATACGCAGAAAGTGGCATTTTTTCCCCTTAATAATGTCTCTAAGAATGAAACGAGAGAGGCACTGGGCTTTCGTAAATGCTACGGATTTCCTACAGGAGGGCTGTGGCTCCACCATCTCTGTACTGGCCAAATAGCATCATGGACAGTTCCTCACTTCCTTCAGAAATTGTTTTATTTATATTCCAGCAAATTCTAAACTCTGGTCATGGTGCGCTCCTCACAACCTCAGTATTTTATTCTCAAGATCCATACATTACACAGCATTTGGATAAAAAATGCGTATCGCAGAGTTATTCTGCCTTTTTATATGCCCCCAAGAGATTAATATTAAATGTATCAGATCTGAGAGAGTAAGGAGAATGAATGGCTACAGGAACTCATCAAGGTCTTGGAGGCTTAACGTAGATCATTCTTCCATTCTAATGCTTTGAACTTTGGTTAATGATTATTACAGATGAAAGAGAACGTAGCTTACCACCATCCCCAAAGATTTGCGTATTAAATTCCAAAGCCAGCAGGTAGAAGTCTAAAATAGGGCAAGTTGGTCCTCAATCTTCCCATACTGGGTTCACATTTAGGGAGGATCTTTCCAGCCACTTTGGTTTTACATTTGAGTCTGTCCTCCTAAAACTTCCCAACCCTGGCTTTTTCTGCCTCCGTCACTAACTCAAGATTCCCTTTCCTGGCTTCAAGGTGTCTCAGGCACAGATTTCTTTTGGTAAACTAAATAAAAGTATGACACGAAGACATTTGTAGGTACTCTATCTCATCTGTTTATAATGTGCATTGCTGGGGCACCTGGGTGGCTCAGTCGGTTAAGCGTCCGACTTCGGCCCAGGTCAGGATCTCACAGTTCGTGAGTTCGAGCCCCGCGGCAGGCTCTGTGCGGACAGCTCGGAGCCTAGAACCTGCTTCGGATTCTGTGTCTCCCTCTCTCTCTGCCCCTCCCCTGCTTCGGATTCTGTGTCTCCCTCCCTCTCTCTCTGCCGCTTCCCTGCTTTGGACTCTGTGTCTCCCTCTCTCTCTCTGACCCTTCCCTGCTTCAGACTCTGTGTCTCCCTCTCTCTCTCTGCACCTCTCCAGCTCATGCTCACACTCTGTCTCCGTCAAAAATAAATAAACTTAAAAATACATTTTATAATGTGCATTGCCTCTCAACCAATAGTTTAAAAAAAAAAGTCTACTATGTATTGGGCAATGATAACTAATAGTGAACCACGCCTCCCCCCCAGCCACCAAACAAATAAACACAAAACCTGCCCTTGTGAACCTTAATTTATGGTAGCAGTATAAAGAAGACAATAAGAAATAACCAAATAAATATACATGTAGTGGTAAGTATTGAAGAGAAAAATAAAGAGAGATGGGAAGGGTGTGTCAAAGGATTCCATTTTATTATTTTTTTAAAGAGTTCATTTATTTATTTTGAGAGAGAGACAGAGCAAGAGAGAACAGGGGAGGGAGAGGGAGAGACAAAATCCCAGGCAGGCTCCACGCTATCAGTGAGGAGCCTGATGTGGGGCTTGAACTCACGCCCCGTGACATCACAACCTGAGCTGAGATCAAGAGTTAGACACTTAACCGACTGAGCCACCCAGGTGCCCCAGGATTCTATTTTAAATAAGAGATCAAGGAACAGCCTCCCTTAGGGGAAGAATTTGAGCAATGACCTGAACAATGTAAGGAAATGAGCGATGTGGATATTTGCAGGGAGAGCATTCCAAGAAAAGAAAAGAGCAAGTTCAAAGGTGGAGTGGGTGGCATGCACTCAGGAAAGCAAAGAGCCCAGGGTGCCCGTAGCAGAACAGAGGGGGATGGGGGAACTGAGCAGATGAAGTGAAATAGGGGGCAGGGCGTCAAATCTTGTGACGGTTTAGACTTGCCTGGAGGGGCACCTGGGTGGCTCAGTGGGTTGAGCATCCAACTTCGGTTCAGGTCATGATCTCATGGTTCACGAGTTAGAGCCCCACGTCAGACTTTGCACTCCTGGTACAGAGCCTGCTTCAGATTCTGTGTCTCTCTCTCTTCCTGCCCCTCCCCCACCCATGATCTCTTTCTCCCTCCCTCAAAAATAAATAAACATTAAAAAAAATTTTTTTTAAACAAAAACAAAAATGAAGACTTGGCTGAGGGTTTTACCTGGAGTACCGTGATGTGATATTTTGAATAGACTCTAGAGGGCCGGGCATTAGGGAGCCCCATGGCTTAGACCACAGTGGTAGCAACATGGTTGTGAGAACGTCTGGAGTCTATGCATGTTGAACACAGAGCCAACACCACTTGCTGACCAATTGGATTTGGGGAGTTCCTATAAAGTATTCCTCACTCGTCCTCTTTCTTCTCTTAGGCATGGGAAGGTCTGTAAGCAAAGCATAGCCTATTTCTTTATTTTTCTACATTAAGCATAGGGAATGGTGAGGAATCAGGTAGTTCTGGCTGTATCTGGAACTCTACCAAAACAAGAAAGCACTGATCAACATTAGCGGTCACACACAATAACTAGACAGGACAAGAGTCGGATGGTGTCTTAGTCCTTCTGGGCTGCTGTAACAAATTCCTACAGATGGAGTGGCTTGTGAACAACAGAAACTTGCTTCTCACAGCTCTAGAGGCTGGGAAGCCCAATGGAGAGGCACCGGCAGATTCAGTGTCTGGCGAGACCCCACTTCCTGGTTCACGGATGGCTGTGTCCTCACATGGAAGAAGGAAGGAGGCAACTCCTTGGGGTCACTTTTATAAGAGCACTAATTCAAATCATGAGGGCTCTACCCTCATGAGCTAACCACCTCCCAAAGGCCCCATCTCCAAACACCATCACATTGGGGGCTAGGCTTCAACACATGAATTTTGGGGCAACATAAACATTCTACCATACGCTGGCAGATGCTGGATTGTAAAGTTACAGACAGGCTGAGGTTCTCAAGAGAAGGCTGAGGCATAACCACAACTTCTGGCCAGCTAGGAGATGAGGCCTTTAGATAATCTTGTTAATTATAATGAAGAATGATAAAGAAAACAGTCAACCATGGTAGGGCATCTGGTCACCAGGGTCTGATGATCTGAAAGGTGGAGAGAAGGCATCAGTGCCAGTTAAGGAAGGGAAAAAATGGAAAAGACTCTGCTTTTGTCCTATAGCTAAACCAAACCCCGCCTTGGGCATTCTGAGTTTCCTTTAAGGCAAGGCCTCTCAAGTGAAAATGAAGCAATCCATTTCTGTATCATTGTTCGCCATCTTGTTTTTAGGTAGACAATGGATACATGTGGAATAACTGGGACCTAATACATCTGGTCCAAAATGTCTGGACACCAGTAGCTTCTGGCGTTCCAGAAATTGTGAGATTGGCTCAAGATTATTTGCCAGCATTCAAAGGTATGCTATCAATGGCTTCAAGGATCACTGCTCCTAACTAATAGATTTGCAACTCAACAACTCTTGCCTAAGGACAAAAACCATTATCCGAAATAGTGGAAATATCTGGCATATGGAACATAAATGGTGGGGGAAATTCCAGGTTCATAAAGAGGTTTCCTTCTGTTCTCCCTTATAGAGAATGTAGGCTGGGAATGAAGTTGACCTTGGAATACGGAACTCTGTAATGAGATGGTGAGGAAATGGAACACATGGAAAATGCTACTGTTGACTCCTTTCCCTACTTATCCCAAAGTCTTGCTCTGTGCTTTTTCTTTCCTTATGTATGTACAGATGTGCCTATAAAGCACATGCTTTATTTCTCTAAATTGAGAAGGAATACAGCTTGCCCTATGGCTTTTCGTTATTGGATAAACCAAGGTGTCAACATAGGCCCTTAATAAGATCTTGTAAAGTCATCACCTGTGGAGAATTTGCATAAAAAAGGGAAGATTATCCACTCTCCTTCACCTACCCAAATTTCTGTGCTAATGAATCTACTGGTTGCACATAAAATTTTAAATGGCAAGTAGACTCACTCCCGATAAAAGCTCACCAAAAAAGGAAAAGAATCTCAAGATAGAAAACTACAACAATTAAAATGCTCTATCACAACAATAAACATAATTCCTCTGTAGACAAGAATAGTATTTTCCTAACATGGAAATAACCAGCCCCTTGGGGAAAAGGAAGTTAACCATGCATTTTTTTTTTTTACATATTTTCATGAAAAGAGAAAATACAGAGGCTGCCCATTAACAAGGGCCATGAAGAACATTGCCCTGTGGAGGGAAAGACAGGCCTAATTCATAAATCCAAGTATGCCTTGTATTTTCCTTCACTTGCTACTTCTGAAGTATGTATTTTAATACACGATTACTATTTTTAGTGAGGAGACCTCACTACCACTATTTAAAATGCAGATCTGGGGGTTCTCGGGTGGCTCAGTTGGTTGAGCATCCAACTCTTGGTTTCAGCTCAGGTCGTGATCTCATAGTTTGTGAATTCGAGTCCTGCATCGGGCTCTGCACTGACAGTGTGGAGCCTGCTTGGGATTCTCTCCCTCTCTCTCTGCCCTTCCCCTGCTCACTCTCTCTCTCAAAATAAATAAATAAACTTAAAAAAAGTAAGAACGAACAAAAGATAAACTGCAAGTCTGAATTAAATTTAGTCATCAAGCTTAAAAAACTAATGAGTAGAACTTCCTCTTCCTTCACCAACCCATTTTCCAGGTTCCTCTCCTCCCTCCACATCACTGAATGAGGATCTAATCTGCATCAGGGCACTAGATGAGCTAAAAGCACCCTAAAGGGGCTTCAACATTGGGAGTTGAGTTTACTATGCAAATCGAGCATTTACAAAAGAACTTGGTAAATTCTACAGTAGAGATTGGAAAACAACAACAAATAGTAGGAAACCAGAAGAGTGACTTTACATTAGTCAATTACTTTAAACAATTAACAAGTAGATAGTAACTTAAAGATGTTTTGTCCTTGGGAAAAGCCTTATTTGCACCTTTGTTAAATAATCTTGACAAGTTTTCAGATTCAATGAACTCAAGTTTACCTACTTCTGAACAGATTTCTAGAAAGTTACAACAATCAAGTTTTACCTTATGGTAACACCTAAAATATGCAGCACGTTCATCAGAAAATTTCTCCAGTCTTTTTGGACCTTTGCTTGAAGCTTTCTTGAATACTAGCCAGCATCGCTGATATATCTGGAAGGAAATACAAAGACAGAGTTCAGCATCAGTGACTCAGATATCACTTACATTTGCATTTAAATGTTTTCTCTTTGATGTTTGCACCTGTAAAGTATTCATAAGCCGTAAGTGTGATGCTACTTTGGGAAAATAAAAATTTTAAACCCGAAATTGTTTCCACAACAGGTGTATTATGTCATTCATTTACTGGAATCAAATGAAAATGAGTATTTGAAAGCAAATTTCTTAACATTTCAATAACAGTATCAGTAGAAACATTTCAGGAAAAGTCCCAGAGATAAAAATCTCAAATCAGCGCAAATAACATAGGTATTCATGGCACATGCTCTCATTTCAAATGCAATTAAATATGGAACTCATAGGCCCAATATATGCTGAAGGTTTCACTGACAGTCCAACAGAAAGCCCTTATATGTCATATGACAATCCTCACAACTGATGGTCAGGAGTGGGCCAGACACTGGACTAACTAATAAATGACTGATTAACACCAACCAGATTCTCCCTCAGAAAATCCAACCCAGAGGCTCAAAGATTACTCAGACTGAAGACCAGTCTGAGTTAAGAGGTCAATACTCGTAGGTTATAAACTGAGGTTGGTGACCATGTTGGATCATGTGCCTAACAGGTAGGCAGTGGAACCTGGCCCAGAGAACTAGGTGATTTCTACTCCAGGCAGAAGAGACATTTTAGTTCTCTGTCATCTTTCTGCTGCTGACTTTGTGATCTAGCCCTTCCCTTGATTTTCTTAGAAATCATCTTCCCCACCGTCAACAGCACTCTTAATTGACAGAGGCTGAATGGAGTTCTGATTCTAGCAACCAAAGCTTCCCTGATTAAAACAACCAGTATCTACTAAACGAGACACCAAAATATTAGTCATGCCAGAGAGAGGAAAGTGCAAAGAGCTAATGAGTATACGAACAATAACGTTCTCCAAAAGCAAAATAAAATGAGATGTTTTAACCTAAAAATTAATAAGGATTCATATTCATCGTAATATTCACTGATGGAAGAGATCTCAGTGGCACTCTTCTACTCTGCTGGTGACCTCTAAAGGCAATTTGACAACAGATATAAAGAACCTAAAGAGAGTAAGAATCTATCCTAACGAAAGAGCCCAAATGCAGGCCAACACTGAAGGAGGAATTCTGCATTCCAGTGCAGACAGGTGGGTAACTATTCAATCACAGTTATCTCCCTGATCCTTAAATCATCTTCTAAGTATGTACCATATTTAGGTGGTTTTGTATAGTCAACCCATAAATGAATTTTATGCACTATGAAGTTTAAGAACCTTGGAGCTAGTAAGAAGAAAAAAAGTCCACATAAAACATTTGGTCATTCAAACCATACTCCATTGAAAATGCCTTCTACTATTTTATTAGTAACTGGCAGATGAATGAAGAATTCAGGTTTGCTACTATTTATCCTCAGTGCTGAAGATTCCATTTCTTTCTGCTCACTGGGTGAACTAAACATTCATTAATCGTTCTGTTTGGGATAGTAAAAAGAAAATGAAATCCACTCCACTTTGAAGTTTTGCTCTGAACACAGAGGATAAGATGTGTGCCTCAGCCTGCTGAATGTATAATATAATCCTAGCATTATTATTTATAATAACAATAAATAGAAACCACTAACTCCTCAACAATAACGAAAGGCAAGGTTAATTATAGTACTTCTATTACATATAATAAGTATGGAGTACCTAATATCATATAAGATATAATATCGAGGTATGCATCTTTAAGATAACATAGTCATTATATTTAAAATGTCATAATATGAATAATACACATAATATATATAATACACTATGTGCCACCAATAATGTGTATGTTATCTATCTATAAGGATAACATAGGTATTTCATTTGAAACAAATTTCAGAAGGAATTTCCAATGACATGAGAAAGTGCATAAAAGTGGGGTTTTTTGGCTTGTTTTTGTTGTGTTTAATAAAAATTAATATTGCAAATTAAATGAAAGAGAACTGTTACTTCCTAAATATCCAGAGGTATCAGTAAAATAGTGCAATTAAAATCAGTTATTGGCTTTCATCTTGCACAGTCACTGAACTTATCAAGAGATGTAAAAACATGGAGACAGAAGTGGAAAAGCAATTTAGTGGAGAAAGGTACACTTTCAAACAAATGGCACTGGAATAATTGAACATCCATAGGAATAAAAAAAAAAAGTACACACACACATACACACACACACACACACACACACACACACACACACAAACACCTTAACCTAAAACAATCACCTTAAACAAAAATAAACTCAAATGGACTTAAATATAAAACAAAACTATAAAACTTTAGGGGAAAAAAGTGTTTGGGATCATCATCTGGACAAAGAATTCTTAGACTGCATACCAAAAGCACAATCCATAAAAGAAAAGCTTGCCAATTTGTGCTTCCTCAAAACTTAAAATTTTTGCTCTGTGAAAAACTGTTAAGAGGATGAAAAGACAAGTTACAGAATGGGAGGAAATATTTGCAAACTGCATATCTGACAAAGGATTAGTATCTAGATATATAAAGAACTCTTAAAATTCAATAGTAAAGAACCAAACAATCCAATTACAAAACAGAAGTTAAAAAAAATGTTTATAAACATACATTTCACCAATAAGGAAGCACAGATGATGAAGAAGCACATGAAAAAATGTTCAATATCATTAGTCATCAGGTAAATGTAAATTAAAACCACAGTGAAATATCACTACACATCTCTCAGATTGGCTGAAATTAAAAAAAACGATAATACCACCAACCAAATGCTGAAAAGGATATGGAGAAATTAGGTGTCTCATACTTTCCTGGTGAGAATGTAGAATGATACAGGAACTTTGAAACACAGCTGGGCAGTTTCTTTAAAAACTAAACAAGCAACATGACCCACCGTTGCTTTCTTAAGAATCCATCCCAGGGAAATGCAAACATCCCCGCCCTGCCCCCCCCCACCCCCCATCCTCCCACCCCCGCGCACGCACACACACACACACACACACACACACACACACACACACACAATTTGAACATAAATGTTCATAGTAGCTTGATCTGTATCAGCACAAAACTGGAAGCACCCATATATTCTTCAACGTGCTAATGTGGTACATCCATATCATGGAGCACTTCTTAGCTATAAAAACAATTTAACTAGCAATGTTGCAACAATTTGAATGAGTCTTCAGATAATGATGCTGAGCAGGTGGGGGGGGGGGGGCGGAGGGGAGTGAAATCCAAAAGGTTACGTACTGTCGGACCGCATTTATAGCATTTTTTAATGACAAAATGACAGAAATGGAAAACAGATCCATGATTGTCAGGGGTTGGGGACGGGAAGTAGCTTTGTCGACAAAAGGGGAACATAAGGGATCCCTGCAGCAATGGTATTGTCCTGCATCTTGACCGTGTTAATGTCAATATCTTGGCTATGATGTTGCACGATAGCTTTGAAGATGTTATCAATCAGTAAAATTGGGGAAAAGGTACAGGATCTTTGCGTAGTATTTCTTACAACTGGACGCAAATCTATAATTATCTCAAAATGAAACACTTAAAATTTTTTCAATGGAAAAATGTAGAGATATTTAAGCAAAATCTTAAAATGACAACCTAATCTAATAGCATTTATCTACATTTGCCAGTTTTCTTTCTGTTGCTATCTGACCACAGTCTAATCAATGGACTAAGGAACTTTAAGAAGCCAAGTTGTAAGAGCCATTGATTGGTAAGAGTTCAAAGACAAAATCCTTTTCAGGGTAAAGACCCCCACCATGAAAATTAACATTTCCAGTAGTGTGGTTGACACACAGAAGTCTTACCAACATCTCACTCATGTCTGAAGAATGGATGAGACAAGTGTCTCCCTTAAAATTTGGCCACCACCAGAAGACTGTAACTACAGTGGGGATAAATGTCACTCTGTCCAAATATAGGGTGTGGAAAATAGGCTGTTATTCTCCTATTGGCAACCCCTTTCTTTTGTACATACCTCTGAAGATGTTTTAGAAATTGAGCATGCCTTAGGTATGCAAGAAATACGTCCACTGTATCAAAACTGTTTTCACCAAGAAAGATACGTAAATACATTTCCTAATTATGCCTTAACTTTCAGACTCACTCTTGAATGACTCCACTTCTAAGATTCTTTCATACTTGATCATTTTCTTCACAATTGTACCAGTAGTTTCCTGGCTTATGTCCAGAGGTTGTTGAATGCAAGCTAAAGACTCCTCAATTTCAGCATGCCGAAATCCCTCAGGGGATTTCTGTTTTTTCATTTTTTGTTTTTCTTCTGTTTTGTTAAGAAGTAAGGACAATGTTACAAATAACTGCAAAAATACTATTCTCTAAATTCACACGCAACTATTGGTTGGGGCATTGCCATTGGAATAGATTGCATCATGGTTCATCGGGAGAGAAGGAAAATCTGAATTTGGTTTATGAAAAGGAAGGTCGGGATGTTTGCGACATGCAAGCACATGGTACAAAACTAATGCAAAAGTTGAGAATAATCGTGCAATCAAGGCCATTTGCTAATCCGCTCTCCATCACACACCAGTGATTCTCAGAGCTGGTCCAGCATCACTCAAGATAATTGTTAATTATGTAGATTCCTAGACATTAGCCAAGGTCTACTGACTCAGAACCTCCTGGGGTGGGGCTAGACAAATTTGCTCTTTAACATGTTCCCCAGGTATTTTATTTGTAATTTGCAAACCAAGGCCATAAATATTCATAAAGCCTCAGACAACACAATGCTTCCCACTTGGGATTGCCAACCAAGAGCTCTCCAACAAACGCTCCGCGATGAGGGCCTCGGAGATGTGTACTTTCCCACAAGTGGCGCTGAGGCCTTTGAAGTGGCCTCAGACAGCGGAGTGAGATGCTGTCTGGAGGAGAAGAGAGACACAGAAGCAGAAACAATTCTGTTAAGCTTTGGTGAACTCTCAACTTCACCGCCAAACACTCTCAGTCCTAAGAGCCCTGGAAAAGCCCCTGGTACCTGAGGATTGAAAACTTACCCTGAATGGGGTGCCTGGGTGGCTCAGTCAGTTAAGCGTCCAACTTTGGCTCAGGTCACAGTCTCACGGTTCACAGGGTGGGACAACGCACTGTCCTCTCGCTCCCTCTTTCTCTGCCCCTTCCTTGCTTGTGCTCTCTCACTCTCGCTCTCTCTCTTTCTCAAAATAAAGTAATAAACTTAAAAAAAATTTTAAAACCTTACCCTAAATATCTCAGCATTGTTTAAAGGGAATGGAATAGGCCTCACCGCACGTGGTAACGTGTGACTAGTTGGAGTAACACACAGACATTGTGAAAAAGATGACAATTTGGGAACAACCCCACGCAGGTTTCGTTTTTCCGTAAAATTAATTCATTCAACCATCTCCTTCGTATTTTATATAACACATCTACTTACCATCTGTGGTACTTTTTTTACTTAACATTTTTCTTTCAACTGGTTTTTAACTAAATTTTTTTTATTTAAAAGAGGAAACTTGTATCCCAACAATAATAGCTACGTGTAGTTCTCACTACCCATAAAGAGCAGATAATCCTAACGATAAACACACTGTTAGAAAACCGGATGACGGAATAAGTCCCATGGTGAAGTATCCTGCCTCCTGTGCATCAAGGATTCATTATCTCAGCACTAGTGACATTTTAGGCAAGGTGATATTTTTTTAAGTTTATTTATTTATTTTGAGAGAGAGAGAGAGAGAGAGAGAGAGAGAGACAGCGCGAGTGGGGGAGGGGCAGAGAGAGAGAGAGGGAGACAGAGGATCCCAAGCAGGCTCTGCACTGCCAGCGTGGAGTCTGATGCAGGACTCGAACCCACAAAACCGTGAGATGGTGACCTGAGCCAAAACCAAGTGTCGGACGCTTAACCGACTGAGCCACCCAAGCGCCCCGGCAAGGTGACTTTTTATAGTGGGCTGGGGGTGGGGAATCCTGCACACTTAGGATGTGGCTGTTTAGCAGCATCTCTGGCCTCTGTCAAACTCCCCCCATCCAGTTGGCAACCAAAATTATCTCCAGAAATTTCCAAATGTCCCCTGGGGAGCAAAGTCAGATCCACTCCTACAGATGAATGTACGCTGATCTACGATTGCACTCTTGAAAAATATGAGGCTTTGTGAATATCTTCCAAGTCCCGGATTTGGACCAGTTAACCCGCACAAGCCACTGCTGAACCTAAAAAGATAAGTACATCACACAGTTCTGACAACCTGGGTGGACAGACACGAGATTTAGCAGTTATGTGACAATTTCCTTAGTGTGCACTTGCTAGCTGTTGGTGGTGGTTTTAGGACACCTAATTTTCAGCCTTAATTGTCACCAGCCCATATATGATTTGTTCTATTTTTTTCCCATTGTCTTTCCTTTCTTTAAAACTGGATATCCTTAATAATTGCTAAGCCCTGGTTTCAAATCTCTGACCCTTTTACCAGTTTCTTCCCCTAACAAAGAACAGTCTGGCAAATTCACCGAGATTTCCAGTGCCAAAAAGCAGCTGAAACAATTAAGAATTTGAGTTCTGAATTCTTTTTTTTTTTAATTTTTTTTTTAACGTTTATTTATTTTTGAGACAAGGAGAGACAGCATGAATGGGGGAGGGTCAGAGAGAGAGGGAGACACAGAATCTGAAACAGGCTCCAGGCTCTGAGCTGTCAGCACAGAGCCTGACGTGGGGCTCGAACTCACGGAACGCAAGATCATGACCTGAGCCGAAGTCGGAGGCCTAACCGACTGAGCCACCCAGGCGCCCCGAGTTCCTAATTCTATTAGCAGTCCAACACAATGAGTTGAACAACAGCGTCACAAATTAAACTTCTGGAGGATGCATGGACAGTTATAAAGGTAAAAGAAAGCAAATCTTGGTCAAAACAGTTCTGTGAAATGGAAATTATATACTGCCTCCGTGTATACTCAAGAAGCAGCAGAAGGCCTAAGTAAGATGTGACCATTTAGGTCTCTATGGTCTATTCCAAGCGTTAACAAACTTTTTCTGTAAAGGGCCAGGGAGAGTAAATATTTTAGTCTTTGATGATCACAGATACTTGTTGGAGCTACCAAACTCTGTAATTATAGCATCAAAGTAGCCATGCCCTCCTATGCCCTCCACCACACTTTGTGTCCTGTCCACTGTCCAAGATTCGCTACTCTACAATGAATTCGGATGCTGTCCTGAAGAGAGCTCTCACGTGCACAGACACAGTGTCCCATCTCTAGCCTTGGCATATAGTTAGCTTTTGCCAATTATCTTTTTCTATGATGTCAAGGAACGCTTTGGGAAGAAAAGGTCGGTTTTCCATCTTGTCAACACCCCCTTTCTATAATCCTGTCGACTCTTCTCAAGCCCCACTCTTTACTCTCCAAGCCACATGCCAGCCTTCCTGACACCCGTAACTACGTGGCTTGCTCCAAGTGGAAAATAAACTCCAAGCAGCCAGGAAAAAAAAAAAATCTACCCCCAGCCATACAATGCTAAATTAGCCTCACTTCTCACATACTAACCCAATTTTTCCCTACTCTCCAAAACAAATCCAATACTCTGCTCATCCAGGATGTCAATATTAACACCTCAAACCAGCTAAACTTTCCCCCAATGCATTGCAGTGTGCCGACCCCTTTTTGTGTGTTCTTTCAATTAACTGTCCCCGACAGCCCTTAGGAAGCTATACCAGAAAAAAGCCAGGATTTCAACCTTGGCTTGCCTGGCTCTGGAGAACGAGCTCCTAACCACTCCCCCGGGCGTCTCCCAGAGAAGTTGGACTTCTAGAGAGGCACAAACTTATGCTGAGGGTCGAGCCGTCTATAAGAAATTTACTTTCAAGCTTCTCACAATCTAAAAAGAGAAATTGAGTTGTAACCATATGTTCTTTCATCTGGATGATGACTTTATAGCTTAGCTATTTCAGAGTGACATCTGCATTTGTGGTGTTAAGGTCCCCGGCACCAAGGGCTCATCTCCAGTGATAATTTTTCATGGAGTGTGTTTGCAGCTGGAATCTTAACATCCTAGTCTAGGATGCGAAGGTATCCTAGCAGTTTGTAAGAAGTGTTCGCTTTTAAAAGAATTCTACACGCTCTCTCCTTAAGTGTCTAAGTATTCGGCATCCTTGACTGAAGTCCAGAAATCCAAATGTGCAGAGTATTTCTAACTACATTAGAAATATCTCAGTTTTTCTCGGCCTTCCCTGCCTTGCTAACCTCCAGCCTCTTGTTCTCAGTTACGCCTGCAGTAAATGAACATGTTGGCTAAGTGGCTTCCCGCTGGCATGTGCAGTCGCCTACCTGGGGCTAACCAGTCACTTCTCCAGAAGCCCCCGGCCCTCCACTTTGGCTGATGACACATGGCCAGAGTAACCGGCTGCCCTCCTACAGTCTTGGGCTCCCCTTTGACTTCGAGGTCAAGGAGATGCCACTATCCAAGGACAGCTCGACAGTCACAGGAAGTGGTACCAGATAATACAGTCTGGAGGTCGAGAGGAAGAGCCTTTATAAAATTTTTTTTTTTTTCAACGTTTATTTATTTTTGGGACAGAGAGAGACAGAGCATGAACGGGGGAGGGGCAGAGAGAGAGGGAGACACAGAGTCGGAAACAGGCTCCAGGCTCTGAGCCATCAGCCCAGAGCCCGACGCGGGGCTCGAACTCACGGACCGCGAGATCGTGACCTGGCTGAAGTCGGACGCTTAACCGACTGCGCCACCCAGGCGCCCCAGGAAGAGCCTTTAAATAAGACCAAACGGGGTGGGAATCAGCCAAGCAGACAATTCCCCTTCTGTCCTGTCTGCCAGCGTCTGCAAAATTCTTCCATCCCAAGAACTTTGACCTGGATGGTCTCCGACACCCAGGAGGTCGCAACTTTCCAGTCCTAAAAAGGACCCTATCATTATGGGATTTCAGAAGGTGACAGACGAAGTGTATAAAAGGAGTTCTTTCGCATCTTTTATAACTTGTAGGCTGCTACCTACAAGATAGCTTACTAAAAATAATGAGCTGGTTCGGAATTATGTATTTTATAAAGGGAAAAACATTTTAATGAGTAAACAACATGATTCTGTGCCTATCATTTACATACACCTTTACCTGTAAGGAAAGAAATGCTAATTGGGAGAAGACTTCACGGTGGGTAGCAAGGTACATTTTAAATTCCTTGCAAAGAGAAGTACCAGCAAGAACAGGATAATTAATCATAAAATAAAATTTGTACAAAGAGGATTAAAAATACTTAAAAAGCACCCACAGGCAATAAATTAGCTATGTCAATCCTTTGCTGATGGTGAGGTAAATTAGCACAATCTTTCTAGAGGCAGAATTATGCCTACCCTTTGACCTGGAAACATTATTTCCAGGAACTTTCCCCCTAAGGGAATAATTAAGGAAATATGCCAACATAGGGGAAAAAGGTTCTTCCACATAAAAACTGAAACACTCTGAATGTTCCAGGGGATTGATTTAATTCATTATGGCATATCTGTAAACTGGAAATTGCTATCATTAAAAATGATACTGTAGCAGTACGTATACCATAGAAAATGCTATTAGTAAATTATTAAGTTTAAAAAGTAGGTTATTCCTGCTTTTTAATCTGTTTCTACTCCAGTATATATATATTCACTCAACAGATAGGGCCCAGGGGCTCAAGCAAGAAGATTGTGGGCTATACTTGACCTTCCTCACTATTTCTCATTCTCTCTCTCTCTCTCTCTCTCTCACACACACACACACACACACACAAAATTATTGGGAAGAATGTCTGTTTTAATGGAAAACTGTGCATTCTATAGCATACACACCACTAGGGTTATCTGCCTCTGATTCTGTGGGCGCTATTCTACATCTAAATTGTAGATAACTCATAGAAACGCAACATAATTCTAGTCCAGGAAGAGGCATCTGTCCCGTTCAGAATAGGTTCAACCGACTTCCCTCCCCCACTGCCAACAACCCTGATCTCACGCTGCCAGATATAGAAACATGTGGGTCTTCAGGTTACCCTTTAAACTACTCATAATATCCTGCATTATTCCTTCATTTAACTAATGAGTTAAAGCAGAATTTGTAACATGTTCACTCCTCATCTGTATGAGAGTCGTGATATTACCTGTTTTGGAAAGCCATCTTTGAACACAATCCAGCAACCCGAGCCCTGTGTACTTTCCTTCTAGCAAAGCCTGGAGTGTCCTCAGGGCTCTGCTGGGGACCGCCACCCTCACCTAAGTAACCGTCACCCGAGTTCTGAGATTCCCTGCTTCCATTTTGGCTGCATCTCATTCCGTTTCCTACACCTGCTTCTGGGCTGATCTTTAAAACCCTAATCTGACCACATCGATCCGCTGTTTAAAGCATCCTGTGGCTGCCTGTTGCCTGTGGGTAAAAACCAAAGAAAGTCTTAAGACATTCCAGAACATGCAAGAACCAGAGCCTCCCTACCGCGTTGGCCTTATTTTGAGGCTTTCTTCCTTTATACAACCTTCACTTGTCAATATGCAGATATGCATATTTTAGTAAGCACCAAACAAGTAACATGTGACTTAAATAAATTCTCATGGAATCAATATCCGCCACAAATGTTCTCGTCACCAAGGAACCCCTCCGGTTGTCAGTACAAAGCCAGCCGGTGTCGGGGGAACCAACACTGAGAGAGTTATGTGCCCCTTGACTTCCCCCTCCAATTCTTCTCTGTTCTCCAGATCTACCAGGTGGAAGGGAGACGAGGAGTGAGGAAGAGGAAGAGGAAGATGAACAAAAGAACTGTCTGAAGAAGCCATAAGCACTTCAAATCATTTATGTGGCTTTTATTTATTTATTTATTTATTTATTTTATCAATGCATGCTAATACTTATCGGAACCACTAAAAGAAAACTGAAGGATAAGTTTTCCAAACCGGTCTTAAAAGCCGTAATGAAAAGAGAAAGTAAGACAACACAGAAAAGGAGATCAAAAGGAGTAATACGGATAAAATAAAAAGCAGAAGGTGAGATAATGGAAATAAACACAAATACAGCAACCGTATATTTAGCTTTTATTTTTAACTAACCTTTTAGGGAAAAAAGCCAAACTGTTCTAAAGAAATGCTGTGGGCGCCTGGGTGGCTCAGTCGGCTAAGCGTCCGACTTCAGCTCAGATCACGATCCCGCGGTTTGTGGGTTCGAGCCCCAAGTCTGTGCTGTCGTGCAGAGCCAGAGAGACTGCTTCGGATCCTGTAGCCCCCTCTCTCCCTGCCCTTCCCTGCGTGCTCTCTCTCTCTCCTTCGCTCTCAAAAAATTAAATAAAACATTGAAAAAAAAATCTTTTAAAAATGACAGAAAATCTTAGCTGCTGTATGGGCATCACTGGGTGCTGAAATCAATCATTAATTCATTGGACAAATATTTACTGGGCCCCTACCCCTGCCAGGCACTGACTGGGGGTTGCAGCTGTAAACAAACGGGAAAGTAACCACTGCCTTCACCAGGCTTACAGATCATGGATAAGACAACAGGATACATGCACATGTACACATGCGTCTTACAGGACACCGATCACATGTCATAAGGAATTACACACCCGGAAAAGTGGACAGAAATGGCCAGTGGTGAGCATTTTCAGGGGGATAATCAGGGGAATTCTCAGAGAAACTGTCACCTGAACGAACACCTAGAAGGGGCTGGAGGAGAAGAGGGAGTGAACTGAGCAGATACGTTTTGCCCATTTCTCCAGGCCAAAGAAACAAGTGGGTGTTGAGCAGAGACACCCGCAGGCAGAAGGAAGAACAAGGGAGCCAGTGGAAGTCCAGACAATTCCGGGACGGTGGCGGTGAGAGTAGGTCGGACTGTATAGGTCCCGTGATCTTCTGGGAAAGACTTTGGCTTTGTCCCCTGAATGATGAGAAGTGGGACGGGAAGGGATACGACCTGAGGTACGGTAAACAGACTGCAGGGGTCTGACGGCAGAAGCAGGGAAACCACTTCGGGGCTGTCACCCAGTAAGCCATGCAGAAGGGGGTGGGGACCGGGGCCAGGACGGAAGTGAGGAAGGCAGGAGAAGTGGTCAGAATCAGGTCTGGATCTACTTGGAAAGCAGAAACAGCGAGATTCACGGACGGCGCTGGGTGTGGGGACAGGAAGGCAAGAGTCGAGGACGATTCCAAGATTTTTAGTTTGAGCAAGTGGGAGTACGGAGCTCCCCCGACCGAGCTCAACAAGCCTGCAAGGCCACCAGGGTTTGTAGAGACGATGTGGAATTTGATGATGCAGTGAGTTTGTTATGCCTATTCAACATCTAGTCGTATATAAACATTACATTATCAAACATAACGAATAGGAAGTTATGTATACATTGTAGATATGGGCCTTTATAGACAAGATTTTATTCTATTTTTAAATGAAAAATACCATCTTTCCCATAGGGCTGCTCTCAGAACTGAATAAATCGGTGCATTTATTTTTGAAAGAGAGAGCATTAGTGGGGGAGAGGGACAGGGGATCTGAAGAAGCAGGCTCCCGCGCTAATAGCACAAGCCGGATGCAGGGCTTGAACTCACAAACCGCGAGACCATGACCTGAGCTTGGCTCAGTCTGACCCTCAGCCAACTGAGCTACCCAGGTGGCACCCCGAACTAGTGCATTTAAAGTGTTTCCATTGCTTGGGGAGCCCTCTAGAGCAGTCAGTGGCTCACTATATCTAGGTCTGCATGCAAACAAGGACAACACACATTTTGGTTCTTCATTTACTCATTAATTTTGCAATTATTGGAGCGCCTGGGTGGCTCAGTCGGTTGAGCCTCTGACATCGGCTCAGGTCATGATCTCATGGTTTGTGAGTTCGAGCCCTGCGTTGGGCTTTGTGCTGACAGGTCAGAGCCTGGAGTCTCCCTCTTTCTCTGCCCTCTCCTGTTTGCACTCTGTCTCTCTCCCTCTCTCCCAAAAATAAAAAAAATTTGGCAATTATTAACTGAGCATGTACTACATGCTAGGCCCTATCCCACACTGAAGAAACGGCAGTGCACAGAGCACAGTCCACAAAGCATACTTTGTAGTGTGAAGAGACAGATCATTAGGTCTCCCAGCCCACAGCACAATGCCTGGCACGCGGTGATAATGATCACGGACAACGTTTATGGAACAAAGTCATTTGGTAGCACGTACCCACTAAGTATTTGGTGGAGTTAAAAAAGAAATGATCTCATTGTGGCTTCCAAAGCCAGTTCCAGAGCAGTCTTTGAGTGATCGCCAAACCCAAATCACCAACACTAAGTTCCAGTTTCATAGCCTGGTCCTACAGAATCCAACCGCGGCCACCTGGTTAGACCTCACCTCCCACCACTTCCTGCTTCACTCACGACACGCCCCCAAAATGTTACATGCCCTTCTGACAAAGGACAGGAGAACCTGCCACAACTTTCTTCCCCTTGCTGTTCACCTGGCTGCCTCCTTTCAACCTTCAGGTCTTCGGTGAAATGTCTCTGTCACTTACCTATTACTGCAGAAGACTCACAACAGAGCTTAGCAGCTTCAAACGATAACCATGAATCATTCCTTATGGATACAATGGCCGATCTGACCTGGCTTTGTCTGTTCATCATGGATGGTCTCATTCACACACGAGCAGTCAAGTCTCGGATTTTCTTGACTTTGCGAGGGGTGACTCAGCTCTGTACCATGTGGTTCTTGGATTCTCCAAATGGTAGGCTGGGGCTTATTCTCCCAGAGCAAGCAAAAAGTCCAAGAGAACGGGCAGAAAAATGTAAAAGTTTCTCATTTTTAATCCATGTCTTTATCTGGAGATAACAGTAGAGTCACATTCCGTGGCAGCAGATACTACAGAGAAATCCTCTATGTTTCTGATCAGTTTCCCCCAAAGGTAACATCTTGAGAACGTTTAGTACTGTATCACAGCCAGGATGTTGACATTGATACAGTCCAGGCACAGAACATTTCCTTCAAGACGAGGATCTTCATTTTGCTCTTTGATGGCCACACCTACTTCCTTCCTGTACGACCTCCTCCTTAAGCCTCATCTAATCCGCTCGCCATCTCTATCGTGTTGGCATCGCAAGAATGTTCTACAAATTCAGTCATTCAGCGTGTATCCTTTTGGGTTGGGCTTCTTTTACTCCGCATGCTTCTCTGAAGATTCATCTAGGTGGTAATCTTCCACAGTGTTGATGTACCACAGCTGGTTGAGCCATTTAGTCAACGGCTTCCTCTTTTGAGGAAGAGCTGGGTCTTGTTTAGCCTCGGCGTCTTTCTAAGAAAGCTGCTACAAACACACACAGAGTTCTGAGGGAAGGGAAGTCATCATTTCTTTGGGATAAACCTTATCACTCTTTACTCATGTTGACTTCTCTGGCTTATAATTATCTAAAAAAAAAATTCTATGTACATCGAGAACTACACCAGAACAGTGTTATAATTTTGGCTTCAATCATAAAATATGATTTAGGAAACTGAAGAGGGGAAGGAAAGCCTACCATATTCACCCACGTTTGCGTACCGAGTTCCTTCTTCTTACCCAATGTGCCGCCATTCCTTCTCTTATCCTTTCCTCTCTGTTTAGAAATCTTCCTTTAATTATTTTAGAGTAGATATGCTGGTGACAAATTCTTAGTCTCCCTTCATCTGAGAAGGTTTTGTTTCCCCTTCATTCTTGAAGGATACTTCGTAGGTGTCAGTTTCTGAGTTGATGGCTCTTTCTTCAGCATTTGACAAGTGATCGTCCTTGTGCCATATTTCCTGTCAGCCGTGATTTGAGTACTTTTTTGGTCCTACCTTCTTTCTCCTCTCCTGGGCTCAGATGCCACGACTGTTAGATCTTTTGTAATATTTCCACGGGTTCCTGAAACTGTGAATTTTTTTTTCACAGTTGTTCAAACTGGGGACTTCTTATTGTTCTATCTTTCCTCTCTCCCCTCCATAGTGCTGTTGAGCCCATTCAGCAGATATTTTAATTACTGCATCTTCTGTTCTAAAATTTCTACTTGGTTCTCCTCTCTATCTTATTTCTTTTGGGGAAGCTCTTTACTGAAACATTCTATTATTTTGTGTGTGTGTTTCAAGCATGTTTGTAATTACTCATTGGAGAATTTTCATTATGGTTCTTTAAATATCGTTGCCACATAAACCTAGCATGCCTGTCATCTCAGTGTCGACAACTACGCTTTGAAGTCTTCTTCATTCTTGGTACACCACGTACGTGTTGTTGTGGCAATGTGGACGTTTTGGGTGTTTTAAGTTTCTGGATCTGAATTAAACCTTCTATTTTAGCTGGCTTCCTCCAACCCCACTCTGATACGGGAAGGGGTGGGAGGTAGAGTGTGCTTCCTTGTTACTGCTGTAGAAACCCAGCTTCCCTATTTGGGGTTGTTGATGCCTGAGGGGGCCCTTCATTACACTTGGGTCAGTGAGAGTTCTGTGTCCTCACATGATCTTCACGGACACTGCGCCGGGAGTGGTCTCATTACTACTGGACGAAAGTCAAAGTCCTGACTCTCTCACAGGCCTCCACTGACACCACTATGGGGGGGCGGGGGGTACTAATTACCGACGGATGGGGAAGAAGTCCTGGCTCCCGACTTGGCCTTCACAGACACCACCTCATAGAGCCCCATGTTACAGCTGAAGGGGATCGCAATATATGACTTTAAAATACGCCACTTTGGCATAGGATTATTTTGAGCGGAAGGCAAGTGGAAAACAATAGAGACAGGAAAAGCTGTCTGCCCTACCTCTTTCTGCCTAAGAGCAGGGCGTAAATTTCCCTTTAAAGGTGACATAAACCTGTATTTTAAAGATGTTTCTGCGTCTTGTCCCAGGAAGACCAGACGGCACTGAGATGGGTCTGAGATGAGTCAAACCTTACTACACAGCCCTAATCTACTCTACGTTTCCTAGTCACCTCTCCCCAAATTGTTACTCTCTGTTAAAAGGGCATATAAGACTCCAGACTAACCACTTCTTTGGATCTTTACTTTTTCTGCGAAGTCCCCATGCATGTAAAAATAGCAATGACATTGGTATGTCTTTTCTCCCATAAGTTTTTTGTCAGCTTAATTCACAGTTCTCAAGTACCGCACTTAAGAGGGTATAAGAAAAGCTTGTACTCCTCTACCCAGTGTCACAAGGGCTTAAGTCTAGGATCCTTACTTAGCCTTTGCTGACACGGGTTGGCAAGTGGCCACAGTCTATTCCGTGGTGTCTGCCTAACATAGAGTAGTTATTTTCTAAAGGTTTTCTGCATTGCTAGGCTGCTTCATTTTCTGATCCTTTGGCCAGAAAAGATAGGTTTTGCGCTGGGGCATTTTTGCTTCACCTGTACCTACGGGCATTTCTGGGTTACTGGCGAGCTATGCCAGCTCCAAGTCTGGCAAGAAGAAAACCCAGGAAACTCATCGCGGTGCTGCTCCCGCGTCCTGAGGTCCCAGCCTGTCTGGCTTTCTCCATCTTTCAGGTCCTTAGGTTTGATTGACATGTAATGTCCAGGGGTTTTAGCAGGAGAAGAGGAAAAGGCATGTGTGTTCGCCTGTCCCAGAGCAGAAGGTAAATGCTTTTTACAGCCTCTGTATAAAATGCTTTAAATAAGCCTCTGCTCATGTCGAGTTTGCTAATATTTCATCTCACGTGGTCAAAGAGGACAGACGGGACAATAAAGGTTCAGAGTAAAGGTCAGGGGAACAACTGAGACCATCGGTGCACACACAATCGACCAGAACATCACCTCCTCAGAGCCACCTTCCCACCACCCAAATCTACAGCACGCTCCCCCCCCCCCGCCCCGTCCCCCGCGCACGCTCACTTCAAATCAGTATCTGAAATAATCCCCCTCATTGATCTGTCTGCATATTTACGGTCTGCCTTCCTCCCTGGAATGTAAGAAAAAAAATCATATTTTATATTAATTACTTTGAATCCTCAGGGCCTAGAGGAGCATTGGGTTCTCATTTCTTTATTTTGAATGACTGAGTGAATAAATGAATGGAACTCAAAGAGATTTCCAGAATTTCATAATGGACCTGACATTTCCAGACAAGCCTTAACATCTATATGCAAGAGACCGATAAAAAAAAAAAAAAGCCCAAGTTATTTAGCATACAAACATGAAAACGATATCGAGAGGCAGTCTTTTGAAAGAAACAATGACAAAATCATATTTTTTCCTTAAAGTGTGCATTCCATGTATTCCTTGTATGCCATGGAGAAAGACTCTAGTGGTTATCTGTCACACCAGTGTTCTCAAACATCAAGGGTTTTGTCCTAAAACCACAGAACCCCAAGACTGTTCTATTTCCCTTATAGACTAAAGCAAATACATTCCTATAATTAGAAACAGGCTCTAACCAAACTGGAAAAAGATCTATCCACTATGGAAAAAAAAAAAAAAAAAGTAGGGGTTTTCACTAAAAAATGCCTATTATGAAGTGAAGTTACTGTAATGATTTTCAGAAGGAAACATTTCGGCAACACTCACTCCTCCACATTATTGGGACAACAGTGAGTAGAAGTCATTCTGTGAGAGGGCTGAGTACAGAAAATTAGAGTGTCACGCTCAAAGAAAGGAAGGGAAATGAATTCCATGGTTGAGAAGGCACTCTTAAAAACAACAACAACAACAACAAAAAAACCCACAAGGAACAGATGTTGCCAGAAAAGGGCAGAATGGTGAGGAGTGATAGTCATGTGGTAAAAAATTCTGAGCCTAGAATTCAAGAGAAGGAACCCTCGGTGGCCAGGGAGAAATTGGTTATAGATTTTCATGGGCAATTTACAACAAAAAAACAGAGTTTCAAAACTATTCTTGATGTGAAACTGACAGCATCTGCAAAGTTGGTTGGTTTGACTGGGTTTTTGTTTTTGAGTTTTGGTGTTGGTTTTTTGGGGGGTTTTTTTGTTTGTTTGTTTTTTTGGTTTTGGTTTTGGTTTGGTTTACGCATGAGTGGTATTAAACACTGCCAACACATTATCTGTGACACATTATCCCCCTCAACTTCGATGAGTGCTGGCTTCATGTAGGGCACCTAATTATTTTACAAGAACTTTATCGTGTGTCATTCACACTGTGTGAGCTACGACCTACTAACGTTCCCTTTATATGGGTGAAAACTATAAGTCTCAGAGACTTAATATTAATATTAATATATTATGTGACATACTAAGACTTCCTTTTATTATGGAGTCAACACTTGAAATCAGGTCTCTCCGCCTCTCAGACCATGATCTACACTCTGACCTCAAATCCACAACATCTGAACAAAACAAAAATTCAGAACCGTCCATTTTTTATAACTGGTAGTCCCACCATACCGGCCATTTTCTTTGTGGAGTCATTCTTCAGGGAATGAAGTTACTCTTGACAATAATGTAACACTTAACTAAGTCATTATCAGAATAGCAAAAACTGAGATGATTACCAAAGAAGTCGTTATATGTAATGCAGTTGCTGTCCAAACACCATGCTGCTTGAAAACAGCATCGGAGGGACTTACTGTCTCTAAAATTATAAAACTCAATAAAAAATATAATTTACGTCTTTTGGGGTGCTTGGGTGGCTCAGTCAGTCGAGCATCCAACTCTTGATTTTAGCTCGGGTGTTGATTCCGTGGTTGTAGGACTGACCCCCCTTGTCAGGCTCCACACTGAGTGTGGAGCCTGCTTAAGATTCTCTCTCTCTCTCTCTCTCTCTCTCTCTCTCTCTCTCTGCCTTTTCCCCAAGCTTGCACACGAACACTCTCCTTCTCTCTCAGAAAAAAAAAAATTATATATATACATACACACACACACACACATACAATTTTCAATTTTCATCTTTTAATTTTGACCTTTCTTCAGAAAAAATAACAATTTATCTTGAGAAATAAATCTAATAAATAATGATCAAAAATAAAAATATTGTTGGTTATATCACAAATTTAATATGAAGAGAGGTACAACTGAAGCTGTAAAAATAGAAAGCCTGGTATAAATCAAGGTTAATAAAAATACCATCAGCTTGACTTTGAGCAAATACCCTTTTGAGCTTAAGGGTTTCCATCTGTTAAACAGTGATACTAGCACTTACTGAACAGGTTTGTGTAAGTTCAATAAACATTATTATTATTTTGCTCTTTATATATGTTCTTTTCCCAATTTTGTGTTTTATTATTTTATTACCACCATTCATATTAATTTAATTGTAACAGGTTAGAAAAAGATGTTTAAATCTCTGATTATTACAATTCTGTGAAATGGCCTTTTACTATATATCACCCAGATTTTAAAAAGTGTCTATATCTGGGGGCACATGAGTGGCTCAATCAGCTAAGTATCTGACTCTCAGTTTAGGCTCAGGTCATGATCTCGCCATTTCTGTGGGTTCGAGCCCCACACAGGGCTCTGTGCTGACAGCATGGAGCCTGCTTGGGATTCTCTCTCTCTGCTCCTATCCCCACCCACTGCTCATATTCTCTCTCTCTCTCTGTCTCTCTCCCCCTCAAAATAAATAAATAAAGTGTAAAATATCTATATCTATATCTATATCTATATCTATATCTATATCTATATCTATATCTAAATGACAGAAGACTGTAGATGATAATCAAGAGTCCAGTACGGTTAGATCAGTGGTTCTCAACCGGGGACAAGAGATTGCCCTCCAGGGGACACTTGACAACGTCTGGGACATACTTACTTGTCACACCTGGGGAGGTGTTACCAGTATCTTGTGGGCAGAGGCTGTTAAACATCCTCCAGTGCATAGGATAGGTCCCTATGACAAATAATTATCTCACCCAACATGTCAACAGTGTCCAAGTTGAGAAAAAGATGACATCAGCTAAAGAAAAGCATTCTCAAAACTGAAGCCTGTATCCCAGATTTAAGAGGATGAATTGATCAAAATCAGGTCTGTTTGATAAGGCAACATACATACCCAAAGAATTTTAAAATGCAGTGAAAACAAGTTATTTGTCACGTTGGAAACCAAGCATCACAATGACCAAACATTCCTGCTGTTCGTGTGATAGGATACTTTGGAGTCAGGTAGACACAGATCCCAACAAGCTGAGACGTGCCCTTAGTCCCAGGACGAGACATTCAAAAACTTCCAAGTATTTTCTAAGTCAGGTGGCAGCAATTAGTTCTGGAAATTGAGAAAATGTCACCCAGACTTCAGTCCCCCAAGTCTGCTGGCATTTTGCCTAAATGTGAGCCTGGCTAGAAAAGTCACCGGCAACTGCGATAAGGAAAACAACAGAAAAGAGTGGCACAGTCAGGATTAATCAGCAGGAAAAGCAACACAACTGAGGCTGTGGACAGCAACGGTCCCGGCACCGAAGTCTCAAGGGAGCACATGATGTTGACGTTTTCTGCCAGGAGAGGTATATCCCCACCACCAGGCTCCCTTCTTTGCTGGAACCGTCCCCCCTTCTTTCTCACACCTGGTGTCAAGCCTCCATGGGGAACAAGGTTCCCATTTCACACCCTTCAAACTGGCTTATCTGCCCTAGGTCACGTCACCTCCTCTAGGAAACCTTCGTCACACCCAGGCCAATATCCACACAGACCACACACAGAAGCATGTATGACAGAAGTCAGGAGCGCAGCCTCCAACACCAACTTGCCTAGGCTCCGATGTTGATTCCAAAATGTACACACTGTGTGGCCTGGGGCAAGTGATCAACCTCTCTGAACTTCATGCAGTAACTATAATAGTACCTCCCTCATTGGGCTTTTAAGATGACATTTAAAGCATCTCGGGACAATGCCTGGCACATAATGAACCTTTATTAAGTGACAGGCACTCTTATTAGAATGCGACCTCCAAGCATTAAACATTTTTTTTTAAAAAGGGAGTGGGAGGCGCCTGGGTGGCTCAGTCGGTTAACCATCGGACTTCAGCTCAGATCATGATCTCACAGTGACCAAGGTCGAGCCCCACGTTGGGCTCTGTGCTGAAGGCTCAGAGCCTGGAGCCTGCTTCGGATTCTATGTCTCCCTCTCTCTGCCCCTCCCCTGCTCGCACTCTGTCTCTCTCAAAAATAAATAAGTATTAAAAACAAAGTTTTTAGACAAAAAAAAGAAGGCAACCTCCACTAGCAGAAAGTAAATTTGTCTATGTTCATTGTTTTCTCCTCAGTTCCAGCGCAATGCTTGCCACATTGAAGGGACTCAGTAAGTAACTGCTGAATAAATGAATTGTCAGAGGCTAGGCCCAAAGCACCTTGACTTGCCATGATACTGAACGGTAGTTTTTTTTAATTTTAGAGAGACAGAGAGAGAAAGAGAGCAGGAATAGGGGAGAGGGGCAGAGATGGGAGAGAGAAGGAGAGAGAGAGAGAGAGAGAGAGAGAGAGAGAGGGAGAGAGAGAATCCCAAGCTGGGTGTGGAGCCTGATGCCCTGACACAGGGCTCTATCCCACCACAATGGGATCATGACCTGAGCCGAAATCAAGAGTCAGATGCTCAATCAACTGAGCCCCCCAGGCAACCCCTGAAAGGTAATTTTTTTAAAAATTCTCTCTTCTAGACTATAAGTTCTATAAAGGGCAGTGCCTACTTTATGCATCACTCAAATTCCTGAATCATGGTGAGCACACAAGAAAACAGTTCCCCAACGGAATAAAGAAAGAAATGAATGCCTAACAAATAAATACGACTGTCAGTAGAGCCAGTAGCTTTCATATAAATTCCTCCTTTTTGCTTTCTTGGAAACTTGTCTCTACAAAGTTTGGTAGAAATGCCTTTGCCTTTACGAAGAATAGGAAGAAAATGAGAGCTTCGGCACTAAAAGCTAATTGGAACCAATTTCCCCAAGACTTTGTCTCCAACAGTGACATGTAGAGGCAAGGGCTCAACTCTCATCTCCCTTGTATTCTAGACCAAAGAGAAGCTGTGTAGGAAGCTGTTGAATATTACAAGACCGTGGAAAGGCATTCCCACTCTGGATCATTAAGAAATGAAGCAGAGTTGGCAACTTCTCTCTCTTATTTTATTAGTCTATCCTTAGGTGTCCTATCTGTAGCAGACAGGACTCCAACTCACCCAAAATTTAAAGCTCCCCTGGCCTATCACGTAGCTTCTGTGGCAAGTTTCAGTTTTCTAAAGCTCTGAGGTCCAAAGATAGGACTAAAGTTGACTCACGACCCATCTGAATGAGAGTTCTAAGATCCAAAGTAATGCTGTTGCAATATCATGAGATGAACAAAAATGAAACACTAACATAAAAACCCATAGCCCCATTCCATATACTTAATAACGGTGGTAACGTAGTACAGACTTGATGAGCTATGAGTCAATTCTCCATAAAATGAAAACAAACCAATCACTGAGGAAAGTCACAACCATCCTTTATACCAGATCCAGATGGAAATGTTTCCTCAGGGTCTTCCTAACAGATGGAAATGCAATGAGGTCAACTTCCATGAAGGTAATTTGGCAAGATATTCCCCCAAAAGGTACATATCCTTTGACCCAGCAATTCCACTTGTAGAAATTGAGCTTACTGGGGTGCCTGGGTGGCGCAGTCGGTTAAGCGTCCGACTTCAGCCAGGTCACGATCTCGCAGTCCGGGAGTTCGAGCCCCGCGTCTGGCTCTGGGCTGATGGCTCAGAGCCTGGAGCCTGTTTCCGATTCTGTGTCTCCCTCTCTCTCTGCCCCTCCCCCGTTCATGCTCTGTCTCACTCTGTCCCAAAAATAAATAAACGTTGGAAAAAAAAAAACAAAGAAATTGAGCTTACCTTTAAACTGTTATATGTGTGAAACACTCGGTGTGCAAGAGTGTTCAAGTAGCATTATTCGGGATAGCATAGGATTGGAAACAACTAGAATACCCATCATCAGGGCACCGGTAAGCAAAACAAGGATGTTACAGACGACCACACAGTTGCGAAGAAGACCGTGGCCACCCTGAATCTGTCTGATTCACCCTGAATCAAGACAGAATGCTAGGTGAAAAAGCAAAGTCAATGCCCAGAAGAAATTAAAACATATGTCTACACGAGAGCTTGCACGCAAATGTTCACAAATAGCCCAAAGGTAGAAACGACATGAATGTCCGTCAACTGATAAACAAAAGGTGGTCTAGCCATACGGTGGAATATTATTCGGCCGTCAAAAGGAATAACGTTTCTACAACGTGAATGAAAGTTGAAAACATTATAGTAAGTTAGAAGAATCCCGACGCAAAAGATCACATACTGTATGATTCCACTTCCATGAAATGTCCCAGAGAAGCAAATCCGTAGACACAGAAAGCAGATTCATGGTTGCAAGGGGACTGAGGAGAAGGGAAAATTGGGGTGACTGGTAATGGGTACGAGATTTCTTTCTGGACCATACAGAGGAGTATACCCAGCAGAGGCTGCAGATGCCATTGTAACGCATGGTTCTATAAAAGGAAGGGACCTGACAGCTTCTTGGGACAACCAGGTATTTGTAAATGGAAAGAAGTTTCACGAAATTCTTAAAAAAATTTTTTAATGTTTACTCATTTTTGAGAGAGAGACACAGTGTGAATGGGGGAGGGGCAGAGAGAGAGGGAGACACAGAATCTGAAGCAGACTCCAGGGTCTGAGCTGTCAGCACAGAGCCCAACGTGGGGCTTGAACCCATGAACCGGGAGATCCTGACCTGAGCTAAAGTCACACGCTTAACTGACTGAGCCACCCAGGTGCCCCAGAAGTTTCATGAAATTCTAAGCATAGGAATATACACTTAAAATGTATCTTCACTTGCCAAACCATAAAACACCTGTTAAAATAAAATAAAAACTTTGAAAGCCGTCGTTCCCAGAGAGAAGGCAAATTCAGAAACACTGCTCCTCAAGTTTGCCACTGGACTTTGAATTACAGCTGCCAAAGTAAAATACGTCTATATCGTCCAGAGACCAAATCCGCGTTTTTAGGCACCTTGCTCAAACTGTCCATTTTGCAGAGAAATATTAACGACAGAAAGCCTCTAGACTGCCCTTTCTGCTCCAAGAACAATTATGTCAGCATCCTTATCAGACCTGTACAGAAACCACAAGGGTTTTGAATCGCTCTGCGGCAGGATGAAAGGTCAGGCAAACTGTGCCTTAATAAAATCTCATTATTTCACAGGTATTACCTGTTTGCGGTAAGCAACTGACTTTAAAACGTCTCTCCCTCTGAATAAGGAACTGTACCGGTCTTTCACACTGGTGTTTAGAAAGAAAGAAAGGCCGCTCTCTGCACCAGGCGGCTGTCCTGTCTTCTCGGAGTTCAGACCGAGCGTGCGTACGAGGAGATACCTATTATTGGAAGATGGAACCGCTCCAGGTATTTCTGAAATAACACAGTCTAATTTAATTACATGGCTCGAGGAGGCATGCGACAATTGGACATCTTTTCTTGTGTTTTCAAGTTTTTCTTTTTTTTTTTTTTTTAACCAACTGTGCTTGGTTTCTGCCAAATACTCACTTGGTTTATAACTAGGAGTCGACAGCAAGAAAGTTCATTCCTGAGGAGACAATCATTATTTCTAATGTGCTTAATAATACCCAGGTTGTCAAGCCCCACATTTTCTTTCACTTTCCAGCAGCACCCTTGGCAGCCGGCTCTGGATCAAAGGGAACAAATCCATTTCTCTCCTGAATATTCACCAGTCAGAACTCCGTGAATCCTGGTGCCAGACTGTCGGGGTCCCAGCTCTGGGGCCTCGCCCCTCACCATGCAGAGAAAGGACATCCCTCCGACGGAAGCAAAAATGCCCTTGAAACAGCATGGCTTTATCCAATACCATCAACAGAAGAAGGAGAAAACTGTCGAGCCGGCCATTCTGAAACCTGACCTCATCAAACCTAGAGGGGAGGAATGAAGAGCCATGGTCAAAAGACTCCTGGTGGCTTTTGTGCAGACTTCTTGGGCAGAGATCAATGAGAGAAGGGGAGGCTTGAATCAGGAGAGGCAGCCAGGTTTCCAGTAAAACTCAGAACAAGTGGTTAGAACAGAAAGGAAACGACGTAGCCTGCAGCCGGGAACCAGCGCCCCCAAATCCCACACTGTGGCGCACACATTTAGAATTTCTTAAAAAGCAATTAATTTCTTAGTGTTTAGCCCCGCATCTGCAGGCAAATCTTCGAAACAAACTGACCCGCCAAATGGGAAGCATGAGAAGACCTGAACGCAACTTCTAACAAAGCCCTCTATGATCTCACTAAAGATGAAAGGGTTGCCCAAATTATTATAATAATAAATTTTAAGCTGTAAAAATAGGCAGCATGAGTTTCAAGTGGTTTAATTTCAAATGTGTAACAATGGCCAATATTTAATGAGAGCCTCGGCTCTGGGTTTCTGCAGAAACGGAGCCTATTTAACTCTGTCAACGAGGGTACTCTGATCAGTGTCTCCACCTTAATAACGAAGAAACTCCCAAAAGGTTACGTAACAGGTACTGATACCTCAAAACCAGAGCTGCATCTAGATTTTTCTTTATTCCACCCCCACCTCACACTCAGAAACGTGTCCCACAATTATTACAAGCCCTGAAGAAATAAACTAATAAAAACTGACCAAAATATGGGTTACCTACTCGTTGGGGCACTTCAATGAATATTTTCTCTGATCGTCACTGCTCCCTGCATAAATGTGTTCAAAGGATGCACGAGAATGAAATAAGAATTTTTTTAAAAAATGTTTAACCTTTATTTATTTGAGAGAGAGAGAGAGAGAGAGAGAGAGAGACACACAGTGTGTGAGCAGGGGAGGATCAGAGAGAGAGGGAGACACAGAATCGGAAGCAGGCTCCAGGCTCTGAGCTGTCAGCACAGAGCCCGACGCGGGGCTCGGACTCACAAACTGTGAGATCATGACCTGAGCCGAAGTGGGACACTCAACCGACTGAGGCACCCAGGCGTCCCTGAAATAAGAATTTTAATGCTTGAGTCCAAAAACAGTAATTTGGGTCCATTCCGTGAAACTCCCTATGTCCAGGTAATATTCCTTTGTGCCCCACAGTCAACCAGAAGACTAAAGATTTTTCCAACCAACTGAGAGGAACAGGCATCTCCCTTCCACTGTCGGAGCTCAGGAGTTTGTTAGTCAGTCCCCCACCCTTGGAGAAAACGCCTCCTTTCAGGGCAAGGACATTCATAATTAGACCCACTATAAATAACCCCGGGAGTTCAGAGCAGCGCCACTTGGAATATTTAACACAACAGTGTGGCCGCGCTCTCTCACCAGACGGTGACCATCTCCCACTCATGAACATCCTCGAATAATGTTCTTCTCCAAAGAGCTGTCCGCTGGCTGAAAGCAAACTACAACCGGGAACCACAAATGAAAAGCTACAAAAACCCAACCTTTTTCGTGTTCTTGTGAAGGTCTGGTTTTTAATCTGATAGAGATGAATGTCAGCTACAAGCGAGAGCATGCTAAGTATCTTAATAAAAATTAAGTTATGAAGAAAGATAAAGTAAGGCAGCAGAGGAGACATAGCAAAACCCCAAGAAATGATGTGAATTTGCTTTCAGAATCGCCGAAAGCTGAGTTTGAAACTCTCACCCTCCTTCCACCGTGTGGTCTTGGGCATATAAATTCCCCAGCTCGTCTGCATCTCAGTTTTCCCCAGTGAATCATGAAGAAAATGCAACCAACACTGTCCTCGCTGCTCCCTAGCAGTTACGAGAGGAGGGAAACATACAACAATCTGTTTCAATATCTGTCACCAGAATAGATATACATAAAATCAGGTCATTCGAGGAGAGTATGTGGTCAGAGAAGAAAAGTCTGGGGTTTCTGGGAGCTATAGGGGTTTCAAGGGCAAGCCCTGTTAATTTCCACTGCATCCAAATGAGGACATTTATCAGCAAATATCTGCTTAATGTTGGTAAGTGGACCAGACCGATATGTGAGGACAAATGGACAAAACCCTATCTTTACCTACAGCACAGCTACTCCCTCACTTCTTGCTTCAGCATTCATGCCCTGCCTCTCCTCTAGTCCCAGACTTCCTTATACAACCTTTTCTCCTCCCTTCCCACAACTTATGTTCCTCCCCTCAGCCCTCCTTACAATGGGAAGGCATTGAACTTGGTTTGATCTAAGCAGTGCAGGGGGCATGCTTGGGTATTTTCCTTCGTTAGAAAACATTTACCGAGCACCGATCACGGGCCGGGCACGTTTCTTTTGCTTTTCGAGGCTTATTAGGGTTGCACTAACCAAGGTACTTCGGCTTACAACAAATGGAAAGCCCATTCAACCTTGCCTAAGAAAAGAGGGATTATTTTCAGGAGACAGGAGGAACTCAGAGAACTCGCTAAGTTAAAGAAATAAAAGAGTGTCGCAAAGGACTGACACTCAACCTAGAAAGCTCTTCAGAAAACCTCTTGTCTTCCCTCTCATGGTTCTGACTCTCATGGAGCACGAGTTTACTCATCTCTGCCTTGATCTGTGATCTTCCTCCATTAACTACTGACTGTTAATTATCATTCAATTTAATTCAATTAAGTAACTCATTCGACGTGTTTACTGAGTAATGACTGAGTGTGTGGTGCATCAGGCACTGTTCTGGGTGACGACTAGGACCAGAAACAAAACTGGGAAAAGTCACCTGCTGCTGCGGAGTTTCATTCCAGCAGACGTAGACCATCAACACCCAAGTGCAAGATGAAGTAGGCTGGCGGGTGTGGCACAAGAAACAGAGATTTCATTTTTGTCCCCAGTTCTTGGCACAGAGCTTTCAGAAGCCTTGGAAATTCCCGAGTTTTAGGAGCCTCTTCTATTATCCATAAGCAGCTCCTAAATTTATGCTAAAGAGGTGGCTCTTGATGGGTCAGAGGAAGCAACCACGTGGAACGCCGTGCTTGGAAGGCTGTGCTTGGAACCCTCTCTCTCCACCTCTGGGGGCGGGGGTGGGTTCAATCACGAACGGCCAACGGTTTAATCAACCATGCGTACATAACGAATGTTCCCTAGGCACCCCTGAAGGACAGGGTTTGGGAAGCTTTGGGGTTGGTCAACACATCAAGGTGCTGGGAGTGTGGCGGGCTCAGAGAGCACAGGGAATTTCCACACATTCCGTGTTCTCGGTATCTCTTCAATTTGGCTGTTCTGGAGTTACATCTTTTACAATAATCTGGTAAATGCAAGCAAAGTGCTTCTCTGAGTTCTCTGAGCTGTTCTAGCAAATTACTAGCCCTGTAGAGGGGGCTGGGAGAGCCCCAAATTCGTAGTCAGCAGGCAGAAGTGTGGGTAGCCCGAGCATCCCATCTGCAGTTGGCACGTGCGGTCGGTTGGTCTTGTTGGGTAGAGCCCTTGCTTAGCCCGTGGGGTCTGTGCTAACTCCAGGAGTCAGCATCAGAATTGAAAGGGATTGAATACCCCACTGGTGTTGGAAAATTGGAGAACCAGTATGGAAAAACACGTGGGCCAGGAAATGGAGCATGAGGCCAATGGGAGAAGACACATGCTACTTCAGAGGGTGCTCACAGGGCTCTCTGCCAGGAGTCACTCAACCAGGGGGCCAGACGATGTAAGGGAGCAGGCGGAGGCATATACAGAGAAAGAACATTCCAAGTGGACAGGCAGTGCAAAGGTCCCGAGGCAGTGTGCCCGCCTGCCATAATTAAGGAAAAGTAATGCTGCTCGTGCAGCGAATGGACCAGTGGTAGAGGAAACCAGAGAAGGAGCCAAAGCCACGATTATGTGCAACTTCAGAGGCCAGAGATGGACTCTGGATGATGTTCTTCGTAAGATTTGGGGCTGGTGGAATTTTGAGCAGAGTCGTGGCATGCTCTGACTTTCAGTCTCAAATGTCATCTCAACTAAGGAAGCAAGCAAGGATAGAAGCAAGAAAGCAAGGTAGGAAGCTGCTGTCCTTGCCCAGGTGATAATATATGGAGTTCTGACCTACACGGTAACAGTGAGGGTGCTAAGAACTAAATCCTAGATATAGTTTGAACATAGAGCTAATAGAATTTGCTAAGGAGGGACTAATGAAATGTGGGAGGAAGGCAGGAGTCAGGGATGACTTCAAGTCCACGGTCCAAGCAACTGGAAGGATGGAGGTACAGCTGACTGAGAAGGACACACGAGGGGCATATCTGGGGAGCGAGGCCAGGAGTTTGACTGAGATGTCTTGGTCCAACGGCCCGGAAGAGGAGGGACCCAATGGCTTGAGCACTGCTACAAGAGTGTGATGTTCAGCAGAAGCTGTAGGTCAAGGAGCATCAGGAGGCACTTCGTAGCGCACCACGAACACTAGGACACACGTGATTCTCAAAGGCAAACGTGTCAAAAGAAAAAACCCACCAGAATTCTCTCTCTTAACAATTTGAAGTCGGGTGTTAACTAAAAGCCTACAAGTCAGATTTGCCACAGATAATATGCAATTTCCAATGCGTCACATCGCCCTGAAGCCAAAACAAGTATTAATTCAAAGATAAAATCGGACAAATTGGTTATTTCACAGCATACCGCCAAATTCACAAATAGTCACTGGATGCATCATTCACTCTCAAATGAACTGGTACAGCATCATGTTTCAACAAGCATTTCTCTTTCCTAACTGAACCTCCAGAGGACGGTGTTACAGACTTCACGGTATGTGTTCAAAATACAAGCTAGGTGGGGCGCCGAGGGGCCTCAGTTGGTTAAGTATCTGACTTCGGCTCAGGTCATGATCTCGCGGCCCGTGAGTTCGAGCCCCGCGTCGGGCTCTGTGCTGACAGCTCGAAGACCGGAGCCTGCTTCGGATTCTGTGTCCCTCTCTCGCTCTGCCCTTCCCCTGCTCGTGCTCTAAGAATAAATGAAACATTAAAAAAAAAAAAAATGCAAGCTAGTCATTTGAAAAAAACTGACTGCAAGTCCTAATTCCACTTCAAACTTAGACCTAAATGAAGAATGCGTTTCTGCCTTTCAGTAGATACTATAGCAATCTTGTCATCCCTCATCATTTCTGGTGTGGGCACTGCTCACTTTTGTGTCTCTGTAGAGGAGAATAAATAATTTAGTCATTTCCCGATGGTTCTTAATGTTAAAGGGAGTAACAGTAACGGGATAAAGATTATAATTGACAGATAAGAGCAAAACAAGTGTAATGCTAATTAAACAGTATTTATGTACTAGCATTTACTCTGGGACAAATGCTGAACACTTAATACGTACTACATCTCTTTTAATCTTCATACAAGAGAATGCCGTTCAAGTCACCCGAGGGCAATAAACACAGAGAATGAGGCACAGTACGTGTTACAAGTCCATCAAGTCAACACTGAAGTCGGACGTGTGCGAATTCCTACCGAGGTGCACTTGGACTTGTTAATTAATGCCAATACACCTCGTTTTCCTTCCCTTCCATTAAAACAAATGAGATTAGAAGTGTCCCTGCCATAGGGGGTCACAGAGAACACTATAAGGTGATGCGTGTAGAGTGCGCAGCATGGTACCCGCCAAAAAACAATGACAGTGAGTCATTACCGTCAACATCATCATGTTGCCATCCCAACCAGCACCTTTACTATAATCAGTCCTATAAGGGAAAAGGCTAGTCCCATACCCGTTGCACCAAGAGGGAAACCAAAGCTCACAGCTGTTAAATAAATCACCACCCAAAGCCACACAGCTTGTGAATGTCAAAGCCAGGATTTACTTCAAAGACTCATTCAAAGTCAAGGTGTGTGAATGACTCCAGCATGCGTGGAGGTTAGGCTGCTTTGGTATCACATGTTGCCAAAATCATGATGCTTCTCATTTGTTTCAGAATTTAAACCTGGTATGGCATTACTTTGTTTCACGGAACTTCTACAAGATCGCACTTGATCCTTGTAAGAATCCACAGCTATGCCCATTATTCAGGTGAAGAAACAGAGGCCGAGTTAACCCAAGTGGGCTAACCAAATGCTAATGAAACCGTGACTGGAGACACAGAAGGGGTTACCACTCAAATCTCTCAAACTCAGTGGTTTAACATCGCGCAATGCATGGGAAGTCACATTGGAATCATGTCAGCCTGCTAATTCTTTAGGAATTTCGCAACGTATATTTTCAAATTCTCAAACAGAACAACTGGGAAAAATATTATAAAATAAAAAATATGAATCCTGATATATCTTGTATTTAAACGTGAACGCATGGCTTTCAAGAAACTTGGTAATATGAGGAATTTTGAGCATGGGAACAGTTTGTAAAAACAGAACCGCTTCTGTGAAAAACCTGTTTTAAATTCAGTGTTGCAGAATTTAATGCAAAGATGTTAAAGACTTAATTGCTGGTTCAGAAGTGGGTCCCCCTACTCTGTAAATTCTTTGAGGGCAGGAACTAAATCTAACTTCTGTGTTTCCCAGTCCAGCAAAAATTTGTATCTTTTGTATCGTGATACTGCGACACAATAAGAAATAAATATTGGGTCTTCGTCCCTATTTCCTAATACATACTTCTTAAAACCCTTCCTGAGTGAAAGAGGTAAGGAGCATCTTTTGTTATTTATATTATGTCCCTTTCAACCCACCTTAGTGTAGCCTAATGAGATGACTCCTTAGGTTGGGAGAAATCAGGTTGGTTTCTCTGGAAACCACGCTAATCGCTCCGTGATTAGAGTTGGAATTTCAGCCCCGTCCCCTCATGTCCAGGGTGGGGAGAGAGGCTGGGGATCGAGACAGTCACCAATGACCAATGTTGACCAATGTTAACCAATAATGCCTGTGTATGGAGACCCCCACAAACCCTCGAAACAATGGGATTCCAGGAAGCTCCAGCTTGTGGATGCACCCATGTCCCAGAAGGGTTGCACACCTCAAACCCACGGGCACAGAGGCTCCTGGACTCAGGACCCATCAGGACGTTGCCCTATGTACCTTTTCATCTGGGTGTTCATTTATATTCTTCATAATAAACCAGTAACAGAATAAAGTGCTTCCCTGAGTTCCATGAGCCGTGTTAGCAAATGATCAAACCGTGTTAGCAAATGGGGGTTCATGGGAACCCCCAATTTGAGGTCAAATTAGACAAAATTGTGGGTAACGTTGGGGACCCACTAGTACGATTGGCATCTAAAGTGGGAGGCAGTCTTGTGCGTGAGCTCTTAACCTGGATGATCTGCACAAACTCTGGGTAGTTAGTGTCAGAACTGAACTGAATTCTAGGAAACCAGCTGGTGTCCAGAGGGTTGGAGAACTGGCCGGTGTGGGGAAACCACACACGCATTAGTTGTCAGAAGTGCTCTGTGAGTAGAAACTGATCATAGTCAGGAGTAAGTGTCTACTTAGTAATCGAATGAATGAATACCTGCGTTACATGTTTCCTCACTCGCTGCTAGGCTAGATCTCGGGTCAGTGTAGAGCACAGACCTGGGGTCAAACCATCTCGGTTGGGTTCCCTTCTCTATCACTTGGAGGGACCTGAGTTTTGTGAGACTAAAGCTCTTCGCACAAGACCCTAGACGGAGAAGACAGAGCTCAGGCACCATAGCACACTCTACCAGACCCAAAGAAGACAACAGAATGTCCCTAAAGTTACAGTATTTCTAAAGGGTTAAATTTAAATTACTTTCTTCTCTCACTTATGTCTTCCCATCTGCTCTAAAAGCCTCTTTAAATAAAGCAGGGCTATATATACATATACGCATACTGTCTCTCCTATGAGCCAATCATTTAAACAACACTGCTCAGTTCTTTTTAGACTGAATTAGAACCCTAATTTGAATAAAATCAACCCCCACCTCATACTCAAATTTGTGAGTTTTTTTTCTTACAGTAATTAAATATGTATCTGTAGCTGACAATGGGTTCTCCACATGCATATTTAAACAGAGCTTCTCTCTCCACTATAACAGGGTTATATAACCAGACACACTTCTGCCCACTTAAGGAATTACACGCAGGGAAAGGAGAATGTGGGAGATGGATTTCGAGACGCTGTCTATCTTTAGCCTAAGGGGGCATGACACATTGCAAGTGAACGTTTTACTATCATACACACCTTTCTTTTTTGCTTCCCTGTCCACTTTAAGGGTCAGAAGTAACTAGAGCTGGAAACAGAAGGGTTGTGTCAAGGATGGCTGTGGGCTGTTGCACTACCCAATTACTGCAGCACCACGGGATTGCATAAAAGCATACTCTAGACATTTATGCCATCACCTGACACGGCTGGCTCATTGCCAGCAATCTGACCTCTCGGTATTCCTAGCATGCATTTCTGGGTAGCTAGCATCTCCTCAGGAGGCACGGAACCCACCGTGGCATGCTCCCTTTGGTGGAACTGCGACTCTTTTCATTGGCAACCGATAGAAGGAATGATTTGTCTACTTGGCACATGAGTTAACTTCCTGAAGTGGATTAAAAGTAGAGAGCATACAAGCTCAAAACTCTACAAATCTGCACCTGAAGTGACGTTGGTTAGGACAGTCCCCCTTAGAAGATCTCAAAGTAAGATTTTAATAATCAACAGCGACAAGGCATAGTACAGTAGATAAAATATCCCTCAAAGATGACCACGTCCTAACGCCCAGAACCTGTGAAGATGCTGCCTTAGATGGCAGAAAATACTCTGTAGATGCGATTAAGATAAGGATTTTACTATGGGGAACTTATCCTGGATTCTCAGGGTGGGCACAATGTAATAACACATTTCCTTATAAGAGACAGGCAGGAGGGCAGAGTCAGAAACAGGAGACGTCGTGCCAATGGAAACAGGTTGGAGAGAGGTGCTCTGAAGATGAAGAAAGGGGCCACGAGGCAAGGAGCGCAAGCGGCCTCTGGAATCTGGAAAACGCAGGAAACCCTTTTCTTAAAAGCATCCAGAAGAAATGCAGCTCTCCTGACCTCTTGACGTTAGCCCCAAAAGGCTCAATTCAAACTTCTGACCTCTGGAATTGTAGGATAATAAATCTGTGTGGGTTTGTATAATGAATTAATTTAAGTATTAATTAATTAATTAATTAATTTGAGGGGTTAGGGGCAGAGGGAGAGAGAGACAGAGAGACAGAGAGACAGAGAGAATCCCAAGCAGTCTCCATGACCAGCATGAAGCCCCAACGTGAGGCTCCATCTCAGGACTGTGAGATCATAACCTGAGCCGAAATCAAGAGTCAGGATGCTTAACCGACTGAGCCACCCAGGTGCCCCAACAATTTGTGGTCTTTTAAGTCACTAAGTTTGCAATAATTTGTTACAACAGCAATAGGAAAATAATACACAGTTTAAAAAAAAAATGTACAATTGCAGACAAATAACTTTAGAATTAATTTCCACTTCTGGAAATCAAATCCATATAGAACTATTTTGAACACTGAACCAGAATTATGGTAACTTAACAAAATTCCTTCCAATTCTGAAAAATGTGTCTATGTATTTGTCCCTGTATAACACATTTATTTATCCAGGCAATATTTTCTTTTTCAGTTGTTCAACAGCCCTTAATGAAAGCTCGCTCTGAGCCAAGGTAGATTAGAAAGACAAAAATGAAAATTTCAGCTCCTACCCTCTCATTGCTCCCAATCTAATATAAGAAAAACACGTGTCAAAAATTTTAGTACTGTGTCATAAATAATTTGAGGAAAGCATAGATATGATGCACAGTGTACAAAGAAGATCTTCCCATGTCATTATATACATACATACACATATATGTTATATATATAAATACAATCCTAAAATAAATAAATAACGCATAAACACATATGTATACGTTTCATTCTATGACTCCTTCATTCTTTTTTAAACTATATACAATTCCATAGTATGCATAATTAACATCATGTGGCTGGTCCCTGTTAATGGACAGAGATACTGTTCTTAATTTATACCACCATACAAACTATGATGGAGTAGTCATCCTATTGAATCTCTGGTTATGCACATATGTTTCTCTTTAGGTAAGTAATAAAACATCCTGCAGAACATGGCATACAAGATATCATTTACATAAAAGAACACACATACCAAATAACTCTATTTCTAGGGCTACATATACATTTATGCATATGCCTAGAAACCATCTGTAATTACATTATGCAAATTAATAACAATGGTTACCCCTGGTAAGAAATTAAAGGCAGGGATGATATTGCCAAGGGACACTAGCCTTGGCATTTATTTGTAATGTTTTAACTTCCTATAATGAGAATGTGCTTTGCATTATTCATGTAAAGTTAATAACAAAATATTACAGCAGCATATGTTCCTGAGGGAGAGCAAGGGGGCATCAATGGGTAGAAATCGAGGAAGAGTCAGTCAGACATGGAAAAGAGAAGGATGGGGTAGCAGAGCATGGGGCTTCAAGGGAACACAAGAAAAAAATTCAGAAGAAAAGACAGAAAAGTCTGGCTAACAATTCATCCGATGCAGAGGCTCCAAGGAACACTTGGTGAAAGAACAAGGTCACCGTCTCTGAAAGGGTAGATGCTAGCTGGCTTTCCCTAAAACAAACCGTGCCCACAGCAAACCTAAAACCATTGTGAATCAACCCGGCCCTCTGGAAAACTGTCAATCCATTTTCCCTTCCCTAAAAGAACACTTCTTTCAGAGTTCAGTGCCCTTCCACTTCTAGAAGACCGAGATTTAATAAAGTGGAAAGGCATGTTCTAGGGGCACGTTCCTTGCTCATCTCCTTCATCATGCTGTGTGGAGTACATGTTCCTGGCTCAGGGATGGCAACTAATTAACATTTTTTGGATGATTCTGGTCTAGGTTTCCTGCATCCCACACTACAGTGGTTCCCTTCAGTTAAACTGCATTTTCCCTCAGGCTTCTTCCTTATAGGTCAAGAGCGTTAAAAGAGAGGGAGAGAGGGAACACACACCCTGGCCCGGAATATGGGAAGGTGCAGAGACGACTGTAGGTTCATAAAACCCCCGTGATCCCCATACGACTCTGCAAAGTCCGGTGTTTCTGCTCCCCGGCAAGTCAGTTACAAACCTGCACCGAGTGCTGCAAAGACAGGTGATGGCACCAACTACGCTTCATCTTGATCATTCTGTTATCTCCCACCAGGTTAAAAGAAGCAGAATTAAGACAAGAAGTCAAGTCAGTTATGAAATCAGTCATAACTAACCCAGATCTCAGAGCCTGAAGTCAGGTGAACAGAACACTTACAGCTTCCATGCTTTGTTAGGAACTGAATTGTGTCCGCCTCCCTGCCCCCATTCACATGTTGAAGCCTCAACCCCCAACGTGACTGTATTTGGAAATAAGGACTTTAAGGTGGTGATAAAGGTTCAATGAGGTCACAAGGGTGGGCCCCTAATCCTATAGAACTGATGTCTTTGGGGCACCTGGGTGGCTCAGTCGGTTAAGCATCTGACTGCGGCTCAGGTCACAATCTCGCAGTTTGTGAGTTCAAGCCTCGCGTCAGGCTCTGTGCTGACAGCTCGGAGTCTGGAGCCTGCTTCCGATTCTGTGTCTCCCTCTCTCTCTGCCCCTCCCCCACTCATTCTCTCTCTCTCTCTCTCTCTCTCTCTCCCTCGCAAAAATGAATAAACATTAAAAAAAAATTTTTTTTAAAGAACTAATGGCTTTTATAAGACAAAGAAGAGACACCAGAGAGCTCTCTTTTCCCACGCACACAGAGGAAGAGCCATGTAAGGACAGCTGTCTACAAGCAAGAAAGAAATCTCTCCCCAAATAACAACCTCTTTGGTACCTTGATCTTGGACTTCCAGCTTCTAGAACTGTGAGAAAATAAATTTCTATTGTTTAAGGCCCCCCCTCCATTTATGGTATTCTATTATGGCAGCTCAAACAGATTAATACACTTTTTGAAAAAAAAGGAAGGACAGAAGGAGGAGGGAAGGACAGAAGGAAGGACAGAAGGAAGGAATGAAGGAGGAAGGAAGGAAGGAAGGAAGGAAGGAAGGAAGGAAGGAAGGAGGAAGGAAGGAAGGAGGGAGGAAGGAAGGAAGGAAGGAAGGAAGGAAGGAAGGAAGAAGGAAGGAAGGAGGGAGGAAGGAAGGAAGGAAGGAAGGAAGGAAGGAAGGAAGGAGGAAGGAAGGAGGGAGGAAGGAGGGAGGAAGGAAGGAAGGAGGAAGGAAGGAAGGAAGGAAGGAAGGAAGGAAGGAAGGAAGGAGAGGGCAAGGGAAGAGGGGAGGGCAGGGGAGGGAGAGTAGGGGAGTGCAGGGGAAGGAATAGAGAAGGACAGATGGAGAGAAAAAGGAAGAAACAGAACATTTTTGTAATTCCACTCCCTGTGATACACTTCACTCAAACTACTCAGCATAAACAAAGATATAGAAGAAGATTTCCCTGGACTTGTTCCTAATTACCACAGACAGGAACCCGGTGTCCCATGCTCCCTCTAACATCAGTTTCGCGTGACCTCGAAGCCCCAAAGAGACACCTTATCTTCCTTAATTGCTCAATAAACCCTGTCTCCTGCTACTCTTGCCAAGTCTGTCGGTGCAAAAAAAAAAAAAAAAAAAAAAAAAAAAAAAAAAAAAAAAAGGGCCAACTTCTCTCGCACAGCTAGTGAAATTGTAGTTACTAGGCAACCCTCCGTATATTTTAAAATAACTTGAGGTTCTTCAGCAAAAGGAAAGGGAATATTGAAGATCCCGTTCAGCTTCAAATGTTTCAAGCACACCTGAACCAAAGCTAGTAAGGGATCTACCGCCATTTCTGGAATCCTTGGAATGCCTCTGCTCTTTGAAAACCAAAGACCGACCGTGGACTCCTAAAAACTCTTGACATCTTTTGACGAGTGGAAAAGGCCAATGCTCCTGCTCAACGCAGTGGTGGATTGAGGAGGGCTTCGCAGAGTTAAGTCAGAATAACGGAAGAGGACCAAAGTGTCAGGGTGGCATCCGTCAAGCTGGAAGACGTGACGTCCCCAGGGGAAACTTCTTTTCTGTATTTCCAAGAGGAGCCCTGTGTTCAAAGCGGGTGTCCATTGGCTGGAGAAGTTACGGCATGTGGGGGGCAGAGACCCTCTCAAGTAATCAGAATCCAAGATCACTCAAGACTTTGCAGCCCTTGGGGCGCCTGGGTGGCGCAGTCGGTTAAGCGTCCGACTTCAGCCAGGTCACGATCTCGCGGTCCGTGAGTTCGAGCCCCGCGTCGGGCTCTGGGGTGATGGCTCGGAGCCTGGAGCCTGTTTCCGATTCTGTGTCTCCCTCTCTCTCTGCACCTCCCCCATTCATGCTCTGTCTCTCTCTGTCCCAAAAATAAATAAACGTTAAAAAAAAAAAATTTTAAGACTTTGCAGCCCTTCCCTTGGATTGCACCCTGCAAGGAACAGTGAGTATGAAAACGTTGGGTGCGGCTAGGGAACCCCTTCAGAAAAGGGAGTCACAGCCTCACAATTCCAGATGGAAGATGAGTCCAAAGCCATTCAAACCATACAAACCAATTCCTCTGGTAACCTGTCTTATTTTTTAAAAACCTTCACCAAATAAGCCTTTTCTCCTGTTTTATCTAAAATGCAGGAACTCCCAGCATCCAGGAAATTTTTCTCACATTCATTCATAATTATTCTCCTCCACAATGGATCCATTTTCCTTTTTGTACTATCCTCTAGAAAATAAAGGATAATTAGTCATATCAACTGTTTCAAATTCCTACATATTAATCAGCCCACTCCTCTGACTTGAATAATCTCAGTGTCTTTTATCTTCCTTTGAAAGTCCTATTCTCTGGCCCTTTCGTGACTCACTTCTGAATTACCTTCAACCTCCCACACTTTGCCGAAGGAATAAGAGGAATGAGCCAGTGATGGGGAGCGACAAAACGGCAGCCAGCACATGGGTGTGGAGAACTTCTTTGCCCACAGAGCGGTAACAAAAACAGGAAAAGAAGAAGAACTGATATTTTATAATCAAGTTCCACATAAAATTGAAATTCCAGTTTTGCCTCAAAAATTGGAAGAGCTGACAAAGCTAGAGCCCAGATGATGAGCAGTTTTAAATCTGGGACAAAGGAATTTCAACAGCTTCCCTGCTCTTTACCGGCTCACAGGGAATTCTGATTTCCGTACTCTTCTGAAATTAAGTAGAGTTAGGAACAGTTCCTAGGGGGTAGAGTTGTTACTTATTTATTTAGCTTATATTTCATTCAATTTTGCCTACCAGTGCAACCACAGGCCCACCATATAAAAAGCCAAGTTTTGCTGAAGAGAGAAGCTTTGCGGGGCACCCGGGGGGCTCAGTCGGTTAAGCGTTCGACTTCATCTCAGGTCATGATCTTGTGGTCGGTGAGTTCAAGACCTGCATTGGGCTCTGTGTTGACAGCTCAGAGCCTGGAGCCCGCTTCCGATTCTGTGTCTCCCGCTCTCTCTCTGCCCCTCCCCCACACTGATCTCTCTTTCTCTCTCAAACAGAAGCATTAAAAAAAAAAGAATTAAATGAAATAATGAATTTAAAGCATTTGGCACTCTGCTTGGCAGACAGCACACTCTGAATTAAAGCTCAATAAACCACCAACGGTATTATTTTACTTATTAGGAACTGAGTAACAGAAAACCACTCACTGTGGCTTGTTAGCCCGTGTCCCAGGATGGCTGCTCGACCTCAGGCAATGCTTCCCTGTGATGCTCTGAGCAAAGAGCAAGACGAATTGTCAAAGGGTTCTGCCCGTTACGAAAAGGTTTTACCAGAAGCCCTACTGAGTGACTGCACCCACCCTGAGAAATGTAGGAATTTTAGCCGGGCATACCACGACCCCAAATAAGCCAGGGATCTGTCTGTTGGTAAATGGATAAGGAGGAAAGAGATACCAATAAGATGTCCCGCAGGTGTCTACCAAACAAACCTACATTGGGGGCCTGATATGAAACAGCCAGTGGAAAAGTTCTGGAACAGGCTTAACACTGCTGCCCGTTCCTTTATACCTTCCATTCCTGTCCTTCCACTCCCAGTTGCCACGTGCTCTTGTGACTGTCTTCCTCAGGACCATGTGGCAGTAAATACACAGAGACCAAGGCCAAAATCTTGTAATCATCACTAAAATAGAACTGGTCTTTCATAGCAAATTTCTTTTTTAAAAAAGTGTGTATTTTGGGGCACCTGGGTGGCTCAGTTGGTGAAGTGTCCGACTTCGGCTCAGGTCATGATCTCACGGCTCATGAGTTTAAGCCTCGCGTCGGGCTCTGTGCTGACAGCTCGGAGCCTGGAGCCTGCTTCGGATTCTGTGTCTCCTCTCTCTGCCCCTCCCCTGCTTGTGCTCTGTCTCTCTCTGTCTCTGTCTCTCAAAAATAAACATTAAAAAAAAATTTTTTTTAATGTGTATTTTGGAATGGTAAAGCAAAGTGCAGGATTTCAATATGAAAGATTGCTTTTAGAAATGCCACACTTTTGGGGTGCCTGGGTGGCTCAGCCAGCTAAGCATCCTGACTCGATTTTGGCTCAGGTCATGAGATCGAGCCCTGCATCAGGCTCTGCACTGGGCATAGTACCGACTTAGGATTCTGTCTCTCCTACTCTCCCTGCCCCCTCCTGCTCATGTGTGCTCTCTCTCAAAAAAAAGAAAGAAAGAAAGAAAGAAAGAAAGAAAGAAAGAAAGAAAGAAAGAAAGAAAAAAGCCATGCTTTCTTTCTCACCAACCACTTTTATACCCTCACTGTCCAAAGGTAGAGAATTGGTGAGCCTATAATTAAACCACTGGCTGCTGTTACCGCTGTTAAGTAAACAGGGTATAAATGGCAGAATCAGCTTCCCAAATTGACCTAAGTAATGGTGAAATTCAGAATTCATATTTCTTACAAAGTGTAACTGTCCAGGTGAGTCACTCCCTTAGCATTTCTGCTAATTACCATTAAATGTCACGATGGTCTAAGGATAACTGATGTGCCACAATATTCAGGGGACCCACAGAAAATATATAATGCTGCAGTACAGTTGGCTGGTTTCCCTGGAGAATGATAAACCTTTCCTTTTTCCTTCATTTTCTGAATAAGCAATAATTTGCAGAAAGAAAAGTTGACGGGAACAGAGGAAGAAAAGTAAGGCAATAGGCTTCTCTGAAGGTTCATAGAGAGTGTCCTCACTATTGATTTCATTTGTCCAGTGGATTTCTAGATTTTTTAAAAAATGTTTAATGTTTATTTATTTTTGAGAGAGAGAGAGAGAGAGAGAGAGAGAGAGAGAGCGGGGGGCAGAGAGACAGGAAGACACAGAATCCAAATCAGGCTCCAGGCGCTGAGCTGCCAGCACAGAGCCCGATGCCGCGTGATCATGACCTGAGCCGATGTCAGATGCCCAACCGACTGAGCCACCCAGGTGCCCCTGGTGGATTTCTATATTTATGTCACTTGGCATCTATCCACTCCCTCTGGTAAGTAGCACTCAATTCCCCCTTGAACCACCTCTGCTCTGTTGGTTGCTGTTAAGGTCGACTGTGCTCAGGTTCAAGGGAGGAACCTGATAGCCATAGGCAAGTCTTGTACCCCATCACCTGAACCACATGATTGGTTCAGTGACAGATTTATGAGTAATTATGGCCACTGAGTGCCATGCTCAGGATGTTTCTTCAACTGTTAGGAGGGGAAAAGATAATCTCTGTCCCACTGGATCAGAATCTGAAAGGATACGAGCTTTGGAAGTGCCACAGCTGTCCTGCAACCTCATGAAGAATCACTCCTCATCAACATCATCTCCTCCTGACAAGCCACGCCCCCAGCGAGATGCACCCTGGCCTTTGAATCTCATGAGTCAATCCCTCCCGTCGAATTGGATTTTCTGCCTCTTGGCATCACAACTAATAAAAACTCCAGCTACGACCCTTCACCTAGTGTGGTCAACAGTTGATCAAGACCAAGGCAAAGGCTGTCGAATGCCCCCAGGGGACTATGGATAACCCACTAGAGTACTGGAAAAACTTTTTTTTTAAGTTATCAGCTACCTGGCATCTTTTCTACCCCACTTTCTTTGGCTTCATCTTTTGGCAAAACCAGAGGAAATTATTGGTTGTGTGAGCATGAGCAAGTTAAATAGGCTGCTTCACGTGAACTCCTAAGCCTAAACGTTCTTATTAGCAAACAACTAACTTTTACTGAGCACCTACTATGTACCAGGCACTATAGTATCCTGCTCAATACAGCAGTTCTAGAGTGCCCTTACTATTGTTATCCTCCTTTTAAAGATGGGGAACCACGTCCTTCCAGGGGTTAGGCCATCCCCACAGGGTCACATAACAAGGAAGTGGTCAACACAGCATTCAGACCCAGGATGAGCACACTCATCCTCAAAAATTATGCTGCGTATGGGGCACCTGGGTGGCTCAGTTGGTTAAGCGTCCGACTTTGGCTCAGGTCATGATCTCACGGTCCGCGGGTTCAAGCCCTGAGTCGGGCTCTGCGCTGACAGCTCAGACCCGGAAGCCTGTTCCAGATTCTGTGTCTCCCTCTCTCTGCCCCTCCCCTGCTCGTGCTCGCGCACGTGCGCGCTCTCTCTCTCAAAATAATAAATAAACATTAAGAAATCTTTTTAAAAAGTTATGCTGCATAGCTCACAAAGTCATGGTAAAGCTTCATAAAGAAGTACACGCAAATGTTTAGCTTCGCCCTGCGAACGTCACAGAGAATATCCAATAAACGTAGCTATTACTGTCGTTGTTGTTGGTGTAACTGTTGGAGTCTGGTGGCCCTGACAGTCCTCACACACAAATGCTATTTTGTATCGTCACGTGCAGCACAACGGGCAGGCAATGTCGATCAAGCCGGTCTTGCTGAGCCCTCTGGCTCAGTCCCATTCTAATGGGCTGCTCCTTCAACCCCAGAAGCCCAGAAGTGAAATCAAGTGGATGCATTTGCAGACAGGGTGTGCTCCCAACAGCGACACAGGGAGAGTCATTTCGGCCCAGTGAGCACACAAAGCCAGGCAGCCTTCCAATCCAGCCCAACCTGGGGCAATGTAAGTGAACTCAGGCGCGGCAGGAAAAGGATGGGCCAACTGGATCCTGGCAGATCAGGAAGGAGAAATGTTCCCTCTCAAACTAGGCCATGGGATCCCATGCCGCATCCATTTAGAAAGCCTACATGATGTTTCTCTCAACATTCTAACAATATTGTCCATTTTCCCAATTAGTCATTATTACAAAGTGATTTTCTGAGTATACATCTCTGGCCGTGGTTTAGAGAGATTAGCAACAAAACACTGCACTTAACCATGACCAGAAGTTTAACATGAAAAGGTTTATTCTCGGGGCGCCTGGGTGGCGCAGTCGGTTAAGCGTCCGACTTCAGCCAGGTCACGATCTCGCGGTCCGTGAGTTCGAGCCCCGCGTCGGGCTCTGGGCTGATGGCTCGGAGCCTGGAGCCTGTTTCCGATTCTGTGTCTCCCTCTCTCTCTGCCCCTCCCCCGTTCATGCTCTGTCTCTCTCTGTCCCAAAAATAAATAAACGTTGAAAAAAAAAAAAATTAAAAAAAAAATAATAATAAAAAAAAAAAAAAAAGAAAAGGTTTATTCTCTCTTTTAATTTGAGTAAGAAGCTAAAAATCACGCAACTATAAAGTGTAGAATAGACTGCCCTAAATGTTATGATATTTCAAGTACATATATCTTAGGATTAAGTACAAAGAGTAACGGTTAATTACTGAGGATTTGTGGACAGGGAAACAGCTGCTTCCACAGTCACTCTGCCTAATCAAGGAGGGAAGAAAAGAGAACCCACAGCAAAGAAAAAGTGTAACGGCTTTGTCTCCCAGAGCGGCATCATTTTCGGGCCACAGCATGTAAACAAACAAAGACTGCAAAGAAAAGGAAATGTAAATTGGTATTTTTAAAAGTGTCCGGAACTCCCGCCAAAAGCTTCCGGTGGACATTTCTAGGTCTCCAGGATAAGTGGATGGTTTTTGTTGGATCGGCCCTTAGGCAGGGTTTTTCTCCTGGAGCTGCGGAGGCAGGGGTCAGGGTGAGCCAGCACGCAGGCTGTCCTGGAATGAAATCTCTCTGTGATCAAAACTATAGTCTTTACCAGCAAGAGTTAGTTTCCCACCTGTAGAATTGAGAGAAGTGGAGAAGAGGCAGAGGAGAATATTCTAGTCCGTAATAAATAATCTTGTCATCACCTTGCCTTAAACCTTTCCATTTGCTCTCTTCGTGTGTGTGACAGACGAATAACATAGCAACGTGAATGTAAAGAACTTACCTCCCCAGGTTCCAGCCCGCCAGTGGCCTCCCTTCATACACGGAAATACGTCAAAACCTTTCCAAGAGCGTATATGCCCTGCATGCTCTAGGCCTTGCAGTGCTTTGCAGAAACAAGCTTGAACACTTCCTCACCATCGCCCCCTTGCCCACCCACCTCCCTCTCAACACTCTCCCCCCCACACAGAGTTGAACTGCTGCTATTCTCAACGTGGGTCACGCTTGGTTACAGCTTCAGGCCTTCGCCTGAATTCCCTTTGCCCACAAGACTCACTTCCAAATCGGGGTGCAGGGACGTGAAGGGAAACAGTAGTAAAACTTGTTTGTGCTTGTGTGCGGGCGTCTGGAATAAGTCAGAAAACAGGCTTTACTAAAATATAACAATGTAATGTATGGATTGATCGTAGAGCCCATGAATAATCAAGTATAAAGATATCAGGAGTTATTTTTTTTCTAATTGAATGAATTACATGGTCAAAAACGTTTGAAGCCTGGGAGGCTAAGACACGCCTGTGTCTTACAATCCCATCTCAACCCGACTGCGCCTGGAGAAGCCCTCTCTCGGACAGCCTTCCTCCAAGCCACCCTTGACGTTCCAAAGCTGGACTGGAGGTATCTCCGAGGGGGCTGGCTCCTCCCATTCCTGTCTCTCACATTCCTCTCTCCTCACAGCGGCTAGTGACAGCTTAATCATTTCACCTCCTACACAGATCCTTCCACTGCTTCTCAACCCACTCCTCACTGTGGACTCTAAATTCGACAAGATGTGGCCCCATGTAGATCCTCAGTCTCATACAACTGGTCCCTCTGTCCTCTGGGCTCTGGCCCCACTGTCCTTAATGATTTGTTCTGTGACCACAGGAAACCCATTTTGGTCCGAGGCTCTTTACCTACTTCTTTCTTCTACCCAGAGGGCTTTTCCCAATTCCAAATCTTTGCATGGCCGGGTCCTTCTGGTCACAAGGGCTCAGCTTTCCCTGACCACTCAATCTAAAGCAGACACCCACTCACTGTAGCTCTGTACTGTCCAATATGGCAGCCATTAGCCACGTGCAGTTTTCGAGCACTTGAGATATGGCTAGACCAAGTGAAACGTGCTGTAATGACTAAAATTTCAGATTTTGAAGACTTAGTAGAAAAAATAAAGTAAAAATGTCTCATTAATAATTTTTTATGCTTTTATATGCTTTTTAAAAAAATTTTTTTAATGTTTGTTTATTTATTTATTTATTTATTTATTTATTGTTTTATTTATTTTTGAGATAGAGAGAGACAGAGCGTGAGCAGGGGAGGGGCAGAGAGAGAGCGAGACACAGAATCTGAAGCAGGCTCCAGGCTCTGATCTGTTAGCACAGAGTCCGATGCGGGGCTTGAACTCACAAACCGCGAGATCATGACCTGAGCCGAAGTCGGACGCTGAACCAACTGAGCCACCCAGGCGCCCCTAGGCTTTTACATGTTAAACTGATAGTTTTGGATATATTAGACTAAATAAAATATATTATTAAAGTAAATTTCACCTGCTGCATTTTTTTAAATGTGCCATCTAGAAAATTTTAAATTGCATACACACAGCTCACACTATCTTCCTGTTGGACAGCGTAGCTCTAGAATATATTTAATTTTTCACATAATTCTTAGCTCCACCTACCGTTCTCATTTATTTACCATGTGTTCCCCACCTCTGCGCCCTAGGATCTCCCTGAAGGTATAGTGTCTTGCTCACACTATACACATCCATGCCATCCAAGTTCCTGGCACACAGCGGACCCTCAAGAACGATTTTCAAAACAAATGAGTGATTTTACAGCATCGTTTGCACCAAGCTACTTTCACTGGGCACTTAGATGCATTATAAAAAGAAGGTGGATATCTCTACTTTACAGATGAGGCAGCGATATAAAAAGACTAAGTACGCTGCAAATTACTAATTTCATAGAAATCACGATTTGGACCCAGGCAGGGTCAGTGATACCCCCAAAGCAGCACTGCCCCACACAGTGATCTCATATATAATTTCTGAGTATTTATGTGTCTTCCCAGCAGCACAATGAGGACAGGGACAGGAACTCATCCACTGTTGTTTACTGCTGACACAGAGTATAAATACACACACACACACACACACACACACACACACACACACACACAGAGTTCTCGGTAATAACATCAGTCACAATAGTAACAGTGAACATTTACTAAGTGGCAGGTATTGTTCTAAGCATTCCCACGTGGAGGCCTGATAGTCCTCTCAAAATTAACATGCTCGATGCTGAATTCTTAATCTTTGCTCCCAAACCCGCTGTAGCTCCCATTTCCCCACATTTCAGTTAATAATAATCTTATTCTTCCAGTTGACCAAGTCAAAATATTGAAGTCACCCCTGAATTTTCTTCTTTCTTTCCCAGGGCATTTGGAGCCTGTTTGGAAATCCTCCTGCTCTTATATTTACAACATATCCAGAACCTGACTACTCCTCACCACGCCCACGTCCACAGCTATAACCACGGTCCCAGCTGCCCAGAGCACAGGAATCGCTGCCACATGAACTCCCAGCCCTTGCCTGTGGCGTCTGCAGGCGGCCAGAGTGATGCTTTTGAAACGTAATCCAAAGCACACGCCATTCCCCAGGGCATTCCCCAGACCGTTCAATGTCTTCCCTCTTGCTCAGAACAAAATGCAACGTCCTTGCCTGTGGCCAAGGAAATCCTACCCCCACTGATGGCATCTTCTCCTCTCCCACTGCTCGCACCACTTCGGGTGCACTGGCCTCCCTGCGGGCCCTGGAACACCCCTCCCTGGTGTCCACACACCTCCACTCCCCTCCCTCAAGCCTAAATTCGGAAGTCACGAAACAACGTATACATCCCCCCTTTTTTTTTAATTTTTATTTTAACTCCAGTTAGTTAACATCGTATTCTATTAGTTTCAGGTGTACGATTCAGTGATTCAACAATTCCTTACACTACTCAGTGCTCATCACGAGAAGGGTCCTTCTTCCCCATCCCTCTTCCCTCTGGTAACCATCAGTGTGCTCTCTCTCGTTAAAGGTCTGTTTCTTGGTTTGTCTCTTTTCTTCCCCCTTTGTTCCTTTGTTCTGTTTCTTAAATTCCACGTGTGAATGAAATCACATGTTATTTTTCTTTCTCTGACTTATTTCGCTTAGCATTACACTCTCTAGCTCCGTGTTGTCGCAAATGGCAAGATTTCATTCTTTTTATGGCAGAAGAATATTCCATTGTGTGTATATTCCATTCCAATCATATCCCAATAATAGTCCATCATATATATGTGTATATACACACATACGAATATGCCACCTCTGCTTTATCCATTCATCAATCAATGGACACCCGGGCTGCTTCCATAATTTGGCTCTTGTAAATAATGCTGCTATAAACATACGGGTCCATGTCTCTATTTGAATTAGGGTTTCTTGTATTCTTTGGGTAAATACCCAGTACTGAAATTGCTAGGGCATAGGGTAGTTCTGTTTTAAACTTTCTGGGGAGCCCCCATACTGTTTTTATAGTGGCTGCACCAGTTTGCATTTGCATCAACAGTGCACGAGGGCTCCTTTGTCGTCACATCCTCACCAACACCTGTGGATACCTGCGTTGTTGATATTAGCCATTCTAATATCGGGTGTGAGGTGATATCTCACTGTAGTTTTGATTTGCATTTCCGTGACAGTAACGGATGATGGACATCTTTTCATTTGTCTGTTGGTCATCTGCGTCTCTTCTTTGGAGAAATGTCTGTTCATGTCTTCTGCCCATTTTTATTTTTATTTTTATTTTTTTTTATTTTTTTTTTTTCAACGTTTATTTATCTTTGGGACAGAGAGAGACAGAGCATGAACGGGGGAGGGGCAGAGAGAGAGGGAGACACAGAATTGGAAACAGGCTCCAGGCTCTGAGCCATCAGCCCAGAGCCCGACGCGGGGCTCGAACTCACGGACCGCGAGATCGTGACCTGGCTGAAGTCGGACGCTTAACCGACTGCGCCACCCAGGCGCCCCATCTTCTGTCCATTTTTAATTGGGTTATTTGTTTTTGGGGTGTTGAGTTTTATAAGCTCTTTATATATTTTGGATACTAACCCTTTATCGACATGCCATTTGCAAATAATCTTCTCCCATTCAGTAGGCTGTCTTTTACTTTTGTTGTAGGTTTCCTTCACTGTGCAGAAGCTTTTCATTTTGATATAGTCCCAACAGTTTATTTTTGCTTTGGTTTCCCTAAAACACTGTATATAGTCTTATGTTAAGAGCCAAACCATGTACTGAGGACTGTAGGTGTGACTTTGTTTTATTTCTTACCTTGGGATTCTCAGCCTGTCCCTATAAGCAGTGAATGGATGGACGATTGCAAAGCAAACAGAATGTCAGCTTCATCTGTGGCATGCTGGCAGATTTCTAGTCTGAAAAACTGGTCTTTGTCCCACCAGACATTGCTGACAATGTGTAAATTGGTGTGGCCCTTAGGGAAGCTAATTCTCAATGTGTATCAAGGGTCATAAAATTATACAAACTTTTTAGCCTCCTAATCACCTCCACTGCAAGGGAACAATCCAAAACATGGTCCAAGTTTTTATAAGCCTGAGTGTTATTTGAATTAGAGACAATTTAACTGTTTTAACTAGCGAGTAATTATGTACCTACTCAATGGAGTATCATAGGCTTCAAAATTATAGTTTTAAAGATTGTGTAACTGTTTGGAAAAATATTTACACTATAACACAATCCATTTTAGAATATACATAGGATATGACATGTAAATACCTAATAGTTGCGAGGATGTGAAATTTTAGATGGGTGGGGGGAAATGCTAAGTATATGTACTAAAATGATAATTTTATATTGGGGTATTAGGTTCATATTATTTTATTACAAGGGAAAATATTGGAAACCCAGGAAAACAATAATGATAAAAAGAGGGAAAAACCATTTATTGACAATGATGTGGTCTTTCTTATTTTCTTTGTGTCCAGTGTTCAAATTTAGTTAACTATATTGAATGAGATGATCTTGGTCACTAAATTCTTCCCAAGATTCTGCATATGGAAGCTAGTCTATCCCAGTGTTCTATTTTCTTAAAGGAATAAATAAACTCACAAAGAATGCTCAAACACCCCAGCTGTACTGTCTCTCCATTGTTTTTCAAGCCAGTTGTATGACATTCACTTTGTCATACAACTTTGGCTTTTATTCACATCCAGTTTTTAGTTCTTTTCCTCACTAGCAACTTTGCAAGTTTCTTATATTTAATTTTTTTTATTACGTTTCTTTATTTTTGAGAGGCAGAGAGAGACAGAGCATGAGCGGGGGAGGGGCAGAGAGAGAGGGGGAGACACAGAATCCGAAGCAGGCTCCAGGCTCTGAGCTGTCAGCACAGAGGCCAACGCAGGGCTCGAACCCATGAACCCTAAGATCATGACCTGAGCCAAAGTCGGACACTCAACCGACTGGGCTACCCAGGTGCCCCAAGTTTCTTCTTATTTTTAGAGAATCAGGTAAATAAAATAGGTCAAGAAAATCTTTTCAAAAGGCAGTCCTACAGTAGTATTTCAAGGTATTCAGCTTAGTCCTATTACAGATACTAAAATGACAAGGACAGGACAAAGACACAGCATTAGTGTAACAGAGATTAAGCAGAGAAAGGCATGGGTCTGAAATTCTTGGTTCCTAGACTGAATAACCTGGAGTAGGATGATTATAGTATGATTCTCTGTAAGCCCAAGTCCTTCACCTGTAAACTGAGGACAACGTAAGGTGTTGAGACTGTGTTCAAACCTCAAGGGGGCACGATCCTTTCCCTCTCTGCTTTATATGACAGTCTTAAACAAAATATGTTGACTACACAATTTATACAGATCACTGGGACCGTGGCTCTCAAATAGTTAATGTAATTTTGCTTCATAAGAGCAAACCCCAACACTTGCAAAGTAACACAGAAAACTAGAAGTAAGTGAACAAACTATCAAGGCAAACTGTAATTCCAAATCAGTTTGAATTGAAAATCTGACCCAATCTCCTTTTCCCATTTTCTCTTACTCCCAAAGCTGCCATATTGAAATATCGCAGCAGAAGAACCCAAATCCCATCTTTCTTTCTTGACAAACTGGAGTTGCTATTGTTCCCCTGATAATATGATAAGTAAAAAGACAATTTAATCTTCTAATTTACGACAGTGAGTGAGATGTTGCTGAAACCCTGAGCTATCAATGCTGTTAATTAAAACAACATTAATAATGATCACTAAAGGAAAATATTATTTAATTCTAACTCGGAAGATGTCTTCTAATGTTTCTGAAGAAGCCATAATAATTCTGCTAAGGTGCAGGCAGTACTGTGGCCTAGCTAGCTCTCCTCCAAAGGAAAACACACAGCGAACATGACAAATGAATGGCTTTACATAGGGACAAACGTGATTCATTGCGGCCCAAAGTCCCAACCGCTACATAAGCGGAAAGCTCAGTGCCATTACCACGTGAGGTCTCTTAGGACAACACCATATGTAAGTATAAGCCCTTATATAGAGAATGGATATTCAGTGTATTTTTAAATAAAATGAATTCAGTAAAAATCGCATCTCCCAACCAATGTTCTTTGGCTCTGGCCAATTAGGGTCCTAATATGTGTTTTTGTTATACTACAAAAGATATGAACGTGCATTGTGAAAATACATAAACAGGAGCACCTGGGTGGCTCAGTCGATTCAGGGTCCGATGTCAGCTCAGGTCATGAGCTCATGGTTTGTGAGTTCGAGCCCCGTGTCAGGCTCTGTGCTGGCAGCTCAGAGCTTGGAGCCTGCTAAGGATTCTGTGTCTCCCTCGCTCTCTGTCCCTCCCCCTCTCATACTCACTTGCTCTCCGTCTCTCTCTCTCTCTCTCTGCCTCAAAAATAAACAAACATTAAAAAAGAATTTTTTAAAATAAAAATACATAAACAAACAGATAAATAAAGAAATTGAAAAGCATACAAGTAAAAAGCAATGACCACCCACCCCACCTACCCTCCACCGGCCCCACTTCTTAGAGGAAAGCACATTTACTTTATAAAAGTTACTACCGGAAACCATTCCTTTCTTCATTGTTCTGTGCCCAGACAGAAATATATTATGTGCACACATATGCACCAAAATGCCTCTTTTCCCTGCCATTTGTTTTTTCTCATATGCCACAATATATCAGGACGATTTTCCAGGAGATATAACAACAAAGTAGAATAGAGCAAAATTTGAAGGCTCCAAATTTTCAGTTGGCGATTTTTCACCTTACAACTGATTATACTACCTTTCAACTGTCCATTCCTCCCTTTGAAAGATGCCCTTTCCCAACACCTTAATTACACAATCTTACATCCTAATCATAAGAGCTTGGAAATAGATGTTCAAAGGGTGAAATACCAGCGTGTTCTTCAAAGGCAAGACTACTAAATTTGACATTTGAAGTGGACCAAAAGTTTAGCCTTGTTGATTCCACAAAGCAGTCTCTCCACATTTCCGGGGCATGGTGTTCACTTCTGACTCATTAAGGACCCACGATGTTCCTGACAGAATGTTTGGCTTACAAATCCACATGAACAATCAGCCAGGCCCTCCAACTTCAGAATCTGCTTTTCAAAGTAATCTACAAGCCACAAAATGCACTTCATCGATTATTTTATGTAATTTTCACACACCCGTATGAGACAGGAACTGTAATTACTGACACCATTTAACTGAGAAAACAAATTAAGAGAGATTAAGTAACCTGTCCAAAATTAAAGTCAGTCAGTGGCCTAGAAAGATCTGTCTGCCACCCATCACCGAGGCTCATGCTCTTAGCCCCCCAGGTCGTAGATTCACAGCTTGATTCCTGAGGGGCCAGAGCTCTGGAAAAGTCATTAAATCTCTTTGGCCTCAGTTTCCCCATCTTTAAATACAGGGATCAGACAAATCAATATGAAATCTTTTTTACTTTGGGGCGCCTGGGTGGCTCAGTCGGTTGGGCATCTGACTTCGGCTCAGGTCAAGATCTCACAGTTCGTGGGTTCGAGCCCCGTGTCCGGCTGTGTGCTGACAGCCTGGAGCCTGCTTCAGATTCTGTGTCTCCCTCTCTCTCTCTGCCCCTCCCCCACTCATGCTCTGTCTCTCTGTCTCTTGAGAATGAATAAATGTTAAAAAAAATTTTTTTTAACTCTCATTTACTTTGAATGTCCATTTAATCTGTCCCTTTTCTCCATCCTCTGGTTTCAAAACTTGAAGATATTATTCTTTTTATATGTTATCCTTAAATTTAATAAAGTATTCACTTGCACGCCTCTCTAGGTCAGAATGGTAAGAAACGTTTTTTAATAACCCTTAAATTCTCCTTGTTAGTCATTTTTCCAACTAATATGCCAATGCCTTTTTCAGTTTGAACCTTTGGAAGATGAAATGAAAAACTGCTCATTTCCAGCTCCATATGCCTAATGCCCATCTAAAACCACGATTCCAAATTCCCTGGAACGCGTGACCCCAACTTGCGGGAAGCTGACCCACTCTTTGAGTTAACATTAGAGCAATTAGTCTAACAAAAGGATTTTTCATCTTAGAAATATTCAACTTCATCTATCTCTGAAAAATAAGCTTCAAAGTTAAACACCCGTAAAATGTCCAATCTTCTTCACACACTTTATCCTGCACCCATCTCTCTCAAGTGGATTTAACTTCAGAAATTTATTTCTGTATGATAAAGAACTTTTTCAGCCCCATGTGTAAAACTGTCAATCTCATTAAAAGGTAGCCCAGCAGCCCGGGGAAATGTACTTCTTTCTAAATCTTTAATCAATCTTGAAACATCTGCCAGTCAGCATATCTTCTGTAACTCCGTCTATCTTACAAATGTTCCCCAGAAATTCACAGTTGCCCAATGAAACTTACAGTTATGAAAAAAAAAAAATCAAATTGTCTCCTGTAAGTGAGCGGGCCACTTGATGGCCAAACACCCTGTTCAGGAATAAAGTAGAACCAAATACAGAGACAAAAGCATTCCTCTTCCCTCGGGCCACAAGCTATAACCAGAACTCTCCTTTTATGACGGCGTAAACAGGTACTCAGGACAAGGAACTATAATCAGCACTTTCAGGGCAAGAAGAGCTAAAGTAATATGCATGTAAATCTTGCCTACTGTTTATAGGGAACTGCTTCCTCCCAGAAAAAAAAGAAAAAAAAACGTTGGTACTAATAATTTATGGAGTCCAGATTCAATGTAATAAAGTGGTTAAGGTATTTTCTTAATTCATTCCCTAGATGATTCTACTGAAGAGACTGGAGCATTTTAACAACCTAATAAAGGAAATAAGCTGCCAAACTTTTTATGGAAATTAAATCAATGAACCATTTTAGTTTTGAGGACAAGTAGGTAAAGTATAGGGAGAATCCATGAGCCAACAAATCAAGCAAAGATATATTCTTGCAAGAGATCACGGAACCTTCTTTGGAAGGCTGAGCTAAAGCTGTGGCTTTTCGATTACAAATCGGATTGTTGCAAGCTGGGTTTACTGGGAAGCAGATTCTAAGGAGATTTGCATTCTGGAAGTTCAATGAGAAGGGCTCCCAAGAGCAACAGCTAGGAGGGAGTCAAGGGTGCAAGTCAGCTGTGATGTGCCCTCTACCATAACCTCTGAATATCCTCACTGTTGGCCAGGTAGCAGCAGGAGCAGAGAGCTTAGCTGCAAGTTGCCAGTCTACACTGCTCTGAGCACTCCCAGCTGGAGAATGGAATGTTTCAGTCCCCGCAGGGCAGGGGGACATCTGGGAGGCCCAGCACAATGCCCACTGCACAGGTTAAATCTAAACCTGGGCAACCTTTCCACAGTGAGGCCACGGGTGCTGAAGGGTCAAGCCCAATGGGAAAGGTCCAATACTCCCAGATTACGATGGTGTAAGAATTAGGGTCCTACTAAGGCTCCCAACTGGAATGTTGAAGGGGCCGTGGGTAAAAGCATGGAGGGCTCAGCCCCTACCCAGGAGGTCTACTGATCAATGAAGCACAACAATAAAGTTAAGAGCTTGGAGGAATTCTTCAATTCACTCATTCACTCATGCATTCAACAGTTACTGAACTCCCATAATGGGAAAAAGCAAAAAGCCAGAGAGGAACATGCCGTGCCCTGTGGAGCCCACAGATTCTTGAGGGTAACATCATCAAAACGATATTCTCAAAGCATATATTTTGAAACAGCCATGAGTGTCATGAAGAAAAATAAGGCAGCACTGCACTGCCCAACAGAATTCTCTACAATGATGGAAACATTTTGTATCTCTGCTGCCCAATACGGTAGCCACTAATGAAATGTGGCTATCGAACACTTGAAATGTGGCTAGTGTGACTGAGGAATTGAGGGTTTTTTTTTTTATTTTAAGTTAATCTTAATAAATTTAAATGTAAAGGGATACAGGTGGTGAGGGGCTCCTCCCACCCCTGAGATCCAGGGGATGGCATCATAGTGTCAAGAGAAGCATCTCCAAACCAACGACACGCCAGCTGGGACTTTCTGGATGAGAAAAAAAAGTAGGGAAAGTAAAAGTAAGAGGAAGAATTGTCTCATCCACGAAACCACATGTGCATGGGCAGTAATGAAGGCAAGAGAACCTGGCCAGTGGAGAAACTCAGGAGGGCGTGTTTCTCTTGAACACTGACCTGGGGGACGCGCTGATCTGAACACCGACGTGGGTGACATGAGATACGGCAGGGTCTAGATCACAGAGCGTCTGGAGTACCTTATGTTCATGTGTAAGGGGAAGGCATTTGAGAATATTTTAAATACAGGTAGGGTAGGATTAGGTTTGGTATTTTTAGATGATCAATCTGCAGTAAACAGAATAGATCTGGGGAGTGGGGGCTGAGCTGAGGAATGGAGGCAGGAGAAAATCTTTCAAGAGTTACACACACACACACACACACGCGCACACGCGCGCGCACACACACACACACACACACACACACACACACGTTAGGATTGGCAGAAATAAGTCCTGTACTCTCGAGCGCTCTCGGTGGGAACACACCTGATACAACCTCTTTGAAGGCAAACGGACTCTATTTATCAAAATCGGAATGTGCACCACTTTGCAAGAGCAACTCCTTTTTTCAGGGTTTACCTTAGATATACAGTATCATGTATGTAAACAGGTGTGCACAAGGATGTTCACTGCTTCACTGTTTAACCAAGAATGAGAAATTGCCTTAAAGCGTCCAATAATGGTATTAACTAATTAAAGAATTTGTAATACAGCCAAATAAATGAACAATGGGCATCGATAAAAAGTTCTAAAAGGTGCTTCGACATAAAGAAAAGGGACAGGGTATACACAACAACATTAAACACGAACCCATGCGTGCAGAATGAAGCGTACAAAACCGCCTGTATTTCTATGTGTGCCTATGCACGCACATCTTCACACAAATAGACAAGAATCTCCCCCCCAGAATGGTATACCTGGGAAGTGAGACAAGTCTAGGGTAGGAGAGAAACTGCCTCTTCATTCTATTCTTTTTTGCATTGTTTTATTTCTTTGCCATGCACATGTAATGTAAAATACTAGTTAAAAAGAATTGATACATATACACACAGAAGCCATCTTTTGTTGTAGTTAGAGTGGGCGCCTTCCCTCCCTCCCTTTCTCCCTTCTTCCCTCCCTGTCTCCCTCCCTCCCTCCTTCCTTTCCTTCCTTCCCTCCTCCTTTTCCTTCCCTTCCCTTTCCTTTCCTTCCTTCCCCCTTTTCCTTCCCTTTCCTTCCTTCCTTCCTTCCCTCCCTCCTTCCTTCCTTCCCTCTCCCTTCCTCCCTCCTTCCCTTTCCTTCCTTCCTTCCTTCCCCCTTTTCCTTTCCTTTCCTTCCTTCCTTCCCCCTTTTCCTTCCCTTTCCTTCCTTCCTTCCCCCTCCCTTCCTCTGTCCTTCCCTTTCCTTCCTTCCTTCCTTCCCCCTTTTCCTTCCCTTTCCTTCTTTCCTTCCTTCCCCCTTTTCCTTCCCTTTCCTTCCTTCCTTCCTTCCCCCTTTTCCTTCCCCTTCCTTCCTTCCTTCCTTCCTTCCTTCCCCCTTTTCCTTCCCTTTCCTTCCTTCCTTCCTTCCTTCCTTCCTTCCTTCCTTCCCTCCCTCCCTCCTTCCTTCCTTCCCTCTCCCTCCCTCCCTCCTTCCTTCTTTCCTTCCCTCCTTCCTTGCTTCTTTCCTTCCTTCCTTCCTTGCTTCCTTCCTCCCTCCCTCCCTCCCTCCCTCCCTCCCTCTGTTTCATTTCTTTCTTGCCAGAAATTGAACTCTGCCTTCTGGAAATCTGAGGTGAATAATAAATTTAAAAAGTCATCTGTTTTTGTTTGGGGTCTGACACCAGTCCCAGCAGCACAGTGCAATCCAAGTTTTCTCTGCTATGTTCCACTCAGGAGGCTGATGGCAGGGCCACTGGGAAGCCCTGTCTGGGACAAAACAGGATATTTTGTGTGCTTGGGCACGCTCCTCCCGTGCACCAGCGTACTTCCGGCCCGGAGGTGGACAGGTGGTGGCACAGGAAGGGCAGACAGTAATATCTCCATCTTGCTGCAACGGGAGCTGAGGTGTGAGAAGTTCAGTGACCTGCTCTGGTCACAGCAGATGGCCAGCAGTACCAGGACAAGGGGGAAAAAAAGCCCTTTTGATGCCCGCCCGGTTTTTCTCCTGCACATGTCTGTCTGCCTGCATCGCGGACTGCAGTTTGGATGCTGCAAAAGGGCTACAGCAAAAAAACCACACAACGGAAGTGCACGAAACTCTGGGCGTTTCGCGGGAACTGCAAAAACGTACGCACATTATCTTCTAGGGTTACCGTCTGCTTCATCATATGTCCTTTCAGGGTTTCATTCATACTTGAATGTTTGCTCAGCTCCTACTATGTGTCCAGACACTATTTTAGCCACTGAGAATTCCACCATCAACAAAACTGAACATGTTATCCTCCTGATGCCTAGAGGCCAGTAGAAAAAAGTGGGAGATAAAGCAAGGAACAATTTCCAAAAATCGTTACAGTTGTGAGGAATGATCATGGGACGAGAGAAAATGGAGACGAGACAGAGAATACCTGACAGAGGCCACTTGCAACTGGATGGTCAACAAACAGTTCCCTGGGGAGGTGACTTTTGAGCCGATGACTGGAATGAGAGCCAACCACCACAGGGCATGACAGATAGAAGGAAGTGGTGAGAGCACAGGACATGCATGGCAAAGAGCTTGTCCCCTAGGAACAGAAAGGAGCTGGTGGCTGGAGCTTAGCGAGAAAAGAAAAGAAGGAAAGAGAGGCTCAAGATACAGCCCGAAACAAGGTCTCCTGGTTCTTAGTATCTAGGAACCACATAAATGGAATGTTCAGAAATTGCATCTAGCTCTCAGTAAAAGATGCATCTCATTGATGGCGCCTCCCAGCCAGACCCGTTTGAAGCATGTGACCAGACTGGCCAAGATAATAAAAATATTGGCTGGGCTGCATTAGTCAATATATATTTATTTGTTTCAGTAAACATCTTTTTACCCAATATACGTTGATCCAATTTTCAGTTTTATAATTTTATTTTTGGAATAAACATAAAAAACACAGTCACGGGGGCGCCTGGGTGGCTCAGTCAGTTGAGCATCCCACTCTTGATTTCAGCTCAGGTAATGATCTCAGGGTTCATGGGTTCAAGCCCCGCATCACGCTTTGCGCTGACAGCATGGAGCCTGCTTGAGAGTCTCTCTCTCACCCTCTCTCTCTGCCCCTCCCCCCACATGTCTACATCTCTCTCTCTCTCTCTCTCTCTCTCTCAAAAGAAATAAGTAAATTAATGAAAGACTTCTTACATAGCATTACCCAGGAAGGTGCTCTTCTAATAAAGTAAATCATCTCTTATGGCTTTCTAAATCCTAGTAGCAACTACGTTTTAAGTAGAACGTCACTCTAAAAAAAAAAAAAAAACAAAAACAAAAACAAAAACAAACTATAAAACTGAAAAGATTCTAATCATAAAATTGCCAGGAACTCAACCTCAGAGGAGAGAAAATCTATATACAAATGGGTCCATCTTTCATTTGTTCGATGAGCACAACTCTGAAAAAGCTCTCAAGAGAGCATACTTTTGCAAGATGAGAGGACACAGGCATATTCTCATAGATGGCAGGGCAACTTTGATACAACTGTACATGGAAATACGCTTTGGACAGTAGGTCCCACTTCTAGGAATTTATTTCCCAGTATGGTCACCACTGGGTGACAGGAGGGGTAATCTGTGGCACCTCTTGTACCAGAGAAGGAGAAGAATTACTTGAATGTTCTACAACCGACAGGCAGCTTCGATTCAAACTCACGTTCTGTCACATAGCTGCTGGGTGACTTCAACACAAACTGAACCTCTCAGGCACTCAGCCTTGTGATCTGTAAAGTGGGCATAGAAACACCTACTTCATGCACATATTTGAAAATAAATTACAGGAAGGAAGGAAAGAAGAATGAATAAATAATCAAATATACAAAATATATTTATACACTGGAATCTTGTCTAAATTATTGAAAAGCAGGATATATTACTGAATAATAAAACTATGTCACAGAAGAGTGTGCAATTATATATTGCACACGTGCACACACGCATGCATGCACACACAAAACTATTCAGACACATACTATTCTGGAATAAACTATTCCCAGTAGTTGCTTCTGGGAACTAGATTCCTGGGGACAAGGATGAAAAGAAAACTTACTATTCAATGTATAAACTTTGTACCTTCAAATCTGTACCAAGTATACATATTACCTATTACAAGAAAAAAAAATCAAATAAAATTTAATTTTAAGGGGGTCAATCTACATTAACTGCTGTATTCCCTGATACTGAAGGTGCAGACTTCATACCAACAACAATTATGAGAAATTCTAGAACATTCTACCATTGAGGCATAAAATCTGCAACAAAATTAGGTGGGATATAAACTGAATATCCATTCTATTATTCTGATCTGCAGCAAAATCAGGGACGCTTTCGGTTAGCAAATATTTAAATTTTTTTCATGTGTATTTATTTATTTTCAGAGAGCGAGAGAGCGAGCGAGAGAGACAGACAACACAAGCAGGGGAGGGGCAAGAGAGAGTGAGACTCCCGAGCAGGTTCTGCAGTGTCAGCACAGAACCCGACATGGGGCTCGATCCCACAGACTGTGAAATCATGACCTGCGCTGAAATCAAGAGGTGGGTGCTTAACTGACTGAGCCACCCAGGCGCCCCGGGGTCGGCAAAACACTGAACTCTCACTATGGGCTGGGGATACACAGTGAACAAGAAGGCTAAGGCCTTTGGCCTCATAAAACTTACACTGTAGTGGGAGAAGAAATAATCTACCAAAAAATTATGAAGGAAAATATCTGGCACAAAAGTTAAGAAAATGTAAATATCCTGTGCATACTCTCAAATAGAACAATGTTCTAGAGGGACGTGAGGAAAAGACTTCTTAGCTGTAGCGGTCACGGCAGGTCGTCTTGAGGCAGGAATTCGAAAGTTAAGATCTGGAGACCAAGAGAGAGCCAGGCAGGAGAAAATCAGAGAGGGGAGCCACTAATGGAGATCTATTCAAACTGATGAAGACCTCTCAGGGCAAAGTCCCCAGAACACGTTCCTTTCAAGCCTCACCTCCCACCACATTTTACATCTGAATTCGCGGACTCTGAGAACTAGACTAGTTTCCTAACATCTCAGTTTGGAGCCAGTGTCGGTAGAATACAGCCCAGGCTCAAAAGGTGGTTCTTGGGCAAATCAGCTAAAATATCTGCATATATGGGGGCGCCTGGGTGGCTCAGCCAGTTAGGCGGTCAGACTTCGGCTCACGATCTCACGGTTCGTGAGTTCGAGCCCCGCGTCAGGCTCTGTGCTGACAGCTGGGAGGCTGGAGCCGGCTTCCGATTCTGTGTCTCCCTCTCTCTCTGCCCCTCTCCGTCTCCCGCTCACACTCTGTCGCTCTGTCCTTCAAAAATAAATAAACATGAAAAAAATTGAAAATAAAATATCTGCATATTTACAGACAGACACCTTGAACCCTGAAGAGACTGTTCATAGGAAGCCTCAGTCTTGCTAGGGGATTCAAAGAGGTGTGATTTCTTCAAGGTTTTAAAATAAATTTCTTTTATTGAATTAATATGTGGCTTTAAGATAATAAACTGCAGTTTTAGACTTTAATTGCTTTCCTAAACGGTGAAAGTTGTATGAAGGGAAAGCTCAGAATTCCTACTAGTGTTTCAATTTAATTTGAGTCAGTCTACCCATAGGACAGACTTACTTCTCTTTCTATTAACCTCTAAAGTATTCGTTGTTACACGTAAATGAAGAGAAGACAAAATAAAGGCTTGGGCCAATCTGAGATATATTTGGGGAGGGGAGATTTAGGGGGAGAAGTGACATATATACTATGCTACATTATGCTGATATCCCATAGAAGTTTTGTGTTTTGAAAATTTTTTAACATTTATTTATCATTGAGAGAGAGAGACAGAGTGTGAGCAGGGGAGGGGCAGAGAGAGAGAGGGAGACACAGAATCCGAAGCAGGCTCCAGGCTCGGGGCTGTCAGCACAGAGCCCGACGTGGGGCTTGAACCTGTGAACCGAGAGATCACGACCTGAGCCGAAGTCAGAGGCTTAACTGACTGAGCCCCCCAGGCGCCCCTCGGGTGTAAGTTTCTTAAGAGGATAGTATTGAGTACATGGGGTATTTGTTCTTAGGACCCGATTTTTAAGATATTTGCACAAAATCAAGCTATATGACAACTGCACGTTTTACAAAGAAGGGTTACAAAACCTACTTCAGAAGAGAAGGACAACTATCCCGAGTCACGCACAGGCCGCCATTTGGATTCGTGCGGTCCCTAAGAGCTCACCACCTACCTTCGCTGTTTTTGCCATTTCATGGATATGAGTTCATGATCCATTAAATAACTTCACTTTGTAGATTAAATAAGCTTATTTAAAGAGGAAGCCACACGCTTTTATCTCAAATGGAAAACCAATTATCACTAGAAGTTAAATGTAAAATTTCATGCAATATAAAGTTAATGAATACAATAAAACAGAAGACTGCCACTCGAAGCCTCTGCACCCAACGGTGGCTCCTTCTCTATTAAAAGGCCTTCAGGTTATCAGCTCTTTGAGATGAGTTGAGTAAGAAACAGTGCTTTTATTCTCATTTTATGATTCAATGTTGCTTAGTGCCCTAATAATTTCTTTCTCTCAAGATATACAATTCCCACATTCGGAGACCACGGTGAGAGTTAACAGGCAAGAATACTGTGGTCAGGCTTTCACTCAAAGGTCTGCCATTTTGTCAATATATTCAACTCTGTATTTTCTAAGATGGCGTTTTAGAAACGCCAAGTGGCTCAGTCAGTTAAGTGTCCCAACTCTCGATTTCAGCTCAGGTCGTGATCTCGTGGTTGGTGAGTTCGAGCCCCAGGTCAGGCTCTGCACAGACCATGCAGAACCTGCCGAGGATTCTCTCTCTGCCCCTCCCCAGCTCGTGCTCTCTCTCTCTGTCTCTTTCAGAATACATAAACTTTTAAAAATTAAAAATCAAAAAATAATAAAATTAGCAGCAAGAGGAAAGTAAAATGCCTTCTGTTTTTCATTACAAAAGCCATGATTCTTCTGCTGAGGTATGAGTGAATTAATTTTTACCAGCTTATTTTTCTGAAAGACAATGAACAAGAAATATCACCTCAATCTTTCGACAATAAAAAAATAAAACTCAACATTATCACCAGTCATTAAGTTCCTACTACTGAGTCAGGAATAGGGTTAAGAGTTTGATACACTTACCTTTTATGAGAAGTGTATTATTAACCTTATTTATGTACATGATGAAGCAAAATTTCAGAAAGAGTATGCAATTTCCTCAAGGCCATAGACTCAGTAAGTGGCCAAGTTGAGATCCAAACGTTAAGTGTCAGTCCCAAATGTATGCTATTTCCACCATGGAAAAAACAATGCATCAATTCAATTATGAAAGAGAGACAGAGAGGGAGGGAGGGGAAGAAGCAGAAGAAAGAAAGAAAGAGAGAGAGAGAGAGAGAAAGAAAGAAGGAAAGAAAAAGAAAGAAAGAAAGAAAGAAAGAAAGAGAGATGGAGAGAGAAAGAAAGAAAGAAAGAGAGAGAAAGAAAGAAAGAGAAAGAAAGAAAGAAAGAAAGAAAGAAAGAAAGAAAGAAAGAAAAGGAGAAGAGGGGAGGAGGGGAGGGGAAGGGAGGAGAGGAGAGAAGAGGAGGGGAGGGGAGGGGAAGAGAGGAGAGGAGAGGAGAGGAGAGGAGAGGAGAGGAGAGGAGAAGAAAGAGGTGTTCCAGCACGATGTGTGGAAACTATAGTCAAGATTATCTTAAAATTCATATCAAAATGCAATGGAACTAGAATACCTAAAACAATTTTGAGAAAGAAAAAGTGGGAGGAATCCGTCTTTTCTGTTTCCAGACTTATTGTATAGCTACACATATAGACACATAGAGTCATACTGCTGCACGTATGCGGGCATACGGAGCAGTGGAACAGAATACGGGACTTAAGAATAGAAACACCTAAATATGCTCAATGGAGAAAAGACAGCCTTTTCAACAAATGGTGCTGCAGCAATTGGCCATATGTAGGCAAAAAATGAACCCAGACCTAGAAGCACACCTTCTACAAAAATTAACTCAAATTGGATCATGGGCTGAAACGTAAAAGGTAATACTATAAAGCATCTACAAAAATATACGTGGAATCTTGGTCTGGACTAAGTGTTACTACCGAAAGCATGACCCACAAAAGCAAAAAAGGAATAAACTGGACATCATCACAATTAAAAACTTTTGTTCTGGGGCGCCTGGGCGGCTCAGTCAGTTGAGCGTCAGACTTCAGCTCAGGTCATGATCTCAAGGCTCGTGGGTTCAAGCTATTCGATTGGGCTTTGTGGTGGTGGTGCAGAACGCACTTGGGATTCTCTGTCTCCCTCCCTCTCTGCCCCTCCCCCGCACATGCACACATTCTCGCTCTCTCTCTCAAAAAATAAATACACATTAAAAAAAAACTCTTTGCTCTATGAAAGACCTTGTTTAGAAGGTGGGAAAGACAAACTACCTAAGCTACCTACTGAGAGGAAACATTTGAGAACCACAGGTCTGAAAGGACTGATATCTCGAATATATAAAGAACCCTCAAAACCCAACAGTTACAAAATAAGCAACCCAATTAGAAAATGGGCAAGAGACACACACAGGCATTTTACCAAAATGTAGGTCCACATGGCAAATAAGACATGAATAGATGCTCAACATTGCTACCCGTTAGGGAAATGGAAATCAAACCCACAATGAGATATCACCACACACACATCAGAATGTCTAAAATAAAAAACAGCGAGGACACCAAAAACTGGTGCCATCAAATGCTGGTATGGATGCAGAGAAACCAGATCATACGTTGCTGGTGTGAACACAGAATGGTACAAACACTGCGAAGAATAGAAATACCAGACATGCAAATACCTATAATACCACCCAACAGTAGCACTCCCTAGAGTGCCATTTACCTAGAGGTATGAAAACCTATATTCCTGCAAAAATCTGCACACAAACTTTTATATCTGCTTTATTCATAACAGCCCCAACCTGGAAACCACATTAAATGTCCTTCAGCAGATGAATGGCTAAGCAAACTATGGTCCATCCATTCCATGGGATACTATTTCGCAATAAAAGAAGGAATGGGTGGGGCACACGGATGGCTCAGTCAGTTAAGCATCCTACTCTTGGTTTCAGTCAGGTCATGATCTCTTGATTCGTGGGTTCAAGTCCCATGTTGGGCTCTGCACTGAGCGTGCAGCCTGCTTGGGATTCTCTGTCGCCCTCTCTCTCTGCCCCTCCCCTGCTCACTCTCTCTCTCAAAATAAATAAACATTAAAAAATAAAAAACAGGAATGAACCATGACAGCCACAATAATCATGGCAAATCCAGAGAAGTATGCGGAGTAAAAAATAAATAAATAAATAAAAGGAAATCCCCCCCAAATCCCAAAAGGTTACATACCTACGGTTCTACTTATAGAATATTCTCAAAATGGTAACATTATAAAAACGGAAAACAGATTTGTGGTCATCAAGGTTTTAGGGCTGTGGGAAGGGAAACAGGAGAAGCTATAAAAGAGCAACATAAAGGACCCTGTGGTGAAGGAATGTTCCATCTCTTGGCTGTATCCTGGTTGTGATACTATACTATACATTTCAAGGATGCTGCCACTGGGAGAAACTGGGTAGGAGAGATTGCAGTGCATTATTTCTTACAACTGCATGTGAACCTACTATTATCTAAAGTTTGGGGCACCTGGGTGGCTCAGTTCATCAAGTGTCCGACTTCGACTCAGGCCACGATCTTGTGGGTCACAAGCTCAAGCCCCGTATGGGACTCTGTGCTGACAGCTCAGAGCCTGGAACCTGCTTCGGATTCTGTGTCTCCCTCTCTCTGTCCCTTCCCTGCTTGTACTCTGTCTCCCTCTCTCTCTTTCAAAGATAAATAAATTAAAATAAAATAAAATAAAATAAAATAAAATAAAAAGATCAACAGCCTGGGTGGCTCAGCTGGTTGAGCATCCAACTCTTGATTTCATCTCAGATCATGATTCTAGGGTCGTGGGATCGAGCCTCAAGTCTGGCTTTACATTGAGCGTGGAGCCTGCTTAAGATTCTCTCTTTCTCCTTCCCTCTGCCCCTCTCCCATACGCACGCACTCTATCTAAAATAAAAATAGAAATAAAAATAAAAGTAAAAGTAAATAAATAATAAAATTTAAAAAACGTTCCTTTAAAAAATGAGACAGTTGGGGCGCCTGGGGGGCTCAGTCGGTTGACCATCCGACTTCGGCTCAGGTCATGATTTTGCGGTTCGTGGGTTTGAGCCCTGCGTCAGGCTCTGTGCCAACAGCTCGGAGCCTGGCGCCTGCTTCGGATTCTGTGTCTCCCTCTCTCTCTGCCCCTCCCCTGCTCATGCTCTGTCTCTCTCTGTCTCAAAAATAAATAAAAACATTAAAAAAAAATTAAAAAATGAGACAGTGGTTCTTAATCTTGTGGAAATGGTGGGAGGTGAGAGGCCTGGTGAGCAGGGTGGTCCAGACCTCCAAAGAATCTGATCAAAGTTACGAAGCACCACCCCAGGAAGGTCACCTGCACTCTATCCCAGACCTTACTTAAAGGACTCCACTCATGAACACAGTACACACAAGCTAACATTTATGTTCTCTGGCAACCAGGGCATGAAGAGAGGCTTAGAACACTAGTAAAATAAAGACAGTCCCCCAACTACTCAGCAAAGATCAGCTTCCCGATACTTACTCAAAATTTAGCCATCTACATTCTAGAAAGAAGCTATTTTAACTTCAACGTTCACACATATCCGTGGCATTTCTAAACTCACAATTTCATTTTGAATTTCAGAGGAACACGGGCTGCAGGAGGGAAGCATCATAATCTCTTCCTGGCTCAGAATATCCAAAGGCTTTATTTCCACCCAACTCGAATCAAATTCCTTGAAATAAGAGGAAAATCAAATTTGACCTCCCTCATTTCACAAAAACAGAACGGGGAGATTTCTGCACAGATCGCTGCAGTTCAATATTTGACCTGTTGCTCAGACTAATTCACCCTCAAGTACAGTGAATATATTAACCTCGTGTTAACAATACAAGTCCAGGGGCGCCTGGGTGGCTCAGTCGGTTAAGCGTCCAACTTTAGCTCAGGTCATGATCTCATGGTGTGGGTTCGAGCCCCGCCTCAGGCTCTGTGCTGACAGCTTGGAGCCTGCTTCGGATTCTGTGTCTCCCTCTCACTCTCTGCCCTTCCCCCGCTTGTGCTCTGTCTCTCTCTCTCTCAAAAATAAATTAAAATGTTAAAAAAAAAAATTGAAAAAAAAAAAAAACCCAATACAAGTCCAAAAATAGACTGGTCAGGCCTTCAGGATGGAGACTGGACCTCTTGATGGTTTACCCTGATCTTAACACTAGCATGCGCTCAATAAATATGTGATGAATGATTAAAAAAAAAAAATGAAATCAAATACAGCCCCAAATGAAAACTAAATTCTTAAAATACCCAAGATAAGGATTTTCCATAAAAGTTACACAGCTACTTGAAAAATAAGTATTTCTAGTCAATGAATGTATATGATAAAAAAAATACATTGGCAGATGTAGGGGGGGAATCATCACATCAGGAATCCGGTTTATGCCTACATTCAAAGTCACTAAATTGGCCGTTCTTTGCTTAATTCAGTTTTAAGGAGGAGGATGAAAGGTTGGCTTATGCATAATTAATCATAACATCCACCCAGCCCATCAAATAAAGATGACTAAAATACCAGCTGAAAAGTACTTCTGACACAGAAGCCGTAGAAATGGATTCACATGGGGACACTGAGTGGCCCTGACTTAGGCGTGTGTATCCGGTGTATAGGACCACGAATTTCACTACTGCAGAGTTGAACCTCTTTCTCCTGAGGAGGAAAAACAGTGCTCCATGCATCTCACTGAATGGTTGAATGTTGATGTTATGACCATAACTCTGTCCAGGTACCATAAACACGGTGGATTCTCTATGAATCACCTAGGGATCCCCAGACCCTAAATATCATAGCTGCTTGGGCATAGTGGATCTGGTCAAATAGGGAAATAAAAGAGTAAGAAAATATTCTGCCTAAAATCTGGCCATTAACTAACCAATTTTTCAAATCCGTTCTCGGCCGTCCAAGAGAAAGATCCCCAAGTTAACAGAAATTCCCCCTCGTCTGATGAGCTCATTCAAACTGAAGTTCCATGGAGAGGGGTTTCTCTGTCCCTGGTTACCTCTGTCATTTATCTAAGGCTTGTGAAAAATCTTACAAAGGCAAATATTCTTTCTATACCCAGCCTCACTGCCAACCAATATTTGTGCTTGTACATTAATTGTTGCACGGGTATGAAGTTTGTTTTCCAAACTAAACAGCAAGTTCTTGGAGGATGAAAGCTTATTGCGGTAGTAACAGGAAACATAATAACCACCTAACCATCATCGTCCCTAACAGCACTGGTAGTGAGAAAGATGAGGAAGAAACATTAATTAGGGGGTCGCCTAGGTGGCTCAGTCGGTTGAACGTCCGACTTCGGCCCAGGTCATGATCTCACGGCTCGTGAGTTCGAGCCCTGTGTCGGGCTCCGTGTTGACAGCTTGGAGCCTGGAGCCCGCTTCAGATTCTGTGTCTCCCTCTCTCTCTGCCCCTCCCCAGCTCATGCTCGCACTCTGTCTCTGTCCAAAGTAAAAAAAAAACAAAAACAAAAAAAAAACTTAAAAAATATATAAATAAATAAATAAATAAATAAAAAGAAACGTTAATTGGGTTTCTGCTGTGTCAAACCATTGTGTTAAGACCTCTGTAAGGATCATCTTTCAGGTGGGTATTATGAGTATCCTTATTTTTGCAGAAGACTGAGGCTCGCACATGTTAAGAAATTCACCAAAAAGTCACATAATCAGTCGCTGAATGGGATTTTAACAGTCTCATGTCAGAGTGTATGCTCTTAAGCCAGTTTGCACTAATGGATTCATTCATTCATTTGCTCAATAAATCTTCATCAAGAAGACTGCTGATAAAGTGCTACACACCACTCCAGCACTGGGATTCAGCTCGAATTAAAAGATGGAAAAGTCACAGCCCTCATGGAGCCTCCTGTGCTATTTGGGGGATACAGGCAATCAACACATAAAATCAACACACCAGTACGTGAGGGGATGATAAGCCTACAGAGAAGCAATGGAAGGATTTGGGTGGGAAGGAGGAGGCAACAAATAAAATTAAGGATCTGGAAGGCCTCAGTGAGCTAGTGGCATCTGAAGAAAGACTGAAGGAGATAAGGAAGCCATCCGGGAAGGGGGAAGCCATACTTGGGGGAACAGCATTCCAAGCAGAGGGACCAGCAGGAGAAAGGGTTCTCAGTCAGCATAGGAACTTCAAGCCCAAGGTAAGTCTCTTCCCATGAATTGCATGGAAAGGGACTGGTGGTCTGAGCAGGCAGGGAGACAAATTAGGAGATTATTATAATATTACAGGGAGGCGATGATGGGGACTTGGTAGATATATTTCAAAGACAGAGCCCACAGGATCTCCTGATGGACTGGTTGTCAGAAGGAGATAAAAGGAGACAGAAATGTGCCCGAAGTTTGCTTGTTTGCCATTTGCTTGTCTACTGGATTCATTTTTACCAGGGCAACTAAAATTTTGGGACCCCTAGTGGCTGAGTTGCAGACTCCGGGAGAAGCCAGTCTGGATGAAACAATCAAGGGTTTGGATGTATTAAGTTTGAAGACTCTTAGACGTCTAGGTAGGGATGCAGCCTAGACAGGAGAAGAAGCTCCTGGTGTACAAGAACATCCAGAATGTATTTAAAGGCGAGTGATCGAGAGACGGCATGTAGATGACGTGAACAGGTCTGAATTTAAACTCTGAGGCTTACATGGCAATTACTGATTAGAAATTCTCTCGGTTGCAAAAAGAAGAAACCAAGTGAAGAGAGTCATAGGATACCGTCTAAGCCACACACTTAGTCAGGTTAATGATGTGCAAATCGCCTGATTCGCCACCCTGCTAAGAATAAAATTTTTAGTGCCTTTTGTGGATTAGCCAGATAAGTGTAGACAACTGTTTCCTCCCCCCCCCCTCCGCACCGCCAAAGCCCCCCAAATTGTGGCACAGACATTCCTCAATAAACACAGTATCCCGAGCACAGCTTGAGATCTCCATGAACAATGTAGATGAAGGTATGAGATATGAAGATACTGAGACTTTCGAGTTAAATGAGTTGAATTTCATTAACCTTTTTGATGTTTACAGAAAAAAGTAAGTCTATACATACAATGATTGCTTAATCACTTCAACTACAGAAGATCTTAACTAAAAGCGAGCGCTTATCTTTGGTCCATTTGAATGGAGACAGTCTTAAAATGTCTCCTGTCCCATTGTAAAATCACTTAAATCTATGGAATTTGTAAAAACCTCACCCAATGAAACCATCTAGAACTGAAAAACCATTTATGACATTTATGGGACACTTTTAGACAGAAAGATATCTACAACCCCCCATCCTTCCACCAACCCTAACTCACCTTTGCTTAAACCAAACAAATATTTTAATCAGAATCGATACTATACTCTCATTAGATTTTCATAGATATCATCTTAGTCGATGTTCCCAACATTACGAAATCGTGTTCATTGCATAGATTAGAAAACTGAGGGTAAAAGAGGTCAAGGCCATGGAGCTAACGAGTAATAGAAGCAAAATTGGCTCTCTTTCCTCCTTTTCCCAAACTGAGGGAGCATTCCTTAGCAGAACAGCTGCTCACCATGAAATGGTGTTTTCTTGTTTAATTATAAACCCTCCCAAACATGGTTCTAATCCACACACATTTGTCTGGATTCCATTAATGAAACTACTATGTCATATTAGTTCCTCAAGAAGCTTTTGAATTGCAAAGTCACGCATCACCCCTTAGTCCAACGTGTATGTAGAAGTGCCTACTCTGTACCAGACGTAATGCCCACGTGCTGGCTGAGACTTACACATGCTACGTGCCATTCTAGGCTATGTGCAGCCTGGACTAATACCGCGAACACTTCTCACTCTAGACAGAGGGTCTCTATGCATTTCCCGGAAGCGCTCTCCCCCATTGCTTGCAGGCTCCATGAAAAGTTGAGTTCGCGGTGTTTTCTGGCAACTGTGGAATCAGCCTCTTTAGTTCATATAAATAAATTACATCATCAAATCACTTAAAAAAATTAACTGGTGATAAAACCGGTGTTAATAAAGAAGACCGGGTTTTGTTGATTGTATCTTTGACCTTTCCATGAGCAATAACCATCATTGCACAGATATTCTAAAATCTACTCAAGTATTAACACAGACACAATGAATAAATCCTAGAAAAGTAGACTTCTCACTGGCACCCAATGTGCTGCAAAATATAAAATGAATACAAACTCAACTTTATTTCCTTTCCTTCTGCTTCAAATATCTGTCTGTAAACATTGGCACACATATAGGACCATATTATGTCAGCTGTAATAATATAGAAAATAATCTCAATTACCATAAACTAGAAAGTTATGGTAACTAGTCTTTCAAATAAATCACCACGTGTCACAATTTGGCATAAACTCCGATCCTTATGAATAATTCACATTTTGCGCATTAATAATGCATGTCTTCTATCATTTGGAATGCTCCCTAACACAGAATGGATGTCTCTTATCAATTTCCTCAACTGACATGATGGAGTAAATCTAAAATTAGAACTGCATTTCTTAATGCTCCCTTAAGAATGGCAACAACTCGGCTGGCCCATAAGGTTATCAAAAATATAAAGCTCCTACTATTTCTTGCCTTTTGCCGGGGAGTCACTAGGTTAAGCACCCTAACAATAGTTGCTCCTGCTGCTGCTGATATTTGCATAGCAGAAAAGATCAAGGAAACTTGCATAGGGCTGACAGAGACCGGTCAGCTCGGTTACATTTCTTCATAATTATAGATGTATATACTCACAATAACACGGGCCATAATTGCTAAAACATGGTAACCGGCAGGGGGAAAAAAAAAGAAAGAAAGCAAGAAAGCAAAGGGTCAAACCAAGCAGGCAAGAGTTTTTAATAATTACTGATGTTTCCTACCATCCTCCCTAGCTGATTACCACTGCGAAATTCCTTTTCAATTTTCAGTAAAATTATCTGGCACATAAAAAACTACAAAGACCAAGTAAGAGAAAGGTGCCAATGACACAGATTTGTAGAGAAAGACATTCAGTTTCTCACTGTAACTCCCAGTGTGGTCACTGCACATCATTGCTGATATTATCATTTCAGACATTACTAAAGTAAACTTTCTGCCCCTCCCCCACCCGAACCCGGCCACCCAAACACACACAACAAACAAAAACAGCGACAGTCCTGGACACAAGGCAAACAGAAAGGAGGCAGCCTGAAATCAGGGGGTAAAAAAATCATTCCAGTGTGCTCCCCCGTCTCTGGAGAATTTCCTTCATCAACACTCAGTCTCAAAGAGAAGCAGAAGGAGTTGTCTCTGAAGCGCTATCCACGGCGAGCAAGGGAAAGGGGGCAAAAGAGAGAGAGTTTTAAGGGGGGAGCCATCCCTATGCCAGCATCTGTCCCCTACAGGTGCCCTCGGGTTCATTCATTCCTGTGCTACGTGTTTAGGGAGCACTTCCTCTGTGGCAGGTATCGGGTTCCATGAATCCTCCCGTTGGGCTCCCGCTGTGTATTCCAGCAACAGCAATCCACCGCCCGGGCTGAGGACCAGAGGAAATCCACCCCAGGCCGGCCAGGCCACGCCGCCTGTGCCAACACCTGGGTCAGAGGCGGGTCGTTGCCCGGGATTCGGAGCCCGAGGAGACCTTCCGTTCGGCAGCGATCTCTGCCGGGAGGGGGTCGGCGGGGCTCTGACCCTGTTGGCACCGAGAGCGCCTGCCCTCTTTTCTGAGCCAGCCGCCCATCCCCCGGAAAAGTTAAGTTGGCGGCGAGTGGCAAGGGGGGGGCACCGGGGGCCTCGGGCGGGCTCAGCACCCCCGGCCGGCCTCTCTGCTCTAACTCCCTTGGCTACCGAGAAATATTTATTTCCAGGAGACGGGCTCCAGTGGCCACCGAAGCCGCACACGCGGCCACCGTCGGAAAGCCGAGACGCCCGAGAGATAAAGATAGCTCCGTGACACGCCTAGACCCGGCCTCCCAGGGGCAGCCGGGCTGAGACAGCCACGGGGGCAATTCGCCGGCGCGGCCGGGGGACCTCCTTCCAGCCTCCAGGGATGCTGGCGACCGAGGAAGACAATTGAACGCGCGAGCAGCGAAAAGGGAAGAAGGGGGGGGGGGGGGGGGAAAGGGTCGATACTTACCCCCAGGCGTCTGCTCCGGATCCTCACGTACCCTTGCTTCACTATGTCATTAAAATTGGAAGCCATCCCGGGCAGCCGGCGACCCCCCTCACCCAAGCGCACGCACCCGAGGTGGCTCTGGGGCGGGTCAAGGGCCGGGTCGGGAGGCGGCGTGGGGGGGGGGGGCGGGGGGAAAGTTGACCCGGCGAAGCTGCGGCGGCCGCGGCTCGGCGTGGCCTCAGCAGGCGCGCATCACTCGGTCCCCCAAGCCCCGAAAGTGGGCGGCCGGCTCGCAGCCACTTCGGGGGAGCGCGGGGAGCGCAGCGCCGCGAGGCGAGGCTGGAGCGCCGGCGTCAGCTGACTCATCCGCCAGCCTGGAGGAGGAGGAGCGGCGGCTGCTCAGGGCTCCAGCCCTGCCTCTTCGCGGGCCCCGGGGGAGGGGGTGGGGGGAGGAGGGGAGAGAGGAGGAGGGGCGGGAGGAGGAGGGGGACGAGGAGGAGGAGGACGGCGGAGGGGTGGGCCCCCCCCCCGGGGGAGGAGCGGCGGGAGGAGGAGGGGGACGAGGAGGGGAGGAGCGGCGGGAGGAGGAGGGGGACGAGGAGGGGAGGAGCGGCGGGAGGAGGAGGGGGACGAGGAGGAGGACGGCGGACGGGTGGTTTCCCCCCCACCCCCACCCCCAAGAGGCGGAGCCGCGCGGGTCCGGGCGCCGGGCCGCGGCCACCCGCAGGCGGACACACTCGGACGCGCTCGCACCCCCTCCCCTCCTCTGCCGCCCACCTGGCCCGCCCCGCCCCCCTTTCCGATCCCTCCCCTCCTACGGGACCCCGGGCGCGCCCCAGCCGGCCCCCGGCACCTCGCTGACGGCCCGCCGAGATAACGCGCCCCCTCTTCCCGCTCCGGTGGCCGATTTTCGGAGGAGAGGAAATTTCACTTTTTCACGGCCGCCGCCGACCCCGCCCCTCCCTTCAGCCCCATCCCCTTCCCGAGCAGGGCTGATTTCTACCTCCTGGTGCGGGTGTCTGGGGAGGCGGTGTTGCCATGGTTTGCCTTGACCTTGGCAAAGGAGGGGAGGGATATTGCCCTGGCTTAAGCTACGTTTGAGCTTCCTCAGGTTTCCTTGGCTCCCTGGACCCAGCCCTCGGTGATATCATTTGCCACATTTTCCTTGGGTGAGCCTGGCTTTCCCGCCTGAATGTAAGTTACCCAGGGGCTGACACCTGGCCTCATTCATATGTGTACCCCCAAAGCCTAGCCCAGAGCAGGTGCCTGATAAATTCTTAGTGCCATGCATGGCTCTAAACCCTAAGCATGGATTGCCTCACTTCAACTCCCGTTCCTCATGAGGTAGGTCCCCTCCTGATGTAAATGCCAGGCCCATATTTACACCCCAGTAGTCTAGCAATAGAGCTCACCCTCATAACCCTTAAGGGATACTGCCTCTAGAATAAGATTAAAAGGGGAGCAGATTCTACACTCACTGCCCCTGACTGCACCACCCTCCTGAAGCATGCTTGAGTTCATACCCACTGACATTTATTGGGCACCAGCCCACTAGGCATTGTCCTAATCCTGTTAAAGGAATAACGAGATACGTATTATCCTGCACATTTTATGGAAACTAAAGCCCTGGCAGATGAAGACTTGCCCCAGGTCCCACAGGACAAGGACTGAAGGGAGGGGTGTGTGACACCCGCTTTCGGTCAACACTGTCCTATAGCCCTTCTGGAGTGCAGATGTCATGAGGGAGGGAGCCTCCCTCCCTTCCAAGGAAGGTCTTTCTCATCGTTTGCCCTCTCCACAAAGGTAAAAAGACAGCATCAGAAATGGACAGTTGCTCCCTGGAGGTGACCAAACCAAGGCTGGATGATCTCTGATCAGAGCTGCGGGGAAGAGGGCTCATTTATTGAGTGGACTATTTGACTTGATAAGATTTGAAGACCTTTCAACTCTAAGATTATATGAATCTTTCCTTTCTCACCGGGAACACGAGCTTTTAGTCATTTTGGTTTGGTGAGTGTCAGGTAAAGAAGAGAATCAGCCAAGAATGTGTCATAGGAGGACTGAGACCGAGTTGGGACAGTCGAAAAGTAAGTATTCCGGGAGGGGAACTCTTTGTGCTATATGGTAAATCATTAACTCTGTCATCACGTTGCTCTTTGATACAAATGATGTTTTAAGTTTGCATCTCTCGCCAAAGAAGGATGAAATGATAAAAATCATTTGGAGAGTTCTTTTTGAAGGCTTAGAACTTAAAAAAAAAAAAAAATAGTGTCCATGGTTGCCATGAAATAAATGTATTCGTGGAAGGCATTTGTCCAACGCATCATTTGTAGACCAAATCAACAGTATCATAGAAACAAAGAATGAAGGAATTGAGGCATAAGGACCTAGAAGTGAATGGCTCAAGATAAAAGAAATAATTACTGACAAAACCTGAAACTGAGAAATCCATCCCATGATAATTAATGTTGAGTATAATTGACATCCACAAATAATTAAGCTAGATGTGAGGAAACTAGAATCAAACTAGAAAATATCAAACTAGGGGCACCTGGGGGGCTCAGTCGGTTAAGTGTCTGAACTCTTGATTTCGGCTCAGGTCATAATCTCACAATTGTGAGATTATGTGCTCAGTTTATAATTCTCTGCTCTCATCTTAAAATTCTCTTTCCCTCTCTCTCTGCCCTCCCCCAAAAATTAAAAAAAAAAAAGGAAAATATCAACCTAGCTGTGAAGAGACAAGTGTTTTTTTTTTTTTTTTAATTGCAGGAATGAACCCAGAATACAGTTTTATTCGTTTGGTTTTGGTTAAGTCAAACTGTGAAACACGGAAAATACACAGACTGTACTATTCACAGGATGAACAGCCACTTGCATTTGTCCAAAATGTGTAATACACAACCACGGCAGAAGAGGAAAGGAGGCATTCAGAGATATGCAATGTAAGTAGTGCTTACAGAGTTGCACAGTGCACAACTCACACAACTATACACTGCCAAATGGACATACAGTCCCACACAATTCAGTTTCATTGGGGATAAGGCTGATATAAAAAAAAAAAATCATTATTGCAATCCCTATTTTTAACTCAATTTCCAACACTTCACACTTCTTATTTGTAGCATCTATTTCTGTTTCCTCGGCATCCACACTCCCTTCTGCCAACAGTGATCATCGTATTCATCTTGAGTATAATTTATCCCCTTCTCCCGGTGTGGGTCTAAGGTGGGAGAGTAAGAGTTCATTGCATTAAAATGAAATGAATGCAAGATCAAAATGAATTCCACATGGTAGTACTTCTCTCCTATTTGGGCATCTTGTTGATATGAAACAAAACTGTGTCACGAATTGAAATAGAAGACTGTAACTATCGCACTGCAGAGCCAGAAATTAATCCCAAATTTCCCTACTCCAATATAGTCAGAGTGGAAGCCCAATGTAGCTTGAAACATGAACAACTCATACCATTCCCTCTGTATTCCATTCAACCAATGATGATGATGATGATGATTATTATTATTATTATTGCAAAGCTCTTCGGGACAGAAAACCATGTGCAGAAATTCAGAGGCTTCTGCACTTTTCCAGGGTAGGTAGGTGATGGGTTCCCACGCCTCCCCCAAAAAGGTTGTACTTACACCAGCTACCACAAAGGACCAAGGCAGAGGCTGAAATGGCACTTGTCCAATATCTTTACCAAAAATAGCTTGAGCTTTGGCCCCATTGCCTGCTGCTCTCAGTGGGAGAGTCACAGAAACGGGCAGCCTTTCCTCTGGCAAGGTACGCCAGTGCTAATAAAAATGAGTCGGCTATCACTAAGGAGAGAGGTTGTTTGCTGTCCTGCCAGGTCCCCCTCCACCAGTCCTTCCCCACCTAAAGGAAGATGACTTGGAAGATGACACAGAAATCAGGTAGAAGGAAACCTGGGAACAGAGCTGCTTCTGTTACTCATTGCTTCCTTCCTGCATCCAACAAACAATGACTGAGCACCTGCTATGGGCAGAGATTGCCACACACACACACACACACACACACACACACACACACCACAAAGACAAACAAAATCCCTATCCCCATGGAACTTATACCCCAGTAAGAGAGAGAGAAAAAAATAAGCAGATAAACAGCTTATAAATAGCTATAGTTGATAGCAAAAAGAACATGAGTGTTGTACTACGTGGGGAGTAATGAGCAGCCTTACTTTCGGTAAGAAAGAGTCAAGGAAGACTTCTCAAAGGAGGTGACATCCAAGCTAAGACAGGAACGATGGGCAGAAGCTATGGGAATCATCAGGAAAGCGCGTCCCAGCTAGAGCCAAGGGCACTGGAGAAAGCCGAATACAGGAAAGTTATAGTTTTAAAATATTATTCTGTCTGATGAACAAAAAATAGATTAGGAGGGGAGCGCCTGGGTGGCTCAGTCGGTTAAGCGTCCGACTTCAGCTCAGGTCACGATCTCGCGGTCCGTGAGTTCGAGCCCTGCGTCGGGCTCTGGGCTGATGGCTCAGAGCCTGGAGCCTGCTTCTGATTCTGTGTCTCCCTCTCTCTCTGACCCTCCCCCGTTCATGCTCTGTCTCTGTCTCAAAAATAAATAAACTTAAGAAAAAAAAATTAAAAAAAAAATAGATTAGGAGGGACTGAACCGGAAATGGTGAGACCATCGAAAAAATCTACTTCTAAAGACCTGGCACCCAGGGGCGCCTGGGTGGCGCAGTCGGTTAAGCGTCCGACTTCAGCCAGGTCACGATCTCGCGGTCCGTGAGTTCGAGCCCCGCGTCGGGCTCTGGGCTGATGGCCCAGAGCCTGGACCCTGTTTCCGATTCTGTGTCTCCCTCTCTCTGACCCTCCCCCGTTCATGCTCTGTCTCTCTCTGTCTCAAAAAAAAAAAAAAAAAAAAAAAAGTTAAAAAAAAAAAAAAAAGACCTGGCACCCAAAAATCTTTAAGGAAAGAGAAATTAAGCTTTCGCTGAGAATGTAAATGTTTTTAAATTTTTTAACGTTTATTTATTTTTGAGAGAGAGTCAGACACAGAGCATAAGCAGGGGAGGGGCAGAGAGAGAGAGAGAGGGAGACACAAAATCCGAAGCAGGCTCCAGGCTCGGAGCTGTCAGCACGGAGCCCAATGCAGGGCCGGGACCCACAAGCCGTGAGATCATGACCTGAGCTAAGTCGGACGCTCAACCTTAACAGACTGAGCCACCCAGGCGCCCCAAGAATGTGAATTTATATCAATTGATACAACTGTTTTGGAGTGTGATATCTATCCAAAATTTTTAAACTTTTGTAATTGCTTATCCAGTTCTGGAAATGCATGCAAAGGCACAAAGATTAAGTTACAGGAATACTCACAGCAGTGGTATTTATGGCAATATGTATATTTATCTTAACTTTATAGAGACATGTGTTAATATAAAACGTATGCATCTAAATATATATTTTACATGGAAGCGGGTATATACGTATCACCAAATTTCTGAAAGAACTGTAATCAATTGAGTACAATCATTCCCCACTAAACTTTGCTTATTGAAAAGTTATTTTTCTCAACCCGAATGAAATCTCCAGAAGGTCTCTGGCTTTTTGGGCTACTACTAGGTAATAAAGAGTCCATTTCAGCCTAATAGCCATATCACACTGAATATCATTCAAATTAGGTTTTGTCCCTTACCCTAGTTGGGAAGTAGGAGCTTGGGGGTTGGGAATGGCTTCTTCACTGATTTTCTGACCTGCCTCCTCTCCTCCATAATGACTATGGGCTTCTGGCTTCCAGGAGACTGGAGCTCAAGGGGAGAAGGAAAGGCTAGAACACAGGAGAGGTTTTTTTAAGTACTTTTCTTAAGTTTATTTTTTTAATTTGACAGAGGGAGAGAGAGGGAGGTGGGGGTGGGGTGTGTGGGCAGAGAGAGAGAGAGAGAGAGGGAGAGAGGGAGAGAAAGAATCCCAATCCCAAGCAGGCTCCGCACTGTCTGTACCCCACTGGGGGCTGGAACTCATGAACCCAGAGACCATGACCTGAGTCAAAATCAAGAGCCAGAGGCTTCACCGACTGAGCCTCCCCGACTCAGGCTCCCCACGGGCAAGTTTTGCTTGCTCCAAGTTTTGCCTTGGAGTAGATGACCTCTGGGCAACAGGTATATAATATTTGCTCTTTCTCTCACAGAGCTTTTGTGAGTTCCTTAGAGATGCTAAGAGCTCTTTCTTCTCAATCTGGCTGCCCTTTACCCCACCCCAGGGTCTCATGCTCCAGGGTTTTTGCCCTTCCAGGTGGTTCTGTTGGTGGATCTATTCTAAGACAAGCCCTCCCTGGCCAGAGGAAAAACTCACTCGGTGTTGGCCCTGCCAGTGAATGATGAGCCCACTCCCGGGGCACCCACTGCTTTTAGCTCTGTCGTGAGTCAAGGCAACTAGTTGACTCCAGGCGTTCACCTTTTGCATATTAAGGAATGGGTCTAACACCAGTCCTTGTGTCCTCGGTACGTGAGACGACTCACTTCTAGCCTTCTAAGTGATTCTCTTGAAAATCGCTCCCTTGCTATAAAGTAAGGGGAAAGCCCTCCCTTCCTTGTCTCATGGGCAGGAGAAAAGCAGCTCTCTGCCAAAGAACCAGCCTCTTCAAACTCTTGAACCACAGCGTCTTATTTAGGCTGGCGGTACGTGATCAACGCTTGCACACAAAATGGTTTTGAACTCTCTTTTTGCAACTTCTGCACAGATAGTCCAGCACCTTGCTTTAGAATGTTTTCTATAAGTTTCCCCCGCTGGGCTTTTGAGGCTTCTGCTGAAATTGAGTCGATAGGAAGAGTCACATTTAGCAATGGGTTACAAACCCATATCAAAACCATTAAAATGGATATAAAAGACATCCTCCTCTTATTCGTTCATCCAACAAATATTATCTGAGCCAGGCTGGCGAGGCACTGAGGAGCCAATGAAGCAGACAGAAAAAACCAGACTGAGCTTGTAGAGGTGACAATGCACCAGGAATACAAGCCTTTAAGAAAATACTCGGGGCGCCTGGGTAGCTCAGGTGGTTGTGCATCCGACTTTGGCTCAGGTCATGATCTCAAGGTTCATGAGTTTGAGCCCCACGTCGGGCTCTGTGCGGACAGCTCGGAGCCTGGAGCCTGATTTGGATTCTGGGTCTCCCTCTCTCTCCGCCTCTCTCCCGTCACGCTCTGTCTCTCTCAAAAATAAACATGAAAAAAGTTTTTTTAAATAGTCAAATTGTTTTGAGTAAAATTATGCACAGAAGAAAGTTACATGGTGCTGTTTGGGGAAGGATAAAGAAACAGGACGTGACCCCTTTGGAAGACGGGGGATGGAGAAGTCAGGGAGCTGGAATAGGGAAGGAGAAGGCCCTCGCCCCTGAGGGAGGGTAGAGAGGGTGGTGGGGAGAAGGACAGCATCTGCCAGTGTCCCAGACAGAAGAATATACGGCACATTTAGAACAGAAGGTGGTTAGGGGAACTGGAATTTGGAGAATGAGAAGAGAGTATTGGGCGATGAGCCACAGAGGGTAAGAGGGTTTCTCAGCATGTTATAAATGATCTATGAGGTAGGGTCTGGTTTTTTAAAAACTTAGCTGTTTTTTTTTTTTTTTAAACAAGGTTGAGGGGCGCCTGGGTGGCGCAGTCGGTTAAGCGTCCGACTTCAGCCAGGTCACGATCTCGCGGTCCGGGAGTTCGAGCCCCGCGTCGGGCTCTGGGCTGATGGCTCAGAGCCTGGAGCCTGTTTCCGATTCTGTGTCTCCCTCTCTCTCTGCCCCTCCCCCGTTCATGCTCTGTCTCTCTCTGTCCCAAAAATAAATAAACGTTGAAAAAAAAAATTTTTTTTTAAACAAGGTTGAATATATCTACAGTAAAATAGTAGCGGTGGTTATTATTTGTCGTTGGGAGTATTAAATTAACTTTCTCCTGTGTGCTTTAAAATAAATAAAACTAAATCCTAGGGGCACCTGGGTAGCTCAGCTGGTTAAGTGTCTGACTCTTGATTTTGGCTCAGGTCATGATCTCACGGTCGGTGAGTTTATGACCCACGTCAGCTCTGTGCTGATGGTGCAGAGCCTGCTTGGAATTCTCTCTCTAGCCTTCTCTTTCTGTCCCTCCCCCCGCGCGTTCTCTCCCGCTCTCTGTCAAAATAAATACATAAACTTAAAAAAAATCGAAATGCAATTTTTAAAAGTAGGATGACTCTTTCTGCACGGGTGGACCTCATATCTTGAGTTTTATAACCAAGGACACAAAAGCAAACGTAAGCCTCTAGTGAACTTGACTGGACCACAAAAAAAAAAAAAAAAAAAAAAAAAAGTCTTGTGATCATTAAGCTCTTCCAGATATTTGAGTTTCTTTCCTGATGAGAAGAGTGTTCCTCTCTGTAGGTCAATGCAGAGCCAACCCAGGAATATCTAGGCCAACACATGAGAAAAAGACCGAGAGAAGTTAAGTACATGATGAAGGCCCTTGGCATTTCTAGAGCTCCTTTTCAAAATGTAGCATGTATCATGCAGTGGTTTGTACAAGAAGATTAGAAGGTCAATATTCCAGAGGCCTCCTCAGGGCTGTTCCCCTAGTTCACTGAGTGACTTTGGGCAAGCCATTAATTTCTCCGGCCTCATAACCTGATCTGGAAAACAGAGATAAACGGCACCAGCCTCACTGCCACAGTCTGTTGAAGTCCCTGGATAGGATGTGTGAAGAGGGCAGCGTCTTATGTTGAAAGTGCTTTGCCGATGCTAATGAATCCTCGCAGCGCCCCCACGCCCTGTCGTATCGTCCACTTTTCACAGCTGAGGGACCTGAAACAGAAAGCCTGAGCAACTTGTCCAAAGACACAGAAGTCTGCATCGGAACAGGGGGGATTAGCAGGCGACAGCAGTGGCATCCGAAGAGGCAAGATTTTCACTTCACTCATAAAATACGATGAAGTTGCATCTGGAATGTTTTCATTTTGAAGACACAGTTTCTGTGTCAGTGGATTATAAGGCAAAGAAAAAAAAACAGTCACATTTGTGTGTGTGTGTGTGTGTGTGTGTGTGTGTGTGTGTGTGTGTGTGGCAGACCCATTTGCAGTTTTAGGGACTCCTTTCTTTGGCTGGTGACTGTAACTAGCTGCACACAGCAATTCTACCTCTATCTCACTGGCCAGAGCTTAGTCACATGCCCTGGGCTTCACAAAGAGATGGGGAAGTGGGGAAATGTAGGTTTCATGCAAGGCAGCCACGAGCCAGGCTAAGTGTGGGAGTCGACGGCAAAGGCAGAGGGCGGCTTGCTCGAGGACTGGATCAGTTCTAGAAAACCTGAGGGCACGCAGTGACCCGTAAGGAAGCTACTGGGGACCACGAGGAATCCGAACATCCTGACATCTTCACGTGGCCTCAGGCAAATTCACAGTCCTCCTAACATTATCCCCCACTGGTATTTCCTCTTTCGTCAGTTTTGGTTTTTTTTTTTTAGCTGAAAGTAGCATAAAGCTCCACCGCGGAATCTCAGATCAAAGGCTGAGTTTATTGCTGTAGTTTACGAAATGTAAGATGCCGCTAATTTCAGAGTGCGCTACCACTTTATGCACTAGGAAGGAAGAAAAATTACTTCTGGCTTAACTTTTCAGGTCGATGGCCGGCCACCGGAGTTTATTAAAGCTTTACGGAGGTTTAATTGTCATGCAGCAAACTGCGGATATGTAAAATGTGAAGTAAGTCCTGACATGCGGGTACACCAGGGAAGTCATCCCCACAGTCAGGATAACAGACATATCCTTCATCCCCAAAGTGCTCTCATGCCCCTGCTGTCTCGAGCCACCACGCTCTGGGCTATGGTAGCCATCCTTTTGCAATATATAAATGTTTCAGATCAACACTTGTACACCTTAAACTTACGCAGCATCATATGTCAATTACATCGCAATAACTCTCAGGGGGAAAGTTGTATTTTTTTTTTTTTTGTACTTATTTCACTACAACTTAGCGGAGACCTGCACAGCTGATGCATGTCGTCCATTAAACTGCTGAATCACACTCCATCATTTGACAGGAGCACATCTTCTTTCTCCTCTCTCTACTGATGGACATCTAAATTATTTCCGTTTTATCCCATTACGAGCAATAGGCATCAAATTGTTACGTCTAAAATATGAAATAAGATCGTCATCATAATGATATCTTTTTAAAAAAAAATCTAAAATCGCTGACAGCCATTGACGCTCAATATCAAACTTCTTGAAAACAATAGCTGCTTGTGGGCTCTTTTTATGAAATCAAATCCTCAATAGACCTTCTAAGGAGCAAGTGCAATAAAAGAGTCTGTTTTGCAGAAACTCTGCAGGGAGAATGAAAACGAAACTAATATATTTTAAATATTTCTTTGATTTCCCCTGTTAAGCTTCACATTGTAACTCTTACATCAGTCTATTTAAATAACTGCCAACATATAACCATGAGTGATAGAGGCAGGAACATGCAAGGGCTCTGCATTTAGTATTTTAGCTCAAAGGGTTGCATCTGTCCTTCCTTATGAAGTGACTTTAGCAAGATCATGTTCCGTTTGCACGTAGAATGAAAGCCCCATTCCTCCTTGTCCTACAAGGTCACACATGCCCCTGGGTCCTCATCCACCCCCTTGACATCAGCTACTCCTTGCCCCTGCACGCCTCCTTCCCATCCACAAAGAACTTCCTCCTGTTCCCGAGAAACACCAAACTCACTCCCACCTCAGCGTCTAGCATTTGCTTGTTCCTTTCTTTGCAAACTCCTGCCTCAGATTTTCCCATGACTGACTCCTTGTTATTATGTATCACCTTGTGTCACCTCCTCTGAGAAGCCCTTCATGACCTCTGAATCCCAATTAGCATGCTGCTTCTAACCAAATCACTTGCCTTCATAAAACTCTGTTATTTTGTGCAAAATACTAAATGACAAATTTAGATCTCTTATCTAATGATAGGTTGGCATGCCTCCTGTCTGTTCCCCACCTTATACGAAACTGGGCGTGAGTAGGAACCTTTCTGACTTGTCCACTGTGAGCCTCAGTGCCTGGGACGATGCTGGCACTGATGAATGATTGAATGAATGAATGAATGAATGAATGAATGAATGAATGGAGTGAAATGAAAGCAGAAAACAGTGCCTGCAGGCTATCTGATACTACATGTGCCCTGAGATGTTGAACGAATGGCGGAAACCTAAAATAACGTCTGCATTGCCATTACTGTACCATCTCACGGCATTGCCTTCAATGAAGACACTTACACATCAATGGAGCACTCAAGGTACATCGTTTGTAGAGGTGCTCAACGCTAAAGAAAGAAGTCCAAACAAACAAGCAAAAACAACCAACAACTATGGACGTTGGAGTCCAACAGATTTGGTTCAAATTCCCACCTCACCACTTACACTGTCTCTGAACTAGTATTTCCCCACCAGGGCAATTTTGTCACCCAGGAGACATTTGCCTGGAGACATTTGGACTGTCATAACTGTGGGGTGAGGGGGGCAATCTGCATCCAGTAGGTGGAGGCCAGGGAAGCTAACTAAATATCCTCCCCACAAAGAATTACCCAGCCACGATTGCCACCATGGTTGAGAAACCCTGCTCTCAACAAATTGCTTAATTTCTCTTGTATTTTATGTTCTCATCTGCAAATTGGGAACAGACCATATCAACCGTGTAGGATTACTGTAGAGATTAGGAAAAATGTGTTTAAGGCTCATGTCTGGAGCATGGTAAGTCAACAAGTAAACATTATGTTTATTATGAATATCACATGTTATATTGTTTATCATTTCTCTTTATTAGTTGCTAAGGCATGAAGCTCCTTTTCTGGCTGGAGATTTCCTTCTTCTCTTTGAATCCTCAGTTCCTAACAGAGGGCCTGGCACTGAGCAGATGCTTAATGTGGCCTCAATTAATTAAACTAAATCTTGAATTGTCTAAAACATCTGAGACTTAGCTCATCTTATACTTTGTCCCTCTTTCTCAAAATTAGTTTGATTGCTCTAGTCAGTACTGTCCCCTTTATGATCAATTTTTTAAATTATTTTCTCATGAATCATTTTGTTGGCCTCTTAAGTCAAAATTAAATCACAGGACATGAAAATTAATGATCTGGACCCTGATCTGCCTTTGCGTGGCTTATAGACAAAGCGGATGCAGCACACTGGCCTTCTTACTACTTCTTGACAAGCCAACCAGGTTTCTGCCTCAGGGCCTTTGCACTTCTGGCTAGAATGCTCTTCTCTCTGGATATCAGTGTGAGATCTTAATGTTCCTTTCTCTGGTTATCATGGGGTTGAGTGTCATTGTATTCTTGTCCGTGTAGTCTAGATAACATATTCTAGATAACGACTTCTTTTAAGTGTTACAAAAACCTTTTGGCCTGGGGTGGTCTTTTCTTTTTCTTTATGATGTCTTCTCCTGAACAGAATGGAATCAAAATTCACCGATCATTTCTTGAAGCTGGTCATGGGAGCGTCTTTTTAAAGAAACCTCTCAGGATCCTAATGTCATAAAATATTTTCCAACGTGTTTTTCCACGAGCTTTAAAGTTTTGCTTTCACAGTGAAGTGCTTAATTCATGGCGAATCGCTGTGCTGTGGCAGGTTGGAATCCTGTGGCAGGGTCATCTATTTCTACGTGAAACCACTGGCAGTAGCCCTCTTTGCACATCAGTCTACAGTGTCGCACCTGTTACAGCTCCAGTTTCCCGACGTGGGACAGCTTCTGGACCTTCAGCTATATGCCCGTCCCCAACCCTAGTGATCATAGCTTTGTATCAATTTTCTTCCCTCATCTAAGGCTGCCCCTTCTGGTTTTCTGCTTGTCTTTCCCCCCCAGGTCCCTCTCCTTTTGCTATGCCATACATGCTGGTGTTCTTAGGGGTTCGGTGTACTTCTCTCTTACTTCCTCATTCTAGACGCGATCCCGTTGCCACATGCTCCCCAAATACATGCCTGAACTATGACCTGTCTCCCAAGTTCTGTAACCGTACGTACAAGAACAATAGCCCACGCGTGCTGAGTACACACGGGGTTCCAAACACAATCCAGGAGCTCACGGCGCATCATCAGCTCACCGAATCCACCAGCAACGCAGCATGGCAGGGACAGCTGTCATGACCCATAGTCACCAGTGAGAGAGCTGTGGTACAGAGGTTAAGAGACTTGCCCAAGGTCTCAGTGCCAGTGAGTGGGGGCGGGCAGGCTGGCGACACCATGGACAGAGCACAGCACACACTCAATCCGTATGTTCTAGCATTTACTGGGGCGCTCTAGCCGGATGTCCCCAGCACAGGTCAAACTCAGTGTGTCCCAATCTGAGCAATTGTTAGTGGGAGTTTTCCAGTGGCCTGAAAGGGACTGAGCACGTGTATATACATACACACAGACACTCCTGCATCTGTATACTCATAGGAAAAAATTATTCAGATGTTTGCTTTTTATTTAATTTTGTTAATATTCAATTTATGAAGTTCACAAATTAAAAAACCTATTTGCTAAACACACACACACACACACGCACGCACGCACACACACACACACACACACACAGGAGAAACTGGGTGAGGGGTACCAGAGACCTGTCTATACCATTTTTCCTTTCTGTAAATCTTTATTCCAAAATAAGTTAAAAAAAATCTGGTTTTTCCTTTTAACTTTGACTGTAAAAAATCAGTATTGTGTTTATCAGTCCTGCAGAATTCAACCTTCACTTCTAAAGAGTCTTTGAATGATGTTTGGCTCATTTTCAAGCTTAAACACTTTTAAACATTTTAAACTGTATTTATGAATTTAATATATTTGATTTCCTTAAGTACTTCACCTGCGTACCACAACATGTAGACTCTTCCCCAATACAAATAATTTTTATGAATTTTAAACAGGTAAATACTGCGAGCCTTAAAATCTTCTGAAATATCTCAATACATAGTAAAATTTAGTTATAAGCCTAAATCAATTCTTCATGGACTCTTACTTTTTTCCTGTGAGGCTATAACTTTCAACTTGAATAGACCAAATTCTTTTAAATTCTGTAAGTATATTTAAAAAAAACCCTAAATATGTAACAAAATGTTAATAATGTGGTTTTGATTCTGCTGAACCTGTCTACTCTCAATTGCCAGGCTCCCTGGCTTCCGGGAGGCATGGAGTGCAGGAAGGTGAGTATCAGCCCAATGAATGCAGGCGAGGATCCCGATAGCATGACTTTCCAGCTAAGACAAAAACAGCTATCCTTACGCTGCGATCCATTTGAGCAATTGCCTATTCCGCATGCTGGAGGTTCCTAATGCCTGGGGCGCTGTCTGATTCTTCTCAGCAATATTTTTGGTCCCCATAAACTTCGCCTTAGAGTTGCTTTGTCGTGGACCACAGAAAATAAGAGATGGCGTGCCAAGTCACATGTGCCACAACCCTAGATTCCAGTCACATTCAAGATCCTAATTCTGCCTCCTCCCAGAAATGCGGTCCCCCAGTCTGCTTGCACTCGTGATTGAAATCTGCATTTCCCCGGCCCTTGATATCTGTCAGTATTTTCCATCTAGGTCTGAATACCAGTGGATTTGTCAGGAATCCTGAATTCTTGTCCATGCGTTCTCTCCTCGGACGATACAACCCTCACTGATACTCAAAATGACATCCCTTTACATTTTGCCTTCTCACATCGACTCGGGGGGCCATTCTCTTGACCCCTTTGTGCCCTTCTACCTTTCCCTCCAAACCTCCACAGCCCTTCCCACGTCCCACCCGACTCACTCTCAGTACCTGGCCTCTCGTAGCGCACTAACCACAAACCACACGCTCTTCCTTAATTCTGCTTCCTCCTACATTCTCCCCTCAACAGTTCCTGATTTATATATTTTGATGCCCCTTTATTTTTGTGCATAAAGATACATGATTGGTTTTTTTTCACTGAGTTGTGTAACACCAAAATGAAATGAGCTTCCTTTACATCAATAAATCATGCCTTAGATCTTATTTCATAGATTAATACAGTACGCCCTCTTAATGTTTTTGTGATGGTCTGCCCATCCTTTATTTTTAATCTATAGGAATCATTTTAAAGGAGTCTTTTAAAGTTAGTCGTCAGTTAGTATATGATTGAATGCATCTTTTCATTGGATAGTTTAATTCACTTTCATTTTTAATATTTTTTGGTCTATTTCATCTTCCTCCTCCCCCTTCATTTTTGCTTTCTGATTTTACACTCCTTTTACATTTCATCCTTCCCCCCTTTTTATATACAAGCTGTATTTTCTTTTTTAATTTTTTTTTCAACGTTTATTCATTTTTGGGACAGAGAGAGACAGAGCATGAACGGGGGAGGTGCAGAGAGAGAGGGAGACACAGAATCGGAAACAGGCTCCAGGCTCCGAGCCATCAGCCCAGAGCCCAACGCGGGGCTCGAACTCACGGACCGCGAGATCGTGACCTGGCTGAAGTCGGACGCTTAACCGACTGCGCCACCCAGTCGCCCCTTTCTTTTTTAATTTTTAATAATGCTGATGTAAAAAAAAAAAGTTGTTGACAACTGATACTATCCACATCAACACAATTTACCGTCTGCATTAATATGATTTCATTATGCCAGGAAATTCTTGCCCAGAAAAATGAAGTTGCAAATAACTTTATTGTTTGTTTGAGAAACTTGCTGAGAATCCATTTACCCAAACAATAGACTATTTCCCTTTTCCCTTCAGTACAAGGAACAATAGTCTCTTCTTCCTACTAAAGAGTGGATTGCTCAGAGTGGATTCATCACATTCCTGCTTCTATTTGAAAGACTCCTTCAAGATGTTCACCTTTCCGCATCCATCATTCCTCAACTATATCACAAACTTTGCCAATACCAGTCAAGCCCCTGCATTCAAAGACCCACCTTAAATCAGGCCACAGAAACCTCGCAGACATCCACTTTTGGCTTTCCCCTCTAGAGATGCTACTGAGGCTCCAGCCTCGCTTACCGCAATAAATGATAAATTTGGCTTTGCTTGATCTGTAGGCTATTTTAATGATCTCTTTGGGGAGTCAGCAGTCAACACTATCCTATTTTTATTCCCCCTGGTAGTTAATTTTACAATTTTATGAATATATTTCATTCTATTTTTAACAGTCTAACTTTTGCAGAAGATAAAAAATTAAGCAAGTTTTATTTCCCCCAGACCCCACTCTCTTTCCAGCCTTTGTTAATAAGATATCTGGAAGAAGATTCTAATGATAGGGGCACCTGGGTGGCTCAGTCGAGTAAGCGTCTGGCTCTTGGTTTCGGCTCAGGTCATGATCTCACAGCTTCATGAATTCGAGCCCCACGTCGGGCTTTGTGCTGGCAGCGTGGAGTCCGCTTGGGATTCCTTCTCTCTCCCCCCCTCCCTGCCCCTCCCCTGCTCGTGCGCTGTCTGTGTCTCTTTCAAAGTAAATAAACTTAAAAAAATTTTTTTAAAGGTTACAATGATAAAGATGATCAGGATTTTACAACATGCTTGGTCTTTGAATAATCATTTTTGGCCTTTGTATTAGGTTTTTTAAGTATATAAACATCTATGATGGAAAATCTAACATAGTGTTTTATGTCACCTCTTCTAGTATCTACTACATGGTATCTGTATAATCTGAGATTTTTCAATGCATAGATCTATCGTTCATTTTTTTTCCTGCGCCTTCTCATTCAAGAGTTATTTTTCAGGTGTACAATATAGTGATTCAACAATTCCATACATCACCCGGTGTTGTATGTTAACTAACTGGAATTTAAATAAAAACTTTAAAAAATAATAGCACAGGCAAGCAAAAAAACAAACGAAAAAGAGTTATTTTTAAAATCTGTGCTATTACTATCCTTTAAATAAATTGCACCTGTTTTATCAATGGTGGTTTTGTATAGTCTCATTTTCCTTCTCTGAAATTATTTGACACATTCTTGTGAATAGCAGGAAATGTGTTTGATTTCATTTTTAGGGAAGGTACTTTACATTTGCTGCCAGTGGAATGACCTCATGAGTTTAAATGCAAATCAGACAAAGGGCGTGGCGAGGTATACAAAATTCAACTGGGTATCATTATCAACATCTCCACTGGTGGTATGAATTTGAGAATATATATTTAAAAAAAAATTTTTTTTAACGTTTATTTATTTTTGAGACAGAGAGAGACAGAGCATGAACGGGGGAAGGGCAGGGAAAGAGGGAGACACAGAATCGGAAGCAGGCTCCAGGCTCTGAGCCATCAGCCCAGAGCCTGACGCGGGGCTCGAACTCACGGACCGCGAGATCGTGACCCAGGTGAAGTCGGACGTTTAACTGACTGAGCCACCCAGGCGCCCTGAGAATATATATTTAAAAAATTAGCTCATCCAACGGACAAGTCTTTATCCCTGGGTAGAAATCCTATTTCGATGTCATTAAAATTCCATCAAATTCCTAAGTCTGAGTTAGCAAAGATCAATTTCATGGGCTTTAAAATGGGAGGAAAAAGCAAAACCAAAATTAAATCAAGAGACAAATGGGTGTGAGTCACAGAGCCTGTGAATAGACATGAGTCAGTAACTGTGTATAACTTGAACTCAGGACAATAGGCTACTCGGCCACATCCTGGAGTTATGAAAACACGAAAGGAAACTAAAACAGAGCTCGGTGAGCCCCAGCAGGGTAGCCGTGGACAGTCCCACAGTCTCAGGACCAAGTTTTGCTCACAGATCAGCCCAGTTCATGAGAATGACAACTATCCCTTACATGTGAATAGATGTCTTAAACTTTACGTATATAAAACTTACTTACATAAAACTAAACTTATATAAAAATAAGTTTACTTATTTTTGAAGAGAGAGACAGCATGCATGTGCACACAAGTTGGGAAGGGGCAGAGAGCAGAAGAGACAGAATCCCAAGCAGGCCCCGCACCATGAGTACAGAGCCTGATGCGGGGTTCGAACTCACGAACTGAGAGATCATGACCTGGGCCCAGATCAAGAGTCAGTAGCTCAACTGGCTGTGCCACCCAGGCACCCCAGATTTCTTAAATTTTAAAATTAAGTACAAAAAATTTGAAAGTAAAAAAAAATAATATTAGTATTCTGAAAATAATGAATTTGTACACACTTTATATGTATGCATTTGAAACACATGAAGAAAATTAAAACTTCAAATTTTTGTAAGTTTAAACATTCATAAATTAAAAAGACTTAGTAACTATTCAAGAAACTATCCAGTTTCTTGAGGGGTACTTAAAGAAAACAAATATATTAAATTTATAAAAGCTGTTTAAATTATTTGAGGTATTTAAGCTTGTAAAAGGAACCAAATATTTGTCAAAGATCCTGCAAGTGATTACTAATACCTGCTAGATTTAAAAATAGAAAAATATATTTGTGCACTAAACTTAAAGCCTAGCAAAGAGATAGTTTTTCTTATATAAAACAATTTTTTAAAAATGTTTATCTATTTTTGAGAGAGACAGAGACAGAGTGCAAGCGGGCGAGGGGCAGAGAGAGGGGGAGACACAGAATCTGAAGCAGCTCCAGGCTCTGAGCTGTCAGCACAGAGATCGACGGGGCGCTCGAACTCACGAACCATGCGATCATGACCTGAAACGAAGTCGGACGCTTAACCGACAGAGCCACCCAGGTGCCCCTTAATTCATAATTTTATACACATTTTCTTTAAAAATTTTTTTTCAACGTTTATTTATTTTTGAGACAGAGAGAGACATAGCATGAACGGGGGAAGGGCAGGGAAAGAGGGAGACACAGAATCGGAAGCAGGCTCCAGGCCCCCAGCCATCAGCCCAGAGCCCGACGCGGGGCTCGAACTCATGGACCGCGAGATCGTGACCTGGCTGAAGTCGGACGCTTAACCGACTGCGCCACCCGGGAGCCCCCATATTTTCTTTTTAAAGAGGGCTCTAGTGACTGTAAAAGCTTCAAGCCTCAAAAACCAGGTCTCACACGAGTAGTGGATGCCTGGGTAAACAGAGTTTACAGTGCAGTGGGAAAGCGTCTCTCCATTGCCCTTAAACAGGAACAGTGATTGTTTGGATGTAGATCCTTGTTTGCTTGAAACCTTTCCTTTTCCTCCTAAATTTGCAGACATCGTTTCATTGGATCCTGGGTTTTACTGTTGCAGAAGACTGGCAAAATGGGAAACAGAAGACCACAGGGCAGTGAGAGATGTATTTATACAACACGGCATAAAAAAAATTATGCTTTGGGGCGCCGGGGTGGCTCAGTTGGTTAAGCGTCTGATTTTCGATTTTGGCTTAGGTCACGATCTCACGGTCCGTGGGTTCGAGTCCCACATCGGGCCCCGTGCCGACAGCTCAGAGCCTGAAACCACCTTCACATTCTGCATCTCCCTCTCTCTCTCTGCCCCTCCCCGTTTGTACACTTGATCTGTTTCTCTCAAAATAATTAAACTTTAAAAAAAAAGTGCTTCGGTGAAAGACTACACAGGTCTACGGCACACTCTCTGAGTTACCCAGCTTTGTTACAGCTCTGTAAGTTGCAGATAACGGAGAGATGTGCAAAGTGTGTCTCAGGTTCAAACTGTCTTCACTCCTACCCTTCGGGAAAAAGTCCGTTTTCATCTTTGGTTACTGCTCATGTCAACATCCCTTTATTCCAGATAAATTTCTGCTGTTTGGACTTTCCCTTTGAACCCGTCACAACATCAGCCTGGGTCTTTCATCTGTGTAAAATAAAATCTCTACCATATGTTCATTTTGGTATCTGTAGGTTAAGTCGCAATTTTACCTTTTCCCGAAAACTACCTTTCAGTAACGGCCAGTGCTCTCTGGATTCTCTCTTTCCCAGAAGGGAAGGTTGGAGCTGGCTTGACTTTTGTTTCCTTATAGATAACTTGATTTTTTCCCTCTAGATACTCAAGGGTTTGTGGGGTTTTTTTTTTCCCTTGAAGATAGAAATGCCATCATAGATGAATATTATTCGTTCACTGTGGCATGATGAGTTAAAAAGAGGCAACAACCTCTAATTTAAGACAAGGCAAAATAAAATATCATTCTCATGTTTTGAACTGAACTCTCTGGTTTAGTGGTTTTTGTGGGTGTTATTAAATATTGTTGAAGCTGCAATAAAGTACTGTTTTTTTTCACGTTAAAAGCATTAAACCATCTTAGACAAAGCCTGGAGGACGCTGTACAAGCCTACATTCCTGTACAGCTGTTTTAGTTCATGCCCATTGGGTTTCTTTTGATCCAGCCTCATGGCATTATTATTATCATTTCAAGGATAAATTTTAAAAATTTGATATGTACTATGATGTTATTTTGATCCGAGGTTCCTTCTCCAGACAGATTATTTGCTATAATATTATCAACAAAGCTTCTGTGACTTGTAATGATGCAGCTTATGGAAGTCTTCGGCTTAAAGCATCACAGATTCAGCACGTGCAAACTGCCAGTTTAACTAAAGAGAAATGCTTATTTTTAGAAAATAAGAGCTCTGCTTAACACCTGCCATTTTTCCTCATCTACATTTCCTTTCTCAAGACATTTTCGTTTCCGTTTTTCACTTAGAATGCCCCTCCACAAAAAAAAGGCGCCATTTGTTTTCTTCCTGTGAATCACATGATGAGTTGAAATACATGAAGACTAAAAAATGTGGCAGCGAGGAATGCTAGGAGTTCTAAGCCTTCTTGACGTTATCCTAGACTCTAGACCCTCTGCTTGTTACCAGAGTACCAGGTTTTTAAACATACAGATATATCACAACGCTATCTAGAAAAAATGCCTTCAAGATAAAGTCCATGGTATGATGTTAAGTGAAAAAAGAGAAAGACAGACAGACAAAAGAATGCATAGCTTGGCATTATAATAAACCAAAATTAAAATAAATGCATTACATTGAATTTATTTGATAAGAAAAAAAGACTTCGGGATACCCATAAATCACAAAAACACTATCTCTGGACGTAGAGATTAAAGGCGATTTGAATTTTCATATTATACTTTCCTGCATGTTAGGTGTTAGAGAACAAGCAGAGATTAATTTACAGGAAGAAGAAAATAGTATTTAAGAAAATCAAAGAAAATTATTACTCTGTGATGACCGAGTTCAAATATTTATGATCTAGTCCCCCAAAACATCCTACACTCCAGCCACACAGAGGACATAATTGGCCTTTACACAATCACCTTCTCTGCTTTTGCTGTTTCTGCTTTAAGAAAACCTTCCCTGATTTTCTTCAATGGCATCAGTTGTATCCACAGCATTTTGGAAATGCCTCTTCAATGGAACTTATCATATTATCCAGTTTCTTTACATGCTTTCTCCACTCACCTGTGGGCTCCTGGGGGCAGGAACCACATCTTACCTATCTATGTATCTCCCACGTCTCTGCCTGACACCCAGGAGGGCTCTATATTTGTTTGACAAATGAGTGAATAAGCAACAAAACCCAAAACAAGATTATGGGAGCTTTTTTTTTTTTCCTGTTTCACACAAACTCTTACTTCTTGAGAGGTCCGAGCCTACACTCTGCATCTCCACAAACTTACTGTCTGAATTGACATTCTTTCCTGCAAGTTCAGTGAAGAAGCCAAATATGGATGGTCTGGGCTGATGAAAACTTCCTTTCTTCCAGAACAAACAGAAGAAACAACCTTTTGCATCTCTGGGAAAAACTGGTTTTCTCTTAAGAAGTGTCCAGTCTATACACAAAGGAGGCAATTTCTGAAACTCACTGCTGAATCACATCTAGGTCAGAAATTATCACCCTTTTGTGTATATCTCACTTATTTTGAAGTTACTTGTTATTCTGGCAAAAATACACCTTGGGGAGCTCAGCTCCTGTAAAAAGGAACGTTGGTTGAGTAATAAAAGAATTCTAGACTTCATAAAGGTTGTCCTATGAATATGTCCTCATCTTTTTTTAAAAAATGTTTATTTTATTTATTTATTTATTTATTTTTGAGAGAGAGAGAGACAGAGCATGAGCAGGGGAGGGGCAGAGAGAGAGGGAGACACAGAATCCGAAGCAGGCTCCAGGCTCTGAGCTGTCAGCACAGAGCCTGACGTGGGGCTCGAACTCACGAGCCTTCGAGCTGTGAGATCATGACCTGAGCCGAAGTCAACCGCTCAACCGACTGAGCCACCCAGGCGCCCCTGTCCTCATCTTTTTGATTAATCTGTCAGTGATATGTTTAATAATTACTGAATGCTTTTTCCTCAAAGGACTCAAATCTCCTTATCCACCCTTTCGTGCCCCTATGAAGAAAACTATCTTCGTGCCCCTATCTTGTCACAAAACCAATGAGAACGTGGAATCCTGGTGTTATGGGTTGAATTGTGTCCCCCGACAAAAGATATATGGAAGTTCTAACACCCAGTACCTCAGAGTGTGACCTTATTTGGAAATAAAGCCATTGTTCGTTAGGGCAGCCCTAGAAAACTAATACATACAGATACATTTAACCCATTTCCCAGGATTTGCACCTAAATAATTGGTGAAAACAGAATGAAGTCCATGCTTTCTGTTCTCTGAGTCAGTCTGTGGTCAAGTAGGAGACAGTTACAGCCCTCTGGTTATAATTCGCCTAGTTCTGCTATAAAGATTGGCCAAGAAGTGTTGAGTCTTGTAAGTTGTAGAAGGTGGCACATGCATTTGCAGAGAGATAAACTTGTCTTTCCCATAATTTTGCATTTAACCTTTCGTAAGGTTGGTCTGAGAGTCAAGAACAAACCCAGCAGGGTTAAAGTAGGCTGTAATTTTGCATTATCTTTTGGGTAGTCATTTATCTGTCCTGATGTACTGTGAAGTCAAGATTTCTGCTTATTAACCTTTCAGCAAAAGCAAGCCTGACTTTTCAGTGGGAAGCTAGAAGTACTAGAACAATTACCTCAAATGGCACTGCATTTCACATCAAGGAATTTGGCCTTGTGGCTGTTCTTTTTTAAGTGGCCATTTGTTATTACCAAATAGAGGGACCTTAAATGGGAACACATGGTTAGCTAAAATGAATACAATGTATAGATTCAAAGTAGGAGTTTGTTTTGTGCCGTAAGTGACCACCCCATGAGCCACATGAAAGCAAACCCAAGACAGGGGAAACAGAAGGGATCGGCGGCTGAGAGTCTAGAGTATAAATCCAGACTTCCAGATTTCAAATCCTGGCTTCTCCATTCACCAGCCTTAAGATCCTGGGCCAGTCACAATGTGCCCCTGCTGCCTCATACATCAAGTGGGGGTAAGAAGAGTATCTCTCTCATGGGACGGGTGTAAGCTTAAAAAGTTCTTAGTATCCTGGGGCGTCTCCGTGGCTCAGTAGGTTAAGCGTCTGACTCTTGGTTTCAGCTCAGGTTATGATCTCACGGTTCTGTGAATCTGAGCCCCACATCGGGCTCTGCAATGACGGTGTGGAGCCTGACTTGGGATCCTTTCTCTCCCTCCGTTTCTCTCTCTCTCTCTCTCTCTCTCTCTCAAAATAAATAAATAAAATACATACATTTTAAAAAGAATAAAACATAAAATCTAGAAAAAAAAGTTCTTAGCAACCAAATTCAAGAGAGAAAAATGTTGATGGTGTTTTGACCCTAGTCCATACTAGGAACAGGTAATCAGCAGAAGTGGTTTTATTTTTTTTTTTTAACGTTTTATTTATTTTTGAGACAGAGACAGAGCATGAACGGGGGAGGGGCAGAGAGAGGGAGACACAGAGTCGGAAGCAGGCTCCAGGCTCTGAGCCATCAGCCCAGAGCCCAACACGGGGCTCGAACTCACGGACCACGAGATCGTGACCTGAGCTGAAGTCGGACGCTTAACTGACTGAGCCACCCAGGCGCCCCAGCAGAAGTGGTTTTAAAACCATCCCCAACTGTCCATGACAACTCAGCCTCAGGTAACTAAGCAGACCTGGAGAGTTAAGGCAACTAATTCCTCAACCCTGCTTTTGAAAGTCTACCAATCCATGAACTCCCCAGGCACCCGGCCCGTTAAAGGCTCAGCTTTCTCTGTCTGTTCAGAGCCACACTAAACCAGAACAGTTCTCCCTGCCTAGAAGTGAGAAATTCAGCTTTTTATTTCAGATACTGAACAGTGGCTTCTTCCTTCAACACCTTAAATATCAAATCGCTGCATAGACCCCTTAGACAGTGCCTGGTATGCAGTAAGCAGTCAATAAATGCTCATTACAGTGATTAAAAAACTATGGTGGCCCTGACCTACTGGATGGAACAGCAGAAAGGACAGGCAGTGAGTCAGTATGGCAGAGTAAAACCTTGGGCTGCAAGTAACTTGTTCTACAAACAAACATTTTTAATAAACTTTAACTTGATAAATGAGCAATATTTCGCAATACGAGTAGTATGTGATACGAACATCACATGATCACAAGTGAACCAACAGGTCTTGAAATTTGCTTTGATATACAAGTGCTTTGGATTACAAGCTTGTTTCCTGAACGAATTATGCTCCCAATCCAAGGTTTTACTGTATTTGAAATCTAGCATTCAGGAATCAGGACAACAGAATTCAAACCCTAGCTGCCACTTAGCAGCTATTTAAAGGCAGGCAACTTACTTTTCCTCTGTAAGAGAGGTTGGCAAACTGTGGCTGGCTACATCCAGCCTGCTGCTTGTTTTGTAAATAAAGTTTTATTGGAACACAGCTACACCTATTTGTTTATATGCCGGCTGTGGCTGTTTCTGAGCTACCAAGGCAGAGCCAAAGAAGAGACCAGATAGCCCGCCAAGCCTAAAATATTACACAAACAGACTGCCCTGCTCTATAAAGCTCAAGTACCACATGATCAAGTACTAAATGATGTCAGTACCCGCCCCTTCTTCTGCATCAAGGATTAGAAACCAGCCTGCCGAATCAGTGGCAAAGGCTATCGCTTTTGTATTTATTTTTTAAATTGAATTTGAATTATTTTAGGTAAGGGGCCTGACTCTCGAGTTGGACTGCATCTCTCACTCTTTCTAGTTTAAACATTAGCTTGACTTCACACACGGTTTCCCTGCCTGGCTCCTGTAGCCATGAAACTGGAGCCCGCCTTTCTAGATATCAGCCTTCGCTCTCCTACTCTCTTTCCTCCAAGAGATCAGCTATAATCTCACGAGTCCTCTTCAGGTTTAATTATACACAAACATATTTTCTTTAAAAGAGAATAATTTGCACACGGTAGAAGCATAACTCATGTGATTTTAATTAATTGGCCACTGGCACCTGCTGTGTTTGGCACAGTTGTAGGCACTGGGCGGGAGGGGCAGGGGGAGAGGGTTCCTTTAAGCAGGGTCAGTAAGAAAAGCCTCCATGGAGTGGAAGTCTTGGAGATGAGCCCGTCACGGAAAAGGTAGACCAGAGCATCCTGGGCCATGGAGAGGCCTTGAAGCTTGGTAACTTTGGCTTCTTCAATGAGACCCAGTAAGACGGATGGGTCTAGAGAGTCTAGGATATGATCCAAAATGAGACAAAGGCCTGCCAGTGAGGTGGGGATCACACCCAAGCTAAGGGGACAAGCTTTCCTTCCAGTGCAGGAGAAACGGCTGAAGCTTTTCAATATTTAAGACTGTTTGTGATCTGACTGGCTTTCTTCCTAGACCTTTCTGGGTGCCCTTTACAGAACAGATGAGTGAATGAATGAATGAATGAATGGTGATAGCCAGTCGTTTGTGTTCATAATTAAAAAGCCCACGGGGAGGGCTTAACAACTCTGTGGAAACCAGGAGGCACAGGAAGCCCATCGGAGAAACCCTGCCTGTGGTGAGTGCTGGTGTCCTTGGATGTTGCTCAGTGCCCCTGTGTGCCAGACCCGGAAAGGAAAACGCCGCCCGGGTGATGAGCCGGCCTGGCATGGCAGCAGGTGGTATGCCTGTCCTCGCCAAACGTTCTTGAAATAGTCTGTTGTGCAAATATTTAATAGACGCTCGAGGTTCTAGCTAGAAAGAGGCAAATTTACACACAAACACGTGGAAATCTTTTAGACTCTAGTTTAAAAGAATCTACAGGGGTGCCTGGGTGGCTCAGTCGGTTAAGCGGCCGACTTCGGCTCAGGTCATGATCTCACAGTCCGTGGGTTTAAGCCCCGCGTCGGGCTCTATGCTGACAGCCCAAGAGACTGGAGCCTGTTTCAGATTCTGTGTCTCCCTCTCTCTGACCCTCCCCCGTTCATGCTCTGTCTCTCTCTGTCTCAAAAATAAATAAATGTTAAAAAAAATTTTTTTTTAAATAAAAGAATCTACATAAGGGATCCTTTGCTGTTAATGTGTTTTGTGAATTCTGGGAGGACAGGATATGATTGAAAATGCTTTGCCCACAACACCTTGGTGTTGCCTCTAACAATAAATAATGAATGGAGGTCTTGGGCTGGGTCTAGATGCATAATTGGTCTGTTCCATTTGGACTCATGTGCCTAGTTCAGTTAGTCGCTTAATATTATTCTGGCTAATACAAGTTTAAAAATATTTGCAGTATATGAAGTACTACATCAGGCACATACTTCATCTTATTCTCACAGACCTTTATAATTATTAGGATTAATAACCATAAATGAGTAAACATGAGAAGTGCTTAGAACAGTTCCCCTCAGTTAATTACTATTAGCTGGTATCATCACCTGCCTTATCATTATTGCTATTAATATTACCCTTGGATTTTCCACTAACTCAATTGATAGATGAGGAAACTGAGGCTCAGAGAAATTAAGTAACTTCCCCAAGGTCAAATGACAGGGTGAGAATTGAAATCCCAGAGTCTGACTTTAAAGCCATACTCTGAACCACGAAGAGCACCAGATTTACAATGATAATGAGACAGTTGAAAATATATTATTATTTTGGGGGCCAATATTTGAACCAGTTGTCTATCTTTGATGTCCGTTTTAGGTTTTCCTACACACACACACACACACGCACGCACACACACACACACACGTGCACATGCACACAGAGTTGTCCACATAAAAACACATTCGTAATTCTAGGTGCACTTAAAATGGCTAATAAATTACAGTAATGACTCCTGGTGTAATAAATGTGCTGTGCTTGTCAAGTAAAAAACAAAAACAAAACATCCAAGGAGTTATTTTTTAAAACCTTTCAACCATATATTACAGACCTAATAGTGTAAAATAATTCTCAATGAAAAATATTCCATGATCACGATTCCAATTCCTCACGATAAATTCCCTGATGTTGCCACTGTCGTTTCAAGGGGTGCAGTACCTTGCACGCAAAAGCCTGCAGAAATTTCCAAAGATGTGTTCTGATTAATGCACGATTAAAAAAAAAGTTCACTTATGTGTCTGCTGTTTTGCTTAGCGCAGGCGTTTTTTTGTTTGTTTGTTTTTTTTTTTTGTTTTTTTGAATGAGGCCTCAGGGAAGCGAAAGAGAAGGCTGATTTCCGTGGGAATACATGCAGAACTTAAAAACCTGCAGATTATTGTCGATATGGTGAATACTATTAAAAGGAGGACACGGATGCTGACTAACCCCGCGAGCAAGCAGACTGGGCTGCGTCCCGGGCTGCATCACCCACTGAGAAACGCAGCATTCATTTTGCTTGTTTGGGATTTTTGTGACAGGTTCCAGGCATACAAACAGCTTTCTCTCCACTTCCTTCTGCGTTCGGCCCGTTGACAGCATATGGCCAAGAAGACCTTCTCCCCGTTCTGTTCAGTGACTCACGAACATACGAGGCTTGAGTCAAATTACAAAATAATTCCCATTTGTCCTCTTTTGTGCTCTTCATTTAAAGTTCACTGAAGTGGACCTCTCTGCCAAATTAATTGGCAGCCTCCGTGTCCATCCCCAGACCGGGCTGGCGCGAATGACAAAAGCCCTCTTCATTGTTAGCCCCCTGGGAAACCACCTATAAAGCCACTCCTTGCGTGAGTGATTGCGGGATTCCAGGCCGGCCTTCTTGCCCAGCGCCCTTGTCTAAACGCCAGCAAGTAAATGGGGTGAAAGTGTGCCAACCCGAAGGCCAACACTTCCATTTTTCCTCACAAAAGCTCGATTGTATTTAAATCTTTGGCAGCGGCCTGCCAAGAAAGAGAGGAGCAGACCACAGTCCAGGGGTGGTGGTGGGACCCAGGCGGTCACGTGTGGCCCAGGTGTGGCCAAAGAGATAGAAGCAGGAATCCCCTGAGCATCCTGAGGAAGGGGGGTTTTCACCCCACCCCCACCCCACCCCCACCCCCCCCCCGACGAGAGGACAGCACTGGAAAAAAAGCACTCTGCACCACTGGCCCTTGCTCGGGAAATAAGTGGGTGAAGGTCATTGTGCTCAGAAGAGTCAGGTCCGTCTTCCGGCTGTAAGTGGAAGGTTCAGGGGAATGCGGGGATGCTAACCTGGACCCCAGATGTTGTGGAGCCACCAAACCATCACCAGCCAATCGTTTGCTGCCAGGACTTCATTCTTGGTGAGAAAATGAAACACTCCTCCAAGATCCTGGCAAGTGAATATCCCCTTACTTGCAGCCAAAAGCATTCAAAACTCCTACACCAGTGCTCTGATTACTTACGCCTCTCCCTCCCCCTTTGTACAAGAGTGTGAGGGTTAAACGTGGGACGACTTCCCGTGTCAGTCCTGGGGAGGGGGCTGTTGACAAAGATGGCTTTGTTCCCACCGCGACGAGCTGAGGGCCTGGTGAGAAGCCAGGCAGTCGCCATAGGCTGTGAACGTTTCTATATGTTCCTGCTGAGAGTAAATGACAGCAATGACGACAACTACAAGAGCCCTGACTGCTCTTTACTCAGGTCACTTTTTAGGGCTCCGTTAACAGTGAGCAACTTCGAGGCACATGGTAACATCTCCCCCAGAGAGCAGGCAAGCTGGCTGGCAGTCTACCCTCCAGCAGGGCGCTCCCTGGGCTCAATGTTCCTCATGTGCCGTGCAAGCCCCTTTGACCCCTCTGCTCGAAAGCCTCCTTTTTCTCTTCTCCCCTGGGACCTGGAGGGCAAGGAGGGAGCCAAGCCAGACTCAGAGCTCACGCTGCTTGCTGTCCATAATGAAGTCCTTTGCGTCTGACCCAGGAGCCTCGTGTCTTCTGGTAGCACGTAGGAAAGAGTTTTCTTGCAAGTAAGGCAAAATCTCAGACCCTTCTCAGTTCTCAAAAGGCCTGTGGAGCAAAATATCCCCCTAGATGAGAGCCAGACACTCCCACATCCTAAGAGTACGGCCTTCACTCCCATCATCCCTCCCACGAAAATCTAGAGCAACTGCTTCCTTGAAGTCACGATGCAATAGCACTCAAGAGCACAGTCTTTGAAACTGGACTGACTCAGTGTAGAGCCTGCCATTTACTAACTGACTATGTGCAGCTTTTTTAACTTCTCTAATTTTCTCATAGGAAAATTAGAATAACAGTGGTACCTTTGCAAAATGTTTTTGTTCGTTTTAACATTCTAGAAGCATGATGGCAACATCTCAGACGTGAGCAAACAATCCTCACCACTCTCTGCGGTCCAAACCGCAAGTCTCTTTCCTAGATGATGGCAAAACTCCCTAACCGTTTTCTCTGCTTCCTCTCTTGTCCTGTTTCAATTCATTTCCCAAACAGCGGCCAGAATAACATTTCACAAATCAAATCACGTCTTTCTGTCCCTAACCTGTCGAACAGAACGGAATCACACGCCAAGTCCTCACTGTGGCTGATAAGACCCCATGTGTTGCAATCCCTGTGTACCTTTGTTGCCTAATTCAGCAATCCGTATTTCACTGTGCTCCTTGAAAAATTCAAGTCCATTCCAACCTGTGGGCATTTGCATCTGCTATTACCACTACAAGGAGTGCTTTCTCTATGGATCTTTCCAGAGCTCACTACTGCTCATCATTTAGACCTGTACTCAAATGCACTCCTCTGGAAAGACTTTCTCTTATCACTTTACTAACGTGTTCCTACCAGTTACTCAATTCCTTTATTCCTTTTGCTGTCACAGAACTAGTTGAAATTATTTTTTGGTTTGTTTACTTAGAAATTTTAGTTTTTCTCCTTTCAATGGATGTGAATTCTATCTCATTAACTGCTATAACTTTTGCATCAAGAAGGGTGCCTGGAATCTAGTTATATCGTTGAATGAGTGAATGAATGAATGAATGAATGAGTGAGTGAATGACTGTCATGCTTCCTCATCAGGATATTAAAGAAGCAAAAGTCTATAGCCATTGAATGTCTTGACACAAGACTGAGTGACCAAAAAAATAACAATCCTCAGGTCTTTCCCAAACCCATGTTTATTTATGGAAAGTCAGTGGCTTGTGGTCAATGTTATATCTTAACTTTTTTTGCAATGTTCAAACTAAAGAAATACAATACTGAGGAAATACTTTCATCTTTAAAGGTCATCCTTGTGAATTTTGCAGAGAATTCCTGGAGATGGACTGTTTTTAGTCACAAACATTCCCTTGATAACTATGCCCACAAGGACTCAGGCTCCCCATGGGAGATAAAACATTACAGGGATTGAAAGGTATCATGGTAGGCTCATAAAAGCCTACAAAGATGCAGAAAAACAAAATTTATGTTGTTGATTTCTGGATAGATGACTTTATTTTGAGAATTTGGGCTTTTCTTAGACATTTATGGTTCAAAATAACATTTAATAGTAATCTATTCCATCGGAAATGAGTAGTTTGGGGCCAATCACCTAAGTGCGTTTTCCTTATCATTTGAAAATTGTACTTTTGTGGGGGGGGGTGGAGGAGGAACGTTTAAAGGCATGATGTCCTGAAGAAGCATATTTTAGGCTTGATTCTTACCAAATGTTAAGTGCAGTAACACATAGCCATGCTATCCTAGGGGAAGTCTGCCTAGGTCCTTTACACCTTCACTGCACTATTCAGGCTTTGCCTGCTGATATATATTAATGTAATGAAACTGCACACTGGATTGTAAATATCTTGCCAGTTCATAAGCAATATGAAAGACTGCATCTCTGTTTATCACACTTCTTGGCAGGTAGTATGTGTTTAGAACAAATTTATTAATTTGTTGGTTATAAGAATAAGGAAAAGATTTTTATTATGAAAAGGAAATATGTTAGTATAACCTATCACAGTCTAGGACTGCTATGGTGACTCTGATTGTCTCAGTTTCCCTATATTTTTAGTGTGTGGCTTCACTCTTAAGTTTGCCTCACGATAGCCATATGGCTGTTGCTGTTCCAGCCATTAAGACCAGATTCTGGCCAAGAAAAATAAGAAAGGGCAAATAGGAACATGTGAGTTGAATTTTTGTTCGTTTATTTTTCATTTCAGAGAGAGAGAGAGAGAGAGAGAGGGAGAGAGCACCAGAGGGGGAGAGGGGCAGAAGGAGAGAAAGAGAATCTTCTGCTCAGTGCAGAGCCCGACGTGGCACTTGATCCGATGACCCTGGGATCATGACCCGAGCCAAAATCAAGAATCAGACTCTCAACCAACTGAGCACCCAGGTGCCCCTGAGTAAAAAAGTAAAAGACTTCCAGGGAATTCCACCAAGAAACTTCCACTGACATCTCACTTGCCTGAACTCATCATATGGTGAGCCCTATATTCACAGGATGACAGAAAAGGTAGACTTCTAGGTGAACATTTTGCTTTCATCATCAAATTGTAGCCTCTTTTAGTATGAAAAAAAAGGTTAAATACTCATTTGGTGGGCAACTTCTGCCTAAATAATGTTTTATGAGCATCAATTTCCCTTGATTTTGGAGGACAGACATACAAATCATAGAGATTCAGAAATGAAAGATACAGTTTTTGATATGGGCTAGTTTGTGACTTTCAATCCATACATCCTGATGGATCTATTCTCAAATTCTCTGAAAAACTAAACACCCAAATTCAGGGGTTTTATCTAAAAAGATGAAAAGGAAATTGCAGCAGGTCAAATAAAAATATTATCATTTTAACTGGAGAGTAGTGATGGTTGTTGAAATGCTAAATGTTGAACAATAAAGGTATTATGATATAGCAGATGCTAGATCATCAGAGATTGTGATACACCTGATAAGCTTAATTATAATTTAAAAAAAGTCTATCAAACTACGCGATAATTTGTAAGAGTCCATTTTGAAAGCTGGCATTATCAATTCCATTACTGACAGGATACTGCTACTGATGATGGGGGGGGGGGGCACGGCGATGATGGTGATGAGGACAATGACGGTCTTTGTGGAGGTGTGATGGAGATGGTGGCTGAGATAAAATTAGAGCTTAATAGGTGCCTAGCCCTGTTCTAAGCACCTGACACACGCCATCTTGTTGAAGATTCACATCCAGCCTATAAAACAACTATTTTTAACCGCACCTTATTTATTTTTTATGTTTTTGATGTTTATTTATTTGAGAGAGAGGGAGAGAGAGCACACACGAGCGAGGGAGGGGCAGAGACACAGAGGGAGACACAGGATCCGAAGCAGGCTCCAGGCTCTGAGCTGTCAGCACAGAGCCCGATGTGGGGCTCACGAACCACGAGATCATGACTTGAGCCCAACTCAGACGCTTAACAGACTAAGCCACCCAGATGCCCCTAACCCTATTTTATAGGGGACTGAAGAGAATAACTAACAGCCCAAAAGCATTTGATCTGTAAGAATTTGAAGTCGGACCCAGAGTCTGGCTCTGAATTCTCACGTTATACCATTTCCCTGGGGATAAGAAGAGGGAGGTCCAGCAGGACCCAGAAGAGGTGACCCTTCGTCGCAATGCAGGTCTGTTACCATTGGCTTTATATGCATCTGGTTCTGCCCTCACCTAAAGACCCATCCCTACTTCCTCGTGTGTCTGTGACACTAGAACAATGGGAAGCCTCCAGAAGAGTTAGGTCCAAGAGAAACCTGTGTTAGTGTGTCCGCCCACATCATGAAAAGCCGAATGGAGGGAGAATCTCATTCTCGGGACTGAAATTGGTGAAGAGCAGAACCCTCTTGCATTGCTTGCAATAAATGATAAAAGGGTTTGGTCCCTTCTCGATCACTTTCAGATGTTTATACACCCACATGTCAACTTTCCATCAACCAGGACACTACTGCAATGAACAATGGTGTTGACCAGGAAGGGATAGTTCAGCAAGGACTACTTTTTGAGGTAGCTTATGAATCAACAACTTTACATTACAATCATTTTTCATTTATCCTGAACCACAGGGTTGAGATGAGAAAATTTCAGACAATGGAGACCCTCAGGAGTAAGTGGGATGATATGGAACTGTTGTTTTTAACTTGGTTTGCTCATTTAATAATGTATCATGAGTAGTTCCCACATTATTAAATATCTTTGTGCAATGTGCTTGTAAATGTATATATAATATTCTATTGGGAAGACATACAATATCTACCAGTGTGTTTATACTATTGGATACCTCGACTCTGAAACTTTATTATTAAAAAAATTTTATGTTTATTTATTTTTGAGAAAGACAGAGCACGAGTGGGGGAGGGGCACAGAGAGAGAGGGAGACACAGAATCCCACGCAGACTCCAGGCTCTGAGCTGTCAGCACACAGCCCTACGCGGGGCTCAAACCCATGAACCCATGAGATCATGACCTGGACCCTTAACTGACTGAGCCACCCAGAAGCCCCTAAAAATTAATTTGTTATTAAGAATGCTCTTTATATATATTTCAGTTAAGTATTTGCACATATTCTTAAGTATTTGAGATAACAAATCTTTAGAAGTAGGACTGTCACATTCAAGGACTTATATAGTAGGAAAAATTATAGTTAAGTAGCTTTTAATAAGCACTCACCAAGAGGTTGCCTTTGCCAACTTCCCTCCTTAGAGCCACATGAAAAAGTGATGTGGCCACATAGGAGCTGGACTCCCACTTGTATCCGTTAGCCGTTCTGCCTCGGCTATATATGGTCAGAACTGAACAATGGAAGTTCCTCTGGCCAGCTATCCTCCTGCAAATGTTTTTCATCCACATACTGTTCTATGCTTCTCTGCCTCCTCCTACTTCCCTCCCTTCCAAACCTTGTGCTCCTTGGCAAACCAGTTACATGGTTACCAGACTCCTCAACCCGCCTCCTAGTCATGGACACTCTCTATCTCATGGTGTCCACTAAACTCTCACGCTCCTCTGAGAGCGCTGTTTTTCTCTAGGCTAGTGAAGAGGAGTTAGACTTTCTTCCGCACCCGTCTCCAAGGGGCAGGCGATGGCTTAGCTTTCTCCTGGCTTCTTACCGCCTCTCCTTTGCCACCGCATTACATCCTGGTGGAAAATATCCTCTGCTTTGGGAGTCATGGCATCTGCTGTCCGCTCAGGTGCTCACCTTCTCCCCCTGTTCACCCCCTTGCCTCACACAATCTTTGTGAAATATGGAAGTCAGACCACGTCACTGTTTGTCTTAAACCACCTCAAGGTCCCCAAAACACAGAGAGTCAAATCTGAAATCCTTACCATGGCCTGTAAGGTCCTAAAATATTTTGTTCCATTCTCATTTCCTGCCTCTCCCCAGGCGCATCTCACCTCAGAGCTTGTAAGTCACGTTTCTGTCTGCCTGGCTCTGGTTCCCTCTCTTACCTCCTGTAGGTCTTGGCTCAAGGATCTTCTTATTACAGAGGCCTTCTCCAGCCAACACGTCTAAAACAGTGATGGGTCTCCTATACCCCAGTCTGACTCGCTGTTTCCTATGCCTACTTCTCTCTTCCTCATAGCGCCATACCCCTTTCATGAGTGAAAGGGCGTTGAGATGGCACACACTAGTCCACACAACGGTGAATCTCCAGTGTCTTCGGTCTCTGGCACATAAGAAGTAGTCGATCAATATATGTTGACTAAATGAATGAAGAAATCATTTTCTAGTTCTCTTTGGTCACTCCCCCATGCTTCTTTCCACACTCTTTCCCTCCCCTCTCTATACTATCATGTAATTATCCCTATTTTCCTGTCTTTCAGAATAGACTACAAACTCCCTGAAGGCTAGGCTTCATCCTAACTTTCTCTGTCTCACCCACACTTAGGAAGGACCTGACATGCGACAAACACAGAAAAATACTTGTTGAGATGGACCCTCCTCCCTTTCAGACCCATTCCTTACCTTTCCTATTGTCCCCAATTTTCTAATGGGAAACAGAGGCCCCGAGGAGGTCAGAGAATTCCCCAAGCTAGTGAATGGCTGAGCCATGATTTTAACTCACATATTTTTACCCCAAGCCTAGTTTTTTTTTTTTTAATCTTGTTTTTCCTACTAATGGCCTATCCTCCTCTTAAATTGATATATACAGAAGCTTCCAGCATTAGGCACATGCTGTGAAAAGTTATGTTTGAGACCTTGGGATCCTTAATTTGTCAAATGTTTGGAAGAAAAATATGCTGTTCTAATTATAGAATGCAGATGGCAATTTGAAAACTTACAAACTATGTCATTTAACAAAGTAGAACATGAGAGAATCATGCTTCACAAAGTGACCTTATTTTCTTAAAGGAACAATTTTTGAGAATCTCACTTTGAAAGGCATAAACACGCTGCCTCCTCATTCTTGATTATAAGGATACCTAAAGTAAGCCCATTAAGTACCAGTTACAATAATTTTAACCATCAATTATAAAAGTGGGCCTTTCTAATTATAGGCAACATTTAGCATTTGGGACTGAGTTATTGCTGGTTATATAAGTTGCAGATCTAACTAAAGCCAAATATACCCTAGCTGGATTTTACCCCACATTTCTAAATTTCTAATTATATTGTGATGGCATCAGCACTACCCTCTGCAAAAATTTTAAACCTCATGACTCAAAAATAATCTGCAGGGAAACTTCCAGAAGCAAGGGAAAAATGTGAATCAGGACATGGTCTCGTATCAAACCAAATATCATGAGGAATAAGCCCTTAAAAACAGAGGTAGCTATGACCAGCCAATGCAATTATTTAAGTGAATTTTCTAGAAGTGACACGGAGACTTCAATTCTGCCATTTCTCACATGGCATGCACACTAACCATAAGCCAGAGGAGCAAAACGTGATGTGACAGTTCCCATTTAACCCCCAGAGCGTGGCATGAAGGAAGAGAGCATTGAATTACTTAATTAGTTAATTCCACAAATACTTATGGAGCAGGGGATAAGGCCAAAGATGACACCTTCACGGAGTCTGTCTTCATGTTGTAATTGAGACTGATTATAAAAACTATTCAAGAGGTCTTTAAAAATAAGCCTGTCAACTGTCTGAGATAGTAAAAAGGACTCCTGCCTAAAATATAAACTCATTGTTTCCCCAATTGTTGGGTATGAAATCAACTGAGGTGTTAAACACTTTTTTTAAGTGACAATGCCTTTATTTGAACACGTATCAGAAAAAGACTGTTTCTCCACTTAAGGCAGTGACATATTTTATACATACACACAAATATATATATAATATGTATAAATAAATGCATATAAAATTATATCATATTATCATATAATATGCTATATAAATCATATAGAATACATAAAAATTATATATACTATAAATATATAATATACATAGAGACATTAAAAAGACATTATACACAATACATATTTACTTATGTGTTCCATATATTTACATACATATTTAAAGAAAAAAGATATGTTTCCATTTAAAGAAAAATACCACATAAATATGAAGAGGGATCGTATGATACTCGATATGGCAAAAATTGTGAACGTGACATGTGATCAAAGTTTTATGAACACCAATCTCCTCAGAAAGTGATTTTTTTTTTTTCAACGTTTATTTATTTTTGGGACAGAGAGAGATAGAGCATGAACGGGGGAGGGGCAGAGAGAGAGGGAGACACAGAATCGGAAACAGGCTCCAGGCTCTGAGCCATCAGCCCAGAGCCCGACGCGGGGCTCGAACTCAAGGACCGCGAGATCATGACCTGGCTGAAGTGGGACGCTTAACCGACTGCGCCACCCAGGCGCCCCCAGAAAGTGATTTTTAACCCAAGTAACTCCAAATTGTAGATGTGCAAATGCCTGATATTCAGAATTGCTTAATCTAAAATGTTTTGCCAAACACATAATACACACACACACACAATAAAAAAACTAATTGTGCAACAGCAATAATATTGATTGTGGCTTTATTACATCGCAGGCACTGCTCTAAGCATTTTGCACATTTCCTATCATTTAATGCATACAACACAATTATGAGATAGATAAATTTCCTGCTTCATCTTACAGTCTAAGAACTGTGGCATCGGGGCGCCTGGGTGGCGCAGTCGGTTAAGCGTCCGACTTCAGCCAGGTCACGATCTCGCGGTCCGTGAGTTTGAGCCCCGCGTCAGGCTCTGGGCTGATGGCTCAGAGCCTGGAGCCTGTTTCCGATTCTGTGTCTCCCTCTCTTTCTGCCCCTCCCCCGTTCATGCTCTGTCTCTCTCTGTCCCAAAATAAATAAACGTTGAAAAAAAAAATTAAAAAAAAAAAAAAAAGAACTGTGGCATAATAAGAAAATGTAATCAGAGATGTAAGAATTAGAAAAAAAAAAGAAGTAAAGCATTCCTATTTTCATATGACATATTTATACATCCGGGAAACCTGAACACATTAGTGGGAAATTATACAAACAATAAGATAATCTAATAAAGTAGGAGGTATAAAATCAACATGCTAAAACCAATGGTCTTTACATATATAAGAGGATCGAGTGGAAGGGATACAGTGGAAAAGAAGGGAAATAAAAGTGCACAAATGAATAAAATACTTAGATGTACACCTGACAGGAACAGTTCAAGAATTATAAAGAAAACTATAAATACTCTGAAGGACCCCAAAATTAACATGGGCAAAAGGAAAGATGTAGCATCATATGGAGATATGGCACCATAAAAATGTCAACTCTTTATAACTTAACTTATATACTTGACATTATCCCAATAACAATGCAAAAGGATAGGGATAGCTGGACACGTTTATTATAAAGTTTATTTGGCAGAACAAAAAGGCAAAAAAAAATCAAGAAAATCCTAAAAACGACTAAAGGTGGAGTGGAAAACAGCTAGCTCGAGCAGATACTGACACATACATAAAGCCTCTAAAATTAAAATGGTTTCACATTGATGCATGGATGGACCCGGAGAATAATGGAACGGAAAAGAAGCCTAGAGAGAGACACAATCGTACGTGCAAATTTAGTATGCGATACATTCAGAATTGCAGCCCAATTGGGCAAAAATGGACATTTTATTTTATTAAAAAAAAATTTTTTTTAACATTTATTTATTTTTGAGGCAGAGACAGCATGAACGGGGGAGGGGCAGAGAGAGAGGAAGACACAGAATCGGAAGCAGGCTCCAGGCTCTGAGCCATCAGCCCAGAGCCTGATGCGGGGCTCGAACTCACGGACCGCGAGATCGTGACCCGAGCTGAAGTTGGACGCTTAACCGACTGAGCCACCCAGGCGCCCCAAAAATGGACATTTTAGTAAGTGATGTTTGAATAACTGGATTGCTATATGGGAAAAGATAAAATTGAGTATGATCCTCATACTATACACAATAATCTCCAAATAAGTAAAGATTTAGAGGCAAAGAAAAAAATGAAATACAAATATTTTTAAAAATTGACGAATCCCTCTGTAACTTATGTTGAAAGCTTTCCTAATTATAATTCAAAATCCAGATGCAATAAAGGAAAGGATTGATGCATTTAACTACTTAAAAATAAACGTTGGCACCATAAGCAGAGTAAAAATGTAAATTACAAAACAGGGAAAAGACATTTGCAACTTACACGAAAGGATTAATACCCCTAAGACATAAAGAGCTTCTAAAAAAAAGAGAAAAGTTCAACACTTCTGTTAGAAAAACAAGCAATGAATATGAACAGATGGTTCAGAGGAGAAAATGCAAATAGACCTTCAACATAAGAAAAGGTGTTCAATGTTGGCTCACAAGAAGAAAGTAGGTAAAATCCTCGGCATCATGGGAAGGAAGGCAACCACCATGGACCTGTGAATCCCTCCCACTCTTCTTGAGATTAACTTCAAACAGACTCCCTTTGCAACATTCCGGCATTTTTACTAGGATCTATTTGGTTTGTCTAGATCGCCTGTCATAAACAAAGCCCTAGAATTTATTACTATATGGAGCAGGGATAGCTGGAAAATGGAAGTTGGTCTCATAGAATAGAAGCTAGTTTCCACATGACCAGGAGTTCAAACTAAAAAGGGCTCACGCACTCAGTTTCCTCAACTGACTTGTGCTGCACGCATTGTTACTGAAACACGTGCCAGTGTGAGTGAGAGTTCTGTAAGATACAGCTGATGGTTTGGGGTCCCTCCTGAGAAGCGTGCTATGTCTTTGCCTCTACCTACCTCATCTTTTGAACTATCGGTAAAGTGTGATGTGAGGTCAGATCTATGAGTTACCTGAGTCAGCTCTGACAATTCGATACTTTGCAGTGAAGGAGTCACTATTATTCACCTCTTAGGCTGACAGCAATAATCTGCTGGTGTCGCTGTGGGGAAAGACGCATGTTGATACAATTGCCGGTAGGAAAACAAAATCACATGTGGAATTCGGCAACGTAGAGAACCATCGCAAAAACGTCTGCTCTTGGATCCAGCACTCCCCTTTCCAGGAACTAGTCCTACAGATGTACCAGCAAAAACCAAAACAAAATAAAACAAAGAAAACAAACAAACAAAACAAAACCCCAAGACCCACAAATTACGAGGCCGTTAAGCAACCCTGTTTGAAATAACAGAGGATCAGAAACACTGCAAGTGCCCATCTGCAGAGAAGTGATTTCACAAGCAATACAACATCCATACAATGGTGTACCAAGCAACCGTTAAAAAAAATAAGGAATGTCTTAACATTAATATGCTGTTGTGGAGTGGTTTCCAGAAAATATTCTTAAGTGAAGAAAGCAAGATATAGAACAGTACATATAACATCTACATTGTATCTAAGAAATGACCATGATACAAATGTATAGACATATCTGCTTATATTCTAAACAAAAAATGAAGGATAAACCAGAAATCTTACCATAGGGCAAAGGAGAAAATAGGGGCAGGGATAGAAGCTAACATCCTCCGGACATTTCTTGATTTATTGACTTAAAGAGGCTTTTTTTTTTTTTTTTTTTTTTTTTAATTTTTTTTTTTTTTTCAACGTTTATTTATTTTTGGGACAGAGAGAGACAGAGCATGAACGGGGGAGGGGCAGAGAGAGAGGGAGACACAGAATCGGAAACAGGCTCCAGGCTCTGAGCCATCAGCCCAGAGCCTGACGCGGGGCTCGAACTCCCGGACCGTGAGATCGTGACCTGGCTGAAGTCGGACGCTTAACCGACTGCGCCACCCAGGCGCCCCTTGATTTATTGACTTAAACTTTACATGGGTATAAAACAAAAATAAAACAAGTTCATTAATAAAACAAAAACAAAAACAAAAACAAAGCAAACCCTAAAATGAAAGCAAAATAAAACAAAGCAACCTAATCGATGTTGATTGGTGGTTTACCCAAACAGATAGAAATTATTTTAAAGCCTAGTAATCTGCCTGCATATCCTTAGTGGGATATGTCAAAAGGACAAAGCTATTTTACTCATAAGAGTGGTATTATTGTTCTCACACACACAGACACACACAAATATATGCATGATTAATCACATATATGCAAGTGCTAATAGCAGTATTATTATTCTGATACAGGCACACATTTATAAATATGATTAAAAAGCAAATAGGGAATTATGTTAATATCATTATTAACCAAGATTTTTCAGCACCAAAGTAAAGAGATTCAAATTTTAAAAAATCAAAGAAATGAAGTAAAAATCTTCTAACCATGGATTTTAATGGATAATAGCAGTATTAACTCACAGTTTGTCCTTGAGAACCAGGTATATGTCTTACTTCAGAACACTAAAAAGGCCAAGAGGCAAACCAGCCTGGTCTAAGCAACCCGGCACCTAGACTGTGCTCTTTAGAAACAATATTCTTTTCACAAGAACCATGGCCCTTTGGAGAAATGGCAGATTCCAGGTCTGAGGCAGGCAAAGGACACCGGGTGTTAGGAGGATCTCACAAATTGAATCAAGAGGTCTCAGGAGCAAATTGAGGACATGCCCTTGGCCAAAGATAAAAAGAATTAAGTCTCAAGTAATGAAAAGGAGGAAGGAAGGAAGGAAGGAAGGAAGGAAGGAAGGAAGGAAGGAAGAAGAAAGAAAGAGTGAAAGAGAGAGAGACAGAGAGGGAGGGAGGGAGGGAGGGAGGAAGGAAGGAAGGAAGGAAGGAAGATTGGTCTGGATGGAAAAACAAATGTGTTACAAATTCACGCATAATACTACTAAATGATATTATCAAAACTAACCAAACAAAAGAAATCCTTACTGGAACCCTTGGGTAACTCTAGTAAATATGGGGGGGAAAAATCAAGCATCGTTCCTGCCAGATCTGTGTGAACTGCATCTCATGGTAACTGTACGTTAGATCAGGGGAAGATCAGCACCAAAGGTGCCAGGTGATACATACAAAAGGACTGGTAAGACAAGACAATATACCAGGACGCCTGGGTAGCTCCGTTGGTTAAGCGTCAACTCTTGGTTTTGGCTTAGGTCGTGATTTCCCGGCTTCATGGGTTCAAGTCCCGCATCGGGTTCTGCGCTGGCAGTGAGGAGCCTGCTTGGGATTCTCTCTCTCTCCTGTCTCTCTGCTCCCCCCTACTTGCGCTGTCTCTGTTTCTCCCAAAATAAATAAACTTAAAAAAAAAAAAGACGAGACAATTTACCACTTCCAACGCCCACTGAAATAATAAATCAAAGATTGCTGAAGCCGTTAAGTGAAAAGCCAGTAAGGAACTCTATAATGGGTGGGTTGGGCTAACAGCCCTTAACCCCACCAGTCAGTTGTGACAACACGCAAACAACACTGGACATTGCACACCTGACCGGACGCAAGAGGAAGCACACAGCACCACTTTCACCTATGACCTGTTCCTGGGGTGGCAGGGAAGGAACTTGACCTGACTTACAAAAATACCAAATGACAGAATGACTTCTTAAATGATACCACAGGGGTGCAATCAACAAAATCCACATGGCAACTTTACGGAGAACAATCTGGTTTCCTCAACAAATAAGTGGCAAGTGAAGGGAGGAAGAGGAAGGTGAATTGTACACCAAAAGACATATCAGTCAAAAGCAATGTGTGGGCTTTACTTGGATCCTGATTTGAAAAAAGGAAAAATAATCTAAAGGGAAAATGTGTATGATACAGTCAGGAAAACTTGAACACTGAAGGACAGCTTATAAAATTAACGAGCTATGGCTATTTTGTGTGTGTGATGATGGTGTTATGGTTACATTAAAATTTAGGCGGGGGGGGGGGGCACCTGGGTGGCTCAGTTGGTTAAACGTCTGACTCTTGATTTCGGCTCAGGTCATGATCTCATGGTTGGTGAGTTCGAGCCCTGCAATGGGGTTGAGGGGGGTGCTCTCTCAAAATAAATTAAATAAACTTAAAAAACAGTAGAGGTACGTAGGGAACACTGATAGAGGAAAAGAATATGATATCCAGGATTGGTTTCAACATAATCCAATAGCTAAGGGGTAAGGGGGGGAAAGAAAGACATTTAGATGAAAAATAGTCTGGCCATGGACTGAAAATTGCTGAATCTGGTTGATAGACGATTGGGGGTCCATTTTACTGTTCTTTGTACTTTTGTGTACGTTCGAAAAATATTCCATAATAAGCTAGTATATACACACACACGTAGGAACAGGCACAGAGATGTTAACCAACTTGCCCAAGGTTGCAGAGTTACTGACAGAGCTATTAACCACTGCATAAATTAAAGTGTGTTAAAATGATGAAAAATTTGAGGGAGAGATTATGTCTCATCTTTTTAAAAATCTCCAGATCTTAACAGAGTATTTAGCACGTAGTTACCCAAAACTTTCCTGCATGAAATATTTTTAATGACTTATGCCCGGTTTTGTTTCAGGAATGATTTAGAATGAATGAGTGAGTAAAGTCAATACACAAAGCTGTATTATGAAATCAGGACCTGTATTTAGATGTGATATCCATATTTTGGTTTGACATTCATGTAATCCGTCTTGAAAACATAAACTTCTTTACTCAATTTTTTCTAACATTGGCATTCAATAATGTAATACTGATCTTACTATTTATTCAGCTTTTTAACATATTTGAATTTAATAATTTATTTAGCAAAGTGTTGTTGCTGAATAAAGTACAGAGCCCTGAAGAAGAAAAGCTATCATGGTCCAAGGCTATTATCTTCCCTCATGCAGCCATTTATTCCACATTCTGTTGAGTACCTACTCCCAAGGTGTCCTACTATGTTTGTATTTAAAACCAGAGTTGAAGTTAAGAAAAGTGCAAGATGGGCGTACCTGGGTAGCTCAGTCGACTAAGCATCTGACTTTGGCTCAGGTCGTAATTTCGTGGTCCTTGAGTTTGAACCCCGAGTCGGGCTCTGTGCTGGCAGCACAGAGACTGCTTCAGATCCTCTGTCTCCCTCTCTCTCTGCCCCTTATCCACGTTCTCTCTCTCTCTCTCTCTCAAAAATAAATAAATGTTAAAAAAAAAGAAAAGTTCAATATGTAAGTTAATCCATTTCTTTGAAATTCTCATTCCCCTAAACTTAATATGAAATCCTATGTATTCTGTACCAAAACTCCAACTTCATCATCAAAGGTCCACACCCAAGACTCACTTCCTACAAGGGAGCTGGCCCTGACTATCTCGGCCCATTTCCTTCTTCAAACTTAGTGCAGGGGGCCTTATTTAAGTTAGGGTCCTGATTCCCCACCATGTGAATTCCTTGTCACCCCACCTACGTTCATGAACGTAGAGCCCGTCTTTCAGGTTTCCACTTCCTATGGTACATGGGATAACGTCTTGCATATGGCAGATCCTCAGGATCTAATTTCATAAAATTAAATGGACAGTAACAGGAACCTTGCCAAGAGTGCTATTAGGAGTAGTAACGACTAATGGTCATTGAATTCTTACTGTTTTCTCACAGTTTCTTATTATATTTAATCTTCCCAACAACTCTGGGTTAGTTACAGTTATTAACCTATTTTACTGTTGAAGAGACTGAGTTACAGAGAGCAAGCAGAAAGGAAGGGACTGGACTCTATACAGCCACTTAAAGTATGCAACTAAATGGTTTTTACCATTGAACATTTTCATCACTGAAAACAAACCAAAATGACTGATACCCATTAGCAGTCACTCTCCATTTCCCCTCAACCACCCTAGACCTTAGAAAACTACTCATCTAATTGCTGCCACTGTAAGTTTACCTATTTCAGATATTTCATATAAACGGAATCATACAATGTGTGGCCTTTTAGGACTGGCTTCTCTCACTTAGTAGGATATTCCTAAGGTTCATCCACATTGTAGCATATATTAGTACTTTATTCCTTTTGACAGCTGAATAGTATTTCGTTGTATGCATAGACCATATGTTACCCACTCATCAGTAGATGAACATTTGACACGTTTCCACTTTTCAGCTGTTACAATGATTGCTGCTAGAACATCTGTGTACTAGTTTTCATATAGACATCTCCCTTTATTTCATTTTCAGCCAGAATTGCTGGCTTATATGTCATCCTACGTTTGACCTTTTGAGGAACTTCCACCAGACTTCCCCAAAGTAACTGCACCATTTCACATTTCCGCCAGCAGTGTGTTAGGGTTCCAGTGTCTCCACATCTTTGCCAATACCCAGTATTCTCTGTACTTTTCATTCTTGCCATTTTAGTGGGTATGGTGGAGTAGTATCCTGTTGTGATTTTGATTTGCATTTCTCAGATGGCTGTTAATATTCAGCATCTTTTCATGTGCTTAGGGGTCCAACTTCATTCTTGGCATGTGGATATCCAGTTGTCCTGGCCACCATATATTGAAAAGATGATTATTCTCCATTTAATGTCTCGGCACCCTAGTCAAAAATCAGTTGACTATAAATGTGAGGATTTATTTCTGGACTCTCAGTTCTATTCCAACGACCTATGTGACTATCCCTATGACAGTACTATGCTATCCTAGACGCAATAGCTGTATAGTAAGTTTTAAAATCAAGAAGTGCGAGTCTTCCAACTTTATTTTTTGTTTTCAAGATTGTTTTGGTTGTTCCGCATCCCTTGAATTTCCATATGAATTTTAGGATAAGTTTTTCAGTTTCTGCAAAGACACTAGATGAGATTTTTATTGTGAATGCACTGAATCTGTAGATTAATTTGGGGAATATGGTCATGTTAACGATATTCTTTCAATTCATGAATAAGAGATATATTCCCATTTATTTAGGTCTTCTGTAATTTCTTTCAACAATATCCTGTAGCTTTCAGAATACAAGTTTTACCCTTATTTTGTCAAATTAGTTCCTAAATATTGTATTCTTTTTATTGCTGTTCTAAGTAGAATTTTTTCTTAATTTCCTCTTTGGATTTTTTATGGCTAATGTATAAAAATATGATTGGTTTTTGAGTATTGATCCTGTCCACTGCAACCTTACTGAACTTGTTTGCTAATTTTAACAGTTCTGTTAGATTTTTTAGGATGGTCACCATACTAGATCATGTCACTATGGGTCTCTGAACAAGCTATATCCTTTGTGAAAAAAACACTTCCCCTCTCCAAATGGGCCCAACTCATTCTCCTCCTTCAGATTTCGTATTAAAAGTCACCTTCTGGAGACATCTCTTGATCACTCAATGTCAAGATGGCCAACACTATTACTTTATCTCAGTCTCTGTTTCTGACTTACATGACATAATAAACAGAACTTGTATGTTTATGATGAAAAGGTTCAAGCAAACAGAAAAGTAACGAGAATGTTACAATGGAGTCCCATGTACCTATCAACATGATTTAATATTTTGCCATATTTTCTTTATTTACTCTGATTATTTCATTATTACTTTTACACTTTTAAGCATATTTGCAACTATTTGGACATTTTACCCTAGATCTTCAGTATGAATCTCAAAAAACTAATACCCAGGCCACATTCAAATTTCTTCAGCTGTTTCAAAGTCATCTTTTCAACTGATATGTTAAAGCCTGGATCAAACCAAGGTCCACAAATTGCATTTTATTATGTCACTTTAAATCTAGAACAGAACCCCACCCCCCCAACGTCTCCTTTTTAAAATAACATGGAAGAGACCGGATAAGTGGTTTCATAATTCTTTTGTGTATTTGCTTGTTTACTTGATCTTTGAGTCTCGGGCTGTCAGCTCCAGGACAGCACTGGCTTTGTCTGTCTTGTTCCTTGAAGAGTCCACAGTGCCCAGAAGGTAGCTAATACTCAACAAATATTTCTTTAACAAGCAGGTGAGCGGATGAGTGAGGGACTGAATGAGTTTCCATGATAGGAGTGTGGAGAAAGTGCTATGGGAACACCGAGGGGTCATTTTTATATAGGGTCCCCCTTTAAGACCCCAAATGAACTGCAGAACATAGAATAAGGAGAGTATAGATTTTAAAATCTCGCCTGCTTTGGAGGAGAAGCACCTCTCTTTGAAACGTCCTCATTGACAACAGGCACATATCTGGATCCCTATTTAATTAGAAGATGAGCCATGGTATTAAATTCTAGGGTCACCTTCTTCTTTGATACTCAGTTGGTCTTTTCATCTCTCTCAAACCTCTCCTACTTTTGTATTCATCTTCCAAGAGAAAGATTTAGAATTCCAGCTCTGTGACACGGACGCAAATCTTTCGGCCTCAGGATAAACCCTTTGGTTCCTGAGGTTCACGAGTATGATATAGAGTCGGGGGGGGGGGGGAGGGGGAGGCATGACTTCTAGCTACAGTTTTCCTCCTGAACTTAAATGATCTTGGTCTTTAGTTTAGACATGACTAATGTCAAATGGTTCCTATGGCATTTAGGAAGGATTGAAAGTCTGAATGCACTCCCATTACTCGACAAGCTGTTACAGCCCTTACACCTCCTCACAGAGCCCATTACCCTAACATTAAAGTTTAATACAGGCATTTCTCCTTGTTCCAATTTGGTGTTTAAAAATGTAAGCACTCTTATATTCAGGCTCTCTTTAAACAATCCTTTCTAGTTTCAAAATGCTTTATGTGAACCCTGGAACTTCTTTTTTTCCTTTAGAATGCTGAGGTCCCTGGTACCTTTCAATTTTGTCATCAAGAATAAAATGCAGGGAACCTGTAATATTTTTCAATGTACGGTGCATACTGAGGGGAGTTTTAGGTACCTCTTCTGAAGGAAGGCATTGAATAGGAGAAGGGAAGGGAAAGTGGCTTAATAATACTCTTTCCTGAGGCTTGATACAGTGGTCATGGTTTGATTATTGGAGACTCCACAGAAGAAAACAGCAGGAATGTGAATGATTTTTGACATCAGTGGTTTTCCTATCTCCATTCCCAAAAGACAGACATTTTTTGTTTGTGGGTTGGTTGATTTTTACTTCCCATAACCTGTTCTCTGTTCTTTAGTAATAGCCCATCTTTTGTCCTATGGAAAGAAATCCTCCTTAATTTAGTCCATACAGTTTATGGAAGATAGAAACTACTCACTGCACCGGCAGTAATCAGATGACTCAGGAATGTACGCAAGCTAAGCCAATAAGGCCCAATCTGAAGATTTTAATGTAATCATTATTTTTAAAAACTCTATGTTGGGGCTGCTATTCTAATTAGGATGTATATCTAGAACTGCTGGAGGCCATTTTGCTGCAATGCCTCAAAAGCCTGACTAAAGCTAAAATAGAAGAAAGCAAAGAGAAGAGCTATCAGTTGATCTCTAATGACAAAGATTGAGCACCTGGATGCATCCATGCCTGAAGATTAATCAGAAGTTTCTGATACATCAGTCAATAAATTATTATTGAGGATAGTTTGGGTCATATTTTGTCTTTTGGGACTTCCAGTATACTCACAAATATACAGAATGGTTGTCTGATTATCACTGGCCCAGCTTTGGGATTCCAGGAATAGGCCAGACAATTCTCACTTTAAGTACTCTAAGCAAGGATATCATGGTGTTCATCTAGAGCCAAGGGATTTTTCAAGAGGACCCATTAACAACTTAGTCTTTTTACAAAGATGTACTCTTATAAAGAGATCTAACAAGACAGTCTATATTCCTTTCATGTTGCATTCTTGATCAACATTCAAAGGGAAATAAAAGTCTTGGGGTACCTGGGTGGCTTAGTTGGTTAAACATTTAACTCTTGATTTCAGCTTAGGTCATGATCTCACAGTCACAAGATCAATACCCACATCAGGCTCTGCACTGAGTGTGGAACCTGCTTTAAGATTCTCTCTCCCTCTCTCTCTCCCTTTGCTCCTCTTCCCTGCCCAAGTGTTTAGAAAGAAAGAAAAAGAAAGAAAGAAAGAAAGAAAGAAAGAAAGAAAGAAAGAAAGAAAGAAAGAAAAAATGTAAGTCTCGAGGTCGTTTTCAGTGAATCTAGTCCATGTCCAACTCTTCAATTCTATTTTTTCCTTTGCGTTATTTTTTATTTATTTATTTATTTATTTATTTATTTTTTGCTGAATTTATGCTGCAAGTCAAGTCAACTTTGCCAGAACACAAGATTGGAATATTGATTTAGCACACAGATAGTAGAGCCAGCTTTTTGCTAACATGGCCAAAGCACCATCTGTGGCAAATGAAATCTGATTGCTTTGGATCCCAGTTGTGGACAAAGTACAGAGTCTGTGGGGGTGAAAATGAATCCAGAAGCTCATCTCTCCTTAAATCACCCACATTCTTAGGACAATGAGAAAAAGAGGAGGAAAAGTCCACCTCCAAATGACGAATGATCAACACTGCTTGCTTGCTAAGTGAAGCTGACTAATCAATCTATTACCTCTGAAATGATTTCAAGGTGGTACAGAATGAGCTAGCCTATTTTTCACTGTTGCTAGGACATAAGGCAATAAATTCTAAGCATGCTTCACTGCCCTGTAATAAGTTACTCACATCATCTTCACTCTAGTTGATTACTGATCAAACCATCAAGTGCCCACGATCCAGACCACAGACACATTTCTGCCAAAGCATATGTACTGCAAAATGTTTTTGTAGTGGCAAGATTCAAGGAAATGCACAGTTGGAAGTTCCTGAACTCTGATTTCAGTTGAATAACCACACTTGATTTATGTCATCACAGCACCTTATCTGCAACCTGTGTCATTTGCATGTACTTCCTTCTAAGGAATCCAAGCACATTCATGTCTTAACCTCATCGATCTCCATAACGTCCCTAGATAAAGGACAGGACTGATTGGCAAACCTGACCCAAATCATCACGTTTTACAAATGAAGACCTCATAGCACAAAAAGTTGGATTAGCTTGCCCCAGGATACTCACACACAAAATATAAAGTATCAAGACTGTTTTGATTTTCTCCTTAAACACTGGGTATCAAAGACTCTGAAGTAGAAAAGGAAGCTAAACTTGTTGGTTGTGGTAATTACCAAGCAACCCTTCTCCCCTCATGCAACTTATCAACTTTTTGCTCAGGGATTTCTCAACAATTTAGCTCGACACAAACAGGATTTCTCATTATCCATGGGCCTCCATCCATGTTACACCTGAAGGTAGAAAACTGAATGTATGGCGACCTCTGCCCTCCAGAACCTGCTAATCTGATGGGAGAGACATACAGTTAAATATATCAAAATCAGGGTATCATCTCAAACACTATTTTTCATTTATTTAAGAAACAAAAATAAAAACAAATGAATAAACAGCTAATAATTCCCATCTACTCACTGAAGCTATCATGTGAACAAAATTGGTATGGGAATCTTCCTCGCCATTTTTTAAAAGTTTATTTATTTAGGAGCACCTGGGTGGTTCAGTCGGTTAGGCGTCCGACTTCAGCTCAGGTCATGATCTTGCAGTGGGTGAGTTCAAGCCCTGTGTCGGGCTCTGTGCTGACAGCTCAGAGCCTGGAGCCTGCTTCAGATGCTGTGCTTCCCTGTCTCTCTGCCCTCCCCTGCTCATACTCTGTCTCTGTCTCAAAAATAAATACAAACATTAAAAAAATTTTTTTAAGTTTATTTATTTATTTTGAGAGAGAGAGAGAGAGAGAGAGAGAGAGCAAGCAGGAGAGGGGCAGGGAGAGAGGGAGAGAGAGAATCCCAAGCGGGATCCATACTGACATGGGGCTCAAACCCACAAACCTGTGAGATCATGACCTAAGCCATGATCAAGAGTTGGGTGTTTAACCAATTGAGCCACCCAGGTGCCCCTTTCCTCACCATTTTTTTTATGCCTATGTAAATGTATACAAAACTGTGTAGGCTTTTTATTTCTTTTTTATTATTATTATGTTAAAGAGAAAGAGAGCATGAGTGGGAGAGAGAGAGAGAGAGAGAGAGAGAAAGAGAACCTAAAGTAGGCTCCATGCTCAGTGTAAAGTCTTACACAGGGCTTGATCCCACGACCCTAGGATCATGACCTGAGCCAAAACCAAGAGTCAGATGCTCAACAGACTGAGCCACTGAGGAACCCTATTTTTTGGTATATTTTCAAAGTGGAATCATATTGCATACCATACACGGCAACTGGGTTTTTGTTTGTTCGGTTTTGGTTTAGTAATATCATGGATATCCCTTTAAGCATATATGGAGAAATCTAGCTTTTTAAACAACTATATAACCTATTTACAGGCATACCACATTTTATTAAACTTTCCCATAACTGGTAGATATTCAGGTTATTTTGTTTTTCCTCCAGTAATTTTTCTCCTCCTTCCACCTTTCTCTTCCACTCCTTTTCTTCTTCTGATTCTTCTTTTTTATTGTGGCCACCTCGAAAGCAAGGTGCAAGAAACACACGTCAATTGTACTGTTATTTCCACTGAAGTTTTCTCACTTTTGTAGAAAAGATTCATGAAAGTGGGATTTCCTGGGGCGCCTGGGTGGTGCAGTCGGTTGAGCGTCCGACTTCAGCCAGGTCACGATCTCGCGGTCCGTGAGTTCGAGCCCCGCGTCAGGCTCTGGGCTGATGACTCAGAGCCTGGAGCCTGTTTCCGATTCTATGTCTCCCTCTCTCTCTGCCCCTCCCCCGTTCATGCTCTGTCTCTCTCTGTCCCAAAAATAAATAAACGTTGAAAAAAAAAATTAAAAAAAAAAGTGGGATTTCCAGGACAAGAAGAATACTTGAAATTTTCATGTCAATATATACAGTTGTTACTTCATCTGAAGTACTTTTGTTAAATATCCACACTGTAGTCTACTTGGTTATATTTATATCTCTTCTTTTATTGAGTGATTTTTATGATAATAGGGGCCTGTTGTAACAGTCTTGTGATTTTTAAAATCGTGTTTGTTATGCTCACAAATGCACTGGCACTTAACTACAGCCCAGACGCTGCTCTAAAAGCTTTATTTCTGTCAAGTCGTCTTATATCAATCTACATGCCATTTGGGACTGGTTTCCAGAGAGGGAAACTGAGACAGAGATAGGCTAAGTAATCTTCTGATGGTTGCACAGTTCCAAAGTGCGAGAGGTAGGATTTGAAAGCAGGAGCCCACAGGACTGTCCCTGGGCTACACAAGCCTTCAGCAAGCATAGGGAAGGTCTAGGAACCAGAAGGCAGACAGCCTTAGGTTCTGCCATTGACCCCTTCCTGCTTATTAGTCTCAGAGCCTTGAGAAATTACTTGCTATTTCTGAACTTAGTTTTCTTATATTAAAATGGGTCTAATAGCAACCTCTTGGGAGCGTTGTCATGAGAACTGAATGAGGAAATGTTTGTCGAGTGTCTACGACACGGTTGGCTAAGGCTTTGTGTCTCTTGCCCCGTCTTCCCCTCTCCTTCCCTTCATTATTTCCTTTCATTCTTTCTTCGAATCTCCAGCTCCCTGTTCAGTGGCTGGTGTGCAATATTACAAAAGCATGTTATTTCTCGTCTTCTTTCTTTTCCTTATTCATGTCTCCTGCTCTCAACCTACCGTTTTGTCACGTAGAAGGCGTTCAACAGTTGAAGGTTGAATTTAGCAAACTTTGGTCTTGCATTCCCGTCACTTGGAAAAAATTTTAAAGTATGTATTTATGTGATTTTTTATGGTTCAGGCCTCACATTTATGTCCTTAATCTACTTTGAATTTATTTTTGTATGTGGTGTAAGAAAGTGGTCCAGTTTCATTCTTTTGCATGTTGCTGTCCACTTTTCCCAGCAGCACCATTTGTTGAAGAGACTTTTTCCCATTGTATATGCTCACTTCCTTTACCATAGATTAACTGACCATTTAATTGTGGGTTTATTTCTGGGTTTTCTGTTCTGTTCTATTGATCTATGTGTCTACTCGTCCAGTACCATACTGTTTTGATTACCACAGCTTTGTAATATAACTTGAAGCCTGAAATTGTGATACCTCCAGTTTTGTTTTTCTTGTTCAAGATCGCTTTGGCTATTTGGGGTCTGTGGTGGTTCCACACAATTTTAGCATTGTTTGTTCTAGTTCTGTGAAAAATGCTGTCGGTTGATAGAAATTGCATTAAATCTGTAGATTGCTTTGGGTAGTACAGACATTTTAACAATATTTGTTTTTCCAATCCATAAGCATGGAATGTCTTTCCATTTCTTTGTGTTTTCTTCAATTTCCCTCAGTGTTTTATAATTTTCAAAGTACAGGTCTTTCACCTCTTTGGTTAAGTTTATCTCAGCATATTTTATTATTTTTGGTGCACCTGAAAATGAGATGGTTTTCTTAATTTCTCGTTCCGCTGTTTCATTATTAGTGTATAGAAATTCTATAGATTTCTGTACATTGAATTTGTATCCTGTGACTTTACAGAATTCATCTATCACTTCTAGTAGTTTTTTGGTGGAGTCTTTAGGGTTTTCCATATATAGAATCATGTCATCTGCAGAGAGTGAACGTTTCGCTTCTTCCTTACCAACTTGGATGCATTTTATTTCTTTTTATTGTCTGACTGCTGTGGCTAGGACTTCCAGTACTATGTTAAATAACAATGGTGAGAGTGCACATCCTTGTCCTGTTTCTGACCTCAGGGGGGAAGTTTTCCTGGCTGCAGATTTTTCCCTTTCAGTATTTTGAATATATCATTCCACTCCCTTTTGGCCTGCAAAGTTTCTGCTGAAAATCTGCTGATAGCCTTATGGGGTTTTCCCTTGTATACAACTGTCTTCTTTTCTCTTGTTGCTTTTAAAATTCTTTATCACTACTTTTTGCCATTTGAATTACCACGTGTCTTGGTGTGGATCTCCTTGGGATGATTTTGTTGGGGAATCTCTGTGCCTCCTGGATTTGGATGTCTGTGTCCTTCCCCAGATTAAGTAACATTTCAGTTATTATTTTATCAAATTAATTTTCTACCTTTCTCTGCTTCTTCTGGGATCTCTATAATGTGAATATTACACTTGACAGAGTCACTGAGTTCCCTAAGTTTATTCTCCTGTTGCAAAATTTTTTCCCTCTCACATGTTCAGCTTGATTACTTTCCATTATTATCTTCTAGGTCACTGATTCACTCTTCTGCTTCCCCTAGCCTATTTATTTCATCTAATGTATTTTTAATTTCATTTATTGTGTTCTTCATCTTTTTTTAAAAAATGTTTAAATGTTTATTTATATGTGAGAGAGAGAGAGAGAGAGAGAGAGAGAGAGAGAACATGAATGGGGGAGGGGCAGAGAGAGAAGGAGACACAGAATCTGAAGCAGGCTCCAGGCTCCAAGCTGTCAGCACAGAGCCCAATGTGGGGCTCAAACTCACAAACCGTGAGGTGCCCCTACTGTGTTCTTCATCTTTAAGTGGTTCTTTCTTATCTCTTTGTTAAGGTCTCACTAATGTCCTCTACTCTTTTCTCAAGTACAGTGAATATCTTTATGATCCTTACTTTAAATTCTCTATCAGGCATAGTAGTTATATCCGCTTTACTTAGATCTCTTGCTGTGGTTTTGTCCAGGTTTTTCATTTGGGACATATTCCTCTGTCTCCTCATTTTGTCTAGCTTTCTGTGTCTGTTTCTGTGTATTAAGAAAGTCAGCTATGTCTCTTGTTTTTTTTTTTTAATTTTTTTTAATGTTTATTTATTTTTGAGACAGAGAGAGACAGAGAATGAACGGGGGAGGGGCAGAGAGACAGGGAGACACAGAATCTGAAGCAGGCTCCAGGCTCTGAGCTGCCAGCACAGAGCCCGACGCGGGGCTCGAACTCACAAGCTATGAGATGGTGACCTGAGCCGAAGTCGGACGCTTAACCAACTGAGCCACCCAGGCGCCCCACTTGTTCTTGAAAATACTGGGCAGGGTGCATACTTTTAACATGACAGTGCTCTTCCTCTTCCACTGGGGACATGCAGCCACTGTAGAGACCATATCAGCTGGGGCCACGCCACAAAGCACACACAGGTGGGTGGTGCAGTTTTAACAAGGTGCACACATCCTCCCTAGGATGTGACGACTCACCACTGCTAAGACTGTGGTTCCGCAAAGTGTGCAGTCAGAAGACACAGTGTGGGCAAGGATTGTACAGGTCTTCTGGGAGAGGGTACCAACAATGCTGGCACTGAGGCAGGCCCAGCTGGAATGGGCAAGGCACGGTGTAAGCACATGAGGTAGTGAACACTGGTGTCCTTCTGATGCCTGCAGGTGGTCATGTGTTCATGCTGAAGGGCAGGGGTGGCAAATAGCATCTGTGAGCTCATTTGTCCCTGGAGAAGTCCCTCAATGAGCTCTGAGATGAGCACATAACTCTCCCTCTCATATCTCCAGGTGTTTTTCAAACTTCTGCTTCTATGCTGGATCTCCATGGGCTGTTTGTGGTGCTGTCTCTTTAAGGGTAGGGACTTGGCTTCCTCCCCCAGAGCCAAGCTACTGATTTTTAGAATTTTACTTTAAGTCCCACTGGTTGTAAGAGCTCACAAAATTCAGCCCTCTTCACCTTCAAAGCCAATGTTATAGAGATTCATCTTTCCCACGCAGGCTCCCCAGAGTGAGTCTGTTTCTTGCCCTGCCCTGTACCCCTGCCTTCCTCCCCACTGTGGTTGTCCAGGGCCCTTTTAGCTGCCCACCTTATCTTCACCGTCCCTACTCTCCTTGATGTGGCCTCTTCTCTATGTTTAGTTGTGGAGTTTGTTCTGCCAATCTTCAGGTCGTTTTCTGGGTTATTTACTCTGATGTCAGCGTTATATAGTTGCATCTGTGGGACCAGGCAAGCTTAGGGTTCTCCTACCCCATCTTCCCAGCCCTCCTTGGAGGGCTTATTAGAACACAGACTGCTGGTCCCTTTCCCCAGACTTTCTGATTTATAACAAGTTATGCTGCCAATCAGGGGATCATATTTTGAAAACCACTGTGCTATATTCTTGGTGACAGAAGATGATGCTTTATCTTCCAGAAACTCTGTGTCAGAATCCCAAGCTGCGTTATAAGCCTATTCTGTTTCCATATCACTTAATACACACTTTGCATGTGCTTCCATCATAACACTTAGCCAATTTGTTTCCCTAACTAGACTACACTCTTCTCGAGTATTGAAACCATGATTTTTTTCATTCCCGTAACACCCAAAGGTTAGTGGCCCTTGACTACAGCAGGAACTCATAAAATGTTGAATGAATAGAAGATTTCTACCTAGGAGTAGGAGCAGTAGAGGAAGTGCTTGATTCACCATCAAATAGTACCTCACTTTCCTGGCACTAAATTCAATGAGCTTCCTGAGTTCAATTAGAGAGGCCTGTGCAGAAGTGCTTGGGTGACTCAGTCGGCTGAACGTCCGACTTTGGTTCGGGCCATGATCTCATGGTTCGTGAGTTTGAGCCCCGCTTTGAGCATGCTGCTGTCAGCACAGAGCCTGCTTTGGATCCTCGGTTTCCCCTCTCTCTCTCTCTCCCCACCCCCTCAAAAGTGAATAAGCATTTTTAAAAAGAGAGAGATAGGGGCGCCTGGGTGGCGCAGTCGGTTAAGCGTCCGACTTCAGCCAGGTCACAATCTCGCGGTCCGTGAGTTCGAGCCCTGCGTCGGGCTCTGGGCTGATGGCTCGGAGCCTGGAGCCTGTTTCCGATTCTGTGTCTCCCTCTCTCTCTGCCCCTCCCCCGTTCATGCTCTGTCTCTCTCTGTCCCAAAAATAAATAAACGTTGAAAAAAAAAATTAAAAAAAAAAAATAATAAAAAGAGAGAGATAGAGGCATATGCAGGGGACAGAATAAAAATACCTGCTACTACGTCACATCCATCCAATTGCTAATTTTGCTGGAATACAGGCATAGACAGAACCTCTGGCTGGGGTTTTCATACAATGAAAATCAATTTCACGTCCCCACAACAGCAATATCCAACCACTCCATAGTCCTCGTTTTCCCCACCTACCTCATTTTAATTTAGCAGGTGTTTAATAGTACATAATTATATCTCACTACTGTTTGGGATAGGGAAATTAGGAATCCAATTTGCATTTTAGGAATAATTTGGAAACATGAAAGCTAATTATCTAAGATCAGATTTGGCCAAATGGAATAGGCAGGTTATCATTTGACAATAAACTCTGGCATTTACCTGAATAAATCCAAGAACTGAGCATGAACTCATTTATAAATTGATTGTTTGTAGGTAGAATTCATAGTAGGGAACACTTTATTTTTTTGCCTGCCCATTCTGTTCCCATTTCCTTTCAGGGATCTTCTCTCCCCATTTGTATGTAGTCTTGGCGGTGGGACAATCTTAAGGATTGCCTCTTCTTAGGGATACTTGGAAGGGAAAAATACTTTCTTTCCCTGGCATGGGATGGGGCCTTGTTTGTGAGTAACCTCCCCCCGCCCCCCTGCCTTGGGCGCTCCCTCCCCAGGATTTTAATTTTTAAACAACTGAGAAAAAGGCAAAAACAAAATGATCCTGGCATCTCAAACCAGGTTGTTCCAGATATAATATGGTTGCTAACCTCCCTGCATCCTTGATTCTGGGTCATCCCCAAACCTGGTATATTGGTTCCCTCTTAATTCTGTGAGTCCTCCAACCCCTATGCCCCACCCCACCCCCCACTTTAATACCTTCTCTTTCATTTACATTTGCCATATTTGCTCTCTACTGCTTGCAACCATAAAACTCCAGCACAGATTGGGTCTAGCACAGCTAACTATTATTGTTTCCTGCACATGAATTCTTCTAGTCAAGTCCATTTTCGTCATTAGCTGGGACTTTGTTTCCAATCCTCAGATTTAAATGAAATGTCTTCACTTCTTTCATGGCTTTCTCCTTTTAAATGAAATCCCCCACCAAAACTTTAGGTGATTGATTTTCATCAGCTACATTACCACATACAAGAGTTAAGTGTGATATTCAAACTTTGTGGACTCAGTTCCCTCAAATTTATAACGGGGATGATCTCTCTTAAGGTACAAAAGTTTAGCAGAACCGGTCACATAATGAGCACAAAATAAATAGTACCATTATCACTGCTGCAGTGAAGGTTTTAATCTTTCCAATATTTGATGTCTCAGCAAAGTTTCATAAATACCACTGCTGCATTTTTTCCAAATAAGTATCTACTAGCTATTTTATTATTGATGTCTTAATTAAAGCATTTTTCTTAGAGATGTTGGTAGGTCTTGGAAATACAGAAGGATTGCATGCCCAGGAATATCAAAGCAAACTCGGCAATTTCAGAATAGCACAACTGGCCGAATTACTTCAAAAGATGATCTTTTAACTCAAGATGATCTTTTATCCCCCATGTTCACAGCATTATTGACAGCAGCTGAGACACAGAAACAACCCATGTTTCCACTGATGGATGAATGAAGAGTGTGGTGTATGTATATGTATACATATGTGTATATATATATGTATGTATATATATGTATGTGTATATACATATACACAATAGAATATTATTCAGCCATAAAATATGAGGAAATCCTACCATCTGCAGCAACATTACAGACCTTGAAGGCATCATGTTAAATGAAATAGGTCAGACGGAGAGAGTGAAATACTGTATTATCTAAGCTCACTTTATATGTGGAATTTAGGGGGAAAAAAATCAAACTAGTAGGAAAAGAGATCAAACCTGTGGGTAATCACAGGCAGAGAATGGGGGAGAGGGGTAACTGGAGGAAGGTGGTCACAAGGGTACAAAATTCCAGTTATAAGATAGATAATTACTAGGGTTGTCATATACGTGACTATAGCTAACACTGCTGTATGATATATAGGGAAGTTGTTAAAAGACAGTAAATCCTAAAAGTTCTCATCACAAGGAGAATTTGTTTTCTTTTTCCTTTTCTTTTTATAGTATCTATATGAGAATATGGATGTTAGCCTAACCTATTGTAACATTCATTTCACGATATACGTACATCAAACCAACCTATTGTATGCCTTAAACTTATATAGTGATGTATGTCAGCTATTTCTTAATAGAATGTTTAGAGACACAAAGATGGTACGGGCTACTGATCAAATTCTAAGACTAGGTAAGCATTGAAAGGCATATATTTTTCAGATTGTAGGATAAAATAAAGCATATTCTGCTTTACAGGAAATCAAATAGATCAGACATCAGCAAAGTATGGCCATACAATTTGGTCTGGAACACGCTTTTGTAAATAAAGTTTTATTGGAACACCACTGGGCTTGTTCCTGGACACACTGTCTGTGGCTGCTTTCCGGCAACAATACCAGAATAGTTGAGTCAGAGATCACGTAGCCTGTAAGCTCCAACATAGTTACAAGCTGGCCTTTTACTGAAAACATTTGCTGGTCCTTGAGCTAGGTAATTTGCCCCCCTTATTGGTGTAATGAAATTTCAATTGCCGCAAAATTCAACTTCTGTGAAATATTTCCAGGCCTGATTTAAAATGGTTTCCTTTTCCCTGTGCCTGCATTCTGCCTTTTACGCAACACATACACGTTTCCTCTCCCCCATAGTTAATCTGTCTTCATGCTTATGTATATATTTATAAGTCAGTTTCCTTTGTTCTGGAGCCTGTTGAACATCCTATAATGGCTGGAGAAAAATAAGTCGATTTGCAAACAGACATAAGTGGAGAATGCCTTGGGGTTTGGGGTACTTCTCTAGCAGGAAATGTTGGTCAAAGTCATTATACACATGTAATACAAACTCTGCGAGTGGGAAAAGCCAGGTCTCAAAAGAACTGGGTGAATGAGAAAAGCTGATCTGAAATTCACCTCAGGCTGTGTGTGTTTCAAGGGACTGTGGCTATTTCACAAAAGTTGCAAGCACAGATCGTGCATTGAAGGGCATTACTTGGATGCTAATCACAAGGGTACGGCAGTTGGAAAGAGGACTCTTCCGTATTTCCATGCGGTAACTCCTGGAGCGGAACAGAGAGACCTCCAAGGTACCAGCATGGAGAGAAGAGGTTTAAGGGGGGGGGGGAGGGGCAGCACTCGGAATGACAGAGGAAGGGGTATGTGGCCGACAGGTGCATGACCACGGCTGTGGGTCACTATGCTGAAAATCAGTTCACCAAACATTCAACTTGCTGAATGACCAGTCTCCCCCAAACTCAAACTTTTGGAGATAAAGCCACAAAATAAGGTTAGTAGCACTCAGGACAGCTACGTGGACCCGAAGCCTCAAATGGGGGGCACTACCCCCCGGCCTGCCCTGTGGAGTGCGCGAGTGTTCAGAGTGCGGGGACTGAGTCCTCACGCAGAGTCCCCCTGGTCTCTCAGTTTATCTGTGGGCTGGGGCCATGGTGGTCACAGGGAAGGCAAGCCCTGGAGTTGATCTCCTTGTGGTCATGATGGTTGAACTGAGATTGAAGCAGGTACGCCAAGGTAGGAGGTGCCCACCACTGACAGACAGGAGCCCATGCCCACTGTGGTGAGAGAGCTGTGGCAGTCCCACTGTAAAACCGAAATCTTTTATGAAAATTTAAAAACCTAAAAGGCTGCTGAGACCATCTCGAAGGACACAAATTGCCATGACCTTTAATTGCTAACCGAAACAAATTTTGGATGACATCTACTTCCAAGAAAGGACAGCCAAGGCCACCATGAGGAGCGGTGAGAGACCCCAGTGAGCTTTAGGACCCCGAGGGAGAAATCTGCGGTGGGAATTTGGCAATTCTGCCAGTGGAGACTGACCTCAAGAGCTTGAATTTCTAAAGCTTAGAGACTGTGCCGAATGGCTCTGCTTAGAAGCCCACTGCACATCTTCCTTGAGACGCATTCCTTGGCGAATCCCACTGGAGGGAGCTCCTTAGAGGCCCCCACTCGCCCCCATCCCCTTGGGCTAAAGGTGACAGTTTGATCCCGCTTTTGAGCTGAGTGTCGGTATGGCCACGCACATGTCTGGTCGTCGGGGTGTGCGTGAAGGATGACGCTCCCGTGCTTTGCAGCCCCAAGCAGGTGATCATCTTCGCTTCGTGGATGTGAGTCAAGAGCTATGGGTAACGACACTGAGGTGCAAGTGTGCGGCCAGATGAGTCTGGGACATCTTACGGAGTCCCTGAGTCCTTGCCGTCAGCGAGTGTGATCTGGCACACTCCTCTGGATACCCTTTCGCCGCGTGTAAGGCCCAGGTGATGCTTGTCAACATAAGACAAACAGAACTCACACACGGGCATGGAGTCCTCCGTTGCCAAGTCTTCCTGGAGCGAACTGCCCTCTAGCTAAAGTCGCCACGCTAGGTGTGTGGAGAGTGGGTACAGGATGATACTCCACTCTAACGAAACCTTCTGAACACAGCAGACCCGTTTACTCTGGTGCCCCTGTGGCCCAGTGGACACCATAGTCCAGTTTACCCATCCCCCAAGAGCTCCACTAAGCCTCCTTCCCACCCGAGCTCCACTTCAACATGTAGCCAGGGGCTGGTACGTAATGAACATTCCCTATGAGCCAGGCACTGTGCTGTTTCTTACATGGATTATGCCTACCGAATCGTTACAGCAATCCTCCAAGCTGGCCGGTACTGTTAACGTCCCCATTTTCCAAGTGAGACTGATGTCAGGTCGGCTAAATAACTGACCCCCAAACCACACAACTAGTAAGGGTCACAGCAAGGCAATAATCCTGATCCGACTTCAGTGCATGGCTCCTGACCACAATGCTATCCGTATCCGGCCTCCTTAATAATTTTTGTGAAAAGGGTAATCAGTGAATGTCATAATACCGGATTGGCAGACAATGGCTTGTGGGCCAAGTCTGGGTTGCAACCTAATACAGCTCGGGAGCTAAGTGTGGTTTTTACACATTTAAATGGCTGGGGGTGTTGAGCGGGGGGAGTCTAAAGAGGAACCTGACACATGGAATCACGTTAAACCGAAATTCCAGTGACCATAAATAAAGTTTTATTGGAACACCGACGTGCTCATTCATTTTTTCATTGTCTATGGCTGCAGCAGATTTGAGAAGTTGCAATGGAGGCCACGTGGCTAGCAATGCACAAAATATTTCCTCTCTGGCTCTTTACAGAAAGTGTGGTGAGCCCTGCCGTCGTCTGAATCGCGGAGTAGAATTAGGTCTCAAAATCTCGGGAGACCGCTTACCAAAAGTCAGAACTTTGTGAAATCAAATGTCAATGATGAATTAAAAACGAAGACATCACCTTTTGTCTTTCTTGGACTAACAAAAATTTTAACAGCTGCTGATGGCTATTGTTTGAGTTAGAGTGGCCGCATTCTCATGCTGAGTTTAAAAATATCACTTGCTTCTGTTCAAAGCCGAGATAAGTGGTAAGGGTGCCTCAGCTGCTGCCTCCCTCCGGGGGTGGCTTCGTGCGGAGACGGCACGTTCGCGCCATTGCTACTGAAGCTTGGTCCAGTAGTGCAATTAGGGGAAAAACTTAAACTGACAGAGCAATGAGATGAACTCATCCCCTTAGCCACAGTGACAACAACAAGACAGCTGCCAAGCACGATCTTGGGATTTCCTATTTGTGAGAACAAAAAACTAGATCTTAAAAACTGTTATCCTGGGGCGCCTGGGTGGCTCAGTCGGTTTGGCGTCCGACTTCGGCTCAGGTCATGATCTCACCGTTCGTGCGTTCGAGCCCCGCGTCGGGCTCTGTGCTGACAGCTCAGAGCCTGGAGCCTGCTTCGGATTCTGTGTCTCCCTCTCTCTCTGCTCCTACCCTGCTCATGCTCTGTCTCTCTCTGTCTCAAAAATAAATAAAAACATTAAAATTAAAAAAAAAAACAACTGTTATCCTACAGCCTGGAGTGAACAATTTTTCATTTTTTTTCTTGTGTCTCCATGGAAAACCTGCTTACCCCATAAAGTCTAGATCCATTAAGAAAGTGATCCCTTGAAGAGAGAGTTACGATAAAGGTCAACATACTCTGTGAGGAGCACCCATTCTGGTGCTCTCTACTTCTGATCTTTTCTTACATCCTGCCAATTAAACTTGCTCATGCTGTGTCGGTGCATTGCCCGGGACTCTGCCCAGTGAATTGCCACTGACCAATCAAGCCAACTGGAGCTCAGGTTCCGATGGGTACGAGGCGATGGGGTGATGGGTTACCTCTTCCAGATAAGCGCTCTCTCTGTTCCTATCTGCATTACTTCCCCAGCCAAGGCCCTTCTTTATTCCTGTTTTATTTTGTGTCCCCCTGAAAAGTTTTGCTTTTTTCTTTAAATGTGGCCCTGTATTTTTTAATGTTTATTTATTTATTTTGAGAGAGAGCGAGAGAGTGTGAGTGGGGGAGGGACAGAGAGAGAGAGAGAGAGAGAGAGGGAGAGACAGAGGGAGGGACAGAGAGAAAGACAGAGAATCTCAAGCAGGCTCTGGGCTGTCGGCCCAGAGCCCGACTCAGGGCTCGATCCCACAAACCGTGAGATCATGACCTGAGCCGAAATCAAGAGTTGGCCATTCTACTGACTGAGCCACCCAGGCACCCTTAGGCCCTGCATTTTAAAAAGTTTATTCCCAGGTGTTAGCCCTTTTGTTGTTGTTATTGTTGTTGTTGTTGTTGTTGTTGTTGTTGTTGTTGTTACAGTGAATGGGATCTTCTATTGTATCATATTTTCTGACAATTTTTAGCACATGAAATAGGTATTGATGTTCTGCAAATTTATTTTACTGTCTTTTGGAACTTACTCATTGGAAGTTCCTTTTTTTTCACTTGGATTGCTAGGAAGAGAAAGAATAAATCTAAAAATAATTATAATTTTGTCTTCGACATTCTAGCATTTTTGAACTATACTTCTTTTTTCAGCCCTATTGTAAATGTGGATATCCTTAAAATTGATCTTTATTACATGAAGCCTAAATTTATGGGCTTTGGTAATAACCTGTGTTCATCTTTTAAACAAGTTAAGCCATATAAATAAAGCAGTGAATTCTGATCGGCAAAGTCGTCTTGCTGACGTCACTTTCTGTGTCTCAGACTCAATCTTTGTAAACTGGAAATGCAAATTCCTGATGCTGTTCCACAGGATTACTGGGGTCAGTGAAACAAAATAATGCATGTGGCTTTGTTTGACACAATGATCAAAACGTTAACTCTAGGGAAAGACGTGACATGCGTGGATGGAGGCAGTGTCATAGCAGGATGACACAGGACGCTCCTGACTTCAGTCTCCTTCGCAAGAAGAGCTTCTAGCAGCTATCCGTAGACGAGACATCATCGTGAAAATCCCAGAACCGGGGAAGGATGTGGAAGCACCTGGTCCCACAGAGACCGAGAACACAACACAGGGGAAGAGGAGCGGCTGCATGGCGATCCCATCACCGCTCCCCAAGGCAGGCACAGCGCTGCACTCATGGGAAAGGAAAGCCCGTGGTGGGGTATTTCCTGGGGCGCCCACCGGGGTCTCTGTGCAGGAATCACTGGAGGAATCTGCGAGGCTCAGCCACTGGGGACCAGACCCTGCTGGAGAAGGGGCTGGGCTCACACTCAGATCTGGGTGGACCACATTGCTGCCGGCAGTGGTGCCTGAGCAGAGATCCCAGCCAACGCCTCTGCCCATCTGCAGGGCAAAGCAGGGGCTCCCACTTGGCCAGGGAGCTCGGTGGGCACGTCTGTCTGACCGGACCCCAGTCAACGGGCTGTGCTGGCCAGGGCTGTACCAATGGGCTGTACTGCCCCATCTAGGCAGGGAAGCAAATCTGCAGCTTGGCTCAACTGTGGAGGATAGCCTCCAGTCCAGCCAGGCCAGGAAGCCTCGCCTGAGAACCCAGGCAGCTGCAGAGCCCTTCTCGCAGGCCCACTTAGGCAGGGAGACAAGCCGGCGGCCCCGTCTAACAATTGAGCAGAGCCTCTGGCCCCACTTGGCCAGGGACCCTAAACACTGATGCAGGGTAGCCTCAGAGCTCAGCCTCTGGCCCTACTCAATTACTGAACACAACCTGAGTCCTTGCCCAGGCAGTGACCCTGTCCCATCATAGCTCATAGCCTACAGCCCCGCCCAATGAGGGGGCCTGGACTGTGACCCTGCCGTACCGTGGAGAAAAGTCTCCAAACCCACCCACCTGTGGGATACATCTGGAACCTCTCCTGACCGGAGAGCTCAGCCAGCAAACTTGCCCAACAGCAGACCATCAGCAGTGGTTTACCTGACCGTGAAGCCAAGCCTGTGACAACGCCCAACTGTGGAGCTAGAGCCTGTGATCGGGCCTGACCACAGAGGCCCTGTCCACCCACGAAACCCCGCCTGTAGTCCCGCCTCAACACAGTCCAGCCACAGCACCATTCAGTTGGGGAGAACAGCCTGAGACCCCACCAGATTAGGAGAATTTGAAGATTCGATCATTTTGGCTTTTCCAGGTTCATTGTATTTCCACATAAAGTTCCTAATTGGATTGTGAAATCCTACAAAAATAAATCTGCTGGAATTTTGATTGAAGTCGCATTTAATTTGTAGGTAAATTTTGGAGAATGTTCATCTTATCTGTATTTCCTCTTTCTATCCATGAACATAGCCTACCCATCCTTTATTTATTTGACTTTTAACTTATCTCAGCATTGTGGAGTATTTTTAATGATTATTTGTTTATTTTGAGAGAGAGAGAGAGAGAGAGAGAGAGAGAGAGAGAGAGAGAAAGAGAGAATGAGCAGAGGAGCAGTAGAGAGAAGGAGAGAGAGAGAATCCCAAGCAGCCCCCCAACTCGGGGCTCCATCCCACAACCCCGGGATCATGACCTGAGACGAAATCAAGAGTCAGAGGTTTAACCGACTGGCCCCTCTGTCAGTATTGTTTTTATGTACAAGTCTTGCATATCTGCCATTAAATTTATCCTTTGGTATTTCGTGTTCTTTGATGTTTTGTAAATGGTGTTATTATTCTAAAGTTCATTTCCCAATTTTCCATTGCTAGAATTAGAAATGTAAATTTGAAAAAGAAGAATCAAATGAGAAGATGGACACTATCTGATCTTAAGGCTTATTATAAAGTCAGAGTAAATGTGGTATTTGCATAAGAACAGTCAAATCGATTATTGGAACAGAATAGAAATTCCAGAAATAGGTTCATATACATATCATCAGCTGACTTTTGCAAAGATTGCAAAGCAATTCATTAAGAAATAGAAAGTATTTTCAATAGATGATGATTGGAACATCTAGATAACCTTAATTTTTACCTCATACCATAGACAAAAATTAAACCAAACAATCATGATGGATCATATACCTACATATGATAAATAAAACTATAAAGGCTTATGAAGAAAATATAGAATGATGTCTTTGCCTCCTGGGGTAGGCAAAAATTTCTATGACAGGATACAAAACTCATAGATTAGGCTTTATCAAAATGAAAAACATCCATTCATTAAAAAGCACTGTAAAGAATATGAACAGGAAAGCCACAGAGTAGGAGAAGATATCTGCAAAGGTTATACCTAACAATGGACCTGTATCCAGGATGCAGCTGTATTCCTACAAGTCGTTAACAGAAACACAATCAACCCAATGAAAAGATAAGAAAGAAGTTCATCAGCCTTTTACAAAGAGAGAGATGTAAATGGCCAACAAGCACATGAAAAATTGCTCATTATCAACAGTCAGCAGAGAAACAAATTGTAAGTACAGAGAGATGCTACCACACACCCTCCAGAATAGTTAAAACCAAAACAACTGACATTATGAAATATCAGCAAGGATGTGGAGCATCTAGAAGTCTCCTAAGTTGGCAGTGGGGAGGAAAATTAGTTCAATATTTTGGCAAAGTGCAAATTTCATATGAATTTATATATACAGCTACCATTTGACCTAGTAATCCTACTCCTATATACTTACCCAAGAGAAATGAAAACATACTTACATATGTACTAGACACATAGATGTACATTACACATCGGATATTATATATATGTTGCTATATACCAAGTTAACGTTATCACATCTTAACCTTTTAAAATATATGGATTGTTGAGGCGCCTGGGTGGCTCAGTCCATTTAGCGTCCTACTCTTAGTTTTGGTTCAGGTCATGATCTCACGGTTCATGGGATTGAGACTTGCATCGGGCTCTGCTCCAAGCATGGATGCTGCTTGGGATTCTCTCTCCCTCTGCCCCTCCCCTGCTTGCGCTCACTTTCTCTCTCTCTCTCTCTCTCTCTCTCTCTCTCTCTCTCAAAATAAATAAATAAAAACTTTGACATATATGGATATTACTGATATTGCCTAAGTCCACCAGCACCCTATGTAACTTTGCTCAGCTTTACACACACTGAAGAAAATACCTAATATCATAAAAGACGTATCTAAATGCAACCCACACAATACAATAAGATCAACAGAATCCTATCTATCTACTCTTAATGGAATGTTCTTCTTACAAAATCTTACCAGTTAACTTAAAGGCAGATAAATATTATTCCGTAGCATCAGTGTTGCCCAGGTCTTAGCAGCGATCTAGATGGTTAAGGCTAGTCCAGAATTCTGGAGGAAAGAGTTCCATCATAAATTAAGGATGGCCGTTATGGGTACTGGGGCAAGTGTAGGGCAGACAAGCATGCTTGAAGGTAGCATTTGCCATCCTGGACTGAGACCATTAGCATTTAGGAAGTAATTCAAGTACAAGTGCAGAATACTACAAATACAGTTAGCAGAATCTAATCTTTCTTTGATGATGTAAAAGAAACTTCAAGGTATTGTAAGACAACAGTCTCATCATCATGAACATCCATTGTTGGACCAACTAACAATTTTTGTTTGGTTGAGTTCTGGGCAAGCAAACAATTCTTGTAGATCAAAGGCTCTGTGTTTAAATAAGAGTACGTTTAATTGAGAGAGTACATAAAGAGGGAGAAACATCCCCCCTACTTTAGACAGCGCCTGGCTCTCTTTCATGAAACTTCAGTAACACAAGGCAAGACTTGTACAGGATGACAGTCATCCTAGCAGTCAAATTAAATCTCTGGACATCACTCTAAGCCTTAATGAGCATTACTTTATCTTCCAGGAACAGCGGGAGAATAACTTTCTTACTCCCCACATTTGTGGCAGTTTGAGTCCCAGATGTTGGGGGCTGCTTAGCAGGGTTCTGGCAGCTTCACATATTTCTTAACACATGGATCTGCTTTCGCTGCCTTAGAAAAAAAATGAGTTGGCAAATTTGCAATGCCATCTTTTCAAAGAAAATAAGAAGGAAAAATGACCTGCATGTTTAGTGAGCTATTGGTTACAATTTTCATCATCTTTGCTCTGTTTTCTGGACCATGAATCACCGGGCAGAGAAGAGAATAAAGGGGCTGAATCCACAAAGCCCCAACAAAAATCTAGCATTTGGTGTTCTGACTTTGAGCCATTGAATGTAAAACTACACTGTTGTACTGCTCCTCAGAGGGAAATCAGAGCTGGGTTGTTTATCGGGAGGAGACACATGTCTACTGTAATGATGCTTGCTTTATCAGAATGTTTTTTGACTTTTCTTTTCCGAAATCCATCCCAATACAGAGCCAGGCTTAACACATTAATAAAGTCTCACCTCCTTTCCCTCTCTCTCCTCTACCTGGCTCACTATTTGGGCCAGAAATTATAGATGAGAAAAATCCTCTTTTCTTTCATACACTGCTTTGTGCAGGACTAAGAAGCTGCTGAAAAAAAAATGACCAAATACTGTTGTATTTAAAATCCCTGAATGTGAAAGATTAAATAAACCTTCTCAGGAGGGTTATTGTGGAGAAGACGCCCAAACTTGAAAGACAAGCTGGCCGATTATGGACTTGCTTCCGACACTGATTTAACGAGCCAAAGATAGATCATGGATTCAAATGGGACTCTAGAACCAGAGACCGGGTAACAGTAGCCCAGTTCTGTCACATCGGCCATAGGAGCTAATCTGAAGTTTCTTCTTCCGTGAATTAGGAGTATGCTATGGTGGTCTTTGAGAGTAGTCACTAGAATTCCCACTGGGGAGAAATGGTACAGTGCCTGGCCCAGAGTCAACCCTAGTAAATGTTAGCCACTATTTGGGGAAGCGGGCAAGGGAGAGGGAGATTGGGCGCTCACGCGTATGTCAATGTTACTTTCCATATGTGCCTGGAACATGTTTAGGGACCCTGGTGAACCCCTTAATGGCTAGAAAGGTTTGGGGATGTTGTCTGGGGATGTGAGGCTCCAAAGACCTTCAACTAAAACAACTCCCCTTTGGGGCGCCTGGGTGGTGCAGTCGGTTAAGCGTCCGACTTCAGCCAGGTCACGATCTCGTGGTCCGTGAGTTCGAGCCCCGCGTCGGGCTCTGGGCTGATGGCTCAGAGCCTGGAGCCTATTTCCGATTCTGTGTCTCCCTCTCTCTCTGCCCCTCCCCCATTCATGCTCTGTCTCTCTCTGTCCCAAAAATAAATAAACGTTGAAAAAAAAAATTAAAAAAATAAAACAACTCCCCTTTTATGTTTCTACAAGCCAGGCTTCTGCTGGAAGATCCCTTTTGAAAAGTGCTCTTTGTTTTAAAAGAAGGTGGCAGAGGGCGGGGGAGCTGGAAAATCAGAAGTCCGTATTTTCTCCCTGCTTGATCAATGCTGCTCAGGCCTCTCAGGGCCTTTGAAGACCTACTGTGTGCCAGCCTCCGCAGCAGGCAGTGTCTCTGGGGTGGCTGGTCCTCAGCCTTGTTCTCGGAGGGTTCACACCCAAGCGAGGAAGCAAAGAAACTGAGAATTTCATTGTGAATGTTCGAACGGCTCACAAAAGAAAGGGGGTACTTCCGACTGAGAGAATCCAGGACAAAGTCATGGCAAAGTGACACTATAAGTGTCCGTTATTAATGATGATGAATAACAACAATCCCTGAGGGCTTACTATGTGCCAGATACCAAGCTTGGTGCTTTACATGAATTACCTTGTTTAATTCTCCCCAAACCTAATCAATAACCCACCCCGTTTTAAGAATCAAGAAAGGGGGGCATCGCTTCAGCCAATACTTGAGCTAGGTTGCCGGCTCTGAGTCGGGATGAATATTTGCTTAGGTTTACCGCCTTCCTAAGGCAGACGGACTTGGAACAGTAAAGACCCAATTTCATCGATTCTGAATGCACATTTCTCTTCACATTTTAGTTTCAAAATCAGGATGCATCTTACGTTCAATAGCAGGCCACCTATGTCTCGGCAACATTCTTTCTTTCCTGGTGGCACGTAAATAATGGTGTGTCTTAGATGTCAAAGGCATCTCAGATTTGAGGAAGTGTGATGACATTTTGGCAGGAAGCTCAGGAGGCGGGACACCCCAGACAGATGAACCAGTGTGTGCAAAAAAGCGCAGAGGCATGCACTGGCACGCTGTTCTCAAGGAACAGGAATCGATTGAGGGGGTTGGTGAAGGTCGCAAGAGCTGAAGCTGTACATGCAGAGCTGGGTGACAATCGGGCTTCCGACAAGCAATGGCATTTCCCCAAAGAAAACTAGAAGCACACAGGATACTTCTCGGTTCTCCGGTAATGGGGTTTCTAGAAGCATTTAGTGGAGACAGAAGACAGCTTGAGACGCAAGTGTCTTGCAGGACATAAGATAGTCCTGACAGGGGAACTGTCTCCCCTTCTGCCTAACTTTCAAACACCATTCACAATGAAACACCTGTTCATAATGAGCTGAGAACAGAACGTAAACTCCCTTTACACAGGAGCACAATGTATTTTTGTAGGATCCTAATCTTCAATGACTTGCACAAATGTGAAGCTATGTGTAAATCCAGGGACGTCTGCACTTGGTTTTGTTAGATCTTTGTCAACTTGCTTCTCTTTTGCAAAATCCTATCCTGGACAGCCGGGTGGATCACAGCGTTTGAACTGTTATCCATACACCTGGATCAGCCTGTACCGGAAGCTGCCAAACCCACAGCACTCCCATCCGCGGCACAGCGTTCAGAGATTTCACTGTGACATCCAGTGTAAAGTTCAAGCATTTACGTTTTACCTTTTCTAAATGTTTATGTACTTATTTTTGAGAGAGAGAACACATGTGAGAAGGGGGAGGGGCAAAGAGGAAGAGAGAGAGGATCCCAAGCAGGCTCCACGCTGATAGTTGAGAGCCTGGCGTGGGGCTCAATCCCATGAACCGTGAGATCCTGACTGGAGCCAAAATCAAGAGTCAGGCGTTCAACCGACTGAGCCACCCAGGCGCCCCATGCTTATGTCTTTTGGATTATAGTTACGGCATTATATTTATCTCCTGTGCATAGTTAGGTCATATTATTCATGAATTTAATTTCATGATAATTAAAAATATTTTACAAATATTTGTTATAAAAAGACGAAGAGGGGCTTGGGTCTGTAAGGCTGCAAACTGTAGGTGAGATGAAGGCTTGGACACTTGACAAAGATTCGAATCTGAGAGGCAATGAGAAGAAATCAAAGAATTTCTGACAGATTTTAGAACTTTTGAAAACTACAGAAAAAATGTTAGGGAAAAAACACAAATAATCCATAAATTAATAATCCAGAAAGAAGCACTGTTAAATTTTTTATCCCTATTTTCCTGCCCACATACATTTTCTCTTTTCTAAAAAAAAGTTGGGGGGGGGCACCTGGGTGGCTCAGTCGGTTACGTGTCCGACTTCAGCTCAGGTCATGCTCTCACGTTCATAAGTTAGAGCCCCACTTCAGGCTCTGTGCTGACAGCTCGGAGCCTGGAGCCTGCTTTGAATTCTGTGTCTCCCTCTCTCTCTCTGCCCCTCCCCTGCTCACACTCTGCCTCTCTCACTCTCTCTCTCAAAAATAAATAAACATCTTTAAAAAAATAAAAAATTTAAAAAGTTGGGATTATATGGCTTTTAGAATTCTTTCCTACATGATGACCAATTTTAACTCATTATTAGTTATGATCCTATATGCCATTATTCTTTTATTTATTTATTTTAATGTTTGTTTGTTTATTTATTTATTTATTGATTTTTGAGAGAGAGAGAGGGAGAGAGCATGCGTGCATGAGTGGGAAAGAGGCAGAGAGAGAGGAAGAGAGAGAAAATCCCAGTGGGATCTGCGCTGTCAGCACAGAGCCTGACACGGGGCTCAATCCCACAACCCTGAGATCACGACCTGAGCCAAAACCAGGAGTCGGACACCTAACCGACGGAGCCACCCAGGCGCCCCCATTAATTGTTCTGTTCAAACACTTCTTTCGGTGGCTACATAATATTTCATTAAAAGTACGTTCACCCATTTACTTCAGGATGCATTAGCAGCTCTGGTTAATCTCCCATTATGTTTTGTAAGCAGTATATAAGAACAGGATTTCAGAGATGAAAGGGGCTTTAGAATTTTCCAGATTAACCTCCATACAACGCAGGTGAGAAAATGGAGGAGCAGAGAGAGTAAGACACAGAGGCACACAACAAGAACTGGAAGCCTGGTCTTTATTCTCAGACGAATGTTTCCTTTGTATTATTCTAACGCTGTCTTCTCTGGGGCTCCCTCTTTAACGAATCGACCCATGACTGGCATCTCCATGCTGTATTTAATCACTTGTTGTAACTATTGATTTGGCTTCAACGCCAACAAAAGCTGGACATTCAGCGGGGTGTGCAGCTGAGAGGCAATGCTTTCTGCTTTGGGAGCGAACATACACAGACAAACAAGAAACATCGCTCATTCTCAGTGCCCAGCAGCCACAGCGGGAGCTCTACACGGGTGAAACCGAAACAGTGCATGATTCCAAGGGAGTTTTATTACCAGAAACATACGGGGGGATCGATTTAATGCCGAGTCACTTTGAGCTATAATAACGATGATAACAGCTTGACTTCAGACATGATATGTAAACACACGGCTCTTCAAATCAGTCGGCTTACGCGTTCAGTGTAACATAACCCATTGTGCACGCGTATAATGCGGATCCAGAGCATCTCTGCTATTGAATTTAAATGTGGGATAGGTACTTCCTGTCCATTCTGCAGATACAAAACAAGACCTGTTCTGCGAATGGTCAAGGGAGGTTCTCAGGGAGGGATAAATACATGGTCTAAGTTATATGTTGGGAGCTAGGCTGGGGGAGGAGGCAGGGAATGGGGCCGAAGGAGAAGAGCAATTCGCATTTCCTCAGGAAAAAGTGAGAATGGTGTCCCTGGTAAGGGCCATCATCCAACGGCGAAAAGTCTGGGGCACTGATTACAGATCAAATATTCTATCACCATCATCTCTGCCTTAACGACTGCAATATCTTCCTAACTAGTCACCTGCGTCCATCCTTGTCCTCACGGCAGTACGCATGATCCTCTTAAAACCTAAGGCAGGATCCTTGGAGTTGGGTTGGGGTAAATGTAGAAGTGATATACACAGTCGCTAGGCCAACAAAGGTCAGAGCCAGTGTGACCCCTCCATCGTCCTCTTTCTCTGCCTCAGCAACCTTGGAGACCCCATGATCCAGAGGGAGGAAGGCTGCCTGACTGGCAATCAGCTGTAACATGAGTAACAGACTTCCATCGTGTAAGTCACTGAGACTTAGGATGAGGAGTATTTGTTATGACAGCATAACATACCTTGTCTTGACTAATACAGCTATTATTTTAGCAAGGTCATAGAAAGCCCTGATGAAAAAATATTCACCTTGTGACAGTATCTCCTGTCCTACAAGGAAAGCTGAATTTCTTTTTCAATTTCTATTTTGTTCTGTAAGAAGTTAAATGCATTATGTACAACCCGGGAGGTGAATCCAATCCCTGTACCTCCCCAAACATATTACTTGTCTTGGCAATCTTGTAGGTGCTCGTTCAAAGTCACTTTGAAATTCAGCTTTGAAGGATAAGTGACTTTTATTTGACTGTTTCATTAAGTGTCTCCCCCTCTAGGAATTAAAAAGAAAGATCCAAAGATTTCCAGTCTGTGAGACACTTCACTTAATTATTGGTGGGTGCAGTCGAGGCCATGATCAAACAAAATAGCTTCACTCTGCTGAGGGACAAAACATCTTACTGGAAAACAAAACAGAAGTTGTCTACAAATCTTACATAGGTCGGATACGGACGTCTGTGGGGACCTCAGCTATAGTGAAAGATATGTGTGTGGATGTTCTGACAGCATTGATACCACTGAAAGACCAGTGACTGAGAAGTGGGCACCAGGCTGGGCACCTTCCAGGATGGCAAGGTGGCAACGATGAAGAGAACAATGTGCTGAGGACAGCGTGCAGCTTCAGAAGAACAGATACGATAATCATATTAATGAAATCTTGGCATCAAAGTGGAAAATGTCATAAAGAAAAGGAGCAGTCTGTAAAAATGGAGCCTGACCCAGAACAGGAGTGGAGGGTACAAAGGTGTCAGGGACGATTTCCTTGAGGAAGGGTGGAGAAGGGGAAGAGTAGCGAGACAGAGGGAAGGGGGCGTGTAAAGGCCCTGTGGTAGGAGGGAGCACATAACACAGAAGAAATACAAGAAAAGCACTTAGAAGTCACGCAATTTGTGGCAAGAGGTGGATTTGAAGATGTGGGGGGTTGGGGAGAAGGACACGCAGGGCCCCAGGAAACAATGTAAGGGCTTCTGGGGGCGCAGGGGGAAGGTGTGGGGCCGTCTGCACTGCTAAACCCCAGATGACTCCAATCCCAAAGCCTCTGCTCAGTCCAACTCCGTCTGGCCCGAGTTCCAGGCAAAGGGGTGGAGGCGAGAGGGTCATGCTTTTAGAGAGGATGTTCTGAAGGCATGAATGAGAAGGCAACATCTGAGTAAAGACTTGGAGCAAAGGCAGATGACAGCCATGCAGATTCTTGGAGGGAGAGGGACATTGTGAGGAGGAAGTGGGAGAAAGGTCCCCGTATGGTACTTGTTCTAAGGATGGATTCCAGCAATCGGGGACGGGTCCTGAGAGGCCGAGGGGCAGGAGGACACCTTTGTGTGCGTGTGCCGACAGGGGGATATGCTGGTTAAAGAGCTGGGCATCTGGCAGCATGGCCTTAGGGGAAGTGGCACAGCCTGCAGCCACAAGCGGGCTTAGGAATCAGTCTGACACCTGAGTCACGGCCCTGGCACTCTTGTGCAGGTTACGTCATCTCCCAGCCTCCGTTCGTTCACAGAAACGGGGCCGTAGACAGACCTCAGATCGTCACTGCGAAGATGAAGATAATGATGGCAAGTACCAGAACAGGTGCTATCTATGCCCTGCCCTCACCTGGGCTACTCCACAGGCCCATGGAGGCTTTTGCAATATGCACCTACAGCCGATTTGCTTCTCTTGGCCGATGAGGGATGTGCTTAGCCTGCACGAGACACATCAGAAGCATCAGAAGCATCAGAAGGATTGGGAGAAACTCCCCAGGATCAACTATCAAACAACATCCCTGCTTCCTCGCCTCTCCGGGACAGCCCCCGGTTGGGTTCCACACGCTCTCCTACGGGGGTCCAGCACGACGGAGCCCCAGGTGCCCACAGCGGTAACGAGCCTCCAGTACGCACTTTATATCCGCTCTCGCCTTCCAGCTCTCCTGTCTCCACTGTGCTGTGCGTCCTGGGATTGATCCCAAAGATGCTGCTTTCACTCCACTGTCTCCCTCAGGAGTGAAAAAGTCTGTGACCGTGCAGGCAACCTGGTACAAAAAAGCATCCAGTCAAGGTAGGTTTTTATGATTGTTGTCATGGGGTGAACAGAATTTAAGGAACCGCACTCAGGATTATGAGCCCAGAGAAAGCAGCGCAAGGAACACTATCTAGAGAACTTGCAGGTGCTTTTGCCCGAAAGCTCTGCCTACACCAGGATTAATCAAACCTCCGATGGAAACAATCCGGGAAGCAGTTCTGAGCTTGGAAGAAGGGGAAGGGGAAACTGCTCAAAAGGCAGAATCTCTGAGAATCGTTGTGAAGGCAAATTTAACACCAAAGACATTATCCTCAACACTGAAGTCCTCTGTCACGAAAGAATCTACCAACAATCTCTCTGTATATATAAATGACACAACCACAATATGTGCATGTGTGTTTCATGTATATTCAGGCATTGACGCAAAAATGACATATATATGTATATGTATATATATGTACATATATATGTATATATGTACATATATATACATATATATGTACACATGTGTACACATTCATATATGTCATATATATGTACACATATATGTACACATATGTATATATACACATATGTATATACATATATATGTATATATGTACATACATATACATAAATGTATACATACATTATATATACATACATTTTTATATATATATATATATATATATATATATATATATATATATATATATATAAAAGCTTCTACTATGGTCCAGGAAGCCGTAAAAATGTTCTGACTTCACAGAACTTACATGCTAGAGTGTGCAGACACACAGCAAACAAAATAATGAGGTAAAAATCTGAGAGTGTCAGACCAAGACATGTTTTGGAAGCAAATTAACCACAAGAGGGGATGGGAGGGTAGCCCTCTTAAAAAGGATGCCTCTTTGGGGCGCCTGGGGTTAAGCATCTGACTTCGGCTCAGGTCATGATCTCACAGTTCATGGGTTCGAGCCCTGTGTTGGGTTCTGTGCTGACAGCTCTGAGCCTGGAGCCTGCTTCAGATTCTGTGTCTCCCTCTCTCTCTGCCCCTCCCCCTCTCACTCTCTGTCTCCCTCTCTTTCTCTCTGCCCCTCCCAAGCTTGTACGTGCTCTCTCTCTCTCTCTCTCTCTCTCTCAAAAATAAATAAATAAACTTAAAAAAAAGGATGCCTCTGTAAGGCCTTAGCGAGAAGGCAACATTTGCGTACAGATGCAAAGTGAAGGAACCAGAAAGCCAAGAAGATATTTGAAGGGCAAAAACCATGTGAAGCCAAAGAAGGAGTAACGCAAAGGCCCTAAGCAGATATAGGACAGAGGTCAGCACATATTTTTCTGCAAAAGGCCACCTAGTAAATAATTCTGGATTTGTGGGCTACACAGTCTCTGTTACAACTACTCAACCTCTGCTACAGCCGCACAAAAGCAGCAATGAATGGTTATGGCTGTGTTCAAATAAACCTTTACGTACAGACACTAAAATGTGTTCGAATAAACCTTTACATATAGATACGAAAATTTAAATTTCACATAATTTCCAGATGACACAAAATATTATTCATTTTTTTGCAACTGTTCAAAAAATGTAAAAAGCATTTTTCAGCTCACTGGCTACGCAAACATAGGCAGCGGGCTAGCTCCGGCTCCCCGGTAGTGGCTAGCCAAACCTTACCTTCAGGGCTTGTGGCTTTCACTCTAAGATGGGAAGGAACAGCAGGCTGGAACAGAAGAGCAGCACAACCTGACTTGGACCAGGGCAGAAGGGCGCGGTCTTGCATTGAGAGCAAGTGAGAAGGGGACAAGGTGGAAAGAAGAGACGGAAAGACAGAAACTTGTTGAGAGGGGTCGCACAGGAAGGTATTAACTATGCTTTAATGAAGGGTGTTGTGGTTGGAAATTCCCATTCGTGATTCCAAACGTGTGTTTGCAATTTCCACTAATGGACAATGAGCCCTCATGATTTCAACCCATTATTACAGTGTTTAAAATAAACACGTGCTATCAAGAAATCTATCTATAGATCACGCGAGCCACAGGGCAAAAATCCCATTTGTATTTCTGTTTCGCAGCATTGAGGAGGCGTTATCATTGAGAAAGGGAGCTTATCTCTTATTTTGCATGTGCTTCTTATCTCCGACTTCAAAGGCAATGCTCTTTGGTCATGTTTTTAATATCCTCGTGTCTGCATTTAACTCAAAATCAGAGCCGACAGGAAAGCTCTCGATTCATTGAAAATGCATCACCCAGCCACCTCCTCTCTCCCGAGCACCTTTCTGGTTCTGGATTTTGTATCAAAAACTAGGAGAGCTGTTACAAACATGGATGATATATAACTGAAGGATTTCAGTCTGAAAACGGAATTTACCACAGAGCTATAAAAACGGTGCTATTCGGGCAGGCTGTCAAGAAATGATTAATACTTGTAACTGGCTATCATTTCTTTAAGCCTTCACACACGAGTAGGCCATTAATCTGAAATTGCTACCGCCATCACAAGTGTCACTTGCTTTGTTTGTCCATAAGGACCAAGATGTCTTCTTCATAAAAGGGAAATATGACCAGATCAAGGTTTGGGCTTAGAGATTTCTGTCTTAGTGTACAGGTAGAGTGTGTGTGTGTGTGTGTGTGTGTGTGTGTGTGTGTGTGTGTGTGTGTATGCGTGTACTGTTCCATGAGTGAGCATGGGGCTGTTTCTGGGCAAGTTAGTGATGTAACATTTTGTTAGTGCACTGGTGTGGTAAATTATTTATATTTCTGTTCCACTGGACCAAGAATTGAAAAACGTTCATAAAAATTGAGCCTGGGGTCATGAACGTTATTTTCAAATCCACCATGAGTTAAGAAAAAAAAAAGTTTATCTAAATATTTATGCTGACTTCCATGGAGGATTTTATGAATAAGGACTTCTATTAAAGACTTCATCCAAATATGAAATTAAGAAAAGCAGATGCAGTTTTTTTTTTTACATTTTTTGTACATTTTGTGTGTGTGTGTGTGTGGCACTCTCCTAGGAGTTACGAGCACACAACTACGATCACCACACTATTATGGAATGTCTCAGAGGTGTAATCCCCATAGCAGGCACCATGACAAGGAATAAATTGGCAAGGACATCCAGGCACCAAAAGAAAGGTCAAACTCACAATATTTCTAATCCAAATAAAAGAAAATTCATAAGGAAAAAATTTTCTAAGGTAAACTCCTTTCCTAATTGGAATACAGTAAGAAAAATAACAAGGGGTACTGGGTGGCTCAGTAAGTTACAACTCTTGATTTTGGCTCAGGTCACGATCTCAGAATTCACGTGATCGAGCCCTGTGTCGAGCTCTGCACTGACAGTATGAAGCCTTTTTGGGATTCTCTCTCTCCTTCTCTCTCTGCTCGTTCCCAGCTCATGCGCTCTCTCTCTCGCTCTCTCTCTCTCAAAATAAAAAGGCATTAAAAAAACAGTAATAACAATACCATAACAAAATGAAATTACATATTTGCTTCTACCCCTGTGAACTTTGACTTTTAAAAATGCAATGCATTTCTATGACTTCTCAATGATGCAAAAATGAGTGATTATGTGATTCTGATCCAGGATATTTCCTGAAAAGAACCACATCTCAATCATCTCTGCCAGTAGAGCAGTAAGAATAATCTGATTCAAAGGGTGATAGAATGAAATGATCATTTTATTTTTTTTAATTTTTTTTAACATTTATTTATTTTTGAGACAGAGAGAGAGAGAGAGCATGAACAGGGGAGGGTCAGAGAGAGAGGGAGACACAGAATCTGAAACAGCCTCCAGGCTCTGAGCCATCAGCACAGAGCCTGACACGGGGCTTGAACTCACGAACCGCAAGATCATGACCTGAGCCAAAGTCGGATGCTTAACCGACTGAGCCACCCAGGCGCCCCTGAAATGATCATTTTAGAAGTTAGATCTCGGATTTCTTTTTGTAATAGTGTTTTGGGTACTTAGTATGCTTAATAAAATATTCAAATGATCATGCTTTTCCTACGACAATCTGGCTAGCTTGAGATTCTAAAGAGGAGTTTGGTTACAAACATCCCAGAAGAAGACACTCAGTGTAGATAGTTCACCAGATGAGAATTCCAGCTCAAAGTGGCATCTAACTCTGGTCATAATGGAGTACCTGGCACTGGAATTATCCATAAACTACAAAACAGAGAAAAATACATGAAACCACTGTTTCAGATGCTGTCGACAGCCAGGGAAGGACTGATTCCTAAACACAAAAACACGAGCCCTGTTGTCACAACTCTCTGCTTACAGGCCCACTCTAGACAGAAGCCCAAGGGGGACAATGCAGAGAAGGGCACGGTGATCTCACAGGGTTGAAGAAGATAGAGACTGCAGTTAAGGGAGCTGAGGGTACTGGAAGGTACCAGACAGAGTTCCAGAAAAGAGGCATCTAGGGAGAACAAGAACTCCAGATGTTTGCACAGCAGTTCCATTAGTCTCTTCGGAATAATAAGCTGGGCACGGGTCCAGCAAAACTCTCTAAGGCTGAGCGAAGAATGGCTAGGAGCTGTATGATGAACAATGCTCAACACCAACTCACGAGGCCCTAGACACCTCTGCTCTTTCTGGGAGCCCTGCCTCCATCAGGTGAACAAGCCTGGACCAGACTCCTGACAGATGAGAGATCCCATGGAAGAGAGCCCAACTGCTGTGGCCAAGGGTGTTTTGGATCAAACGTACAGCCAACAAACCCCTGCACACCTGAAAGTGCCCGTATCATCAGCAGAGCCACTCGCCTGTTCTGTAGCTGACGCAGCATCAAGCTCGGCTGAGATCAGCCAAATCCCACACGCTCAGCAGAACCACCAAGCTGACCCACAGACTCGTAATCAATCATGAATGCTCACTGAATCACTGCATTTGGGGGAGGGGACTTGTTACACAGCAGTAACTAACTGTACACACTCGCGTGCACGCACACATTGCATGACTGATAATATTGAATGCATTCTAATGAAGTGATTTAATAGGACATATTTACTTAAATCTGAAGTTTTCTTAACTCCTCAACAGAAATGAGAGAACACAGAACTGTTGGAATGGATCTTTCCGGTTATTTTCTTTTCAATGACATTTAATAACATTAACAAATGATGCTTGGAAATCACCTTGTGTTTTTCTCCCCAGTGGCTATTATTGGCATAACATTATAAGCAATCTTCCCTGTGTCTGGGGATTAGTGTGACTGACGTGGGATAAATGCTACAAAATCTTCCAAGTTTAGGCCGGAAACTTGGCATCTTGCATCACAAGCCACGCTTCCCAGACCAAGAGGGTTGGGTTTTTTTTTTTTTTTTTTTTTTTGGTTTTTATTTATTTATTTTTTTTTTCTGAATAGCAACTCAGAGAAATGCTTTCTGACTTGGATCATGTTACTAAGACAACAGTCCCACATGGCTCTTTAGCTCAAGTTCATTCTTTTAATTAGCAGACTGAGATTCCTCCTCCTCCCCAACCTCTTCCCCTAGGAAAATTTTCCAAACATCTCTGGCTCTTCTCTTTCCTTTGGGTGTTCGCATGATGCCACGAGGAATTTGCTAATTAGAGTATCTTAGTATTTGGTGATGGCTTTTGTGATTTTGAGAGGGCCTTTGCAGAATAGATTTTTCCTAAGGGGTATTTTTTTCCTGAAAGGGATAACCCCATGATATATATCTATATAACAACTCTCATTTTGGCAAAAAGGGAATTAAGAGTGGGCTTCTGATAGGGAACCTGGAATTCGTATTGGCATGGTGGGGTTAAGAGCATGGGAGTATTCTAAGACTGGAATTCTTCCTTAACTCTGTATGACGTTTATTAATTCATCTAACAGATTTTTAAGAATATTTCAGATAGATCACCAGATATAATGGTGATGAATTTTTGTGAACTATGACAAGACAATGATCAACAAAGCTTTCTCTTGATCAAGCTTCAACTATAAACTATAGAATGTGGTACTTACTAGGAAGACAATATACAGGAAAATTGGCTTACCTATCTGGATTCTTTGTGACCTCTAGAATGGCTATCATCTTACTACTACCATTTCTGCATTCTGTGAGGTTTCAGTGAGGAAATTCATGCAAATTTCAGTGGGGATTGCATCCAGCTATGAGTAACAGAAAGCCTAATCTGAAGTTTGTCAGCAGCAGGTAACAAAAGTCTGGAAGTAGACAGATTCCGGTATTATTCCAACGGCTCCACAGGGGAAGGCCTCTTGTTTTTTCCCTCAGGGTCCAACCACAGCTGCTGTGGTTCCAGCTATTACATCTGTATTCACAGCAAGATGAAGTGGAGAATAGCCACAGTAAGCTGTCACTTTTATTAGTAAAGTAACGGCTATTGCAGAACGCACCCACACTTCAGATTAGGACTTGTGGGCCAGACTGCATCGCAGGGCCACAGATAGCTGTAGGAAAGGCTGTGGATACGGGTACTTACTTAGCTTTCCCTGCCTCTACGGAGGACTGGGTTGACATGGGTACTGGATCCACCAAACTGGAGTACTGGCTGCAAACACTTAACTCAAGCGCGGAATAATATGAGCCCTCCGTGCCTGGAAGCTATCTGTTTCTTCATGTTCTGAAGTTCTGGACACAAAAGGGTTTTCTAGGTGAAGTGGGCTGATGCAGCCAGCCAGGAAATTGGGTTTTCTTTGACCCAATCAATTTAGGACCAGCAAGCAATTTCCTGGGACCAAGCATAACTGCTCAGAGAATTTTAAATAAAAAGGCAACTATATCCAGGCATGTCAGAAAATGTTATTTATAAGAGAATTGCTCTTATAAATACTCTATCCTATACTATATACTATATACTATACTATAGAGCAACTCTCTATAGAGATTAATGGCTTACAAATGGTTACAGACTGAGGACTCTGTGGAAGCCTTAAGGATATACCGCAATGTTGAGACTGTTCCCAAGCAACCTTCTAAATTTCACGTTTTCGTTTAAATACCGACGCCCTTTCTTCATTAATGTAGTTAGTATGTTCTGGATTATGTGGATGGTTTCTACATTCGCCGGATTAGAGTCAGTTCTACCGATACAACAAATGGCTCCCGAATCACAGCGATTAACACAATCAATGTTTATTTCTCAGCGCGGGACCATGAGCTGGCTCAGTGACAGAGGCTGCTTCAGCCCATGGACGTGTTGTCAAAACGTGTCCCCCGGTGACTGCAGTCAGGAAAGAGGATACGGAGTGGACTGGCTCTTACTGCTTCCACTCATATTTCACTGGCCAAAACAAGACCAGCACCACACCTAGCTTCACGCACAGGGAACACGTAATATACGGAAAGGGGCCAGAAGTGCAAATACGGTAGTGATGTGTGTACTCCTTACCATGCCTCTGAGTACTGTCGCTCCTCTGAGGTATGAAGATATGATTGAGTTGAGGCCAAGTTATCCCACGGTAGTTTAATCCCTCCTTTACAAAGACAAGAACAGGTCAAGTGGACCCGACACGTAAATGATTCGTTCGTACCAATGGATGGTATGACATGGTTTAAGGTCACAGGTTGCATGGTTTGTAAAGCCTAAGCTCTGACACGAAAACCTGTGTTGAAATATTGGCACAACCACTAATTAACTATGGAAACCGGAGCAAGCTTTACAGCTTCTCGGAGCCGGATGTTCTCATTCCCAAACTGGGGGCATCAATGTAGTGCCACGTTGGGATGAGGCAAAGATGACATGGGACGACACACGGCACACGTGAACACCACAGAAATGGCACCAACCGCTATTACTGTTGGGGTTGAGGCTTACTGTGCAAGTCCCAGCGAGAGAGAAAGCCTCCCAATGAGCCTTTCCCCGGATGAATCGGAACGACAGCTCTCCAGTGGATGAATCCCATACCCTCACCCCCAGAACTACATCACCTAGATTTGCACCAAACAGATCAATTTGGCCCAAACCGAAGTGGAAATCTGGCAGTCTTCTGAGGTACTTAATTAAAGGACTCAAGTCAGATAATTAACAGGCAACATTCATAAGCAATAATCATTACAGGAGTGGAAACATGAGCCCTAGGAATTACACAGAAAGCGTAACAGCCGTTTTGATGTTTCTGAAAGTTGGGTTTTCAAATCAGGTCTCGGTAACACTATACACAATTTATTGCTGAGGAAAGCCAAGGTAGTCGAAGACTTCTGTTTTACTGCTTTCTTGAAATTTGCTTCGTCCACTTTTCCCTTCCGGAGGTTTCGCGGAGCTGGGAAGGGAAAATGCTAGAAAGTAAAAAGAGTTCAAAGGTACTGTTTTTTTGTTGTTGACGGTGGTGGGGATTTTTTGTTTTGTTCTGTTTTCTGAAAACATTCTTCTTTCTATATATCTACCTGATGGAGCCACTAAGAGACATAATTCCACCTAGGTATATAAATATTTATAACCCCATATGCAGAACACTGCAATAATAAAATGTCGGAACATTTTTTAAAACATCGATGACTTTAATTTGGTGTTGGCAATTAGAATTTTCAAAACACAGAGGCTATGAATATATGAGTGCCTAAATTGATCTCCAACGAACCATCTTTCATAAAACATATGCATCTTTTACGCTTTGTAAACACCGAAGGCCTAGAAAAGCAATTGCTCGACAAATAATTTTTTAATGCCACTTTCTCATTACAACAGCCCAAAGTCTTCAGGTAATAGACGACTAATGAATTTCTTCTTCAGGTTAAAATTTTAAATGAAACTTTCCACGTCAGGAATTTTCCTCACGACATTAAAATTCAAATAGTTTTATGCATAAGTACAGCCTTCTAAAAGTAATTGGTAATAAATGTAGCCAATGCCTTGCATTATTCCCAACCTAATTTTCAAATTTGATTTTCCAGTGTAAAACTCAAGGCAAAACAATAACCAATCATGCAGCTAATTGCTGTGAAATACGAAGGCATCTTTCCACCAATTTATTTTGTAATCTGGTTCGGTTTTATTTACCTCTGACGCACTCAAAACATTATGACTTGTTTATTTTTATGAAAATTAACGGTAAACAGAGTCTTAATTTGAGAACTGGAGAATCAGACTTCTTTTGGCTTGTTTACAAAATGATCGGTCTTCCTTTCCTGAGCAGCAAATAAAATGCTTCTTTATAGGCTGGACGAAAGCAGGTAATCGCTAACATAAAGAGACCTGTCCAACCCGGTGGAGACAGGGAGCCAGGTTTCAATTGTAATTGATCTTGAAGGGAAAGAAAGAGCAATATGGATTTGACTGGGTATTTATAGTCCTCCCTTGAAATTTCATGACCTGAAATTGACCTTGAAATTGATGAAGCTTAACCAACTAGATATTCTAAGTTTATTGTGTCTAAAAATCTCTGTTTCCCTGGGTGACAGGGCAAAATTCTAAATCCTTTTCTTTTTCCTTTCTTGACTTCAATCAGGTTTCTTTTTTTTTTTTTTTTTTTTAATCATTAACTTAGATCTAATGCTGACAATACTCAAAAGCCTGATTTTGTAGGGCTTCATAAATGCAAATGAGAGAAAAATTTCCCCTAATTTCTATCCAAAGTCATTTTATTTATTTTTTTATGTTTATTTATTTATTTTGAGAGAGAGACAGAGAGAGAGAGACAGCGCATGAGCAGGGGACAGGAGCAGAGAGAGAGAGAGGGACAGAGAATCCCAAGCATCATGGAGCCCGACACAGGGCTGGATCCCACAAACCATGAGATCATGACCTGAGCTGAAGTCAAGAGTCAGCCACTGAACCGACTGAGCCACCCAGGCGCCCCATCCAAAGTCATTTTAAAAAAGCAAATTCTTAATGAGTTCTGTCGAGAGACTGCCAATCAAGTAACTTTTCAGCATTTCCCAGTTATGAAGGCCATGTTTATATCTAGAGGCACAGACAACTTAAAAAGGTTATGAAACCACCAATCTAGGGTATGTTTCTATAAACTCATTCACTTCCATCCAAATGCTGGAAAACTACCCTTTAACCAGGTTCTTCTGTGTTGTCAGGTAACAAGGGGTTTGTTATGGCAATTATCACATTATATTCAAGATCGTGTGAATGCTGGGGGCCATGGTGGTGATGGCAAGCCACAACGGTTTACAGAGCCTTCAGAGAGAGGACCATCCTTATTAAATATCTTGGTACCGCAGCTTCTCACTCAGAACCTGGCATAAAATGGATATGCATAAATAGCTTTGTGAATGAATGCGTCAACAAACATTTATTGGGTGCCCACTGTGTGTTAGGTACTGGAGAGATAGTAATAAACTCAGGTCCTACATTCAAGTAGGGATGACAAACAACAGACAAATATTTACAGGAACAAGAAAAAAATATCAGATAGTGATAGGCGTCATGAAGAGAATTAAAATCAGATAACATGGTTGAGCAGTAGTTTTCATAGACTGATCTCCAGATCAGAAGCAGCTGGGAACTTCTTAGAAACACTAATTCTCGGTGGCTTAGTCAGTTGAGCGTCCGCCTTCAACTCAGGTCATGATCTCGTGGTTTGTGAGTTCGAGCCCCACATCGGGCTCACTGCTATCCGTGCAGAGCCCACTTTGGATCCTCTGTCCCCCTCTCTCTGCCTCAAAAATAAACATAAAAAAAAAAGAAGTGCTAATTCTTGTGCTTCACCCCAGACCATACTGAATCAGAAACTCTGGGTTTAGGGTAGTCTCTAATGAGCTGTCAGGGTGATGTCGTGACGTATGATCAGGTTTGAGGACCACTGAGACAGAGTTCAAGGGCAGCTCCTTGAGAGAGACAAGCAAAGATCTCTCTAGGACCACCTGTCTCTCTAGGAGGTAAATATTTCAGGTAAGAGCTGGATTTAAAACAAAGGAGGCAGCCATTGAAAGATCAGGAGGGAGAGCATTATTCCAGGCAGAGGCACCAATGAGTGCAAAGTCTAAAACAAGAACAAGTTTGTTGAGTTTAAGGACAAGAAAACAGACCACTGTGGCTGGGGTCAGGCAAGTAAAAGTTAGAGTGGAACACAAGATTTGACAGACAAAGAGGAAAGAAACCCTCTTTTTTTTTTTTTTTTAAGCTAATGTATTTATTTTGAGAGAGAGAGAGAGAGAGAGAGGCAGAGGGAGAGGGAGAGAGAGAATCCCAAGTAGGCTCCATGCTGTCAGCTTGTCAGCACTGACCCTATGGGGGGCTTGAATTCACAAACTGCAAGATCATGATCTGAGCTGAAATCAAGAGTCAGATGCTTAACCGACTGAGCCACCCAGGCGCCCCAAGGGGGAAAACCTCTTATGTCTCAAAGGCCAGGGTGGGGACTTTGGGTTTGATTCTAAAAGGGATACGATGTTAGGAAGGGTTTTGAGTTAGAGAAGAGCATGAGCCGAAGATAGCAGACAAAGGACTTACATCATCTAATGCACACAAAGTGCATATATGACATAGCACACAGGACAGATTACAGCCTATATCTATATATATCCATATCGATGTCAGTATTTCTTAAGCTTCTTTTGTCAAAACGCTATTTTGCTTTTCCAAGGACAAAAACAGATTGATTTGTTACTTTGAGGTAATCAGGTTGGAAAATGCTCTGGGGCTAAACTTTCCATGACAAGTGAACCTGCTTTGAAGCAAGAAATTTTCAGTGAAAATTACTCCCGGGTCAGGTCACCATCCTCCAGCCGCTGCAAACTCTCATCAGTAGTGCCTGTCAAAGTGGGGCACCTGGGTGGCTCAGTCAATTGAGCGTCCGACTTCGGCTCAGCCCATGATCTCACGGTTCGTGAGTTCGAGCCCCGCGTCGGGCTCTGTGCTGACAGCCCAGAGCCTGGATGGAGCCTGCTTCGGATTCTGTGTCTCCCTCTCTCTCAGCCCCTCCCCCACTTGTGCTCTGTCTCCCTCTGCCTCTCAAAAATAAAATAAACGTAAAAAAATATTAAAAAAAAATACTGCCTACCAAAGTACTTCTTCCTAAACGGACAGCAAACTCTAAAGTTGTCAATGGATAAAGGGTTGGTGATGCCAAACTGAGGAAGGACGGAGATGAGAAATCTTTTGATCCCATTCACGTGACATTATCTGACTGCCCAGAATGAATGCTGGATCTTCAGCTTCTGGGGGAAGGAAGGTCAGCAGATCCCGTTAATGAAAGAAAAAAACCTCTCTTATTAGCAAGTATCAAAACCACCAGCTAATTACTGCTGCAGTAGGGAAACTTCTTAAAATCACAAATAAATAGCCAATAGGTCCACCCCTCTATTAATGCCCAAATAACTAAACGTAGTTGGTTTGCTAAGAGCACATTTATAATAACACTCGGCGCCCTTATTTTTCTACCCTGTAATCATATTTCATTAAAGTAGTTGCTATTCTTCCAAAATACAGCATCTCTCACGCTATAGAAAGACAGAAGCACGGACGATTTATGAACCTAGAAATTCTCATTTTATCCTGATAGTTGCACTAATGAATAATTTACATACTAATGTTCTCAAGTGGCAAGATTATTATTAACATAGTTCATCCTTAAGGACACTGGCCCATTTCTTTGCAGTTCTAACAGCGGTGGTCTTGAGAGGCCATCAAGTTTTACGTCTTGTTTCTTACCTAGATCTGTTATCTATTAAAAATAAATTCCACCATACATTTTGTTCCTCTACACATTTGCATGTAAATTCAAGCTCTCTTTTAGTAGTAGAAAATTTCTTTCTTTTTATTCTAAATTACTGGCCTGTTAATAGGTTTCTGCATATTTGTTTTGTGATTCACAGCTCCCCTCATTACAAATAAAATCCTTTGAGTGTTATTTGGTTACAGATAACTGGAGAGAAGTTTGTAGAAATAGTTGTAAGTTTTTAAAATATCTTTTATTTTGGTTGGAAAAAACACATGGAGGTATTATGGAACAGCCTTTTTTTAAAAAAAATAAAAATTCAAGAATGAAAATTAAAACCTACCTATTGGCATTCAAATGGTTCAGTTATTGCTGTCACCACTTTTTCTGCAGATTTCCATTAATTTTATTAGCATTTTACAAGGTTTCATCCTAAAAAGAGTTTAGTGCGCTAAAATCCATCCATCTGTCAATCCTTATTTTCTAATGAATAAATGATGCCTGGCTTACCCACTATGGTAAAACAATAATCCCTGCCTCTAAATTAGAAAGATGAGATACAAGCTAATTAGAAAGATGAGGGGCATCTGGGTGGCTCAGCTGGTTAAGTGGCCAACCTCAGCTCAGGTCATGATCTCACAGTCCATGAGTTCAAGCCCTACGTCAGCTCTGTGTGGACAGAGCCTGGAGCCTGCTTCAGGTTCTTTGTCTCCCTCTCTCTCTCTCTGCCCCTCCCCTGCTCATGCTCTGTCTCTCTCAAAAATAAACATTCAAAAAACTTTTTTTAGAAAGAGGAGGTAATTTCTAAAAAGATGATGGATACTACAAAGGCACCTATGCTAAATGTCCAATAAACAAGGTCTCTCAGGTATTGATTTCTGAGCATAACTGACCACTGCAATCAACTGACCTATGAAATCAACTGGAGACCTTCTAGAAGTACAGATTCCCAAGCAATACCCAAGATCACCCTTTCCTAAGTCTCCTGAATCAAATTCTCTGGGGGGAAAGCCCAGGAAACCAATATGTTAAAGAGCTACCAGATCACCATGAGACATCCAGACTTGCTCCCATCCAGGAATAACTGCTCTGGAATTTCAGAGATGGCAGAACCTCATTTCCACCAGAAGGTGGTCAAGGAGGTCTTTGTAGCTGAGATTAGATCAAGGGAGGGTGACAGTGCATGTGGTGTGACCTGTCTAAGCAAACGTAATGATGGCTGTAAGCACACAGGAGAAGGTCAGGGCCAAACAACTGGGCACCTCTCCGTCAGCCCAGATTATGGTATGGGCATGCCAGCAGGGGACTGGGTCTTGCCTTGAGTTTACAAATCCTTTAAGGGTAGATACTGTGTGTGAGAAGCTAGAAAATACCTGTGGAATGTTAAATTACATCTTCCCTACTCTGTAAGAACTTTTGTTTTATACCTTGACTCTTCTTCAGATTTCATTACTATGTCAATGGTCATCAAGCCCAACCGCCATTAAAAAAAATTCATGTACTTCTCTCAGTTAAAACATTGTGATCACATTTCAATACATGTGTAATCCCTTACTTATATTATTATACAACCTAGTGTATATTATATTATATGTTATACCACCTGAATTAAAAATAGAACTTGGGGTGCCTGGGTGGCTAAGTCGGTTAAGCATCCGACTTCGGCTCAGGTCATGATATCTCAGTTTGTGGGTTCGAGCCCTGCATCCGGCTATGTGCTGACAGCTCAGAGCCTAGAGCATGGAGCCTGCTTTGGATTCTGTGTCCCCACTCTCTCTCTCTGTCCCTACCCCCTTGCAGTCTGTCTGTCTCTCTCTCTAAAATAAATAAACATTAAAAAAGAACTTTTTTTTTTTTAATTTTTTTTTTTTCAACGTTTATTTATTTTTGGGACAGAGAGAGACAGAGCATGAACGGGGGAGGGGCAGAGAGAGAGGGAGACACAGAATCGGAAACAGGCTCCAGGCTCCGAGCCATCAGCCCAGAGCCCGACGCGGGGCTCGAACTCACGGACCGCGAGATCGCGACCTGGCTGAAGTCGGACGCTCAACCGACTGCGCCACCCAGGCGCCCCTAAAAAAGAACTTTTTAATAAAAGTTTTTAAAAAACATTTAAAATAGAACTTTATGAATAGAACATTTGAAGACTGAAGTAACAACTATCTTAATAGTTGTAAATTTAATTTCATTATTCATGGTAAAACCCCTTTTTTGTTCTATAAAAACTATTATAAATATTTTATGGGGATATGATTGAATATGCTTTATTATTTTTAAAAAAATTTTTTTAACGTTTTTATTTATTTTTGAGACAGAGAGAGACAGAGCATGAACGGGGGAGGGGCAGAGAGAGAGGGAGACACAGAATCAGAAGCAGGCTCCAGGCTCTGAGCCATCAGCCCAGAGCCCGACGCGGGGCTCGAACTCACGGACCGCGAGATCGCGACCTGGCTGAAGTCGGACGCTTAACCGAATGTGCCACCCAGGCGCCCCTGCTTTATTATTTTTTAAAATACATATTGAACTATGATTTAAAGTCATGGTTCTAAGCTTTATGTTGGCTTTCCATGGTTGCAAAGACATCTCAAAAAGACATGTGGATCCAAATGGAAGAAGGACACTAGTGGCCATTTATCCTAAATTTTGACATTTATTTCAGGTGCAACTGCCAAGTTTGTAAGTTAAAAAAAAAAAAAATCCTGCTTTTCTGATGTCAACTGATTAGTTTTGTACCTTAAATGGCAGATTCCTTTTTATTTTTAAGCAAACAGGTTCGTAAACCCAATAAAAATCTTCCTCAGAAATATTCTTCCCATGATAGAAATTCTGTCTCCATGTTTTTATTTTTATTTATTCTTTAAGTCCTACCCATGCACCCACAAATCCATTTATAAAAAGGCCTTTGCCACAAGTTTCTCTTGTAACGTACATTGCTTCTCACTGTTAAAAACATCACCATTACCTCAAATGGATACTTCCTTCAAACTTCCTCACACCCAAGAATGTTCATAGGGGGAGGGGGTAGGACACATGCCATCAGATTTCCCTGAACTTTGAAATATGGCAGGAATTATAGATCCTAGAGGTAGGAGCGGTATAGGGCTGGCGTTTTCTCGCTGTGTGCCTAGGCTTACATAAGTATTGCTATTTTCAATACGTATTTTCTTTGCGGGATTCTTATTCAGTCTTTTGCAATTTTGCGAGGTTTACTGAAAATCAAGTTGCATCGTCTGTGAATCACTCCACGGTGTGCGTGGAAATCTGCACTCTCTCAACAGTGACGCACGGAGCCCAGGTGCTGCTGTGGACACCCTACATTGAGGACTTCTGCCCCTCCCTCCCTCGCTGCCCCTTGCCACGCAAGGAGTGCTTGAGAAATGACTGCCGAGCCTAAGAACTGGGTGAGATGCCAAAGTCAATTTATATAATAATTATCGGTAAAGATCAATTTCTTTCCTGTGTGCGTAAACGTAAGTATAAATAAAAGTGGGACGATTTCCTTCTGCCACCCACCCGGCTCTCCTGGGCCCCCATTTGGATGCAGGGCCCCTACTGTGGCGATCACTGAACCAGGCTGGTTTGCTGTCACTGCTCAGGGAAGGCATGTGACAGCAAGTGGAGAAAATAATCTCTTCCTTGCTTTGGAATCTCAAAAATGAAGTCCTTGGGAGAACTGTAAACACTCAGAGCCAAAGCCACAAACTTGGGGAAATAAATGATGAATAAAAGGACTGCCTCCCTACCCCGCAGAGTAGAAAATACTTCTCTAAGCTGGAGGAAGGGAGAAATTAAAGTGGAAGGAGAGGTGCCTGGGTGGCTCAGTCGGTTAATCGTCAGACTCTTGATTCTGGCTCAGATCATGATCTCACGGTTGGGGAGTTTGAGCCCGAGCCCCAAGTTGGGCTGTGTGCTGACAGCAGGGAGCCTGCTTGGGATTCTCTCTCTCTCTCTCTCTCTCTCTCTGCCCCTTCCCCACTCGAGCTCTCTCTCTCTCTCTGTCTCAAAATAAATAAACTTTTTTTAAAAAAAGATTAAAAAATAAAGTGGAACAAATGATTTCCACCTTAGCACAGACTTCAAAACAGGACCCCCGATTAAGATGTGAGTCCACTGTGTTGTGATACCTGCACATTTACAAAATGTCCTGAAACTTTAAGGATGAACTGGAATTTAACTCTTAGTCCTTTTCACATATGCCACACTGAATTCCGGGATTTACTAAGCCCTGAACTCGAACGACTGAAGACCACTCTACTAGGTGTTTGAAACATACCTGTTGAACTGTTGCCAGTCAAAAACTGTGTCTAACTTAGCATCTCGGGGCCTCCAAGATTCAGAACATGTGTGGCAGGGAAAACCCACAATAAGAATAATTGGTGGGTGGAAGATGAAACGTTGAGGGAGGATTACTAACCTACGTTGGCTTGGGTTTTGTTTCTAACTTTACAATAAAAACACAAGGTAATAGGTGTGGGAATGAGGTCTTTGCCATGGACTTCTCCTTTTGGCTATAAAAATAAAGAGATTACTCAGGTTTGGCCAATTAAAAGTCTGGACATGTGGTGCACATCAGTACACTGGTTTCTTAGAAAACTCTGGCAATGCTATTTGCCTTGCGAGGCGATTTTTGTTTGCTAATCTATCCTCGTTGTGCCATTGACCACGGAGCTCAACTGCCTGCGGACATATGTAATCACGAGATTCACCTGTGCAAATTGCAGGTTAATCAGGCTCTGTTCCCTGCATGATCAGCTACTCAAATGAGGAAGGATGTGGTTGCAAAATTCAATGCATCCTGTCTAAGAAAAAAAAACATCAAGGATATAAACAAGAAATCCTTTGGACAAATGCATTCTGTATGACAAAGACAAATGGGATGGTGAGAAGTTTTTTAAATACCTTGCATCTTTGCTAGAAGGTAACTGCAATGACCTAGCTCCAAAGATGTTCTGTAATTGCTGCTCTAAGAAATCCAATAATACCCTCTCAAAGCACACCAGCGAGGGGAGATGCACACCATCTGGCCTGTTTTCCAAAAACAGTTGGTCATCACAGCTGATGTTAATTCTAACGTTCATCTCTTCCGAAGTGAGGTGGGGGCTGGATTCAGTGGTCTCCAGTGCGGTCCTGGAGCTCCAGCACTTAATCGTGGAAAGATCTTTTTCGGTTGCTGCTAACGGGTGTTTTGCTTCAACGTGGTAATAACTTTGGTGTTGTGCCCCATCACAAAGTACCCCGTGCTCATAATAAAAAAATCTTGGGTAGCAAAGGAAAACAAAGAAATGAGTAAAAATTACCCATAAGCCCCAACACTCAGGAAAATGACTAATATCGTTTTTTATGTGTAACTATAGGGTATGTTTATCTTTCTAATTCAAGTAAAAATAAAATTATATTTACTGTGCTTGACTTATTTTTACTTACTACCAAATATCAGAGATATTTTTCATGTCTGTAAAATAACTATCAGCAATTGTTGTGGTTGTATAATTGGAATGTGTGGCTGGATCAGAATGTATCAGCCAATCTCATACTGATGAACTTCAGATTATTTTTAATATTTTGCTACATTAGTCATTCTTTTCTTTAAAAAATCAGCTTTCATGCGGTATAACTTACACGTCATAAAACCTACTGGTTTTAAGTGCAGAATTTAAGGAATTTTAAAGATACGCAAGTATTTTTCTATACAAAAAATTTGTGCATGTGGAAAGTTACTTCCTTAACATAAATTCCTAGAAATGGAATTATTAGTCTAAAGTGTGCATTTGTTTCAAGATTTAAATTTTTTTCAATGTTTGTTTATTTTTGAAAGAGAGAGAGAGCACGAGAGAGTGGGGGAGGGATAGAGAGAGGGAGACAAAGAATCTGAAGCAGGCTCCAGGCTCAGAGCCCGATGTGGGGCTCAAACCCACGAACCGCAAGATCATGAACTGAACCGAAGTCAGATGATCGACCGACCGAGCCACCCAGGCACCCCTTAGGATTTATCTTCTTTTTTTATAAAACAAACTACTAAGATGCTATCTAGAAATACCATGCTAGGAAATACCTCTGATTCCTATGTTACTCAAAATACTTTTTCAAAGACATACGCGTTAAATCAACTTTGGCCTGCACAAACTGGCCCCTGCAGACTGCTCCAGACCAAACATATACTTGCCCCCTTGTACACTCTGCTTCCCCAATATGATAGCTCTTTCCCACTCAGGATGTTTGCAGCCTCTTGACACAGTGCCTTTCACACTGCTCCACTCCGGCAGCCAGCCTGGTGGATCATTACATCGTCCAGGCCTCAACCTAAGGACCACCTCCTCACAGAGCCCTTCTGTAACCAACCCTCTTAAAATAAACCCACACACTGTTCACTGTGCACGCACAATGTTTGTTTCCTCCAAGGAGAGCATCCAGCTTACACAGTTATCTGTTTGCTTTTCTTTTTTTCTTTTGTCTGGTCTAAGAGAATGTACCATAAGGGTAGGGAAATTATATGTCTTGTTCACTTCTGCAACCCTAAACACCTACCATAAAAACTGTGTGACAGAGGTCATATATATATATATATATATATATATATATATGTCAAAAATAAATAAATACAAGATAAATAAACACATGGAAGATATTACTAGTGGGTTTCCTGCATGTATGAAATCAGCTGGACAAATTTTTCAAAATTAATTTAAATGAAAATCATATTGCTGATTTTGTTGGTTCTTATTTAATTATTTGATTATTAGTGTCTCAAGTCCATAAGTACCAAATATTACTGCTATAAGAAAGTCTAGGTGATGACGACAAAAGAAGAATAGGAATTTCTAAGCAAAATTTCCTCACGTCTCATCTCATCTTCAAACACTGCTGACCTGGGCTCCTGCCCGAAGATGCCACAGAAATTGCTTGATCAAGTTCACTGAAGATGTCCGTGTTGTTAAAGCTACTAGACCTTTCCTCTGACCTTCAGCAGCAGCTTCCATCCCTCCCAAGACATTCTTCTTTCTTCTCTTTTCTTGCTACCTCTCTAGTGTTTGTTCCTCGATTTCTTCCTGTCTGACCTCCAAACATGGCGTGCCTCGTATCATCAACCCTCTTTTCAGCTTTCTAACTAGAAAGGTCTTATCCAAGTCATATCCCTAAATATTGTCTATATGATACACTGTCAGATCCTAGTCTCCTACCCACATCCCTCCTCTGACCTTTGGACACATCTGTGTATCTTATTACTGTTTGACATCCAACTACTATCTGCCATTTGACATGTTTATTTATTTTTAATATTTTTAAGTTTATTTATTTATTTTGAGAGAGAGAGAGAGGGGAGGGGAGCAGGGAAGAGGCAGAGAGAGGGAGAGAGAGAATCCCAAGCAGGCTCCGTGCTCTCAGAGTGGAGCCCGACGTGGGGCTCGGACTCACGAACCGTGAGATCATGACCTGAGCTGAAACCAAGAATTGGAGATTTAACCGACTGAGCCACCAGGCGTCCCAACCACTTAGTGTATTTAATGCAGAGGTTTTGCTTTAGGTCCGTACCCCTTCCTACATCACATGTAACACTCAAGATCGTTTCCTTCGCGGACTTCATCATCTTGTGAAATGAAACTTCTATTCACACACCAGCTCGAGCCTTACATTTAAGAGTCATTCTTGTTTCCTTTCTATTATCCATCTTGTCGAGGTGGAAATGTATCTTTAAAATTCTGTTTTTCTCCATCTTCACCGTTACCCCCTAATTCAAACCATCATCGTTTCCCACCTCAATTGTGGTGATAGTCTTCTGACTTCTGAGTGCTCTCACTCTTGCTTACTTGCGTGCAAGAATGAGAGAGACCTCTACAAACTGTAACCCACTCCACACAGTTCCTCTGCCCGTGAGTATAAATTCCCTTCATTCTTTGGAAGATATCTACGATTTTTATGGGTGGGGACAAAACAACTATAGTAGATGTTTTCCACTAAAAAACGGTACAGGGGTGCCTGGGGGCTCAGTCGGTTAAGCATCGGACTTCAGCTCAGGTCACCATCTCGCGGTTGGTGAGTTTGAGCCCCACATCGGGCTCTGTGCTGACAGCTCAGAGCCTGAAGCCTGCTTCAGATTCTGTCTCCTTCTGTCTCTGCCCCTCCCTAGCTCACACTCTGTCTCTGTCTCTCTCAAAAATAAATAAATGTTAAGAAACTTTTTAATAAAAAAAAAAAAACACGAAGAACACAGAACAGTTACTAATCCAGGACAATTCTAACATCCAGAGGATCTTGTGGGGCAGGCTCCTCACTCAGCAGACAGGGGATGCCCTTGATTAGAACCCACTTATGCTCCCTGGTTGTGGTTCCCTCACGCACAGTTCCCTTCCCCTTCTGCTGAGTCACTCTCTCCTAAACACTTCTAGATCATTCTTGGTTCTCGCCATGGCACTTGAAATATTTTGTCATGAAAAATACGCGTATGTGAACGAACCTGCCTCGTGAGCAGGGACGCTAATTTCCTCTTGTATTTCCTACCCAACATGGAATGTAGAAACTTTACTGAGGCAGATACCCAACGTCTATTTGGTGAGTGACTATTTTTACAAACAGTCGACAAATATTACCAAAAAAAATGCTATATGTGACCTGGAAGACCCACGCCAGGCTGTGCGTTAAACCTTTAGGAGAGGCAGGCGGAAAACATCAGTTTCAAGTTTTCACACGTAAATCAAGAAAACATTTCTCTATCCACAAATTTTTTAAACTGCTGTTTTAGAGCAGAGTCTTACTTCCTTAACTTCAGAGAAGAGCTCTCTGAAGAATGGATATTTTACAATTAAGAGCCTAAAACTTAGTTTTATGCTACTGGCCAACATACAGATATACACAACTTGACTATGTTCTGTTGTAGGCATCATTTACAATAGACCCCGCCATCTTTCTCTATTTAATGGGAGGTGTTCTCATTATGCCTCTGTGTGGTTACCAAATAATAACAACCGAGACCTATAATAACAATAAAATTGTAAAAATAACAATAAACATTTGCATAGATTTTCTATATGTTAATGGACTGAAAGTGCCCACCTCCCCCAAATTCATACAGTGAAGCCTGTCTCATCTGTTTAGGCCACTATATGAGAATATCAAAGACTGGGTAGCTTATAACCAACAGAAATAATGGCTCACGTTTCTGGATTCTGGAAGTCTATGATCAAGCTGCCAGCACGGTCACAATCTCTGCTGAGGGCCCTCTTCCCGGTTCACAGTTGGCACATTCTCACTGTGTCCTCACTTGGTGGGAGAGGCTAGGGTGCTCTGTGGGGTCTCTTTTATAAGGACACGAATCCTACTCATGAGGGCTCCACCCTCATGAACTAATCAATTCCCAAACCACCTACTAATACCATCACCTTTGGGGGTTAGGATTTCAAGAGGAATTTGGGGGGAGATACAATCAATTTAGAACATAGCAAAGCCCTAATCCCCAACGTTAAGATATTTGGAGTTGGGGCCTTCGGTGGGGTAATTAGAGTTAGCTGAGGTCATGAGGGTGGGGTCCTCATGATGGAATTAGTGCTCTTGGAAGAAGAGATACCCCAGAGGGGCACCTGGGTGGCTCAGTTGGTTAAGTGTCAGATTTCCGCTCAGGTCATGATCTCACGGTTGGTGAGTTCAAGCCCCACGTCAGGCTCTGTGCTGGCAGCTCGGAGCCTGGAGCCTGCTCCGGATTCTGTGTCTCCCTCTCTCTCTCTGCTCCTCCCCCACTCAAACTGTGTTTCTCTCTCTCAAAAATAAACATTAAAAAAAGTAATAAAAAGAGATACCAGAGAGGTTGCCGTCTCTGTCTCTTTCTCTCCAAGTGCACACACCTTGACAAGGCTAAGTGAGCACACAGCAAGAAGGCAGCCATAGACAAGCCAGAAAGAGAGTGCTCACCAGCATCCAGCCATGTTTGCATTCTTATTTCAGCCTTCCAGCCTCCAGAACTGTGAGAAAATTAATTTCTGTTACTTCAGCCACTCAGTCTTAGGATATTTTGTTATGGAAGCCCAAGCTGATTCATACACAATATGTTATTATTTGACCTGAAATTAGCTATGTGAATAGGTGTTCCTATTGGCATCTCAGGCATATATAATAAATTCAGGACCAAAAGGACCCACGAGGAAGGACACCTCTGTGCTGTATGTGTGCACTAGAGGATGTTTAGCGCCATCCCTGGCCTAGACTCCAGTGGTCCACCTTCCCCAGGCTGTGATCAGCAAAAAAATGTCTCCAGACATTGCCACATCTCTAGATGGGAAAAACTGTACTAGGTTGAGAACAATGGGTCTAACCTCTTTCCTGGCACCAATCCCTTTGGGAAACACCAGTGTAGTTAATGTCCTCTTACAGCTAACTTGTGCTCTCTGATGTTTCAATCTGTAAGAATGGCAAGTGCCTTAAAAAAAAAAAAAGCAGAAGGACTCAACACCCTGACAAGTTTTAGGCCCATTTCAATTTTAAGCACCATTTTAAGCACCCATTGTAGGCACCATTTCAATGGAAGGGCAACTTGCAAACAACGGTCCGTAGAATTCAATTTTTTTCCAATCTGATGCACCAGCAGCAAATCCCCAGGCGGGCCCTATCGTTGCTGATGGCAGCCTTCCAAACTCAAAGAAATCCATATGTGGCACCATCCCTTGTCACTAGTGCCCTTAAGCGAAAGAAAATTTAGCCTGGTGGCATTTTATGACAGTCTCTCGAATGTCTGATTTCGCATATTTAAAAAAACAGTTCGGTCACAGTGGACCCACAGTTGGCAAATAATTATATGCTAACTGTTGGTACTCCCGAAAAGTATGACAACTTCCATTATACAGATCATCTTTGGCTATCTGAGAACTATCCATGACAGGACTGCAGCTATTTTCATTAATTTCATATTTAGAAAAAGTCAAATATAAAGCCCAGGTGTGCCACTGGACATTACAGAGTTCCCTGAAATTGTAAAACTCGCCTCTTTATCAAATGTCTATCTTCTTGGCATGGCAGGACTGGCTAGGAGACCCGATCAGATTAGAAGGGGAGTAGATCTTTGGCACAATCATCGTTTTCTAGTCACCCTGCATTGATCCATCGATGTGCTGTCACTGGGGCCCCCATGAATCCCTGGAGGACTGAACGTGTAGACCGGGAGGCACAAATACTTCTGAAAAGGTGCAGTTTCATTTCACATGGCCCCCAACAGACGCTAGAAGGGCAATTACTAGGTTTGAGAGCAGGGCCAAGTTCCTGAAAGTACTTTGTCTCCTGCCTCAATTCTGACTGCTGTCAGGTGAAGAGTTATTAGAATTTGCTCCGCTGAAGGACTAGGCTCTAACTGCAAATCAACAGCACCCAATTTTGTTCTCAGTAGCCACAGAGGAGGGGAAGGTTTTGGATCGAATCTAGAGATAAAAGATTGCGCTTCCCCCAACATTTGACATTTGGCCACAGTAAACCAAATTCTGAAGCAAGCCTTGACCGTGACCCTTCTGAACCCAGATGCCTGCTTTGTGGGGCATGGTTTTGTTTAGGGCTTTGTTAAAATGTCTATATAAGCTCGAGAAGGGGAGTGTTTTCCTCTTCTGAGTATTTCCCGTTCTCCTTTTATTAAAAAAAAAAAAAAAAAACCATCAAAGGGCAATGAGTGGAATGCCCAGGGGTGCTGGGGGGAGAACAGCCAAAACTAACCAAGTTAAAACCTGAAACTTCCCCTTCACACCCCAACTGCCATTTCCCTTCTCAGAGCAAACTACTCTTCCAATTTGATGTATTCAAAAATGTTTTTAATGAAAATAGCAAGCTTGTGTGTGTCTGTATATGTGTATGTATATGTACACATGCATGTATGTGTATGTGTGTGTGTGTATATATATGCATTTTTGTAACTCAGGAATTTTACCGCCCCACTGCTGTTCATTTTGATGTTTTCATGCAACTATGTGACATAGAAATACTCTTAGAGCTCACTCTCATTATTTTATTAGGCAAGTGTGCTGTAATTTTTTTTAAATGATTACCATCCTGACAGACAGTAGGTACTTCATAAGCCTCGCTGTCTCTACCTACAGATATATCCAGTTCTGACCATTTCTCACCAGCTCCTGCTCCCCTAGCCTGGTCCCGGCTGCTATTGTGTCTCTGCCGGAGGTTCACAATGGCCTCCTCACTGGTCTCCCAGCTCTGGCCCTTGCCTCCATGCGGTGCAAAATCCCCACTCGGCAGCCAGAGCGATCTGATTAAAACACAAGGCATGTCATACCACTCGTCTGCTCAGAATCCTCCTGGCTTTCCCACCTTACTCCAAGTGAAAGTCAAGGTCACCGCCCACCAGTCACTGCACTCTGCTCCTGCTCCCACCTATCACTTCTGTGACTGCACCTCCTTCCTCATTTTTCCCCGGTGCTCTCTGTTCCTGCCACACAAGCTTCCGTGCTGTTCCTCAAACATGCCAGGTACCTCCCTACCTTAGGGCCTTTGCACTTGCTGTTCCCTCTGCCCAGACCACTGTCCCCCAGATGGCCACACGAGTCCCTTCCTCACCCCTCTGGTCTTTACTCAGATGCCGCTTCTCAGCGAGGCCTTTCCTGCAACCATATTTGCAATCACACATAACCCCCCTGCACATTTCCCATTTCCCTCTCGCAATTTAACATTATTTATTCTGCACACGGTCTTCCTTCCCCAAGGAGAGCATAAGCCTTAAGAGGGAAAGAAAAACAAATTTAAGTTTTTGTTTAAAACTGATTCCCTAAGACTTTGAACACAGTACTTTAAAAAAAAGTGCATGAAATGAACAAATGAGTCACAAATAATGATGGAATGGACATCACCATAGTCTCTCCTATTATGCTACTTGGGCAAAAAGTGAAAATGAGTAGAATAAATTCTTAGAAAAGGAATTGGTAGCCCAAAGGGTGGACAGTTGTATATTTGCAGAATGTGGAGTCTCCAAAGAATCAATATCAGAGATATGTAAAATATTTTAGAACCAGGGTGAGCCTGGAAAAAGTGTTTCGCATTAGGACATGGAAGGAAAGGTGGTTGGTGAGGGCCCAAGCTGTGCTCAGCGCAGACAATCGCACGAAATGAGGCAGGAAAATCCTCGTCATGCTGAGGACATGGGTGGATTTAACAACCGGGATCAGTTCTGATGTTTGTTTCCTCGATTCACCCATCATCAGATGACTGGGCCAAAAAATAAATCCGGGAAGAAAAATCAAATGGTACAAAAGTGTGAGCAATGAAGGAAACCAGGGTGGGCACAGTCCTGAGTCCAACAGCGTCATGTGATTTTTGCCCCGTGGGCATTCGGGGGGTTCCCGCTAGGAAGGGGGATTCCCTTCCCATAGAAGGTCTTCAGGGCTGTGACCAGGTCCATGATCATCAGTCCCTGTTGACATCTCAGTCCTGGCAAGCCTGGAAGGCACATTCGACCCTTCGCGACACCCATTCCAAGCCAGACTCAGTGTCAAATCCAGGCGGTGTGATTAAATATAACCAGGAGGAGCTCAGCTCCAAGTCATGCCTGTTGAGTCCAATGTCAGCCTCGTCAAATGCCACTGTACTCGTCAGCGTGACTGCCGATGAAGGCTGCCTCAGGTCGGTGACCAAGGTACATGCCTAAGGCACACACACACGTTCACACACACACACACTCACGGCATATGGACACACGTGGACACATGCGCTCTCATACACACACTCACACATGGGAACATATACTCAGCACACAGATATGTACACACAGACACATGCACACGGGCACACACATACATACACACAGGTGCCTACCTTCTCACGAGGGCACATACACACGCCCTCACGCACACACCAGCTACACACTCTTCCTAGTTTTACTAGGCAGCCTACAGACTTGTCGCTCTCTCTCGAGGGCCCCTTCCAGCGCACACTTGAAGGCTGCGACACTAAAAGCACCCAGGCAATGCGACCAGAGCGCACAGACTTCTCAGGACATCACTCCTGTCTTCTGTGAGAACCAGTTCTTGGTGGAAACAGAGACGTGCTTTTGCTATGTCTCCAAGGGCAATTTCCCGAGCGTGAGATGCACCATTTATGTTACTTGAACAACCTAATGCAGCCACCGGAGACCTGAGAACCCCTTCTTGTGATGTCAGCACTAGTGGAAGTGTAATAAATGGCAAAACCAGCCTAAAGCGTAGATCACTGAAGATGCAGCGTAGGAGGGCTTTCTTCCTTCAACAGCTGGGTATTGTGTCCTTATGCATGCAGACACTCTTCCGGGACGAGGGTCACCAAGTGGGCTTGGGAACTCAACCCAGTCTGACTCCTCACTGCTTGTGGGAATCGAGGCAACTCGCTTCATCTCTTTCTGACACAGTTTTCTCCTGTCTAAATGTTCTGGTCTTTAAAGATCTCCCCTCCACATGTTTTTTGTCAGGCTTATTCCCAACAGAATTACCTCCCCACTTCTGGAAGCACACACGTTCCTCACTGAGCTGAGTGTCTTGGAGACTTTATTCTTTATTCTGAGTTCTCACCGCAACCTCATGGGGCAGATATTATTACGGTTCCCGTTTGACAGATTAAAACATAAGCTGCAGAAAAGAAAAAGAAGTTGCCCAGACTCACGCAGCTCCTAGGTGACAGGGCTGGAGAATGGCTCCAGACCCTACGCTCCTCATCCTTCCTCCTGCATCATTTAACACAGTGCCCCTGCTTAATAAACAAGAGATATTGTTCTTAGTGTCATTATTCCCCAGAATTTCTTTTCTCTGCCTACCTTGCCGGCTGTTTTACCATCGATCGAAATAATTCTGTCTAAATGCAATGGGCTCTTCCTGTTTTTAGTGGATTCTGGGTTACTTAGGACCTTTGTCACTAGTCAGCGCATTCAAGTATTTTTTAAATTTTTTTTTAACGTTTATTTTATTTTTGAGGCGGGGGGGGGGGGGATCCGAAGCAGGCTCCAGGCTCCGAGCTGTCAGCACAGAGCCCGACGCGGGGCTCAAACCCACGAACCGTGAGATCATGACCTGAGCCAAAGCTGGACACTCAACCGACGGAGCCCCCCAGGCTCGAGTATTTTTAAATGACTCATTAAAAACACTCCAGAGCAGGATGTCTGCTCAAGGCCACTTTCTTTTTTTTTTTTTTTAAATGTTTATTTATTTTTGAGAGAGACAGAGAGAGCATGAGAGGCAGAGAGGCAGAGAGAGAGAAGGAGACACAGCACCCGAAGCAGGCTCCAGAGCCTGATGCGGGGCTTGAACTCACAGACCGTGAGACCATGACCTGAGCCGAAGTTGGACGCTTAACCGACTGAGCCACCCAGGTGCCCCCAAGGCCACTTTCATGCGGCTGCGCCTCTCAGCACTGGCCGGGCTGCCAGCCGGGAAGAGTTAACAGGCTCGGGCTCCCTGAAATGATCTCGTTCCCCGGTTCCCACAGGCAAACCGAGCCACTCGGCTGAACCCTTTCCCAAACTCCGAAAATCATTTTATAAATCGTTTACCCTCAAGAAACGTTGACTCTGACAGAGTCTAAAAAAAGTCACACAGTTTTTAAAACCAAAACCCGAAAGCAGGGTTTCTCACTGTGGACGCTATTGATCGTTCTCTGCCGTGGGCTGCCCGGTGCCCTGCAGGATGTTCGGCAACGTCCCTGGCCCCTACCCACCAGAAGCCACAGCGCACTCCGTTGGCCCCCCCCCCCACTTGTGACAACCAAAAATGACTCCAGATGCTGCTGAAGGTTCCTTGGGGTTGGGGCGGGGGCAACACTGTCCACTGATCCAGAGTGTCATCTTGGAGTAATTCTCCATAACGCAGTCTATGTGATGTGCTGTCAACTATTGCCCTGATGTTTCCACCGCTGCTGGGTGGGGCTGGGGAGGAGGGACAGGGACTTATTGACAGTTTACCTGTATTTATAAATCAGTAGAGAGAATGTACATTGTATAGCGTCCTGATTTATACTACTCTACTAGGGATTTATTCTATTTGAACTCATTTGATACAAAGTTTATAGTCAGAACATTAATAGTTATTGAATGTTTACTCTATGCCAGGTGCTATGCAAAGGGTTTTTGTTTTTGTTTTGCTTTGTTTTACATATATGGTCTTAACCAATCTTTGCACTGAATGTCTTAGCAACCATTTTCTCCACTGTAGAAATGAGGAGGGTGAGGGTTAGACTCGGTTACTTACACGAAGCCATACAGATGGGACAGGGCTGACCCTGGACTTAACCCTCAAGGCTCTCTGACTCCAAGGCTAGGGTTAACTCTTGCGCCATAGCCATGAGAAAACTTAGCCATGAATACAAGTCCATGCATGCAGAGGACACATATGCATACAGTGTTTGAAGCCAACCATTCTCCTAGGCCTGGGAAGTGCACAGGGACAACACACACACAGATGCTCACATTACGGTACAGAATCTGCTTTCACATTATCCATCCTGTCTGCATTGTTCCCCAATTCTGCCTCAAGTTTGCAAAGCACCGATTATTCCCATAAGCATGAAGACATGACTATATATATATGTCACCTTAATTCTCATCACCGTTAGGATCCTGAAAATGCATATTATCATTTAATTTAATGACTGTACAAGAGGCTAAAGAAAATCTTGCCCAAGAAGCATCCTGTAAACCTTAGAAAGTGGTCCTCCTTGACCTTAAGTACAAGGTTTGAGCAATTCTTTACACTGTACTCCACAAGATGTTTTTTTTTTCTTTCATGTTCAATCTCCAAGCTTCAGCTTTATATGGAAATGTCACTGCACTTCTAAATGTTGACGGATGTATGGAGCGGTCTTTTTCCCCCTGAGATTCACTCGGGCACAGAAGTCTGGAGAAAATCAGAACATTTCATACATAAAGAACAGAACCTCATTCTTCTGCAGGCAAAACTCCTTTGATGTCAATAATAGGCTTAGAACAAAGAGTTAAACTGTGGGTAACAAATTTCAAGTAATTACTTAGCCAATGACATAGAATGAGATTGACTAAATTGTGGTGCTTAATGTGCCAATGACTGAATGAATGTTGTCCATCCAGTGGCAAAACTGCAAAGAAACCAGAAAGGGGGAAAGGGAGGTGGGGGAGAGAGAGCGAGCGAGCACTCCATCTGAGTTTCCTGGGAATATGGTTAACAGATTGCTAGCATACAAAAGAAAAAGTCAGCTAGATGGCTTTAAAATGCTTTGTCAACAGATTCAAACCTGTTTAGGGACTCTGAGGTTGTAAAAGGGGGAAAATGATGTCCTAGCCATATTTGGAGAAGATGTGTATTTGCATATTTATTGCCGCAGGAATTCAAATTTCTTTTTATGGTAGTTCCTAACATTTACAGACAGAGCAGAAGTGTGAACAGTGGGGTGGCAATGTGTTTCTCCCTCATAGGCTGCAATTCAATTTGGGGGCGGGAGGGGGGACTGCTTTCAAGAGGAACTAGATTAAATTCACAACAGCTGCTCTGGGCAAGTTGGATTATCTGTTGTGATCACTTCCTGTGCCACTTGGCAAGTAGCTGGTGACACAGCTATGCCATCACTTCTTTACCATTTTTTCTGAATAACCCTAACCTCATATTGGGGTCCTTTTGTCGAGTAAATTAGAAAATTCTGCTATACGAATTTGCCTCTGGAAAGTCACAATGCATGACAGTATGTTAAAGGCTCTGAAAAGTCCTGCAAAGAAGGACTTTTGCTTGACTTTTGTCAAGAGTTTCCCAATTCTGTCTGAACATAAAACATGTTCCTGATGACCCATTTTGTTACATCTTATGGTGGAGTGTGCTCCAGCAGCATTTTAGGAAACTGTCGGTTATAGGATTTGCTCTGCTTTCTGGTCACAACTGTTGTATTCATATAAACCAAACAGATTAAACCAACCAAAAATCGTTAATCTGCTTTAAGTGTATTACAAAGTATTTGCTCCAGGGAATAGAAATGAGTCAGTCATGTAAATATGTTAGTCAGGAAATCATAATGGTTACAATTTATTGAGGGCTCACTATATGCAGTAAATAGACACCTCAAGCATCTCATCTGATCCTAAGGATAACAGTTAAGAAATAGATGTTTTCACCCTATTTTTGTAGGTGAAGAAACTAAGGCTCTGTGAATTTAAGTAACTTGGCTGTAGTCACATGGCTAGAATATGGCAGATTTCACATTCGAATTCAGGTCTCAGTTCAAATCATGTGCCTGCAACTGTTGCCTTTCTCCTCTGCCTCTCATGGCCACTCAAACAAATACGTCATGGAGATGAGACGTACAGTATAGAGAATAGAGTTGATAATATTGTAGTAATACTGTATCTTGACAGATGCTGACTACGTTTATCGTGGTGGGCACAGAGTAATGCATGAAACTCTCAAATCACTACATTGCACACCTGAAACTAATATAACATTGTATATTAACTATACTTCAATTAAAAAAGAATTTAAAAATTTCTAATTTTTTTAATGTTTATTTATTTTTGAGACAGAGAGAGACAGAGCACAAGCAGGGGAGGGGCAGAGAGAAAGAGAGAGAGAGAGAGAGAGAGAGAGAAAATCCGAGCAGGCTCCAGGCTCTGAGCTGTCTGCACAGAGCCCAGTGCGTGGCCCAAATCCATGGACAGCGAGAGCATGACCTGAGCCGAAGTTGCACACTCAACCAACTGAGTCACCCAGGAGCCCCGAATTAAAAAATAATTTCAAAAAGGAGCACGAATGAAAAGTCACTTAGATTTGTTGAATGTTGCCCGCGCATTGTCCACCAGAAGGTTTGCACACTACCGTTTGCATCCGGAATGTACTTCGTGCCTGGAAAGACACCTGGTTTGACCACGAGGATACACAGGTGTGCCAGACTGCAGGAGCTCACATGGTTTCCGCTACATTATAAAATCTCAACCAAAGCCACTGTTGGGGGATATGATTACAATCTAGACCTAAACTTCAACATTTTAATTTTCTGTTTTAATTAGGTAAAAATAAAATAGTAACTTCGTAACCACAGCCCAAATCCATGCAACATGCTCCTGGAGTGAATGAAATCAAGTGTTTGGGCCATAATGATACGTACCTTTGAATAACTGAATTCTAAACTTTAAGAATAGTGTTTCTAAAATTTTGCATTATAAGGATATGAGCACAAACTTTCCCTGGATCTGTAAATATATGGACGAAAGGAAGAGATTTCAATAGTCTACTTCCCCCCCACCCCCTCCACTGATGAAGGTATTGGACAGATTTTTCAAGCACCTGAAAAATGAAGTCAGGTGTAGCCAATACAATGATCACTTCCTTAAAAGGGGTGACTAACTTACAACCTACAGAAGGGACCCAAGTGACAAGAACGAAGAAAGCTATCCAGACAAAACGTAATGGAATTTATTTTGCCTTATCACTCTAGACACCTATCAATCGTCCATCACCTTGGATGCCATCCAAGAAAACCACAAATCCAGCCACGTTTTGTGGGAGGTGACAATATACGAAAGATATTCCTGCAGAACACTGCCCCTGGTCAGACAACTTTTACATTGTGGAATAAACAAACAAATCAATGATCATCCAAGAGAAATCTTGTTATTTTTACTACTTAGGGGCCCCTTCTTCCGGTAAAAGCACATTGGGTCTGCCCTACAGCGAACGCTTTCGCTGATGAAGCGTTTCCTGCCTTTCCCGGTTCAGGGATGCATGTAGGAGCCAAAGTAAGCTTATTACACACTCTCCCCTTTGAGTATCAAATCCTAAAGGAAATCGTTCAGAAAAAATAAAAAAGAAAGAACAAGTAAAGGCTGATCAATTTCATCGGTGGCATCCTAATGTAAACGCCCATCAGTTCTGGCTGTGACTCCCCTCTCCCCATGAACTTGGTTGCCTTCTTGTTTTTTTACTCACCTGCTTCTAGAGCCTTCCCTTGGAAACTGTTAGGTCCCTTCTTTCCTTTCAGTGAATTACTTTTCTGCCTAAGACGATAAGGTATACTTTCTGTTGCTTACTTTCTGCTGCCTATAACCAAAGAAATTCCAGACAAGGAACTTCATGAAAGTCTAAGAATGAACTTGATGAAACAGCAGAGAGTGAAACGAAACAAAGATGACTCTAATCATTCTAGCAAACATCATAGTCCACCTGCAGTTAAACAAGCAGGCAAGTATCAGCTGAATGAGGAAAAGTTAAGTCGTAAGTTCTACCTTCTTCCCTTTGGAGACATCGAGAGATTACTTCATGTGTGGCAAAATTCCGAGAAGGGAATGTGTCGAAGGAAGGCAGCAGAGGGATATAGGACGGTGAGGAAGGACCCCAGTCTTCTTTTGGTAATACGGTAAAACCTTGGTTTGCGAGCATAATTCGTCCTGAAAACACGCTTGTAATCCAAAGCACTTGTATATCAAAGCAAATTTCCCCGTAAGAAATAATGGAAACTCAGATGATTTGTGCCACAACCCAAAAATGCTCACATAATTAGAATACTGTAATATAATGCAAAATAATAAAGAAAATACAAAATATAAAGAAAAATAAATTAACCTGCACTCACCTTTGAAAACCTTCACGGCTGGCGTGAGGGAGACAAGAGAGGAGGGTTTCTGTGCGGGACGACTTTCACGATCACTAACGGAGTCACTGCTACTGGCTCAATGGAGTCCTTTTCTTTTCAGTGCAACGTCAACAAGGAACTTATCCAATGACCTAGAATGAAGCAAAGCATCTAAGCTCACTCCTGTCTGGAAAAGCAAAGGACTGTCCACAGGTGCTTGGAAGTGACAACAAGTACACCAGTGGCAGTTGTGGGCATCTTCCAATGTCCTGAAAAGTCACTGATTTCTGCCAAACACCACGACCTGAGGCCAAGCATCTGAGCATGGGAGGTGATCACCCACAATCCCACAGAGAGAGAGACCACTGGCTCAGTTGGGATCATGTGACATTCAGTACCACATGCTACTTGTATTGCAAGATGTCATTTGTTTATCAAGTTAAAACGTATTAGAAATGTTTGCTCATCTTGCAGAACCCTCACAGAACAAGTTACTCACCATCAAGGTTTTACTGTATTTCCATTTCTAGATGTGTAAATAGAAGTACCCATTGTAAAAATATTAAAACAGAAACCTTTAAAATAAGCAAAAGTCTGCCCCTCTTTTTAACTACTCCCTGGCTTTAGTTTTCGAGGGCTGCCATCGCAAGGGATCACAGACGAGGGGGGCTTCAGCAACAGAAATGTATATGCTCACAGGTATGGAGAAGCCAGAAGTCTGAGATTCAGGGCCATGAGAGAAGAATCTCCTAAGGGCCTCTTTCCTTGGCTTGGAGATGGTCACCTTCTCATTGCCTTCTCTCTTCTTCGTCATACGTGGTGTGCCCAAATCTCTTTTTTTTAATTGAAAATTTTTTAAATTAAAAATTCTTTTTGTTTCATTTTTTTAAAATGTTTGTTTATTTTTGAGAGACAGAGAAACACAACACGAGTGGAGGAGGGGCAGAGAGAGAGGGAGACATAGAAGCAGAAGCAGGCTCCAGGCTCCCAGCTGTCGGCACAGAGCCCGATGTGGGGCTCAAACTCACAGATTGCGAGATCATGACCTGAGCAGAAGTCGTACGCTTAACCAACTGAGCCACCCAGGCGCCCCCCAAATCTCTGATTCTTGAAAGGACACCAGTCATACCAGACTGCGGACCACTCAAACCATCTCATTTTAACTTAATTACCTCCACAAAGACCCCTCTCCAAACACGGTCACATTCTGAGGTACGACTTCATAATTCTTTTTAATGTTTACTTATTCTTGAGACAGAGAGAAAGAGAGAGAATGAGAGAGAGAGCATGAGCGTGGGAGGCGCAGAGAGAGGGGGAGACACAGAATCCGAAGCAGGCTCCAGGCTCCGAGCTGTCAACACAGAGCTCGATGTGGGGCTCGAACTCACAAGCTGTGACATCATGACCTGAGCCGAAGTCAGACACTCAACTGACTGAGCCCCACAGGCGTCCCTTGAAGTAGGACTTCAACGGGTCGTGGGGAAAGGAGGGCACAATTCAGCCCATAACCCACCTGTTACCCAACTGCCCATCCGTGTTCTCCAAAGGTCACCCTTGTCCTGCAAGTTTGTTTCTTTCTATTTAATAATTGTATGTGTGCCTGTGCCCACAAATATACATACATGTGTGGTATTTTCTAAGAAAGTATACAAATAGGATCATACTATACACATTTTATGCACCTTTGTTTTTTCACCCAAAGCTCTATTTTGGAGATTTTTTTTTTTCATCTAAATACACACAGACTCACATTACCCTTTTTGAAGCTTCCACCCTTGACATTACAACTATGGAAACGTCCTGCTCTGACACACGTCCTTCTTTGTTCTCTCTCCATTGGAAAAAGGAGTTATACCACCAAGGTTTCTTTGAGTGCAAGTAACAGGAAATTACTCTAGCAACCTAAGCAAAAGAAAAGGACTTTGGGACAAAATTCCCAAAGACTGAGGAAGCTCTGGCAGGTCAGGAAGCAGGGCCTTCTGTAAAGACCCTGCAGAAGGTCCTATTTGCTCAGGGAGCTGCTGCTGAAATGAGTGAACTTGAATCCTACGCTCTCCGACACAATGAAATCCAAAGCATGGCGACCAAGTGCTGAAATATGGCTGGTCCAAAAACAGATGCACTCCAAGTATACAACATACACCGAATCTCCAAGACATCACACAAGGAAAATAATGTAAAATACTTCATGAGTAATTTGTATAATTGCATGTTGATGATATTTTGGATATATGGGGTCAAATAAGATAGATAATTAAAATCAGCTAAATCTGTTTTTTCTTATTTTGGTAGCTATTATAAAAAATTTGTGGGGCGCCTGGGTGGCTCAGTCGGTTGAGTGTCCGACTTTGGCTCAGGTCATGATCTCACAGTTCGTGGGTTCGACCCCTGTGTCGGGCTCTGTGCTGATGGCTCGGAGCCTGGAGCCTGCTTCGGATCCTGTGTCTCCCTCTCTCTCTGCCCCTCCCCTGCTCATGCTCTGTCTCTCTCTCTGTCAAAAATAAACATTAAAAAAAATTTTTTTTTAATTTGTTTGGGCAGCCATTTTTTTTTTAATTTAAAATTATACATGTAGTTTGCAGTGGTGACTTGAATTACATTCTATTGAGCCACAGTCATTTCTTCTTTCCTGGCTGAAAAGCCAAAACCCTAGTGTGAAGAGGCTAGTTGGCCAAGCTCAGGTCACGTGCCTGGTCTCCTGGCAGGACCCATGTGGTCCTGGCATGTGGGTTCACTGCCCCTGCAGGGTTGCCCACAGCTGGGAGCAGTAGTACCTGAGAGGAAATTAAGATGATCAGAAATAAGAAACTGATGCGGGGGGGGGGGGGGAGTGGGGGCAGGGGGAAGCTACATGCCCAACGTGAGAGATGAAAGCCCAGCACACATGAGGCAATTAAAATGTATCTGTTGAAATGAATGAATACATGGACGAGTGAACAAACATGGTGTAGTCATGATTACGTTCTCACTGTGACCTCGTTCATCAGGTTCCCACTTCTGCCCTTGGACCCACATTTCAAATCGTAAGTAACTCTGTATTGTTGCTTTCTCGAATTACACATCCAGTGCTATTTACCCGAGTTACCACTGTGTGGGGAAGGGCACTAACTAACTTCTGTTATGACTCATCCGCTTTGTTTATCCATCCCACTTTCACTGAGCGAGTCACAAAGTCACTTCTGAGACCTCTTCTTTCTCTGTCTACACTCATGCCTGTAAGTGATCTCATCCAGTCTCACAGCTTAAATACCAAATGATATTTAGATTTAAATATCAAACATGTCGATAACTTCCAAATTCGTACCTCTGGGCCAGACCTCTCTCTCAAATTCGAGACTCTGCCAGATACCCAACTACCTACTTGGTATCTCCAGCAGGATGACTAACAGACACCTCCAACTCCACTTGTCCAAAAAGGAAATGAAATCACTTCCTCCTGCAGCCTTTCCCATTTAGAGAAATGACAGCTTCGTCTTTCATTTGGTCAGGCCAACTGGAGCTCTCCCTGGCTCCTCCCTTTTCTCACAGTACACAAAGAATATGCAGGAAATATTGTTGGCTCTAGGGTCAAACATATCTGGAGTCTGACCACCTCCCACCATCTCCAATGCTGTTCTCGATCCGAGTGCCATAAGCTGCCTTACTGGTCTTTCTGCTTCAGCAACTGTCTGCTAACAGTGTATCTTCAACCAGTTTCCAGAGAGTTTTTTCTTTCCAGGTTATGGATACACAACTGTCACATAACATTGTATTTATTTTAGGTGTATACAACACAATGACTTGATACATGTATATATTATGAAATGGTCACCATAATAAATTTAGTTGAACATCCATCATGTCACATAGTTACAATTTTATTTGTGATGAGAACTTTCAAGATCTACTCTCTTAGCAACTTTTTTTTTTAATGTTTATTTTTGAGAGAGAGAGACAGAGAGAGCAAGCCAGAGCAGAGGAGGGGCAGAGAGAGAGGGAGACACAGAATCAGAAGCAGGCTCCAGGCTCCGAGCTGTCAGCATAGAACCCAATGCAGGGCTCAAACCCACAAACTGGGAGATCATGACCTGAGCCTACGTCAGACGCTTAACCGACTGAGCCACCCAGGCACCCCTCTTAGCAACTTTCAAACATACAATACAGTTTTGTTAGCGGTAGTCACCACACTGTGCATTAAGTCTCTAAGACTTATTTACCTTATAATTTCAACTTTGAACTATTGAACATCTTCACCCATTTCCTCACCCCTAACCCTCCACCTCTGGAAAATACCACTCCGTTCTACTTTATGAGTTTGGCTTTTTAGATTCCATATGTAAGTGAGATCATACAGTACCTGTCTTTCTCTGTGTGACTTATTTCACTTAGCATAATGTCCTCAAGATCCATCTACGTTGTCTCAAATGGCAGGATTTCCTTCTTTTCTGCAGGCGAATAATATATAATATATATATCACATCATCTTTATCCACTCATCCATTGATGGACACTCAGGTTATTGTCATGTCTTAGCTATTGTGAATAATGTTGCAGTGACATGTGGAAGCAAGTATCTTTTTGAGAGAGTTCTTTTTAAGTCATAAATTATGACATGTCATTTGTCCATTTAAAATCCTGCAAGGTGCTCCATTTCACTCAAGTAATAGCCAATACCCTGGCAGTGACCTTCAGTGCCCTAAATGATCCAGCACCCCCTACCCCTTTGCTCTCTGCTTTCCTTCCCATCTCTCGGGCTTCCTCACATCTCTACAGCCATACAGAGCCCGACGTGGGGCTTGAACTCACAAACTGTGAGACCACGACCTGAGCTGAAGTCAGACACATAACTGACTGAGCCACCCAGGCGCTCCCCACCCCATTTTCTTAATCGATACAGCCTAACTGTCTACAGAAATGCCCTGCACAGAGTAGGTGTTCACTGATTACTTGGTGAATAAATGAGTGAACGACCCTGAAATCAAAGACCAAGAATCCACCCTCAAGAAGCTGCAATCTAATATATTTGCCTTCCTAGAAACCAATCCTCTTATTAAAATTACTCTTTGCTAATAATGAATTTCCATGTTCATCTAGGGTGAACTATTCCTTACCCATAGCAAGAAAGGAACTGGTCAAGGTCATTTGAAGGAGAAGATAGGAAATTTATATTTATTTTATCAAAAGGAGATCTGTCGGCTGTTCTCAGCCCTCTTCCAGCCAGCAGATGCCTCAGCCCCTTCTCTATTTATACTGGCATGTTAAAGTACCTGATGTTCGTGGAAACTGGATAATGGCCTACAACGTTGTCGGACTACAACTGCCACATCTCTAACGTGGAGAAAACGTATTTGCATTTTATGGTGCTGAATGCTCACCCACTTGGTGACCTTACCATCTGTTCCCATCTGTGGAATATTCCAAACGACCAAATAACATTAAAATCACCTAAAAGAGTTTCTTTATTAGTTATAAACTTTTACAATTCAATTTAAAAAGTTTATAGTCCTGAACGCTGCGAGAACTACCATTTTCCGAAGCATCATCCTGCTCTTTATCACTGGGGTCTGACAGCAGCTCTGACCTTTTCTAATATCTTTCACCGAAAGGAGAAGATCTGAAAAGCAGATAATAAATGACCAAGGCTTTATTGATATTATGATGTGTAATATTTAAAACAGGTTATGGTTATTAGACCATGGGAGATGATGCCTTATTACAAAATTATCTGTTCCCTGTAGGCCAGCTTCTTTCACTGATAAAACATCTTTTATGAGTTTTAAAACTTGCAGAGCCAATAAAACTGTGCGAGAGCAAGAAGGATTGCACGCTGCTCAACCCACCATCAGAACTGGCAGCCAATGTCAAAGGCGAGACCGCTTAGGGCTGCTGCTGCGATCCGAGAAGGGGGGTGAGGCCAGGTGCGCTAGCTCCTGGAGAACTTCCAGGAGAAGGGCTCCCCCGTAGGGGAAAAAATAAATCTGTGATCCCATGGAAGATTCATTTTCTATTGATTGCCATAAAGGAGCCTTAGTCTAAGGATTTGTCCAAGGACACCCTCTTTGTTTACAATCAAGAATCCTAACTAATGGAGGACAAAGGGCGTCTTTTCCCTACCCCTCCCAATTCACAGCGCATCTACTTGGGATCAACACCACTTCCAGCATCGACAAGCTTAGGTTTCTCTGATTCATCCGGGAATGAATGGCATGGATAGGGGGAAAGCTAATGGACACCTCAACTGTTCCACTGCCTCTGAGTTATTTCCTGCTCTGTCCTTGTCCTCAAACCCTCATGTAATCTTCCTACTACTTATAGCACCTAGGGCATAAATCAGATGCAAGAACTATTTTTGGGAAATGTGACCATTAAAGCTATTAGTTTTAGCCATTTAAATACTATACCTTGTAACAGGTATTGATATCAGGGAAGGGAAACGCTTCCCTGCTTATTCTTTGCCAGATTGTTTTAGGCCTTTTTTATTCTTCCAAGTGAATTTTACAACACGTTTTAGGCTCACTGAAAAGCTTTGTTCAGGGTGACTCCAACTAACATGTCAACTTACAGATTCACTTGGGGGAATTAGCATTTTTACAATATTGAGACTTCTCATTTACAAACGTGATCTCTCTCCATGAAATTCAGGTGGATGTAGGTATCAACCATCTCGCTACATCTAACAATTAAATCCTGTTGTCACAAATCATAGCAAACGTTACTCTGAAGTGTGCATATTCAATGCAATAATAAAGTCAATCCAGGAATTGTTAAAAGTATTTTTTGCTACATGTATACCTTATGCTAATAAATTTCTGAGTGAGATGGGGACCTGAATTGTTATAATTTAACTCCCCTTAAGCAAAAGGCGGGCTGAATACACAAGACAGCTAGACCTCTTCAGCAGTAAACATGGGTATAAACATAGATAAATATGGTATTTGGCAAATAACTGCTTTAAAATAAAAGAGGCACACCTGGGTGGCTCAGTCGGTTAAGTGTCTGACTCCTGATTTTGGCTCAGGTCATGATCTGGTGGCTCTTGAGTTCAAGCCCCGCGTCAGGCTCCAAGCTGACAGTGAGGAGCCTGCTTGGGATTCTCTCTCTCTCCTTTTCTCTCTGCCCTCCCCCGCATCTGCTCACGTTATCTTTCTCTCTTTCGAAGTAAACATTAAAAAAATGTTCTTAACGAAAAGAAAATGTGTGCTAGAGGATAATGGTTTTATAATATTTATCTGAAAATTGGGGCACCTGGGTGTCTCAGTCAATTAAGCGTCCGACTTTGGCTCAGGTCAGGATCTCACTGTTCCTGAGTTCAAGTCCCTCATTGGGCTCTGTGCTGACAGCTCGGAGCCTGGAGCCTGCTTTGGATTCTGTGTCTCCCTCTCTCTCTCTGCCCATCCCCCACTCACTCTCTGTCTCTCTCCAAAATAAATAAACATTAAAAAAAATTTTAGGGGCACCTGGGTGGCTCAGTCGGTTGGGCATCCGACTTCAGCTCAGGTCACGATCTCACAGTCCATGAGGTCGAGCCCCACGTCGGGCTCTGTGCTGACAGCCCAGAGGCTGGAGCTGCTTCAGATCCTGTGTCTCCCTCTCTCTCTGCCCCTCCCCCGCTTGCACTCTGTCTCTCAAAAATGAATAAACGTCAAAAAAATGATTCTAGATTCTACAAATGGCAAGGTTCTTACGTTGTTCTGTTTATTTATTTATTTTTTACAAGATCACTGTAAACTCATTTGATAATCTTATTGACTATTGGAATATCTTTTTAATTTTTTTTAAAGACCAGCCTGTTTATTTCTTGGAGCAGTAATGTTTTGAATCTGTGCTGCAGAAAAATTTACATATAGCATCTCCAGGAAAAGTTTATTGGAGCAAATAATCTCTGAACTAGATCTCCAGTTCGGAATCTCATAGGGGCTGAGATTTATATCTGTAGTTCAATACGTAATGGCATTTTATGTTTGTTTATTAGCCTTGTTCACCAAAAAAGAAGAAAATATAAAATTTAATATCTGGATGAGCCAAAAAGTTTTAATAAATAAAAAACTGAAAGCCGTATGATCACCAATTATGGGGAAATATGCAAGATGAAGTAATGCGTTGAATAAATGCACAGCTGCGTTCACAGTTTAGCATTTTATTATATTACATTATAAAAATCTGCAGCATGAACACCCTGGTTTAAAAACTAACTTGCCTTTTGCTTTTCTGAATTTCGCAAAAACAACGCTAGCTGTTCTATTACAAGTGATGAGCGACATATTAGATGGGAAGACGCATAAATATACATCTAAAGGGGGAGAGAGAGAGAGAGAGAGGGAGGGAGAGAGACAGAGAGAGAATAGGATATTCCCAAATAGCATTTGGGAAATATCTTACTCGAAACTGATCGGAGTAGAAATATATCCTTTTGGTTCTATTTCTCTGCAGAATGCTGACTGGTACAGGGACTGAAGAAAGCCAGGTTGTCCTGGGGGCTTTAGTAGAAAGAAGAGTCAAGTGCAGATGTGCATACGGCACACAAGGCCCCTCCTCATTTACAGAAATATTGCAACAGGCACAGGATATTCCCGTAACACAGAACGACGATGTGCCGCACGGGAGCCCATCTGACCGTATCTTAAGCGACCAAGTGACTTCCATTATTTCTGGGTTATACATATTTGCATTTACATTTTTGGAATACATTAATCTTTTATCTCCTTCCACCACTCCTAAATTATGCACGATGGTGGCAGAGGACAGCATTTTTACAGGGGTTTTCTCTATCCAATTTGCTTATACCTCAAACCCTTGAGGAAGTGATCTCATCAACCTCATCCAGGGCAGGACTTAAAAGTGGCTTTTCCATCCCATGAAAACAACACTTGTATTTGAACTGTTGACATTAATAAATACTTTATTCCCCCCTCCCCTGGACCATTCCTTTGTTTGTTCCCTGATATAATTTATATACATCTGTCTTCTCAATTCTATTGCCGCTCCTTTGAATAGGACCACTAGGGTTCGTTTTTGTATCTCTTCCCTCAACCTTGTTCACTGTTTTGTAAAGCACCTGAGCAACATTTATTAAATCGACTCATTATACCCACGAGCATACTTCGCTGCAGATATTCTGTCCACAACCCTGAATGACAGATGCCCAGATTTTCCAAACTCGTTTCCATTTTAATACCTTCACTCCGGTTACCTGTGCTTATAAGCATCTCCCCTCCGTGTGACCCACTGGGCCTTCCTATCACATCATGAGGTCTCTGCCACAAGCCAAGTCTTTAAAGAGGTCTTCCCTCTCTCACCCCTGAATCTAGAGGACTTCCCCAGCCCCGCCCAGGCCCACTCTACCCCTGGTAAGCTATCTTATTTTCCTCCCTTTCATATATTACTGCCTGAACTTATGTTAGTTACTCATTTGCATACTTGTTTTATTGACTTCCCCTGCCACAGTAAGGAAAGCTCTAGAAGGTCAGGGATCTAATCTGATTATCCAGGTGGGGCATAACGGGCAAGCAACCAACACGTGCTGAATAAAGATAAGATAAAGGTTTTATTTGCCTGGCCTCTCTGGACAGACTGTGAATCTTCGAGCGACACCCACATACTGAATGCCTACTATGTCAGGCACAGAACCAGGGGCTTTACATATTTATGTGCATAGTTTTTTTTTAAGTTTTATTTATTTTCGAGAGAGAGAGAGACAGACAGAATCTGAAGCAGGCTCCAGGCTCTGAGCTATCAGCAGAGAGCCTGACGCGGGGCTCGAACTCATGAACTGTGAGATGGTCACCTGAGCTGAAGTTGGACGCTTAACCGACTGAGCCACCCAGGAGCCCCTTTATGTGCATATTTTTAATGTTCACGACAACCCCACGAGGTAGACATATTAGTTACATTTCATAGCTGAGAAAACTCAGGCCAAAAGGAGAGGTTGCTAGTAAATAGCAAGGCTGGGATGTGAAGCCGAATCCCACTGGCTCTGACTCTGCCTCTGCATTCTTTCGATTCACAAACCTACTTGTCCTACAAAGCTGATTCTCCCCCCTAGAAGCAAGTCCCTAAGAGAAATACCAAAATAATTTTGAACAAACCTTGCATTGTCAAAACAAGGGTGACTGCCTAGCTTGTGAGGGCCCATGCAAAAGGAAAATACGATCCCTTGTTAAAAAATGATTAAAAATTTGAAGATGGTGACAAGGTACTACACTAAGCATTCAGTAGTGTTCCAGGCCCTTCTAAGAATGAGAGCATGTGACCATCCACGCTGCAGTCCCATGAAGACAGCCCTGGAAGTACACATATATCCTTTCACGGTGATTAATTTAGAAGGATGATGCTCTGATTGATTAGTTTGGGAATGTGCATCAAAAATTCAGCAAGCATCCACCTAATAACGCTCTGCACTGTGTTTTCTCCTTAGCACCGTGGCCGTGTTGGCAAAACTTAGGAGTGATTTCAGGCACAGCCTTCGCGTGGTAATCAGGCTTCTGCAAATTCCATTTGGTTTCCAGTTCGTAAGAGGAAGCAGGAAAATTTGATTATGGACTCCTCAGGCCTGAACAGGTGTCAAGATAATTTTTCCAAACCAGGAGGTAAGGCTTCCTGACAAGCCGACTCTCTTGGCTTCTGTGCTAACACTCTTGGTTATTGAGTTGATCTCCTCCTGGGAATACAGGGGCTAGAGGCCCTTGGCACTGGAAGAAGGAATGTGAGTACGTGGATTTATCTCTGCCCGTGGGCTCTCTTTCTCTCTTCACTCCCGTGTGGTTGCTGCATGCAGCACAGATGGGGGCTGCCATCTTCAGCCCCCCTCCTAGAACTTTCTGCAGCTTCCTCATGTGCAGTCTCGCATACCTCGACCATCATCCGTATGCTGTAGGTACCCGCGGTACAGCTCGAAACTTGATTTCTCAGCATTTGAAGACCTCCACCTGAATGTCCCCCAGGAACTGTGAAGCAAAAACGTATACCCAGCTCGCTCCTAACCTCAGTACACGATAGGTTCTGCGTAGATGTTTGCGGAATAGATGTGAAACCCAAAATGCCTACCTCCACTGATTTTCCCACTCATCCGCTCAACAGATAACTTGTCAAACTCCAGCGTGCAACTGTAGTGGGCTGAATCATGGCCCCCTCAAACACAGGTCTACCCCAAACCTGGAAACGTGACCCTATTTGGAAAAGGGATCTTTGTAGGTGTGACTCAGTTAAAGATCTCAAGAGAAGATCACCCTGGATTAGGGTGGGCCGTAAGTCCAGTGACAGGTGTCCTTGTAAGAGACAGGGAAGAAAAAGATACACAGATACACTGGGAAGGAGGCCGTGTGACGACTGGGGCAGAGGCCGCAGACGTGTGACCACAGACCATGGAATGCCAGGAGCCACCAGAGGCTGTAAGAGACAAGGGAAGACTCCCCGCTAAGAGCCTTCACATAGAGCATGGCTCTGCTCGTCTCAGACTTCTGGCCTCCACAACTGTGAGAGAACAAATTTCTGTTGTCTCAAAGCACCAGGTTTGCAGTAATCGGTCACGACCACCCGATCAAACTGATACAGCCATGCTCTTAGCGTGAGGCCGACAATAAAATAAATAACAGATAAATGTATTATAAACATCCTGATGCCCTGTTAGGAACACGGCTGCCAGGTGAAGCTGAGGACAGTCAGTTAAATGTGAGTATCAGATAAACGACAAGTTGCATAGGACACAGACTGACCGAAAAATTGTCTGTTCTCTGTCTGGCATGTGGGGTTCAGTGTATTTTTATTTGCTGTATCTATTCATCTTAGTCACGGAGAAAGATGGGCAGAGGTCAAGTTCTGGGTAGGCCTGAGTGGGGGAGGTGCTCTTAATTAGAATAGTTATGAGGGATATTGGAACAGACACCTGCATGAAGTAAGAAAGTGAGTCATGCAACCATTAGGACAACAGTCTTCCAGGCCCCGGAAACAGGAAAGGCAAAGGCACGCAGGGCGGGGGTTGTGCTGGCTACAGTTAGCTTTATTCAATAATACAGACAGCAAGATAGCAAAGCTCATTCTCTCCTGAAATCCAAAATGTTCCCAAACTAAAAACGGGAAACCTGTGCTAAAGTATTCACCAAGCTATTGATCTCAGCTGCTAATGAGCTGGACTCCCATTATTTAGGTGTCAAGCAGGTCTGGTATCCAAGTTTTATGGTCCTCTTAAATAACCATAGGCAACCCGGCAAGTCATAAAACAACACGAGGCAGCACAGAGTTGCCATAGTAGGAAATGTTGGCATATAATTAAAACAGAGGCCAGTATTTATGTGGTTTTTCTCCGCAACAGGTTCATTAACAATATCTTAAGTTATTTTACAGACTTAAATTTCTGGTGCTACTGGCATCCATTCAGAAAAGGAGGTTTCATTTCGTTTTTAAAGCGTTCTCCAAATTACGGAATGCATGCACATACAAACACTTGCCTAGAAATGTTCGCAGCAGCATGATTCCTGATAGCCTAAAAGTGGAAACTCCAAATGTAAAGGTGCTAAGTTTAGTACATAAAAACATAAAATGTGTGGTTACGTTTGAATTTCAGACAAACGAGGAACTTTCTTAGTAGAAGTATATCCCAAATTATTCGGGACAAATTAAATTGGGCATCCTGCATTTAATCTGGCAACCCTACCCAAATGCCCATCAAATGCTGAAGGGATAAACAAAATTTGTTTATCCATACAGCAGAATACCCTTTGGCCATGAAAAGGAATAACGTATCGACACCTGCCACAACATGGATGAACCCGAAAAAAACATTCCGCGAAACGACAGAAGCCAAACATAAACGGCCACAGAGTGTGAGATCCTATTTATATGAAATGTCAGGAAAAGGCAAATCTGGAGAGACAGGCAGTAGATTAGCGGTTGCTTGGGGCTGAGGGTGGGAGGAGGAATGCACTGTCTTCAGGCACAAGGCTTTTTACTGGGGTGATAAAATGTCTTTGAACTGGATTATGATGAGCATAGCATAGTTTCACAAATTTACTAAAAATTTTTCGCCTGTAGACTTCAATGGTTGAGTTTTATGGTAAATTATATCTGAATAATATTAAAAATATATGTGCTCATTGCGACAAGTCACATAATATAGACACGTGTAAGGGCATTAAACATCTTCGTCTTCCTCCTCTTTGAGGCGACCAATGTTATTCCGCAGTTTGGTGTCTCTCCTTCCATACATTTTTAGCTCGTACAGAGAGGAGCCAATATATATGCATGTCCTACACATAACTACTCTGCGACTTGCATCTGTCACTGACAATGTGATGGACACGCCTTCAGGTGAATCTAAGAGCTCCATATCACTCTTTTTTTTTAATTTTTAAAATTGAAATTTTAATTTATTCATTTTGAGAGAGAGAGAGAGACAAAGCATGAGCAGAGATGGGGGGGAGAGAGAGGGAGACACAGAATCCGAAGCAGGCTCCAGACTCTGAGCTGTCAGCACAGGGCCCGACATGGGGCTCGAACCCAAGAGCCGTGAGATCATGACCTGAGCCGAAGTCAGATGCTCAACCGACTGAGCCACCCAGGCGCCCCATACATCACTCTTTTAAATACTTGCATGATATTCCATATAAAGATACCTTACGATTTATTCAAAGATTGTTTCACTTATTGATGAAGATTTAGATTTTTCTTTCCTCCCTTCCTTCATTCCTTCCTTCTTCCCTCCTTACCTCCCTCCACTTTTTTTCTTTCTTCCTTCTCTTCCTTTCTTCCTTTCTCCCTCCCTCCCTCCATTTTTTCCTTCTTCTTTCTTTCTTTTTCTTTCTTTCCTTCCTTCCTTCTTTCTTTCTTCTTGCCCTTTCAAACTGTGCTTCAACAAGCCCTCTTGAACATATATTAGAGGGAGCCACTTAAAATTAGCAAAAGGTTCCAGAATGAATAAAGAATGTCAAGATATTGAAGCATCATTAAAGGTCAAACAGTTTACCTCATGTTGATATTGTGCTCTTAGATTAATTTAGACTTCATATCAAATGATGAAAAGGTTACATTATGCATCCACCATCACAAACATTTGTCCTTTATTTTAAACACACACATATGCATTTGTGGCCTAGACACCAGATGAGGCACATTTCTCGAGTTTAACTGCCATGTACTGAGCCAAGACCGAAGTTCTACAACACATCGCCAGTGGGATTCTAATTCTTTCACCAAGGGCTCAGTACAGAGATAAATACAAGTTTTTTTTTAAGTACGCAATTGTTTGTCATATCTCCAGGCACAGATCCCTACACACGTGGGAGAAAGCAAATGATCTATGAATGATGGTAGAATTTATCATGAACTAGACCACTTATGGGCATCATTACATAATTTGAATAGACAAGAAGTAAATACTACTGTTGCATCCGTTTTCCAGATGAGGGATCTCAGACCTGTGGTGCCTTGCTCAATAGCACAAGAACAGGATTAGAACACAGGCTCCGAGTGTCAAGCCCTCGGTGACTATACACGGTTCTCCATGGAAGAAATATTTTGGCTAAATGTTTCTTTTTTTTTTTTTAGTTTGTTTGCTTGTTTGTTTGTTTGAGAGAGTCAGAGACAGCACAAATGAGGGAGGGGCAGAGAGACAGGGAGAGAGAGAGAATCCCAAGCAGGCTCCATGCTGTCAGCACAGAGTCCGACGTGGGGCTCGAACTCACGACACCGTGAGATCGTGACCTGAGCCAAAACCAAGAGTTGGACGCATAGCCGACTGAGCCACCCAGGTGTCCCTTGGCTAAATATTTCTAATAATCTGCTTTACCCACAGATGTAATGGGTATCTTGGGACACCAAGTTAAATAGACCATCATTCCTATCCTCAAGGAACACAGCCTAGTGAGAAAAACAGGCACAAAAACAGAAAATCACAGCCAGTATGGTAAGGCAGTGGTGAGAATTGAGTGCTCAGGGTAGGAGTACCCTAACCTGGATCGTGAAAGGCTCCTATGGTGAGTTGAGTTTTTAAAGCCCCCAGCCAAGTGCACGGAGAGGAAAGAGGGGAGAATTCCAGGCAGAGGAAACCACATGGAAAGAGGCTCAGAAACCAGAAACATACTACAGAGCAAGAGGAATGACAAGCAGATGAGCTTCTGGAGTGTAAACCACGAGGGAAGAAGAGACAGGAGATGAGTGAATCATTTTGGGATGCTTTTGGTTGCAAGTAAGAGGAAAAAAATCTAATGAAATAAGGAGCACACATAAGGAATTTATTATTTCACTGAACAAGAAGTCTGAAAGTAGGGCAGTTCCCTGAATGGTTAATTTGAAGTTCCAATACCGTCGTTAAAGACTCTGTTTCTTACTGTCTTTCTGCAGTGCTGTCCTCAGGAGACTGGTCCTGAAGCCTTAGACTTTGGGGTCTCATGATCGCTGCCAGTTTCAGGCATTTCTTCCTTTCATATCTATATCCAGGGGAAAGTAGGAGAACTTCTCTCAATTGGTAAGAAATCGAGCAGACTCAATTCAAGCAGACTAACTCAAGCAGACTAAGCGTGCATCCATCGGACAGAATGGCTCCCGTGCTACTGCTTAAACTAGTCATCCGGCAAGAGGAGCCCTCACTCCATCACATCACAATTGGCTTCGAAGAGACAAGCTTCGCTTAGCTTCCCCTCAGGGGCCTGGTCAGTTGGCGGAAGGAAAAGGTGGGCTTCTGTTACTGAGGAGAAAGGTGGGGAGTGGCTTTGGCACAGTGAAGTTAGGGATACAGCCAATGGCTAAAAACGAAGGAGCTTGGACATTCCCATATGGTTCAGTTTTCCTTACTGTCAATGTATGAACACTATCTTTGCAGCTTTTTGTTATATTTATACACTACTAGATTATAGTTTACCTCCTTTATAACTCTGGCCATACCTCCGAACTGTATGTGTTGCAGCCACTCTGGAACACAGTGTGGAGGTTCCTCAAAAAAGTCAAAAAAAAAAAAAAAAAAAAAAAAGATCTACCCTATGACCCGGCAGTAGCACTGCTAGGAATTGACCCAAGGGATACAGGAGTGCTGACGCATAGGGGCACTTGTACCCCAATGTTTATAGCAGCACTTTCAACAATAGCCGAATTATGGAAGGAGCCTAAATGTCCATCAACTGATGAATGGATAAAGAAACTGTGGTTTATATACACAATGGAGTACTACATGGCAATGAGAAAGAATGAAATATGGCCTTTTGTAGCAACGTGGATGGAACTGGAGTGTTATGCTAAGTGAAATAAGTCATACAGAGAAAGACAGATAGCATATGTTTTCACTCTTATGTGGATCCTGAGAAACTTAACAGAAAACCATGGGGGAGGGGAAGGGGGAAAAAAGTTACAGAGAGGGAAGGAGGCAAACCATAAGAGACTCTTAAAAACTGAGAATAAACTGAGGGTTGATCGGGGGTGGGAGGGAGGGGAAAGTGGGTGATGGGCATTGAGGAAGGCACTTGTTGGGATCAGCACTGGGTGTTGTATGGAAACCAGTTTGACAATAAATTTCATATTTAAAAAAATATGTATATATAAAGAAGTAGGGTGTGGGCCAGCTCAGATGGAATTTGTGGACCCTGAATCAAGATTACCAGTTGACATCTCATGAAAATAATCAATTTGAATCATTAAAAAAAAAAAAAACTGTATGCATAACATTGTAACATATCTAAACTCTATCTATAACACTGCTTATTTGAAAATTCTTTTTAAATTATTATATTTTGGGGCACCTGGGTGGCTCAGTTGGTTAAATGTCTGACTTCGGCTCAGGTCATGATCTCACTGTTCGTGGGTTTGAGCCCCACATCAGGTTTTGGGCTGACAGCTCACAGCCTGGAGCCTGCTTCAGATCTCCCTCTCTCTCTGCTCCTCCCATGCTCACACTCTGTCTCTCTCTCTCTCTCTCTCTCTCTCTCAAAAATAAATAAACATTAAAATAATTTTAATAAAATAAAGTTATCATGTTTTATACAAACATAGGTTTGAAAAGAAAATTATATGTTATTCTCCAAATGAAAGTCCATAAATAAAAGGCAAATATATATATATATATTTATACTACAAATAATTTATATTTGTTTATATTGATATTTATACCTATATTTCTATTTATTAATATAGTAATATAAATAAATATATAATGTAATAATTATATATTTTAACATATAATATGAAATCAATATAAAATATATATGTATACATAAATTGGATTGTGGTAATCTCAAAGAAAACTTAGTAGAGCCTGACCATAAATATACATTGCGGATCTATTATATTTGGGTGCTTTATTTCTTCTGTGCACATTTCTATAAAACAATGGTTCCTGCTTTATCCCCAGGGCATGAAAAAAATATTAATCACTATTAGGCCAGGGCATAAAATATGTATCATCTTCATTCCCCTTTTATATCGAATCTAAATCTTAATCAGGAAGTAAAGGGGTTCTCTGAGCACAGATTTGGTCCTTTCAGGCAGAAGGAAAATGTTGCAAATGCCTGAATTCCACAGAAGCTTTTCCCTACGTGTATCTACTTGCATGAAGTGGAGAATTCATTTACATTTTTTAAATATCTTATTTATTTTTGAGAGATCGTGACCAGAGCCGAAGTTGGACGCTTAACCCACTGAGCCACCCAGGTGCCCCAAGAATTCATTTAATATCTCTAGTTTTGAACTTTCTTGAGACCCTGATCAGTCTAGCCATCTTCTTGGAATATATTTTTATCTCTATATTTTCTGATACTTTAAGTTCAGTGGGTTCAAAACCATTAATAATTATTCTCACAAAAGAGTCCTTCATTTCCTGCTAACATGACTTCTCATTTGATAACAACAATTATGATCCTACTTGATGATATGTAATAATAATATGTGATTACCTATTCTGTGCAAGATTCTGTAACAAATGTTTGACACACCTCATCTCAATTAATCATAATAGATTCATTGTGAAGCCTACCCTCTGATAGAAAACTGATGCTTAGAAAAACTTGTAAAAAAGAAACTTATCCAACCAAGACCACACACATTGTAAGCAGTGGGATCTCTGACGCAAAGCTGGAATCTAATGAAATTTGTCATATTCTTTTAGCTTCGGTTCCTCTGTTCTGCGAATATTCCCTACCTTATGAGCCAGAGCTTTCTTCTCATTATAGAAACTGAAAAATGCCAAATGCTTAACTTTCTCAGGTTCTGTTGCAGCTAAGACATACTAGAACATCTGCTCTAAGCTCTACCATTCGGGCACATCCACCCCAGATTTTGAATCAAGACAGTGGCAAAAGGAAAGCGTTAGGAAGGCCAGTGAGCTAAAGGAGTAGTAACACCCAGCCTCCAGGGGGCAGCAAATAGCGGATTTAGCAGCAGCATCCTAGGGCCACCACTGAAGACACTGGTGGTACAAACTTCTGCCCAAGTGGCTATGACAGCTATGTCTCCGAAAAAAAATAGCTTGAGGGGCTTTGTCTCTGTTGCTCTGACCCTCCCAGGAAATCTGTGAGCTACCCAGTATCTCCTAGTAAATCCCCTTCTGTGAAAACAAGTAAGTGATGACTTCTATTGTTTACAACTTAACACCCGGAGTGATAACAGCTCTTAATACTCGTTCGGTATCGTTTGAGGGTTACTTCTTTATCTCTTCCCAATCTCTTACCTTATTACTTAATATAAGGCACACTTTTATGGAAAAAGGAAGAGAAATGGTCAATATTTAGGTAAATATAACGATTCTTTTCCTCTAAGGCTCTTTAAAGTATGTCTGAATGATGAGAGGAATAATTATAACATTGTGTAATGAGGTTTTCAATGTTGGTAAATGTTAAACATCAGGCACCTAAAACATAAAATGGGGAGGACCCAGGAACCTATCTACACAGATCTACATTCCATGTGAAGCGGTAAAAATTTATTTTAAGTAGATTGTTATCATTTATACATGTATATTGCAATTTCTGGGACAACCACTAAGAAATGATCCAAAGAATTTTGTCCACATTTGGGCTCTGCTTATTGAGTTTTATTTTCTTTTATCTGATAATTTAGCAAAAAAAAAAAAAAAAAAAAAAAAAAAAAAGAAAGAAAAAAGAAATGTAAGCACTAAGACTTTTTTGTTGTACGTGTTACAAGGGTGAACTTAATTTTATGCTCCTTATCATTCAAATATATTTCTTTCCTCAGCAGCTGGTTAAAGGAATTAAACCATCTGCTAACGGAGGGGAGGAAAAGAAAATCAGTGGAAATAGTTTTCAATAGTTTGGTGATGAATTCATCCTTATTACTACACATTTTCTTGCCTCTCTTACTAATATTTCTGATAACATACAGAAATACTCCCTGAATCATGATCCATAACAATTCCTTTAAAAATGTAAGTATGACTCGAATCAAAACAAGTGCCAAGCTGTTGGGTGTTTTCTAATGCCTTGCGCCTACATTCTAAATTTAAGCTAATTGAATGGTAGGAGGTATGATTTGTGCCAAAGGAGAAGATTCAAAATCAAAAAAGTTGGTGACATCATGACTAGCCCAAAATAACTACATCAGGAAGCTTCCATATCAAACTACTTCCAGACTCATAAAGTAATTAGTACAAGGGAGAGGACTTTAGGATAAAACAAACAGTCACTAGAGTTAGGCTGCATGAGCTCTACTAGGAGAAACATACTCCCTTCATCTGACACTTGAAAACGATCTGATCTACAGTTTGGCAGTATATTCCCAAAACTGTGAAAATGGACATGCCCTTTCAATTTTACTTTACTGAGCAGGTCGAAGGAAATACGCAATTTTCCTTGTATGTGCCCAGCTCTAGTCGATGGATGTAGCAGGAAACAAGCAGACTAGTGCCCTGCATAATTGGCTCCTTTTGGCATGTAACGTCAAAGACTTGATCCTAAAGAAAACTTTATAAATATTAGGCTATGAGGACAGACACCATGACAGTGTATTCAATAATGAAAAAATGGGGAAAACCTCAGAGTCCCAAAACATTATCCAAGACCAATAAATAAAATAAAATAATGTACACCCATATAAAGAAGTATTAGGAGACTTGAAATTGCAGTACCAAAGAATATTAAATGACATAGAAAGAGGATATAAATATCTTAACTGAAAGACATAAGCTATAAAACAATACACCCTAATATCTCATTTTTTAAAATTTTGTAATGTTTATTTATTTTTGGCAGAGAGAGAGAGAGACAGAGCATGAGTGGGGGAGGGGCAGAGAGAGAGGGAGACCCAGAATCCGAAGCAGGCTCCAGGCTCCGAGCTGTCAGCACAGAGCCCGATGCAGGGCTCAAACTCATGAACTGTGAGATCATGACCTCAACCAAAGTCGGACGCTCAACCAACTGAGCCAGCCAGGCGCCCCTGTAACACCTCATTTTAAAAATCTATATGTATAGATAAATACCTACGGCTACTATAACAAATTGCTACAAACTGAGTGGCTTAAGACTACAGAAATTCATTCTTTCACAGTTCCAAGGGCTAGAAGTACAAAGTCAAGGTAGCAACAGGGTTGACTCCCTTGGCAAGGTCTGAGGGGAAGTCTGGTTGTTGCCTCTGTCCTAGCTTCTGGTGGGGCTGGCGGTCCCTGGTATGGAGACTCATGGTCTAACCTATGCCTCCGTCTTCACAGAGCATTCTCTCTGTGTGCCTTCTGTCACTCTTATAAGGACACCAGTCACTGAACTTAGGGCTGACCATAACCAAGGATGACCGCACCTTAACTAGTTAAGTCACCTGAGAAGGCTATTTCCAAAGAAGATCACAACGGGAGGTTCCAGTGAACATGAATTTTGGAGCAACACCCAACCCACTAGAGATAGATAGAAAGAAGACGGAAAACAATAATTGGAAGGACACACTCTAAAATGTTAACTCTGATTATTTTGTGATTATTTTAAGTACCTAATTTTGATTTCCTCTTCCACCTTTCTAATTTCCCAATTGTTAATACAAGAAATATATTCAACAATATTGTCAGGTGGAAGGTGTATTAGTCTGGGTTCTCTAGAGACATAGAACCAATAGAAGATCTATCTATCAATCATAACAAAAAATATGTAATATTACATATATATATATATATGTCTCACATATAATATTATATATACTAAAGAATTGGCTCACACACTTATGGAGGCTTGGAAGCCCTAAGATCTGTAGTCAGCAACAAGATGGAGATGCCAGAGCCCAATGGTACAGTTCCAGACCAAGTTCAAGGCCAGGAGAATGGATGGTGTACATTCCAGTCTGAGCCAGAGTCCAAAGGCAAGAGAAAATTGATATCGTAGTCTGAAGATAAGTAGAGAGAGATGATTCTCTTCTGCCTTTTGTTCTGTTTAGACCTTTCACAGATTGGCGAGGTCCGTCCACATTGAGCAGGGCCACCTGTTCCACCCGGCCTAGAGAGTCAAATGTTACTCTCATCCCGAAACACACTCACAGGAACACTCAGGATAACTTCTGGCCAAATACCTGGGCACCCTGTGGTCCAGTCAAGTTCACACACAGACTTCACCCGCACAGAAAGTCAGAGTCATTTTAAATGACTATTGATTCATTTGTGAGAGAAATTTTGAATTAATACCATAAAGGGAAAACAAGGGCCTTTAGTCATAAATAGAAGTCTTTTTTAAAAAGGGGCACCTGGGTGGCTCGTGGCTCAGTCAGTGAAGCATCCAACTCTTGATTTCAGCTTAGGTCATGATCTCATGGTTTGTGGGCTCAAGCCCCATGTGGGGCTCCGTACTGACAGCGTGGAGCCTACTTGGGATTCTCTCTCTCCCCCTCTTTCTGCCCCTCCCGTGCTCACCGTCTTCTCTTGCATGCGCGCGCAAAATAAATAAATATTTTTTTAAAAAAAAGAAGTTTTAAAAAAAACTAAAATTAGACACTCCACCTAAAAACTCATTTTGTAAACCATCCTTGATATATTTACTAACCTATGACATAGGAAGTGCTATTATTCCATTTTACAGGTGTTCATGAAAGTCCTAAAAAGGCGAAATTAAATCCCCAAGGTCACATATCTAAACTAAAGATAATCTTGACACCGAGAACTTGCATTACACCCAAGGCCTGGATTGCTGCCTAATCAGAGCAGTGTTTGGGGGAAATAAACTAAGCAGTAAAACATGAATCAGATGGGAAGAGAGAGAGAGAGAGAAATAGGCAGCAGAAAGCAATGAGCTTAAGATGGGATGGTAGGATAAAAATAGAGGAAAAAAAAAATCTAGAGACCTAGGTGTTGTAGGCTGAATTGTGTCTCCCTCCATCCCCCCGCCCACCACCAAACCCATACTCTAAAGCCCTAAATCCCAGTACCTTAGGATGGGACAGTGTTTGAAGACAGTCTGTAGAGAGGTAATCAAGGTCGTTAGGATGGGCTCTAATCCAATACAGCTGCTGTCCTCGTAAGAAGGGGAGAGTAGGACAAAGACACACACAGAGGGTTGACCACTGAGACTGAGGACACAGGGAGAAGATGGCTGTCTACACGCCAAGGAGAGACTCTCAGGAGAAACCAACCCCACTGACACCTTCATGTCAGACTTCCAGCCGCCAGAACTGGGACAAAACCAAGTTCTGTTGTTTAAGCCCCCCAGTTTGTGGCAGCCCAGCAAACTAATCCCGAGGAACGACCAGACTTGGTAATGCACCTACAGGCAGGACAGTGCAGCGGAGGCAAGAAGTCGGGGTGGGGGTGGGGTCACTCTGAGACGTACACACTTCTGCCACTGCACAGGACTTGTAGAGACACATAGGAGACACAAGATATTTGCGAGCTGCCAGCTGCTCTTGTTTATGATTGCTCCTAATTTCTAATCCCTGCTGGGCCAGAAATTATTTTTATGGCTGATGTAAAATTCAATAGCTTATAGAACATTCTTTCATGTTACGATGATAATTATTATCAAGTTTGGGGGTGAACGGTCTACTTTCCAGAAGTTCTGAAATGATAACGTGTCCTCCAACATTCACAAAATTCTGCAAATTGCTGGGGTTTTTAAGAAAAAAGTCTTAACTCTAAAAACAGTAAGCATTCAGGAAATACTTTGGTAACCATATACACGTGACCAAGATTTAATAGTAGTTCATATATTTTTACATTTTCTTTACATTTATTTTTATGTTTCTCTTACAAAGAAAGAATGGATAGGGGTGCCAGCGTGTCTCAGTCGCTTAAGCGTCCGCCTTCGGCTCAGGTCATGATCTCATGGTTCATGGGTTCGAGCCCCCACGTCAGGCTCTGTGCTGACAGCTAAGAGCCTGGATGGAGCCTGCTTCAGATTCTGTGTCTCCCTCTCTGTCTGCCCATCCCCTGCTTATGCTCTGTCTCTCTCTCTCTCAAACATAAATAAATAAATATATCTATAAAAAGAAATAAAGAATAGATTTGTCTTGTCTTCTTTCTTATATCTTTTCCCTCTTTCCTTCCCCAGGGATAATTACTGTGCATATTTTTAGACTCTGATACACACACACACACACTCATTTATATAATTCACATGTATTTTTATATATGTATATATAAACACATACACCTTTATATACTTTATATGTGTGTGTGTGTGTGTGTGTGTGTGTGTGTGTGTGTATCCATATCTTTAGGAACATATAATATGGTTTCCTGTACTTTAAAAATACAGATAAATGGAAAAGTAGATGAATAGTAAACTTTCTTCTTGCTCAATGTTATGCTGTTGAGAGTTATCCTTGTTGTAAATGCAGAACTGACATACATCTGCTGAGGCACAATCCACTACATGAACCAACTGTGGTTTACTCAACAGTTCCTGTTGACAGAAAATGAAGATGTTTCCCCAAAAAGGCGGCAGTGAACATCTCTGCATCCGCCCCCTTGTGCACGAGCAACTTTCTCCTTTTAACTCTCCTCCACTCTGTTCACAAATTTCCCCTTTGGGCTTTCCTGTGAGGACCTCAGCCTCCCCCTTAGGCAGCGTCAACTCTGTGATGAATTTGCTGATAGGAGTTAAATAGAGACAATTGTCTTTGTAACTCCAGCTCGGATTTGAATCCAAATCTCCAGATGTTGGGTGGCATGCATCATTTAGTAGAAAATCATGTTAAAATGGCACTGAGTCCTTGGGTAAATGGGTTGATAATATGAGAAGGCAGTTAAACATTCCATTAATCATTACAGTGCTTGAGAGAGAAAATATTAAACTTTTCTTCCTTACCTATTCTCAAAAGGAGTCACAGATCCTGACTCCATTAGCGAAGGAAAACGGACTCTAAGGAAAGAATCTGAGCCGCAAAATATAGTAAGATTTCCTATCAAATTCACCAAAGTTGCAATCATCTTTTGTTAAAGAAGGTGCTTTATGGGGATAAGACTTACCGTCTTTAAATTATTGTGTATTATAACAATTCAAGTTTTTAAAAAATCTTTGTGTTAAAATTCAAGGCTTTCACTTTGAAAGAAGGCAATACCACAGAAGCTATTTCCTTCCCACCTCAAGTGAAGTGGGACCAGGACAATTCCATGGCTAATTTAATCAGGCTCATTCAAGCATAGGTTGAGAATTTATTATAATGATAGATGTTTATTATTTTATTGAGTGCTTATGATATGACGGATACAATGATGTTCACTTTACATACACTAACTTTTTGAATATTCAAAGCCATCTAACAAGATAGAACTATTATCCCCATTGTACAGATGAGGACATTGAAGGACAGAGAAGTCCAGCAACTCACCAAAGTTCACACAGCAGAACTGAAATGGAATCCAGGTCTGCCTGAATCAGGACCCTACACTCTTACCTCTTCCTTGTGGCTATCCTATATGTTTTAGAGATACGAAGATGATCCAGATGCAGACCCTATCTTTAATAAGCTCATGATCCAGTGGCATGAAAGATGACTTCATGAGAACAGCGGCCTATTCTGTTTTCCCACCCTGTCCTCCACACTTCGAGGTACATGGACTATAATAGGTGCTCATGAATGAATGAATGATGAATGAATCAGTCAGCCAATGAACACAAGCATGGCGGAGGCTTCACTCAAGGAGTGAAAAGTAAGTCAATGATTGCAAAAATGATCATGTGTCTGCAAAAAGCCTTCCTGGCAGGGGAAATGGCTGCTAGAAGGCACAGTGTAATAGGGAGCAAGGAGACAGAAGTCACATTGACGGGAGCAAACTAAAAGACAATTGAGCTATAAGGCTGGAAAAGGAATTGGGTTCAGACTGAGAAGGATCTCTTGGACCCTGCTAAAAAATATGAAAATATAGAAGGCATTTTTAACCTATGGTGGCAAAAACTTCATCTATAGTGCAGACATAAGGGAACACCTGTTTTTCCTGCCAGCCCAGCACTATTTCCTCTTCTGATTTTGACACCCTGATTTTTCTTGACAAACGAGCTTTTCTCACACTAAGTGACTCAAGCAGTATTGGTGCACCACTGCCCAGCTCACGGGTAGACCACGGACCCAGGCCTGGTCCATCAGCACATTCCATTCTCCTCACCTTGAGGATCCATTAAGGGATTAGTGCACGACCCAATCAAGCATCTCAGAGTGAATATCGCAACCTCTGTGTGAGCTATTAAGAAAGGAAAGTTCTCTTTTCTCTCCTCCCACTGGAATTACTAAGCTCAGACAATACAAACATGGAGCAGTTACTTAAGGAGAACTTTCCTGAAAATAAAGCTAAAGCAGATGGAGAAAGAGAATGTAGTTCTAATCACATCCTCTGAGCCCTGGATCCAGCCATACCTAAAGCTAGAGCTACCCCATTGACTATCCAAATATATGATTCAATAAATTCTCTTTTGAAATATTTGGAGTCAATATAGCATAGCAGTTCAAAGTCTAGCCTCTGGAGTCAGACAAACTGATTTCAAGTCCTCTCACCCTGCCATTACTAGCTGGAATGACATGACATTTATATAGCGTCAGAGGAGTGCCCGCCCTATAACTAACCTTCTCTGCACGTAAGCCATTATATGAAGCTAGTTTTATTAGTTGTCTTGTAACTTACAAGTGAAAGGTCCTGTAGTGTCCAGTTTTATGTGTCAATGTGGCCATGCTATAGTTCCCAGTTATCCAGCAAAACTGGAGAGTTTCCAGCGAAACTCTGAGAGTTGCTATAATGGTATTTTGGAGATAAGCTTAGCACTTAGTCGACTTCAGGTAAAAACCATTATCTTTGATAATCTGGGTGGACCTCATCCAATCAGCTGAATGGTCTAAGAGCAAAACTGAGGTTTCCCAGCAAAAGAAGAAATTCTGCCTCAAGATTCAAGACATCAGTTGGAGAATTTCCAGACTGCTGGCCTACTATGCAAATTTCAGACTTGCTGGCCCTCATAATCATGTAAGTCAATTGTTTAAAATAAGTATCCATCCATCCATCCATCCATCCATCCATCCATCCATCATCTCTCTGTAATCTCCTCCCAACGGTTTTGTTTCTCTGGAAAACCCTGACTGATACAGATCCTTACTAATACTATTTTCTAAAAGATAGAAAAGAAACACAAATTAATTTTGAGCCCAAATGGCCTACACTGACAAGCTAGGGTGTTCCAAATAAAGACTGTTAGCAAACTATCTTGATTAAGCCTACCACTTTTCTGCCCCTAGATTTAGCAAGAAATGATTCAGAAGGTAAGAAGCATGGAAAGCAAATACGATCTGAAATAAAATTATTGTTAGGGTTTAAGTTGACATACTGTATGTTAGCAGGAGTTAGAAGGCACATTGTGTTTTTCTGGGCCCTTGATGATTTTCTTAGCTCCAGAAAACTGTTCATGTTTTTTAAACACTGTAAAGTATCTCCCTTCTCCCTTCAGCACATGGGGAATGTCATCACATAAATGATCTAACTACATATAACTACACCAGAGAGATTGGGATTTATATTCATGGGGAACACACAGACACATAATTCACGAATGATGCTGACATAAGTGAGTAATCAAAAGGCCTCAGTGGACTATAGATCAATTCTAAATCTTCGATATATTTAGTACATCGTTGAGTTATACAGCTCTTCATCTTGAAAACTGTCATTGAGTAGATTGCACTCTGGGCTTGTAACTGCTGAAGTATGGGGGCTCCTTTTTATGCACATGCATGTGGCTTGTGTTTCGGTGTATTCAAATGCCATGCTTTACCAATAATTCTGTACTGACCTCACTACTTGAGGCCTAGTGTTGATTTATTGGGCATTCCAGATTCCAGAAGGAAACGTCCCAATTCCAGAAGGATTTGACTGAACAGACACATTATTTTGCTGCCAGCATAAGTGGACATAAGTCTTTTCCTTCTTGCGTGGAAGCTTATTAAGCTAGTTACTGCCCCCATAGCTTCAATGCTGCCAAGTGTTTTGAGAGAAAATAAGCAGATACGTAATTTATGTTGATTATCACTGAGAAGACAGGGCCTTCCATCTCACCGCTATGTGTAGGGCCATTGAAGGAGCTGAGGACAACAGCCACATCTAGGCAAACTTCTTTATTCATAAATTGTTAAATCCACCCAAACTTAAATTGCGACTTTGAAGGACTATCACTCATTCGCTCCCTGCTCATTCCACCACCCTTGCAGACTTTGTTCTCTGCCCCTGAGGCCCTAATAAGATACCTATAATAATAATTTAATGTAGATTCTCAATGGTTTTCTTAATTAAAAATCAATCAGTGAAAAATATTATAAATCTCAGCAAGCATACACAGGAGGAGACGACTGCTACTTGTGTCTAATTATCTAACCATTAGGCAATAAATGAGAGTTGCTTTCTGATTATTCAATAAAATTAGTAAGAGGTGTCTTTTTGTTATTGGAGGAGGTAACTAGTTAGACAGTTCCAAATTAGATTTTGAACATAAGATCGGCATTTTAATATGTACGCTAATTGATGTCAGACATTTCACGGGCGTATACCATTATTTCCTGCAATAATGTCCAAGTAAGACTTTGCACTAAGGGCATGTGGTTCGAGCTAAGTGGGTTGGACAGCTTGAGTGTGAAATCACCTTTTGGAGCATCTGGGTGGTACATGTCACATCTTACACGTCTGAAAAAGAGGCACATCACCGTAGGAGTAAGTCACTGTCCCGTGGTTATACTAAAAGACCCTGACCTTCTAGCAATAATGGATTGGTCCAGGAATGGCCCCCTCACCAAAGCTGTGCTAATCAGAATCTCCTCCCTAAGGATCTAGAGTGGGACATTGGAATGTTGCTCAATTTCAGGACAAGAGCTGGAGTAAAAGCAGAGAAAACTGGAAAGAGAGGAAAGAAAATGAGGCAGAAATGCACAGGTATCAGAGGCTTCAGAAGGAGAGCCAGAAAAATCAGAACAAGCATCCTCCCTGCTTCTTGATAGTTTTTCTTATTCTTATTCTTCAAGAGACATGGTTTTCTTTGCCTTTCCCTTGAAGTCTGAGACAGCTGGGTATACTTAAATTAATTTTCCCCCCAAGTTATTTGGAAAAGATTTCTGTTACTTTCAAACAAACAAGACCAAATCAAAAACAGAGAAGAAGAGAGAAGACTTTTGTGCCGATCAGAAAGAAGCCACTGGATATGTAGAGAAAAAAAAATCACACTTTTATTTAAAGCCATCAAGCCATGTGGATACCAAGAAATCTAGAAGTAAAAATCCAGAGGGGTAAGCTCCTCCTAGGTAAGCAAAGGTCAGCAGATGTTTTCATACCAGGGGCCAGTTGTTGAGGTTAAGAGCAGGGCAGGCAGAAGAATAGTCATGCTGGAGATGGGCTAGTGTTGCCTGAACAAATAGAAAACAGCCAAACTTTTGAAGAACGTGTGGGCCAACAATTAAATTTGAATCTGGAGAAGCCACAAATGCAAAGATGATTCTCTCACCCAAGTAATGCTCTTGGAAACTTTGATGAATCAACACAGGCAAAGGGTAGAGCTGTACTCAAAAAGAAATCTCATGTTCTTGCACTGGAGCCTCTTGCCACCTTGAAATCTGAGTATTTCTAGGGTCATGAGCTTGCCGTGTGGTGGTCTCCTGGTCTCACGCTCCCACAACCTTGTTGTCTAGCCAACTGGTGGCCCTATTGTCCTACTGTCCACAGTCTCCTGGTCTCCCTGTCTGGCCATCTGCTAGTGTTTCTGACTCCGGATCTTGTCCTCAGAATGTCTAGTATTTTCAAGATCCACCAGATCTGAGATCTAGAATTCTTGTAGGGTTTGGTCTGTGCTCTACTTAAAGGAGGGGTCTAAACTCGGCTCCAAAGTATTTGAACCCTGAGGTAAACGGAGTCTTACTGAACTTCTGATAAGATCAAAGATATCAGGGTGCCTGGGTGGCTCAGTCAGTTAGGCTGAGGTCATGATCTCACAGTTCACGAGTTCAAGCCTTGGCTAGGGCGCCATGCTGACATGCACAACCTGCTTGGGACTCGCTCTCTCCCTGTCTCTCTTCCCCTCCTCCGTTCATGCGTGTTCTCTCTCTCAAAATAAATAAACTCAAAAAAAAAAAAAAAAAGATCAAAGATATCACCACTCTGGCTACCCAACAAGTTGAGTGCAAGGTCAAGAGCAAAGGAGCCATCTCACACCCATTAGGATGGCCACTATGAAACCAGACAATGACAACAGGCAGAAAATAGAAATAGCAAACACTGGCAAGGATGTGGAGCAGTTAAAATCCTTGTGCACTGGGGGTGGGAACGTAAAATGGTGTAGCCGCTGTGCAGAAGTAGGATTTTTCCTCAAAAAAACTAAAAATAGAATTGCCACAGAATGGCTACCCTCAAAAAGACGAGAAATAACAAGTGTTGCCAAGGATGTGGAGAAAAGAGAACCCTTGGGCGCTGTTAATGGGAATGTAAATCGGTGCAGCTACTATGGCAAACACTACAGAGTTTCCACGAGGCATCAGAAATAGAACTGCCCTATGATCCAACAATTCTCCTTCTAGGTATTATCTAAAGAAAACAAAAAGTGCTAACTCAAATAACTCAAAAAACCGAACAACAAAAAAACAAAAAAACCACACACGCATCCAGTGTTCACTGCAGCCTTATTTAGAATAGCCATGATTTGGAAGCAACCTAAGGGCCCACTGACAGATGAATGGGTCAAGAAAATGTGTATATATATATATATATACGGAGGAATATGATTCAACCATAGAAAAGGAGGAAATGTCATTTGTGACAACATGGATGGACCTGGGGGGCATCAGAGAAAAACAAATACTGAATGATCTCACTTTTATCTGGAATCTGAAAACAAAACAGAACAAAACAAAACACAAAAACCCAAGTTCACAGATACAGAGAACAGGTTGGTGGTTGCCAGAGGCAGCAAGGGGGCGGCGGGTGGGCATGATGTGTAAAGCAGGTTAAAAAGGATAAATTTCCAGGGGCAGCGGGGTGGCTCAGTCGGTTGAGCATCTGACTTCGGCTCAGGTCATGATCTCACAGTTCCTGGGTTCCGGGCCCGTGTCGGGCCCTGTGCTGCCAGCTCAGAGCCTGGAGCTGCTTCAGATTCTGTGTCTCTCTCTGTCTCTCTGCCCCTCTCCCACTCATATGCACACTCTCTCTCTCTAAAATAAATAAACATTAAAGACATTTTTTTTGTTAAGTAGAAACTTCCAGCTGTAAAATAAGCCATCCCAGGGATGACGTGGTGACTATAGTTAAAAACACTATACTGTATATTTGAAAGCTGCTGAGACCATAGATCTTGAAAGTTCTTATCACAAGAAAAAACAGCCTTGCAACTACGTGTGGTGATGGATATTAGCTGGACTTACTGTGCTCATTTTGCAATATATACTAATAGCAAATCGTTATGTTGTGCAACAGAAACTAATAAAATGTTACGTGTCAATTATGTCTCAATTTAAAAAATCGAATTACCAGATGATCCACAATTCCCTTCTGGATGAATATCCTAAGGAAGCCAAAGCAGGACTTGAGATATCTGTGCACCTGCTTTCATAGAAGCATCATTCACAACAGCCTGAAGGCGGAAGGAACCCAAGTGGCCACTGACAGACGAACAGATAAACAAAATTCTCTTTACATGCAGTGGAAAAGTATTCAGTCTTAGAAAGGGAGGAAATTGTGACACGTGCTCCAATACAGACAAACCCTGAGGACACTGTGCTACATGAATAAAGCAGTCACAACAAGATAGATACTATAGGCTCCACTCCATGCGGTCCCTAGAGTCGTCAGAATCACAGAAGCAGAGAGTAGAGTGTTGGCTTCCAGGGGTTGGGGGGAGCGGGGAGAGGGGCATTCGTGTCTCGTGGGTATTAAGTTTCAGTTCTGCAAGATGAAATGAGTTCTGGAGATTTGCACAACAATGTGAATGTCCCTAATACTACGGAACCAAATACTTAAGATGTTACGATGGTGAATGTTCTATTTTACCACGTTAAAAAAAAAAAAAAAAAAAAAGGCCAAGGTTACTTCCATTCCAGGTACTTTTTCTGCTAGATGATTAAAGTCACAAACATTCCCCAACCCCTGATTTTTTTTTTTAATTTTTTTTTTCAACGTTTATTTATTTTTTGGGGGGGGACAGAGAGAGACAGAGCATGAACGGGGGAGGGGCAGAGAGAGAGGGAGACACAGAATCGGAAACAGGCTCCAGGCTCTGAGCCATCAGCCCAGAGCCCGACGCGGGGCTCGAACTCACGGACCACGAGATCGTGACCTGGCTGAAGTCGGACGCTTAACCGACTGCGCCACCCAGGCGCCCCACCCAACCCCTGATTTGACCCCGCTGGTGACCACCTTACATTAGCTGGCTAAGAAAGGAAGGAGCATTTCAGCCTCCACTGTTCTTCTAGGTCCAATATCCTAACTACAATTTTCTTTTATTTCTTTTTATGTTTTTAGGTTTATTTTTACTTACTTTGAGAGAGAGATAGAGAGGGAGCAGGGGAGGGTCAGAGAGAAAGAATCTCAAGTGGGCTCCACACTGTCAGCGCAGAGCCCCCCGGGGAGAGGGCTTGAACTCACTAACCGTGGGATCATGACCTGAGCAGAAATCAAGAGTTGGATGCTTAACCCACTGAGCCACCCAAGCGCCCCCTAAACACAATTTTATTTTTTTAATGTATTTATTGTTTAATTTATATCCAAGTTAGTTAGCATATGGCGCAACAATGATTTCAGGAGTAGACTCCTTCGTGCCCCTTACCCGTTTTAAAAACTACAATATGTGCAAAGAAGTAAAAAGTGACACGTAGGCGAGACAAAACTCAGTAGGAAGAGACCCACAACCCTCAGCCGGAAGCAAACATCCTACAGGTTCTGGGAACTTACCTTCTTAGAAATGACAGGAGCCACATCTTCTGTGTCTATAAACAACCAACTCTGACCTGACAGTTGTATTTTTTTAGTTGTGTGTGTTTATTTTTTTGTCAGAATTACCCCGAATTGCAACCACATCCGTGAGTATGAGTATAAAGACACCGCAGATAGTCTAAGGAGAGCTGCTGTCCGTTAGGAAATGAATGAACCTTTGAAAAGGAGGAACCCATTCAAACTCCAGTTGGTAAGAATACTAAATCATGGCCTTCGATTGCTTTTTGTTCCCTAACCTTCTAAAAAAATATATTGGAAAATCTCTATATACCCTGACATATTAAGTTGACACCTACACTTTCTCATCGTAAGTTGAAAAGGAAGTAATTTCTGCAATATTGAATGTGCTGACTCCAAAAAAGCTACATCACTCTTTTATATTTATTTGAAGGAATATAAATATCATTCCAATTTGACACCCACCGTCATCCATTTCAAATATGGAAGAAAAAGAGCGCTCCTTCAGGAGTCAGAAATTGTAAATGTCTTATTGCCTTTTCTCTTGAAATTTGCTCTGCTGTTTTATATCCACCACAGAATCTTGCTCAAAAAGAAGATACTCTGAGGCTCCAAAACAGTCTACTGATCAACCTACTTCTCTGCAACAAAAATGAGTAAGGCCAACTAAAATGTTAATGCTTTGTTTAAATTTCTTGGGACCATAAGCCCCTTGGCATTAAAATGTTTCACCCAGTTCATTTGTAATAACAATTATTTATTAGCACGTGACCAGGCAAGATGGCATACATGTCTGGCAAACGTTCGCAGGAAATTTATTCCACATGCATTTCTTTAATGGGATCGATGGCTGAGCACATGGTGGAGATAGTCTGCTCTGAACTTGATTAAAGGTGGCTACCCTTATACCAATTTTCCACTTATTTTCTTTGTTCCTTTTGTTTGCTTTGTTTCAGAATTCTGGAATTTTCTTCCTCAGAGCAATACACAAGAGGAAGATTCTGGATGAGGTAGGCCTTTCTTTGGTAAGAGGGTGATTTATAAAAGAGACAAGAAAGAACGAGCATGATGCTTTAATCAAGGCACTTTCTCAGTTGTAGGAAAGAGAACAAATCAAAGTTGAGGTCCTTGAAAAAGATTCCCTTCAAAGTAGCCAGGCATACAGACTCCTTGTGAAGTCCCTTCTGCTGACTTTTTCTTTAAATGGCCTCATTCTTTTGCAAGACTTTTCAATACAATCTGCCCAATAAGAACCACCGGGAGAAATGAAAGCACTGTTGTCGGACCTCCACCGATACACCAAGGACTGTAACTGATGGATCAGCAGTGAGGCCCAAGTTTTGGTATTATAAAAAAATCTCCCAGGGGCACCTGGGTGGCTCAGTCAGTTAAGCATCAGACTTCAGCTCAGGTCATGATCTCACATTTCCTGAGTTCCAGCCCCATGTGGGACTCTGTGCTCCAGCTCAGAAGCTGGAGCCTGCTTCAGATTCTGTATCTCCCTCCCTCTCTCTCTGCCCCTATCCCACTCATGCACATTCTCTCTTTCTCTCTCTTCTCTCTCTCTCTTTCAAAATGAATAAACATTAAAAAAATTTTAATCTCCCAGATGAATCTAATATGAATCCAGAGAACCACTGCATAAGGCCTTCCTTCCTCTGAAACCAAGTTAGATTCCAAAGTCTTCAGATACACTATCCAAAATGGCAGCCACTAGCCACACATGGCTACTGAGCAGTAGAAATGTGGCTAATCTAACTTGAGATGGGTTGTGGACTCTAAAGGGCTTAGTGTGGAAAAAAAACCAATGTTAACTATCTCATTAACATTTTTATATTCGTTAGTTTTTGAAACTGTATTACTTTGACTATATTGAGTTAATTCAAATAGATCATTAGAATTAATTTCACTTATTTGTTTTTACTTTTTTTGATGTGTCTACTAGAAGATTTAAAATTACATAGATGGCTTACATTACATTTCTTTTGGATAGTACTGATCCAGAGCACAGAAAAAATAACCCTAAATTATCCATGAAATTACCCATAAGAGGCATACCTGGGGGGCTCAGTCCATTAAGCAGCCAACTCTTGATCTCAGCTCAGGTCTTGATCTCAGGGTCAGCCCACATTGGGCTCCATGGAGCCTACTTAAAAAGAAAGTCACCCATAAGATACAGCATTTTCCTTATATAGGAATTCTTATGATCAAAGAACAAGAATAAAATGTTACAGACATGTAGGTATTTACACCATTCTGCATTTAAGGTAACTATAAAATCCCTTGGGTAAATAAGGAAGGGAAAATTATGAAGGGTCTTCTTGCCAACCAGGTTGGCACATCCGGCTCAATATTAAGCTGAATATATATGTATATATGGGGGGGAGCATGAGCGGAGGAGAGAGACAGAGAGAGGGGGGCAGAGAGAGAGAGAGAGAGGGAGGGAGGGAGGGAGAAAGAAAGGGAGGGAGGGAGAGAGAATCTTAAGCAGTCTTCATGCTCAATGCAGAGCCCAACGCGGGGCTCAATCCCAAGACCCTTGATCATGACCTGAGCCAAAATCAAGAGTAGGACTCTCAACCGCCTGAGCCACCCAGGCACCCCTTAAGGTGAATATATATTAATAGTTCATAAAACTATTTTTGTAAAGACTAAATGAGCATTGTAAGGAGCTGAGGCAACACCAAATAAGTAGGCATATAAGACGGCTCTTCTCACAGCACAGAGCCCAAGGTATGGTCTCGCGTGCCTGATCCCATTTAATGGTCCTGACAAATCTGGGAGACAAGAAGGCACTGCCCTGAAAAGGTATACACTGCAAACATTTTTCTCCACCAGCAACCCTCACACGTCGTCACCATCTTCTTTCCCCTGGGCTAATGCAGGAATATCGTTCCACCTACTGCTGGGCTGAACTCATCCCTGCTGGATTCCCTAGTACCCACTTTTCACCCGGCATCCTCAGTGACCCCTTTAAGACCTAAATCAGATTATGTCACATCTCTGCTCAAAGTCCTCCAGGGGCTTCTCACATCCCTCATAAAAAAGTTCAAAATCTTCATGGTGAAACAGAAAAGAGCCCTCAGGATCTCACCCTCATTTCCCTTTGCTATTTCCGCTCCCATCACCCGTTCAATTCAAGTCGTGCTGTGGTCCTTCTGTTCCTCAAACACATCAAGGACACTCCTGCCACAGGAGTTTGCACCTACTGTCCATTTGCTTTCAGTACTCTTCCCCCAGTTTTCTGCATGGCCCATGCCTTCCTTTCCTCAGATCCCTGCTCTCAACAGGGCAGCCTGACCGGAAATTGCACTTCCTGTGACGCTGCTAATCTTACCTCCTAGCATCACCACCATCCATTATGTAGCATGTCTGTTTTATTTTCTGGGTCCCCCACGAAAATGTAAAGGCCGTAAGAGAGGAGTCCTTGTCTCACTCAGACATCTCTGCTTCCTCTGCTTCTGGAACAGGAGGCCCTGGGCACCAGTAAATATTTGTGGGATGCCTGTAAGTGAATGAACATCACATATGAGAACACCGACTTGGAAAACTTTAAATGATTTGTCCAAGATTGTTCAATTTGAAACAAAGTCTTATGACTCTGGGTTTAATTAATCTAATATAAGGTAAACTAGAGAATTTATTACAGCAGCAAATAGAAAGATTAATGGTCCACGAATAACTGTATCTTTTGATTATACCCACACCTAGCAGTTCCATGTACAGAATACACAAATTCCCTGCAGATAATTCAACAAACCTCATGTTAAATGCTTCAGAAAATATATTTCCGAATGTTAAATGCAGGGAAAGCTTTAGACAGTCCAGTAACAAACAACAATGTTGAGAATTAGACTGTAGCAGTCATCTGCCATTTCCCTAGAAAATTGAATGGCTTCTTGGAGGCTCACCAATTGAGAATGCAGAAAAGTACTCATTTGCCAAAGCATTCCAGAGAAAACTAGAGTGATTGTTTCTGTTTTATTCTCTCTGCCAGAATTAGATACTTGTTTTTTTCTGAGCCAGCATACTGATTATTTATAACCAGTAATTGCTTCTATTACATCTAGCACTGGTGCATTTCAAGGTCAATTAAAAGCTTATCTGATGGTAACCAGTTTACTCATAACACTTAGATACCATATTTCCTCTAGGATTGATTGATTGATTGATTGATTGCCAATGTCATCATCCTCCTCAGAATTGGCCTACGCCTTATAACTAATTTCGCAAGAAACTTGTGATAGCCAGCCTCCAAGATGGTCCTCAGTGATGCCTGCCTTCTAATTATGTCACACCCTCTCACACTGAATAGGGGGCTGACCAGGATACTGTAGAAAAGACAGAGTGGGATTTCCAAAGCTAGGCCATAAGAAACACTGTGTATACCATTTTGCTTTCTTGGACCACTGGCTCTGGGGAAAGCCAGCTATAATACCACAAGAATACTTAAGCGGCCTGTGGAGAGATCTTTGTGTTGAGGAACACAGGCTGCCTGTCAACAACCAGCCACACGGGAGTGTGCCATCTTGGAAGTGTATCCTCTGGCCTAGCTGAAGCCTTCAGAGGATGCAGCCCCAGCTGAATCTTAAGTGCAATCTCGGGAGACACCAGAAGCATCTGGTGCTTCTGCATTCCAGAATGCAGAATTCCAGAATTCCAGAGCTGCTCCTGCATTCCAGACTCAAGAAACCATGTGAGATAAGAAATGTTTGTTGTTGTTTGAAGGCACTGTTTTTGCAGTAGTCTGTTAGGTAGCCAAAGATAACTAATACACTGTAAGCATCTCAGAAGAGAGGCACACGCCCTCACTCCCTATTTGACAAGAGCCAAATTCTTACTACTAACTCTAAAGTAGCTACAATCCCTACAATCCTTAAGAATATTGTTTTCCAGGCATTTCAAGACAGTCAAACCAAAAACTATAGACTCAACTGATACTGTAAAGTTAGACTTGGATTGGCTGTTATGTTGCTTCTCAAGCACAGTTTGAGCAAAATAAATCATTCTCTAGGCTGATTTAATAATCTATAAAAACCTGGGAGTGAGAAGTCAATATTTCACTAAGCCTAAGTATTAACCCACAGCCCACTTTTCGTTTACACACACGAATTAGCTCTCTCTTTCCTAGATAATTTTGACCTTCCTGGCAAGTTCTATTACTGGATCTTGAAAGGAATGATTTGCTTTGGTGTGATTTCTTTTTTAAGTCTTCAAGTTGCAAGACATTAAAATTATACTCCATTGGAAGAACAAGTATGGTTAATACCTGATTACATTGTTCCTTTGTGAGCTGTGAACAAAGGATAAATGTTAATTTGTCATAGTAGATCCATACTGAGTGGATGTATACATTTTCTCTTGGAGGAAAAAAATGTCCTATAGAACTAGAAACTAGTTGAGTGAATATGTTCTCATTGTCAAAACTTTTTAAACCGAAGAATAATTGACATACAATGTTGTATTAGTTTCAGGTGTATAACACAATGACTCAGTATTTATATGATTACGGAATGGTCACCACAATAAGCCTAGTTACCATGTGTCACCACACAAATTTACTACAATATTGTTGACTATATTCTCTATGCTATATATTACCTCCCATGTCTTATTTATTTTATAACTAAATATTATACCTCTTAACCCCCTTCACCTGTTTCATCCATTCCCTCCCCCCTTCCCTCTGGCAACCACCAGTTTGTTAATTGTATCTATCATTCTGTTTCTGTTTTGCTTTCTTTGTTCATTTGTTTTGTTTTGTTCTTTTAGATTCCACATATAAACAAAATCATGCAGTATTTGGCTTTCTTTATCTGGTTTATTTCACATTGCATGGTCCATCCATGTTGCCCCAAGTGGCAAGATTTCATTCTTCTTTATGGCTGAATAATTATATATCCATTTACTTATATATATAAAATCATATATATATATATATATATATATATTATGTGTATATATATATGTGTATATGATACATATATACCTATATCACATCGTTGTCCATCTAAATGGACAAATGGAGGTTTAGGTTGCTTCCATATCTTGGCTGTTGTAAATGATGCTGCCACGAACATAGGAGTACATATGTCTTTTTTTAAATTAGTTTATTTATTTTGAGAGGGGAGGTGCAGAGAGAGAAAGAGAGAGAGAATCCCAAGTAGACTCCATACTGTCAGCGCAGATCCCAACCTGGGGCTCAAACTCAGTAAGCGTGAGATCATAACTTGAGCTAAAATCAAGAGTGGGATGCGGGGGCACCTGGGTACCCAACTTCAGCTCAGGTCATGATCTCATGGCTCATGAGTTCGAACCTCCCGTAGGGCTCTGTGCTGACAGCTCAGAGCCTGGAGCCTGCTTTGGATTCTGTGTCTCTCTTTCTGTCCCTCCTCCACTCACACTCTCTGTCTCTCTAAATAAATAAATAAATAAATAAACATTAAAAAAAAATAATAAAGAGTTGGACGCTTAACCTAATGAGCCACCCAGGTGCCCACATATGTCTTTCTGAATTAGTGTTTTTTTTTTTCCTTCAAGTCAATGCCAGGAAGTGGAGTTGCTGGATCATAAGTTAACTATTTTTAATTTTCTGAGGAACCATACTGTTTTCCAAAGTGGCTGCACCAATTTACATTCCGCCCAACAGCACACGAGGGTTCCCTTGTCTCCACATCCTCACCAGCACTTGTTGTTTCCTGTCTTGTTGATACTTGCCATTCCGACTGGCATTCGGTAATATCTCATGGTGGTGACAAAACACGTATGTCTGTCTAAACAGGTGTCAAGAAAAAGAGTCAACGGATGCAATTTAATTCTTAGCCATCCTCATAGGGAAATCTAGTAAAACTTGTGTTTATAAAATTGACTTTCTGTAAGTTAAAATGAGTTTTTGCGTCCCATCAGACCAACCACCATTATGGAGTTAAAAGTGTCCACAAACAGGAGACAGAATACAATTCAGATATTTCAATCCTCAAAGTTCACTTTTACCTGAAATACCTTTTTAAAAACATTGTATTTGATTTCAGCTTACAGAGCCAAGATCTCCTTTAATCCAACATATTTCTGCTCTCGAATTCCCTCTGCTCTCCTTCCTTTTCAAATCCTCTGTTTAGGCTTGGATTGAAAATATTATTCCCAAATATTAAATTGCAAAACTTTGTCTCATATCCTCTTTAAGTTTTTCAACAAAGTGTAGCCCCTCTTCAAAACCTTTTAATAAATATTATTGTCCAAACCAACTTATCCTAATACTCATAAAAGCTGTAATTCTGAAAAAAACTTCATTTGTTCACAGCAGTGTCCCTACCCTCAGAACAATGCCTGGCCCATTAAGCAAGGAAAGGGGGAAAAAAAAAAAAGGCATCCAGATTGGATAAGAAGAAATAAAACTGTCCCTATTTGCAGATGATATGATTTTATATATAGAATAGCCTTAAAACTCCACCAAAAAAAAAAAAAAAACTGTTAGAACTAATTAAGAAACTCAGTTAAGTCGCAAGATATAAAATCACTACACAGAAATCAGTTGTATTTCTATACACTAACAACAAAATATCTGAAAAAGATAGAAAACAATTCCACTTACAGTAGCCTTAAAACCAATAAAATACTTAGGAAAAAAATTAATCAAGGAGGTAAAAGATCTTATGCTGAAATCTGTAAGAGTCTGATTAAAGAAACAGAAGAAAACACAAATAAATGGAAAGACATTGTGTTCACGGATAGGAAGAATTAAAAGCTTCATACTACCCAGAGTTGTCTGTAGATTTAATGCAATTCTTACCAATATTCCAATGGCATTTTTCACAGAAATAGAAAAAACAATCCTGAAATTCCTATGAAACCACAAAAGAGCCTGAATAGCCAAAGCAATCCATAGAGAGAAGAACAAAATTGGAGGCATCACAATTCTTGATTTCAAAGTATATCACAAAGCTACAGTAATCAATACAGTATGGTGCTGGCAAAAAAAGAGACTCAGAGGCCAACAGAACAGAATCAGGAGCGCAGAAATAAACCCATGCACGTACAGTCAACTGATATTTGACAACAAACCCAAGAATACTCAATGGGACAAGGATACTCTCTCCAATAAATAGTGTTAGGAAAACTGTACAATTTGAGGCAGAAGAATGAAACTGGAACCCTATCCTAACCATTCACAAAAATTAACACAAAATGAATTAAAGACTTAAACCTAAGACCTGAAACTAAAATTCTTAGAAGAAAACACAGGAAAAAAGCTCTTTGACATTGGTCTCAGCCACAGTTTTTTGGATCTGACACCAAAACCATAAGCAACAAAAGCAAAAATAAACAAATTCAGCTTCAAATTAAGAAGCGTCTGCACACAAATAGAAACAATTAACAAAATGAAAAGGCAACCTATGAAATGAAAAAAAAATATTTTCAAGCCATCTATGGTATAAGAGGTAAATATCCAAAATATATATAAGAAACTCATACTACTGAATAGCTAGCTAAATAGGATAGATAAGTACATAAATAGGTAGGTACAAAGATAGATAGATAGATAGATAGATAGATAGATAGATAGATAGATCGACTGAAAACAGAGGACCTGAATAGAAATTCTTCCAAAATATACATACAAATGGGCAACAAGTATATGAAAAGATGCTCAACATCACTCATCATCAGGAAAATGCAAATCCAAACCACAATGAGATATCACCTCACACCTGTTAAGATGGCAACTACCAAAAAGACAAGAGATAACAAGGGCTGGTGAGGGTGTGCAGAAAAGGAAACTCCGGTGTACTGTTGGAGGGAATACAAATATGTGCAGCCACTATGGGAAACAGGATACATTTGGGAACACATTCAAAAAAAAATTCAATCAGGATCTCAAAGAGGTATCTGCACCCCCATGTTCACTGCTGTATTAGTCACAATGGACAACAGATAGAAACAACCTAAGTGTCCTTTGACAGATAAATGGATAAGGAAGATGTGGCATATATGTCTATATGAATACAATGGAATACTATTTAGCCTTGAGAAAGAAGGAAATCTTTCCTGGAAATCCAACGTGGATGGACTCTGGGGGCATTATGCTAAGTGACACAAACAAAACAGAGACTGTATGATCCCACTTGTATGTGGAATCTTAAAAGGCCAAACTCATAGAAACAGAGTAGAATGGTGGTTGCCAGGGGCTTGGAGGGTGGGGAAGGTGGGGAGATGCTGATCAAAGTGTACAAACCTTCAGTTATAAGCTGAATGAGTTCTGGGGATATAACGTACAGCACGATGACTGTAGTTAACAATACTCATTTATTTCAAATTCCCTGAAGAGTGGATCTACACACACACACACACACACACACACACACACACACGTGATGGAAGTGTTAACTAACTCTCCTGTGGTGAATATTTAACAATACATATATATACATGTGTCAACATACAACTTAAACTTACACAATGTTATATGTCAATTATATCTCAGTAAAGCTGGGAAAACAAATGCTCTACTTTGGGAGGTTTCTGACATATTCAAGAAAAAGAAAAGCAAAGTTGGGGGGGGGGGTGACAGTATGAGGAGGGAAAATACTGGAGATAAAATCAGGGAGATAGGAAGGATGCACATCGTAAGTGTTTCAAGGCCATGCTAAGGAGCTAGGATTTATGCTGAACAGGAGAGCCAGCCAACATTCCCCACAAAAGATGCGTGACAGGCTGAGGCACTGTCAAGAAAAGTGAAAGATTTTTAAGTAGGAACAAAAACAGATTAGTGGGTGCCCTATCTATGTCACACATGTGGGTTATCTCCACCTTTTATCGTCTTTGAGCTAAAAATTGAAAGTAACTTAAATGATTCTAGTCCATAGAAACGTCAGTTGTGTCTGGTGACAGGTAGTCAACAATCGTTCTATGGATACTGACCAGTTTTGCATCCATCAAGCAAATTCATTTCAGCATTTCTGAAGGACCGTGTATTTGCCTATTCTTGGGATCCTCCATCGAATGACTTGTAACTGATTGCCATTAATTAATAAGTGAAATAAAATCTTTGAAACATCTTAATCTTGTATTTAGATCAGAGTGAAGACTTTAGCTTCTCAAAACATGACCCTTGGGGCACCTGGGTGGCTCAGTCGGTTAAGCATCCAACTCTTGGTTTCAGCTCAGATCGTGATCTCACAGTTTGTTGAGTTCGAGCCCTGCATGGGGCAGCACGCTGACAGCACAGAGCCTGCTTGGGATTCTCTCTCTCCCTCTCTCTCTGCCCCTCCCTGTTCACGCTCTCTCTCTCTTTCTCTCTCTCAAAACAAAACAAAACAAAACAAAACAAAACAAAACAAAACATGATCCTTAACAGCATGAACATGCTTCACCGCAGGATCATAGGCTACCGAACTAATATTCAACCTGTCATCCAATTCCAACTTCCACTTGTCGGAGTCAATTAAACCAACCCCACATAGCTAGTCCTCTAACTGAGCACACCCACAACCCCTGAAAGCGTTCTGTAAACCGATCTTGGTTAAGGTATCAACTACAGAACAAAGCTGCACCAACCCACAACATTCCCTTGTACAGAAGATGCTTTCTGCCTACATACCACTGCTTAATAGTTTCTCCCTATCAACCCCTGAGATCGCACACCACCTGGTCTCCCGTTCTTCTCTCTCCTGAGGGACTTAGCAGAGTACATGAGAAACATAACTAGAACAAATACGTGCAAACTACCAGAAGGCAGGCTCTATCGAAGAGGGTCATGCAGAAGGCTGTTCACAAACAAGCTTTCTTTCTCAGTTTTCAGAGAAAAAAAAAGAAGTGGTGAATTAAAAGATGCTTGGTACATTTGGATACCCAGATTCCATCTCTCAGTTCTGCTCTCACTTGACCTTGTGTCTCTTTGCTCAGTGGCCTTTTCCTGAACAGCATCTGCAAAATGTAAATCATCCTGCTGAGAGGGGATTATTTTCCAGTTTTCCCTTTGTAGAGATGACTTCAGAAGCACCTAGACAGGCTGCAGATGTTGGTTTTCGCCCCCAGGGACATTAAGATTCCCATGACAACTTTTTAGCATGTTTTACAACCGCAGTGCCTTTGCTAGAATTTCTGAAGATAGGTATCTATATAGAATAGGTATACTCAAGGTTCTAAAGAAATGTGGATAACAGTCTATTTTAAACCTATTTATTAAAAATGTGATAAGAATCGTGACAGTCAGCAAAAATGTGATCGAATCATAGTCGGTCCATCTGCTTGTCCAATGTTTTTCAAGACCTCCTGAATCAAGTCAGCATAGGCTGGGGCTGAGTGACCTCGGCACCTTCGATTATTTCCTTGCTTGTGCTCAGTGCCCATCCTAAGTGGTAATACTGGGTTGGATGTACAATATCACATTCTCTTTTTTTATGAGAACACGGGTGTGTGCATGAAATTTTCTGTATTCTCTTACTATCAAAAGAGATGTAAACATTTCTGAGCACTGGATAATTTTTATATTAAGGTGATTCGCTTCCATTTTTTCATTACCTGCTGGAAGCTCAGAGCCAGATTTGTACCTCAGCTCCAAATCTGTTGTAAGTGTAGAGCTCAATAATAATAATTGTTGTATATAAATCAATATGTTTTAGGACTTTTTTTTTCCTGGCTTCATCTCTATCACAGACTTTGCGGCTTTACTCTCTTGTATTCTTCCTCACCCTTTACCTTACATCTTTTCTGCAGTATGGCAGGGTCTGAGGAAAAGAGGCAGGGAGGGATAATTAGAACATTAAATAAACTGACAAAACACCAGTCTTACTAAGTAATGCCCCCATTTCTGCTTGTATGACATAATCATGCAAAGTATGCAATGTTATTTTAAATATTAAATATTATTTAAATTAAAAGGTCAGGTGGATTTTTTTTAAATGATGGCAGTACATGTGCAACACTTTTTTTCCTTAGATATTTGACTTTTCAGGCTGAATTCGATAACTTACGTGTTTAGAATGACAATGACAAATAATGTGTTGGAAAAATTTATTAAGAAGGGCTCTTGATGGCAAGAAACAGAAATCTAGCTTAATTGGGGTACCTGGGTGGCTCAGTCGGTTAAGCGTCCGACTTCAGCTCAGGTCATGATCTTGCAGTTCGTGGGTTCGAGCCCCACATAAGACTCTGTGTTTACAGCTCAGAGCCTGAAGCCTGCTTTGGATTCTGTGTGTGTCTCTCTCTGTCCCTCTTCTACTCATGCTCTCTGTCTCTCCCTCTAAATAAATAAACATTTAAAAATAAATAAACAAACATTAAAGAAAGAAAAAAGAAAACTAGCTTAAAATGGCCAAAAAAAAAAAAAAAAAAAGTGGCCAAAGCAACATAACTGGAATATATGGGCTCATTGCACAAGAAATAGTCAGCTTCAGGCACAGTTGTATCCAGAAGCTTAACTATTGTCATCAAGTATCATCTACCTTAAGGCTCTGCTTTGCTTATGCTGGGTTCATTTGCAAGAAGGCTCTATCTAGAAATAGTAAGTTTGCCACCAATTCCAGGTTTATGTCTCATCCACTAGTTCAACAACCCCACTCTCAAAACACCAATTACTAGTATGAGAACACATTTGTGGAAATCATAAATTAATGTAACTCTATCCGAGAAGGCAATGGTTTGTCATTAAACACTGCCTTCTGATTGTTAAACGAATATAATTTAGTAGATTAATAGGCCATAAAAAAAAAAAGCATCCAAAATGTACTTTCCAAACTAGAAGTCTTGATAGAGAAGAGGCTTCTTTTGGAAAGCTTAGAATCTTTGCTGAAGTCCCGCATAGATTAGGTAGGATTTCTTTTTTCTTTAATTCAGTTTCACTTAACCTCCAGGCATTTGGCCACCTCTATACAATCAGTGCTTTTGTTGTTCGTATACTTTCAGTTTCAAGTCACTGAGCCAAAGCCCATGATGAATGACTATTCCATGACTTCCTGACTTCAATTTTTCTGTAGATAAATGATACCAGGATTTATGGTTAATATACCTAAAACATTACAGGAAAGCACAACAACGTAAGAAGGGCCAATGAGTTCTGACAATAAAAGGTGAAATAATTTGGCAAGCTCATTGGGTCTTGGCTAGGAGGTATTTGGCTCTGAGCTGGAACTATAACTGCCAGGCTAAATCAGGGCAATCATCGTGATGCATTTATAACAGCAAGATCAGTTTCAATTCACAGAACAAAATCTGGGAATACACATTGCCCCTGACAACAATTATTTATAGTTTCCATTCTTACTAGGTACCTATGGAAGGAAAAAAAAAAAAAGACTTCTCTGTATGTATGTATGTGTGTGTGTGTATATATATATACACACACATATTATATCTGTATCTATATTGATTCCATTTTTTTCTTGGCATTGAGGTTAAAATGGCAGGTTAGAGGGAGGGAAGGAAAAGCTCTATAACCATTTATTCTCTGCATTTTGACCACATTTCCCAAAGCTGATCAGGCCTGCTTGTATTTTTTTTTAATATTTATTTATTTATTTAGAGAGAATGCAAAAGCAAGGAAGAGGCAAAGAAAGAGACAGAGACAGAGACAGAGACAGAGAGAATCCCAAGCAGCCTCCAGGCTCAGCATGGAGCCTAATGCAGGGCTCAAACCCACAAATCGTGAGATCATGACCGGAGCCCAAATCAAGAGTTGGATGCTCAAATGACCGAGCCGCCCAAATGCCCCTGGCCTGCTTCTTATTAAGACCCCCGTGAAAAATATCCTTATTTTGGAGAACATGAAGAGAAAGGAAGAAAAAGGAGAGAGAAGCAATGATGAGAAAGAGTCGGCAGATTTGTCTGTGTTTCTCAAAAGCAAGGCAGCAGAACTGAAGCTGCCAAAGCAGCACTGAGCAGGCATGCTGCTGGCATCTGGGGGGCACTTACTAGATACCTGGCTTTGTAAGCTTGACCTCATTGGATCCTCATGGCGACCTGGGACAGACATTGTTGGCGCTCACAGGCAGCTGCAACGGCCAGTTCTATTCAGGCTCCAGTCAAGTTCACCTTGCACCAACAAAGGCCAACCTCAAGCACGCCACAGTTTTTGCTTCTGCCCCATGGGAGTTTGCTCGGCTTGGCACCAGCCTCGGCAAAAGAGTTAACGCTATGGGCGACATCTTTCAACTAATGGGGGACCTTGCCTCCCATCCTTCCTGTGGACAATTCTGGGAGCTATGCCCTACACTTCTCAGGAGGTCCTTGATCAAAGACCCTTAATACAGCTTTTCTTACTCCTCTGCTTATTTTCTCACCACCTCATTTCTAATACCGAGCACCCACTCCTATATAAACTACCCTTCACCCAAGTCCTTGTCTCAGGCTCTGCTTTCAGGGAATCTAAGTGAAGACATAATTTTATTACAACTTCCACTTTACAGATGGAAAAACTGAGGCTCAGAAAAATTCATCCAGGGTTACAAAGCTGGTAGGAAACCTACCCCAGGTTCAAGCTTCGGTCCTGGAGAAATCAAACGCTGTGTGTTCGCCCTGCCCAAGACTGCCACCTGGAACACAGGAACACTGTGCCTCACGTCTTCCTTCCGCTTTCTCTAATGAATCATCAAAAGAGACGGTAATTCACCAGGTCCCCGTGCTACAACATTCCCTCTTTATGTCTCTGAGGAGCTTCGTGAGAATCTGCTTGCTCTGTAGGAAAAATCCAGCTCAGTGTTGGGTTCTACAGAGCTAAGGATGTTGGGAAATTCAAAGCCATTCAGTCGGTCAATATTTATTAAGAGCTCACGCTATTTGCCACAGTGCTTATTGCTAAGGGTAAATTAATGAGGAGTTCCGCCCTCCCCCACTCCCCCACCTCACGGAGACTGCGATAGGGAAGAGAGAGATGTATGCCAGCGGATGCACACAACAGGCAACTAACCCATCTAGAGATAGCTGGAGATGAGGTGGGGAGAGGTCATCAGGAAAGACTTCTAAAGCAGCGCTTCCCAAACTTTAATGTACATTCAGATCACCCGGGGATCGTGTTAAAATGCAGATTCTGATTCGGTAAGTCTGGGCCAGCACCTGAGTTTCTGTGTTTCTGACAAGCTCCCTGGTGATTCTGACGCTTTTGAAAATGAACCACAGTGTCCCCTGAACCTTCAAGTGTCCTCTGGACTGGATCTTTCAGAGCTGATCATGTTTTCCCAAGGACACACAGTTGATCTTGGTTTTTAGGAAGAGCCACCCTGTTATCAAAAACATTGGGCAGAATGAGATTAAGATCTATGAGAACTTAATTCGAATAGGTCATGATTATTAACTGGGAAATAAATTTACAGGCCGGCTAGCAGAAATCTAAATATAGTTCTCATGCTAAGCACTTCTCTACAAGAAAGAAACACTAAGACTGAGGGGTGTGAATTGCAGTTTTTCTTTGCTTACAGTGGTATTTCAAATTGATTTGCAGGTGGAAAACTGCCCAGAGTGCTCGACAGACCATAAGCGCCATGAGTCCAGAGACCATGTATAGTTTGTTCCCTGACTGATGCCAAACGCAGGATTGTAGCTCCATAAATATTGAAAATTAAAAAGAATAATAGCACCTATGATTTCAGAGCTTACTATGTACTAGCACTTTACATATATCATTTAATCCACACAATAATGCTACTAGTTAGATACTATAATTACCTTCATTCTACAAATGAAGAAATGGAGACTCATATTCAGATAGATGGCAGCGAGGTAACTGAGTCCATCTAAGTGAATGGTAGACCCAGGAAACTAGCTTTAAATCCAGACAGTAAGACTCAAGAGTTTCTGCTAGTGCTCAAGGAAAACCTTTAAAGGGGGATGTAATCGTGACACACAATGAATAAATGAAAAAGGGAAACAAGCCACAAGACACTCTTGTCTCTAGAGCCTAGAGAACTCTAGAGAACAAACTGAGAGTTGAGGGGGGGAGGGGCTAGAGGGGGGAGGGGCATTAAGGAGGGCATTTGTGATGAGCATTGGGTGTTGCATGTAAGTGCTAAATCATTGAATTCTACTTCTGAAACCAATATTGCACTGAAACAAACTAAAATATAAATGAAAATAAATAAAAATAAAAATTTTTTAAATGAACATGTGTCAAAGATGTATTTAACTTATTAAGGAGAGAACCAGTGGTTCTCACAACGGTACAAAAACAATCAAAGTGTCACATGTTTATAGTCAGATACGGAAAGCAGAAATGAATTTACAAATGGTTGTGGAGCTGGAAAAACCAGTCAATATCCACAGAGCAATAATCAATTGCATTCTACCAAATGCAACTAGCTCTTCTATGGACAGTAATTATTTGCACTGCTATCAGCTTTCTTACAGAGTTGAGAAGTTGACCAGACAAGAGCAAACAAAGGCTGGGAACCGGGATGGATGAGCTCATTGGGACACCAACTAAATTTTAGTCTTTCATAAGTTTCCTTATAATAGCGATCATGTTGCTATATACTGTCTCTTTGGATAAGAGAATGAAAAACAAAGTGGCAAATATTTAGAGGACAGAGCTCAGAAGTTTGATGGGAACCTTATCAATCTCTAATACTGTTTCCAGCAGGTGGTGAGGCAGGACTCTGCAACCTGAAGTCTCCATACGTACTAACTGATGTTGCTTTGTTAATTCACAAAGTGACTCACCAAATGCCCTGAGCTATAAGCTCTCAGCCCTGGGCTGGGGTATAAAAAAACAGTAATTGTAGTGATGGAAAAACGGTGTAATTGGCAACCTCATAAATATTTTTGGCTCAAATATTAATTAGTAGCAAATTTCTAATTAACTATTCTTAATGGCACACTTTGCTCACAGTGAAACTCCCAAGTTCACTTACACCTTTCAGTTCCATTTACTTTATAAATCTTGTTAGACTACAAACAACTTGGTACAATATGCCACTGAAGGTCAGGGTTCGGCGTTGCCCCAGGCAACATCCACCTGCATTATGGTTTTGGCAAGAGGTCTTCAGAGTTAAGGAGCCACAATACAACAATATCCCTTGGAAGACCTTTGTTTGCTTGGCCCATTTAAAGATATGAGCAATCTGAGCTATAGAAGCAGCACCTCCCTTCCCCTAAGGCCTCACAAAGAACAGCTCTCTTTCCATGAAGGTATTACTTTCCACACATACAAACAAACATAGTTCATAACAGCCAGGTATTTTTAGACCACTGATCTCTCAAGACTGGAACAAAAACATTCAGGCGGCTCTCAACCTTCCCAGACATGGCTTGGCATGTTTCCCATTAAGTACCCTATCACTGGACACAGTTGCTAGATTTTGTAATTAGTATTTTAAAATGCCTAACTAGGTGACAAATTACCCAACTCGAACACTCTTCATTTACAACTCCTATTAACTACTTAACCACAAACAATGCAGCAGAACTCAACGGGGACAGCTAAGTAACTGTCTCCATACAAGATTTTAGATGATATTTGCATGGCCCAACTGTAATGAATTAACTTCAGCATTTACATCGAAAGTAAGAAATACTCCCCAACACAAATGCCAGTGTATACTGTCCTGGAATTTACAAACTATAACAATTTAGCCACTAAAATGTGTGACAAAAAAATAATGGCCTAAACAGTAGAAACTAAAGGGAAAATGCTTCAAAATTCTAGCTCAGGCTAAGGAAACAGTCATAGACCAACAGAGATCTTCTAGTCTAGTCATTATTTTGATGTATCAATTCCTTCTACAGCAGTTTCCCAGATCATTTAGGAGCCTGGGAATAGGAAGTGTGATGTGCACAGGTGTGTATATTGGGAAGTCTGAAGAGAAGTAACTTGTACGTACGTTGGGAAAGTTTAGTATGTTTTGTGATGCACAGTTATATGGATTGTTCTACTGCTCAGCTCCCCAGAGCTTTAAAAATGCTAAGAGGTTGTACAAATCGCAAAGAAGGATTAAGAGATTAAGGATCGCCCAGACTAGTTTGGCCCATGAACCTCGCGCTGGAGCCACTCATTCACTTTCCTCCACTGGAATTAGTGTCCTTTGGAATACATTTTGGGAAATGATCCCTTGGTATACCCAATACGAGGAAAACAGGTAACGATTGTTAAGATATGATATATGGTTAGATGTCATAGGAAATCTCCAAAGTGCTCTCCTAAAAGGCACTGTCAGTTTATACTCCCACCATGAGGGTATAAGGTACCACTTCCCAAACCCTCATCAACACTACTGTGTATCTTCGAAGAGAGTAAATTGAGCACTCTAACATTTCTATTATTTTCATACCGCTTTTATTTTTCTCAGCTCATCAGGCAAATCTATTTTTCACTGGAATAAACATGACAATTAAAAATTAACCTAGCCACCCGGTGAGCTGCTTCTCATGTGTCTTTCTGACAAGAACAGACTAGCAGAACTCATGTGGGAAGAAAGAGAAGGTGTTTTATTAGCACCAAGAAGTTGTGCTCAACTGGCTTGAAGAGAATGGAGAATTTATCCCCTGTTCCATGATGGTGACATCTAAGTAGGTGAACTCCAATCTGACTTTCAGGCAAAGGTTAACCATACCAAATTAGGATCAGATTTAGGTGCTATTTTATATTTCGTTCCTACCAATTGGTACTAAGTAACACAATAAAATTTAATGGGATATATGAAAAACGGCCACACATTCTTTGCAGCAACTCTCATCAAGGTAAGGAGTCCATTTGCCCACACTCTTGAATATGGCTGGCCTCGCGACTTGCTTCAACTTACAGAATACAGCTGACATGTAATTGCCTCACTTCTGAGCCTGAGCTCCAAGAAGACGACTCCCAGTTTCTGCTCTCATTTTCTTGGAGTACTGTTGCCATGTGAACAAGCCCAAGAAAGCCCCTGGGAGAAGCAACACAGATGGGAATGAAGGAGCCCTAGCCCACGGCCAGGATGTGGATGAGGCCATCGGGAAGCAGACAGTTGCCCAGCTTACCTGCCAACTAAACGCAAATGGCTGAATGAGCCAAGCCAACACCATGTGGAACAGAGAAGAACCGTTCCAGCTGAGCCCAGCAATAATTGGCAGCCCACAGGACAGAGAGGGAGAAAACTGCTATTTTAAGTTTTGGGGTGGTTTGTTACACAGCAAAAGAGAACGCATAAAAGCAGATTTTAAGTAAATTTCAACATAATCCTACTACAAGTTCTCCTATCTGAAGTTTCAAGTACTAGTCTATAGAAATGTTCCTAGGGGTTTCAGTCGGTTGAGCGTCCGACTTCAGCTCAGGTCTTGATCTTGCAGTTCGTGGGTTCGAGCCCCGCTTTGGGCTCTGTGCTGACAGGTTGCAGCCTGGAGCCTGCTTCAGATTCTGTGTCTCCCTCCCTCTCTGCCCCTCCCCTGCTTGCACTCTGTCTCTCTCTCGAAAATAAGTAAACGTTAAAAAAAATTTTTAGAAATGTTTCTAAATTTCCCAACTGATCACTCAATTAATAGTTGTGGATTTTGACTGTACAGCTGATTTTTCTCATTTATTTGTAAAATAATTCTCATTTCAATAAAAATATAAGCCACTGAGTCATGTCCAGGTGGGTGTAACACGTCCATTTTCCCCCTAAGTTTCAGGTAGGGCGTTTCACATGGAATTTTCATTTAACTCCTGTGTCACTAGAATGTAACTTCTTTTAGGGTAGAGACTTTGTTCTGTTCTCTTCACTGTCATAGGTCCTCAAAACCTAGAAGAGTACTTGGCACAAAGCAAGAAGTCAATAGTTATTTTTAAAATATCACAGGCGTTTTAATATTTTAAAAAACACCATGAAATTACCATTACCATTCCAGTCAACTTTGGGCTGGATAATGATAAAATGACATTCAATCTGTAAAAGCAAATTCATTAGTTTCATACGATGGAGTGATTATAAGTTCTTCCACAGGTAGTTACACAGCTAATAACCTGAGGAGTTGGGCATAATTAAGGCATATCACTCCGGGGAGAAAAGCGAATATCTTTTTCTATCTCTGCATCTATGTTCCATTCATTAAAACCTTCCAGTCCATTAGCCCATTAAAAATCACAGGGTGCAAAAACAGTGATATATAGGTAATTCAGTGTTCTGTATCACTTTCTTGGTGAAAGCATTTACTTATCAAAGTGACAAAACACTCAGCAATGACAACAGCAGAATATGTGTTTAAAAAGAAAGCTAAAAAGGTCGGCTTAAAGCAAGGAATTATTTGCATGCTACTGCACTCAGAAAAATGTTAACAGGGGCGCCTGGGTGGCTCAGTCGGTTAAATGTCCAACTTCAGCTCAGGTCATGATCTCACCACTTGTGAGTTCAAGCCCCATGTGGGGCTCTGTGCTGACAGCTCAGAGCCTAGAGCCTGCTTCCGACTCGTGTCTCCATCTCTCTCTGTCCCTCTCCCACTCACACTCTGTCTCTCTCTCTCTCAAAAATAAATAAGCATTAACATTTTTTTAAAGAAAAATATTGACACATAATTTAAAGATGTGATCAAGAACGAAAATAGTCATACTCAGTTTTCTTACGTGTTATTGTTACAGTAAACACAAAGTCACAACAATTCTTTTAGGCTACATATATTTTTGCATTGTTTTAGGGATATTTTACAGAATGATTCCTTGAGAAACAAATTTTGGACATTTTCTGTCTAAATTGCTCATGCCAATTACCATCCCTGAAGGATGTATTAACTAGAGAATATCGAACAGCCGTTAAAGAGGTTGGGCAAGATATACAGTTTGGACAAAGACACACACACTATTAAGTGAAAAATGAAGTTGTAAAACATTATGAGCAGGGTATTACAATTACTGTAAGAAATTTAAAAGTTAATAATTATAAGGGGGAAAAAGAAAGTATATGTACCCAAACTACTGGTGATGATTTTCCTTGGAAGCTATTTACAGAGGACTAACATACTCTGCAATATGAATCCTAGCACTATTTGAATTTCCTACTACACATATGCATTTTTGTTTCAACAGCTGTATTTCCTTTTTCAATATTTTTCATCTTTAAAATACCTGCCTCTTCTTATTTAATAATTTACTTGTTTCAGCTATGATGCTTTTGCCAAACTGCAAAGACCCTCCCAACAGTTTCCTAAATAAGAGAAGATATCCAACCAACTTTCCATTCCTCCTCTCCATCTGTCATTTATTTCAGCAACAAGAAATTTGTAGCCAGGTGGTTGGAGGGTTTGTTTGTGGTAGAGGGAGGACCAAACATGTCTTCAAGCACTCATGATCTCTCCTTCCTTCCTCTCTGTTCTCTGAGTTTTGGGTTTTTAGCCTTGGATTTGCTGCTTCATCCATACAAGATGGCCACCGTAACTCAAAGCTTCAAAAACTCATTTGACTAAGTTCAAAAGTGGAGTGTACTAGGGGACAATAATTGAACTCTCCTCATGTTTATTTTTCCTTTTGTCAAGGAAGACAATATTTTTCAGAAGACCTTTCATACCGAGCCTTGTGATACATGACATCTCAACCCACCACCCCCAAAGGGGACAAACTTCCAAGACTTGATTCATTCCCCAATGCCAGAGGTTTCATCAGCACTGAAAAAGGAAATTGCCTGCCATTCCTCTTCTCATTTCAAGAAGGTAATTCCCTTTGTTTATTCGATGGTTTGAAACACATTTACATTAATAAGCCCTTTTGAGTTGAACCATTATTTCTATTTCCTCACATGTGAGTTCTGCCACTGTGTGGAATTGCTGAGTGTCTTTTATGATTGTGTATTTTATCAGGTTACTGTAATTTTTGAGAGTTTGTCTCCCTGACCTACTCATTCTCTCCAAAAGCCTGTATCTTTTTTCATCCTTTCACTTGTCCTATTTGCTGTGCTCACCACTGCCTCGATAGTGATCCATTCTTCTTCTTAATTAGAAAGCACACGAGCCTTTGCTTAACCCCACATGGATCTGATGACCAGATGCTTTCTACTGTGTGAGGCTCACTGCTGTAGGAGCCGTTTCACGAATGGGGTGAAGGTAAATGTTAGGTTGCGCTGGATGAGAATGAGTAGAACGTAGGAATGTGGGAAAGTGAGCATGGCTGTCAGGACTTCACTCAGTGACTAGCACATACTAAGACCTTTAGAAATGGTGGCTTCAGTTGTGTTGATGTGGCAAGAGTAACTGTAGTCTGTATACCCTTAACCAGGCTGGCACAAACCAAAGCTCTATTTAAATATTTAAATCCTAGCACTTGGAAAATTATTTTTTTTAAAGACATTTCTTTGAAACTGAAAAATTAAAAAAACAAAAAGGATGCAATCTTACCAGAGGTAAAGTAGTGTGTTCCAAACATCTGCACATCTTGGTACACACAGAAGGTGATCATCTTTGGGTGGCACGTTGGCATAAACTGAAGGGAATTTTGAGCCCTACAGGGGCTGTTGTAGCTGGTGTTGAGCACCCCAAGGGCTCTAGTCACCCTAGATCTTTCCCAGTCCTCACAAGAGATAAACCTATTCCACAGGACACTAGCTGGAAAGTTCTGATGCAGATTTGAGTTTCAAATCCTGGCTCCTCTGCACCCTGTTCTGAGCAAGGTAAGCACTCTGAGCCTCAGTTTCCCCCTCTGTGTAATGGGAAGCCTAATGATACTCCAGTGGCTGTTGGAAAGATGAAATAATAAGATACCCAAGATGTGTTAAATCATCAGCACTCCGTTTACTTTTTGATGTTGTTGTTGCTATTATGTCCTGGAAATCGAGGCTCAAGATGGCTCTTTATTGCATGAAATAAGGACTCTCTGAAAGCGAAAGAATGGTTTTTGGCATCCCAGCCTTTAAAATCTCCATCTTAACATTTCCCATTAAACACATCTGCAGCACAGAAGTATCTCATTTCTCTTGATAGAGAAAACAACAGCCTTCAGCTGCCAGAGGCCATCATTTTGGTATGACTTCAGGCCCTTATGGGAAAACAAATTCAGTCTTCCTTGTAGATTTTAGGAACTACTTAACTGTTTAATTTGCCCGCATCATTTTTCAGCTCTGGCATCCTTCAGCAACCTTCCCCTTACCTCTTTCTGAAGCGATTTCCTCCTCAAACCAGCTGGATGATTGTCACAGGAACAGCAGCACCACACTAACCCATCCCCCAGTTAGCAGGTCCAGGGGTGGGCTTTGGATCCAGATTCCACAAACCAGAGCCCTCCTTGGGAAGGGGAGAGTTAGAACTGAGAAAAGAAGCCGGGCACGTGTTCTAGACTAGAAGCTTTAAAGCCAGAGAAGCTCCCAGAGGCCACGTGGAAAAGGCCAGGGATGCCAGTAAAGGCGACACTGACAGAAGACTAAAGTAAATGCAGAGAGAAGCAGCACAAAAGAACAAGACAACAATGCCACTGTCATATGTGTCTCTGATTCCCCTTACCCGGAGCCCCATCCCTATCCTGAGATCGTGGGAGATAACCTCAGAATGCTTACAATAAATGCCTCTTTTCACTCAAGCTTATCTGTGATAGCTTTCTGTCATTTATAACCGAAAGAGACACCAAAGCTGCTGGAAATCTCAGAACCATTATTTCCCATTAAATACATCTGGACGTCAGAAATTCCATTTCTCTTTATAGAGAAACAGCAGCCACCATCTGCTACAGGCGATATATTTTAGGCAGGACTTCAGAACTTCATAGCAACACAAATTAATTCTTCTTGGTAGATATATTCAGTGTGAGAGAGAGAATTAAAGCCATCTTGGTGTCTTCATAAAAATCAACTGCCACACAGCCTGTTACTTTTCAAAATGCATGCCGGATTTGAATGCTTGGATTTAGTAAATGAAAAATTGGGGGATGGATGAGAAGTTACTTTGTGTGTGTGTGTGTGTGTGTGTGTGTGAGAGAGAGAGAGAGAGAGAGAGAGAGAGAGAGAGAGATGGGGATGGGGGTTAGGGGACAAGATGGTAAGTTCAATGCAATGTCCAGCTCATTGATTCCATAGATGACGGCCCCAAGATCAGAGATGAAGCCATCTTAAGTAAGGCCCAGAGTAAACAGGTAAAAAAGGCTAATTTCATTCATTCACTCAGGATATGTTCACTGAGAACCTTCCTCATCTCAGGGACTGTACTATATCTCAGGTACATCCATATCCTCTTTTTCAACAAATATTGTTGACCTCTTTTCATGTGTAAGATGACCACGAGTTTCTTTGGAAAGTAAGAACTTTGGAAGGTAGAACCTCAAGGGTAGTATGATGAGGAGGAGGAGGAGGAAGAGGAGGAGGAAGAGGAGGAGGAGGAGGAGGAGGAGGAGGAGGAGGAGAAGGAGGAGAAGAACTCTTAAGAGTTTAACTTGAGTTACCATATATTGAATCCATATCCTAACAGCTCTCTCACCTTCATGAAAAACTGTAGCAAGTAAACAAAATCTTCCATGTATGGAGTCCCTACCCGAATTTCTCTGGTGTCCTAGTAAAAGCTGGGTGGGACAGCAAGCTGAGAACACGGGAAGTTACTGTTATTTACAGTTTACAGTTATTTCTGATCATTTATTGGCTTTGTGCAATTGGGCTAGTTACTTGACTTCTCTGTGCCTCAGTTTCCTCATCTGCAAGATGGAGATAGATAGCAATACAGCTGACCACAAGGAATGAAATGAGTTCCTTCCTATAACGCCATTAAAATACTGCCTAGAGGGGCGCCTGGGTGGCGCAGTCGGTTAAGTGTCCGACTTCAGCCAGGTCACGATCTTGCGGTCCGTGAGTTCGAGCCCCGCGTCGGGCTCTGGGCTGATGGCTCAGAGCCTGGAGCCTGTTTCCGATTCTGTGTCTCCCTCTCTCTCTGCCCCTCCCCCGTTCATGCTCTGTCTCTCTCTGTCCCAAAATAAATAAACGTTGAAAAAAAAATTAAAAAATAATAATAATAATAAAATAAAATAAAATACTGCCTAGAACGTTGCCGTCACTATGTCATGTATACTAATTATTCAGTGTTGTTGGTGTTACTGTGACAAATACATTGCCAGTCACTTCACATACACCAATCCATTTAATCTCAAAAGTCCAAGAGTGGGGAGGGCACCATCCCTACCCAGAGACGCTGACTTGCCTGGCAACACACAGCTGCTAACTGCAGAGCAGAGATACAAATCCAGATCCCTTTAAACCCAAAGAACATAAACTTCTTCCATGCAAACACATTAATGACAGAAACAACCAATGCAGCAAAACAACATACAAGAAGCATGAGACAGTTTGTTCTAGAACTTCTGTGGATACCTAAATCACCTAGGACATTTAACTTAAGAATTCCTACTCCCCACCCAGATACCTGGTTCGGCACATACGGAGTTAGCTGCAGAAATGTACAATTTGAACAAGCATCCCAGGGCTTTTGTTGAAGGCTGCTCCAGATTCTGATCTGAGGTTGGAGGCTGGCCTGGTCCCTCAGCAGTTTCTGGAGGTAGCAGAGTCAAACTCCAACCTGAAGGGTGGGAATGACCTGGAAAATGGATAGGTGGAATATTTCAAGCAGGACCAATAACCTGAGCAAAGGTGAGGGACAGAAACACATGTAGTGGACCAGGGAGTGCTGAGTGGCCTTCATTGACTTCGGTGGTAAGAAGTGGCCAGAAACCAAGCTGGAAAATGAGGTGGAGGCCGAACTGGAAGAACTCCCACCATAATAAGGTTCATCCAGTATGACGAGCATGCTTAGCTTAGGAGTGGGCATTTCTACATTGGGGCTTACATCATGGACTCTTGTGACAATGCATTAGCTTCCTAAATGGTCCTCCCACTTGGCCTCTTGATTCTTTGTGTCCTTTCTCCAAACAGTAGCAACAAAGTGACTTTAAAAAAAAATAAACCAAATCTTATTCCTCCCCTGAAATGGCTTCCCATTGCTCTAGAAACAAAATCCAAACTCTTCATCACAGTCTATATGCCCGGACTCCTCGTCTCCAGACCAGCTCGTCCCTCAACACCCACCCGTCAACAGTCTCCAGTCTTTGGCCTGATCTTTCTCTTCCTCAAACCCTAATCCTGTCTCTGGCACAGGGCCTTTTCCCAACCATTCCTTTCTCCTGCAAAGCTCTTCACTCAGTTCATATTTGAGTCTGAGCATAAACGTCACCTCCTCAGAGAATGGGTATCCACCCACCCAATCTAAAGTTTGAATAAACACACCTCCCACACCCTCTTTATCACACACCTGCTTTTCCCCTTCATAGCATGTACCACCACCCATTACCATCTTGTTTATCTGTGTTATAGTCACCCCACACCAGGATGGAAATGCCATGTGGGAAGGGACCTTGAATGTTTCACTCAGAGCTCTATCTCCGGCGCCCAGGACAACGCATAAACCCAGCATGTTAGTAGGTGTCTGGGAACAGGGGACAGTGGTGACAGACAGCAAGTTCACTGGGCAAGTGATGGAGGTTGGGGTTTCAACAACACGAATTTTCCTATCTCCCAACTGCTATTGTAATCACAATTCTCCCCACTTAAGAGCCTTGCTAAAATTGAAGACTCCAACTCTGTTTTTGTTATGTTAATGGAATTTAATTAAACTAATGATGTCTGACATCCAACTATCTCTGGCCAGTCTACTAACCTTTTCCCGGCAGTTTAAATAGCTCTAAAATATGAGAACACATTTGCAAATATTCTGGCAAAAAGAGTTAATTAACAGCATACTTAATCACACTTTTTGAGCGCTAATATATCAGCGTTGGATGTCATTTTCATTAATATGCTGCAATATTTATATTTCTCAAGATTGAAAGGATGTTGCTAATGGGGTAGACAGGAAGAGATCATTTTCTTGCTGAACAATGTCCATATGATTAAGTACTCAGACTGTGGTAAAAAAAAAAAAAAATGAATGCAGCGACCCTTAAATCCTTTCCATGCAGACAAATTAATGTGTTTTTCACAATAACGTTGTGGCAACTCGAGGCAGCCTAGGGGATGGCAGAGATTTCGCCCATGAATGTCAGATTTACAATGCAATGAGTTGATGCTCTGACACACTGATAAACAAGCCTAAGTCATATCATTTGCACTGCGTCATTCGTACGTTGGCAGCCTACAGATCATTCCAAAAATTACCCTGACTAAATCCATTATAAGTTTGAAAGGAACTGCTATCAGTACACTGAGTTCTGATTTCATCTGATTCTGGCTCGTAACCTGTAGCGAAGGGTTTCCCAGACTAGCGCAGAGAGAGGAAGATCTCACTCGGATTCCGATTGGAGGTGTTGACATTTAAATCTGTCACCAGCATTGCGGTTTCACCATAATTGCAAGATTTCTTGCACTTCATTACCTTTAAGTCTCAATTGCATATTTAATCATAGGAATTGCAAACAACGCGTGACAAGGTGGACGAAACAATGGCAGCACATTCAACGTGTCCAAGAGGCGCAAACAAAAATTCAGCATCTCTTTAGAAATGCGGAGAAGATAAAAACTTGGAACCAGCAAGAAAAAAAAAGAGAAAGAGGGAGAGAGAAGGCCAAAGCTATTTGCTACCCCCTCCCCGTTGTGATTGCTACCATTTCTTCCGCATCGCTTTTTATCAAGAGAATCCTAAAGCAACTTATACTGAAGCTATGCCTGAATGAAATTAAATTCAGGTAAAAGCCATTTAAGCAAAAGGCCATTTGTTTCATCTGTCTTTCCCCAGCAGGCAAATTTACTAAAGTTTATAACCACCTAGAATAAGAATCCGATTTTTAATGATGTTGGAAAAAAAAAAAATCCCTTAAACTGCAGGAATCTTATCTCTCAGCACTCTGAACCGAAACCTTCTCAAATGTACCAGGTCTAGAGTAGACCTGAGCCGGGACCAGACCAAAACAAAAAACCTGAACATGAAAGTTCCCTTTCAAACATAATTAAGCAAGACAACTGTGTTTTTCTTAACTTATATTTATCTATTATTTTATTTTTTTTAATTAAAAAAAATTTTTTTTAAGTTTATTTATTTTTTACAGAGTCAGAGTGTGAGCATGAGCTGGGGAGGGGCAGAGAGAGAGGGAGACACAGAATCCAAAGCAGGCTCCAGGCTCTGAGCTGTCAGCACAGAGCCCGATGCGGGGCTCGAACCCACAAACTGTGAGATCATGACCTGGGCTGAAGTCAGACGCCCAACCGACTGAGCCGCCCAGGTGCCCCTATTATTTTAACACATTTATCAAGTCCCTATTTTTCTTAACTTACATTTATTTATTTATTTATTTATTTATTTATTTATTTATTTATTATTTCAACGGACGTTTATTTCCAAACTATAAGGCTCTGGGAATGTAACAAATCAAAACCTCTACCTTTGGGCCAAGACGGCAGAGTTCGAGGACCCTAAGTTCACCTGCTCCCACAGATACAACTATATAACACTGACATCAGTATAAATAACCCAGAAAGTGACCCAAAGCCTGGCAGAACAGACTCCATAACTAACGGTAGAGAAGAGGCCACATGGAAGAAGGTGGGAAGGGTGGGGGTGCAGCCTGGGAGCTAAATAGACCGTTGCCCTCTGCCATCAGGAGGGAGCTTGGGTTGCAGAGAAGGGCGAAAAACAGACTTTCGCACTGGGAGCCCACATGGGGAAGACAAATCGCTGTTACATTTGGTTTTAAAAACCAGAGGGGCCGAATTTCACGAGATCTTACAAACAGTGAGACTTAAAGCCTGGAATTCTAAAAATCAGAGGGCTCCACTCGGGGAAAGCCAGGAGGGCCCCCCGAAGCTGAGTCCCCAGTCTTAGAGAGACAACAAGCACCCTACAGAGGTACAGCATAGAAGCAGCAGTTTGAAAAACACCTGGTGCATATGGGAGGGAGAGTTATTTATGCATCTCAGAGGCTTCTCAGAGGGTCAGGGATCCTAGTAAGGCCCGTCCAGAAACAAAAGAGCTGGCAGGCATCATCTCCCTACCCAAACCCCAGCAGAAACACGGGGCCACCTGTGGGAACCAGCACAGCACCGGCATTCGCCACCTAACTTGCTTACACCAAGCCCTGCCCCCTCCAGCAGGCCGGCCTCAGTCCCAGCACTGCTGGTCTATTTCCCTGGCGTTGGCAAGCACAAGCCTTGCTGACACCAAGTGTCCTGACTCGCACGTTTTGCGGGGCCTCACTCCCTGCAGTGGGGGTGGTGGCAGGCCTTGTGGAAGCCTGAGGCCCACCTTGTTAGAACTGTGTGCCCCAACCCGGCTGGGCAGCCAACACTGCTCACGACAGGCAAAGAGAGCCTGTGCAGTGACTGGACAGAATGGCCCGGATACAACAGCAGGGTGCACACAGCACACATAGGAGACACCCCTTGATGCACCAGGTTCTGGGCAACAGGGGCCACTGAACTGCAGGGCAATCAAGACCTCCTTTTCATAAGACCACTACTTTCGAGAGCAGGAGACATAGCTGACCACCCTAAGACACAAAAACAGACACAGAGAGTTGGACAAAAAGAGGAGACAGAGGAATATGTCCCGAACGAAAAAACAGGACAAAATCACAGCAAGAGACCTAAGCAAAACCAATATAAGTAATATGCCTGATACAGAATTTAAAGTAATGATCATAAAGATACTCACTGGACTTAGGAGTGGAGGACATTAGTGAGACACTTAACAAAGAGATGGAAAACATTCAAAAGAACCAACTGAGTATGAAGAACACAATAAATGAAATTATTGTGGAATAAACACCCGATGAAATAAACAGCAGGCTAGACAAAGCAGAGAAATGAATCAGTAACTTGGAGGACAAGGTGTTGGAAAGTTATCAAGCTGAAGAGATGAGAGAAAAGAATTATGCAAAATGAGAATACATTAGGGAACTCAGCAACTCCATCAAGTGTAATAATATTCTTATTATAGGGATCCCAAAAGAAAAAGGGGGGGGGGGGAAGGGGAAGAAAATTTATTTGAAGAAATTATGGCTGAAAACTTTCCTAATCTGGGGAAGGAAACAGACATTTAGATCCAAGAGGCAAAGATTTCCCACAGCAAAATCAACCCAAGGAGGTCCACACCAAGACACATGGTAATTCTAATGGCAAAAAAAAAGAAAAAAAAAAAAAAGAAAAAAAAATGGATAAAGAGAGAATTTTAAAAGCAGCAAGAGAAAAGAAGACAGTTACATACAAGGGAACTTCCATAAGGCTATGAGTAATTTTTCAGGATAAATTTTGCAGAAGGGAGTGGCATGATATAGTCAACATGCTGAAAATCTACAGCCAAGAACACCCCATCCAGCAAGGCTATCATCCAGACCAAAAGGAAAGATAAAGAGTTTCTCAGACAAGCTAAAGGAGTTCATGACCACTAAACCAGCTTTACAAGAAGTGTTAAATGGGACTCTCTGAGTGGAAAGGAAAGATCATAAGCAAAAGTAAGAAAAGTAAGAGGCAAAAAGCAATAAAAATAAGTATATCTGCAAAAAACAGGCAAGGGACTCACAGAATCAAAGGATTTAAAATATGACACCACATACCAAAAACATGGAGGGGAGAGGAGTAAAGAATGGGTTCAAGTTTAACAGACTTAATATCAACTTAACATAGACTGCTACATACAAAAGATGTTACATACAGACCTAATGGTAACCACAAATCAAAAACCAGTAATAGATATGCAAAAAATAAAGAGACAGGAAATCCATGCATATCACGAAAGAGAGCCAGCAAATGACGAGAGAAGAGGGCAAGAGAGATATGATCAGAGAAGAACTACAAAAACAACCACAAAACAAGTAACAAGATGGCAATAAATACATGTCTATCAATAATTACTTTGAATGTAAATGAACTAAATGCTCTAGTCAAAAGACATAGGGTAACAGAATGCATTAAAAAACAAGACCCATCTATATGCTGCCTACATGAGACCCATTTAAGACCTAAAGGCACCATTGAAAGTGAGGGGAAGGAGAAACATTTGTCTTGCAAATGGATGTCAAATGAAAACCAGGATAGCAATACTTATATGGGATAAAATCGACTTTAGAACAAACACTGTAACAAAAGACAAAGAAGGACACTACATAATAATAAAGGAGACAATCCCAAAACGAGATATAACAATTGTAAATGTTTATGCAAGCAATATGGGAGCCCCAAAATACATAAAACAATTAATAACAAACAAAGGAACTAATCGACAGAAATATAGTTCCTTGTTTCCAACAAGGAAACAGTGACTTTAAATGACACATTGGACCAGATGGATCTAACAGACATATTCAGAACATTCCACCTTAAAACAGTAGAATACACATTCTTTTCAAATGTACATGGAACATTCTCTAGAACCGATCACACATTAGACCACAAAATGAGTATCAACAAATTCAAAAAGATCAAAGTTATACCTGGCATTTTTTTTTTTTATCACAATACCATGAAACTACACATCAACCACGAGAAAAATTCTGGAAAAAGCACAAATACATGGAGGTTAAATAACATGCTGCTAAACAATTAACAGGTCAACCAAGAAATCAAAATAGATATAAAAAATTACATGGAGACAAATAAAAATGAAAACACAACAGTCTAAAACCTTTGGGATACAGCAAAAGCATTTTTATGGGGGAGTTTATAGCAATACAGGCCTATCTGAAGAAGCAAGAAAAATCTCAAATAAGTAACCTAACCTTGTTCCTAAAGGAGCTAGTAAAAGAAGAACAAACAAAACCACAAACCAGCAGAAGGAAGAATAAATAATAAAGACTAGAGCAGAAATAAATGACATGGTAACTAAATAAAACAACAGAACAGATCAATGAAACCAGGAGCTGGTTCTTTGGAAAGATCAACAAAATTTATAAGCCTCTAGGCAGACTCATCAAAAGAGAAAGAGAGAGAGAGAGAGGATTCAAATAAGCAAAATCACAAAGGAAAGAGGAGAAATAACCGACACCACAGAAATACAAACAATTGTAAGAGAATATTATGAAAAATTATGTGCCAACAAATTGGACAATCTAAAAGAAGTGGATATATTCCTAGAAACATACAATCTCCCAAACTGATGCAGGAGGACATAGAAAATTTGAACAGACCAATTATAAACAATGAAATTGAAACAGTAATCCAAACACGCCCAACAAACAAAAGTCTAGGACCAGATGGCTTCACAGGCAAATTCTCCCAAACATTTAAAGAAGAATTAACACCTATTCTTCTCAAACTATTGCAAAAAGAGAAGGGGGAGGAAAACATCCTAATTCATTCTATGCAGCCAGCAGTACCCTAATACTCAGCCCAGATAAAGACACCACAAAAAAAGAGAACTACAGGCCAATATCTGATGAACATAGATTCAAAAATCCTTAACAAAATACCAGCAAACCAAGTCCAACAACACATTAAAAAAACCACTGACTGAGATCAAGTAGTATTTATTCCCAGGATGCAAGGATGGTTCAATATTTGCAAATCAATCAATGTGATATAGCACAACAATAGGAGAAAAGATAACAACCATATGATCAACAGATGCAGAAAAAGCATCTGACAAAGTACAACATCCATTCATGATAAAACCCTCAACAAAGTAGGTTTAGAGAGAACACCCCTCAACATAATAAAAGCCATATATGAAAAACCCACAGTGAACATCATACTCAGTGGGGAAACACTAAGAGTTTTTCCCCTAAGGTCAGGAACAAGACAAGTATGTCTAACATAGTACTAGAAGTCCTAGCCAGAGCAATCAGACAATAAAAGGAAATAAAAGGCATCCAAACTGGTAAAGGAGAAGCAAAACTTTCACTATTTGTAGATGACATGATACTATATACAGAAAACCCTAAAGACTCCACCAAAGAAACTACTAGAATTGATAAATAAATTCAGTAAGGTTGCAGGACACAAAATCAATATAGAGAAATCTGTAGAATTTCTACACACCAATAATGAAACAGCAGAAAGAGAAATTAAGAAAACTACCCCATTTCCAGTTGCTCCAAAAAATAACAAAGTACCTAAGAATAAACTTAACCAAAGAGGTGAAAGACCTGTACTCTGAAAAGTATGAAACATTGATGAAAGAAACTGAAGATGATTGAAAATTGGAATCTTCATGGATTCTTCTTCATGGATTGGAAGAATAAATTGTTAAAATGTCTACACTGCCCAAAGCAATCTACAGATTTAATACAATCCCTATCAAAATACCAGCATCATTTTTCACAGAACTAGAACAAACAATCCTAAAATTGTATGGAACCACAAAAGACCCTGAATAGTCAAAGCAAACATGAAAAATAAAAAAAACAAAAAAACAAAAAAAAACCCTGAAGGTACCACAATTCCAGACTTCTAGTTATATTACAAAGCTGTAGTCATCAAAACACTATGGTACTGGTACAAGAATAGACACATAAATCAATAGAACAGAACAGATAGCCCAGAAACAAACCCATAATTACATGATCAATTAATCTTTGATAAAGGTGGCAAGAATATACAATGGGAAAAAGATAGTCTCTTCACAAATGATGTTGGGAAAACTGAACAGCAACATGCAAAAGAACGAAACTAAACCACTTTCTTATACCATATACATATGTAAGCTCAAAATAGATTAAGGACCTAAATGTGAGACCTGAAAACATAAAAATCCTAGAAGAGAGCACAGGAAATAATTTCTCTGACATTGGCCATAGCAACATCTTTCTAGATGTATCTTATGAGGCAAGAGAAACAAAAGGAAAAATAAACTGTTGGGACTACTTCAAAATAAAAACCTTCTGCACTACAAAGGAAACAACCAACAAAAGTAAAAGACAACCTACTGAATGGGAAAAGATATTTGCAAATGGCATATCTGATAAAGGGTTAGTGTCCAAAATATATAAAGAACATACAATTCAACACCAAAAAACTGAAATAATCCAATTAAAAATGGGCAGAAGAAATGAACAGACATTTCTCCAAAGAAGACATACAGATGGCCAACAGACACATAAAAAGATATTCAACATCATTCATCATCAGGAAAAAGCAAATCAAAACCACAATGAGCTATCACCTCACACCTGTCAGAACAGCTAAAAACAAAACTCAAGAAACAAGTGTTGGTGAGGATGTGGAGAAAAAGGACCCTCTTGCACTGCTGGTGGGAATGCAAATTTGTGCAGCCACTATGGAAGACTGTATGGAGGTTCCTCAAAAAACAAAAAATTGAACTGCCCTACAACTTAATAATTGCACTTCTGTGTATTTACCCAAAGAATATGAAAACACTAATTCAAAGGGATATATGCATCTCTTTGTTTACTGCAGCATTATTTACAATAGCCAAACTATGGAAGCAGCCCATGAATCCACTGATTTACTGACAAATGGATAAAGAAAATGTAGTGTATATATATATAATGGAATGTTATTCAGCCATAAAAGAGAAAGAAATCTTGCCATTTGCAATAACATGGATGGATCCAGAGAGTATAAAGCTAAGTGAAGTAAGTCAATCAGCGAAAGACAAATACCGTGATTTCACTCATGTGGAATTTAAGAAACAAAACAGTGAACAAAACGGGGCAGAGTGGGGGGGGGGGCCAAAAAACAGATTCTTAACTATAGAAAACAAACCGATGGTTACCAGAGAAAGGAGAGGTAGGTGAGGGAATGGGTGAAATAGGTAATAGGGATGAAGAGTACACTTATCTTGATGAACATTGAAAAAATATGGAACTGTTGAATCACTATATTGTACACCCGAAGCTAATATAACACTGTATATTAACTACATTGGAATTCAATCAATAAAAAAAAAAGTCTCTACCTTTGTAAAACTTATACTTTAGAAGGAGAAAGCCAGACAATAAATGTAATGAATAAACATGTTAGAAGGTGCCAAATGTTACAGAACAAGAAATGAAAGAGAAAGATCATAGTTAAGAAAGCAAGCAGTGGAAGAGGGTCAGGGAGGTCAAGGGCAAAGGCAGTTTGTAATGGGCAGTGAGGTATCTATTGGTGCATAACAAAGCACTCCAAAACTCAAGCAACTTAAAACAACAAGCACGTATTATTTGTCAGTGTCCAAGAGCCAGGAACCCACAAGCAGCTTTGCTGGGTGGTTCTGGCTCAAGATCTCCCTCACGGTGGTCAGCAAGCTGTCAGAGAGATTGTAATCGTCTCAAGACTCAGATGTACCAGACAATCTGCTTCCAAGTTCACTCACATTTTTGGTGGTAGTTCTCTTATTTGCTGGCTCTCCGCCAGAGATTTTGTACCACAGGATTATTTTTTGGTCTCTTACCTATTATCATTTCCAGGTCCGGATTTGCAACGTAAAGGTGATCTTTCCTACACAACGAGAGCCCATGTTTTCAAGGAGGTTGACTGATACACGGGATGCAGCCCATGATCACAGTCCAAAGCGGGAACTGTGGCTATCGTTTCCTGAGGGCTTACATTGGCCAAACACTGGGCCACGCCATGTGTTAGTGCTAGTGAATTTCATCACCAAAACCTTTGGAAAAGAACAATTATTTCATTTTATAGTTGAGCAAACTGAGATTTGAAGATGTGAACTTTTGCCCAACGTCACATGGCTAAGAAATGTGGGCACTGGCACTCCAAAACCATTCTAAAATACCTCCTTAAAAGAAATGTATCTAGTTTCCATGGGATGAGACTGCTTTTTCCTTAAGCAATTCAACCTAATGGAGCCATTTAACCAACCAATAATTGTAATAAAAACAATAAGCAGCAAAATGAAATTCCCACAATTAATGCATGTATATGTACATAAATAGATTTAAAATATCACATATATACATGCATATATATACATATGTATATGTGTATGTATATATACATATATACATGTTTTATATATATATATATATATATATATATATATATATATATATATATATTAGAATCCCCTGCAAATGTTCAAAGTCCTGCAACAAGAACTTCCCAATTAAAAGGGATCAAGCTTAAAAGAAATTGAGCTCATATTTCATTGTGCAAGAAGAGATATGAAACCCCGTAGCATTTTTAGAAAACATTTTTTGGGTGACAAGTACAATTTAAAGGATCTTATCAATGATGAATTATTCTCGTTGATCTAGAAAGCCTGCCTTTCATCAGGTAGTTGATTCGATTGTGAAATGTATCTGGGTTCAAAGTGGCAAAGGGACACATAAAAGGGGCCCAACTCTGGAGACATCTTTTTTCTCCCTCTCTTGAGACCTCTCCATAAATCATTCACTGCTCATTCCTGCCACATGAGAGAACCAATAACTTGTGGCAATAAATCACCTTCTCGACGTCTACGCCCATTGTACGTTTGACATTTATCCGACAAAGGCTGCAGATAAATAACCAGTTTCAAACTCTTGAAGTAACTTTACCTTTAAATCATTTTTTTTAGCGGCTACCAATTAAAAGACACAATTTACGTCAATGCGAAGCTATCCATAGAAAGCCTTGAATTCGCCAGAAAGGCAGTACAGCACACACTGGCCACACTTGTGTCAGTCAACGGGCCACTTGGAAGTCTCTGGATATTCATTACATATCAAGCCAGCTCTTACAGTGTCGTCACCTGTAAGAGTTGACTTCAGTTCTGGTCCAGCAATTTCCTGGGGGGGGGGGGGAGCTTCAGTAAGTAACTACACTCCTCTTCGATTTGGTTTCTTCGTATGGAAAACAGTATTAATATAAACTTACCTTCCAAGATATTTGTGAGGGTTAGAAAAGGACAAACAGAGCCTGGCCTACAGAATATGCTTCATAAAGGCAATCACAGTCAGTCTCCATCGTAAGTATCAACCTCCTACATCTGGATATTCACCAAATATTTTTGTGTACCGACTCTGTGCTAAGCAACCAGCTACCCAGCGGGGAGAACGAACAAGGCAAAGAACACCTTAGGTTCTGGGTAGAACGTAGCTTATATTGCAGTAGGAGAGCCTCGCCACCCACAGACAGAAATGTCAACCGGAGTCCTCTGCCCTCAGCAACCTGGAATTGTTAAAATTACTTGTTTTTAAGATCAAGAGAATGATCAAAAAAGCATTCAGAATGGGAGTAAATTGGGCGAAGGGAAAGAGACCCAAGAGGAATACACGAGGGATCTAATGCTATGGGCACTGCCATACTTCTTCAGTTGGGTGGTAAGGTCAAGGCTGTTCACTGAATTACTATGTTTCATAATTCACACATATTTTTTGTATATGTTATTCTGTGTTTTGCATCCAAGAGACATTTGGCAGACTGTCCAACCACACTGACAGCCAGGAAACGTTATCGCCACAGTTGAGAGGTAAGCTGCCTTCACATGTACACAGCACTCTACTGTTTAGGGTGGAGGCGACTCTAAGGTGGGTGGATACAAACAAGGAACTCTCTTCCCCAGAGTCACTCCATCCCTCTGACCTGGTTGAAACCATCTTTCTAAATCCCTTAACAGCCTTACATAGACTCCAAAAGCCTTGGTCACTCTGGCTACTAAAGCTCAGTCAGCCCAGTGCAATGTAACACATCAACCTCATGTTCAACTCCAAGTTTACCTCTCCAAGTGCATGCTACATTTGCTTTTATTTTTAATTTTTTAAAATATTTTTATTTATTTTTGAGAGAGAGACAGGGCATGAGCAAGGGAGGGGCAGAGAGAGAGGGAGACAGAGAATCCGAGGCAGGCTCCAGCCTCCGAGCTGTCAGCACAGAGCCCAACCCAGGGCTCGAACTCATGGATCATGAGATCATGACCTGAGCCAGACATTCAACTGACTGACCCACCCAGGTGCCCCAGTGCATGCTACATTTGTGAACAGACATGTGTGGAATGGTAGAAGGCCATGGACAGCCCCTCGGACACCTCCCCACCACCTCTCCTTGACTGTTAACACTTGTGGTGTCGGTGGCTGAGGCAAACCTAAGAAAGAGAAATGTCTCCTTGCTGGACCAGCAGAGCCCATTCTCACCTGTGTTGTTGCTGACTCTCTGACACCCTTTACTGGCCATCGCTGCCTTCTACGCGGCAGCATCCAAATGCTACCTTCGTGGGTCACAGGTCTGGGTGTTCTGCAGGGTCTTCCCATGACACTGCTTCTACCTACCTCTCCCCACAGCTTCTTTGTCCAGTCGGCAAATCTCAGGAGTACATACAGGTAAGAAAGCGCCTGTTGGGCATCCTCACTACTTAAGGGACTTCTGAGCAACTCCCCAATCTTAACTACATCGCATACCAGAAACGCAAGATCAGCCCCAGGCTTGAAACTCAGTCCCTGAGTTTTTCCCAAACCCTTCATTACCATCTTCGGGTAAGTAGAGGCACAAAGCCAAAAGTTTACCATCTGAGCAGTATCCAACCAGGAAAATAACACAGTGGACCCTTCTTATAAGCGCAACCATGCTATTGCACACAAGGGAATTCATGATTCCCTTGAAGAATTCACTCGTTTGGTTTGGGAAAAGAACATGATGGTATGTGGTGCCTCCCATGTTCACTCTGAATCGCAGGCAATATTGTCGGAAAATAGGAAAAGCCAACGTCCCTTTCTGTAAAATGGGAGACAACAGAGTCACGTTCCTGGTGGAAAGGATATACGTAACAAAAGAAAATGCCTAGCAAATTTCTCATGAGCAGTGACCTGGGGATGATGATGATGATGATGGCAATTTGTCCAAAAGCCCAAATTCAACTCTGTTCTCTGTTTTCTTCCAGTAGCTTCAGATCAAGTGGAGGTGAAGGAAATCCTGTTTTTGTATTCCGTCTCACACCAATAACTATAATCCTAACGTGCCTCCTCCACACTTTGTCCCTCACTGGTGCAATCTCATTTCTTACACATCAGTGTTGACGCTGAACGTGGGAACTAGAAGGAGATTTCGATGTACTGAATAGAAGAACAACAACAGAAGATGAAGAATAAAAGTCGAGGGGAAAATACCAGAAGAGGAAGAGACAGAGGTTTGTTGGGGATGATCCCGCATCCATAAGCATGACAGCCATAACTGGCCTGCAACTGATTGAAAATCAGGAGAGAAAACCCATCTCTGTTTAAGACGCCCACGTGCAGGAATCTCTCAGCAACTGGCTGCTTGTTGTGATTAAAGAAATGAACTGAAGTGGAATAAAAACACATGTGTCACTTTTTATCCTAAAAGCAATCTTTCCCTTTTTGCAAAAGAGCATATTCAATTATCTCATTCAATAGATAAAAATGATCTCCACCCTGAAAATAAATATTTGCTTCTGAAGATCACATTACTGAAAATCAAATTACATGCTTGTTTTTATTATTAACAAGAATAAGTTCCACAGCCCTTTATGCATTGCACCTGTCACTCTCCATATCCTACAATCAGATTTCCCTTTAAATCTCATCAAATAACTCCCAAAGTCATTGAAGAGGCAATAAATGAGGTTATGACACAGTGCTCGCAGAGAGCTAAATGTCTTTCATATATCTTTAAGTGGTTATTAATCTCTGAATTAGTTTAGAATACATTAACCTTCAAGGTAAATTAGATCAATCAGGAAAATGACTCACAGGAGCAGGACTGTCTTTTTTGATGTTGTTGTTTTCATTCCGTGCCAAGATGTAGCCGTGGCACCGGCTGTATCAGCCACGGTTAAGTACGGGGCTCCAAGTTACGAAGGGGAGGGGAGGCAGGTTTTGTTTCAGGTTTATTTCCTCCTGGAAGGCTGCCCATCCAGACAGGGGCACAGGATGAGCAGACATGAACAAAATATCACCGTAGTGTAGGCAAGATAATTTGATTACTGCCATGGGGAAACAGCATCTCTACTCCCATACTTCCCTCGCTAGTGGCATTTTAGAGCTCTCTGCCCAATAACTGCAGGGTGGAATTAAACACAAGAAGTGATACCTTAAAAAAAAAAAGAATCAAAGTAACTTCTCTTTAAAAGTCCTGAAGCAAATGAATCTGCAATCTTAAATCTTTGTTTTTTCAACAAAGAAAGAGAGAACCATCTCAAGAAAGCGATTATAACTGTAGAAAAATAGTAGAAATATATGCCAATTACTTTTCTATACAATAGAAGCCTAATGATGGTGATAATCACTTTAATAATTGTTCTGTCTGGAGTTGATATGGTTGGTGCTTGGCTTATCATAACTCAGACTTCTTATTATGTTGCTCAGTGAATGAAAAAATACGGGTGGCAAAACTGGGCCATGGGAGGGCACTCTCCAAGTTCTGAACTACCTGAATGATATTTGGGAGAGGCCAGGGGCCCAGTGTTAGGGGTTCACCCTCGCAGCTTGTTGGTGGGTGGTTCCTCTTGGGGTCCGGGAGTTACATATTACTGTGATTCATAGTAGATTCAGCCTAAACACAGATTATTGTCCCGTGCCATTTTAGCTGTGTTGTGGCCACCACACAGCTCCGCTGAAATGTACACCGAAAAGAAAATCACCATACACCTCTCCAAAGATGCTTTTTCTCTCTTTTCTCAAAAATCATAGAAAAGCAATTCTAGAAAGCAGAGTAAAACTGCTAGAAGAACATTTGTGGATGGTTTTCAGGACAGGAGAAAAGGCAAACCTCTTTGGTCGGTGCCTCAAAGGATCACGTGGACTTCCCCATTAATCCTCCAAAAAAGGTACAAAATACCAGTACGATAAGCTTGAGGTTCATTAAGTTACCTAGGTTTTAGAAATTTTAAATATTCGGAAAGATGACTGTGTCAATACATGGGACAGACCCCCCCCCACACACACACACACAAGAACTATGACGGAAGTTCACTTAGAGCTGTCAAAAGAAATTTAAAACAGAAAAAGCAAGAGAATCATAAATGAATAAAGTTCAAGACACATTTGAGAACTGGCACTTCTTGCACACTACGCTGATCGGCCTGAAAGAATCCTGTAATTACAATATCCAAAACAGAGAAAGGCGTGGAGATAAATCTTAAGTGGAAAGATAGTGAAGTGGGGCCTTTTATTAATCTCTTCATGAAATGTTTTTCTTTTATAAAAAGGAAGCAGCAGTTACAAAAAATGAAAGAGCAATTCAAATAGCCATCTCTTAGATGAACCTTCACTTTCTGGAAGGTAAAATATCCCATTATTTTCTTTTCTCCAAGCTCCTCTCAAATTAGAGAAAATTGTGAGTTGGGGCCTTGCCTTCTTTAATAGTGTATAAGACAAATAACCCTTTAATGACTTCGTTTCCAATATAAATACAGTGACTGACAGAGCATACTGTAATTAAAGATAAATAAAACACTTACTTGAAATAAATCACATTTTAATTGGCACTTTAATTGAAGGGATGTTAAATATAATGACAGGATATTAGCCCAGATTGTACTCTTTAGGCAAAATTTGACACCAGTGTTTACCGTTTGTCTTAACATTTGAGCCAATGAAGACGTTTTTACATTCATTTTTACCTAAAATAACTGTCAGTATTTCACATTGGAAATAGAGGTATGAGTTGTAATCTTAGCAAACGAGCCTTGCTGAATCGTTTCCTACAACTGTTGGATTTCTTATGTTTCTGCACATCTTGTGGAAGCTTTTGTTCTAGACCATCTTTTCTAGGATGTTTATATGGCAAGGGCTTAGAAAATAGAGATAGTAGCTCCCTAGGGCCAAGGGTGGATTTGTTTCCTGATCAATAGAGTATGATAATTTCTCCTTCCAGGCAAAGTTTGGACAGGTTTGCTAGCAACTCCCTTATAAAAGACTGGGGTTCCCTAAGCTGGGGTTCCTCAGCTGTGTGTGCAGCATTCACCTGGCCTGCTTCCCGTCACTGCCACAGAATCTGGGGAAAAGGAAATAATGTGAACAGAAAGCTCAAGTTGCCTGCTATGTTGTGAGTAATACAAGTCCTTTGTCTCTGACCCGGCAGTCTTGTGTTTTCTGCCCTCACCCAAGAAGCTGTGGCAAGCTAAGCTGTTAGCTTGCAAGCAGAATAAAATCTCTAAGTTTTCCGAATTCTGGACATAACTGAGAGACCCTTGCAGAAGATTTTTTTTTAAAAAGACACTGTTGGCTTACCTAAAAATATTACTATATCAAATAGCCAATCTTGGGAGTGAGCAGTTAAGTTTCTTCAAGGCAGGCAAAAGTTACAGGATGAAATACAATTGTTTCTTCTCTGTTTCTTCCTCTGAGGTCTGCATAGCACACATCCTAATTCAGCACTCTTGAGCTGTCAGTGGAGCCATGCACTATGGCACAGAGGCTGTTCTCGAGAGATGAAACCCTTGACACCTCAAATGGATGGACACCACTTCCTATTTAGAAACCGGCTGGCCAAGACCGAGATGCTCATCCATTACATAGCAATTCTTTCGATCCTGCTCTGAGAATTAGCTCTTGACATTAGTAGCTGAGATTACAAGACTCGTGAGGAAGCAGGGGAGAAGGGGAAATGTGTAAATGAATGAATGAACTGATAACCTTGTTCCTGCAGCTCTGGAGACTATAAGGGAAGATGAATGGCCTAGTCTCCAACTCAGGGAAGGAGATTCCATGGGTTACAAATCTTGGCTCATGGGATTGGGTGTATTTATCAGCACACTGGATGCTCACTGGGGCCATTTTCCAGATTTATGTGTCTTAAAGTCATGGATTCCTAAACCATGAGAGTGATAGCACTAATGAGTTTCCTCCCACTGCAAGACCGCCCCTCCTCCAAAAGCCATAAATTTCATAGATGGTCAGTGGAAATTCATGAAGGGAAAGAATGCCAACCATGTTACAGAAACAAGTTCTACCTTTAGCCTTGATTCCGGAAGAAACAAATCACCTCAAGGCTTCCCCTTTTGGGTCCTATGAAAAGTCTCAGCTATCGTCTTTGGGAGTCTTAGCCATAGCTACTCTATACCCCCCAAGCAAGCAAATCCCAAGACCTTATAGACCTTTGTCTTAAAACAGCATAATTTGGGCATAGCAGAGCAACATCTGGGTACTTTACATTCCTGTCCCAAATCCAGTTAGGAACATGGCTAAAGATTTCAATACATCTCTGCAAAGGGATCCAACTCACAATGGTTTAACAAAAAAATGTGCGTTTTAACGAAGATGTCATAAAGAATGAGGAAGAGGAGTTGCTTCACTCAGTGCTCACAGGAAATTTAATAGGACTTCTCTGTCCTCCCCACAGTCACCTTCCCCTCAACCCCAGGGCCAACCACCTGTCTCCTCTCTCTTCTTGCCACAGCTCTCAAAAAGGCCCACTCTTGTCTCAAAAAATAGCTCTGTCCTTCACTTTTTATATAGATAACCTGCACAAAGCAGTTTAGTGACAACACAGTATCCCCCACCAGGCACGCAGGCCCTAGGGTTACTCTTCAACTTTGCCCTGATGGCACTAACCACCAGCAAAATGCCTCCGAAGTCCAGCTTCCTCACCTAGCGAAGGCAGATGAGAGCAGGGCCTCCCTCACAGGCTGAGGGTACTGGGGCATGGCCCTTGTTCAGCATGGTTTTGGCTCCCAGGGAACACTTAACAGATGGTACCATGCTGAGCTCCAAGAGATACGGGGGCAGCAGGAGGAACGCACTGAGTTCACCTACCAAACCAACCAAAACCTCACTTTGCCATCACACCTGGTTTCAACACCAGATGAAATCATCACGAAGCATGAAATATGTCTTTTCTTTTTTGTCTCAAGAATTAGTGGGGGTACCTGTTCACCCAGGGTCCTTGACGTTCATACTCCCACCCTTCCCCAGCACGACTGTAATTAAGAAATCTGCTAATTATAGCATAGGTCTGAGATGAAAGCTGCTCTATTTCACTGAAGGAATTGCAACTGTGTTGGCATTTGAAACAATTTAGAGCCTGTGAGATGCTGACAGGTACCTTGGCTGGCTCTCCTGAATTCCCAACCCCAACATGCAAGCTGTGTCACCCCGGCATTCTGGTAGAGGCAGCGGATGACTTATAAACATAAAAATTCAAAGGGACAAACACTTGGGAAAGTGGCATTACACTGACATAGCACCAACTCTGTAAATAGTCTACAAGCATTTTTTCTTGTATTTCCATCAAGAGAATTTTTGAACACACATGCCTGATACAAGGCTACTTTTTATTTGTGAATTATATACATGTTTTACAATACCAACATATTACATACTTGGTAAAACATACATGAGATGAAGGATAAATATTTTGGATAAAGGCCAAGTGTGAAGGAATCTGCTTTCAACTTTTTGAAAGTCTCGGTTTCATGCTTTGTGATAGAGTAATCCCAAGGCTTCATTCTAAGTTTGATTTATTTTACTATTTGTTTAAATGCCTTTCATGTGTGAAACAGTTCCAAAAATAAGAAGGGTGTTATTGACGATACCTAATAAATCATGAAACTTAATTTTTCAGTCCCATCCACCAATAACGCGTATGGTTTTTTGAAATGCTTTTGTGCTTGCGTTGGTATTCTCCTCAACCCATGGTTTCTTAGCAAGAGTATTTTTAAGACACTTGTTCATTTTTTAAGGGTTAAAATAGGAGCTAAATTAGGTATGTTAATTCACAGATAAACAGGCTCATATAAAGATGTTGGGCTGTTTTGGCCCCTGAGAGATCTCCAGGTTCTAAAGCAGCCGTGCGAATAGCGGGTGGTCAATAAATATTTGTTGAGTCAAAGTTTCCAAATAACTACCACTACTTCCATACAGAGAGTAGATTTCAGTGGGGGGTAGGAATGTAAATGCAGAGAAAAGGTAGTAGGCTACTGCAATTGTTCTGGCAAGAAATGATGGGATTTGGACTAGGCAGTTAGGATGGATAAGAATGGAAGAATTCAGGGGCGCCTGGGTGGCTCAGTCGGTTTAGCGTCTGACTTCGGCTCAGGTCATGATCTCACAGTTCATGGGTTTGAGCCCCACATCGGGCTGTATGCTTACAGTTCAGAGCCTGGAGCCTGCTTCAGAATCTGTAGAATCTGTGTCTCCCTCTCTCTCGGCCCCTCCCCTGCCCATGCTTGGTTTCTCTCTCTCTCTCTCTCTCTCTCTCTCTCTCTCTCTCTCAAAAATAAATAAACGTTAAAAATTTTTTTAATTAAAAAAAAAGAATGGAAGAATTCAAGCCATGTTTTAGAAGAAGAGTCAACAGAATTGAGTGACAGATTATACAACGGAGGCTGAGAACAAGGAAGGTGAGTCAAGGATGGCAGCCGGATCGAGGCAAGTAAGTGGTTTATAGAGGTGGCATTAGCTGAGATTTGGAAGAGGGATTAATGAGAGGAGGATTTATACATCATCATAAAATCCCAACAGCTCTATTCTATAACTTTTCCCAAAACCCAACTATTTCTCATCCAAATCTCTGCTACTAACCTAGTTCAAACCATCACTGGATTTCACCTGACTTTTTACGTCAAACTCCTAATTGATCTATTTTCACTCTGTCCCCTCTATAATCTACACAACACTTATAGTAAGTATTTTTATTTATTTTTTAACCTAAACTTTAGTTCGTGCAATATTGGTTTCAGGAGTAGAATTCAGTGATTCATCACTTACATAAGACACCCGGTGCTCATCACAACAAGTGTCTTCCCCTTAATACCCATCACCCATCTAGCTCATCCCCCGCCCACCTCCCTCCATCAACCCATAGTTTGTTTTCTATCCTTAAGAGTCTCTTACAGTTTGTTTCTCTCGTCTCTTCCCCCCTTCTCATATGTTCATCTGTTTTGTTTCTTAAACTCCACATATGACTGAAATCATATGGTATTTGTCTTTTTCTGTTTGACTTATCTCGCTTAGCACAATACACTCTAGCTCCATCCACATCATTGCAAATGGCAAGATCTCATTCTTTTTGATGGCTGAGTAATATTCATATATATATATATATATATATATATATATATATATATATATGTGGAGAGAGAGAGAGAGAGAAGATGTGGTGTATATATACACCATTGATCAGTCAATGGGCATTTTGGCCCTTTCCATGGTTTGGCTATTGTTGATAATGCTTCTATAAACACTGAAATTTGTATTTTTGTATCCTTTGGAAAAATACCTAGTAGTGCAATTGCTGGATTGTAGGGTAGTTCTATTTTTAGTTTGTGAGGAACCTCCATACTGTCTTCCACAGTGGCTGCACCAGTTTGCATTCCCGCCAACAGTGCAACAGGGTTCCCCTTTTTCCACATCCTCGACAACACCCATTATTTCTTGTGTTGTTCATGTTAGACATTCTGACAGGTGTAAGGCGATATCTCATCATGGTTTTGATTTGTATTTCCCTGATGATGAGTGATATTGAGCACCTTTTCATGTCTGTTAGCCATATGGATGTCTTCTTTGGAAAAGTGTCTATTCATGTCTTCTGCCCACTTCTTAACTGAGTTATTTCTTTTTGGGGTGCTGACTTTGATAAGTTCTTTATAGATTTTGGATATTAACCCTTTATCAGATATGTCATTTGCAAATATCTTCTCTCATTCTTTAGTCTGCCTTTTAGTTTTGGTGACTGCTTCCTTCACTGTGCAGAAGCTTTTTCACTTGATGAAGTCCCAATAGTTCATGTTTGTTTTCATTTCTCTTGTCTTTGGTGGCATGTCTAATAAGAAGTTGCGCTGGCCAAGGTCAAAGAGGTTTCTGCCTGTGTTCTCCTCTAGGATTTTGATGGTTTCCTGTATCACATTTAGGTCTTTTATCCATCTTGAGTTTATTTTTGTGTATGGTGTAATAAAGTGGTCCAGCTTCATTCTTCTGCATGTTCTCGTCCACGGACCATGAGATCATGACCTGAACTGAAGTCAGATGCTTAACTGACTGAGCCATCCAGGCGCCCCCCAGCTTTTTCTCTTCTCTTGACATCGTCCATGCATAGAAGATGAGGAATAAACAGCATGCCTCTCTCCCACTCCCGGTTAGTGGATAGAAATATTTCTCTTCTTTTTTCTTCTAAGGTGTCATTAGTCATATTGTTTAAATTATATTGCAAAAACTTATTTTCTCTTTTTTAAAACAGTTGAGCATGGGGAAGTTTGTGTAAATAATACATTTACCTAACTTTTAGAATTCCTGAACAGAAATAATAAATCTGGCCAATAATAATAACAACTGTGGAATTGAACACATTTCCTCAGAGGGGCACTCGGGAGGGGAATCTGGTAATTAGAGTCAGCAAACCGCCCTTTGCCAGCAGAACGTCTTTCTTAAAAGCTCAACAAAAATAATTCTGGGGAAAATAGAAAGGCATAATCTGTGAAATGCTGAATGCAAACTATACCACATGACCTAATTAAGCGGACTGCTATGAAGGCTATTTCCAAAATATTCAATAAAATGAACCTCATTATGGTAGTTTGGGGAAGGGAGCCTGTTTGTTTTGGAGGTGGAAATTCCAGATAGTACAATATTAAAAGAAGATAGATTTGAAAACAAAAGAGGTTACTGTGAAGAGCAGATAAATGAAGTGTAAGCATATTTGGTGTTAAACATAATTTTTTCCCACAGCTACAATATCAGGTACTGCAGCCACACGTGAAATTGAATCTTTTTTTTCACCGTGAAGACACTGTGTTTAGTTAGATCCATGGTACCCATCTAATATCGTTGATGTGAGTCTTAATAATACTGAAGGCCTGCTATTTATTTAGCAGGCTGAGAGTTTCAAAGTGGGTACATGACTTCGTCACCGGATTGGAGAATGTGGAGGTACTTACTGAGCTATGTTAATGGACAAAGTAGATGGTTGTTCTGTTGCTTCTAGTCAGTTCATCCTTCTGTCCATCCATCCATCCTTCCATCCATCCACTCAGCTGTCCATGTTCTCTTTTATAGGGAGAAAGAGAATGAGCAGAGGGAGAGAGGCAGAGTGAGAATGAGAGGGGGACAGAGAGAGAGAGAGAGAGAGAGAGAGAGGGAGGGAGAGAAAATCTCAAGCAGGCTCCACACTCAATGTGGAGCCCAACCTGGGGCTCATTCCCATGACCCTGGGATCATGACCTGAGCCCAAATCAAGAGTTGGACACTCAACCTACTGAGCCACGTGGGTGCCCCTCCTTTTTTTCATTCAAATGTTTATTGAATGTCTGCTATGTCTTTTGGTGCTATTTTAGGTGCTGGAGATAAAGCAGGGAACCAAATAAACAAGGTCCTGCTCACATGTGCTTACATAGTAGTGGGGGTTGGGATGGAGAGAGATAATGAACACACAGATAAATAAGTACACGGTGTATCAGGTAAGAATAAATCATAAGGAGGAAGACGAAGCCTGCTAAAGCATAAAGCCTAATGGAAGAGTGTGTGTGTATGTGTGTGCACACTATTTCAACAGAAACCAGGATGAAGTTTGGAAAAGAAGCTTGAGATTACCTGGGGGGAAGATCCACAGAAGTGGTGCAAAGGCTCTGAGGTAGGAGGGAGTTGGGCTGTCTAGGAATATCACAGGACAATTTGACTGAAGTAGAGTTTTCAAGAAAGAAAGCCATAGAAGTCAAGAGCTGAGAGATACCTTTTGGCAAGGTCGAGTACTCAGGGCCTTGCAAGTGATGGATTTAGTCTTTGAGGGATGGGAAGCCAGTAGAGGGTTTGGGTTTTCCAGTCACCTCATCTGATTTATATGTTAAAATACTACTTCTGGGGGCACCTGGGTGGCTCAATCGGTTGAGCATCCAACTCTGGTTCAGGTCATAATCTCATGGTTCATGAGTTCGAGCCCCGCATCAGGCTCTGTGCTGACAGCTCAGAGCCTGGAACCTGTTTCAGATTCTATGTTTCCCTCTCTCTCTGCCCCTCCCCCACTCACACTCCGTCTGTCTCTGTCTCTCAAATATGAATAGACATTAAAAAAATAAAATAAAAAGGAAGAGAAAAAGCTGGGACTCAGGGCTCCGAGCCGAGACTTCTGCATTGCCATTGCAAACACCTAACCTTGAGGCCTGAGCTCTGAGCTCACTTTCTTCTGAGTTGTATGTCAGATGCTATAGAAATGGAAAGTTGTCAGTTTCCTGGGACTCTTAATACCCCTGTACTCTAGAAAGAAATTGGAAATGTTCTCATTTTCCCCCACTATGATTGAACATTTCTGGAGAAGCTAGCAGCCTAAATCAGGTTCCCAGCTGATATAATTATTACATCCAGATCATTAAGGTGATGTCTCTAAAATCTAGTGATTTATTTGGCATTTTTCAATTGGAATAGAATTGAAAAATTAAATTTCATGCTGAACTATGAAAGAAGAAAGTGGGAAGAAGAGAAGAAGAAAAACAGTGACGTGTCATTTGCAAATAACACGTGCATCATGTTCAGAGCATTCTTTAAAACATCCTTTAGAAATAACACTCCCACTATCACATTGTTAGTGAAAGTTTAAATTGATAAATTTATTTCATTTCTATAGGGAAGCTGGGGGGAGCCCCTGTCAAAAATGTACAGGCACGCACTCTGGAATGAATAAATTCTAGTGCTAACAACTCCTTCTTCAACTTACACAAGTTCCCAAAGATAACCTAACATCAAAGATGTCCACTGCAAAACTTGGTAACAGAAGGTCCCTGTAAACAATCTAGATGCCTGTCATTAGAAGACTAGAGAAATAAATCCTGGCACATCCAAAATATAACTGAAATATAGAAGGAGATCATCTCTGAGTTCTGAGGGGGAAATATATCTAAGATCACTAAGGATAATCAAGCAAGATGGCGTTCACACTGCAAAGTTAGGTGCTACTAGCTTCAGGTTCTGCAGCGAGACTGGCTTTGAAACCCAGCTCTCCCGTTCACTGGCCATGTGACCTTGGACAATTACTTTCATCTCCTTCTGACTCAGTTTCCTTTCTGTAAGATAGGGTTAATATTATTTATCTCAAAAAGTATTGGTTGGGATGAAATGAATTAGTATATGTAAAGCACTTGACTGTGGCCTCAAGAAATGCGAAACACAGAATTTTGAGACATACAAAAGCAGGAAGAATTCATCACCAGCATGCCCACACTACAAGGCAAGGTAGACGCTGTCCTTTCAGACAGAAGGAAAATGATGCCCGGTGGAAATTTCGATCCACACAAAGGAAGTAAAATCACTGGCCATGGTAACTCCGTGGGTAAATATCTAAGATTCTTTTCCTATTACTTAAATATCATTAAAAGGCAACTGTTTAAACAAAAAATAAAAACAATATAACATTTATTGGATATACAGGGTTTATAACATATATGTAACTGACATATAGGACAATACCAAAAAGGCAGGAGGGGAACCAGAAGTAGACTGTTGTAAAGTTCTCATACTATGTGTAAAGTGGTATCATAGCACTTGAAAGTAAACTGGGGGCACCTGGGTGACTCAGTCAGTTAAGCGTCCGACTTCGGCTCAGCTCATGATCTCACGGTTTGTGAGTTCAAGCCCTGTGTCAGACTCTGTGCTGACAGCTCTGAGCCTGGAACCTGCTTCAGGTTCTGTGTCTCCCTCCCTCTCTGCCCCACCCCTGCCTGTGCTCTGTCTCTCCCTCTCACAAAAATAAATAAACACTAAAAATTTTTTAAAAGAAAGTACACTGATAAAGGTATATGCTACCACCCCTAAAGCAACCGCTAAAATAACAAAACAACTCCTGTGGCTAATAAAACCACAGAGGAGACAAAAATAAGGTATATGAACATTTAGGTTATCCAAAAGGAGGTGGATAATGAGAGAAAAAAGAACAAAGAAAAGATGAGCGAAACTTAAAAAAATCTCAAGATGATAGATTTTTTTTTTTTTATTTAAAAAAAATTTTTTTTTCAATGTTTATTTATTTTTGGGACAGAGAGAGACAGAGCATGAACAGGGGAGGGAAAGAGAGAGAGGGAGACACAGAATCGGAAACAGGCTCCAGGCTCTGAGCCATCAGCCCAGAGCCTGACGCGGGGCTCGAACTCACAGACCGCGAGATCGTGACCTGGCTGAAGTCGGGACGCTCAACCGACTGTGCCACCCAGGCGCCCCAAGATGATAGATTTAAATAAAAGCAATACCCAAGTGTCTACTGTCTATGAAGAATGAGCTCTAATATAATGACACACACTGGTTAAATATAAAAGAATGGAACAAATGTAATATGCTAACCCTAGCCAAAAGAATGCTTAAATGACTAAGTTGTTGCAACAAAAAGTAGATTTCATAGTAAAGAATATTTCCAGGTATAATGAAGGCCACCTCAAAATGAGAAAAGGGTCATTTCACCAATAAAACATAACAATCCGGAGCTACCTGGGTGGCTCAGTCAGTTAAGCGTCCGACTTTGGCTCAGGTCATGATCTTGAGGTTCATGAGTCGAACCCCGTGTCGGGCTTTGTGCTGACAGCTCAGAGCCTGGAGCCTGCTTCAGATTCTGTGTCCCCTTCTCTCTGCCCCTCCCCTGCTCATGCTCTGTCTCTTTCTCTCCCAAAAATAAATAAACATTAAAAAAAAATTTTTTTAAGACATAACAATCCAAAACATTTATAAATCTGATAACAGAGTTTCTAAATACATGAAGTAATGATTGATGGAACTGTAAGAAGAAATAAAATCTAGAGTTGTCTTCAAAGACATCAATACCCTCTCTTCAAAACTGATAGAACAAGGGTGCCCGGGTGGCTCAGTCAGTCAAGCGTTTTGTTTGTTAACGTTTTTGTTTGTAATTTTTTTTTAAAAAATCTTTAAAACAGTTTTTAAAATAATTTATAGAACAAATAGACAGAAAACCAGTAAGGATACAGAAGACTTGAACACCATCAACCAACTTGACCTATTTGGTGTTGATCCAACAACAAAGTACACCCTGAACATTTACTAAGATAAATCATATGCCACGCTACAAAATAAGTATCGACAGATTTGAAAGATTTAATTCATATAAAATATTTTGTGCCCCTAATGGAATTAAATTAGAAACCAGTAACAGAAAGATTGCTGGAAAACCCACAAATATTTTAATATTTAATACCCTGAAATATACACCAAATATAACCCAAAGGACCACAAAAAAAAATCAAGTGGAAAATTAGAAAGTATTTTGAACCAAATGGAAATGAAACAAAAAAATAACACAACAAAAAATATTTGTGAGATGTTGCTAGAGGAAACTGTATAGTTTCCTATATTTAAATGCCTATATTTGAAAAGAAGAAAAGTCCCAAATAATAGTCACAACATGGATGGCTCTCAAGATAATTACGCTAAGTTACAGAAGACAGAAAAAAAAAAAAAGGTTATACACTGTATGAGTTGATTTTTATAAAATTCTTGAGACTACAAACTACTCAATAGTGACAGAAAATAGATTGGTGTTGGCTGGGCACCTCCCAGGGGTGTGAGGAGGAGTCAGTAGGGACTGGTCACAAAGGAACATGGGGAAACTTTTGGGAGTGATGGTTAAGTTCATTATCTTAATTATAGTGAATGGACTCATAGGTGTAGATATGCCAAATTTTATCAAACTTTATACTTTATGTATGTGCAAGTTTATTGCACATGAATTATACTTTAATAAACTGTTAGTATTTATTTTTGAGAGAGACAGTATGAGCAGGGGAGGGGCAGAGAAAGAGGGAGACACAGAATCCAAAGCAGGCTCCAGGCTCTGAGCTGTCAGCACAGAGCCCAATGTGGGGCTTGAACTCACGAGCCGTGAGATCACGACCTGAGCCAAAGTCAGACGTTTTAATGGACTGAGCCACCCAGGCGCCCCTAAACTGCTTTTTAAAAAAACATGCCTATTTGCTTATTAACCTATCTTAACTAGGAGTGGGATACTGCTGATATGTGAGGGTAGGGGACCTGAGCACCAAAGGGAAAGAAAAGGACTAATACAAAAAGGTACCTATGAAATGTTCCTGTGCACGAATTTATGTGCAGTTTAAATGAATATCTGTTAATGAAGAAAAACATCTTTAACCCACTTTGTTCCAAAAGTGTCCAACTATGCCTCTGAATCCCATCCCCTTCTGAATGACCAACAATATAATAATGAAAGTAACAAAACTCCAGTGCCTTTCAAGAAGCAGGCACCATGCTATATGCTGGGCACATACATGGTCTCATCTTTGTTATAAAGACTTGTTATGAGACAAGTATTAATATCATCCCCATTCTTCAGATGAGGGCAGCTGCTAAGCAGCCCAGACTTTTCTCAAGCACTGATTTCCTAGTGCACTCGGCTGTCTGATCACAGCTCCCAGAGGATCATCTATGTTCACAGACACCAAACCCTAAAGGAGACATACTCTGTGCCAGAATATAATGGGACCATCCCCCCAAAAGAGCAAAACTCCATTCCTAGTGAAAAGAGTTTAAAAGTAAGTAAAAAGGCACTTTATCTGGTTGGAATATACCAACGTAAGTATACAGTCGAATGGTCCAATGTCTACGCATCTAGTATGTTACCTACACATCCATGTTAAATCACACATGGGGCTTGGATGGCCCTAGATGAAGGAAACGAAACGATCCTGGTTTGGCTGCACGGTAGAAGCATGTGGGGGACACCACAAAGTCCAGGCCACACCTCAGGCTGAATCCACCAGATTCTCTGGGAGTAGAGTCTGGGCATCCAGCACTTACAAACAGAACAAAACTCCCCAGATGATTCTAACCTGCAGCTGAGGTGAATAAATCGCTATTTGTTCTTCAGCGTAAAATAGAGGAATGGGCTCTCTGGAATAGGAGACATTTTGAAAATAAGAAGACTCCTTGAGGTAACGGAAACGACCATAAACATTGTCTGATCTTCAGACATAAATGACACACAGTTGCATGGGCCCAGACAAATCTCTAGAATCAAACAAACAAACCAATCTTACCCATTCTCCTTGGAGAATCAGGGAAGTCTGCATGACTTTTGCCCGTTTAATTTCTACCCTCCATTTCTGTTGACAGTTTTAACCACAAGCACGTACTCTCAGGCTTTAATTCTGAAAAGAAAAGAGAAGAAAGGTCACCTTGAGCCAATCGGATAGTCCCAGTTTGCTTCCACACATCCCTGTCGCGTACAGCTCAATCTTCCGTACCAGCTCCTGGTAAGAGCCTTGGTTCTTCCCCAAAAGAAAATCCACATGATCCAACAATTCCTCCACCTCTTCCTGCTCCTGCCTTGACATTTATGCCCATTTGGAATTAACTTCATGACTCTATCCCTTAATTCCCACTTAAGGTATTGGTAATTGTCCCCTCTCTAGTTGAGACCTCCAGTGTGGCCTCCAAGTTTGGGACATTATATAAACAGTCTCCCAGCAGCACATAAAAGTTGATCTACTGAAATCTGGACCACGATGTGCCAACAATGAACATCCTAGGCACCATGTTTTCTGTTTTAATGGAGACACCCTATGTGTTCAGTTTGACCTAGCTTTCTGATTAGGTTGTTGGCAGTCTTTTACGGGGGACAATGCCAGGGAAGGTGCTTCCAAAGACCATAATCTTCAAATCTTGGTGCACACTTTGTGCATTTGCTTTCATTCATTCATTCGTTATACACCTTCATGGAATATGTTTTCCGGAGTTGGCATCTGCTTAAAGGCCCAGGCCACAAAGCTAAGAAACACATTCTGTATCCTCAAAGAGTTTACCACCTAGTAAGGAACTCAGGCAACCAAACCAACAACTAAATCAAAGGGTGGTTCACAAAGAGAGAAGAAAACAATAAGCTAAGTTCCATCAATTATGGGCTGTGTGATCTTGGGGAATCTACCTAACTGTTCTGTGCCTCAGTTTCCTTGTCAACAACATTGAATTATTTTTTTCTTTTTTTTTAAATTTTTTTCTTAATGTTTATTTATTCTGAAGGAGAGAGAGACAGAGCAGGAGCAGGGGAGGGGCAGAGAGAGAGAGAGAGAGAGAGACAGAATCTGAAGCATGCTCTAAGCACCAAGCTGTCAGCACAGAGCCGGAAGCGGGGCTCGAACCCACAAGCTGTAAGATCATGACCTGAGATGAAGTCGAACGCTTAACCGACTGTGCCACCCAGGCGTCCCAACAACACAGAATTATTAAAAGCACCTGCCATTACGGTTGTGATGAGAACTAAAAGAGTTATGATTTGTAAAGTGCTTTGAATGGTGTTTGGTATATATCAACGTTTGCTCAAGAAAACAGATAAAAAAATTTTTTTTAATCTGCTATTACCAGCATAAAGAAGGCAGAAATAAATCCACACAATACTGGCCAGTTCATTTTTGACAGTGGTGCAAAGGTAACTCAATGAGGAAAAAAAAATTTCTTTTCAATAAATGTTGTCAGAACAGCTGGTTATTAGGTACCAAAAGAGGAGGACCTTGACTTACATTTCACTCTACGGACAAAACTCAAAGCGCACCCACCGTAGGTCCAAATGTAAAATCTAAAATTATAAAACTTCAAAAGGAGAACTTCGGAGAAAAGTCTTTATGACCTTGTAGTGTGCAATAATTTCCTCCAGAAGACAGAAAGTACAAATCGTAAAAGAAAACATTGGGGGGGGGAGGGGGGGGAGGAAGAAAGAAAAACGTTGAAAATCTGGACATCATCAAAAGTAAAGACACGTGCGTCGGAAAAACTATTAAGAGAATGATGGAGGGGCGCCTGGGTGGCTCAGGTCATGATCTCACAGTTCGTGGGTTCGAGCCCCGCGTCGGGCTCTGTGCTGACAGCTCGGAGGCTGGAACCTGCTTCGGATTCTGTGTCTCCCCCTCTCTCTGCCCCTCCCCTGCTCATGCTCTGTCTCTCTCTGTCTCTCAATAATAAATAAATGTTTAAAAAAACAAAAAAATTTTTTTTGAAAAGAAAAGAATGATGGGATGATGTGTCGTGACCACAGCCAGGAGTAAGGGCAGGACGCATGGAGGCTGGGGAGCGAGGGAAGGCAGACACAGGCCACCTGAGCTGGGCAGGTGGCCGCTCTGACCAGCAAGGGAACTTACAGACGCGGCGGTCTCTGCCCGGAGCGAGGAAGCCTCCGCACCAACGGCCAGAATCTTCAAAGTTTACAGAGAGGCCTCACAGGGCCAGGTCTACCGTCCAGAAGGACTCTGGGCTCCACCCCGCCTCGCTCCCTCAAGGCTGCGACCTCGAAAATGGCTCCAGAGAAGGGAAGGAGGAAGGGGGCAGCGACCACAGTCAGGGGCGGGGCCAGGGGCCTCCAATCCCCAGGCAGCTTGAGGGTCAGCCCCGGCCACGCCCCCTCCGTGAGCTCCCCCAACAGGAAGACGCGTGGATGGCGAATGGGCCACAGAAAGAAGGCTCAACGTCATTCCTCGTCAGGGAAATGCAAAGGAAAACGATGTTGTGATACCGTAACACACCCATTAAAGTGGCTTAAAAAAAAAAAAAAAGAAAGAAACACGGACAATGTTAAGTGTCAAGGACGGGAAGCAGGTGGAACTGGCATGCATTGTTAGTGGGAAGGCAAAACAGCACAAGCACCTTGGAGACCAGTCTGAAAGTTTCTAACAAACATGCACTTACCGTAGGACCCAGCAATCCGGCTTCGAGTATTTACTCAGGAAAAATGAAAATGCATGTCCACATGAAACCCTATATGCAAATGTTTAGAGCAGCTTTCCTCATAACTCCCCCAAACTTTAAGCAGCTCAAATATCCATCAGCTGGGAAATGGATAAAGAAGCCATAGGCCTGCCCTACAATGGGGTGAACAGCAATAAAAAATAATAAATAAATAACACACCACTGATACCTTCACTGGTGGATGCATTTCAAAAGCATTATGATACGAGAGAGCACATACTGCTATACGATTCCATGTGTATGACATTCTGGGAACATTAGAAGTCCAGGGACAGAAATCACATCAGGAGGTGCCAGTGCTGGTGGCCTGGGGCGGTCAGAAGGCTGGCTGACTGCAAAGCGGCTTCAGTGGATTTTCAGAGATGATAGAAATGTTCTTTATCGTGATTGCGGTGGTGATTCCATGACCATATACATTTGTATAAACTCTCAGAACTGCAAAGGGTATATTTACCTGTCTGTAAATTATACTTCAATAGATCAGACGGAAAGTGCTCATAAAAGTAAGGTGTGCTTCCTGTAAAAAATAAAATACACAGTAAAAAGTAAAAGGTTCGCTGTCAACAGATCATGTGTGTGTGCGTGGTTTTCCTCTGGTCACACCACTGTATACACTTGTTGAAATAAACAGAACCATGGACTTGGAAGGGGTGAATGTAAATAAACCTGACTTTAAAAAAATTATAAGAATGCCCCACTAAGAAGGGAAGAAAACAGAAACTCCCTTGAGAGATTTAGTGATTGGATCGAAGGTTTGAATTTCATTAAAAGATAGGTAACTGTCGGGGCACCTGAGTGGCTCAGTTGGTTAAACGTCTGACTTCAGCTCAGGTCATGATCTCGAACTGTTGGTGGGTTCAAGCTCTGTGTCGGGCTCTGTGCTAACAGCTTAGAGCCTGAAGTCTGCTTCAGATTCTGTGTCCTCCTCTCTCTCTCTCCCCTTCCCCTGCTCGTTCTGCCTCTCTCTCTTTCTTGGAGAAAGAAAAAAAAAAGGTAGGTAACTATTTATGGTTGGAAATCGACCATTGAAATCCCACCCTGTTACCTACAGAGCCACAGAAAATCCATAGGCTTTTTTTTTTTTTTTAACTTTGAAATGTATCCTAGAGCTTTTTAAGAAACATACTTTGGCCTAATTGTGTCATGTTTAGGCATCGGCATTCTCTGAGCAGGGCTGAAGGGCCAAGCAGGGATAGAAAAAAATAAGTAAAATCAGCCACTGTTTGACTAGGATAAAAAGCAAAAACCAGGGGCACCTGGGTGGCTCCGTCGGTTGAGTGACTGACTTCAGCTCAGGTCATGATCTCGTGGTTCGTGAGTTGGAGCCCTGTGTCAGGCTCTGTGCTGTGCTGACATCTCAGAGCCCGGAGCCTGCTTCAGATTCTGTGTCACCCTCTCTCTCTGCCCCTCCCCTGCTCGTGCTCTGTTCTCTCTCACGCAAAAATAAACATTAAAACGTGTTTTTAAAAAAAAACTGTCTGAGGGCATCAGAGGGGCCTCCAGGAAGAGATGGCATTTGAACGGGGTTTTGAATGGTAAGTGGAAGTTTGTCTTTTGAGGAATTATTTGGTGGACATTCTTGGTATGTGATTTGAAATTCAGTCCACAAAATATTTATCGAGCACCCTCTCTGTGTTAAGCATCAGATTAGGGTGGGGTTTCCGGCCACCCCACTACTGGCACCTGAGGCTGTGTTACTCTGTTGTGAGGGGCCAGCTCACGCAACGCAGGGCATTTAGCAGCATCCCTGACCCCAACCCACTAGACGCCAGAAGCACCTACCCCCCAGTCGCGACAACCAAGTGTCTCCAGACATGGTAGATGTTTCTTGGGCAGCAAAATCAACACACACACACACCCTGAATCATTGCACTAGAGTCCTAGGATCAAAATATTGAGTGAGACTCCCTACCTAAAGAAGCTGACCATCTCATTGCAGGGAGAAAAAGTAAATAGGACTTACGGTGCTAATTCATGTTACAGATTGTGTGTGCGTTTGTGTGTATGTGTGTGTGCACATTTTGAATAAGATAGGTCTGCATGGGACGGTGGTTAGAGATGCAGAATCTAGAGAACTGAAGATAGGCCCGCAGGGTCTAATGTGAGCTCTATCACTTAGAAAATATGTGATCTGGGGGACTTTTCACTTGAGTTCTGTATGTTCCAGGATCCCTGTTTGTAGAATATGACGCAGAAACCTACATCAGAGGATTGTCAAAAGCATTGAATAACTCCAGATCAGGGGCGCCTGGGTGGCTCAGGCAGTTAAGCATCCAACTTCGGCTCGGGTCATGATCTCACGGTTCGTGGGTTTGAGCCCTGCCTCGGCTCTGTGCTGACAGCTCAGAGCCTGGAGCCTGCTTCGGATTCTGTGTCTCCGTCTCTCTCTGCCCCTTCCCTGCTCACGCTCTGTCTCTCTCTGTCTCTCAAAAATAAACACACGTCAAAAAAATTTTTTTAAAGAAAACAACTCCAGATTGGAAAACACAGTGTCTGAAACATGGTAAGGACTCAGTGAATGAACTCAATAAATGTTAGTTGTTGTTAATTTCTCCCGTTTAAGGCCAAAAGGGTCTTGAAAGTCTATAATAAGTTGTGCGTGGTGTGCCTTCAGTATAGTAGATATTTCATAAATATTTGAGGGAAGTAGGGAGGGAATACATAAATAAAAATATTAGCTGGTTATAAGTTACTCTCACCTCTCAAATAAGCCTGTGAGTATCTACCTAACAGAATGGCAGTGGGAACAAAATCTTTGAAAAGTGCCTGATACTAATAATAAGCGTACAATGCATTTTTCACTTGGGGTCGTTATTAGTAGTGTTATTTTACAGTCAGTCATCAAGAGATCTTCACCGGGTGAGGTTCCTCCAGAAAAGATTGATAGATTCTGAACTTTTCTTCAAAGACCTTCATCTTTCACAAATGTACCAGAAAGAGCCCCTTGTGCTTACCAGCCAGGGAGCAAGGTAGCTGTGACATCACTCATTTAAGCTGAGAGGGAGGCAAAAGAGTTGGGACTGATGGCAAGTGTTTTGGCATGAAGCTAAAGCACTCGCCCACTCGGACATCTGTCTGCTTATGCTCTGGTTTCATTGAACATCACGGAGACGAAGATGCCAGAAGATGAACAAAATAAAAACACGTGGAACTTCTGGCTCTGTGTGGCGGGCCGTCACTCAACACAAGCACACTCTTGACATGTCCAAAGGTCGGGCATTTCCTCACCTGTGCTCGGGGATGGAGGCAGGAGCACGGGTGGAAGGAGAAGGTGGAAGAGTGAGGGAGGCCACCACCTTTGTGTGTAGTGCTTGCTGGGTATGAGTTGCAGACACGAAGGTAGCTGGTCTCAGGAAACAGTCAGAGAAGAGGGATGATAGGTGAAAGAGAAGCACAGACTTCCTTCCTGGAAAACTGCCCCTTTCCTCCTCCACTTCACGTTCATTAACACTCCCCATGGTGGACCAGATTGTGTCTTCCCAAAGTTCATACATCGAAGCCCTAACCTCCTGGGGGACGGTATTAGGTGGGACTTCGGGGAGTTGACTGGGGTTAGACGAGGTCTTGAGGGTGGGGCCCTCGTGTTAAGATTAATGTCCTTGGGGCGCCTGGGTGGCGCAGTCGGTTAAGCGTCCGACTTCAGCCAGGTCACGATCTCGCGGTCCGTGAGTTCGAGCCCTGCGTCGGGCTCTGGGCTGATGGCTCAGAGCCTGGAGCCTGTTTCCGATTCTGTGTCTCCCTCTCTCTCTGCCCCTCCCCCGTTCATGCTCTGTCTCTCTCTGTCCCAAAAAAAATAAATACACGTTGAAAAAAAATTAAAAAAAAAAAAAAAAAAGATTAATGTCCTTATCAGAAGAGACACCAGAAGGCTTGCTCTTTCTCCCCACCATGTGAAGACACAGCAAGAAGTTGGCCATCCGCAAGCCAGGAAGAGAGCTCTCAGCAGAAACCAACCATGCTGGCACCTTGACCTTGGACGGCCGGCCTCCACAACTGTGAGAAACTAAATGTCTGTTGTTAAACTACTCAGTCCATAGGATTTTGTTAAGGTAGCCTGAGTTGATGGAGAAAGCTCTTTAAATCTCAGCTCAAAGAGCTCATTCTTAAGGATTATATTTCTTTTAATCCAACAGATTAGAGAAGGGCCTTCAGCTGTATGCTCTGGTTGAACCCTGGCTTTTTTCCAAAGTAGTTCCATATGTGGGGGAAGTGTTTCATGGACATCTATTCCCCAGCCCCACCTCTACTGACCTGGAATCTCCCCGAGGACAGGACCACATGTATTTAAGATCATCCCTCGATACCTAGCATCAGCATACTGGATTAATATGATAATATATTTGCTTGGGGGACTTGGAGAGACAAAAGACTAAGATATATTGTCCCACAAAGATGTCTAGCCTTGCTTGCGCTCTCTCAACTGCTGTATCAGATGCTGTCTCTGCATTAAACATGGCATTCTGGGTCACATTCGCAGCCCTCGGTCTTAACTTCTGTAGCTCTCGTCTCAACCCATTTCACCCTGACTTGCACCTTCCATGTTACCAATGACATTAGAATTCAAACCCTCATTTCTTTCCTCATGTCACTCTTTATATCTGACTCATGTGATTGTCTTCCTGATCATGACCTGGAACTTGGCTCTGCATGGGGAGCTGTCTTTCAACCCAAGCTTTCTAGATGTTTATGCGCCTAGTGACTGCTTCAAAATTCGTGCAGCAAAATGACAGAGCAGAAAGGAGGAATGGACAAACCCGTAACTATAGTCAGAGACTTCAAAACCCCGTCTCTCAAAACTTGATAGAAGAAGTAGACAGAAGATCAATATGGATATACATGACTTGAGTTAATTGTCAACCAACTTGCCCTCGTTGACATTATTGACATTCCATGCAAGAACACGAGAATACACATCCTTTTCAAGGGCGCGAGTATCATTTCAAAAGCATATGGAAGTTCCTGAGGAAGTCAAGGGGAAAAGGAAAAACTCAAGAGGCTCAAGCTTGGGCCACTACCTGCCTTTGTTCTCACAGTCCAAATAAGCTCATTTCGAATCCCACTGTGGTTAATCAAGCAGTGATTAATAAAGCAGTGATCACCTTTAGTAAAATAAATAGCAGATAATGAAGGAGATTTAAAAGGGAGATAAAGAGGAAGACAATGAGGAACGAAGCCCACAAGCTCATTATCCATTCCAAAAAGAGACAGAGAAACCTATTCGTTACAATTACAAATAACAGTTTTCTCTGAATTAAGGTATTCTTCAAGAAGTCATTGCACTCCTAAATATCCAATTAAATAAGTAATACTATGACGCATCGTAAAACCCTTTCAGGGCTTTGAGTGCTAAAGAAAACTCCACTTAAGCGTCGGAAAGAGTATGGTGCATGTGGGCCTATAATTCTTGCCTCCTCCTATTGTTAATAGCTCTATGTTTCTTGTTTATTTTACAGATGGGCTCAGCCAAAGGCACACATGAAGATTCTTTTGTGTGTGTGTGTGTGTGTGTGTGTGTGTGTGTGTGTATCTGAATGTGAATGAATTCTGTTCCTTGAAGAAAACCATTTGGGGAAAATAAAACTTGGAAATAATAAATTAAATATCAGAAATAGAGATGTTTATGTGTAGATTGTTTTTCATATATTTTTTCCTCTCTCTCTTTTTCAATTTCCTCTCTCATCAGCTCACCTTTGCCCTCCAAAGGTGTGATCAATTACTGCTTTTTGTCTTGAATCAATATGTTTCACAAAAAAGGAAAATTGGTTTTTCTTATAGACTGTGAATCAATTACATTAAGCTATGTAATACAAGGTGTTAACATTCTGTTTAAATGTGTTGTTTAAAAGATTCTGTTTTAGCTAAGTCTTGAATAACTAGAAAACATAATAAAATATGATTGCATTTTGTGAGTCTGGGCCAATGATTTTTTGGTGAACAACAATAAACATTAGATTTGTCCTGTCTCCTGATCGTCTCTCCTCCTTAGGGAATATTCCTCCTAACATCAGAGACCTTCTTTAAAAAAACGTAGAGGCTTAAATGTTTTGTTTTAAAAGGCATGGCATTCCTTATTGCCCTCTTGGCCTTTCTGTCCATTCCTGGGATTGGTTTTGAATGAGCTCTGTGAACACTGATGGTATGGAAACCATAAATGCTCAACAATGGCTTCTTTCCCCCTCTCTCTGCTTCCCTACATGCCTCAGCCTATCTCCGCTTCTAAGCATGGCCTGCTGCCTTCTTTTTGCTCTAATTCACATTTTAACTGGAAATGACTTTTCATTTCCTAAGCTCTTTTTGGCATTTTAAGCTCTGTTAAGGGTTTTCCTTAAACTTTAATGCATTTCATTAGAAGGATAAAATAAAGCAATCTTACCATCCTTTATGAATAATTAGTGACTTAGAAACAAGCCTTGAAGCTGGTGAAAATTTCACTGTAAGGTAGTGAAATGATAAAAATACACTGAAGCATATACTTTGATGCACTTTAAAGAAACCATCATAGACTAATAATATGGTATCTCAAAGGAACAGATCAGACTGACAGCAAAATTACTTTTCAGGAAACAAAGTAGTTATGACATTTATAGCAACCTTTATAAAGGTTTGTAGCATAAGAAAAGGAAGACACTTAATTCCATTATTTTCATGTGCTTTATAAGTAACCCCAGTCAAAAGGAAAGCTCATGCACACACACACACACACACACACACACACACACACACACACACACACCTTTAGGAAAAAGAACACATTTTCTTTTACTCCTAAGAATAAAGAACGGATAATTTTCTAGCTGCTGTTACCTCTTCCTTTCCTAGAAAAGGCAAACTCTGAACAGAATCAAAACCACGTTTACATGCCAAAGTGAAAAATGGTAGAGTTGCCATGAGCCAGGCCATTCATATGGCATTTTTCATCTCTATAACCCCGCTTTCTATAAAACTTAACACAACAGTGTTTTCTTACATTGTACGGCCTTTGTTAATTCATTCAGTTATCTCCAAGTTGCTTCCTTTCAATTTTTCTTCAAGATGATTTATTTATACAAAGCCATAAAGTGGATCCCGTGAAATTGAAAGTCATTTCGTCAGTAGGTGAATTCACAATTCTGTGAGTGGGTTTTATTTTTCTATTTTTCTATTCCCAAAGTATAACCAGAAGTCACCAAATATTAAAGAATCTTTTCAAATGAAATCAATAATTAAGCCAGTTTTTTTTTTTAAACTCAAACTGGGTCAATCTTGTTGGCTAGACAAAAAAAAAAAAAATATCAATCCAATTTTGAAAAATAAAGGTTCATACAGTCAACACTGGAATTTTGTAGAAATACTTACCTTATACACAAGTATCTTTGGTTGACTCAGATCATATTGTCCTGTAACACAGTCATCTTACAGAGGTGAATGGACAGCATTCTCAGAGGGCCCCCCAATGAACCTATCTCCTGGTTTTCTAGTATTTCTTCCCTTGGCTAATCCCCTCTTCTTACTGACCTGGACTTACTGAACTGCTTCTAATGAACAGAATATGACAGAAGTGATGGCTTCTATATTGAAGTCTCTCTCTCCCTCTTTCTTGCTTCCGGGAGAAGCCAGGTGCCATGTTGTGAGGCAGACCAGTGGAGGGTCCATATGCATCAGCATGGGTGTGTATCTTCTGGGGCCTGACAACGGCCACCTAAGTGAGCTTGGAAGCACACCCTCCCAGAGCTGAGCTCTGTGATGACTATATCCCTGGCAGATGACTTAGTTGCAGTCTTGTGAGACCCCGAGCCAGAGGCACCCAGTTGAGCTGCTCCTGGGTCAGATTCCTGAGCTACAGAAACTGTGAGATAATAAACGTTTGTTGTTTCCAGGGGCTAAGTTTGGGGATGATTTGTTACACAGCCATTGATAACTAGTACAAGATGTAACTGAACCCCTTATGTGATGTCCGAGATATGTCAACCTGATAAAGGATGCAACTATGAATTGTGCTGTGGAAAGCCACGGTGTGGTTATTCATTGAATTGGTTTCCAAGTTGATGTAATTTTGTTAGGTATTCACTTCCTTCCTATGCCAAGAATTCATCTCGTTTTTCTCTCATTTCAAAGGAGATACAAATATGGGGAGGAGAGAAAGCTGTAAGACACTCTAAAAGGTTAAACAAGAAAACTAAGAGATACTTATAAAGTCTATGTGTCCGCCACAGGCACATTCCCAGAAAAAGTAGTCAATTCTTACCTTGCAGGCATATAAAAAAGGACTTGCTAAAATAACATCTTGTTGGGGCACCTGGGTGGCTCCGTTGGTTAAGCATCCAGCTCTTGATTTCGGCTCAGGTCATGACATGATCTCACAGTTCATTGGTTCGAGCCCCACATGGGGTCTGTGCTGACAGCACGGAGCCTGCTTGGGATTCTCTGTCTCTCCCTCTCTCTCTCTCTCTCTGCCCCTCCTGTGTGCACGCTCTCTCTCTCTCTCTCTTTCAAAATAAATAAACTTTAAAAATAAAATAAAATAAAGCAATTTTTGTAAATGAAGTCATATTAGAAAGCTGACTGATAAGAATAATGATCAAAAGAGAATACACAGGACAAAAGCAAGGATAAACATGATGCAAGGCTCATAGATTCACTCTCTAGCTAAAATGCATTGGTTGTCAAAAATGTAGATATTTCAAGGCTTCGACACTTCCTAGTGAGCACTCGCCACTTGCCTCGCCGACACCAATTCCCACGTCTTTGTATCCACCTCCCTCTTCTCAGTTCTTGCTGGGCGTGGCTCCACCTATGTTAAGGATAGAGCACCCAGGCCAGCCAATCAAACCACCATCGACCACTATCGGTCGATGATGAGCATGTGACCTAAGCTGGTCCAATCAGAAGGAATCTCTGTTTCCTCTGTGTGCTCCCGAGAAGGCTTTCTTTCTCTCAGGTGGCTTCCCAGAGCTGTAGGAAGACGGAGCCCCCAAAGCCATCTGTCACTGGGCACTGTTGCCTGCATTCTTCGAATAAAGCCAGCACAGAAGATGGCATCAGGAATAAATCCTAATGACAGTGTGTGAGCCCTGAATCCAGCTCCCCTGAAGCCAATCCTGCCTGTGAATGTTCAGTTATTCCGCACCAATAAATTTCCTTTTTAGCTTGTATCGGTTAGAGGCAACATTTTTGGCTGATGAGTTGTTTGGATTTTTTTTTTTTTTTTTTTTTTTTTTTAGATCACATTTGATAGAAAGTTTCTTAATGCCTTCAGGTCCAAGCATTTAAAAAATCTTAGCCTGTTTCAAACTTGATGGATAGCCTCAAGGGTTTGAGTATTTTGGGTCAGCTTATATCAGAACCTCACAAAATCTTTGTTATATAAAGGATCTGCTGCTACCAGCCAATGCAACAGGGAAGTATGATAATCATTATAATAATTTTTACAATAATCATTTTTGTAATCGTCATTACCATCACCATCATCAGCCACATACTAAGCGCTTCATATGCATCAAGTACTATGCTAAGCACTTTACGTATATTATCCCATTATTCATTTTCCTAGAAACAGGAGACTAGTTAAAATACAGACTCTAGAACCCAAGCACTCCAGATTTAAATCTTTTTTTCTGCCAATTTCTACCAGTGTGACCTTGTTTAAAATCTCTTTGTCTCCACTTTCCTTGTCTGTAACAGAGAGTGACGTTGCTGTTTTCATTAGAAAGTTGTGAGGATTAAAATAATTAATATCTTGGGGGTACCTGGGTGGCTCAGTTGGTTAAGCATCTGACTCTTGATTTCAGCTCAGGTCATGATCTCCCAGTTCAGTGAGTTCGAGCCCCATGTGGGGCTCTGTGCTGAGAGCATGGAGCCTGCTTGGGATTCTCTCTCTCCCTCTCTCTCTCTCTGCCCCACCCCTATGCTCTCTCTCTCTCTCTCAAAATAAATAAGTAAACTTGGGGCACCTGGATGTCAGTCGGTTAAGCATCCGACTTCAGCTCAGGTCATGATCTTGCAGCTTGTGAGTTCAAGCCCCGTGTCAGGCTCTGTGCTGACAGCTCAGAGCCTGGAGCCTGCTTCGGATTCTGCGTCTCCTCCTGCCTCTGCCCCTCCCATGCTCATGCTCTGTCTCTCAATAATAAATAAACATTAAAAATTTTTTTTAAAAAAGCAAACTTAGAAACAATAAAAAACAAAATAAAAGAATGTCTACAAGTGGTGTTTGTCCCACACAAAGCACTACCTCTGTTAACTTGTCCTGTTTCTTACAATAGTCCAATGATGTAAACGTTATTACGTTCTTTTTCCCGACAAAGAATTTGGTCTTTATTGGTCTTTACAGAAGTCTTTCTGAAGTTTACCCAAGATGGCCACTTAACAATTTAATTACATTACTGAAGCAAAATTCTGTGAGGATAAGGACTCTGTCACTCTCATCTTTGTATCCTGGACATTACCTAGTCCAGTGTCCTTCTAGTAAATATTAATAGAATGTAGACAAAGAAATTGGAAATATATATACAAAGAATATAAAGGCAGCCAGCTAGACAAAGAACAGTGGCCAAGAGTCAACAGTTCTGGGATATTGTATTAGTTATCTATTACCGTGCAACAGATTTTTCTCAAAACTTAGCAGCTGAAATGAGCATGCAGAGATCACCTCCAGTTTCTATGGGTTAGGCCTTCATCACTCAGCTGGGTGTCTCTGGCTTAGGATCTCCCATCAGGCTGCAACCAAAGTGTTGGCTGGTGATGCAGCTTTATCTGAAGGATGCAATTCTAGGCCCCCTCAGGTTAGCTGGGTTTGGTTACTCCAGGGCTATGGACTGAGGGCCTCAGTTCCTGACTCAGTGTTGATGGGTGGCATCCCTCAGTCCTTTGTCACAAGGGCCTCTCCAGCTGGCTTTATCAGAGCCAGCATGTTAAGAAGAGCCAGAAAGAGAGAGAGAGAAAACCAGTGAGAAAGAGAGCAAGCAAGATGGCGGCCATGGTCTTTTGTAACCTACACACAAGTGACATCCCATCACTTCTGTCATATTCTACCCATTAGAAGCATGTCACCGGATCCAGCCCACGTTCAAAGGAAGTGGATTACCCAAGTACTTGAATACCGGGAGGCAGAGGTCACTGGGAGCCAATTTAGAAGGCTGCCTACCACAGACATGGAACTGAAGTTGACTTTGTTTTGCTCTTTGACCCTGACCAAGTCAGACATTCTGTGCCTCCATTCCTTTATCCCTAAAACTTGTACTATAATTCCCCGGGATTTTCAACTCCAAACTGTGATTCTAGGAGGTCCTGAAAAGGAACACATTGCACTTTAAAATCACACTTAATTTCAGGGCACCTGGGTGGCTCAGTTGGTTAAGCGTCCCGACTTCAGCTCAGGTCATGATCTCACAGTTTGTGAGTTTGAGCCCCGCATCAGGCTCTGTGTTGACAGCTCAGCGCCTAGAGCCTGCTTTGGATTCTGTATCTCCTTCTCTCTCTGCCCCTACCCCCCTTGCTCTCTCTCTCTCTCTCTAAAAAGTAAAGATTTAAAAACTTTTTTCAAAAAATCACTCTTAATTTCAAAATGGCTCCAGAAGCTCACCTGCAAGAATGAAAAGGGCTTTAACCTCCCCCAACCCCCACCTTTTGTTAGCATCACATCTGGTAAACTTGTGTGTCAAGAACTATAGTGAGGAAAACACTGGAATGTGCCATTGGATCCTCTTCCCATGCCAAGAAGAGACTTGAGAAAAAAAAGGGGGCTTCTGTAGGTATATGCCCGTTTGCAGCATTCGAGAAAGAGGGACCATGGGCTTCCAAAATTTGATTGAAATGGAGAGTTTGATTAGTTTACCCTGAAGTGTCAATAAAAAATGGTGCATGGCAGATGGTTTTCCTGTGATCCCAACAGCAAGTCCATTTTGAGGTTAATAACCTTTTTGCTTTATTGACTTGTGGGCAAACTCTCTCTGGTGGTGTTTAAGTTTGTTTCCATGTTTTCTTGACCATTATTAAAAACAAACAAACAAAATTCTGTCCACCACTGTTTTTTTTATCTACTGAAGAAACTTCATACTGCTTTCCTTTTGAGCAACGTTCTGAAATCTCTTTTAACCCATCATAGCAACTGAGTAAGACGTCAACTAAAACTACATGTAAGCCATTTATTGATGTTGTAAAAAATATCCCTGCCATGTATTTATTAACTTTTCCTTTGGGTTGAAGATAGGCATAACAGGGAACATATTGGTGAATAGTGTCCTTTGGCTAAAACTCCAAAGGAAAGATGAGATTTTCCTTTTGACTATTAATTAAAAGGTGTTTGTCCGCCCTTACAGGTATCTGTTGATGTTCCCACATGAACCTGTTGTTCATATTCCCACATGAACCTGCTATGACTTGGTGGCCTCTGAATGAGGGTGTGCATATGTTCGTTGTTTGTCTCTTATTGCTCTGTTCTTCTCAATGCCTTTGAATTGGAATGATTTGACATGTAAAAATTGGGAAATTTCACCGTGAAAGAAATTCGGATTTCTGGCTTTCTTTCATCAATCAGAAGCTTCACGAGTCTTGCCCACATCCCAACACAGCGACAGCTGGGTGAAGCCAAAGAGTGGTTTCTTCCTTTGGTTAGTGCATGTCCTTGCCTGTCTTTACCATCACCCCACTCCCAAGTCTTCTAGGAAACTGTAATATCAGCTTAAAATGAAAAACAACTTAGGGGCACCTGGATGGCTCAGTTGGTTAAGTGTCCGACTCTTGGTTCATGGGATCCAGCCCCATGTTGGGCTTTACGCAGACAGCTTGGAGGGAGGCCTGCTTGGGATTCTCTCTTTCCCTTTCTCTCTGCCCCTCCACCACTCTTTCAAAAAATAAATAAACATCGAAGAAGAAGAAGAAGAAGAAGAAGAAGAAGAAGAAGAAGAAGAAGAAAAACAACTAAAAATCTCTCTTCCGTGAAAGCCACGGTGACTTTTAAGAGACAATGAGGGCAGGTATAAACTGTGGAGAATTCTGCCATCTCTGAACAAGGACAGCCTCTACTCACCCAGCCTGCTTTGTTCACTTCTGGGAGCTCCCCAGTCATGGGAGGGAGACATCTGGGGGTAGATCCAGGCATAGCATTTCTGGCCTGAACGTATCTTAGTTTGGGGTAAGATTATCTCATCCATCACGATGAAGGCCAACAGCATGAGAAAACCGTGTTGGGCCTTAACCCATTTTCTTTGCATTGTCAATGGCTTTCCTGTTGGTTTCCCATTCACCTGTTCTCACATTACTTGGTCCTTGGAGCAATCACACCCGACACTCTTGACAGAATGGGAAGGTACATTATTGTCTCTGTGCTGTCTTGGTTTTGTGTTAATAGCAGCCATAATGCTGAAATTAACCCATATTTTACACTTACCCATTGTCCTGCGTGGCACACAGCTGTCGTTAAGTGCACAGAATGAAGATGTGTAAGCATCCTGTTGTGTCCTATGTAAAATTTAGAACCTGCTCGGTGCATTACTTCTGTTCCCCCATCCCTATGTGTTTGTTTGCTTTTAAAGATCTCCATAAAAGGTTACAAACACCAGTTACCAGTTAAAAGCTCTTCAAATCCCATGAACAAACACCATCTAAGTTGCTGGGGGGATTTTTTTTTCTTCCAGTGCGTTGTCAAAGGCCTTCTAGAATGGTTCAGACTCAAGGCAAATAGGTCATTTAAGACTTTCAGGGAAACACGTATCCTATGCGATGCTTGATGCTAATGGTCTCTACGTATTATATTTAGATTGGCTCTGGCAGACTACTATTTAACTTGAGAATAAAATTGTGTATCTTGAAAGCCCCAAACCATGATTCATTATTTACATCAAGGCCTACTTAAATTCTAGCATTTCAGAGCATTTCATCAATGCTGTCTTCCCACCCTGTTCCAAATCAGGTAAAATGACACAAAACACTATCTCCATGAATTGCAGTCTCCTTTTCTGGGTTGTTTTCTGCTTTTTCATTAAATCAAAACGTCTTCATTATCATTTGAACTCAAATGTCATTTCATGCTGATGGCTGAATCTTTCACAGTAACTATGGCAATTGTAAAAAGAATATGAAAAGTAAAATCTCTTCCCCTCAAAAAAAGAATTTTGCCTTCAAAATTCTTCAAAGAAGAATTGTCTTTAGTTGTGTTTTTCAACCACAACGTCCCCCCGCCCCCCAGCCCCTGACCCCCTCAAAGAAATCCATTAGCTTCATCACAGGCACCTGACAAATCCCACCTTGTCCATTTAGACCCAGTGGGTATAGTGCCCATGGCCCACAACACCTTAGGAGTCCATGAAAATGTTTTCATTTCTTTTACAATTAGAAAAAAATAATGACTATAATCCAGCTTGGGTTACATATGTCTTTATGCCAAGGGAGTCATAAAATATACTCTGTAATATTTGCCTTATGGGTAAAAAGGCTCAGGAAGGCAAAAGTGTTCAGGGCCCAGGAAAATCCTAACAGAGGCTAATCACTCAGGCTAACTATGGAAGTCACATAGAATCCATCCACACGATAGAATTCATGGTGAAACTGCACACGTGTAAAGTTAGTTAGCTAGATGGCCTTGAGCAATGTCTTTGAGCCTCCATTTTGTCATAGGACTAATCCTAGCAGACAATATTTATTGAGTTCTTACCATGTTCCAGGCCCGCTGGGGAATACTTAATGCGGGCTGTCTCATGCGGTCTTTGGGCATGGCAGCCCTGGGCCATGGTTCTTGGGCAGCACTGTGCTAGAACTGTCCACACCCAGTGAGGTCATGAGGAGCAAGAGTGGATCCAGGTCTGCTCTTATCAGCACCGTGGACTTGGACAAGGAATTTCCCCTCACAGACCCTTGGTTTCCACATCTGACAAATGGGCATCATGAAAGAATCGGTCATAGGGTTTGAGGAGGGCGTACTAGGTAAGGCATGTCAAGCACTTCATGGAGTGTCTACGCTTGAGTAAATGCTCCATAAATGGTAGTTATTACTATCCTTCCCTAGAAGGTGATCTTCCCTTATGCTCCACTATTTCTAAACTTCACGTATGTGGAATCATACAGAATATCCTCTTTTGTGTCTAGCTTCTTTGTCTCTGAGATTCATCGATTTCTTTTGCATGTCATAGTAATTTGTTCTTTTCTACTGCTGTATAGTATTCCATTGCATCCATTCTCTTGTTGATAGAAATGGGGTTGTTTTCTGTTTGGGGCTATGAAGAATGAAGTTGCTATGAGTATTCTTGAATCTATCTTTTGATAGACACAAACTTCATGTCTGTTGGATACCTACCTAGGAGTGGAACGGCTGGATCATAATAAATATTGAGTCCTTATGGTAGGTAGGGGCTGGGAATATAAGAGGGAGCAATAGATCTGTATGTTCCCTGACTTCAGCCTAATGAGGAAGACACAGCAATAATCGGCACAGATCAATGTAAATTTAATAGCTGCACATGCCATAAAGGACTAGCACATGGTTGCTGTGAAAGTATGGGGGCGGGGGTTGCATGGTGTCTGGAAAGGGCACAGGTCTTATAATCAAAGGAGCCTGACAGACTTGGGGAACCGGAACAAAGGCAGTTAGTGCAGAGAAGAAAAGGGAAATGGAGAGGCTGGCAAGGTTCAAACCGAACAGGCCATGTGACATGTTTTCCACTAATCTTACCGAGCAGTGGGTGGGGGGACATTAATATTTTGAGGGGGAGGAAGAGGGCTGGGTAGAGAGTGATCTCATCAGGTTTGGAGTCTGAAAATATTTGTCTGGCTACTGGGTGGGAGACCGATTCCAGGAAGTATGTGTAGCAAGAGTGGACGTGGGGGACTCATTAAGACATGAGCCATGGTCCTAATGAGCAGTCGGGTCAGGCCAAGGTGGTAAGGACGGAGACGGAGGCATGGGGACCATGTTGAGAGTCATCTCATACACAAGCTTCACCAATCTTTCATGCTGGTTTCATCACAGTCCCTTTGCCACTGGGCAGCTCTTGTGATCCAGACCTCCTACATTTGAGCTGAATATTTAAAACAATACTTAGTTGGGGCGCCTGGGTGGCTCCGTCGGTTGAGCATCCGACTTCGGCTCAGGTCATGATCTCATGGTTGGTGGGTTCGAGCCCCGCATCAGGCTCTGTGCTGGCAGCTCGGAGCCTGGAACCTGCTTCGGATTCTGTGTCTCCCTCTCTCTCTGTCCTTCCCCTGCTCGCACTCTGTCTCTCCCTCTCTCTCTCTCTCTCTCTCTCAAAAATAAACATTAAAAAAAATAATAAATAAATAAATAAAAAATAAAACAATAATTAGTAGATTACTAATGAAATCCAAGTCCTCTTCAGGCTGCTTGTTTTCCATTGCAATCACATCCCAAGGAAGATTCAGTTCAGTTTCTCAGTGCATTTGCTCACCCGTATCTGCGTTACTGTGGGCTTTACGGACGTCTAACTGGACAAACTCTACCTATGATTCCAGCACTGCTGCCCGTTGCAGCATGACTGTGAAAGTCAGAGATAAAAACCACAAAACGAATCAGAGATCAGGACTAGTGTTCATCGTCCCTTTCCAACAGAAATGACCCTTCCCCAGGCCCCCAGTATTATTGTGCACGGCGGCATAGAAAGCCAAATTCAAGGTTCCGGGTGTTCTGTGGGCATGACCGGATGCCTCCCCTCATCTTACAGGATCAAATTGAAACGTGTTCCCAGTAAGAGGGGTCTTTTAAGGTGGCTCCTAGACCAAGGCCATCGCTGCTCTGCTTTCTAACCCCTACCCGTTTCTAAGGGAAGTCGTGGATTTGAAGTGACCACGGGCTCTCCTTAGATCAAGGGGAATTGCTAGAAGATTGTACGTTTGCACATTAGTATTGCAGTGGGGGGGTTGGGTGCTCAGAGGTGAAGCCCCGCGGCTTGGGTTTGAGTCTTGGATTCTCTCCTTAAGGACTGTGGAATCTTGAGCAGGGCCCCTAATTTCTCTGGGCCTCCGTTTCCTCATCTGTAAAGTGGAGATGGTGGTAATGATCATTGCCGCTTGCAGGGTTGTAAAGACTAGATTAATTCACGTATATGAAGGGCTCAGGCTGTGCCTGGCTGTATGGATGTTGGCTGGTTATTACCATTGATTCACTTCCATTGGATCGAGGTTAACTGTTGCGTTGCTACGGGAACTGGCCACGTGAATTCTGCCCTCGGATTTGCTCTGAAGCAGGCGTTGAAGTCACCATCTACCACATTGCCCAAAGCTCGTGCCCACTGGGGGAATTTTTTCGGGGTCAGGCCTCTGAAAACGTTGTCTTTCTCCTGAGATACTGGTATATACCCCTCATTCTTTTTTTTTTTTTTTTTTACATTTATTTATTTTTGAGAGACAGAGAGACAGAGCACAAAGTGGGGAGGGGCAGAGAGAGAAGGAGACAGAATCTGAAGCAGGCTCCAGGCTCTGAGCTGTCAGCACAGAGCCTGACGTGGGGCTCGAAATCACAAACCGCGAGATCGTGACCTGAGCCAAAGTCGGACTCTCAACCGACTGAGCCACCCAGGCGCCCCTATACCCCTCATTCTAATGTGGTATTAACTCATTTTTTCTGTCTTTGCCTTTGCCACCCAGAAGCTCAGAGCATGCTCATCTATCGTGTGGTCTCTGCGGCCAATTTATTGACTTTCCCCACTTTCACTCAACTCATTTCCGTTCTTTTTTCTTTTCCTATTCTGTTAACGTCCCATTTCTATTTCATCCATAGACACTATACATTCGCATGTGTATTTGAGAGGCTTTGTGAAATTCTGTTTGGTAAGTGAAAAAGACACAGATGAAATCATAAAACAAAATAAATCTCAGAAGTACAGCGTGTGCATTCATTAACAGCCCATTTGCAAGCAAACTGTAGGAGTGGGGGTGAGTTTAATCTCCACATCTGTACAATGAGGGGTAATGAGAGAACCTACTTGAAAGGGTTATTACAGGACAGGAAAAAATTAATCCATAAAACGCATTCAGAACAGGGGCAGCGCATACTGTAGGCACTCGGTGCTGGTCCTTGGGGTCACGGTCATTGGAATGATCTGTAGACATCACAGTGGAGATGCTCTCAGACCACTCATTACTGAGAAGCACCTAACACCAACAAGCCCTACGTGTTGTTCTCCAATTTTGTTTTCATGTTTACTTATTTACTTTGAGAGGGGAGGAGCATGGGGAGGGGGAGAGAGAGAGAGGGAGAGAGGGAGAGAGAGAGAGAGAGAGAGAGAGAGAGAATATCCCAAGCAGGCTCTTACTTTGAGAGGGGAGGAGCATGGGGAGGGGCAAAAAGAGAGAGAGAGAGAGAGAATATCCCAAGCAGGCTCCATGCTGTCAGCATAGAGCCCGACGCAGGGCTCGATCCCATGAACCGTGAGATCATGACCTGAGCCGAGATGAAGAGCTGGATGCTTAAACCAACTGAGCCAGGCGCCCCCTCCAAATTTTTTCTACCAAATCGTCCAGGCAACTTGTAAATTCTATCCACTACGTGTTGTGCGTAATCTTTAACAAAGATCCATGTTTTGGATTGCTGCTGTTTTCCCACCTTCGAAAATGGAGAGTCTCAATGCTCCACTTTATGTCAAATGACACAAAACAGCGTTGGAAGTGATGTAGTATGAGATCAGCAACAACCTCATAACAGGCGTGTTTTTCCCGTTTGTATCTGTGCCGTAACTAATAGGATTGTATAAACCGCTTGTCATCGTTGACGGAGTTCATGCACCACCAAGGATCCATACTGAATATGACACTGAATGTGAACAGCTCTGTCGCCCACAAACCGGCCTCCTGCCCTGGCCTCCCCAAGCCCATTTTCCTCGCCCTCCATAACTAGTCACTGATCGGAATCTGCACTTTAAAAAAAATTTGTTTTTTTAACATTTATTCATTTTTGAGATTGAGAGAGGCAGAGCATGAGCAGGGGAGGGGCAGAAAGAGAGACACAGAATCTGAAGCAGGCTCCAGGCTCTGAGCTGTCAGCACAGAGCCCGACACGGGGCTCGAACTCACGGACCGTGAACTCATGACCTGAGCTGAAGTCGGACGCCCAACCGACTGAGCCACCCAGGTGCCCCAAGGAATCTGCATTTTCTTCTAGCATTTAGTCCTCAAGGAAGGGGTCTATAAAGTTAAGTTTTTCCCGTGTGTTGTTTGTCTAAGCACTGTGCCTTCCCTTTCCTCCACAGACTCTTCCGGTGCTGTGTTCCCCATCTCTCGTCTCCTGACTTTGTCATCACCTTCTCTCCTGGATTCCTCCCCATCCACTCCTACGTGTCCTCATGTATGCCCTGATCTCATTAAGAAAAACAAACCAGAAAAAGGCCCTTTGTTCCACACTGCATGGGCATTAATGGTCGTCTGCCTCCTTCCCTCCACTGTTAAGTTTCTTGTAAGAATACTTCTCACTGCTGCCTCCGAATCTCACATCGCCTACTGCTTAATCTTTTATAATCTGTTCATCACTGGCAACATGACCCCTCTAGCTACCCTCTACCCCTAAGCTGGATGGGTCAGTCTCTTTGGATGCTCCCATATCTTGTTACTCTTCTCATCGTGAGGACCACGCATTAGGAATTCTCAGTTGGTACTCAGTCTGCTTCCCCAACCCCCAGACAGACTGAATTATTTGAGCCAGACTTGTTCTTTAGCTGAGTCAGAATCACCTGGAGAGCTTGTTAAAACACGGGTCTCCACCCCCAGTTTCTACAAAATAGTTGTTGAAGGCAACATCCATTCTACCCCACGGCATCACACCCGATTGGGGAAATCCTTTTATCAGGGTGTAGTCCTATGAAAAAGGCCGCATCCTAACATGTCCAGGATCCTGCCCTCCTCACATCGTAATTGCAGCCGCTGTCTCTTTAGCCAGGCCTTTCCCTCATACCTGCACTTTCCTAGGCCCCCTGTCATGACAATCTGTCTTAGCTGTCCCATGCACAGCCCATGCAGTGGCAAAATCTGCATCATCTGGAAGCGTGCTAGGAATGCAGACTCTCGGGTCCCAGCCCAAACCCACTGGAGCAAAACCTGAACCCTAACAGAATTCCCCAGTGATGTGTACGTGCCTTAAATGTTAAGAAACACTTGTCTCTAGGATGAGAATGGTCCTAAAATATGCCTCCCTGGTCCGGCATGGAGTGGAGGCAGCCCCAGGCTCATGGAGCTGGGAAGTGGGGACACCAACGTGGATTCCTGCCCCATAGCGCTGCCCTTGAGCCCCATGGGGTAGGGTGGGCGCTGCACCCCAGGGGACTGGCTGCAGCCATCCTCTCCGGGACCCAGGGTGGGTTCTCTGCTGGGAGATTGCCCAGCCCACTCTGGCTCCCTAGACCCGGACCGGGGCTCATCTGTCTTCTCAGTCCTGACATTTCGCCACCAAAGAGGGGCAGCTCTCCTGGGGGCAACCACGCCAGTTTCCCACCCCTCTTGTCCCAAAAGTAGAGGCAAGTTTCTACCCACCTGTCCCATAGCCGGTTGCCCATCTCCATGTGGTTGTCCTCCCAGCAACTGCCAAGGTCCAAAGCCAAACCCCAGCCCCTCCCCCGGGCCAACCAGACACTTCCGGTGGCCCTGCCTGAGTAATCACGGCAGCAGGCTGCGGGGGGGTGCTCACAAGGTCAAAGACAGGTGTGCAGAGGTGTGTACGTGAGCGGGGCAGGCTGGGGCTGAATCCGAGATAGCTTGCTTTGTCCACGGAGTGAGAAGTTGAGGACCGCTCTTTGGAAATGCGGTCCCGAGGTTGCCAAAATGCATGTGAATTTTCACGGGAGATCTCCTGTCTTCATTGTGGCCGGAAGTCCTTAAAAACTTTTTTTTCAACTATGAGAGCCAAAGAAAACCTGTCACAGGCCGTTACGTGGCCTGTGCTCAGAACCAAGTTCTTCGACTTTGGCCCCCCGTCTTTCCCTGGCCTCTCCGCGTCACTGTCTGCACCCCTACACTCCACCTGCTCTCAGCTCCCGCTTCCTTCTCTTTAGAGACTCCCGTTGGCCTCCAGCTGTCAAAACTTAACTGTACTGGCATTCCCTTCCCTTGCCACCCTGTCTTGATTAGGGCTCTTAAGACTTGGACAAGCCTGAGGGTGGTTGTGGAGACGGGAAGAAATGGACAGGTTTGAGAAGTATTTAAAACTTGGAGTCAGTAGCACAAGCTCCTAGGATTCTCAGTACAAACAATCTACTACCTACTTCCTATCAAAAGCCTCGATAAGATGTAACATACAGTGCACATGAGTTTGCAAACCGGCTGCCTGATGCTCAAATTTGTTTTGTAAGTATTTTCTGTCTAGCCTGCATTAAAAAAAAAAAAAAAAAAAAAAAAAAGTTGCACTCTAAAAAACCGTCATCAAGTGATTGTATGTAAAACTCAGCCGGGGCACCTGGGTGGCTCAGTCAGTTAAGTGGCTCTTTGTTTCAGCTCAGGTCATGATCAAGGTTCCTGAGATCAAGCCCCCCATTGGGCTCCCTGCTGACAGTGCAGAACCTGCCTGGGATTCTCTCTTTCACTCTCTCTCTCTCTGCCCCTTCCATGCCCACACTCTTGCTCTCAAAATAAACAAACTTAAAAAAAAAAAAAAATCAGGAGTCCTGGCCAAAAAATTAGTGGTGACACATCCAGACCAAACTGCTGTGTGGCCACTACTGGCTAGAGTTGAGTGTTAGACGCTTTGTTTCAGATGCAGGGCAAGCTGTTTACGTCTGCACCTAGCCCGACTAACCAAAAAGAGGCTTCGGACACTTTAGAAATGAATTTAAAATGGGAATCAAATATTCCTGTTGTCCTGGAAATTCCCAGGTAAATAAAGAAAAACAAGGTATAGTTAGCAACAATATATATTGATCTCCCCTGACCCTCATCCCCAATGTTAAGAGGGTTTTCTTGTATTAGGCTTACTTGTTCCTGTGCTCACAAGATTTTTTTAAGTCCTGGTCAGTTACATAATTCAATTTCTGGCACATGAGTGTGGTAAGCCTTCGTTGTTAAAATTTCTAAATGGCCCAGCTATAGCCACCCTCCTGTGCTGTGTCTCTGTGGGCCTTCCAGACGCATCCGTTCGCCACCCCTCTCCAGCTCTGAGAAAGATGGAATCCGAAGAACTACCTCCCGATCCCAGTTGGGTTTGGCCAATGGTGGGCTCCAACTGGGTTTTGGAGCAAGAACGAGGCCGACCGCCTAGTCTCCCGGCTCTGTCACTGCAGGGAGGTCGCAGGCTAGCTGCGTCCCACTTCAGATGAAGGCAGCCTTTCCCCAAGTTCCAGAGTGAAGGGCGTGGCTGCTCCCTCCTCTGGCCTCTGACGGTACACAACCCTCCTCGTGGTTACCCTCCACCCTGGGAATCTCGGCGAAAGTGTCCTCAAACTACGCGGAGTGTGCTTGTTAGCTCCTGCTACGGCCTGACTGACACACGTCTCTAGTCTTACCCCTCTAACTGAGCAGTAACCACATGCATGCAAGAAAAAATATCCTTGTAAGAATCATTTTCTAGAATCTGAATTATCACCGTTTGGAAACATTTTGCCCCAATTTAAAAGTCTGCCTTTGTGTCTTAAAAGAATCTTAGAATGAACGTATTTTTTTTATTTTTTATAGATTTTTTTTTTTCAACGTTTATTTATTTTTGGGACAGAGAGAGACAGAGCATGAACGGGGGAGGGGCAGAGAGAGAGGGAGACACAGAATCGGAAGCAGGCTCCAGGCTCCGAGCCATCAGCCCAGAGCCTGACGCGGGGCTCGAACTCACAGACCGCGAGATCGTGACCTGGCTGAAGTCGGACGCTTAACCGACTGCGCCACCCAGGCGCCCCTAGAATGAACGTATTTTATCGTTAAGCCTGAATCGCGTCTAAATATTTAACCAACACCTTGCGTATCAACGTTTAGCCTTGAAGGTGAACAAGTGACAGCACCTCTGAAATTATGTACATCTAATCCTAGAAATAGCCTCATTTTTGTATTACGATCCTGCCCTTGGTATTTTGGTGTGTCAGTGCCATCTGCTGGTAAGTTAATAAAATTTAGGTCTTCCAAATCCAAAACGTGTATCTTGGGGGCGGTGGGGGGAACAGCAAGGGATAAATGTACCGGTTAAGAAAAAAGCCTTATCTGTAACCACCTGGCTCCTGAACTTCCACACCATTGTCAGTATAAGCCCAATTAATTACAATGCTCTATCACAAAGTCTAAAACTTATAATAAAAAAAAAAAAAAACGCTAAATAGTCCTCCCTCCTGGTACATTTCTTGGTTTCTGAAACATTCTTCTGGCATTCTGTTCCATGTACGCGGCACAACATGCCCCAGCAGGTCTCAGCACCGTCTGGTTCTTTTACCAAGGTCTAGGACACCGACATATACATAACAGACACGTGAAATACGTTATGTCTAGATATGACATGTACTACGTATATTTAAACGAAATATGTACATTCAGCAGAGGACAAAGTTTTGGTGGTGAAGTTAGTAGTCGGACGTAGGACGGGATCTTTCTGTAGTCTTCAGCCACCTCCAAATACAAACTGGAAGAGACGTATGTAAACAATATGACCCAACGGCTGAATTTTCTTACAAATAAAAATTGCACCAAATATTCTAAATAATATAGAAACATAAAAGGTTGCTCAACCAATTTTAATAACATGACATAAAGCCCCTACACTTGATAGAATCGTTATGCAAAATACATAGATGAATACTGTCTTCTTTTAAAAATATAAAATAAATAAGCAAGACATGTGAAAATAGGCAAGTTTCCATTAAATAAATGAAAATTTTAAAAAAAGAAAATTTTGCTTTCCATATCATTTGAAGAAGGGAAATTATCATTTTAAACAATATTCAAGTTTATTAAACAAATTAAAAAAAAAGTATTATAAAATGTTTAACTGTCATCGGCTTCGAGGTTTATGTTGCTCCCGAATTTTGCATATAACTGAACTTTCAAATCTGCTAACACCCGCTGAATTGATTCCACTCTGGCTTCTAGGGCGTCAATTTCTTCTTGCAAATTTTTCTGGAAAAAATAAGTTGTTTAAATTAATTCTATTCAACGGATGGTTTCTGAGCGTCTGTAGACGAAATAACATAGGGGAAGATTTCTAGGTCAAAAACTTTCTAAACTTGGATAGGCAGCTAAGTGACACTGATAATTAAATCTAAACCAAAAGTCTGAATGCAGCTATTTTTAATTCATGATTTATATTTGCTTATTATAGAATACATCAAGCCTGTTTCCTCAGTTTTTGCTGATTTAAAACACAAAATGGACAAAAGAAAATTAATTCCTAAATTGTCATATCCTAATAAAGGAAGAGCCTCTATTACAAACACTTTTGGTAAACAGTTTATCAAAGGCCTCGCTTCTGACCCAGCCTCTTCCAACGTTCCCCCAAAATAACTACGAAATGAGAAGAAATGACAGAAAGTCACACTACCACCCGTAATTTAGAAGAACAACTTATAGCCAAAAGCTGGCAGAAATTTTCACTAACTGCAAGGCTCCTGGGGCTAGACTTTGAGAGACATCAGTAGTGGGTGTCTCATTCATGAAACAGATCAGCACCGCCCACATGAAATGCATGGAATATGAGAAGTTCCTTCCTGGCCAGGATCAAAAAAAAAAGGATTTCTCCTTAAACATGACCAAGAAACTCTGAAATAGTGCAGGGGAACAAGGGAAGAATGCCCAGTACTGACAATGTTATTCTTTTAGAAATCTGGCCAATGAATCTCAAAGTATGGCCCCCGGATCACTTGGAAACTTGTTGGAAACAAATTCCGGGGCCGCACTCCAGGCCTCCTGACCGAGAGATTCTTGGGATTTCGGTGACTGAAATTGTCCACAAGCCCTCTGGGTGACCCCGATGCCTGCTACAAGTCTGAGAACCACAGCGGTAAGAAAGAGAAAGAAGATGTACAGCTATTAGAAGGGAGATAAAACTCCTCTACCCAGAAAACCTAGTTCGTGAATGAAGTTGTAACATGCAAGGAAATTATTTTAAAATCGCAGACCCTACCACATTATCGCACATTTCTTAAAACCCCGCCGCGAAAGGCTCCTCTTTGCCTTGGGCCGGGGGAGCAGAAACCAGTCCCCGGGCCAGATCTAGCCTGACGCTCGTTGGCACAGCTTTACTGGAGCACCGCCATGGGCGTGCACGGACACTCCCTGCTCCCATGGCAGCTGTGACAGGGCCCAGGTGGCCCACAAAGCCTCAGATACCTGCTGCCTGGCCCCGCACAGGATGTTCGCTGACCCCTGCTAAAATAAAGTCAATTCATTCAACTTGACTGACAGAGTTCTTCGAGATGTGGCCATGATTTCGGACGTTCCCAAATCTCCAGCAAATTCAACTCTTACTCGTATTTTTGTGCCGTGATCGTTTTAGGACCATCCACACACGACCACCCCGCATCTGTCTGGAACATCCCGTCCTCCTTTCCAGAGAATACCCACTTACTGTCGAGCTGCTTCACCCCTTCGCCAGGGACCCCCTCCTGGCCCTGATGCCCACGCCAGACCCGGTCCTCCGGCCGCCTCTCTCCCCACACGGCCTCCCGCTCGTTAGTAGTTTGACTTGTTGAACTTCCTCTTTCCATTTATACTACACACTCTGTGCAGGCAGGAACCAGGCGTGTTTCGTGGTGTCCCTGTCCTCCCTCCACCCCCCGCGCCCCAAAACCCCATGCCCTGCTCCATGGCAGAACCCGATAGAGGGTAAGCAGTCCACAAATACTTCTGGAATGAATGCATGAATGAATGAATGTATGAATGACCACATAAAGGTTCACTACCTGCGGGGAGAGGGAGGACAGTATGTTCAGAGCAGTGGACACAAACGATAAACTATCTTGAAATACATCCAGCAAGACTATTTCAGGGTGATTAACAAGGAACAGAATTATAAAAATTTACTACGAAAGAGAAGATTTAAACCCAAGAGGAGACACCAATGTTTCTGCGTGGAAGATTCTGGAGTAAAAGGGTTAGTTCTTCCCACAGGTTTATTAAATGTGGGTTTAATTCAGAGGAAGTTTTGCTTTCTATGACATTTGAAGAAGGGAGACTAACATTTTAAATAATTTCTGGACTGATTAAGCAAACTTCAGAAGAATTAGGAAATGTTTGATTTCTATCAGCTTCTCATATGCACAATGTGATTGTTCTTCTCATAGACGGGTGGAGGGCATGTGAACCGGAAACTAATTTCATACCGTATCTCAAATGCCTTAAGTGTCAATAAATCCATACTCTGACCCAGTAATGACATGAATTTCCTAAATGTGAAAAAGCCTCAAGTGTAAGAATGCTCACTATAACATGACTGTGGGAAGATACTGGAAACAAGTGGACAGTGTCCACCAGCATGATGTGAAACAGTCATCAAAAATGTTGCTTTTAAAGCATGTGTGCTTGGCCCAGAGCAGGCCCCCGATGACTTTCTGCTGGACAAAGGAACGTTAAATAGAACCGGATTTAGAACTGGGCAAAATGTGAAGCAAACCTACCCAGAGAAAAGAGGTGAGAACATGAAAGAACTATATGAAAATGTGAATTAAGGATGATTATCTCAGGGAAATGGGATTCCGGGTGATTGCTACTGTCTACCTTATCATATTCTACAGTTTCCACACAGTTAGGTTAGGGCACGGGTTCTGCAGTCAAAAGGCCACTCCCTCTGTGTCCCCCTGAATGAGTCCATGACCTTCCCCAGCCTCTACCCCTCAATTCTAAATTGGGATGCGTGGTCCCTATTTCTCAGACCCCTTGTTAGCATCGAACGCATCACGCCTGCCAGGCTTTCGGAGCATGCCCGGGATGCTGGAAGAACCCCCGGGGCGTCCCCTCGCAGCTGCCGTTGTCCAACACCTGGAATTAACGTGTTCCTTATAGCAACACACACGCTGACTTAAGAGCTAGACTCCCTCGCCCAGGGAGAGACTTCAACATACCTTTGCTTCTTCTAACATTTCCTGTGTTTCTTCTTGAGAATGGCTAATGAAAACATCACCAATTTGATAGGGTATCATTAAGCAATCATCATCCGCAAGCATGATGTCCTCACAGGCATCTTCTAAATTTTGGAGTTGTTTCTATACACACAAAAGGAAACAGCCATGAAAAGCGCACTCAAAATTCCCTGATAGAAGCTGAAACGGCCCATTTTAATTTGGGGACACCAGCTCCGGGAGAGATCCTTTCACAAAGGTATTCTTACACGAACCGAAGACTTTCTTACATTTTTAGATGGCGTTTCATAAGGAAGCAAGCGCTGAAAAGCGAACTCCCACACCGAGCTCTAGAGATTTCCAGAGCGGTGTTTCCAAAACACGCACCGGTGCTGGGCAGCAGGTACCCGTGGCCACTCAAAGTGTCTCCTACCCTAAGAGTTTCCAGTTTGGGAATTCTGCCTCCCTCGGTAGAGTAAAAACAAAACAAACCTGCACTTCGCAGCCTTGCCTGATAATAGGATGAAAGCAGATAATAACTCAAATTCCACCAATCAAATGCACCCAAACTGGACTTCCACGAGGAGGGCCCCACAAGGAGAGGCTGGGCCCGGGCCTGTCGCGCAGGCGGGCAGGGACGGGGGTGGCAGCCCAGTGATCTGCCGGGCAGCTTCCCCTGGGGAGGGAGGCGGCTGGCTCTGGGATCACCGCAAACAACAGCGATTCCATCACCGGCCGCATTCTCGGACACGCCGTTCCCGGACCTGCTCCTGGAGCCCCGGCCCCGGCTCATACCCTCAACGGTCTCTAAGTTCTCCCACGCCCCTCAAGCGAGGTCTTTCCTCTTAAACTAACTGGAGTGGCTTGCGTCATCTGCGACACAGAGCCCAGAGAAACATAATCACATACTACCGAGTTCAGTTTTAAAAGCTATAGTATAAAGACCTTTTCCTTTCCTTAAATAAGATACGTTTCTTCACTACCTTCTTTACTTCTATTTCCTCCTTCAGCTCTGTGATTCTACTTGTATTCCGTGCAAATTTGTTTATCTTTTGTTGATCTTCAAAAGTAACGTTGACGTCTTCTGCAGCCTGAAAAAAAAAAAAGGTTAATTTTTTGTAGAATTAATTTTAAGGGAGAAGGTATAGGTTGGCTTTTTATATTGACTCTGAAACAACTCAATACACCATTTGCCCTCATACAGTCGAGAACCACAAGAGGTACAGAAAATCACAAACACAGGCGTTATACTTGTTTGCTCCACGAGCTCAAGATTTGTTCATACATCTGGGGCAACTGGTTGAGCGTCCGACTCCTGATTTTGGTTAAGTCAAAAGCCCAGGGTTGTGGGATCGAGCCCCATGTTGGGCTCCATGTTAAACATGGAGCCTGCTTAAGATTCTCTCTGTCTACCCCCCTGCCCCTCTCGCACTCTCTCTCTCTGAATAAAAAAAAAAAGATTTGTTCATACATCTATGATCTCTTCTGACATCCTACAGAATAGTACCTAAGCTACAAAAACACTTCCTATATAAACAACAATTAGGAGTAAGTCCTAAATCAAGTCAGCCAACTTTGGCCTGGAGCACAATTTCTCGAGTTAGAACATTTGTCATCAAGATAAACCACAGAGCAAAGATGATGTGGTAACAAACTCTGGCAAATGCCTCACACCAGTTTCTTCTCTCAGACTTACAACCTGCCTAAGCTTACTGAGGCTATCAGAAATCTGACAGTCTCTGTAATGTTTAGCACAAATGACATACTGGCAAGAAGGTTACTATGCATCTCAGTGGCTATATTCCACACAGAGTAAAAATTATGTTCCTTTTTTTAAGTGTTTATTTATTTTGAAAGCGAGGGAGAGAGAGTGAGAGCGAGAGAGAGAGGGCGCGAGCATGTGTGCATGAGCAGGGGAGGGGCAGACAGAGAGCGAGAGAATCCCAAGCAGGTTCCACTGTCAGAGCAGAGCCACATGTGAGGCTTGATCTCACAAACCATGTGATCATGACCTGATGAGAAATCAAGAGTCGGACACTTAACTGACTGCCACCCAGGTGCCCCCAAATTATGTTTCTTTTAATGCAAAAGCTTTTACAGACCTTAATTAAGAATGAGGGGCACCTGGGTGGCTCAGTCGGTTAGGTGTCCGACTCTTGATTTCAGCGCAGGTCATGATCCTACTGGTTTGTGAGTTCTAGCCCCACATCAGGCTCTGCACTAACAGTGCAGAGGCTGCCTGGGATTCTCTCTCCTTCTCTCTCTGCCCCTCCCCTGCTTACGTGCATGTGCACACACGTGCACGTGCGCACGCACACACACACACAATCTCTCTCAAAATAAATAAACATTTAAAAAAATGTTTTAAAAAGGGGGCACCGGGGTGGCTCAGTCAGTTAAGCATCCAACTTCAGCTCAGGTCATGATCTCACAGTTGGTGAGTTTGAACCCTACATCGGGCTCTGTGCTGACAGCTCAGAGCCTGGAGCCTGCTTCGGATTCTGTATCTCCTCTCTCTCTGCCCCTCCACACTCACGCTCTGCCTGTCTCCCTCTCTCAGAAATAAACATTAAAAAAAATTTTTTTTTAATTTTTAAAAGAGAATGAGGTGTAATGTACTATATATATAACATGATTAAAATCAAACGTTTAAAAATATTTAGTGATTAAATTTGAAAATTAGAGTACTTAGATGACAATCTATAAAATCATAAAAATAATAGCTAACATTTATTGAGCTCTCACCGTGTGCCAAGAACTTTCTGAAGTTTATCATCACTGTTAATCCTCCAATAAATCTTAACAAGTAGGACCATCAGGAAGTAGCACTATTTTACAGATGGAGAAAGTGTGGCACAGAGAGGGTAGGTAATTTTCCCAAAGTCACACGGCCAGTAAGTGGTGGAGCTGGATTTCAACCCAAGTAAGTTGACTCCGGGTCCAGACAGGTCCTCGAGCTCTCAGAAATTAAAGGGTGAAAATGTGTGTGGGCACGTGATCATGCACAGTTGGAAGAGGCAGCAAGAAGTCCTTGACTTTCATCAGATTCCCAAAGGAGGACCATGCATTTAAAAAAAAAAAAAAAAAAAAAAAATTTAAATACCACACTCTCCTTAGAGTTTCCCCTCATTTATAAAATAGGAATAAGAACACTGGATTACAAGGTAAATGAGGGGGGAGAGAGGGAAGGAGAGAGAGGGAGAGCGTGGGCCTTTCAGCAAGGATTATTTTTGCTCTTTGGTGAGGATTCACAACAACCACACCTCATCCTTTTACCTGGTTTCTCATGACCAGTCACATAAGAGGTGTATGCTTTTTTTGTTGTTTTTAATGTTTATTTATTAATTTTGAGAGAGAGAGAGAGAGAGAAAGGGAGAGAGACAGAGAGAGCGCAAGTGTGCAGAGGAGGCAGAGAAAGAGAGAATCCCCAGCAGGCTCCGTGCTATCAGCGCAGAGCCCAAGGTAGGGCTGCATCCCACAAGCTGTGAGACCACGACCTGAGACGACACGAAGAGTCAGACACCATCGACTGAGCACCAACACCCGGTGCCCCAAGAGGTGCGCACTTTGATTTCTCCAGAGGTAGAAAGTCAACCTGTTGTGTCAAGCAAGACTGGAGCTCAGTGGACAGAATGTCAAGGAAGAAGCCTAGAACTCAGCCCTTCCCCGTCCCGGGCCCTAACCACACCACGGTTTCACATGCATCAGGCTCGGCATCAGAGACCCAGAGGACATCTTGAACAAATCCTCTCCGTCACAATACATATAACTTTGAATATTCAACTTTGTGCATGATTTTTATGAATATGGAAATTGGGAAACGCGGGGCTACACTACAGAAGCAAAGTCCATATTCAGATATCTTGGCATTCAAGTTATTTTGCCTACATGAGAACTACCAATTCCCAAAGCAAACAGGGCGCGGAGAATTCTAGAGAGTTCCTGCTTGCCTGCGGAGTTGAAACACCGAGCCCCTGAAAACGTGAATATGTATTTATAGACACATTTGTCATCCTGAGGCTTTCACGGGGTAATTCCCGTGAAAGTAACTACCGCAGGGCTGGCCTGACACACAACGGAGGCTAATGTATTGTTTCTGAATTTAAATGTAAATCATGCTTGATCAGACTCACATACATACAGTTTCTGAAAAGCTGTGGAGGAATTTGGCTGTTTTTCCAAAGCAGGCGTTTCCTATTGTGGTCTCACCACACAGTAGCCCCCAGAATGTACTTGGGGCCTAGAGTCCATTTCCTTAACGGTGGTTTTTTTCACCGGCGTTAAGGGCTACAGGTGGTGAGTGAGGCAGCGTGAGGTCGGTGTGTAAACTGAATGCCACCCAGTGGAGTTCTGTTTACAGCAGAAAGTGAGAAGTCAGCACCTTCCATGACTAATAGCAGTGGCTTCTGTTCTCATCTCACTGTTCTAGAACACTCCTACACTGCTTGAAGCTTCACTGTGGCAGGGAGGGGCGAATTCTTCACTGGAGATCCCCAGACACCAGGAAGTCCATTTACCCCCTGAAATTGTAGGCAGCGTGGCACACACTGGAGGCACATTCCTCTGGGACTTCGCAGCTTTCCTCAGATCCTCAAAGGGATTCACACCCCCAAAGGTTAGCGCCTTCTGCTTTACGAGAAGCCGGATGTACTCACTGCGGCTCACAAAGTCATGAGAACCCAAAGAGGAAGGAGTTATGTTTTATTTGAGGCGGCACAGAGTGGTGGTAACAATGGATTCAAATCCAAGCAAGCAGGAACCTGGACAAACGAGTCAATTTTTTGTAGCCATCTCAGGGTTATCTATAAAATGGGGAAGGTGGTGCCCACCTCGCCTGAGTGATAAAATGAGCAACTAGCACAGGGCCTGTGGACAGAATCACCTTTCGACAAATGGCAGCTAAGTGCTCTGTTTCCTGAATAATGCTTAGCAAAAAATCATTACAGAGGAAAAAGACACAAGGACCTAGAAGAAAATCCTGCTACTCCAGGGAGGAATATGATCCTCAAGATGAAAAGTGGAAATTAAAATTCCCTAGACCCTCTTCTTGAGAATCAGCATCTTGTGGGATTATGTGAGGCAAGTGAACCACACTCAGCCTCGCCCCACACCGAGTTTGGCTATTAGCAGCAGAATGTGCATTGACAGGTGAGTCCATCGGTATTCGAAAAACCTAGAAGGCAATTCTGGCCGATTTCAGCCTGCCTTTATTTTTGTTTTGTAAAGGTGTCTACCAAGTCCGCAAGACGGAGTTTCGCTTCCTATTTTTATTCACTTTTCATGCTTACAGTCATCTATCTAACAGCTATGTGGTAAATGTTTCCTACATGCCGGGCAAAGTGAAGAGAGCCACCACAGCCCCACCCTCCTGAACACCTGCAAGCTTACATTCTCGAGAAGGAGGTGGGCAAAAAGCAAGGTGAACAAGGTAATGCTAGATGATAATGACACATGTGACGGGGAAAGTAAACCAGTTCAGGGGCTGGAAGTGTTGGGGGCTAAGGAGTGAAGGGGGCTTCTTTAGGTAGGGAGGTCAACGATGGCCTCTCCAGGGAGGGGCCATCTGTACTCAGGATCAGAGACAGAAATCGAACACACTCAGTTCCCAGCTGATGGCCAGGAAGATTGAATCACCTCACCTAAACATTTTCACCAGAAAAGCCGTGACCCATTGGGATGTAAACGTAAATGTCAAGCACTCCAAATTGTGAGCAGTTTTTATTAAATTCAAAGGACAGTCCTTATGATATTTCACACTCACTCACTGGCATGCCTGTTTGATCCCAGGGTGGGCAGAGGGCCACACTGCACACGCAGGTCACCGACCAGAGTGCTCCCAGCACTGGAAAACACCTGCAGAAGGCTGCTGCATCTATCAGGCCAGTCTTACTAAGACAACGAAAATCCTTCACATTCTGGCCACCCTCCACCCCTGGATATGTTCATTTACCATCTTGGCTCGACCTCCCCCAATTCTCTATTGCTCTAGCCACTCTTTCTTTCTTTCTTTTTTCAAGTGTATTTATTTTTGACAGGGAGGAGGGAGAAGCAGAGAGAGAGAGAGGGAGAGAATCCCAAGCAGGCTCCGCACTGTCAGTGCAGAACCCAACGCGGGACTGGAACCCACGAACCGTGAGGTCATGACCTGAGCCGAAATCGAGAGTTCGGACACTGAACCAACTGAGCCGCCCAGGCCTCCCTGGCCACCCTCTCTCTAAACACACTCAGGGTCTCTGCAAGTGATGCTCTCCCTCCACAACGCCTCATCCCTTTCCAACTTTCCCTTCCCCTCCTATGTCATCGCCTAGACCACACTTTCTCACCAAAGCCTTCTCTGCTCACAAAACAGACTCCCTCCAGCCCTCATGTCACAAGTCCTTTCTCTCATGGGTCTTAGCAGAGTTGGAAATTTTACAGTTTTCCGGAGGACTACTGAGGAATGCCTGCCCCTCCCCCAGAACAGAAGTTCTGCAAGGGCTATGAGGATAAGGGGATAAAAACATCACTGCTCTCGCTGCTTATCACCTCCAACCGAAACTGTGACACATTACATGCTCAGAAAGTTTGCTGAATGCATGAAAATGTGTTGGTAATCAAAAATTTTGCCGAGTCCAAGGCTGAAATCGTTTTTCTACGTTTACTTCATCTCCCCGCGCTTCAGTTACCACTTCTGTCAAGTGGGGGAGGGGAGAGCCTACAACTAGTTATCTCCCATGGAATTAAAGATCATACCTCACAAAGCGCCCGATTTACTTACTTATTTTTTTAACGTTTATTTACGAACGAGAGACAGAGCGTGAATGGGGGAGGGCCAGAAGAGAGGGAGACACAGAGTCCAAAGCAGGCTCCAGGCTCCGAGCTGCCAGCACAGAGCCCGTCGCGGGACTCGAACCCATGAACCTGAGCAGAAGTCAGACGCTTAACCAACTGAACCATCCAGGTGCCCCGACAAAGCGCCCAACTTAAATACAAAACAGAGGTGGAGTAAATCTTCCAAAGTTTCAGACTCCCCAGAGTCACCATGACCCTGAACCCTACTCTGGTAGGCTTTGTGGACGGCAGGCCAAGAGAGTGCACAACTCATCCTGGTGTGCCTGGGGCGGTCCTGGTATGTGGTCTGTGTTTTGTGGAAGGCAGGCCAAGAGAGTGCACAACTCATCCTGGTGTGCCTGGGGCGGTCCTCATTTTGGCACCCCACAATAGAAGCAATTGGCTCAGGCTATGCATATTGCTGAGTAGGAGAGCGAAGGAATTTGAAGTTGAATGACGCCAGCAAATCCCTTTAGCCAGGGGACACTCATCAGACACCACAGAGGTTAAAAACGCTCTAGAATCACAATGGTTGTGCTCATTTAAATCCTACCTTTGCCTCTATGCTTCAGTTGCCTCATCCGTAAAATAAGGAGCAAAGCAGTCTCTCTCTAAAAAGCGTGTAAGGTTAAAATAACGTATACAACTCGCTTAGAGCTGTGCCTAGCACACAATAAAAAGTGAAGCCTCAGTAACGATCAGATGTTATTATGTCCTTGCCCTTCCCCGTTTCATTTGTCTTCTATCTAGATACTTTCAAGCATCTGGGTAGACTCGGTGAATTACAAGCTGTGAACAGGAATTCAGCGTGCTTAGTAGAATAAAAGGTGGGCTTTGGGAAAAACAGAATAAAGACTGGGTTTGCACTCCAGCTCTGCTTATTAGCTGAGTCGTTTTGAGGCCACTAACCTCTGTTATGTTTCTCCATCTGTAAGATGGGAGGAAACCGTCTTTGCTAAGTTGCTGGGAGGACCAGAGATAATAAACAGACGGCTTCTGGGCCCTGGCCTATCGTCTATCCTCCATACACAGAGTTTTAGTCTGGAAGCACAGAGACATCGAGTGTGGATGCGGGCGGCTCAGGGCTACACACAGGGGCTCTGGGGTCAAATTGCCTGGGGATACAGGAGCCTGATCCGCTCCTCACAGCTGCGTGACCTTGGGCAGCTGACTCCACCTCTCTGGGCCTCGGCTTCCTTCCGCGCAAAGGACGGTACCAGCAGCACCCACGCTTGTGGGCTTGCGAGGGTTAAATGTGACAACCCAGGTAAAATGCCCAGCGGTGACGGCCAACCGCAGTCAATGGGACCTCTGGCTTCTCACCCCCGCAAGGACAAGGCGTGGGCCGCCGGGTCCACAGGCTCTCCACGGCCGTCCCCAGCACCGCGAGAGGAGACCCTGAGCTCCCCGAGGGTCCCGGCCCGGCTGCCCCGCCTCGGCCGGCCGGGGGGCCCGGGAAGACGTCCAGGGCGCCGGGCGCGGGGAGGCCTCGCCGCGGGGCCGCTCTCAAGGCCGGTGGGCTCGGCCTCGGGCCCCACGCCGGGCCTCAGAGCTGCACACCCCAGGCAGCCCGCGCCCGGCCCCCGGAGGCCGACCTCCGCCGGCCGCCCGAGCATCTCGCACCCCGAGCGCCCCACTCACCGCCTTCTTCATGGTGGCCGCCATCTTGGGACTGGACTACGACGCGCGGTGGGGAGGGCCGCAAGTGCGCGCCTCGGCCCGGGGCCGCTTCCAGCTCCCTGTCGGCCCAGAGCACCCCCAAAATACAACACTGTCTCCACATTCCCTCCTACCGCATCACCGACCCGTGATTCCTAACGTCTGGGACTCAGGGAGATAATGTATCCTGGAAAGACTTGGTACATGCCAATTAAAGGCACAGGCAACGCCCTGTGGGCCGACAGAAACTAGGGGGTGTGGCGAACGGCCCCAGCGTTCCGCGGCGGGCGGCAGGGGGCGCCCCGCGCAGCGGGGCGGGGCCGGACGGGGCTGGGGGAGGAGCCGGGGCGGGGCCACGAGTGGACCAAAGGGGAGTTCTCTTTCATCAATCCCACAGACCTTGTAAGAAACCGGCATGCGTTAAACAGAGCTAAGAACGAATGACCTTGGTCTAGAATGTGAGACGTTCGTGCCCTGGTGTAAAGGAGGAGACACTACTATTAATTTATTAAACACTTACTGCGCAATTACTGTGTACCGTGACGCTTGTGCCTCCAAATGTTTTTCTTTTTGTGTGTGTGTGAGGATTCCTTTACACTCCTAAAAATTATTGAAGACCCCAAAGATTTTCTGTGTATGTAGGTTATTTTCATCGGTATTCACCATATTTGAAATTAAAACAGAATTTTAAAACATTTATTAATTCACTTAATAAAGAAACCCATTCTATATTAATATAAGTAACATTTTAAGTTATACAAAGTCACTGGAAACTGGCCTGGGCTTCTGAAAACAAGTGAGAGAAAAAAGGATGTAAGCATGCTTGGTCAGCAGCCGATAGTGTTTTCCACCTGGGGCTCTGGGTGGTGGGGTGTTCCCCAAGCCAGAGTCTCATGGCTTGGGAGGGTGTCATTTGATCTGGGCAACCGCTTGGACAGTGGCTGACCCCTGGCAACCATGGTACTGGCTCTGTCCGGCTCAGAAGCCCTCTGCCTCACTCTGCATTTCACGGTCTCCATTCCCCTTCTCTCCCAGCCCTGGCAACCTTCAAGCAGACCTCTTTCCCAGCAGGAGAACCAGTTCTGTAAATATAAATGGGGACTTTCAAGTCTTCTGCTAAGCCTCCTCTCCTTTCCTTAAATTTGAGCATTTCCAACCTCTGCTTCTGGTTCTTTCTCTAGCAGGGGACTGTCCCCACTTGTTTGGACCGGCAAAAGAAAGAAGCTTGTGGTGCAAATGGAAACAATTGCAGGTCAGGAAGGAAAATCACCAGTCACCACTTGAAAATACTATCCCCACTAAGGGTGACTGAACGTATTCCCTTACACTAAGATGAAGACTTAGTGTCATCCACTGACAGGATCCATGTTTTTGTTTTTTGGTTTGGGTTTTTTTGACCCACGCAGTATTCTTATTTAATTGAACCCACATATGAAACTTACGAAATTGCACTCAACAGTATCAGATTTTTTATTTTGCTTGAGCTTGTAAAATCAGTGTCCCTGTGACCTTGAATCCACATTCCTGCATAGCAGCCAGCTGCTGCTGGTGATAATGAGGTAAGGCCTGTTTAGCTAACAGGCCCTCTCCAGGGCCCTGGCAGATCCCACCTGCCCCATCCTTGTGCCTGTCAGACCCTCCAGGTATGTGTACTTGTCACTGGTCAGGCTTCTATCCTAGCAGATCTAAAAGAATGTTTGTGTGTGCATCTGTTTGTTCAAAATCTGTATCATTGCAGATGCTATTGCAAAAAGGAAGATGAATTACACAAGGTGCTTCACATCAAGAAGCTTACAGTTGGCACACATATATCCCCACAAATTATAGCATGGGAGCTGCAGCCCTGGGACCAGTGCCTGAGGGGTCCTGGGGAGGAAGAGCTTAGCTGGAGTAGCCAATGAAAACCCTGGAATTGGTGGCAGGCTGAATGGATCAAGAAGGGCAGGTGCTGAAAAACATAGACAAAATTCCTTATCCTCATACAGCTTACATTCTAGTGATCAGAGACAGACCATATTCAAAATACAGAAATGAATTACATAGTATGTCAGAGATGAATGTTATTACTATGTGTTATTAATAGCTATAAGAAAGGACACTTGGGGCGCCTGGGTGGCTCAGTCCATTAAGCATCTGACTCTGGCTCGGGTCATGATTTCATTGTTTGTGGGTTCGAGCCCCGCATTGGGCTCTGTGCTGACAGCTCTGAGCCTGGAGACTGCTTTGCGTTCTGTGTCTTCCTCGCTCTCTGCCTCCACCCCCCCCCCCCACCTGCTCAAGCTCTCTCTCTCTCTCTCAAAAATAAATAAACATTAAAAAAAAAAAGAACACTTAAAATAATAATAAAAGACTGTATAACTACCAGGATGAAAACTTCAGGAGAAAGATACAAGAAATGGTAAGTATGTTGGCTTGAAAATTGAAGGGGAAAAACCCCCACCTACCCATCTATTTGAGTTGACATGTAACCTACAAAATTGTCCAGACATGCCCCAGTTTAAGATTCTGTCACAAAGCAATAATGGACTCATGTCATAGCAGAACGTGCATGAATGCCCTCCAGAACCCGCTCCATCCGCGCCAAGCTCCTGGTTCTGAGACTTAAAAAGGAAATCTTGGTGGGATTACCTGTTCACGCGGGCCTTGAGGAGTAAGGGGCAACAAGGAGCCAACCTTATTATCACGTGGTAATTTGTTCCAGGCCTGCAGGGGGCGCCCGAGGGTCGTGGTAGTGCAGCCATTCAAGGCAACCTTTGTAATGTTTTGCCAAAATACAGAACTATTATTTTCCTAATTTTTAAGATACAGTCTATTTTTTAAATTTAGAAAAAATATATTTTAAAAGGGCATTTAAAAATCTCTGACTTGGGGCGCCTGGGTGGCTCAGTCAGTTAACTCTCCGACTTAGGCTCAGGTCATGATCTCACAGTTTGTGAGGTTGAGCCCCAACAGCTCAGCTCAGAAACTGCTTCAGATTCTGTGTCTCCCTCTCTCTGCCCCTCCTCTGCTTGTGTTCTCTCTCTCTCTCTCCGTCTCTCAAAAATAAATAAATAAACATTTTTAAAAAATAATAAATGGGAAGTCTCACATTGTCAAAACCTTCACTCAAAATCTTCACGTATGTATACCAGGCAGATGGAAGGCATAAGCCACCCACTCGCTTGTGACCATCAGCAAACCTCCCCATATGCACATATTATGGAATGTTCTTAAGCCCAAATGTTCCTCCTAAATGAAATTTTTAATAAAGTCCCTAAGTTTACTGAAGTCAAAATGCAAATTAGGAACTCTGGCTTTTACTGAAAATTTCATCGCCAAGCTGTCTGGTTAGTATTTTCCCTTCTCGCCTCCTTCCTATGCTTGTCCGTGATCATCAGAACTTCTTCAGGACTCTTGACCTCAGGTGGTGCCTTTAAACCTAACTCAACATTTAATCCATTCTCTAAAGACTTCCTTGTTTCTCATCAACCTGGTCCATCTTTAAATTCTCCACTTGCTACACAATTTGGTGCTTAAAAAAAAAATGTTTATTTATTTTTGAGAGAGAGAGCAACAGAGCACATGCAGGGGAGGGGCAGAGAGAGAAGGAGACCCAGAATCCAAAGCAGGCTCCAGGCTCCAAGCTGTCAGCACAGAGCCCGACGCGGGGCTCAAACTCATGAACCGTGAGATCATGACCTGAGCCGAAGTCGGGTGCTTTCACAACTGAGCCACCCAGGCGCCTCAATTTGGTGCTTTTTCTAAGCTACCACTGCATATGCCTTACCCTTTCTCTCTCTCTGCTACTTCTTTTGAATATTCTTACTGTGATGGGTAACATAAGGTAGTGTGAATTTGTATATGGCTCAACAATTTCGTAAATGATTTCCCACGACCCTCGATGAAATTCTTCTCTGTCTTCCTATTGCACTTAGGGTGTAATTTAGATTTATTACCAAGGCCTAGCCTCTGTCTCCGACATTATTTTTTATACCATCTTTCCCCTCAATATCCTCCATCTTCTTGGGTCTCCTTTTGGGAATGATACCTGCTCCCTTCTACCTCAGGGCCTTTTCACCTGCTTGTCTTGCTACTCAAGAGGCCCTTCCCCTGTTTTTCACCTGGCTGAATTCTGCCCATCCTCAACACTCAGCCTCTGTGTCGCTCCATCAAGAAATCTTTCTCTTGGGGCGCCTGGGTGGCTCGGTCGGTTAAGCGTCCGACTTCAGCTCAGGTCATGATCTCACGGTCCGTGGGTTCGAGCCCCGCGTGGGGCTCTGTGCTGACAGCTCTGAGCCTGGAGCCTGTTTCAGATTCTGTGTCTCCCTCTCTCTGTGACCCTCCCCCGTCCATGCTCTGTCTCTCTCTGTCTCAAAAATAAATAAACGTTAAAAAGAAATCTTTCTCAAACACATCCACCACCCAGAAAGAGCAACATCCCCCTTGCAAACACTGTTACAAGCCTCTCTCGCACATTTTCTTTTGAAATACGTCTCCCCTGGTTTACTCGCAGCACCCAGTAGTATGTAATTCAGTAGTATGTAATTAATTAGGGTTAGGGTTAAGCTCCAAAGTAATGGGATTAATACAGTAGTATGCAAAACAATATAGCCGTTGATGAATTCATTCAGCAATACGGTACAAGAGTCCATGGCTTATCTCCACTCGCTTTGTGTGTGTGTGCGCGCGCTGGATATGGTACCAGGTGCCTCGCCCAAATAGCGATCACGTGATCATGTGGCTCCATTGCCTGCGCAATCCTTCCCTTCTTCACCAGGTGGCGCTGTGACTCCAGGACATTTTATTTCTGACATTTTTTATTTCTGCAACTCCTTAGGAACTGTCCGCGTTCTCGGCCACACTCTGCTAAGCAGGAATACACAAAATCAAGAAAACCTCTCTTTGAGACAAAATGTACTCATCTCTCACTGGTTTGAATTCTAACCTTAATTTTTACCTGGCAAAAAGCAAAGCATTTTCCAGAACCCTCAAATGTATGCATTGGGTTTAGGCCTTTATGAGATAGACCATTAACTAGCCTGTTTATTTCAAGGGTACATGCCTGTAGCAATTTTCATATTAAGAAAGGAGTCAGTCATTGGGGCACCTGGGTGGCTCAGTCAGTTGAGCGTCCGACTTCCGCTGGGGTCATGATCTCACAGTTCGTGAGTTCAAGCCCCGCGTCGGGCTCTGTGCTGACAGCTCGGATCCTGGAGCCTGCTTCGGATTCTGTGTCTCCATCTCTCTCTGCCCCTCCCCTGCTCATGCTCTGTCTCTATCAAAAATAAATAAACATTAAACAAAATTTTTTTTAAAAAGAAACGAGTCAGAACTTGTTATAAGTACCAGTCACTACGTATCTTCAAATTAAAATATACATTTGATTCATTCAACAAGAACCTCGTATTGAGTCAGGTAGCCTCTTCGCATAGATGCTATTCATAAAAAGGATCTGTTTTGTGCTGGAGTGGGCATCTGTTGTCTTTTGAATACTTTTCTCTATATTTAACATTTCCAGGTGATGAGTGTCGCCCCTCCATTCTGGAAGTCAGGACTCAATTTCCTAGCATCCTTGAAGCTCGGATGCAGGCCTGTGATCAGAGTCCAGCCAATCAGATTCACCAGTGACAGGCCAGTGACCAATGAGGGGAGAGCAATGGAGGCAGGTGCCAGGTGCCCAGGAGATTCCACTCCAGACAGCCGGAGCAGCCTGGCAAGGTCATCTCAATGGCATCCCTGGCTCTTTTGTGTCCACTGTGGATCCCTGGCCACCTCACAAAGGGTCTGTCCACATTTCAACGTCCTTTTTCAAATTCTTGTGCTATATCTATCTATAGGGAGTTCTGGTGTTTGACACAAAGAACCCCGAAGAGATGTGACTTTTAAAAGAAAGTTACTCTTTAGCCATGGTAAATTCAGCTGAGATGATCAGGAGATGGAAAGAAAAATGTTGCAGGATCCCTGTGCTCAGCACAGACAGCTGTGCGGGTGAAACTACCTGAAGAAAAAAAAATCCACTTGCTACATGGCCACAGCACACGCAACGCCAACATAAGGACACTGAGCTGATTTTCAATGCTTTTTATTTTGTAAAGCACATTTAATGAAGAGCCATCAGCTGAAGCCAGCACCAGAACCATCATAAACCACAGCCACAGAATGCTAGTCACCTGGGAGGGCCCCACATGGAAACAGAAACTGATGGAGGAAGAGAGAAGGGACACTGGTGAGAAGTGGCCACTGCCTGGGGCTGGGAGAGCCTCAGAGGCATCAGGATGAGTCTTGGCAAGAAACCTGACTCCGTTTTGCTGACGAGCAAAGGACAAGATTGAAGACGTCATGGGAATCAGTGTTGTCAACTCCTAACGCTTCTGGGGTCTCTCCTTGAGCAAAATACTTGGCGGGCACTGAGGCCAAAGAGGAGGAATAAAAAGCAGCCTCTGCCCCACGCTCACTCACTGCCACCAGAAGAGAAGTGAATGCTGAGACATGTGTAAACAGCAGTTAAATAAAATGAAACGCCATTTTTATTGTTTAGGAATAATTCTACTTCTGGCCACCTATTCTGAGAACATAGGTCTAAAAGCAGAAATAGACTATTCCAAGAGTGCGTAGCAAAGTGGTGCTTATAAAAATGAAGCATTTCAACTACTCTTAAGGGTTTGGCAAAAGAGACCAGTTTAAGTGGCCCATAGGATACTCACCGCAATATGCACGTGTCACAACGCCCATCCTAAAAAGTAACAGCAGAGGGAAACGTGGAAAAACAGGTCAGATGCAAAATTACAATTCCAATTTTGTTTTTAAAAATCATTTCTATATGAGACAGACACTTAGAAACGTATAGGAATGAAATATGTAAAAATGTCAATATGTAACAGTGATTTTATATAGGAGGTATCAGGAATTAAATAGAACTTTTTACTTCCATCTTTATACTTTTCTGTATTTTCTAAATTTTAGAAAGTGAATATGGATTCATGGTTAGTCAGGTAGAAATTAGTATTAAGCCAACCAATATGTAGTAATGCAAGATGTAGTGAAAGCTGATGCAAGCTATAAGGTGAACACATTGTGATTCTAACTAGAACCACAGACAGAATATATAGAAAGAAATACACAACTATTCTGAGCAGTTGTCACTGGGTGGTGACATGAAATCCAATGTTTTCTTTTTTGTACTTTCTTAAATTTCTTTTAATGATTATATGTTACTTTAATAATATTTGGGATGTAGCAGGATTCTTGCACAGAGTCGTGACCCCCAAGGCTTTCCTTTCCAGGAAGCAACTTTATTCGTGTCGGCACAGCTCAGTTGGGTTCATACGTGACGAACTGAGCCCCACACGCCACATGCATTGTTTTTCATACATTTTTTACTTCTTTGTCTCCCATATATGGTAACACACAAACATGTAGTCTGATTAAGTGGTCTCATGTTACAGGGTCGTGAGAGATGTCATGTACGCGTATAACCAGGTTACCTTGAGGTTTTTTATTGTGGTTTGGTTGGTTGTTTATTTATTTTTTTTCTTTTCCTTAGAGAGGGGACCCTATCACAGGGAAACTTCTTTTCCTTTTATAAAAAATTTTTTAATGTTTATTTATTTTTGAGAGAGAGAGAGAGAGAGAGAGACAAAGCACAAATGGGGAGGGATGGAGAGAGAGGGAGAGACAGAATTTGAAGCAGCCTTCAGGCTCTGAGCTGTCAGCACAGAGCCCGACGCGGGGCTCAAACTCATGAACGATGAGATCATGACCTGAGCCAAAGTCGGACACTCCACTGACTGAGCCACCCAGGTGCTCTGGGAAACTTCTTTTTCAAGACAGGACTACACTATTACCTTCCCAGTAAAGAAGGCTAGATGATTCTCACATTCTCCTAATCGCAGGATCTCAATCATCAGAAGCAAAGGATTTATATTGAAATAAGTTCTTGACATTATTGTCCTAAGTCTCTGAGGAGGAATAAGAAGCTCCCTGAAGTATTAAATAGTTAACTACAATTTTTAAAAATTTCTATAAACTCAATCTTTAACATGATGAGCACAAATCTTATAAAACATGGTTGCTATGAGAAGTAGCATTCATTTAATCTGTAAATGTTTGTTATAAGAAATTATTTTGCTAATTTAAAGTATACCTAAATATAATTTTTTATCATTAACTCGGTATTAAACAGAGATATATAGATATATGGAGACATATATGTTTTATATATATAGGTAGATAATTATCAAATATATATTATATTTATATATATTATCAAATATATTTTATATTTATATATTTTATATTATCAAATATATTATATATTATATTATCAAATACACACACACACACACACACACACACACACACACACACACACCATTTGATTATCTGTCCAAGAAGAACTACTCTTCCTAAATACATGGCATTTGCTCCCCCCACATGCATTTCCCCTTCTGGCAATGGCGCTGATTTTGGTTTAGAGATCTTCCTCTAACTCCCTCCAGTGGTCACTTTAACATGTAACTTGCAGAGACATTTGGCCAAACATTACCTTGTGTGTGTCTGTAAATGTTTTTGACTGAAATTAATATGCGAACCATAGAGTAAAGCCCTTCCCAACGTGGGTTGGCCTCATCCAATCAATAGAACATCTGATTAGAACAAAAAGATGGCCTAAGAGTGAACTCCTCCTGCCTGCCTACTGAGCTGGGACACTGGTCCTTTCCACTTTTCAGACTTGAACTGACACATCAGCTCTCCTGGGTTTCTGGCATGCCAACTGTGGATCTTGGGATTTATCTCCATAATCACATAAACCACTTTTTGATAATTATCTTTCTTTCTTTCTTTCTTTCTTTCTTTAAAAAAATTTTTTTTTAACCTTTATTTATTTTTGAGACAGAGAGAGACAGAGCATGAATGGGGGAGGGTCAGAGAGAGAGAGGGAGACACAGATTCTGAAACAGGCTCCAGGCTCTGAGCTGTCAGCACAGAGCCCGACACGGAGCTTGAACTCACAGACTGCGAGATCACGACCTGAGCCGAAGTCGGACGCTTAGCTGACTTAGCCACCCAGGCGCCCCATCTTTCTAACTTTCTATCTATCTTTCCATCCATTTTTATATCTATCCTCTAACTATCTTTCCATCTATCTTTCTATCCTCTATCTTTCCATCTATCTATCTATCCTCTATCTATCTATTTATCTATCTATCCATCCACATTCTACTGGTTCTGTTTCTCTGGAGAACCCAGACTAATATACTCCCAATCAGTCCATGTGATCTGGATGGGCTCTAACACTGTCCTAGGAGTAGAGCATAAGAACAGGCTTCAGCCAATCAGCAAATTGTGGCCGTGTGATTGTTCAGCAATCAGCATATGACCAAATTTAGGCCAATCAGAGCCAGGGCTTCTGATTAGCATGGGCGCCAGAAGACATCTCTCCCTGCTGGCTGTAAAACTATAGGAATGTAAATTCTAGAACAGTGGCCAGCATCTTGCCTTATAAAGAGTGAGCTCATCTGAAAAATGGAGCCAACACACAAGTGTGGCCGAGGAATGGAGAGAGATAAAATAAGGCTTGATTTCTCAAGTGTTGCCCTGGTCCCACTAAGCTCGGCTAGCTCTCCTCCTGAACTTCTCAGTGACATGAGTCAATTCTTTATGTGCCTAATGGGACTTGCCTTAATTTTCTGTGATTTATAACCAAAAGAGTATTAGCTGACATGTTCTAGCAACGGCAATGTCTGAACAGAGCCTGAGACAAAGGCTTGCCACAGGGAGTCAATATTGGGAAGTGACTCTGGAGAACTGGAACAGGGGGTAGGGAGGGGGCTGGGGAAAGTGAAAAAAGCTGGGCCAGGAAGCTGTTCCAAGGGCTGTTTACTGAGCTAGTTACCCCGTGGCCAACTGGACTCACCCTTCCTGGGAACCCTTCAGGGCACCACATATCATAGAATTGTTCTCACCACAGAAATAGCACTTACCTACCCTTTCTGGTTTGCTTGAGTGTTGCCCTGGGGTGTTAACTTTCTTGCACTTTGTTCTGGTACCAGAAGGGTTGCGGGAGCTACCTGCGGCCAGCAGAAAATCCTCTAGAGGTAAGGCAGAGATGAGTAAGGTGCTCTTTGCACAGCTGTTGGTGAGGCCAATGGCCAGTGTGGAAAGATAGGTCAAGGCGGGGATATAAGACAAGGCCTTAAAGATACACAACACCAATATAGATCAGTTATCGGTAGAACAGACTTCCCCTCTAAGATTGAACTCCACCATTTTTTAATGTTTTATATATTTTTGAGAGAGAGCGCAAGCAAGGGGGAGCAGAGAGAGAGGAAGTGAGGAAAGGAAGCGAGCTCTGCACTGACAGCAGCCAGCCTGATGTGGGACTCGAACTCACGAACTGCAAGATCATGACCTGAGCCCAAGTTGGGTGCTCAACTGACTGAGCCACTCAGATGCCCCTCCACTATTTTTTTTTTTTTTTTTTTTTTAATGAACTCGGAAAAGAGCAGGGCTGATTCCTGTGGAGTCCAACCAGGACTCAAATATTGATGTCTCCCATCACTCTTACTTAAGACTAAGTAATCCCCTTTGGGAGTTTCCTGAATCCAATTCTTAGGAAATCGTTCTGTTGCAGAACAGGGTCAGACCAGTTGTGTGTAGGTAGAGGAGGGCTTTCCCCTGAAATGAATGAATGGCCCCCATTGTCATTTATCGATGGAAGAGATCAGTCTTGATCTGACAAATTAAAACGAGGGAGGTAAATTTTAGATCGAGTGAGGAAAAAACTTATTTTTTTTCCACCTCCATCCAGAATTTAAAGAGGTGAGGAAAGAGGCACCTGCCCTTATTCACTCACTCATTCATTCATTCATTCAGCATGTTATTTATCGAAGTTACCAGGAGCAGGCACATAATTTGCAGGTCGTAGCGCAAAATGTAAATGGTGGGGAGGAGGAATTGTTCGAGTATCATTAAGAATTTCTGTAGGGCAACAGCAGAGCATTAGACCAAGTGTGGGGACCTTCTGAGCAAGGGGCCCGAATGTCATCTGTGTGTCAGTCATTGTGCTGAGTTTCAGGCGTACGTTGGCAAACAAGACACATCCAGCATTTGTCCTCGGGAAGAGTCTAGGCTGGGATTCCTGCTCTTCCCTCGCTCGGTCTCCCTCACAGCCTCAGCACCTGCTAGAGTGAGCTTCATTCTATATTAAATAATTTTTCATGCGACCTCCTCCCTAAACCTCGGGAGCTCACCTGAAGAACCAGTGATATATTCCGGGGCAGAGGGGGTGGTCTGGCTACGTTGAGGGACGTCAGGCGTGTCTCCGGGAAACACATTTGTCCCGAGGGCCAGCTTCCTGGGGATTGTCAAATATCAGTTCAATTATTAGTCACAGTTGATTTATAATCTCATTCATACCCTAACTGCTAAGTGATCTACGACCCCGGTGGCCTTCCCACACTCCCTACGGCTTTCATACCTGACTGCTTAACACAGCTACCCTATCTGCACAGTCTGTGAAGCGTTTTGAGTCCGGGACTGCTGAAATCCACAGTACTCACTTGCTAATCTTTAAGCAAGGAAAACATTTCCTTGCAAATGTTTTCAGAGAACATCTCTGCAGCCTCTAAAGCTTGCCAGACACCAACATCTGCCTAGGGGAAGAAAGCTGCCAGATCCAGCATAAGCCACGACGAGTTCTCCTAAGTTGGGGAATGAGGGCAGGTGCCACTATGGGAAGCATGAAGGGGGCTCAGGTGCAGTTAGGACACACGCAGGAGTTCGTGACTCAGGTGTTCTTAGTGCTCCTGGTAGGGGACTTCCGGGACGCGCCTTGCCATGGGTAACGAGGTTTACATTACAGGAATTTGTGTTTCTTTTCATTGGGTTATATGAATTACTCTTATATTCTCAGCTGCAGGCACTTTCACCGTGGCTTATGTTGTGATGGGTTCAGTAAACTAAGGACTAAAAATTTTAGGAATCCTGCGAAGCTCTTAATCCCGAAGGAGGCATCTCCATCTGCTGAAAATGCTATGGGGCAGTTAGTTCTATTTCAAGTGTAAGAAAAGAAAAAAAAAAAAAATGAATCTGAAGGTACATTTAATTTTAAAGATCTCTAATTCATACGCAAAAGTAGGATGCTTCATGTTCAAGTTTTCCACATTGGATACAGTCCCTGATTAAGTAATAGATACTTTTGGGGTGCCTGGGGGGCTCAGTCAGTTAAGCGTCCGACTTCAGCTCAGGTCATGATCACCGTTTGTGGGTTCGAGCCACGCGTCGGGCTCTGTGCTGACAGCTCAGAGCCTGGAGCCTAGCTTCAGATTCTGTCTCTCATGCTCTCTTTCTCTCTCTCAAAAATAAATAAACATTAAAAAAAAAGAATCTATAAAAAAAAGTAACGGATACTTTTTTTAATTTCAAAAGTGACTCCTTTTTTGTATGTATATTACAGTTCAATAAAATTTTTTAAAACGTTTATTTATTATTCAGACACAGAGCATGAGCAAGGGTAGGGGCAGAGAGAAGAGGAGACACAGAATCTGAAGCAGGCTCCAGGCTCTGAGCTGCCAGCACAGCGCCCAAAGTGGGGCTCAAACCCAGAAACTGTGAGATCCTGACCTGAGCCAAAGTCGGACACTCAACCGACTTGTCCACCTAGGGGCCCCTAAAAGTTTTCTTTCTAAAACAATCCTACTGTTTGTTTTTTCCTGGGTCATATGATTGCAGATGGTTTTTGTTGGCTTATTTTAAATTTGTTGCATTTCCTAACTGCCTGGGATGAGCTGCTAACGCTTTAATTCTTTCCCTATCAATTCTGTCCTTGTCCAAAATCGATGATCACGATGATCACGTAATGAGCATTTGCTGATACAAACGTTATTCACCTGGTGCCCCAAGCCCAGTACTTCTCAGATCAGAAAGGAGATACACGCACACTGAGATAACATTGTTCTCCTGAGCAAAACAATTCAGTCTCAAAAGTTTCGAGTTACCTAGAACAAAACAAGGAAGTGTTGCTGAGATCGTTTGAAAGTGAAACGCTTACTCGTTTGAAACCCGCCCCATTTAATGATTTCCTCTTGTCTTGGCTCCCTAAGAAGTTCGGAGTATATTCAGAGGACGTGAAATTTGCAGCATTCACCGGTACCCATCTGCAGAACACGGTTTATTCTGAATGGGAGCCAAGGTGACTTTTGTGAACAATCCTGAGTCTCAAATCCAGATGCCCGAGAGGGTCACCGGAACGTGTGATTCACCTAGCTATTTGAGCAATAAAAATGTCCAAGCGCTTTGAGTCTTAAGAACCTGCAAGCGAGAATGCTGATCAAATATCCTGCTGGTGTTCCAATGATACCTGCTGAATGCCGCTCCCGGTCTCCTTGTCCTGCAGCCTCGGTGCTGACAATCCTCTAGTGGTGGGCTTCTTTTGGAATCCTTCCTCATCCTCACCTTGCAACACTTTGGCAAGCCTCTGTCATATGCCAGATAAATTCTCTTACTGGTTAGGATAGTCGGCACCAGTGTCTGTTGCTTATAACTGAAAGAATCTAAATTAAATTTCCACCCGCAATTCCCAAAGGTCCATCCACACCAGGCCTCAAGAAAGGCCTGCAAATGGGAACTAGTAAACCATCAGGACCCTCCCTCCTTTTCTCCGCTCGGCTCAGCTGCTACAACCTTTTTTATCTCTGAAAATTTTCTTCCTCTACTGATTCAGTGACAGAGGGGTGGGGAATAATGGGTGGTCCCTCCATAACCTCTGATCAAGAGACCAGTTCGCACTAACGAGCGTGCTGTTTCCCAAATCCCAAATCGATGAAATGCTTCAGAGTAAGATCCAAGTGGCCCATTTGAATCCATTGTCACTCCAGAAGGTATGGCCAGAATCCATTGTCATACACGATCATGGCTGCCAAGGGGCCAGGCCTGTGCGGTAAGGGAGAGAGACCATTTTTCACTCTCTCACTTTTTTATCTTTCACATGGGCTTCCCTGAGTCATGATTCTGGGAAGGTTTGCATTGGGATCTGTGATCACTGCCTGGCACGAACCTCTCGGTGTCTTTCATGAGATTATTAGTCAGCAGAGACCATGATTTTATAAGGGTTAGTGGAAGATAGTTCCTTGAAAGTTCACGGGTGACAAAATAGTAGGAGATAGTCGCTTTAGAAACTGGGTTTGATCTTCTGTGCCTTCATTCATTGTCCTCATTAAAATATCCTGGTTGATTTTTCCTGATCAAAAAAAAAATTGTTCTATTTGTATCTCCTGGGCCGAAGGTATTAAGATAGCAGAGGGACACAGAAGCATACTATACTTGGGATAACAGGGAGAGTTGCTTGATCATGATATGAATAGTTCTCAATCCTTTGAATTTCACATCCCAATACATTTTTTTAAAATACAGACTGGGGAGCAGTATCATCAGAGGTACCAACTGTTTATTTTGCCAAGGAAGGATGTGAAACCAAGGAGGCTTACATCTAAGATCAACAACAGAAAAACAAAGACTTTACCATGGGGGGAGAAAGAAGTTGCTGGAAAAGAATAAAGAACTACCTTTCCCCACAAAAAGTTGTTCTGCTAAACTTGTTCCAATTCGATAAAACCCCCAGGCCACTGAAGCAACAGACTACCCGACAACCCTTGCTAGTGAACTCGCATTTGAAATCCACTCCAAGGCACAACCTACCTTTCCAGAGAGTAGGGATAAAATGGGGCCAGAGACAATACCACTTCCGTTAGAATTCTTCCCTCCTGCAACCATGGTTTTCGACAGAAGTGAGGACATGCTCCCCCATCTGAGTGCGATGTCCTTTTGTGCCATGAAGTTCTAGCTGGAAGCAAAACGGACCCTTATACTACCTACTTGGCATGTGCTGGGCACTCCGCTAAGTGGTATCCATACAACTACCCATGAATTTGGTAACATTCTCCTTTTCACTGATGAGGAAGCAGAGGCTGGGAGAGATGCTATCACTTTCTAAAGACTGGGATCAGTTCTGGGGCTGGGATTTGAGCCCAACTGCCTCTGAGGCCAAGTCCGCTCTTCCAACCACGACTCTCCTCCTTTGAGATTCAAACCAGGATTTTGACAACCAGAAGACACACACACATTTTCATTTTAGAGAAAAGTCGTTTAGGAAAGAACTCATTTTCTTTTGGGCTCCAGACTTGAGACCTCAGAAAATGTTCCTAGCTCTGTTGCCTGAGTCATGGCGGAGTCATCTTGTTGAATAACAAAATATCTGAGTCACTCGGACTTCATGTAGGAAAAAAACAAAACAAAACACACGAGCGGCTTTATTTGAGATTGAATGGTTTTGAAATCAAGTCACAGGCCGGGGCATGAGGCTAACAGACTTATTTATGTTGGTGAGATGAACTGATTGTAAGTGTTATGTAAGTAAAAGTGACACTCCCCAGGATGAAACAATGTTTCATCAATGTCACCATTGTTCACGGTGAAACTCTATGGACTCACTGATCATTAGTCTTCAGAACAGGCAGGGAGCCTTTCTGTTTCACTCTGTCCATTGCTTATTTATCTCAAGGATAAAAACCAATTCCCCTCCATACATATGTCTTCTGATATATTTCAAAGTCTGAATTTAATTCCTGTACGTTCACTTGCAGGCTTGACCGTGTATAGGTGGAATTGTCATTGAGTTCTATGAGTGCAGACTCTTATGTCCCTGAAAATATCCCCTGAACTTCTATAAACATCTCCAGTTCTCTTACCAGGAAATTCACATTTAGAGAATGGGCTTCACTTGAGGATATCCCACTGATAGAAACAAATTCAGACTGAGATCCATACACAATATCAGATTCTTTTCCGAAAGCTGGTTTTGACAGGAGCAAGGGGACAAGAACAAGTGTGTATTAGATATGATGATGGGGCGCCTGGGTGGCTCAGTTGGTTAGGTGTACGACTTTGACTCAGGTCACCGTCTCACAGTTTGTGAGTTCGGGCCCCACGTTGGGCTCTGTGCTGACACCTCGGAGCCTGGAGCCTGCTTCGGATTCTGTGTCTCCCCCTCTCTCTCATTCTCAGTCTCTCTCTGTCTCTTAAAAAATGAATAAACAGGGGCGCCTGGGTGGCGCAGTCGGTTAAGCATCCGACTTCAGCCAGGTCACGATCTCGCAGTCTGTGAGTTCGAGCCCCGCGTCGGGCTCTGGGCTGATGGCTCAGAGCCTGGAGCCTGTTTCCGATTCTGTGTCTCCCTCTCTCTCTGCCCCTCCCCCGTTCATGCTCTGTCTCTCTCTGTCCCAAAAATAAATAAACGTTGAAAAAAAAAATTAAAAAATGAAATAAACATTAAAAAAAGGGAAAAAAATTAGATATGATGAAAATACATCAAGAGCTAACATTTGCCTGGCATTTACAAGGGACAAGACATTATTCCAGGTGTTTGACATGAATTAACTCCTTGAATCGTTTTAACAACATTAGGAGATAGGTAGTCTCCTAATCCATATTTTATAGATTAAGAAACTGAGACACAGAGATGCTGAGTGATTTGCCCAAGGTTGCACAGCCAGGAAGTAGGGGAGCTGGATTGAAACTCCATTGGTCTGACTTCAATTAGTCCCTTTTGCCCACTGCACTAACTAGGCCATTGAGCTGGGGCAGGAAGGGGCCGGGTGACAGCAAGAGCATGGCAGACAGTGAGCTGCATCCCAGGAACGACTCCCGGCTTCCAACCTTACTGAGGACGTCCCGCTAGCCCTGTTTGTATTCATTCAGCCTGGAAAAGAAAATGCGCAATTCTCTTATCGATTCAAAAAGAAAGATGCCAATATTCCAAGAGTCTTTATGAAAAGTCTGTTTACCGCCAGGGCTTGGCAAGTCTCAGAAACGGGCAGCTGCTCAGGACCCTTGCAAGGTTGAAGGGAGGACACCCCTGCCACATTTGCAAAGCACACGGCCTCTTTTCTTCACCGTGTGGCCACAGTCGGTCAGATTTCTTGTGTTTGAGTAACAGACGTCCATGACAGCTAACCAAAGCAGAAAAGGAAGTTGTCGATGGGATATTGCGGAGCCCACGGAATTGATGGCAAAGCTGCACAAGCAGATCTGGACAAGCGGGCAGACCTCGAGGGAGATTAAGCAGCCACGCTGTGGCCCAAATTGCAGCAAAAGGAAAGTCTGGTTGGATTCAGAGTCAGGGAGACGGCCACAGCACGGCCGGCAGAGCACATTTGATTCCCTGGGGGCCGCTCACTACCCGACCAGCAATCAGGACCGCAGGCTCTTCGTCGGAGCCCTCAGCCGGAGCATCCGATTGGCTGGGGTTAGTCACATGATCTCTACTTGTTGAGCTGGGAGGCGGGCTTTCTGTTTTTCATTCCCCCCTAATTAACGTGCAGTGTCATATTAATTTCAGGTGTATGATATAGCGATTGAGCGATTCTTGTTCAACAATTCTGCGCTCATCGTGATAACTGTGTTCTTATTCCCCACCACCTGTCTCACCCATCCCCCCACCCCCTGCCGTCTGGTAACCATCAGTTTGTTCTCTATGCTGAAGAGTCTGCTTGTTGGGGGCACCTGGGTGGCTCAGTGGGTTAAGCCTCCAACTCCTGGTTGCAGCTCAGGTCCTGATCTCACGGTGTGTGAGGTCAAGCCCCACATCGGGCTCCGTGCTGACGGTGCAGAGCCTGCTTGGGATTCTCTCTCTCCTTCTCCCTCTCTCTGCCTCTCCCCCACTTGCTCTCTCTGTCTTTCTGTCAAAAATAAATAAATAAGCTTAAAAAAAAAAAAGAAAAGAGTCTGGCCTTTGCTTGATTCTTTTTTTTTTTATTCTTTCTTCCTTTGTTTTGTTTCTTAAATTCCACACGTGAGTGAAATCGTATGGTATTTGTCTTTCTGTCACTAACTTATTTCACTTACCATTACACCCTCTAGATCTACCCCTGTTGTTGCAAATGGCAAGATCTCATTCCTTTTTATGGCTGAATAATATTCCACTGAATATATATCTACCACCTCTGTTATGTTCGTTAATCTATTTATGGACACTTGAGTGGTTTCCATATTTGGCTACTATAAATAATGCTGCAATAACCATAGGGGTGCATATATCTTTTCCAATTCATGTTTCCTTTGGGTAAATACCCAGTGGAATTACTGAATCGTATGGTAATCCTATTTTTTTTGAGGAACCCCCATACTGTTTTCCATCGTTGCTACACCAGTTTGCATTCAAGGGGGACTTTCGGGAGCCCCTTCGGCTTCTGTAGTTGGTGCAAATGTCCCCATTTTAGGATTTCTCAAAATATTCTAGGCTCCTGTGCTGGGCAGAATGGCATATTTGCCATCCAGATTTAAAGAAAATGCAATAATCATCAAAAGTAGGGCAAGAGATTATTCTCAAGATAGAACGTGGAAGAGTATGGATGAAGACATGCTTTGATTTTCAGCTCTCCCACAAGCTTACCACGTGACCTTGGGAAGGTTGCTCACAATTTCTGACCTTGCATTTCCTCATTTGTAAAATGATAGTCAACGTGGTATTTACCTTCAGGATTTGTGGTGATTCCCGGAGATGGTGAGAGCAGGGAAATTCACATTTACAAGGTACACCCGAACATCTTACATATGCATCTATATTTATTTTCCACTTCCTCTAGATGCAGAAGTGGCAGAAATAGAGTTCTATAGTGGGAAAGGGGCCTTAAGTTAGGGTGGACCACGAGAGATGCAGGGTTGAATTATGGAGAAAACCTGGAAAATGGCCATCCCTGCTAAGGTTCATAGCAAAATCTGCTCACACCTTCTTGCGGCATCCTTGAGAATGTAACACCTCAGGTACTTCTTCTCCTACAACTAACTGGATGGCCATGATCCCTGGACGTTCCTTCTGGGTGTGTGTTTTTCAAGGTATCTGGCAAAAGTTTCCCTTTAGGAACCTTCTGTTTGTTCCCACATGATAGAGGCTTCTGAAGATAGGATTACACATATAAAAAATGCTCCCTGGCCCCAATATTCCACCACAGATAAACCTACCCAAAACATCCACCAAAAGCACTACTTCTGGAACTAAGACATTCCCCTGTCTGTGGCTTCGATTAATAGTAATTTAGCTGACATTTCCTTGTGAATATTTATTGACTACTTGCCACATGCCTCATCTGCATTGTCTTATTTAATCCGCAAAACAATTCTATGAAGTAAGTACCACCATTTACAGAAAATGGAAATCGAGTCTCAGCGAGAGGATGTCATGTGTTCAAGGTCATGCCTCAAACCCAAGTTTTTCTTACTGTAACCTTAACTATCATCCTGTGGACAATGTATTTGGCGGGATGGGTGAGCAGGTGGAGTTTTTGCAGCAAATTAAGGGCTGCCGTGTTCTTTGAGGGCCCTCGTGCAGTAATTGGTTCCCTCACCCCTCTATGGCTCAAATGGCAAGGATCGCTCATAGCTACCCTCACCTTTTCCCCACTAACATAGGTGTGTGCCAAAAATGAAAAAATTCTGAATGTTCCCTCTGGGGCTTATCAAGAAATTCCATCTCATGCGTTCTTTTGACATCCCTTATGGGGTATCTACCTTCCATCAGGCCGTGTGAGGAAGTACCCTTTGGAGGTAAGCCAAAGGTGGTTACAGTGATTCCCCCTGGTTGAAGCCTTTGTGGTTCAGGGAAGCTGTGCCCCTCCACACCACAGTGGGAACAAGGACTTCGGGTAGAGGGCTCAGTGCCAGACCACAGGATATACCAGGCCTTCTTCCTCTGAGTTGGGGCAGGGACTGAGGGTAGGTGTTAGGAGAATTCAAAATTCCTGTTTTGTGTTTTTCTGGAAATACAGACCCATTATCTTTTGGACTGAAGATCATACGTGATTACAAAAAGGGGCTGGGGGGGCACCTGGGTGGCTCAGTCGGTTAAGCGTCCGACTTCGGCTCAGGTCATGATCTCGCTGTCCATGAGTTCTAGCCCCGCGTCGGGCTCTGTGCTGACAGCTTGGAGCCTGGAGCCTGCTTCGGATTCTGTGTCTCCCTCTCTCTCTGCTCCTCCCCCACTCATACTCTGTCTCTCTCCGTCTCAAAAATAAATAAACATTGAAACAAATTTTAATGGGTTGGAAAATGACATCATAGACCTTCAAAATAGCAAGTGCTATTAAATCTGCAGGTGTGTGTGTGTGTGTGTGTGTGTGTGTGTACGTATGAGTGTGTGTGCGCACGTGTGTGTGTGTGGAGGCAGAGGTGTGCCAGGGATAAGCACATGTGCATGGGTGTAAGCCTGGGGGTTGTGTGGTTGTGCGGGGGTGCATACGGGTGTGTGTTGTGGGTGCTTGTTCATGTGCTGGAAGGCGTGCTTGTGAAGAGGTTGTGCCCCCGCAATGTGTGTGTGTGTGGGAGGGTGTGACTGCGGGGGCATGTACAGATCCACAGCTATAAGTGTGTGGGCAGGTATATGTGCTGGGGGGACGTAGCTCCACAGTGGAGACAGATTTCCCACATAAAGGGAGAAGACCATGGGAGATCTGTGAGGTCCTGAGATTTTGAGATACAAGTTGCCACTTAAACTTGCCATATGAGACTTTTAGAGGTCCTCATGATTTTACCCGTCCGCCGAGAAGGCCACTGTATGTCTCTTTGCACGATCATTGTGAGATGATCTCTATTGAAATATCCACTTTCTCTGAAGTCTCTAGCTGGTAGGGAAGAGCTTTTCTGATGATCACTTCTTTTGTAGTAGGTTACGAAAATCAGATCCCAAAGAACTCTCGAGCGCTGTGCTGGAGTTTTCCTGGAGTAGCCACCTAAGTGGCCTTAGATGAAGGCTGTCTGGCAGATGCTTTTCACCTTGGACTCCACTTCTGAGGGAGTGTCTGACTCGAGCTCCCCACTGTGGATGCGGCCACCCAGCTTTCCTGCTGGCGGGGCAGAAACGTAACTTCTGGAATAAGAAGCATGGGCTTTTTGTCTTTTCCTTTAATACCTTTCATTTTTTAATGTTTTTATTTATTTTTGAGAGAGAGAGAGAGGCACAGAAGGCGAGTGGGGGAGGGGCAGAGAGAGAGAGGGAGAGAAGAAATCTGAAGCAGGCTCCAGTTCTGAGCTGTCAGCACAGACCCCGATGTGGGGCTTGAACACATGAATGGTGAGATCATGACCTGAGCTGAAGTCAGATGCCCAGTTGACTGAGCCACCCAGACAACCCTCCTTTAATACTTTAAGGTAAGAAGTTGTCACACATCTAACACTGACGTTTAAAAGAACAGAAAGAGTCATTCATTAACAATGATGGAAGAATGGGGCATCTGGGTGGCTCAGTCGGTTAAGCGTCCGACTTCTGCTCAAGTCATGATGTGGTTCATGGGTTCGAGCCCCGCGTCGGGCTCTGGGCTGATGGCTCAGAGCCTGGAGCCTGTTTCAGATTCTGTGTCTCCCTCTCTCTGCCCCCTCCCCGCTCAGGCTCTGTCTCTCTCTGTCTCTCAAAAATGAATAAACATTAAAAAAAAACTTTAAGAAAAAGCAATAATGGAATAATAGAAAGAAAGGGAAAACGAAAAGAGAAAGAAAAGGAAAAGTGCCTGCATGGAAGCATTCACACCCATGGGGAAACACTTATTTTTTTTAGGGACAATAAACTTATTCTTGGTAAATAAAGCAGAGTAACTTTGGAGTTAGACAGGCTTTCGAACTTGGACAAAATACTTACCCTGAGTTTCATCTGTTTTCCTGTAAAATGGATAATAATATGCACGCTTCTCAAATTTAATACTCATACAAATCACCTAGAGGTCTTGGAAAAATATGGATTCTGGGGGAACCCGTGAGTGTTCACGTAAACATACAAGATCTCAAATTATTCTGTCCAAGTTGCAATAGGATCAGACTCCGATTGACTTCCCCCTCGTTGCCGGAAGCACCACCATTTGACCTTGCACAAGAACCAGCCTGCAGGAGGTTTGCATATGGTTCTCCGGCAGCAGAAGATCAGGTCACAGGATCCGGACTGTGAGAGCTATTTGGCATCTGCTCCTATATGAAGGCTGCTTAAGTCCTCTGCTAGCTGAATTTTATTTTCCCAATGGACAAAAGAACTCTCCCGGAGTTTTCTTGCTTCAGAAGAGTTTCACTTGGCCCACTTCACGAATACTGAACAACGACCAGCTCTCCATTTGCATTCGTCCTGGAGTTGACTCACCCAGACCACAGAGGTACTTTCCACTGGTTCCCCGTAGGTGCCTGTCCCCTGTGGAGGTTTGCACTGCTGGTTCCTATTAAAGCTCTGGCAAAACACAATCAGAGCTCGACGATGCTTCATGCAAGTCAACAGCCGTAACAAGAAACGTCAAGGCAGGTTCTCGACTTACAGGAGCAAAAAACAAAATGGACTTTGCTTCCAAAGTAATGAGCAGCAATAATTCTATCATGGGATTTCTCCAATTTTCACCCCGATGGAATTAGCCAAGTTATATTATGAAAAAAAAAACTACAAAGAAAATTAAAAAAAAAAAAACAGAATAGGTATCAAAGTGATAATGCAATGATGATGTAATTGTATTTTGATTTGATTTTAAGTAGGCTTCACACCCAGTGTGGAGCCCAACACGGGGCTTGAACACATAACTCTGAGATCAAGACATGCGCTGACATCAAGAGTCAGACACGTGGGGCGCCTGGGTGGCTCAGTCGGTTAAGCGTCCGACTTCAGCCAGGTCACGATCTCGCGGTCCGTGAGTTCGAGCCCCGCGTCGGGCTCTGGGCTGATGGCTCAGAGCCTGGAGCCTGCTTCCGATTCTGTGTCTCCCTCTCTCTCTGCCCCCCCCCCCCCCGTTCATGTTCTGTCTCTCTCTGTCTCAAAAATAAATAAACGTTAAAAAAAATTATAAAAAAAAATTAAAAAAAAAAAAGAGTCAGACACGTAATTGACTTAGCCACCCAGGCACCCTGACAATGTAATTTGAAAAGTCAGTGATGAAACATATACAGCACCAATGGGATTTTTCAGCATCAATGGATTTTATCATAGGTAGCTCAACTTCACTCTAGATCTAATAGTTATACCTACACCTTCTAAAACTGTTATTGATAATAACAGATAATACTATTTGCCATGCAACAAATACTGTTCATAATATTAACTCATTTAATAAATTCTTTCCATTTTCATGTGGAGATGTGTTATTACTTTAAAGAGTGCACTGGGGCGCCTGGGTGGCTCAGCCGGTTAAGCGTCTGACTTTGACTGAGGTCATGATCTCACCGTTTGTGAGTTCGAGCCCCATGTCGGACTCTATGCCAACAGCTCAGAGCCTGGAGCCTGCTGCGGATTCTGTGTCTCCCTCTCTGCCCCTCCCCTGCTCACACACACACACTCTCTCTCAAAAACAGACATTTAAAATTACGAAAAAAGAAATAAAATAAAGAGTGCACATCTTCTTTGTACAGATTTCTACTTTCTCAGACATGTGAAAAAAAGAAAAAAATGAAATAAAATATTCCTTTATATATAAGATTTGTAATGAAACATATTATTTACTAGGAACTGTTTTTCACTAGAACCGTAAAATCAATCAATTCAAACAAGTACAGCTATAACAAATAAGACGTTTAATCTCTGTTACCTTGTAGTATATTATTTGACATTTATTGAGCACCTAAACTGATCCAAGCATAGATATAGGTACTAAGAATATAGCAGAAAACAAGACAGATAGTCTTCCTGCCTTTAGGGAGCTGACATCCTAAAGCAAGCTAGAATTCAAGTTACAAGACTGTAATTATATAATACCATTATATATTATAATATATTTTAATATTATATAATATTATATATTTATATTTATATAAATTTATATAAAATTTATATAAATATATATATTTAATATTATATAATATTATATAATAATATAATATATTTTAAATATAATATATATTATATATAAATATAATATATATAAATATAATAGGGGCGCCTGGGTGGCGCAGTCGGTCAAGTGTCCGACTTCAGCCAGGTCACGATCTCGCGGTCCGTGAGTTCGAGCCCCGCGTCAGGCTCTGGGCTGATGGCTCAGAGCCTGGAGCCTGTTTCCGATTCTGTGTCTCCCTCTCTCTCTGCCCCTCCCCCGTTCATGCTCTGTCTCTCTGTGTCCCAAAAAAAATAAATAAACGTTGAAAAAAAATTTTTTTTAAATATATATATAAATATAATATATATAAATATATATATAAATAGAGAATATATATAGGGAAATATATATATTATATATTAATATATATTAACTATATATAATTATAAATATAATATATATTTTATATATATTGTATTATATATATTATATAATATATATTATATTATTATATTATATTATATTATATATTATATTTGTATATATTATATATTATATTATTATATTATATTATATATATTATATTTGTATATATTATATAATATATAAATATATATAAAGAGAATATATATAGAGAAATATAACATATATTATATATTAATTGATTAATTGATTAATATAGTAATTAATTAATATATAATATATAATATATTATATATAATAATTATGTAATATATTATATATAATAATTATGTATTAATATATATTATGTATTAATATAATATATATTAATATATTATATATATAAGAGAATAATTAATTAATTATAATTAATTATGTATTAATATATATAGAGAAATATATATATAATATATAATTAATTAATTACAATTAATTATGTATTAATATATAGAGAGAAATATAATGCATATATTATATTTATATATATGCATATATGCATATATATTTATATATATAATATATAATTAATTAATTATAATTAATTATGTATTAATATATATAGAGAAATATAATGCATATATTATATTTATATATAATATTAATATATTATATAATATATTATATATTATATATATTATATAATATATTATATTATAATTATATATATATTATTTATATTATATTATTATTTATATTATATTATTATATAGTATATTATTATATCTAATATCTAATATAATAATATAATATATAATGTATATTATATATTATATAATTATATACTATATAATAATTATATTATATATATTATATATATATAAGAGAATAAAAGAGACAGCCACTATTATTTCCATGTTATAGATGAAGAACCAACTCGGCAATACATGGAGGGATAGAATGAAACTCAGGTGTAGCTTAAACTCCCTAAGAAACAAGCGTTCTCACATAAAAAGCAAAATAATACTTACCTTAGAGTTTGCCATGTTCGTAGAGATAGTAAAGCATCTGGCAGACACATAGGAGCTCCTTGATAAACTATACTTTGTTGTACAAGGAGAATGATTCATGAGCTTGAGTGTACACATTGTATTTTTCATCTCTTTCGCAATGGAACAGCTCTTTTAATGAGGAACCTTTTCAAAAGTTCTCCCCAACTATGGGACTCAGTCAGTTAAGCGTCCAACTCTTGATTTCAGCTCAGGTCATGATCTCAGAGTCATGAGATTGAGCCTCGAGTTGGGCTCCTTGCTGGGTGTCGCGCCTACTTGGGATTCTCTAAATAAATAAGTAAATAAACAAACAAGCAAACTTTTTTTCAAAAAGTTCAATAAGAAGTTCTCTCTGTGTAAACACGTCTTGGGGGATTTAGGATGCATTTTTCCATAATGTAACTTTAACTTACCAACAGGACTGAATTGTACTCGGAAATCATTAAGCATATTTGGGGCCAGATGAATGTTTGGGAAGATAGTGTTTAATTGTGTCAGGAAGGTATTTCGAGGATTCACCTTGGAGCACCTGGGTGGCTCAGTCAGTGTAAGCATCCAACTCTTAGTTTCAGCTCAGCTCGTGATCTCACGGTTTGTGAGTTCGAGCCCCGCGTCAGGCTTTGTGCTGACAGCTCAGAGCCTGGAGCCTGCTTCGGATTCTGGGTCTCCCTCTCTCTCTGCCCCTCCCCTGATCACACTCTGTCTCTCTCTCGCTCTCTCTCAAAAATAAAATAAAACATTAAAAATTTTTAAAAATCAAGTATAATCTTAACCTTCCTGACCTATAGGCATAGCAACCCCCAATTTTGAATGAGGAAACTAGATCCAGAGAGATTAAGTAACTTGCCCAAGGCCACGGCTTGTGAGTAATGGAGCCATGGTTTCAATCCAATCTGTGGAGACTGAAATTACTATTTTTGTCATACAGAATTGCTTCCTATATGACACACAAATAAAGCCCTCCAGGATTTACCAGCAAGTTCTCAGAAAACAAAAAATGCGTTGATACTGATCTTTTGCTTTCCCTAAAGAATGAGGAAAAAATCAATAATCAATTGCCTATTATTTGCTTATTGGGTGCTGGCCATGGTAAACACCACTAGATCATATACTCCAGGAGAGACAAAACCAAAGAGACAATGTCTGTAATTGCAGGGAGATTTTTTCTCTAATTAGGCAGAGGACTCTGAGACGAATATACTAGAGATTACTTATGAGCCCAATTCGTGTACTTCATCACTTTAATGATAAACATTTCAGAGGTTTAGTAGATGCCAGGAACTTCCAATGCTTTGTCATCCTCAGAAAAACCCCACTAGGTGGGTAAGACCATTATCGCCACCGTGAGAGGAGGTACTTAAGCTTACAAAGATAAGTACATTACCCCCTGGTTTATCTGCCTACTGGGCTAACTGGGATTTGAACTCACCAGCATTTCTTTGCTAATATTCCTTTGGCTTAAGCAATTATACAGTTTCCCAAGTTGAAATTGCAATGTTAAGTTGGACACAAGGTATAATCATTGAGAGGTTATACGTTGCCCCTCTTGTATGTAGTTTGCAAAAACCAAGGCATGCAATACAGGAATGCTATGAGGTAATATCCACTAAATGCCCTCCCGTGCTGAGAACTGTGTACTCACTACTCTCCCAGCGAACCCCAGATTGGCTAATATTATTATTATTGCTGTTCCCATGAAGCTTAGGCTTTACTCAGGTTTTGAGGTTGATTCTAACCCCATCTATTCTACAGACGTGGAAGGCAAGTCCTCTACAGACCTAGGGCCTATTGTGCTTCCAGACTCTGAAGCACAAAACTATATAACCACTTAATATATTTGAAAGAGTTTTGTGTTTTTCAGTAGTGAAAGCAGCTCTTGTCCTTCCAAAGATTCTTCCACCGCACCCTCGCCACACAAGCTCACACACATGCACGTGCACACACACACACACACACACACACACACACTTTGTCATCTGTGGTGGTGGCTTGGTGTGTGAGGGCTGGAGTATAATTATCCATTCAGGACTTGGTAAGATTTCCCAGAACAAAACAGAGGGCCTGGACCTGTCTCCGTAATGAGGGTGGGCATTTATGAGATGCTACAACATCTCTCATTAGTGATTCCCAGCAGGATCCCGGGCAGGATGACTCAGAGAGGCTTCGTAATAAGCTAGGGATGAGGCCCAGTCAGGAAGAGTGTTTCTGGGACTGGTCATTTTGAATTTAGCTGTGCCTTGTCAAGGAGGGATGTGTGTTTATGTCAAGCAAGTTTCCAAGAACCAATCTTCTTCTCTCTGCAATCCGGTGTACAAATTACTGGGGACTCTCTCCACTGGACACGAGAAGCCAGTTTTCCTGAAATAAGAATTCTCTTGCTGACCATCGTTGGCACTAAGGACTGCCTGCGCTGCCCAAGTGTCTACTTGGAGTTTATAAAGCAACATAGTGCTAGATTCGTATGAAAACCTAGAAAATATGAAATTATTTCCCTTTCTTCTTGAGTGCATCTGCAGGGAGGGGAAGCAAAGAAAAAATAAGGAGGGGGGATAACTTAATATCTGACTTAACAATAAGAGTTAAGCGGCCAATAAATATATTGACCATTCTCTATGTGCCGAGCACTTGCCACACACAAGATACACACGGTAGACTAAATTCATCTTCTATTTGGGATTCTTCTTCCTCTTCCCCTTCCCCTCCTCCTCCTTCTCCTCCTCCCTCTCCTCCACCTCCTCCCCCTCCTCCTCCTCCTTCTTCAGTTTTTCAACCACCATTAGCACATAAAGCCACATTGCATCACGTAGCCCCCCACAAACCGATCCCACCTACCCCCTTTTGGTGGTATTTCCACTTAGAGAATATTTCCAATATTCTGAGATGTTCTTGGTTTAAGAAAAGGTGGTATGAGATGTAGATGGGTGTATATCGTAAGGGCCAGAATCAGAAAATTGGGGGGCTGAATCCCACACGAGCCACATGTGACATCGGGCTTAACTCTGGTTTTATTTCTTCATTTATTTTTGTCATTGGACTGAACTAAATGGGGAAACTTATGTAAAATGTCTAGCTTAAGTGCCTGGTTTATCATAAGCCCTAGAAAGCTTTCATTTGTATGCTATGCAACATAAGATGTATATATTACATATAGGATATAATCTATATAGTATGTGATATATAAAATGTACTAATATGTATATATAAATGGATATCTGTTAAGCAGATATGATACGTTATATTAACATCCTATACTAGTAGATATAATACATTATATTAATACAATTAAAATAATAATTAACATAACACCTTACATTAATATAGGTATTGTTAACATTAGCAATCATTAACGTCTCAGGACAAATTTGAAATGGCAGTGTTCCAGCTCAAGGTGGACCGCAAAGTTTTCGAGAAACCTGAAAGCTTACAATAAACTCACCAGGGAAGGGGTTGCGGAACAGTCGGGTCAGAAAAGAGCCAGTCACGTGACTGGAAAGCCTGGCGAGGAAACTTCTGGCCGGCGGTAGTTGTTGGTGCTGGGTCATAATGACAGCACACGAATTACTTTAAAACACTCAACAAAAATCTTCACCTTCTCTTCCTGAATGAGTACAACAAGTTCTACCCCTGGCAGCTAGGACGACTCCCGAGAGAGAGAGAGAGAGAGAGAGAGAGAGAGAGAGAGAGAGAGAGTTGTGTGTGTGTGTGTGTGTGTGTGTGTGTGTGTGTCTTGCTTGCTTGGGGTGCACTTTGCAAGGGAGGGTGGGGAAGGTGGGGCAACGCGACTTAACGCTGCCTGGGCGCATCTCTGCACAGGGCAGTCGGTGTCCAAAAAGAGAGGGGGCCGATGGACTTGGGAGAGGTAACCCAGCCTGGAGGGCAAGCCACGTTTTCACCTCGTATTTCAGAACTGCCCCAAGAGGAGGTAACAAGGACTACACTGAGTACTGACTGCGGACAAGGCTCTGTTGTGTGCGCTTTACCTACTGTAATTCATTAAATCTTCAGAAGAACCGAGCAAATGGAGCAGCCAGAGAGGAGCCTGCAAACCCAGCTGGCTCTCCTCGCCCCGCCGAAGACCCGAAGGTTGAAATGCCCTCTCTGGATGCCTTTCACTAAGCCTCAAACACCCCACGCTGGGAGGCGCAGAAAGCCAACCTTCCTCCAGAGAGATCTGGGTCCAGGCTGGCAAGCCCCGGCTCCCAGGACGCGCGGACCCCGGGGCCCCCCTGAAGGCGCCGGCAGCCTCCCCGGGGCCGCCCTCGGAGACCTCGCCGGCCCGGCAGCGCGATTGTGCAAGCGCGGGGCTGCCGCCGCGGCCGTCACTGCAGGCTCCTGCCCGCCGGGTCAGGGCGGGGAGGCGCGCCGGGCGCACACCCGGTGAACTCCGGGCGGAGTCGGCCGCGCTCCCGCCCGGGGAGCAGCGTACCCGCCACCCGAGGCCCGGGCGCCCTCGCTCACCTCGCTGACTCCAGCCTATTTCCACCCCCAGCCCTGCCCTCCGCCCCCTCCCCACCCCCCCCGCCCCGGGTCCCGCGTCCCTCCGGGCCAGGCCAGCCGGGGCCCACTGCGCCCTACCCAGCCTGCTGATTGGCCACCCGGGGCCTGCCCCGGGTCCATAAATACGTGGTCCCTGGGCATGGAGCGTGGAGAGGGACAGGAGGACAGCGCGGCGCCGCGCAGCATCCCTCTGCCCTCATTGACACCTCCACTCCGCGGCTCCGGACCTGGAAGGCAGCCTCGCAGCCCCACAGGCGGACCCACATCCCTTCCTTTCCCCTTCAAAGAGACACCCGGCCCCCGGAGGCACTCCTCCAGCGGGTCCCCGCTCCCTGAGGCTGCCGCACCGGGCAGCGCCGAGCATCCTTGCCGCGGTCCTCTCTGCTCCCCTTTCTTCCGCCGCCCCCTGCGGTCACACCTGCTGGCCCTCTTCTCCCTTCTCCCCCAGAATCGTCAGCCCCCCCCCCCAGATCCCGCTCGCGCCTCTTTAGCAAAGTCGTGCTTCCCGGTCCCCGCGCGTTCCCACGCGCCAGGTGTCCCCCGCTGCCATGAGCTCCCCCATCGGCAAGAGCCGCTCCCTTGCCGCCGTCCTCCAACAGCTGCGCCACCTGGGGCAGCCCCCCAGAGCCGTGACGTCTGCGGCGTGCGCGCCCCCTCGGCCGCGGGAGGTGCCCCTCTGCCCGGTGATGGAACGCGGCGAGGCGCAGGACGCGGCCGCCCTGCCGGGTCCCACCAACTGGCCGCTGCTGGGCAGCCTGCCGGAGATTCTCTGGAAAGGGGGGCTCAAGAAACAGCACGACACGCTGGTAAATGCCTCGTCGGGCCCCAACTCCCTCTCCCCTCTCTGCCCCGCGCCCCAAACCCTCCGCGAGACGCGCGGCCGGGGCGCACGGGGCGCTCCGGTGTCGCGGCAGCGGCGGGGGCCCCGGGAGGAAGGAGGCGGGAGGAGGGAGACGCGCCCCCGGGACTGCTCTGGGGGGGACGCGCGCTGACCCGGCCCTGACCTCCGCTGCAGGCCGAGTACCACCGGAAATACGGCAAGATTTTCCGCATGAAGTTGGGTTCCTTCGACTCGGTGCACCTGGGCTCGCCGTGCCTGCTGGAAGCGCTGTACCGCACGGAGAGCGCGTACCCCCAGCGGCTGGAGATCAAGCCCTGGAAAGCCTATCGGGACTACCGCCGGGAGGGCTACGGGCTGCTGATCCTGTGAGTCTGGGCGGCGGCTGGAAGCTGGCAGGGGGTTCTCCGCAGGGTCCCCTTCCTACGCAGCGGGGCACGAAAGCCCCCACCAGGCGCAGTCTCCAACTCCTGCCTGGATCAGAACGGGTTGCACGCAACTGTACTGCGCGCCCAACACCTGCGTCGTCTCTGGCAACTGGGCAGGGCCATGCCTTTCCGTCCAAGAAAGCCCAAAAGGGTTCTACAAATAGCGGGGTTCAGACTTTGGGGCCGGACGAGGTCGTGAAGTCACCGTGCCAGGCCAACCTATTCTATACAAAATTATCCCTTACAGTTCTCTGTATTCCCCTTCTCTGAGCTCAAACGCCAGAAATTGACTTCTTTGGCTTTTGACAGTTACCTTTTTTTTTTCTGGAGGGGAATGGGGGGGTTATGACCCAGGTCTAGTCAGAAAGGTGAGGTTCAGGGGTGTCAGGGTTGCATTGTAGGTAAGTAAAGGCCATAATGTGGTGAGATTCCTTTGCTTTTAATGGTTAGCATTTAACAGGTTAGCGCGTTTGGGTTTGTTTGTTTTTTTAATCCCTAATAGTTGTATTTTGGAGGATAATACATTTACTGGAATTAAAAGCCATAGTTATGCGTGGTGCATCAGAGGCTGTGCCGTCTGCTCTGGGATGAGGGAAGAAGGTGGATGATAAGAATGAGAGAGAGGGAGAGAGCATCCCAAGCAGACTCCACAGCGCCAGCATGGAGCCTGATGCCGGGCTCAAACTCACAAACCATGAGATCATGACCTGAGCTGAAGTCGAGAGTGGGTCGCTTAAGCGACTGAGCCACCCAGGAATGTGACTTTCAACCTGAGTCAGTGACTAAGAGAAGACAACGTTGTTCTCAAACAGATCTGGGTTGCTGGCGAAGGGAATGTTCAGGTATCTACTCTTACTGCTGAGAATTGAGGTACCTGGCCTCCCAAATCAACCCCCGCAAGGGCACCTCAAAAGGCCCGAGCCCGTATTATCTGGACTTCACCTTTCTGGTGTAATCTTAGGTGGAGAGGAGAGGTGCTTTTTCACCCCGTTGTGAAACCAGCCCCCAGTGTTCCAATGTGCATATTCTCTGGATAGTTCTTAGCAGGAGTCTCAGTGCTTATTTGATTATTTAGTTCACACAATTCCAGCACTGGAGGTGCCTTTGCTTCTCCCTTCTTTTCTCTGCAATTTGCTCTACGTATAATTTTGCTTCTCTCCCAGGGAAGGAGAAGACTGGCAGAGAGTTCGGAGTGCCTTCCAGAAGAAACTAATGAAACCAGTGGAAATTATGAAGCTGGACAACAAAATCAATGAGGTTTGCAGGCTGGGGGCAGCTTCCCTGGGCCTCCTGGGGAGGGAGAGATGTCTATGGAACTTTAAGTCATAGCTACAAAGTACAGGCGGTTTGGATGGTTCAGGGGTCTCCCTTTACTCCTCGCTGTCTACTTCCTTCTCCCCCAAAACCTTACTCCTCCTTCCTTCCCTCTTGTGCAAAGTAACATCTCAGTGAGGGAACGATTACAAGCAGAGACTCTGGGATTCCGGTCTTGGATTTGAACCTCAGCCCTCCACCCTCTGGCCCTGTAAACTGACTATACCCTTAACTTCCCTAAGCTTCACTCTCCCACTCTATAAACTGGGCCTCGCAGGATTAAATGAGATAATGCTTATAAAATTCCTAGGTCGTGCCATTTAAGCTGGGTTTTGCAGGATGAGTAGGAGTCTTCAAGCCAGAGCAAGTGTAGAAAGGCGTTCAGGCAGAAAGAATAGCCTGCTGAAAATAGTCAGATGACATGATGTGTTCAGGAAATAGTACGTTCAGTGCAGCAGAGGTGAGGCTGTCTGTGCAATGATGCTGGACAGAGGGCAGCTCTTAACAATGTTTTTGTACCATGATAAGGCATTTAGACATTGTCCTTTAGTTAACAAGGGCCAAAGAGGGAGGGATTTAAGCATACAGTAATCTCTTTACTCCTGTTCACTTTGGGTGTTTATTTGGAACTGAACTTGGACCCAGAAAGGATCATATAGGTGCAAGAGTGCCAACCCAGAAGGTTTCAGGGACCAGGTAATGAATATAAATGTATAAGGAAGGCCCAGCAGGGATTTTTGCAAACAGGATAGGGCATGCCCTTTCTAGGAGGGACAGCTGCCCCATTCCAGCAAATGACTGTCACATGGGGATGCGGACCTAGTGGCTCCAGATTTTATCATTATTATTATTTTTTGGTTAAGTGGTGAAAATTCCATATGTTGATGAGAAATTTCTGGATTTTGGGGGGGAAACAAATGCAAAGTACTTTTTAATGCACTAAGTGGACAAATTCACAATGTCCGTGGGTGGGCTTTGTACTCACACATACCTTGTTCCAGGCCCCAGCATGGCTGCTTTGCAGCCACGTGTCCAAGGGCGAGTGCCTTAGCCTCACTTGAAGCCCATTCTCTTGTCTGTTTCTGCGGGAAATGGAAGGAAGATCGTATTTCCTACCTCACAGAGTTGTGGGGATCGGCTAAAGTAGCACGCTTCAGGCACTGCTTGGTACTATGCAAGCCTTGTAAAATGTGAGGCTTTAGTCATCACAAACCCTGATTTGGGGGGTGCCTGGGTGGCTCAGTCTGTTAAGTGTCCAGCTTGGGCTCAGGTCATGATCTCACGGTTCAGGAGTGCAAGCCCCACATGGAGCTCTCTGCTGTCAGTGCAGAGCCTGCTTTGGATCCTCTGTTGCCCTCTCTCTCTCTCTGCCCGTCTCCTTCTTGTTCTCTCTCTCTCTCTCTCTCTCTTTCTCAGAAATGAATAAATAAACAAAAAAAAAATCCTGATTTTGGCCACTGGCATCTAGAGCTCTTACATAACATGTCCCAGGTCACAGAGCTATTTAGCAAAGGAGCTGTGTGTAGAATTTGCAGATTTTTCTGGTCCCAAGTTCAAAACGCTTAACACGACGCCAACTAGTAAGGAGATATTTGCTGGCCCAGGTATGGAGGCAGCAAACCTCATAGGGCTTGGGGTGTTGTGACAACTTGGTTGATTCTGATTAGAAGAAATGTTTTCCTTTTCTTAAATTTAGATCAAGAGCTGAAACCTAAGATTTTGGGCGGTTGCGGGAAAAGCTGAGAAAATAACCCAGGACGAGGTTGTTAGGGCAGGAGGTGAGCCCCCGCGGGAGAATATGCAATTAGTGTTGCTTCATAATGAATAACGTTATAAGCAGTGAATATACAAGGTAGCAAACCCCGAAGTCAGCGTACTGAGCTTTTAACCTTTTGTTTTCCTTTAATGACTGAAATGTGTCTTTTGTGGTTTCTTTCCTTTAAGGTCTTGGCTGATTTTATGGGTAGAATAGATGAGCTCTGTGATGAGAGAGGCCGCATTGAAGGCTTATACAGCGAACTGAACAAATGGTCATTTGAAAGTAAGTTTGTCAGGGTACCTGGGTGGCCCAGGCGGTTAGGCGGCTGACTCTTAATCTCCACTTAGTTCTTGATCTCAGGGTTGTGAGTTCAAGCCCCGAGTTGGGCTCTGCACTGGGTGCCAAACCTATTTAAAAAAATGAAAGTAAGTTGCCTTCGCCGTCTTGTTCATTTGATTTCCAAGGGATTTTGAGCCTAAAACGTGGCTCTGAGGATAGTTTCTCTATAACCACGTACTGTCGCTGACAAAGAAGGGCCACCTGCACAGTCTTTTGTGCTTTCGGGCGCTTAAGTTATGCTTTGCACTATAGGTTGTTCGTATAGTCATTCAACAAATATTTATTGAACACCTGCTATGTGCCCGGCACCGTGCTCAGTCTTAGAGATAGAGCAGCGAACAAAACAGGCGATGACCGGGCTCCCGTGGAGCTTAGGGTCTGGTAGGGGTGACAACCAACAAGTAAACACACTTTATTATATACTTTGCCAAGAGGTAAGGGTAAGGTATGTGATAAAGAATGGTAGTGCCCAGAGGAGGCAAGTCTGCTTTGGTTAAGGAGACGGTTGAGGTGACACCTAAAAGAACAAGCCACAGGGCATCTGTGGGAAGATTATTCCAGACTGTGGAGACAGGCAGGGCACATCCCCCTGAGGAGGAAGCATGGGGGATGCGTCCGAGGCTCTGAGTGGGTGGGTGGGTGGGTGGGTGGGGGAAGGGAAGGAGGAGCTGAGGAGAACCAAGCCAGGGGCCGGAGGAGGTCTCAGCCAGCACTCGGGCTTTTAGTTCAAGTCTGATGGTGAGGCATGGAGGGTTCCAAACAGAAGCTGGGGATGATCCCTTTCTTCAGGGAACCCTCAGGGAATAGCAAGCAGGGCTCTGCCTGGCCCAGGAAGCTGCCCAGGGGCGAGAGGCAAGGAAACACTTCTTATAGAGTGGGCAGGCACCTGACCGAGGAAGTTCAAGGCTGTGGGAGAATCCGAAGGGCTGCATCAGCTGAGGTTGGTCATGGCCCTGGTGCCGTATCAGCTAAGTCCTGGCAGATGAGTAGGAATTCACCAGGTGAAGGTGAATGAAGGAGCAAAGAAAGAACAGGAAGGCGTTCAGAATGACGGGAGCGTGTCCTGCAAGGGAGGGGCACTGCGAGGGCAGAGGATGGGAGGAAGGCAGCAGCCGACCCCTGTGAACCAGGGATGGGAATTCGGTTTGGAGCACGGGGGCACCTGGAAGTGATGTTCTACGAAGCGTTTTTAGCAGAGGGTGGCTTGGGCTGATGTGCTGGAAGGATCGCTCTGGCTGCTACTGTGAGGGATCGGAGAGGGCACCCCGGGAGGGAGGCTTTTGTCGTGACCTGTCTCCCCCATCAGCTCAGCCTCACTTTAAATTTTTTTGTTTACATTTATTTATTTTTGAGAAACAGAGTGAGACAAAGCGTGAGTGGGGGAGGGGCAGAGAGAGAAGGAGACACAGAGTCCGAAACAGGCTCCGGGCTCTGAGCCGTCCGCACAGAGACTGACGTGGGGCTCGAACCCACGAACCGTGAGATCATGACCTGAGCCGAAGTCGGATGCTCAACCGACGGAGCCACCCAGGCGCCTCTGAGCCTTACTTTAAAGCTACAGCCCACCCGACTATGTTAGCACATTAGAAAACGCCATGCAAAGAAGAAACCCGCAGAAGGTGTTAAGGGGACGAGGACAGGAAAAAGTGAAGGAATGATTACAGAGGAGGAAAGGGAGTGTATATTTTGGAAACTGTCCACTGGAAATACCCAAATGAAGGAGTATCAAATGCATGTCTTTGCAAGTCAAAGAAGATGTGACCATGGTGGTTTAAGAATTATTGTCCAGGGGCGCCTGGGTGGCGCAGTCGGCTAAGCGTCCGACTTCAGCCAGGTCACGATCTCGCGGTCCATGAGTTCGAGCCCCGCGTCGGGCTCTGGGCTGATGGCTCAGAGCCTGGAGCCTGTTTCCGATTCTGTGTCTCCCTCTCTCTCTGCCCCTCCCCCGTTCATGCTCTGTCTCTCCCTGTCCCAAAAATAAATAAACGTTGAAAAAAAAAATTAAAAAATAAAAATAAAAAAAAAGAATTATTGTCTAGCGTTATGAGAAGTCTCGAGGAAGGCAGTCCACGGCCGGCACACAACTGATGTCACTGGGGACCCTTTCTATCTTTTTGTTCATCCATCCTTTTTTTTTTTTTTTTTAATGTTTTTTAAATTTATTTTTGAGACAGAGAGAGACAGAGGGTGAGCAGGGGAGGGGCAGAGAGAGAGGGAGACACAGAATCGGAAGCAGGCTCCAGGCTCCAAGCTGTCAGCCCAGAGCCCGACGCGGGGCTCGAACCCACGAACCGTGAGATCATGACCTGAGCCGAAGTCGCACGCTCAACCGACGGAGCCACCCAGGCGCCCCTTGTTCATCAATCCTTATTGGCCTGTTGCAAAATGGCTACTGCCTCTCCTGGTCTCCCCTCTGCCTTCTAGGCAAAAAGAGGAAGGAAAGACGGAAGAGTTAAGCCAAACGCACTTGCCCCTTTTAGCAAGAAAGTGAAAGTATTTCCTTTAAGCCTCCTTGGCCACGCCTGTTGGCTTCTCAGGCTGCTACCAGAAGCCCGGGAAGTCAGGGAACGTGATTGACACCAGGGTCTTAGATCAATCCAGATTGTTGCCCGAGGACTGATATGTTGACACCCTAAATAAAATCGGGGTTCTCTTAGGAAAGAAATGGGGGAGAATGAGTACGGGTAGGCCGTGAACAATGACTGCTGTGCATGGTATCCGGGACGAACTCTGACAAAAGCCAGACATTGAAGGACAGATTCACTCGTGTATAAAAATGGTTACGTTTTCACCGCAGCATTTCTGACCAGGAGGCTCTGCAGGGGTTGGGTCATGGGGCGTGGAGACAGCTTCTGGAAAGTGGGAAAAGTATCGTCATGCCCCTTTCTCCCAGACTTTCTACCTTTCCTCTGTTCTTTGAAAAGACCTCACTTTTACAAAAGACGGAATCGTGCCTTCAGCAGCCAGCTACTTGGAGACCCCAGTATTGCTGTGATTGTGTGACTGTTGGTTGTTTTTAAATAACAGGCATCTGCCTTGTGCTCTATGAGAAGAGATTTGGACTCCTTCAGAAGAATGCAGGAGATGAAGCTTTGAACTTCATCACGGCCATCAAAACAGTAAGCATCGCCTTGAGGAGCACAATTTTCCTGATTTGCAGAATTTCACAAACGCGTCGTGTTTCCCCAGGAGTAGCACACACACGTTATTTTGTCACAATAGTCAAGTGTTAATTTCAAGGTGTTACATGTTTTCATGGATGGATGGGCATGGATGGTCATGAACCAGGAAGCATGCTACATCATGGTTTAGGCAAGTTTAAGTAGGTGTTTCAGTTGAAGGTCAGTTGGTGGGAGTCCTATTTCAAAAAGAGTCTGACTTTTTTCAGATGTAAAATTTTTGAATCCTTAGGTCACAGGGGGATATAGAGATACTGTGAAGCTGGTATAGAAATGGCTGAAGTTTGGAAATCATTGGAAATTGAAGTCAATAAGAAAGTGATGGTTTTCCTTTTTCCTTCTTGTGTAAAATATTTAGGTCATAGAATCAATTTTTTTTTAATGTTTATTTATTTTTGAGAGAGGGGCACATCCAATGGTAAATCGTCCCAAAGATTGTTTTCAATGTGCTATGGGGCCCAGGGGAGGGTTCCACCCCCAGAGTTGGTGGGAGAGGCCTGGGGGGTGGGGGGGGGAGTGGGGCCTTTGAGTTCCTGCCTTTCTGGAAGCACGGGGTGTGGGGTGTGGAGAACGCTCCTCTTCCGGTGAGGCGGTTGTCTTCGAGACCAGGGGGATCCAGAATGAAAAGGCGTTGCGTTCCCCACAGATGATGAGCATGTTTGGGAGGATGATGGTGACCCCGGTTGAGCTGCACAAGAGCCTCAATACCAAGGTCTGGCAGGCCCATACGCGGGCCTGGGACACCATCTTCCAATCAGGTAATGGGGCCACACACACCCGGCATCCCTGTCTCTGGAGCCTCTGCCAGAAGGTCTGGAATGATCCCGATGGAATTTGCTCCTCCTGATTCTTATGGGCTTTGCAGTCACGAGTTCAGAATCTTCCCGGTGTAGACAAATTCTAAGGAAAAGGCATATGGCAGCTTTCTGCAGTTTCTAGGAACTCGAAGCAGTTAAGAACAGGAGCTTTGGAGTCAGATAGGTGGATTCAAACCCCAGCTCTGTCACTGGTGTAGTGGGTTGACCACATGTGCTATCTCTCTTTCCTCCTCAGTAGTCTTGCGTCTCAAATGGGCTAATAATAACAATGCCTACCTCACTGCAACTGTTTCTAGGTCTAATGTAGATATGGTCAAAACCTGGCTTCTCACAATACCCAGTGGGTCTGAGCTGTTTCTGCTACATCATGAGGGGAATATTGATGCTGAATATTGTTCAATGAGTATCTCTGTGCTTACCAATATGTACCAGTAGGAGGTCCCGTATCCTATCATACCATGCTGTATATTTCATACACACACATAAACATATCCTCATTGAATCGTCACCAAAACCCCTATAAGATAGGTCCTCCTATTAGCCCTGAGTGACAGAACCGAGACATAAAGAACTAACTTTCTGGCCAGGGTGTGAAGCCAGAGAGAAGGGCTCCCACAGCCCAGACTCTAACTGCTGCACTGCTTATGGCCCTTGTTACTGTTGCCAACCTCACCATTATTATTATCCTGGCTTGGCTTGCACGGTAGACTGAAGGGAGAGAGACGCGTGCCTAGAATGTTCTTTACAAACATTAGAACTTTCTACTACTATCGTCAGCATGCACGGGCACTGCAGTGTGCGTGTGTGTGTGTGTGTGTGTGTGTGTGTGTGTGTGTGTTTGATTACACTGGGGACGGTTCTCTCCTCCTCTATGGCCCAGATTTGGGAGCTCAAGTCCCACTACCTGCATTTGTGACCAAAGTGGCTAGGCACCTGGGTCTGGGTACGAGTTCTGATTCCGAGAGTGGACCCGAGTCCCACCTCTGTCTCATGATGGGCTCTTCCACACTCTAAGCTTTTAAACTCCAACTGTGACCTGTAGGCTAACGGTTGTAGCAGTACCTGGGAATTTGTTAGAAATGCAGATTTCCAGGCTCGCCCCAGACCCCTGATCCCAAATCTGCATTGTAAGAAGATGCCCAGGTGATTCTTGGGCATCTTAAGGTTTGACCAGCCCTGCTCACGCGGTCATCGATCAATTCTTGGCGACTGAATGATGAGTCAACATTAGCTCATTGGACACATTGTCAGTGTCCCTGCAAAGGCCCTGTAAGGTGTCATAGGGGGGATTTCGGCTGGGTTCCCTCATGCTCGATCCTAATCTTCACCTCACTTCCCTTCCCTCTTCTCTTCTCCAATAGTCAAATCTTGCATCGACAGCCGGTTGGAGCACTATTCTGAGCAGCCCAGCGAGGATTTCCTTTGTGATATTTATCTCCACAATCAGCTTTCCAGGAAAGAACTGTATGCGGCCGTCACAGAGCTCCAACTGGCTGCAGTAGAAACGGTAAGGGCTTGATTTTCCTTTGCTGAATGGTCCAGAAAATCTTCTCGCGATGCATTTTATTTTTAAAAAAAAAAATTTTTTTTCAACGTTTATTTATTTTTGGGACAGAGAGAGACAGAGCATGAATGGGGGAGGGGCAGAGAGAGAGGGAGACACAGAATTGGAAACAGGCTCCAGGCTCTGAGCCATCAGCCTAGAGCCCAACGTGGGGCTCGAACTCACAGACCGCGAGATCGTGACCTGGCTGAAGTCGGACGCTTAACCGACTGCGCCACCCAGGCGCCCCTCGTGATGCATTTTAAAGAGGCAGTCAACTCTCTCATTCCACAAGGATTAACTGAGCACTAGTTTAGCAAAAGGGTGCGAGAGACCCAGTGCACAGCCTTGGTCCTTAAACTTGTGACGGGAGGTGAATTCATGTGCTCTATAGCGGAGAAAATCCGTGCGCTCTGTGACAAATACATACACTCTCTGGGAATTCAGAAGCAGTAAAATTCCACACCATAGAAAGATAGGTCATCTAGGTTTTTCTTTTTCTTATTCTTTGATAATCTAGATTTTTTAAAAAATTGAACGCATTCTTGAAGGTTGCGAATGTTACCCCAAAGTGCCTGATTGTGGTTGTTACTCTAAAAATATTGCAATGCTCTCTACCAGTCCAATATTTTCTCTTTTTTTAAAGTTCATGTATTTATTTGGAGGGAGGGGGGCAGAAACAGTGGGACTGAAGATCCCAAGCGCCCTCCAAGCTATCAGCGCAGAGCCCGGCATGAGGGTCGAACTCATGAACCTGAGCTGAGATCATGTCCCGAGCCGAAATCAAGGGCGAGACACTTAACCGACTGAGCCACCCAGACACCCCGACTTTTTCTGATTTAAAGCTTAAAAGGAGTGAGTCAGGGGAAACTTGGTTTCACCTTGCATGAAACAGCTAATTTTAAATGCCCAAATTCTGTCCCCATGTGCTTGACAGCCGTGGGAGTACCAAATCCAGCCAGACTCCAAATGCACATACTGACAGATGTCCGGGTGGGTTTGATTGTCCTTGATCCGTTTTTTTGAGCTCTCACTGGCCGGATGCGTATTAATATTCCTCGTGACCCGACGTTTCTCTAAGAAGAATGGGTCCTGCTTCATTTCTTTTCCGTATTTCCCGTTTCTTTAGTGTCTCTTGTCCACAGAAAACGTAGGGGTTTCTACCTCAGGAGGAACAGCAAAGTTGTAATTTCTCCTCATGCCCCAGAAGGCTTCGAAAGGGGGAAATTCATTTCAGCTCACTTTCATACTGAGTCACTTACCCTAAGAGGATCCTTGGAGGGGTAGAAGTAAAGCCTCACCCTTTATCTTTTGTTCAACTGGAATGTGAGCTCCGAGGGCAATGACTTGGTTTTGGACCTGCTGTATTCCCAGGATGTAGAACAGCACTTAGCATATAGTAGGTGCTCAACAAATACTTGGTGAATCAATGAAAGGACGCAGAAACCAAGTGCCCGCTCTGGGCCAGGCGCTGTTTTAGGTGCTTGAAGGAACACCATGAACCAGAGACAAAGGTCTTGGCCTTCATGGAACTTAACCACTAGCAGGGAAGACCAACCAGACACATGTAAACAAATAAATAAATATGATCATATCAAATAGTGGTAGGAGATATGGAGGAAACCATCAGAGTAAGGGGATAGAAGGGGAGGGCAGGGTACCCTCTCTGGGGGAGTGATACGGAAATGGTGACAGGGAGCTGGCCATGGGAGGATCTGGGGGAAGAGTCCTCCCGGTAGAGGAAATAGCATGTGCAAAGGGTCTGGAGCAGCAAAAACATTGGAGCTGGAGACCTGGCAAATGTGGTCAAGTTGACATTGCAGAAGTCCAGGGGCAGTGTTAGCCAGCAGCCTTAGTACACCATCCAGATTTTATGACACCTGTGATGGAAACGTCTCAGGGCATTATAAGCAGGGGAGTAGCCTGATGGAATTTATGTCTTGAAAAGAGGGCTCGGGCTGGTGGGGTGGAAGGTGCACTCCACGTAGGAAGAGCGGAAGCAGGGAAATGAGCTACGCGATGCATCTCCTCCACGGAGGTCAGGCCGGGATACTTAGGGCCCGTGAGGTCTCCCAGGGCCCTCCCCCCTCGATTCAGCCCCTGCAGTTACCCAAAAAGGCCCCGGCTGTCTTACAAGGCTTTGGCGAAAGCTACAATCATTTGTCTTCTGGAAACTCTATTTGGTACTTGCGGTAAGGGACCCGCTGATATGGTTAAATGTTTCCTTTTTAGTCCTGGCAATTCTGGAAGTCACTTTTGGAAAATCAGAGAAATTTGAAAGTGTATCTAATTTGGTGGCTACGCCCTCTTCCTGTTTTGTAAATTGGACTCTTGTAATAATGCCCGCCAGGGTTTGTTTGCATCTGAGGCCACCGGTCTTCCCATGAAGAAGGTTTGCCTTGGAGGCATCTTCTTCCCAAAATAGTAAATACCATTGGCTCCGAATCGTCTCGCACTTTGCTCATTTATGTGAGTGGCACATGCAATTGGCAGAAGATCTTCGTGTCTGCGATGACCGTTTTTACAGGAATATTTGGCTTATGTTAAGTAAGAAAATAAAAATAAAATAAAGACCTAAAAGCAAATACGTATGACTACCAGTGGTGAATATCATGAAGCTGAAAGCTATGCTGGCTATTTCTGCCCAAATTTTTTCTCTTCTTGTTGCCTTTGGAAAGGAAGTAAAGCACTCCACTTAAGGGACCATGAGCCTGTGTCAGAAACTGTGGCTGGTTCCTTGAAATACTCAACGTGATGCTAGAATTTCTTATTTTGCTATTGGCCTCCTCCTGCAAGGGTTCTGTGCATGTGGCGGAAACTCTGGGTTTCACAGATTCAATTCCAGAAATGCATTTTTTCGTGTGCATTTGCACTGTAAAATTAAAAAGAAAAAAAGACTCATTAGCAAAGCTGCTAGGATCCCCATTCCTCTCTCGCCACTGAAGTTTTCTCTCCATTTTCTATTTTAAAAATGTTTAATTAAATGTTTTCCTTATTTTGACATAATCCTAGATTCACATGCAGTTCCTTTTTTATTTTATTTTATTTTTTTTTTAATTTTTTTTTTCAACGTTTATTTATTTTTGGGACAGAGAGAGACAGAGCATGAACAGGGGAGGGGCAGAGAGAGAGGGAGACACAGAATCGGAAACAGGCTCCAGGCTCTGAGCCATCAGCCCAGAGCCGGACGCGGGGCTCGAACCCACGGACCGCCAGATCGTGACCTGGCTGAAGTCGCACGCTTAACAGACTGCGCCACCCAGGCGCCCCTGCAGTTCCTTTTTTAAAGTAATATTTGTTTTATTTGGGGGGGCAGAATGCAAGTGGGGGACGGGCAGAGAGAGGGGGACAGAGGATCTGGGGTAGGCTGTGTGCTGACAGGCTCACAGCAGTGAGCCCTATGCGGGGCTCAAACTCACGAACCCACGAGATCATGACCTGAGCTGAAGTCGGATGCTCAACCAACTGAGCCACCCAGGCACCCCTCACATGCAGTTCTAAGAAAAAACAGAGAGGAGTCCCTTGGACCCTTCACTGACTTTCCCCCAGTGGTAACATCTTACAACAACAAAACCTTATCGCAACCCGGAAGTTGATGTGGATACACTCCTACCAGCCTGCTTTCCTTTCACCAGTTCTACAGGCATTCATTTGCGTTCAAACAGTTTTTGAATCAAACTATATTTTAAGGGTCCCAATGCAGCTGATTATTTAAGGAGTCTACCTTGATTCCCGCTGCTATCCTTAACTGGCATAGTTTCTAAAACAAATCCAAATTTTCACATCCTGTATTGTTTACTGCACAGCGAATAGGGACATGTGAAAAGGCGTCATGAATGCATTTGCAAAGCAAGGTGCTAGGCATCAGCTTGTATTCAGCTCATAACGGTTTTAAGGCAGTTTATTTGCAGAAACTCAAGGTTACAAGTTTATGTCCCTTTGGCTTTCAGACGGCAAACAGCTTAATGTGGATTCTCTACAATTTATCCCGTAATCCCCGTGTGCAACAAAAGCTTCTTAAAGAAATTCAGAGTGTTTTGTCTGAGAAGCAGATGCCACGGGCAGAGGATTTGAGGAATATGCCATATTTAAAAGCCTGCCTGAAAGAATCCATGAGGTGAGAATACACGGGGAAGCCAAGAAGAATATTCTAGGAAGCCGTTCTCTTAAATACACAGTCAGGGTCTCCGCACCCACAGACAGCAGCACCCACAGTCGATTCAGAAACATTTGTCAAAATGCAAAAAAAAAAGAGCCTTCAGATCATATGACCATATTCTTTTTCTATTACTCATTTCCTAAATCATTTGGGCAAATTCTGCTAAAATTTGGGAAAGTCAGTGTCCTCTCCTTTAAATCAGTAATAATAATAATAATAATAATAATAATAATAATAATAATAATCTCATGAATGCTATAAGCACTAATTAAGATCAGGACATAATTGAAGGATATGAAAAGAGGTTGAGCGAGGGAACCGTATTATTATTTGATAAGACAAAGAGACATCTTTGTTTTTGAGCCTCTGGTATAAAATGTTCTGTGAAAATTATGGTTCCACCCTTTCTGGAAAACAAAACTCACAACATGTCAGCATTCGAAACAAACAGCTTTCGCTTCAGGAAGGGCAGATGGGAGAACACTAGGACAAATCAAGCTGAAGCGTGACACGTAAAAAACACACATTTGAAGTCTAGAATGAAACAGAAAACCACTTTTGACAGCTACTAAGCAGTGACTGGGGAGTTAACCAACACGATAAAAACAAGGGGTTCAAACAGGAGGTATAAATATCAGGAAGAAAGAGACTGAACTTTACGACAGTTGTGATCACGCTCCCTTTTTGAGTACGAACTTATGCAGGAATTATTGATTTAACCAGAATCTGCATTTTCTTTGACACTTGATCTAGAAATGGGTCTGTGCTCACCTTTACACCTTTAATTTTGTTTTTTCAGGCTGACCCCAAGTGTACCATTTACAACCCGGACTCTTGACAAAGCTACGGTTCTGGGTGAATATGCTTTACCCAAAGGAGTAAGTACCATTTGCTCTTGAAGAGCTTTGAAAGATACACTTCATCAGATCTCCATAAACACCTGTCCTGGGAGAGCATTCATTTTGGAAATATGTATATTTTAGGATGTAGTTGACCTGTTGCATCGTATGGTGTTAAGATGAATGTTTCGGGGACTCAGAGACCTAGATTCAAGTATCGCCTTGAGTGAGTTACATAACCTCTGAGCCTCAGCTTTCTCATCTGTAAAATGGGGATAATAATGGAACGTACCCCCTGGGGTTGGTGAGAGTGTGATGCAACATTTTAAAGTTCTTTACCGGTTTACCGCCTGGTACGTTTCTAGTACTAAACACGGCCTGCCAGTCACCATATTATAAACTTGGGGGTTGCTTTTACATTTGTAAGGTGATCACTTCTGTAAATTTTGTTGTTCAAATGTTTTCTTCTAGTGATTTTTAAGTGCTTTTGTGTTTCTGTGTGTTTTTAGACAGTGTTGATGCTCAATACCCAGGTGTTGGGATCCAATGAAGAAAATTTTAAAGATTCCAGTCAGTTTAGGCCCGAACGGTGGCTTCAGGAGAAGAAAAAGATTAATCCTTTTGCGCATCTTCCGTTTGGTGTTGGGAAGAGAATGTGCATCGGTCGCCGACTGGCTGAGCTCCAGCTCCACTTGGCTCTGTGCTGGGTAAAACTCTGGTTCCTTCCTTCCTTCCTTCCTTTCTTTCTTTCTTTCTTTCTTTCTTTCTTTCTTTCTTTCCTTCCTTCCTTCCTTCCTTCTTTCTTTCTTTCTTTCTTTCTTTCTTTCTTTCTTCTTCCTTCCTTCCTTCCTTCCTTCCTTCCTTCCTTCCTTTCCTTCCTTCCTTCCTTCTTTTTTCTTTCTTTCCTTCCTTCCTTCTTTCTTTTTTCTTTCGTTCTTTCTTTCTTTCCTTCTTTCTTTCCTTCCTTCCTCCTTTCTTTTTTCTTTCTTTCTTCTTCCTTCCTTCCTTCTTTCTTTTTTCTTTCTTTCCTTCCTTCCTCCTTTCTTTTTTCTTTCTTTCTTTCTTTCTTTCTTTCTTTCTTTCTTTCTTCTTTCTTCCTTCCTTCCTTCCTTTCCTTCCTTCCTTTCCTTCCTTCCTTCCTTCCTTCCTTCTTTCTTTTTTCTTTCTTTCCTTCCTTCCTTCCTTCTTTCTTCTTTCTTTCTTTCTTTCTTTCCTTCTTTCTTTCCTTCCTTCCTCCTTTCTTTTTTCTTTCTTTCTTTCTTTCTTTCTTTCTTTCTTTCTTCTTTCTTTCTTCCTTCCTTCCTTCCTTCCTTTCCTTCCTTCTTTCCCTTCCTTCCTTCCTTCCTTCCTTCCTTCCTTCCTTCTCCTTCCTTCCTTCCTTCCTTCCTTCCTTCCTTCCTTCCTTTCCTTCCTTCTTTCCTTTCCTTCCTTCCTTCCTTCCTTCCTTCCTTCCTTCCTTCCTTCCTTCCTTCTTTCTTTCTTTCTTTCTTTCTTTCTTTCTTTCTTTCTTTCTTCTTAGTGTTTATTTATCTTTGAGAGGAGAGGGGCAGAGAGAGAGGGAGACACAGAATCGAAAGGAGGCTCCAGGCTCGGAGCTGTCAGAGCAGGGCCTGACGCAGGGCTCGAACTCACGAGCTGTGAGCCAAAGTCGGATGGTTAACCGACTGAAGCCCCTGCACTCTGATTTCTGCATTTGTGCTCTGTGCTATTCCACCACCCAGGACAAGAGGGGTAGCGCTACCTTTTCTGTGCATGTGTGTTCCAGATCGTCCGCAAATACGACATCGTGGCCACGGACGACAAGCCCGTAGAGATGCTGCACCTGGGTATTCTGGTGCCCAGCCGGGAGCTCCCCATCGCTTTCTGCCAGCGGTAAGAGCCTCAGGTGAGCATCCGGGGTGCTGTGGACGACCACCGAGTGAGCTGAGCTCAGAGGTCAACCACACTTGGCTTTGAATCCCTGCTCACTACTGATTTGCTGGGTGCCCTTGAGTAGTTTTCGAACCTTTCCGTGTCCATTTTCTTTTCATTTGTAAAGTGGGGACCGAAATTGTCTCTCACTAGGAAGTTGATATGATACTCAACACTCAACTGAGCCGAAATCCTGGCATCAACCACGTGCTCAGTAAAGACAAGCTGCCGTTATGGGTTTCATGTGTGAATAGCAGGGGTGGACACCCTTTTTCTGGAAAGGGCCGGGTGGCAGATATTTTAGGCTTTGCAGGCCACAAGGCCTCCCCCACGTCCCCTTAACCCTCTGCCTTGTAGCTCGGAAGCAGCCTCGTAGGATGCATCAACAAACAGGTGTGGCTGCTGTGTTCATTTTCTATTGCTGCCGTTACAAATTACTAAAACAAATGAAATACAAATTGCTACAGCTTCTGTTAAATAATAAACGTATTCGCTGAACAGGTTTGTGGGTCAGAAATCCCACCCAGCTCTTACCAGGCTAAAGTCAAGGTACTAACAGGGCTATCTATATTCCTTTCTAGAGGTTCCAGGGGAGAACCCATTCTCTTGCTAATTTGGGTTCTTGGCAGGTTATTGCTGCTGGCGGAGGGCAGCTGGTCCCAGCTCCCGAGGCACCTGCGTTCCTTGGCTCGTGGCCTCTTCCTCCATTTTCAGAGCTAGTCAGAGCAGCCAAGTCCCTCTCCAGGCTTCCAGTCTCTCCTCCTTCTGTCATTCAGAATAATCTCCACCCACCCCACCCCCCCACCCCACCCCACAACCCCTCCCAGGGGCCTGGATGGCTCAGTCGGTTAAGCGTATCTGACTTCAGCTCAGGTCATGATCTCCCAGTTTGTGGGTTCGAGCCCCACATGGGGTTCTGTGCTGACAGCTCAGAGCCTGGGGCCCGCTCCAGATTCTGTCTCCTTCTCTCTCTGCCCCTCCCCCGCCCACACTCTGTGTCTCTCTGTTTCTCAAAAATGAGTAAACATCAAAAAATTAATAAAACAAAATAATCTTCCCATCTCAAGGTCCATACACATAATCTCATCTGCAAAGTTCCTTTTGCCATGCATTCACAGGTTCTGGAGATGACAGCATAGCCATTGTCCCAGGGCTATTATTCTGCCTACCGAGACTGTTCCAATAAAACTTTATTTATAAACACAGGTGGTATGCTTATTTGACCACGGGGCTTTGATTTCCAGACCCTGGAATGTAAGTGTATATATTTACTACCCTGTATTAAATACAGTGTAACACTTTTTCTGCATTGTACCATTCACTGCCTTTTCCAACTGTATACGTGTTCTCTTACCACCTTCACAACTGTGGCCATATGCATGTACCAGCTACTATTTATTTAATCACTACTTAATTGTTTCCTTGAAATTAACACAGACCTAATAGTATACTTTAGCCTTATTTCCCAGGCAATAATTTCCTTGATGAAATGATAAGTGTTTCAGTTCAGTTATTTTTCCCTAATGCACAATACAATGAATTTTTAACTATTAAGGTGATACACACTGAGCTTGAAAAATCTCTACTCTCATCTTCTGGGGAAAGATGACATTTCCAAAATCAGGCTTTCTAGCATCACATGCCACTATTCAGTCTCATTCTGCCCTCTCAAAAGCCTCTCCTGGGATTTACCTAGAACTGGCTGCAATTTGCTAACTGCGAGTGAAGGGGAGTTTGCTGACAGGTGGATTATTGCGGGAAATATGCATTTGCAGATGAAATTTCCCCCCAGGTGTCTGGCATTAGACAATTGTCACATTCTGAGCATCCCAACAGAATGGAATCAAGTAGGATAACGAAGGAATTTTCGATTAATTTTGAAACGCCCAAGTCTTCAGCAAGGACAGCACGCACACTTATCATAAGAGAACCACACCTTCGACACGAGCCCCTGGCATTTTTGGTGTGAGCACTTATTTTTTCACTAATAATTCCCCTCGTTTAATTATAATCCTTTAATGTATAATTGGGGTTTACTTTACTTTCCAGAATTTTTTTTTTTACCATGACCAAGAGCAGCGATTTTTTACCCTCTTGCAAGAATGGTCCTTATGGCTTCTACGTTACTGGAAAGCAAACTGCAAAGCTAGAGCCTGCAACAGTGCACAAAGGACAGTTGGATCTAGATGCTTATACTCATTCTTCGATACAATTGTTCCGGAAGCTGCACTATGCAGACGATGGCATTTAATAAGATTGTATCTGGCTCAGGAGAGCAGACTGAGTGTTGGGAGACAAGACACTACAGGGTATGCCTCTGGCTTACCCCGAACCCGTGTCCGCACCGGCTCGGCTTAGAGAATTGTTCAGGAATTGTTTTCTTTTGCATCTCACCGTGACGTGACAGGGAGGCTGGGCTTTTATTTGTCAGTCTGCAGATGTCATGACATGTTTCTGTCCCCACCCTTCCAAATTCACACCGCTTGGATCTTTACTTCTCGAGAGGGAGTTTACGTTTCATGATGTTAAGCTAAATTGTCTGGGGCTTGGGGTTAATAATGACAGTCCATTTATTGTAACTCTGCTTAACGTGCTATTGGGGAAAATACTTGTTTATCACGTCAGCAAAACTAAATGGGAAGGTTATCGGGTCTCCGTGAAGCTGCATTTTTCCTGTTTTGAAATTGCAGCATTCTTGGGAAATTAGAGAAGAACTCTATTTTAAGAAGTACTTTGATGAAGTCAGAACCTCTTATCTAAGAATGCCTCACTGACGTACTATGGCATCATTTTGTGAGAGGATTCTGAAATTCTTTATTTAGGTAATGGATTTCCTCTCTGGCATTAAGAAGTGAATCAGCAGTTTTTTAAAGTGTGTGTATGTGTGTGTACTGTAATGGAAATTTGCTTACGTCATTTTTAAAAATATATATGGTATTTGATTTAGGATCTGTGGTTTAGAGCAGTGTTTCCCAAAGTCCAGCCACAGTTGAAAAATATTCAGTGACTTATCATGCCTTAATTTTCCCCTCTATAGAATGGAACAGTAGTAAAGTGTGTATATGTTATAGATTTACTGTATCGGCCATGTTATGTGATTTCAACTCCCTGAGAAAATACAGTTTCATAATGGAAAATGCATAGAGATTTATACAATGCTTACAAAACTTTGTGAAAAAACATGTGTACGTATGGTTTATTTTTATATATATTTACTACTACGTTTCCTAAAAACATACTATATGTTTCTGTATATTTGATAGGTTTCTCTTTTTAGGTTATATTTTTAGGATATTTCAGAAGTGTACTTTGATATCATTCCGTTTGAATGATTATGTACATATCACTAAAATAGATGTATGCTTTCTCCCTACCGTGAAATTATTTTGTAGAATTCTAAATCCACATGTCATCAGATCTCATCTGTAGATCTTCACCGAACTCCCTGAAAATCAGAATAAAAGTTTCCAAATATTCCAAAAATGTTTCCTCTTCATTGCAGCTGTTGTCTTACTAGGAAATTTTCTCAGTGTGTCCATTTTACAAGCCCCAGATCACAAAATCTACTCTTACAAACAGCTGGACTCGTCCATAACAGTTTTACAGAAAGATAAGCATTCGAATGGCAAAATAGTTTTCCATTTTTTGCTGCTTAAATATTTTTCAAGTCCATCTAGTTCTCTTTTTTTAATGTTTATTTATTTTTGAAAGAGAGAGCGCACAAGTGGGGAGAGGGGGCGAGAAGAGGGAGACACGGAATCTGAAGCAGGCTCCGGGCTCTGAGCTGTCAGCACAGAGATCGACACGAGGCTCGAACTCACAAACCGTGAGATCATGACCTGAGCTGAAATCGGACCCTCAACCCGCTGAGCCACCCGGGCACCCCGAGTCCATTTAGTTCTGTCTGAACCACCACCTCCCTCCGGATGAGTGCAGACCCTCCCAGCTGCTCTCCAGTCTGTTCTTCGTACACTGGCTGTATTAGCCTTCTCAAACCCCAAACCCGATTTTGTCTTATCCCTGCTTCTGTGGTGTTCCATTGCTTCTACGAAAGGATCCAATTTCTTAAGCCAGACGTCAGTGTCCTGGCATATTTGGCCTCTCTGAACCACAGGCCCCAGCCCACATCGCCCACACCCGGATGCCTCTGGACCCCTCCACACTGGCTTCTGCCAGTTTCTTTGATTCCTTCAACACTATCGGCCCACAGGGTTTTGCACCTGCGGTCCCTCCTCCTACCATCTTCCCTCCTGGCACATTCTTTACCTGCTCTTCTCCTACGCACCAGTCAGAGATCAGCTCAAGCTTCCTAGAGGAAGTCTTCCTTGATGACTAAGATGCCCCAGAGGCTGACCCTGGCATCGGGATTCATTAAGGAAGTGATTCCAGAAGATACTGTGAGAGACTGAGGGCAGCAGGGTAGGAAAAGGAGCCGAAGGCAGTGCAGCTTGGGGAACGTTCCAGCTTCCTGATCCTCTGGGGAGCTCTAGGCCTGTAGCTTACAGCATGGCTGGTTTGATCTGTGGGAACAACTCCCAGGCCGCACCATGGGGATGTCCTCTCTAGCTCTTAGTGGTGTCCACACAGAGTAGCCGCAGAAGCCCAGATTCATCCTGTTGATGGGATTCATGCCAAGTCATAAGACCTCTTCCCTGAGGCCCGGTGGTCAGTGTGGAGTATGGTGCTGGTCACAGGGCAAATGTAACTCAGATGTATTAAGATTGTCACCAGTCACGCATGCCATTCAGTGCCTGTTCTGTCTCCCTTAAGACCGGCTCAATTCTTTAGCTTGAGCAAAAGCCTAGTGGTTGTGTCTAAGAAACCAGCTCATGTCACCATGGAGAAGACAGTCCACTCACTTTGTGGTGTCCAGATAGTTTTCTGAGAGAGCAAGAGGGAAGAAAAGAGAGAAGGAGAAGAGAGGGAGGAAAGGAGGAGAGAACTGAGAGATCAAGGGACTCCCTCGACGTTTGTGGTGGAGATTCCACACGCCGGCACCGACCACCTACGGGCAGATTATTGATGGAGTAACTACTCATACGCAGGTGGTCGAGTGGAGTTGCATCACATGCACGCATTCGGCCCATGCAAACTCGACCACCATGCCCAGGGTGGAGGACCGACGGAGAGCAGGCGACACAAGTGATTCCAAGAACCTCACTCCACGAGGAGCTGGTTGGAGCTGGAGACCCAGCTCCTGTCCCATTCCTCATACACATCTCAAAGTGTGAGTGTCTTCCGGGCCTGTATGCGGCCTGAGGAGTCAAGGATGTGCATTTTCACAGGACCTAGACTGTAGACATGAGCGAACCACTTCATGGTGTTTCCAGCCGAGAGAGCAGAAATGTCTTCCAGCCCTGGAGGCAATGAGAGCTGTGTGGACGGATAAGAGACGATACTTTGTCTTTACAATATAACTTGGGGATGGTTTTAGGGAGGTGAAGGTAACTCTAGGCAATTTTGGCCTTGCTTGCTTGATCCGAGAACCTGAATCCCCAGGGTGCCTCCCCTCTGAGGCAACGCCTCTGTGTCCCATGTCCTGTAGACTCCATGTTGGTGTAGGAGGAGAGACATGGACTTAGGTTCTTAGCCTCACTTGGGTTTCCATTCTAGAGGTGCCGTCTTCTACCTCTGTGACTCGGGTTATCTGCTTAACCTCCGCGAGTCTCAGCTGTTCCATGGAGGCTAACACACCTCATACAGAAGTGTTCCTCTAAGGGAAAATTTGACGTGTGCCTAGCCCGGTGCATGGCACAGAGCAGTAATGGTGTCCAAAGTCATATTTCTGGATCAAAGGAACAAAAATGAAACAGCTCCCCTTATAAGCTCTCCTTATAGAGCACGTCAAATAAAATGTTCTGGACCCAGATGGAAAAAATGGGACACAACCACAGCGTCTACAAATTCGGTCAGTTTTATCTCCTTATGGAGCAGGGCTTAGAACACTAGGAGTGCAAGGAATTAGTACTACGGGGTGTTTATTTCTGTTCAGTATTTTCACGAAACTGATGGAGAATTCTCAGAACAATAAAAAAAAAAATACCGTTTATTCCATCAGACCAATAGTCTCTAATCATGGGAGCTTTTGTGCTAAATATTGGAAACCACATTCCATTTGGTCCAGACAGAGCTGCCAAATACTGATTATTCTAATTCCATCGATCTTGGAATAATCTACTTTTATTCATTGGTATTTTGTTAGGAAGAATTTTTCTTTTTTTTTTTTGTTTTAAATTTTTATTTAAATTCCAGTTAGTTAACATATAGAAGAATTTTTCTTCTTCATTTGTTTATTTACATGTGTGAGCTTATGACTTTTTAAATAAAGTATAATTTTTCACTATCATTATTTATTTTGATGTTCAAATTGTCCCAGATCTGGCTGGTGGGAGCCTTTTCAGATAGGTTCCTCTGTGTGCGCAAGTGTGTGTGTGTGTGTGTGTGTGTGTGTGTGTGTGTGTGTAAAGAGAGAGAGAGAGAGAGTGGGACAAAAAAACAGAAGTAGTAAAATGCTAATGCTTGAGGGATCTGGGTGAAAAGTATATGAAAATTCTTTGTATTGCTCTTTACCTTTAAAAAAATTTTTTTAATGCTTATTCATTTTTGAGAGAGAGAGAGGAAGAGACAGAGCACGAGCAGGGGAAGGGCAGAGAGAGAGAGACACAGAATCTGAAACAGGCTCCAGGCTCTGAGCTGTCAGCACAGAGCCCTATATGGGGCTTGAAGTCACAACCATGAGATCATGACCTGAGCTGAAATCAAGACTCAGACGCTCGACCGACTGAGCCCCTCAGGCGCCTCATAGCAGGAGGTATTTTAAGATCTACTTATGTCGGACCCTTGTGAGATTGACATATGATTTTGGATTTCTAGCTTCCATGGATCCACAGGAGGCCTGATCTTGGGCTCCTGCAATCGCACAAGGGCCATCAGCAGACAGGCTCCTCCCCCAGAGGCAGGGGTGTGCTTCAGGCCCCAGCGTACCTGCCAGCCCTCCTCTGTATTACCCGCCACACCTCATTTCCTAACTCCATTTTGCACATCCTAGGAATCGCCTACATTTTCCCCTTGGTCTTTCGGGAATCTCCTTGGACTTCACTGACATATTAAAAAGCCCAAAGATCCGATTAGAACAACTTACATTTACAGAGCACGTTCTGGGCCCTTTCCCGTGCCTTATTCTTCACCGGTCTTACTGGGCAGCCGGGAATCTTCCCATTTTTTAAATAGGCTTGGAGAAGTCAGTCATCTTGCTCAAGAAAAACCCAGTAGGCAGGAAACAGACTCAGCCTGATCTCCCTGACTCCATGGGCCTTACTCATTCCCTCATACTTCGTGGAGCTCAAAGAACCTGCAAATGGGTCAATCCATTAATCTATCAGCAAGTATTTCATATAAACCTGTTGAACAACTCTGGCTGAAAGCCAAGGCTCCATTTATGGTTCAGCCTAATATGTTGGACTTCCTCTAATCTCCTGTATTGAACGTTGATCCAAATGACATAATCACTTACTGCTGTCCATGATTGTTCTGTCCTGCAGAACCTCCCTTTATCAGCAAAAAAATATTTGTGGAACTCTTAATCATCAGGACGCCTTGCACCTGAGGCCATCCGAGTAGCATCAACTCCCAAACACGATGCCTTAGAATTAATGAGAAGATTTGCACCGTGGACACTTTTCCTCCAGATTTGTTTTGCTTTAATGAAAAGGAGCGTGAGATACTTTCCGCACATGCTGAGCAGGAAGGTGAACCGAGGAGGAGCACAAAAAGATCCGGAAGTCAAAAGCCAAGAGTTGGTGGCACAGCCTTGAAGGACGATGAGTGCCTCGTAATTGTTTTTCATTTACATTTGCTTTTTTTTTTTTTTTTTTTAAATCAGGAGATTTCCTTCCTCAACTCATTTATTGTTAATGCTCCTTGTTTCATTTGCCCAGACTTTGTGACACCGGGCGACATCTCTCGGAGGCCAAAACCAGTAGGTCGGTGGTGGCTGCCCGAAATACAAAATTGAGAAGAATTGGAAAGTTGAGTCCAGATACAGCAGGAAGAGAATCACGATTAGCTCACAGAATTTCACACCCTGTGTTAGAGATTTATCCATCTTATACACAATAATATTCTGGATACCAAGCCTACAGATATTTAATAAGAACACCTAACCTTTGATAAGCACTGTCTGTCTGGTTGGCACTGTATTAAGTCTCTTAAATTGATTTTTCCCCCCAGTGCTTTTATTAAGGGTGCAGGTATACTCCTCACAAGTTATGTGATGAATTTTGAAGGTGGGCAGACAAATCATTTTCATTACCGATAATCTGTGTGTTTATAATTATCTTCTGGTAATACTAGTTCTCTTAATATTTCCAGCAGTATTATTAAATTTGCTTTTTCAATGAGTCGATTTAAATTTTAAAGACAGGATGATAGTAAATGAATGACATTTCATGAGGCCTACAAATGAGGCAACAATCATGAAAATGGCACAAGGGCAGCTGGGAATTAGGGATTGCTGGAATTTAATGACCCGGCGATGAAGAGATGAGTAGATTTTCCATCTTACAGTTGAGGAAGCCGAGGCCTGGAGAGTACTGATGCTCGATGGAACTGATGTGCTACAGGGCCAGGATATGGACCCAGGAGATCTGACTGTGGTGGTCAGAAACTCAGGTGGCCTGTGGGTCCCCACCTCGTGGTGATCACCTATTTTTGACTTGGGCGTGGGTAGCCCTGTAACTTGCTTCTAACCAATGGTTTTGATGAGTAAGCAGCTATGTTGGAAAGCCTGGCAAGGAACCAAGAGTGCTCTCCTATTAAAAAGGAACGTCCAAAAAGGAACTTAATAATTCCTAACAGAACCAGCATCATGCACTCATTTATCCAACGAATACCTATTAAACCCTTATCTATTAAACTGCATACCTGTTAAGGGTAAAGGAATTCTGTTCTATGACAAGAGTCGTTCCTTATGGCCACCTTGAAATTCTGTTCTCCACACTGTAATTCACTAGGGGACAAGCTCATCCCGCCTTTCAAGCCTGACTTCATTGGTTCTTTTTTACATACCTGCATTGCAGGAAATTGTCAGAGATCATTGCTCTCAAATAATTTCCAGGTAGGAAAGCCCCACATAGGAGCTATCTCACTTCTCCTTGGAAACGAATACATGAAAACAAGAAAGAAAACATGAGCAAGAAGAGACATCACTGAAGTGGAGTCTGGTTTTCATTAAATAACAGAAGCAGATTATTAATTAAAACAAGCCATTAACATCACAAGGCCACAAAGACTACTTCAGGGCTGCCTTCTGGAGTTATGGTGGTAGTTACATCAGAGCTATAGAAAAAAACAAATACGTTGCCGTTTTGTTTTTAATGAGATTCCTGAAACTAAGTCCATTTTTTTTTTTTTTCTCTTTAGAGTTTCCGGAGTAAGGTGCTGAGTCAGACTTTGGACGACCATTAAGTAAACTTGCCAAATCCTTCCAAGGTTCACTAGCAAGTGACCTGGAAAAAAATTCATATTAAGGCTTTTAAAGTCTGCAAGTGCCGGAAGAGCTTAAAATAGTTAACTCATCAACTGGCCCAGCATGAACTTGGGATAAGCTTGTCTTGCATGTTCCTTGTTGGGACCAGAAAACAAAGAATCAGAAAACAACTTCATCAGAGGAAAGGACGATTCCATTGTATAGGTCAAAATCAAACGCTTTAGGTAATGAATGACTACGTAGTTATTCATGTTCTGGCAGAGCTGATGAAATCACATTTTATCCCTTAATTTCTAAGTGACTGATCAGGAGATCTTGGAAGTTCATGAAATTACACTACTCTTCTAAAGTGAACTGCGTAAGTTGCCTTCTTTCCCCTTTTTTCAGAAAAGTTTTGCATTGTCAGTGCCTTAAAAGTGACCTGTAAAACTCACCTATGAAACCATATAGACGTGGACAGGATAGGCTACATACATTGTAGGGTCCAATATGCAAGGAAAATGAGGAGTTCCTTGTTAAAAAAACAAACAATTAATAATTTCAAGATAGCGGCTTGCAAAGCATTAAACCAAGAACAGGGCCCTTGTAAGCATGAGACCCCATGCATGCACCTGCCCACAAAGGTCCCATACGCATGGACTTGATGGAGACCTTTGACCATGACATTAATTCCTTTAATGGTTACTGCTTTATTCAGATTTTTTTTTTCTTCGTGGGTCAGCTTAAGCAATTCAAACATTTTTTTTTGAGAAAAATATCAATGTCATTTTAATTTATAGACAACTTGGCCTATAATTGCTCAGTATATTCCCTTCCAGTTTAAAAAATATCTACCATAGGGGTGTGCCTAGCAGGCTCAGTTGGAGAGCATGTGACTCTTGATCTTGGGGTTATGAGTTTGAGCCCCACGTTGGGTGTATAGATTACTTAGAAATAAAATTTTTAAAACATTTTTAATTAAACAAATAATATCGACCATAATTGTAGGATCTTTGAAACTCTTACCATTATTTATTTGTATGCTCTCTGTACCTCAATAAAAACCTATGTCCAGTTTTCACAAAGAACAAAACTTTTTTTTCCCATTTCATTAACTGATGTTTTCATTCCTATTATTTATTAACTTCTCGTTTCTTCCTCTTCATTCTGATTTTCCCTCTGACTTTTATAGCCACAGATATGGAAAAAAAAATAGGGCTTGGACTCTTTCCCTTCAATAATCACTAGTTTTAAAAATATATTTTTAGTTCCAAAAGTTTCGGAACAAACTTTGTGAATTAGGAAGAAGCAAGAGAGGGGTGCCTGGGTGGCTCGGTCGGTTCAGCGTCCGACTTCAGCTCAGGTCATGACCTCACGGTCTGTGGGTTCGAGCCCCGCGTTGGGCTCTGTGCTGACGGCTCAGAGCCTGGAGTCTGCTTCAGATTCTATGTCTCCCTCTCTCTCTGCCCCTCTCCCACTTGCACTCTGTCTCTCTCTCTCAAAAATAAATATTGAAAAAAAGCGGGGGAAAGAAGCAAGAGACTAGTGAATGAGAGAACCCATGTTGGAAACCACAATGTCCATCCGGGCCACAGTTACTTTTATTCAACTGTCCTCACCAAAGGGAACACAGGTGCCAAACTGGTGCTGACCCCTTTCAGAGAATATAAACTAGTAGTTTATAATTGCTCACACTTGCAAATGTCATTTTGGTGTAACACTTCCCCTGTAAATAAGGACAAAAAATAAATTTTAAAGAATAACCCTTTAAAAACGCTTGATGGAAGTTATGGAGTGGCGAACTTCCAATAAAACTTGATTTACAAAAACAGGTGGCCATTCTCTGGGATGTGATTTGCCAGTTTGATTTTTTTTTTAATATTGCATGAAATATTTATCTAAACTAAGTTTTTCGGAAGCACCTTTATATTTGCAGCCAGAGGGGCGACTAGGTGGCACAGTATTAAGCATCCAACTCTTGATCTCGGCTCGGGTCATGATCTCGCGGTTCGTGAGTTTGAGCCCTGAATCGGGCTCTGCACTGATGGTGCGGAGCCTGCTTGGGATTCTGTCTCTCCTTTCTCTGCCCCTCCCCTACTTGTGTGTGCTCTCTCTCTCTCTCTCTCTCTCTCAAAATAAGTAAATAAACCTAAAAAATTAAAAAAAAAAAAAAACAACTTGCATCCAGAATGAGAGCCTCACTTGCCCTGGTTCCCGTGAGTAACAAAAGTTGCACAGAAAGCATGAGGAGAAGGAAGCTAGGAAATCACCACGTGCCTTCCATCCAGCCTGCCTCGTAAATCACATGACTCTAATTCCATCTCTGAGACTGCTACCACCGTCATCTATGTAGAGAAGCTAATAGTAATAACTATCTTTTACTAAAGGGCTTACTACGTGCCACGAATGTACTCAGCACTCTGCCTACGTAATTTCACTTTAAACATACAGCGATAAGTCATTACTATTACCAAAGCCAGGATACAAGTGAATAAACGGGGTTGGATAAATAAACAGGTTGGAAACTTGTCTGAGGTCATGTGCCTAGAAAGGGAGAGCGCAGACGTGGACCTTGGATTTGATTAGAAAGCTCAAAGCCTTAAAAGCTGTATTTTATCACTTCATTTTATATGATTTTTTTAAAGCAGAATTATCCAGACCAACCCAAGTGGATCAGGGTTTCTCAGCCTCATCATTAGTGACATTTAGAGCTCAATAACTCTTCATTGTGGGGGTGCTTGCTGCCCTGTTCATTGCAGAATATTTAGTAACATCCTTGGTCTCACCTTCTGGATGCCAATAGCACCTTCTCTTAAGTCAAAATGATGTCACCAGACGTTGTCAAATGTGGTGAAATCACTCTGGTTGAGAATTAGGGCTCTAGATCTCTCTTTCACTAGACTTTTTCTCAAGATACTATTTAAAATACACACACACACACATATGTACACACACACATGTGTGTGTGTACATATATATACATGTACATATATACTATTTTAGTGCAAAATTTCAAGAATCCAATGCAAATTCCATTCATTAAAATGAGCATGCATTCATTCCACAAACATTTATTGTTTCCCTAGAGACCTGTATACACACAACTTTAAAAATACCTACATCGGCAGCTGTGAACTTTCCAAGATATGTAGGAATGAGGTATTAATTGTTGGAGATCACAATCTGCACTATGGATTAGCAATGAAACAAAAAATTGGCTTGTCAGGCCAGATTAGGCTGACCAGTTTATGAACCCCAGGAGCAACTGAGTTCATTGTAACAAAAGGTGCAATTGACAGAACGCATTCCATTTACCCAATTCGGAAGGAATTTCACTTGCCTTTGAAACAAAGTTTAGGGAATGTATAAATTTCCATAGGTGTTGAAATTGCTTTAGGAATCTGTTCACTACTAACGTATTTACCTTGCAGTACAAACAGTTCCCATGGATCCTGTATCATCATCCTTCCGAAAGTCAGTTGAGAAAAATGACTTGTAATCATGATATTGCTCAAGCCACGTTGTTGGCAATTCAATTCTAGGCAGTGGCTTTGGGAGACACGTTTGTCTCAACAAGTTAATGCATTTCTATTATTGAATAATTAGACTGCTAATTAGCTGGGTGCCAGTGCTGTATGGGGGAAATATTAGGATTTTTTTCCTCCTGCTTACCACTAATTCTACTCGTTTGAATAGATAGCTGGTAATACTTCAAATTTCCAGTAAGTTGTAAGAACTTAAGCCATCAAACCAAATATTAAGCGCTATGCACTCAACTGGCTGTTGACTTCACCTTTGAACACTATGTGAGTTGGGGGTTTCGGACAGTCTAGTCTTGATCTGGTCTGCTTTGTCAGAGCCCAGTATCTGGTATACAGTAAAGTGCTCACAACCTTAGCTGGAAAAAAAAAAATGGATGGTCTTTAAAAGTTCCTTAGCTTCATTCCCTAGAAGACTCACCAAAAACTGTAATTCTGGAATGACTATGAAATCCTGCTTCTCATCCTCTGCCACATTCCAAATAATCTTTTAACACCTTTTGATATAAATACCTGAATCGTTAGCTCATTCTTCGACCTTGAGAGTTGATTAGATTGTTGCACTGGGGTTGAACTTAGATGCCTCCTATTGTGCTGACCCAGTACTTGACTCACAGTGGAGGATGGCAGGAGGTATTGCCAAGTTCTACCGTATCGAGGGGGAATTTTTTTTATTACAGGTCTGAGCTGCTGGCATCCTGAATATGCATTACCAGGGCACATTAAGGGCATCAAATTCACTGTCCCTGCAATCTAAACGGATTGCAGGCTTGGCTTCCCAGAAGTGTTACCAAACTTTATGAAAGACTTCAAAAAGTAGCTGCATTCTGCAGTTATAAAAAAGGGAATCCGAGACAGCGCAGTGGTAGGTAACATACACGGAGACTGTGTGTGCCGGTCTTATTGGCTGTTTGCTATAAGCACTCTCTCACTTTTGTCTTCCTATTGATCGGAAGGACCTGGGATCATCTCCATGGATAAGGGGACAGACGCTTAGAAGGGTCAAGAAATGTGCCACAGGTCACAGAGCTAATAAGTGGTAGACTTGGTTTCTAAATCGAATACTTATTTATTGTATCTTTTTTATTTTATTTTATTTCATTTCATTTCATTTCATTTCATTTCATTTCATTTCATTTTATTAGCTCTCCCATACTCCTTCACTTTTTAAAATTTAAATCCAAGTCAGTTAACATAGAGTGTAATGATTCCAGGAGTAGAATTTAGTGATTCATCACTTACATCATCAGCGTTCATCCCAACAAGTGCCTCCTTAACATCTGTCACCCATTTAGCCCAACCCCCCACCCAACATCTCTTCAACAGCCCTCAGTTTGTTCTCTGTATTTAACAGTCTCTTGTGCTTTGTCTCCCTCTCTGTTTTTATATTATTTTTGCTTCCCTTCCCTTACGTTCATCTCTTTTTGTTTCTGAAATTCTACATATGAGTGAAATCATGTAGTGGTCTTTCTCTGACCCCCTTATTTCGCTTAGCATAATACAGTTTAGTTCCATCCGTGTGGTTGCAAACGGCAAGATTTGATTCTTTTTGATCACCTAGTAGTATTCGATAATACAGTCTTCCACATCTTCTTTATCCAGTTGTCTGTCGATGGACATCTGGGCACTTTCCATAATTTGGCTGTTGTCGCTAGAGCAACTATGAACGTTGGGGTGCATGTGTCCCTTCGAATCGAGTGTTGGCTGACACCCTGACTGCAGTCTCATGACAAGACTCTCAGACAGAACTGACCAAGTGAGCCACCCTGGATCCTTGATCTACAAACGCAGCATGAGAATAAGATTTAAAAAAAAAAAAAAGTTCTTCCCGTTTTAATCCACTAATTTTTGTGTGTGAAATCGGTTATGTGGCAATAGGTAACTAATACAAAAGGGGAGAATGTTTTCAAGGGAATGATCATAATGACAAGCCATGGGACCTGGGATGGATAAGCAGGAAAGTGAAGAAATGTGGGGTGTGCAAAACCAGCTGGATGGGTACAAGTGCAACAAAACCCTAGCTCCTCCGGGTGCCTGGGGATTCAGTCAGTTGAATGTCCAACTCTTCATTTTGGCTCAGGTCACGGGATCAAGCCCTGCGTCGGGCTCTGCACTGAGAGTGGAGCCTGCTTAAGATTCCCTGTGCCCCTCCCCCCACCTCTAAAAACTGAAAAATTAAAAAAAATTTTTTTAAAGTCCCAGCTCCTCCCTATGGTCAACATAACCCAGCCCCTGACGTCCTCTGATGTAATCTCTCCCCGTCACCCTCCAGCTCGCTGGCTGGTATTGCCACACACTGATTCTGCTGGTGCTATTGTTACAGCTTCTTCAGCAAACCAAGTTCATTCCTGCCTGACAACGTTCTGCAGGGACAATCCCTTTACCCAGGACACTCTTCTTCCAGATCATTACATTGCTGGCTCCTTCGTTACACCTCCACATAAAAATCGCTTATCCAGAGAGAAACACCTCATCCAATGCTGCCATTCCCTACTCCCTACTAAGCTGCTCAATAACATCACCCTGTTGTAGTTCCTTCATAATTCATAGCACTATCTAAACTTTTTACTAGTTTGCTTCTTTGTTTACTTATTTATTCCTTCAGCCAAGAATAGAAGGGAACGGGCATTTTAGCTACCTGGCTCACTGCTGTGTTCCCCGGCATCTTAAATAGTACTTTGGCCACAGTGGGATCCTAATAAACAGCTGCTGAATGGATGGATGGATAAAAAGAAGCAAATGGAGAGAACATCTTGAATCCCGACTCACGCACACGGTACAAAGTGTGGACAACCAGGAAGTGCGGTTAGATGGTAACTGAAAGGAGCAATGGAGAAGCTGAACAAAGACACCTTCAGCCTCAAAGGATCCTAAACCACTATTCATGACTCACCTCTGGGAAGGAAGCCAAGCACAGTGAAACCAGATCCTGATTTCTGAGTGGACGTGGCACTTTAGCCACATGAACAAGGGTTCTGATGTGTCAGGAAGAGATGGGAAGGAATCTCCCGTGTGGGGCTGGCCCCTCATCCCTACACCGTATCTAATCCTATCTTGGGAAGCTTCTGAAACACCACGAGGTCATCATGACTCCTTTGGCGCTCTGACTATGGCCACATGGTGACGTAAACGTTATCTGCAAAGTCATTCCTCTAATTTCATAGAACACATTGCAGCTTCAAAGAAAATTCCACCAAAACATGAGTGATCTTGTATTCGTTCGCTACCACACATCATCTTACGTTCCACCCTAATTGGACACTCTGAACCTGATATTAACACACTATTGGCAACTAAAGCCACGGTAGCCTCACCCCAATTATGAAATTACAAGCTATTGACACATCACATGTGGGCATTTTTTAATCATTAAAGACAACCCCGGGAATAGTTTAGATTTTATGCCCATCTGCATGTTGCTCAATGTCTATAATTGGGCAACTTGAGACTTCAAAGGGTGTGAAGTCCGATTCCTTGTCTTCATGAATCACTACCCCCTGTGAGTAGATCTCAGCACATTGTAGGACTGTTAAACACATGCTTAACGTCTTAACCCAGAAAATAAATTCCTGGTTTGAAAGGGAAGTGGTTTTCTTTCATTCTGATGAAAGGCATAAGTGTGTGTTTTGAAAACTGTTACCAGAGCAATAATGAAATCATCTTTAGAGTTGGGAACTGGGGTGATTAAGAACCAATATTTCTTAATAGGAGGCTGATTTGTGTGGCACCTTTCCAGCCCACAGGCATTGTGTGGACCAACCGAAGTGGCTTCATTTCATTTAACCTGAAACACAGCTTTGGGATGCGTCCCAAGAAACACTTGAGTGGCATAGCCAATGCTCAGCATAGAAACTGAAAACAACAAACACAAAAGTGATGGGTAAAGCAATGAGGGAATATCAATGATCTTCTGAGAAACAGATTTCCGGTGTTCATGATGTTTTTCTTTCCTTTCTTTTGGGGATTTTCTATTCTCTTGCTACACGACTCAAGCAGTACTCATTTATCTGAAATCACTCTACAGTCATAACCTGAAGGAGAATTCCTGAGCAATTTTTCTGGGGTCAAAATTAGAACCATCTTACGGAATCCTCCTGCTTCACTGGAAAAAAAAAAAGATATTATAAAAGAGACTCTTGGTGGTTTTCAGTGGAAGTTTATGATCTCTGTTAGGCTGAGGGAAGCTCAAAGAATAGGAGAGATGCCGAGCAGGAGAACAGAGAGAACAGGAGACAAGGTGAAGAATAGAAAAAAAAAAAAAAAAAAATAGGGGAGAAAAGGAAGGGTAGGAGACGCTAAGCAGGAGAGGAGACTTGCTGGGTGAAGGCAAAACAAAGCCAAAGAAGTTCGTGTGCCAACAGGCATGAGTCCTTTGTTGGTGAGAAGCCATGTAGCTATGGCTGGGGTAAAGGCTCTTGAGTAAAAATGCCCTAAGTGGAGGGGTTTCTCTGGGGTTACATCACCCCTATCCATGTGTTTGTCTCCCCGCCCAGATCCATTTTTGCCCCCCTCCATTCCTGAGAGTCTGACCTCCATGGTAAGTACCACTTGGACTCTAGATCCTTCGCCGGTGGCTGCGTTTGGATTTAGCCAACGGGAGAGCGCCAAGAGCAGGAAGTCAGAGGATGGGAAGTGAGAGGTCAGAGTATCGCTTCTGTCACCGCTCTGGCCTCATGCCCAGCAACTGGCTTCATCCCACTAGACGACAGCTCCTTTCAGAAGGACTCTCCTCCCCGATCCAACTCTCACTGGGCACCTGCAGGAAATATTTCCTCTACTTGCCCCTTCAGGCTATAGCCCTAGACCTCAGCATAAGGTTGTGCTTCAAAACGATCTCTCAAATGAATGGAAGGAATGAAAGAAACAAATGTTTGTTTCTGATAACCAGGGGAAGTACATTCTATCAAGAACTCTTCATGTAGGGGCGCCTGGGTGGCTCAGTAGGTTAAGCGTCCGACTTCAGCTCAGGTCACGATCTCACGGTCCGTGAGTTCGAGCCCCGCGTCGGGCTCTGGGCTGATGGCCCAGAGCCTGGAGCCTGCTTCCGATTCTGTGTCTCCCTCTCTCTCTGCTCCTCCCCCGTTCATGCTCTGTCTCTCTCTGTCTCAAAAATAAATAAACTTTAAAAAAAAAAAAAAAAAAGAACTCTTCATGTAAACTCATTCCCCCGAGGGGGAAAAAAAAAAAAAGAATTAATGCCCTTTTCCTACAGTGGCAGATCAATGACATCATCATTACAGATTTGTGCTAAGCAAGCAAGCTAATTCCTTTGTTTTTAAAATAAAGACAAAGTGTTCTCCTGGACAAAAGAACTTCAATCCCTAATATCATTTCTAGAAATGACCTCTAAGAAGAAAGAACTGATTTTTGATGAGGAAAATAAAAAAACACTTTGAAGAAGCTTAAGTGGAACTCTAGGTCCCTTCCCTGAACCACAGATAGACCAAAGTGTCAACCCACTGCTCAAGCCAAGAAAAGAAGCAATCTAGAAAGAGAAACCAAAAGACTATTGAATTCCCTACTTCCTTGCCAAAGTACATAAACCAAGGGTCTTTAGGCATCCCCATGAGATATTTCCTCCTACACATTTTGGCCCATAGCCAGTCACAAATCCCCCGAGTTCAATTACGGCTCAAGAATCACCATCCCCACCAGGGATGTGATAAAATTCTTCAGTGAACTCATCAGGAACTCTGTGTACAGGGGGGAAGAAAAGGCCAAATCAGGAAAAACAATGCCCTATGGGGATGGGCCAAAATTCTTTCTTCTGAGCACTTAATCACAAAATAGATATCTTATCTACTTTCCCATCAACCACACCCTCCACTAATACTGGATTTGAACGCTGGGGTCCACGGCATCCAGATTTAGGAATAGTTTATTATCCCATGCTGGTAATTTTGAGGCAGATACATAAAAACAACCAATTAAAAAATGGTCAACTGGCCAAAGATAAGTGGTCGAGAAGACAGAGGAGAAATGTGAAGGGAATGTGTACTTTGGGAAACAATTTTGTAAAGACCAAACATGCCTCTCTGGGTTGAAGACTTTTATGTGTCAGACGGAATGAACATCCAAAGGCTTGCAAAGATTCCGATTTGACAGTAATAATATTTCTCTTGAAGAAAAGACTAATGATATACTGCTACACACAGGAATCTCCCAGGCCTACTTGCCAAAGCCGGTTATTATCTGCAGCAAACTGAGATTGTGGGGGTAATGTCATGGTGTCTTGTTCTATTTTTTAAACACATTGGGATAATTACAGAATATTATGTGAGCGCCCCAAAACACCTCAAGGAAGGGAGGCACTGCCCATAAAACCGGCTCCCGCAAGGAAATCCATATAAACTTATCGTGTCTGGTGCCCAGAACATCGAGATTCCTTTGCCCCTTTCTGTCTCTCTCTCCTTCAGGACACCTGGACCAGGTCTGTAACATTCGTGTGGGGAGAGGAATTCAGTCTTGACCCAGACATGACCAGTCCATAAGACAAGAACTATGATATGAACACCTCTGACTTGCTTCATTCCTCTTAGTTACTGGCTTTGTAAACAACCACAGATGAGGTAGCCCTTCCCCAAACGTGCCCCGAGCACTTACCTCCATGACCTTCTGCTAAAGGCCTTTTGGTTGGGTGCCATTTTGAAGCCTCTTTCCCTTCCTTTCTCCTCTGAGTATTCTTTGACTTTCAGACAGATACTGGCAATAATTGAAACCCATACGTTGGTTTTGTGTGCCATAGAACCCAGAAGGTGCTGGCTTGAATTCCTGCTTCTCTTTCTTCTCCCTTCTCCATGTGTTGGAACCCTTCCAAAATCCCATGCTGCTAAAGACATTACCAAGATACATTTTTCACATTGCAAAAAGAAACTGTGAACCTGTTTCCACACACGAAGATGTGCAAGCCACAAGTAGTCCAAGCTTAACTTGACACAGCAGCAAAAGTTTAAAAATTGCGCACACATATTCTCCTTTTCCATGGTCCAAATCACTGGACTACTTATGTATGAAGAGGAAAATTACCAAAATCACCAGTAAGTACATTTTGACACTAAAAATATTGAATCTAGTGTGTTAAAACATAATTAAAAGAATTAAGTCAACACGAAACTGACATATAGGAAAAAGGAAGCATAACCCCTCTTGAAGTGGTTCTGTTCTTTATTCTCCATTTTACAGGTGAGGAAACCAAGGCACAGGCAGAAGATTCCTACCCAAAGATAAGGGACAGAGCTGGCCTCAAACCCCGGCAGGTCGTCAACATAAACCCTGGCCACACACATATTGACTTCGCCATAATGCCTTACTCCGGAAAAGCAGTAAATAAGAGAATGTATTGAGAACTTGCTATGCGCCCGCCATTGTACTCTGTGCAGTGGGCGTAACACAGGAAGCAAAAACAGACACATTTCCTGCCGCCATGAAGCTCCCAGTCTGGTGGGAGAGAAGGACATTTAATCAAACATCGCCTGGGGTGCGTGGCTGGCTCTGTCAGTGGTGCCTACGACTCTTGATCTCAGGGTGGTGAGTTCGAGCCTCCTGTTGGGTGTAGAGATCACTTTAATCAGACATTACTGAATCGGGGGTGGTTCGTGGAGCCATAAGTGCCTTGAATGGTACCATGGTTCCAATTATGGGTGAGGGTGTTTGGTCACTGAGAACTCCTCCTATAGACGCCCTCTGATATGTTGGTCTTCCTTTGAGGATGACATTTATAAGAGCATTTGATTTGCTCAAATTCATATATTATTTAGGGCATAGACCCCTCTCAGTTCAAAATGTCCCTTTAGGGACCTCGGTGCACACACTGGGCCTCCTTTTCGTTTCTCCTGCCTTGTTGGGAGCAGGGGGCGGATTATTCCCTCCCTTTGCAGGTCAACAACAGCGTCGTGTCCAATCAGCCAGTCCCAGGATGGCACCACCTAGATTTATCAAGTCAGTAAAATCAAGTCTATAAACTGAAAACCTTGGGAATTGTCTTGGGAATTGCCGTAGAGGAGCCTCCGGAATATGTATTGATGAGGCCATAAAACCTATGCTCCCCTAAAGGTCATTCATCTCAGCTACGTCAGAACTGTTTGAAAGAGGATTGGGTTTCCACAGGGGCTGGGTTGGGACTTGAAATGAAAAGAAAAGAATGGTATGAACAAGAAGCATCAAAACCTCATGCAATCGACATTTAACTAAACATGCACAAAACATAAAACTATAGCGACAATCAGGTGCTACTCAGATTCGTGTGTATGTGGCCACACGTACATGAGGATCCAGGTATATATACAAATACGACTTAGTGTGGGTGTGGTTGACGTTAAATCTGACACGGGGTGCGGTAGAACAATCCAGATATAGGAGAAAAAGGAGTTTGGGAGAAATAGTGGGGCGGAGGCTTTCCCTGAGTTCGGGATTAGGCTTCCGAAGAACAACCCAAAGCGATCATCTTCTGTTTGCTGTTGGTCAGATTTTGAAAATATTTCTTCTAATTGTCTGAATCGAGTGGCCTTCTGTCACCACACTGGCACTCTTGAATTCGCACCCCAGGAATTTACGGGGCGCCCACACTGCTGAATGACCCTCACGTTCCTCTTCAAGACTTCACCCCATCTGCACCTTCAGAAGCCCCTTTGGGGCCTGCCCTGGCACCGAGAGACGGAGACAAAATCAACAGCGTCTTCTCGCCTGACTCTGGCAAGAGACAACATGACTGCCCTTCCCAGTGAGGGTGAGGAATGTTGCCCGATGAACCTGTTCACCTCAGCTCCCTCCATCTGGTGAGTGATTCAGAGGGAGGCCGGCCCTGCTATGTCTCCTCTCACTGGATCTGGTGAGCCCGATAAACAGGCAGTTTGCCTTTTGATGTGTCTAGACACAGAACTGACTCAGAAAGTCCCTGTCAGGAGCTCCTACAAAAAGTGCAGAGAAACTCAGGAGACAAAAGGCTGGCTTCCTAAGCGCTGCACTGAGCAAGCCCCTGAAGGGCTAAATGCTCTTGGGTTTACTCCCTCTCTTCCCATGAAGGAACCAGAGGATGAGTCAGCGGCTTGAAAGACCCTGTTCTTTCCTTTCCTTCCTGAAAAACAAAAATAAAACTTCCAAGTGCCAGTAAAAAGCTTCCCTCTAACAATACCTCTTTACCTATTTATGTTGCCACGATTCAGAAAAGACTGAGCTATCCTGACGAAGACTAAAGGGCTTTGCGTATGTAAACACGCTTTTCCAGGCCTCTTTCAGGTGTTTTCTAGACAGGGGCTCTGAACCCGGAGGTGAGGAGGTGGGCGTCGAGACCTGTGGACCCTTGGAAAGCCATCCAAATTGGGGGCGCGGGGTGCATGAGCATTTTCAGGATGGGGTCCACAGCTGGGGGCTCGAAGGTGCAGGATCTATCTGTTAGCTCTCCAAACCGACTGAACCGGTATGGCTCCTATTTCCCGAATCTGTACTCGAGGCCGGGCATTGTTCTAAGTGTTCATTTCCTCGTCCCAACCAAGTTATGAGTTGGCAGCCCCATCTTCCTCATCCCCATCTTACAAACCCCGATAAAAGTGGGCACAACCAGAACTCCGACCCAGGCCCTCTGGGTCGAAGCCCTGGGTCCCTAACCCCTGGCCTGGACTGCCTCTCCGAAATGAGAGGAGGCAAAGTGACCCATTCGTTCCCACTTGGGCTGCACCCGGTCGGAGTGGGAAACTGAAACATCAGGTGGCTCCAACAGAGAAACGCTGCAGCATCCAGGCGATATTTTGATTGAAATCCCACAATATTTGGCAAGCTCTCCTCTGTGCTGCAGGCGTGGCTGGCATAAAAGCTCGTGAGCGACAGCTACCTGCCAAGCACCTCGGACCCGTCCTGGAACTCCGTTTTCCTGCCTTGGGTCTTCAGTCTCCCCGGCAGGCCATCTCGCAGAGAAGACATATAGGCTTCATGGGGAGATCTACAATGAGCGCTATGGATGCTTCTAGGCACAAACACACTCGCAGCTGGTGAGATAAACATTGCCCGGCATGCTCTGCTTTTCCCTCCTGACGTGATGCGCTAAGCGAGCTCAAGTGGTGAATGCTGTCACGTCTGTCCTGCTCGAGGGCCTCGACAGGAGCATGAGTAACAGAAGCAAATAGAAGGTGAGCACGGGGACAAGAACCACACAGAGAGTGGAGCTCAGAGCCACGAAATGAGCTGATGTGACTGGTCACCCTACATAGTTGCTCACTACCTTGTGTCTTGAAAATGTGTGCGTGTGTGTGTGTGTGTGCGTGTGTGTAATTTGTAACCCAAAGTTTAATAGGCAAAAACTCAGATTCCTATCCTCGATCATTTTATGATAGTTTTCTATTCTCAAGTGTTAGAAGCACAGTAACCTTTCCATCCTTCTTTGAAAGATGACGTCTGTCTAATGACTTGATTGATAAGCCAGTAAACACCTTTGCTCACTGAATAGGAAAAATTATATTCCTGGGGAAGCTGCCTTGCCTTAAATGAAACCAAAGTGCTCGGGTTTACGACTCGCCTCTGACTCGTTTTCTGGGTTTGCAGGGAAATCCAGGAGAAAGGCTTATAATTAAGCCAGGTGTTTGTGCTGCTGTTTTTTCTTATCGTTGCCCTATAGATGCTCGAGAGGCATCAAGAAATAGAATCCAGAGTTCGTGAAAAATGAGATGAACCTTCCGGTCGGTGTCTTGTTCTGAGTCGGAGCCGGAAGCCGTTCCAATGGCTGCATTAGTTCAGGGAAGGAAAAGCACTTGAGCATTAAAGATTTACCAAGTTGTATTTCTGCGGTTCTATTTTTGGGCTCTGCAAATCAAAAAGCCCTGTACCTTATGAACCCGGACTCTGAACATCCTCTCCCTAGTTTACTATAAAAAGGAGATTCTTTAATAAAAAATAGAGCTAAGGTGAGAATCCAAAAGGCTCCTGAGTCCTTGGTTTTCCTTGCGGGTCCCGAACTTCTGGCTGAACAAGCACAACCTGGCGAGGGGTAGGAAGGAAACAGAAGTGAAGTGTTGTCTTCCTGTGAGGTCTTTCCTCAGAATGAAGAGTTAAGGAAATGGTCAAAACGAGGGTTCCTGACTTAAGTTAACAATGCTTCCTTGGGAGGGGGAAAAAAACAACAACAACAAAAAACACTTGACAGGAAGTGCGGTGGGTCGTATGTTGTGAGGAAAACGAGTGGGGCTCTGGAAGATTCTCTAACCTGTGTCACAAACTGGCAGGTTTTGAGCCAAATGTGGACCTCAGCAATGCTTTGTGTGGCCTCAGTGGTGTGTTTTAAACTTTGAATTAGTTGACAACTTTTAAAAGTCAGATTTCCTCCTCAAAATTGGCATTTGCACTTGTCTTCAAAAGTGGGAACTGGGGCGCCTGGGTGGCGCAGTCGGTTAAGCGTCCGACTTCAGCCAGGTCACGATCTCGCGGTCCGTGAGTTCGAGCCCCGCGTCAGGCTCTGGGCTGATGGCTCAGAGCCTGGAGCCTGTTTCTGATTCTGTGTCTCCCTCTCTCTGCCCCTCCCCCCGTTCATGCTCTGTCTCTCTCTGTCCCAAAAAAATAAATAAAAGTTGAAAAAAAAAAATTTTTTTAAAAAAAAGTGGGAACTGTCTGCTGTGGACCAGCTGGGCACGGTCGGTAACACAGACCCCTGTGGGGAGGCCAGGCCCTCCCTGGTGCACCCCAGTTTCCATTGCCTATTGCCTCCCTCTGGGTCTATATGACTCATTGAAATCTCTTGCCTTCCCCTCTATGCATTTGGGGTTTTAGGATGTGCTATGGGCCACGGGCAAGTCCATTATCCACTCCAGTCTCCATTTTATTTACCTCCAAAATGAAAAAAAAAAATATTTTTTTTAAGTATTTAGTTCTGTTCAGCTGTAAATTCTGTAAGAGAAGTACCTCCCTCCACTCATGAAAACTCTTATGGAAGAAGGTGGGAAGAGAGACTCAACATTATGTTCCTAGTGATTTCTGGGTTGAGAAATTTTTCTAGAAAGCTCTGATGTGCATATCTGATTTCTTTTTCTCTTATTTCATTCTCTTTGATTCTTTCCCCTTAAAAAAAAAAAAAAACCAGTCTGTTCTCTGGCTGCCGCTTGACCCTTCACACAGCTCTGCCTTTTCTTCCTGGCGACATTTTCAGGTTCCCAGATTGACACTTTCAGCAGTCATGTCAGACTCATATGACTGAAAACTCGTCTTTTGGCTGACGTGAGCCGTGTCCCCAAATTAATCTTCCAACCTAGCCCCTAAAAGCACAGGGGTTCTTGAACACATGCTACAGGGGCACCTTTACAAGCTAGGCAGGTGCCGACTGGACATTGACTTTCTATACAAAGCTGATCAGAAACTAGTCACACACATGTGCACACGTGTATGCTTGAGCATGTACACACACACACACACACACACACACACACACACTGAGCCCTGGCCAGCTTTGCAGATGTGTTTTACTTACCCCACTTTGTATTAAAAAAAAAAAAAAATTGTAATCCATTGTTTACAAACAAACAAACAAAAAGAGACATGTCACATGAGAAATCCAGTTATCTGGCCACTTAAAAAAATTTTTTTTAATGTTTATTTATTTTTGAGAGAGAAAAAGACACTGTGCAAGCAGGGAAGGGGCAGAGAGGGGGAGACACTGAATCCGAAGCAGGCTCCAGGCTCCGAGCTGTCAGCACAGAGCCGGACGCGGGGCTGGAACTCACAAACTGCGAGATCATGACCTGAGCCGAAGTCGGACACTCAACCGACTGAGCCACCCAGGCGCCCTCCCGCTTTAAAAAAAATTTTTAATGGCTCCTCTTCAAATAGAAGGCATGTTGAATGTGGGCCGATGTCCCCAGACGACAAGAATCGGCCAGGCTGAACAGCAGCTGCCTTGCCAGAGATGGGTCTGTGCTCTCCAGGCTGCCAGAGGCCCAGTCTAGCACATTTGTCACCAACCCCAATTTTCCAGCTCCAGACAGCATGGGAATCCGATCTACAAGTTCCTGTTTGGATCTGAAATGCCTTTGTCCTTCAAGAACAGGATGTGAATCTAGATCAGATCAAACACCCGCACCCCTGAGGCAGAAGCGTATGCTTGCATTGTTCCCATTTTACAGATGGTAAAGAGGGGCACGGAGAAATCAAGTCCGCTGTCTAAGGTACGTGCCCCGTGAGTGGGCCAGCCAAGGTCTCTGATGCAAGAGTCCACTTAACCAAATTATGATATTTTCTTTCTTTTTTCTTCCTTTTCCTTTTTTCTTTCTTTCTTCTTGTTTTTTTCTGTTTTGTTTTTGTTTTAGAGTAGTGTTTGTAGGAACAGTGAGTTGACTTAAAAAAAAAAAATCTGGAGTTAGAGGGGCACCTGGGTGGCTCAGTCGGTTAAGCATCCGACTTTTGATTTTGAGTCAGGTCATGGTCTCGTGGTTCGTGAGTTAAGGCCCCCGTTGGGCTCTGTGCTGATAGCGTGGAGCCTTCTTGGGATCCTCTCTCTCTCTCTCTCTCTCTCTCTCTCTCTCTCCTTCTTCCCCTCTGTCTCTGCTCCTCCCCCACTCATACTCCATCCCTCTCTCAAAAAATAAATAAACTTTAAAAAAAAAAAAAAGAAAGAAACAGAGCAACAGATGTCCCCTGAGAAGGCACGTGCTTCTGCAGGCTGCCCTACCTTCCACCATGTCCTTTTTATATGCAATTGCTCCAAAATCCCTCATGACACTGCCAGACCCCTCTGCCGCCAGAGCTGACTTCTCCAATAGGCACAATGCCTGGGGATCATGATGCTCTGGGTCCACAAAACTGTTTCAACTTTTTTTTTTATTAGAAGAGAGGTAAATATACTAATAAACGTATGATAATGAATCCAACCTGGATTGTGTTTGTCTTCATGGCAATGCAGTCATTAGATACAATGATATTTTTTTTAATTGGAAGAAGTGGCCATGAGAGCAAAATTACCTGCCGCTGGCAAGAATCAGGATTGCTGAAAGACGTCAGTTTGCGACTCCTGGTTCAGCAGAGCCACAGCTGTTTTTCTGAATTTCTGTGGATGCTATAGGGTGACTACTTTTCATATGGAGATCAAGAACACAGAGTCTGGGAGCGCCTGGGTGGCTCAGTCTGTTAAGGTTGAGCGTCCGACTTCAGCTCAGGTCATGATCTCACGGTTCGTGGGTTCGAGCCCCGCGTCGGGCTCTGAGCTGACAGCTCGGAGCCTGGAGCCTGCTTCAGATTCAGTGTCTCCCCCTCTCTCTGCCCCTCCCCTGCTTGTGCTCTGTCTCTCTCTCAAATATGAAAGAAAACATTTAAAAAAGAGAAGAAGAAGAAAAAGAACACAGAGTCTGGAGCCAGACTGTCTGGGTCTGAAGCCAGGTTCTGCCACCTACAAGTCATGCGACCTCGGACAGTTGACTTGCCCTCCTCACCCGTGAAGTGGAGATAAAATCATTGCCTCGCTTTAGACTCGCTTGGGGAATGAATGAGCGCATATATATGTAAAGCACTTAGAACAGGAGATGCTCACTCTTAATCCTTGCACTGCGGATTGAAGGATTGTGTCCACCCTGCTGCCCCCACGAAATTCCTCAGTTGAAGCCTAGCCCTCCAGTTGGAGGGTGTTTGGAGATGAGGCCTCCCTCGGAAGTGATTAGGTTTTAGATGAGATCACGAAGGTGAGGCCCCCATGGTGGGATGACTGGCCCTATAAGAGACAAGAGAGAAAGCTTCTCTCTCTCTCTTTCTCTCTCTCTCTCTCTCTCTCTCTGCTGTTAGCATTTGGTGGCGACTGTCTGACACTTCGCTAACTCGGGGCTTCTCATCCTCGACACTATCGACATCTTGGATCAGGATATTATTACAGCTGTTCTGGAGTCTCCCTGGCCTCTGCCTTTCGGACGCCAGAGACATCGAAGCATCCCCGCATCTCTGACTGTGACAAAAAAAAAGTGTCTGCGGACTTCAACCCATATCTTCTGGAGGGGATCCGTTCATCTAACAATGGTCCCGGGGGGCGTGGGTGGCTCAGCTCACTTATTCCTCCAGATATGTTCTGAAAAACATAACTGGAGGCAGTATGGGACAGTGGTCGGGGCTCTGCTTCCCAGGGGAAAAGAAGAACAGGCACAGAGCCTTGACCCCTGCTCTCAACCTTCTAACGGCTTCTTGAATGGGAACAGTCATAAAAGCCAAAACCAATTCAGTACGAAACGCACTTAGCTCAGACCTTTGAACGTGGCTAATCATGCCATCAGGGCAGCGATAATAACAACTTATATTTACTGAGCGCCAACTATGTGCTAGGCTGCTACTCTACACACACGATGACATTTGAACCCTTACCACAGGTCGCTGCAGTGGGTGCTTTTATTCCCATGCTTCGTTTATGAGAACCAGAACCAGATTCACAGACGGTCAGCAATTTTCCCAGGGTCCCATAGTAACCAAGCGTTGGAACCAGAATTTGAATCTAATGTTTGCCATCCCGACCACACTGCTTCTTACTTACTGAGTGTTCGTGAGAACTTTATCGAGTGGACACTGTTAACGGCCCCATTTGACAGACGAGGAAACTGAGGCACAAGAAAGTTCACTAACTTGTCCCAAGCCACCTAAGTCAGACATGCTCATATTGGCTGCCCCGGGGGCCAGGCACCATCCAGAGTACTCCCATGTACGGTCCCATTTGATCTTTGCAAACACTACTGGAAAGAGATTATCACCCCACCTTATAGAACAGAATACAGAGCCCCCAAGATACACTGTAAATTGGTTTTGGTTACACAGCAATTATGCAGGGTCGTTGGGATTCAAATCTGGTTCTGACTGACCACAGAGGTTAAGCCCTTAATTGTCACCAGATCCAGTGGCCTCCTCCCCCTGGCCCAGTGGCCCAGATCTCATGTGGACATTTCTCTCCCTTTTCTATGTCCCTTCCCCTCATAAATCCCCCAAATTAGGATCCTGTAGATGCGGCCTGAAATTGGGACTAAACTTTAATCTCAGGAACTCACTTAAAGGTCACAGCTCCCAAACAGAGAAACTAGGGACCTGCCAATGATTGCCAGCTGAACTTGATCACCTCCACGACTCACCGCGGAGTCATTCGGTTCACATATTGCAAAACTGAGTCAGAGACACATTCTTCTATTCCTCTTAGGCAAACAAACAATTAAAAAACAGCTCTCGGGGCGCCTGGGTGGCTCAGTCCGTTGGGCGTCCGACTTCGGCCCGGGTCATGATCTCACGGTTCGCGAGTTCAAGCTCCACACTGGGCTCTGTGCTGACAGCTCAGAGCCTGAAGCCTGCTTCAGATTCTGTGTCTCCCTCTCTCTCTCCCCCTCCTTAGCTCACACTCGCTCTCTCTCTCTCTCTGTCAAAAATAAATAAACTTTAAAAAAAAATTTAAAAAAACAGCTCTCTTGAAAGCCCAAAAAGCACCATGTTCATCGATTGGAAAGCTTTTTCTGTATATTTGGATAAGCACTGTTGTTTCCAGAATAAATGAGATTGATCAGTTATATTTATAAACTTACCTTAAAAAATTAAGAATGTTTCTCTAAACCTCATGCAAGTTCAAGAAGCCCCAAGGTTGGTAAATACTCAAAAGCAGTCTGTATCATGTTAGGGTTGATTCAGAGAAGCAGAGCCACGAGGAGTGGGAGAGAAAAGGGATTTATTATGTGATTAAACCTTAAGCAATTGTGGGCGCTGAGTAAGGACTCTCAAGGGCCCTTGATTCTGGTTCTGGCACCAGGCCTGACGTCAGCAGAACTGGTGGTTAGGAAGATAGGCAGGAATTGGGGAGACCAAAGACAGTCTAGAACCTCCAAGGTACACGAGAACTTTGTCTCTTCTCTTTGCCTCTGATCCCCATGATATACGTGAGCCACAGGAGCGGCTGAACTCTTTTCACCATGGCCTTACACGCCTGCCCGGCCCGGGGCGCGAAGGCCAGAAGGGGCTGACCATTGGGGCTGGTGGAGACACCACCCCAGGCCCACAGCTTGAACGGATAGATGAACGACAGCTTTGGAGGGCTGCAGAAGAGTCCTTCAGAGAGCTGAAGAAAGGGCTTCTCCTTCATTTCCCTCTTCTGAATCCCATGCAGTTTTCTCTCGCGGACAACTCCTTCTGGAAATATACAGGAAAGCCAATTTGGAGAAATGTCCCACCTTGGCTAAACCGACATGGCGTAAATCTGCCAGCCATCTGATGAGTTTCTTACTTGGAGATTAATAATAGAAGCAAATGTATTGTTTATTCCACCCACCCACCCACTTATCCACCCACCCACTTATTCATTCGTCCATCCATCCGATCGTCCATCCGTCTGTCCATTCATCTGTCCATGCATCCATCCATCCATCCATCGAACACTAGCATCCCTCATTAGGCACGGGAGACACAGGCCAACAAAATGAGCTCAAAGTTCTCCGGGAGCACACGTCTTTCATCTGGGTACTGGTCTCCCTGCTTCCCTTGGGCACAGCCCCTCCCACCTCATTGGGTTCTCTACAAAATCGCCAAGGTGATACTTTTAAAACATGGATCGCGTCGCTCCTTGCTCTCAGCCTCCCAATGGCTTTCCATTGCACTAACGATAAAATCCGCATCCTTACCATGGCCTAGAAACCCTCCCCATTCTGACGCCGGCCACCCCTCTGTTCCCATTTCCTGAGGTTGCCACCCGCACCCCCCACCGCACCCACACGGCCTCCTGCTTTCCCTTCATCTCGCCCAGAGGGGCCCCCCAACCTCCCGGTCTGCGCATGCGCCGTCTGGTTGCCTGGCCCACACTCCTAGGGCCTCCGGGCACCGGCCTCGCTTCTTTTCAGCCTCCATCGGATGTCACCGCCCGAACAAGGTCCTCTCTGTCCCCCATATAGATCCCTCCAGGACGTTCTCCTCTTACCAGCTCCGTATCTCCTCATGACACTCATCACTACCTGACTCACTATGAATTTGTTCATTTGCTTATCCCTGGTCTTCCTCACTGCCAAGGGCACTCCAGGAAGGTAGGGACTCTTATCTGCAGTCCCTTTGTCCCTGCCTTACTCTCTGTCCCATTTCCTAGTTTTATTTCCTTCACGGCACTTAGCACAATTTAAACTGACTTATTATTCACAGCATTTGTTTGCTGCCTGTCCCTTTAACACTAGACTCTGGGGACCCTGTGGGGGGTGGGGGAAGGAGGTGGCCTTTTAAGTTCTAGGCAGAGGCTCGCAGACACTCAGCTCCCTTCTGTAGGATTAACGAAGGGCCCTCTTGAGGACAGCCATGCGCTACAGCAACCTTGATGTTCGGGGGGGCCATCGTGGCAATAAACTTTTTCCAGTGAATTGCATCTTAAAAATGTCAGAGCCCCGCCTAACCCAGCGATCACAATCCATATCGCCGATCAAGGGGCAGACTGATACCACACGCTTCCTGATCTGGTGCCGCGATATGCACACAGCACCACTCATGGAGTGATCCTGTCAAAACGCTCCACCGGCATCTAATCAGGAAGAAGCAGTCAGAAAAACAGACCCGAACTGACACGGGTTCTGCAGAACAGCTGGCCGGCTCTCTCCCAAACTGACAGTTAAGCGTCCGACTTCGGCTCAGGTCACGATCTCGCGGTTTGTGAGTTCGAGCCCCGCATCGGGATCTGTGCTGATGGCTGGGAGCCCGGAGCCCGCTTCCGATCCTGTGTCTCCCTCTCTCTCTGCCCCTCCCCCGCTCATGCTCTGTCTGTGTCTCCCTCAAAAATAAATAAACATTAAAAAATAATAAATAAATAACTAAATAAATGGCATTTGGGGGTGGGACACAACTGAGAGATTTGAATGTGGACCAGACTGATAATGGCCTTGTATCAACACCAAATTTTCAGAATTTGCTAATTGCATATGCCTGTGTGGAGAATGCCTTTGCTCTTAGGTGATACTTGCCAAGGTTTTTAGGAGTAAAAGGGCATGATGACCGCAACAATTTGCTCTCAAATGACTTAGCAGAAAAATAATGTACGTATATACTACATTATTATGTATTGTACGTGTTACACGATATATATTATGTATCATAAAGAGAAGGAAGAAGCAAAAGGGAAGCAGCAAGGAAGAAGGAAGGGGCAAAATGCTAACAATGTCAAGAATCTGGGTGAAAGGTGAAAAATGCATTAATGGTGCTAATTCTTCCAATGTTTCTGTGGCTTGAGATTTTCAAAGTCAAAAGCTGAAACATTTTTGGAAAGCACCAAATGGATGAATGGATAAAGAACCCGTGATCTATGTGAAAGACGGCATACCACGTCATGCCTGTAGATAACAATATTGCGGAATACACTTCAAGACTTGTTAATAAGGGGTAGATCTCAGTTTTCAGTGTTCTTCCCGCCCTAAAATTTTTTTTTCTTTCTTTTTTTTTTTTTTTTAAATTTTTTTTTTTTTCAATGTTTATTTACTTTTGGGACAGAGAGAGACAGAGCATGAATGGGGGAGGGGCAGAGAGAGAGGGAGACACAGAATCGGAAACAGGCTCCAGGCTCTGAGCCATCAGCCCAGAGCCTGATGCGGGGCTCGAACTCACGGACCGCGAGATCGTGACCTGGCTGAAGTCGGACGCTTAACCGACTGCGCCACCCAGGCGCCCCTTTTTTTTTTTCTTTCTTAATCCAACCTACTGCAAACCAACCCACAGAGAATTCTTTCGTATTTCCACCTGGCTTCCTTGGAATATCAGCTCTCCAAAGGATACAAAAGCCCTCCTGTCTTTGATGAGTCATTTCACCATGTGTCAGTTCATGGTTAGACATTTCACATTTCACGGTGGGTTGAGTTGGGAATTTATAAGCTCTTATACAGCAAGTTATGTATGTTAGACTTAATACGTTTATTGTAATGGAATGCTTCACTTATTCACACACACACACACACACACACACACACACACCGAGTCACCAGGTTGGATTTGTCCCCATTGACACTGATCTCATCCAAGAACTCGATGCCTCATCTGCCTCCGTTGTCCACCTCACTTTCCCCGGGTGAAGTCACACTTTGACCGGAAAGTCAGGCCTCCTTGGCCTCTTTGAACCCTCCCTCAGGAGGTCAGTAATAACTCCACAAACAGCCAACTCCCTCAGTTGGTCTGAGCCACACTGCTGACTGGTTGAGGCACGCAGCAGAGACGCTGAGAGAGAGAGATGCTGTGGGGACAACCTTTTGTTCTCCCCCCTCCAGCCTCGGTGGGTGCAGGGGGCGGCTGTCAGAGCAGCTCACCGGAGCTCACACACACCAAGTGGGAGCTGTACTAAATCATTAACTCAACCCCGACCCCGGCTTGCACTTACAACTTTGCATCAGAACACAGCAGGAAACAAGTCCTCACGCTTGGCCCTGAACCCCATAAACCCGAAGCCTTTTTACAGAAGGTTTGTAGCGGTAAGAAAACGCCGTTCTGAAAAATGCACATCAAAGCAGAAGGCGTTAAAGATATTGGAACTATAAAACAAGGAGAAAAAGGTCCAGGTGAATTGCCCTGATTCCTTCTCAGCAAATCTAGTCTTTCTCTTCTTTGCCAGAAATAATTACTACCCGGAATTCCTGAATGTGGTGTTATTTCCAACTTGTTTTGCATGATGGCTATATAGGAACATATTCATAATAAATACGTCATGTCGTTTGCAGGTTTCATGAAGCACATCTCTTTCTGCAATTGGCTTTTTATCCATTAAGCTTTTGAGATCTTACCTTGCTGATACCTAGAGATCCAATTCATTGATTTAAAAAAATTTTTTTTTACATTTATTTTTGAGAGACAGAGAGACAGAGCACAAGCAGGGGAGGGGCAGAGAGAGAGGGGGAGACGCAGAATCCAAAGAAGCCCTCAGGCTCCGAGCTGTCAGCACAGAGCCTGACGCGGGGCTTGAACTCACAAACCGTGAGATCGTGACCTGAGCCCAAGTTGGACGCCCAACCGACTGAGCCACCCAGGTGCCCCCCAATTCGTTGATTTTAACTTCAGTATAATATACCACAGAAAGACTTTATCCCAATTTCTTTACCCATCACCTTGTGGATGGACCTTCTCTTCGTTTCCAGGTTTTATTATTTCCCATCTCCGTGGTGCCGACATTCCCATCTCTGTCTCCTTGTGCCCATGTGGGAGGGCTCCTCCAGGGGAGCATGGGATTTCTGGGTCACAGGGAAGAACATCCCCATCCCCATCTTTATTAGATATTGCCACATTGCTTTCTAGAGTGGTTGCTGCCTTTTGTGTCCCCCCACCCCAGTACTCTCAGAGCGTTCCCATTGCTGTCGTGTCAATATGATTTCATTCCAAGCTTTTAGCCCACAAGAATTTTTTTTTAATGTTTATTTATTTTTGAGAGAGAGCGCGCAAGCGGGGGTGGGGCAGAGAGAGAGGGGGACAGAGGATCCAAAGCAAGCGGGCCTCAAACTTACGAACCGTGAGATCATGACCAGAGTTGAAGGAGGACTCTCAACAGACTGAGCCACCCAGGCGCCCCTGGCCCGCGTGAAACTCTTAATGAACAATTTTAACATATGGGGGGGGGCGGGGAGGGGGAACGCCGCATAGACTTACAACTTAACATAGCGTAACTTTTATCCTTTGTCCCATGTCCACACAATTGTCTTTGCATCTTATATAAAAAGCACCTGCCTCCCAGAATAACAGCCTCGTAACACGTATGTCGATCTAGTAATAATAATGATGATTTAAAAATAACAGCTAACATATACAGAGTGTTGGCTGTGTGTCAGGAGCTTCTTGCATTCAGTAAACGTACTTCCAAGCCATGGTCACAATCACCCTATTATTTAGATACTATTATTATTCTAATGTTGCTGAGGAACCAATAGAGCTTAAAGCAGATACACCACTGGGTGGGGGGGGGGGGGGGGGAGGGCGCACGGCTAGGAACTGGTGAACTCAGAATTTGCACTGTCCCCTTAAGAAGCTGTGCGACGTTGGCAGATTGACTTAGTTATGCTGCCTCTATTCCACCTCACCTGTAAAAAGGCAGAAAGTACTAGGAGTTGTTATTAGAAGGACAGAACTGTTGCCTAATGCAAGTAGGCGGTACGGTGCTGAGCACGTGGTAAGCACTTAGTAATTAGTAGCGATCATGATTTTTGTGCTTAGTAGTTCTGTCATTTAAGAATATGATAGGGGCGCCTGGGTGGCGCAGTCGGTTAATCGTCCGACTTCAGCCAGGTCACGATCTCGCGGTCCGTGAGTTCGAGCCCCGCGTCGGGCTCTGGGCTGATGGCTCAGAGCCTGGAGCCTGTTTCCGATTCTGTGTCTCCCTCTCTCTCTGCCCCTCCCCCGTTCATGCTCTGTCTCTCTCTCTGTCCCAAAAATAAATAAACGTTGAAAAAAAAAAAAAAAAGAATATGATAAATAGGGGCGCCTGGGTGGCTCAGTCCATCGAGCGTCCAACTTTGTCTCAGGTTATGATCTCACGGTTCGTGAGTTCAAGCCCCACGTCGGGCTCGCTGCCGTCCGCACAGAGCCTGCTTCGGATGCTCTGTCTCCCCCTCGCTCTGCCCCTCCCTCGCTTGTGCTCTCTCTCTCTCTCTCTCTCAAAGATAAATAAATGTTAAAAAATTTTATGAATAAAGGCACTATTAAAAGGAAAAGCTAGGGGTGCCAGGGTGGCTCGGTCGGTTAAACGTTGACTTTGGCTCAGGTCATGATCTCTTGGTCTGTGAGTTCGAGCCCCATGTGGAGCTCTGTGGAACCTGCTTCGGATTCTGCGTCTCCCTCGTTCTCTGCCCCTCCCCCACTCACACTCCGTCTCTCAAAAATAAATGAACGTTAAAAACATGTTAAAGGAAAAGCTAAAATGAGAGATGCTTATTGTCACACTGTCCTGTTCTGAGGGCGAATTATTCTGACCCGTTGACATCTGGATATTTCTTAATCTGTGTGACCGTTGGGGATGGCTCGTAATCATCTTCACGGCTACTCGGAACACTCTCCCCTTCTTTTTAAAAAGGTTTTTAAAAGTTTATTTTGAGAGAAAGCGTGCAAGCAGAGGAGGGGTGGAGAGAGGATCCCAAGCCGGCTCTGCACTGTCAGCTCAAAGCCCGATGCGGGGCTTGAACTCACGAACCGCAAGATCATGACCTGAGCTGAAATCAAGAGTTGACACTTAACTGACTGAGCCACCCAGACACCTCGAATTTGCCCTTGATTCTAAAGTCAGGTTCAATCCTTTACAATCCATGGGAGCAAGTGATACAACTCAAGTGTCTATCCAGCTTAAAAGAGGGAATATAACTGAATAATCGCATAGGCCTCGAGAGAGAAAACGTAAAAAAGTTTTGCCTTAACAACCTGAGTCATAACCAGAAAACTTTTGTTGCTGAACCAGCCATTGTCCACGGCCCAGGTATTAAAATCATAGAATTTCAGGCCTCAAGGAGCTTCACAGATGATAGAGTAAAACACTTCCAAAGTCTTTCAAATAAATTTGGGAAATGCTGTCTCCCACGCACCATCTTGAAGGTCACGCCTCATGTACGGGCACTTTAAAGGCACCAAGGAGTCCCATAATGATAATTTAAAAGTCTTTGTAATCTGCTTAGCACCTTGCTTCCCTAAATAATTGGGTCACAGAATGCTGTAATTATTAAGGCCACAATGCCCACGTCTGGGAATCAATACCCCGCACTCATTCAGCTCAGGGGTCATTGATCTAAGGAAACCTACTTTCCACAGAGAGAACCCTGAGGCCCAGAGGCAAGCAGGCAGACGGCAGACAGGGTTCTCTGATACCCAGTTCAGTGCCTTCTCCACCATCCCACACATTCCCCTTTCTGGAAAATAAGAGCTACCTTCCTAAACTTCCCTCATCCCACTGCCCAGAGAGGACACATCACGTTTCGTGCAGAACTCAGCGTCCATGATTAGAGACGATTGCTTTCTGTCTCCTCTTCCCCTCCAATTATGACATTATCATCAGCATCTGTTGAGAACCTACTAAGCACTGAGCTAAATGACTTAAGCCATTGAATTCTTACAACCTAGACATTATTATCCCCGTTTTATAGATGTGCTAATTGAGGTTTACTGAGAAAACTAGCAGAAAAGACATCTGCCTTTTTGAAAGCCCTGCTCCTTCTGTGTATGGTAGCAAACGAATTTAGCCTGGTCACAAGTGGTGGATAGGCAGGCTTGCAACGGACTCTAGAAAAGGCGAAGAACTTTACAGCTGTTTATTAGTCATTCCGCCAAGCAAAGAGAATATCGTCTAAATTTATAAGGGAGCTCAAGGCTCAGGGAGAGTAAGTCACTTCCAAGGCTTCAGAAAAGTTCAAAAGCTTTTCACAGCTCTGATCTTGCTCAAAAGTTCTCCTCTTCCAGTTTGACGGGGAAGATCTAAGCCGTATCATTGCCGTCTTCTCCGCCAGTCCTCAGCCTCACCTAGCGGAAGCAACTTGAGTTGAGAGTTAGGTCTAGACCTGCATCCTGGTATGTGTGCCTTGGGTAAGTTATGGCCCCTCTTTGAGACTCAGTTTCCTCATCTGTGAAAGGGGCACCTCGCACAATGCTTGCACGCACTTGGCCTTCCATACATGGCAGCTGCTTCTCCTTTTACGTACCTGGTGATTCTTGCCTATTTGTATCATCTGCGTGTTGTGGCTTACGGTGTCCCCCGTAGGTGCCACGGTACCACCACTGCATGCGTGTGCTGACGATGGGGATGTTTTCCCATCACTGTCAACAGAGACCAGCGACAGGCTGGGGCACTCCGTCACCTATGCCCTCCGTGACTACAGTGACCTGGGGAAAAAAAGATTGCTCAAAAACTGCCAGTGACCCTGCCTGGGGATCTGCCACACGCCAGCTGGACGGCTGCCCTTATCGGGAGGTCCTAGTCGCATTCTCAGCTCTGCACCTGCGGAAGGAAAACAGGCTGTCAGCCACCATCCAAAGGTCGAAGGAGAGCTCAGCAGTTGTCAGCTGCTGATCCTGTTTCTTTGTGAGTCGCCCGCCCAGAATGGTCAAAAAATCTGCTCACTCCCGTCTTTTACACTTACCCAAGGGATTAATGCCTCAATGTGTGACGAGTCCCATTTGCTGTCAATTCTCTCAGCCCGAAAGTTGGTACGAATACAACCACATTGATTACTTCTGCATCTTTGGGTAAGGCTTCCCTCCACTTTGGGTCTTGTAATTTCCCTCGTTGTATATTCCCCAAGGTTTGCCTTGGGGCTTTGTTGTGTCTTTCGTGAGAAGGAAAATGGGATAGAGGAAAAGGGAAATATTTATTGGGAGACATCAATGGGTTTTTGTGCGAGGCTGTATTACAGCTCGTTGGGGTGGGCATGATTGTCCTAATTTTGCTCAGAAAAGCCAAGTAAGTACCTAAGTGCAAGTTCTTTCTCCACGTGGCACAATCAATATCAAAGAAGGTCAATTATGGATTGAGTTCCTACAATCTATGATGACGATGGTGATAATGATGAAGGAAACAATACAGTATAACCCCATGGAATCATGACCCATGGGGTTCAGTCCCAGATAGGAGTCACCATGAAAGAAACACAATCTGCCACCAAAAAATAATTATAACTCAAGGTTTTTACATAGATTTCTCTACAACAATGAGGGAATCTACAACCAAGAGAGGAAGACAGATGTGATTTAGATTTAGCGTCGTAAATGCTACAAGGTGGGGCAGACAGGTAGAGGCAAACAGAGAGTTTGGTGAGATTGATCCCTTGTGGATGAAAGCAGGAGACACTCCGGCCAGAGCCCGCCTCATCTACCCCATCCATCCGTTCTCTACCTTGCTGACCTCACCCCTTTCTCTTGGTACTGCAGTCTTGCTCTCGGTACTCCTCATAGTCACAAGGTGGCTGCAGAAGGTCCAAGAAGTATAGCATCCCAGGCAGGCAGGAAGGGGAGGAGCTTTCTTCCTAGAGCAGTCAGGGAAGAACATCTTTCCCAGAAGCAGCCCGCAGATTTTCCCATATATCTCATTGGCCAGACTGGGTTATCTGCCCATCGCTAGACCAGTGAGCTGGATGGATGTCTTCCATTTGGCCCCCAGATTATCATTCTGCTCTTCGACATCCTATATAGACCAGTAAGGACTACCTGTAAGGACATCAAGGCTCCCATCTTCCCTGACTGGTTTCAGCCAATGGGGAATCCTAGCAGATGGCTGGAGGGAGAGAATACAATGATGGGGTGGGGGGGGGGGGCAATCCCCCTGACATCTTCCTCGAGCGTGGCCTCAGGCTGTCTATGGACTTTGCTCCTCTCAAGAGAGTTCCCCCTACCTGACCCTCTCCTAAATTCTGTGATGACTTTCCTGATCCCTTTGGCCAAGGGAAGGTAAGAGCCCTGTTGCTGCTAATCTGTGGTTATTTCACTCCCCCTCGAATTGCCGTGCATGCCATGAACTGCACGCCCCGAGGACAGAAGGACCCTTTGGGCAGAAGCGTCCCTGTCCGGAAGCTTCAGAGAGAGGGTGGGAATTGAGCAACATCTAGAAACCCATAGAGACGCCATCCCCCCCCCCCCCACTCTTCTTCTCTCCATCTTCTCCCTCTTTTCCTCCTTCATCGGTTTTCACTTGTGGGCAGTGTATTCTCATGACTCCAAGTCACCAGAATGATTTAGAATCTGAGGTGTGTATCAGTGTTTCTCAAATTGGAGCCCCTGGGCTAGCAGCCTCCAGCATCTGGAAGATTCTGGTGTGCATTGTGGCTAGAGAAGCATAAGCTTGGATGGTGGCCCACACTGTCGGTCACCTGCTCGCTGCCGGACTCAGGTAGTGCTAAGCCTCGGGCGAGGCACAGCGTTCTCAAGCCAGTTCTTTCGGGACAGGAGGTGGAGAGGTCTTCCCCCCTCCTGCCCCCGCCCCCCACCCCCCCATCCTTCGGTCCTTTTCCTCCTTAGCAACCAACCCTACTGAGGTTTGCAGTCAGAACTGTTGCTGAAGAAGTGAGCACTGGGGATAGCAAGAGGGAGAGGAGGGGGGAGAAAAGAGAAAGAAAGAGATTGTACAGAATCCCTGGGACCTGGTTAAAATGCAACTTCTCCAGTACATCCGGGTGGGTCCTGAGACTGAATTTCTAACAAGCCCCACATGGCGGTCAAAATTTCCGGTCCCTGGACTCGCCAAATGCCCCTTCTTTACCGATTTACCTTTGGAGTCAAAACTGAGAGCTGGCTGCCCTTAAGCACTGCTCCAGCGTGGGCGTTCTCGACCCCAAGCGCACGGGCGTCATCCAGGGCTCCAGAAAACACCGAGGGCTGGGCCCACCCCTAGAGGCTCTCATTCAGCCCCGAGGAGGCGAGTCTGGAGAATTTCCCATTTCCAACAGGTCCCCCCAGGTGATGTCAACGATGCCGACAGTGTGAGAACCAGCGCTCTAGCGGAACTTATTCTTTGAGATTTCTTGCCTTAAGGGACATTGATAGCCTTAACTGATTCCAGCAGCTGCTGATCCCAGGTATTGAAAATGAAAAAGACATTTACCGTTTCACAAAGCTCCCAGCGGAGGGAGCGCCAGGCCCCGGCGGCCTAAAATGTAATCCAACCCCACCACCTGCTGGTTATCTGAGGAAGTGCATAGGTGTCTGGGGTGAAAATCGCGCTCGGGAAATTAATCTCCGCCGATGCGATAGGCCACGGGACCCTGACCGCCGCCTTCCTCGCCTTTATTTCTTTGGGAAATAAATGGGATTTGTGCATTTAAAAAAAAGACAGTTCCCCCCATTCCGACCTAAGTGGTGCCTGGCCCATCGTAGTAAAAGTGAGGGGTAGCATTTACTAACATTTGCAACGTGCCCAGCCAGGGTCTGCACTTTGGCAACTGGGGTGTTTGAAACCTACCGCCCTCATGCTTGCTGTGAAAAACTGAGGCGGAAGGCACTTAAGGACCTCACTTAAAGCCACACAGCAAAAATGGATGGAGACGGAATTCAAACCACCTGCCCCCAGAGCTCCCTGCTCCCAATCCCCATGCTGTGCTACCTCGCAAAATATTAGCTGGGAGAAGCGCCCCGTAAATATGTTCCGGGCTAGTTAACACACGTCTCCCAGTTTAGCACTAGAATATGCTTTAGATGCAAACTTCCCCCTCCCCTAAGTTCTATAAAGGAAAAAAAAAAAAAAATAGGGCACAGGGAGGTGAAGCGATTTGCCTAAGGTCACACAGCAACTTGGTGATAGAGCAGCCACACCACACATTCAGCAGCATTTACTGAGGGTGAATTGCCAGGCGTCCAGCCCCGGGCTGTGCCCCATGGGAAAAAGCGGAGCTGTGACTATACCCCTGCCCTGGACAGTTAGGGGCTCTGATTATATCATCTTATGATTCTAGAAATGATAATGACTTCACTCTTTAAAGATATATAGTCAAGGGCCCACTTGACTATTCCACTATTCCACCACTTAAAAAATTATTCTCGGGGCGCCTGGGTGGCTCAGTCGGTTAAGCGGCCGACTTTGGCTCAGGTCATGATCTCGCAGTCCGTGAGTTCAAGCCCCGCGTCGGGCTCTGTGCTGACAGCTCAGAGCCTGGAGCCTGTTTCAGATTCTGTGTCTCCCTCTCTCTGACCCACCCCCGTTCATGCTTTGTCTCTCTCTGTCTCAAAAATAAATAAATGTTAAAAAAAATTAAAAAAAAAATTATTCTCTAGTTATTCCAATAAGCTATGGACATTTAAAATTTTTTTAACATTTATTCATTTTTGAGAGACAGAGCACAAGAGCGGGAGTGAGAGGGAGACACAGAATCTGAAACAGGCTCTAGGCTCTGAGCTGGCAGCACAGAGCCCGACGCGGGGCTCGAACTCACGGAACGCGAGATCATGACCTGAGCCGAAGTCGGCCGCTTAACCGACTGAGCCACCCAGGCGCCCCAACTATTGACATTTTTGGCATGTAATACCTACATTGCTATTTGCTCAATATTTTTCCTGTAATCCATTCATTTTGCTTTTGTGTCCTTGTCCTAAGGAGTAATCTTGCTCAATCCTGTGAAGGACATTACTTGACGATAAGTTTGCTGTTTTATTGATTCATTTAAAACACACAGAATCCATTTGTGTAATGCCTAAAAGCATCTTGCTATCCACCACTGACAACCTACCATGTTTTGGGGAGAAGTGACTGGGTCCTCAGTAATCTTGGGACATGCATTCCTGCCTTGGGAATGACACCTGTAGGTCATGTAATACGGGCATCATACTCATATGGGGCATTAACCTCACTGAACCCAGGTTTGTTCACCTGAAAATCAGAGTTAATACCACTTCCTAGCTGATATGGTTGTTATTGAAATCAGGTGTGATAATCCACGCCAGAATTTGACAAGATGCCCACACACAGCAATTATCCAATCAATGCCAGCTATTAGAATGAACGAGTTGCTCTTATGAAGCATTACGTTGCATTTTTTAAAATGAAGATCCATGGATCGCAAGGCTAGGTATACATTTGGCTCTTCCTCATTTTCTTTAAGAATGTAGGTCTCTCCAAAACAGAAGAGACTCATAAATATGGAGAACAAACTGAGGGTTACTGGAGGCGGTGTGGGAGGGCGGATGGGCTCAGTGGGTCAGGGGCACTAAGGAATCTACTCCTGAAATCATTGTTGCACTAGATGCTAACTAATTTGGATGTAAATTTTAACAAATAAAAAATAAAATAGGGGCGCCTGGGTGGCGCAGTCGGTTAAGCGTCCGACTTCAGCCAGGTCACGATCTCGCGGTCCGGGAGTTCGAGCCCCGCGTCGGGCTCTGGGCTGATGGCTCAGAGCCTGGAGCCTGTTTCCGATTCTGTGTCTCCCTCTCTCTCTGCCCCTCCCCCGTTCATGCTCTGTCTCTCTCTGTCCCCAAAAAAATAAAATAAACGTTGAAAAAAAAATAAAAATAAATAAAAATAAAAATAAAATAAAATAAAATAAAATAAACAATAAAAAAAAGAACGTAGGTCTCTCTTTGGAAGAAGGAACTGTGTTACCCATTTAACACTTGGAAAAGGTTTGAAAAAGTCATTATTGTGAATTCCCTAAAGTTTTTGCACAACTCAGTGGGAATGTGGGCTTTCTCAAGTCTTAAAATAAGTAGGAGATTTTTCACTCTTATTTATTTTCTAAATCTGTGGGTTGAGTGTTTATGCTGTTAAAGAGTACTTGGGGTGCCTGTGTGGCTCAGTTGGTGGGGCGTCCGAGCCTTGATTTCAACTCAGGTCATGATCCCAGGGTTGTGGGATCGAGCCCCACGTCAGGCTCTGTGCTGAGTGTGGAGCCTGCTTAAGATTCACTCTCTCTCTCTCTCTCTCTCTTTCTCTCTCTCTCTCCCTCCCTCTGCCCCTCTCCCTGACTCATGCTTTCTCTCTCTTTCTCTAAAATTAAAAAAAAAGTGCATACTTTTTCAACATCAGGAAACAGACCACAAATTCTTAACGCTTAAGGAAACGGACTCTCACTGAGGATGGGCTCCTCCGTGATTCACAAAGGACAGTTCTCCAGCTCCAAGAATAAATTGTTCACACGGAGGAACCAATTAGAATTCACAAAATCTTCGATCTATTCAGGAGGAGAAAATTCAATTTGACTGTATTTTGGGGGCTTTTGATGCCGTAGATATGAAAATAAGGCAGGCTTCCAACTTACAGGAGGACCTTATGACCAGCGTGTTTAAATAATTATACACGGAACAGAAAAGGCCGGCATTATTAAAGCAGACTCAGATTCAAGCTCCGAGTCCCGTTCAATGGGAGGTATTGTTCTCTTCTTGAGGGAAAGTTGAATGAAAGTGGATGGTTGCAGACAAAATCAGAGAAGCATTTTTTTGCTCCCCACGGCTGGTTCTGCGGTGGCATTACATCCTCGCGCGCCAGCTGGGGGAAGAGAGAAACAATACTGCAGTTGAAAGAACACTGTGTTTTGCACACATGCTTGCTTTAATAACAGGCGTGGTGTTTCTGCTTTGCACATATTGTTTGATCTCTGGTTATAAATGCCGCAGCCAATTAGCAAAGCTGTAATCTCTGCCCGCACCAAAACAGGAAGAGTGAGGGCCGGACACGGCTCCCTCCTACAGGGATTGTCACCCTGGATGAATACTGACATGACCCGAGTCACCTGGAAAGAATATAAAGTACCTCCGCGCATGCCCACTCAGGACCCAGGGAAACTTAAGCCCCGGGGAGGGCGGCTCAGGTGACTCCCGTGTGCAGCCAGGACCGAGGACCCCGGAGCCAGCCGGCAGGTGGGAAGGCCCGGCCAGCTCTCCATCATGAGCACACTGGGCTCTCCTCCCCAGAAAGAGGTAGTGTGGGCGACTGCGGGGCCTCGTGGCGAATGCTCAGCCATCAGAGGAGAACTTGGTCCAATGTCAGCCTGACTCTGATTGGCCGAGTTTCTTCAGACCTGTTCTGTAACCTGCCTGAACCTCTCTGAACTTCCGTCCTGTGAACCGGGGATAAGAACTCAATCTCCTAATGTTTCACAAAATCAATATCGTGGCTCACAAGGAATATATATATATATTTTAAAGACCAGCGTAGGATACAGTAGACTATAACTGAAATAAAATGTATCACATAGAGTAAGTATGAGCATTTTTTTTCAAGTGTGTGTGTGTGTGTGTGTGTGTACGTGCACACACACGCACAAATTTCTATGCATGCATAAATTTGTGTGTCTTAATCGTCAGTGACCATCAACAGAGTTTGAAAGCCTCTGTTCTCGCCTGTGGGGTTTGGTGAGGATTAAATGAGATAATGCTGTGGCGGATGTCAGATATGAAGTTCTACATAGATTAGGTAGGCCGATAGGCGGACAGATGGATAGACGGACAGACAGGCAATCTAAAGCACACATGCCTACTAATTCAGTGTAGAGACGGCAGAAACAGCAGGATGAAAGTGTGACCACACCAGCTGCGGTACGGTGAGCGGAAGTGGAAGGTCAGTGTTCTTCAGGGAGCATGATTTTCAAAGACACTTAATTCCCTAATGTGATGAATGGGAATGTCCTCCCCCACATTTAGATGCAGGAAATATCACATCCCTTTTTCTTCTTCTTTCTTTTTTTTTTTTTCCAAATGAATCCATCTGCAAATCTTCAATCTCAGCCCTGGTTATAGGGTCTCTGCTTTTTAAAAAATAATCATACAGGGGCGCCTGGGTGGCTCAGTCAGGCAAGCTTCCGCCTCTCGATTTCAGCTCAGGTCATGATCCCGGGGTTCGTGGGATCGAGCCCCTCATGGGGCCCCGTGCTGATGGTGCGGAGCCTGCTTGGGGTTCTCTCTCTCCCTGTCTCTCTCTGTCCCTCCCCCCCCCAAAATAAATAAACAATAAAAAATAATCACACAATATTAGAAAGTAACAACAATAATATGATAGCTACTATTTACGAACAATGCCAGGCCCTGTGCTGAGTACTTAAACCTACGGTATTGTTTAATCCTACCTACTATCGTCCCTAATTTTCTAGGTGGGAAACTGGGGTTCCAGTGCCCCAGGGGTTCACTATGAGGTTACTGTCTCTGTTTCTGCTGAACTACCTCCGTCCCTGACCTGCCCTTCTTCCATCTGCAGAACCCAGGTGCTCCACACGGTCTCAGAGATGCTCCTGTTGACACGTCTTTGCCCTGACCACAGGCTCAGACCTCACTGCCGTCTTTACACCTTTCGTGATGACACAAAAGCCACATTACGGGGAAGTGCGAATGCTGAACACAGTTTGGCTCGTTTCTCGAGGGACCTCTCGTGATTTCAAAACTCCTACGTTAGAAGTAAATATGTCGATATTTGAGATACGCCGCGGTAACGAAAACCTTGCACCAGGCTCTGTTGATCCCCCCACATCTTTGAAAGCAGAACCCGGTTCGTCGTTCCAGACGGCGAGGCATCCAGCCCTGGGCGGGTGGGGGGGGGGAGCCACACTTGCTTCAAGTCAACAGCAGCTCTTGGCAACCCGTTACAGTTTTCCAGTGATTTGTCTGCAGGTGGACAAGTGGCCCAATTGGCTCAGGGATGGCCAGTGAGGGAAGGGAAACTCTGTCAGAGGTTCTTGGAGACATTTTCCTCCCATCAGAGAAAACCACACAAAGAAGACGAGACGCCCCTTCCTGCTTTGGATGCTGTCATGTCAGGATATAACATTCAGATCAGTACAACCATGATATCATCACCCCAAGGACAAAAGTCAAGGTTTCGAGGACAGTTCAGTGGAAAGACGGTAGGTTTTACTTTCCTTGATGACATTATGAAGTCACGGTATCACCCCAGGGCTGCAGTTCTGTGGATTTCTTAAGCTAAAGTAAACGTACTTATGGTTTAAACCACTGCTTTGGGGCATTCTGCTTCTTGTGGCCAAGAGTATTCCCTACCGATACATGAGTCTTTCAGGCAAAGAGAGGAAATAGGTCATTAGAAAGAAAAACCTGAACAAACTTAGGGTACCCACTTCCTTGGCCTAATAGTGTCTTGATCATTTCTGCCCTTGCTTATTTACTCATTCAGACTTGGTCGTCAGCAAGCTTAGCCCCCAAAGCTCCTTTGAGTTTAAGGAGCTTGCATAAAATGTTACTATCTATAAATACAAAGTCTCTGGGTCCCTTTGTGTTTTGGACAATATTCTTCAGAAACCTTTTCAGATAATTCCATAAGCGTTTATTGGTCGCTGAGAATGTTCCAGAGCATGCTGGGCAGTGAGGGGACCAAGACGCCTGAGGCACGGTCCCAGTCCTCGTGGGCTCGCCATCTAGTGGAGAGACGGTGAAGAAGATGCCACGTGAGCAGAGAGGAGGGACGCTCTCACTCAAAATGTTCTCAGCTCCCTCAAAGAATTTTGCTACAAAGCAGAAATAGTGTGAAATGAAGGGCCTGTCCCATCCTTGGTAATGTTAAGAGGCCGGTGAAGAAATGTTTCGAGGTATCTCTGAAGCACAAGAGAGGAAGAGGCATGAGAAAAGTTTGCGGATGAATAAAAGGATGTCAGAGATTCCAGGAAACTCCCAAGGCTTCAACTGAAGTGATTTCCGCAGAAGCTTCTGCCCTTCTTGAAAAATCCCTCAAGGCAGGAATCTTTAAAGCCTGGATGTTAGTTTGAACTGGAGACAAGGGGAAAATATGTCCCTAACAAGCACAAAGTATAAATACACCTTTCTGGATTCTTATGTTGCCCCACCATCATCATCCACTGTTGCCTTGTTCATAACTGATTTGACAACTGTTTTTTTTTTTTAAGTTGGCCTTTGCTGAGTTTTTCCCCCTGAAGGAACTTGACTGATCTTTCACTGCAGCAACAATTCCTTTTATTTTGATCCTTATGGTTTACTGAATCATTTATTATGCATTTTAAGTATCACTAACCGGTGAGACCGGCATGAGCAGGTAGGAGTGCCAACGAAACGGGGTCCCGGTGAGCATAAAACCCAACAGGGAGGGACAAAGCGGGCCCAGACCACAGCCAAAGCAACCCTCCACGCTATCGGCTGCTAGAGGCATCCTCAGGGCATTTTACAGGCTCTGTGTGTGCAAACAAAAGAATCACCTGTTGGCAGAGGAAATGGAGGAGAAGCTAATCCAGAGGTGAATCATAAGATCTATTTTACCTCAGTCAAACATTCTGTTATCTGGGCTTTACAATTTGCTTCCCTGAGAAAAACGTGGTAGTTCTTGGGTTGGAATGCAACATGATATTCTTGTTTTCGAAGATTTGCCCGACTTTAATTGACACCTTGAGTTGCAATCTCAACGGTCCATCAAAAATGCGACTGGTCTTACAGGATCAATATCTCCAATGCCTTCACACCCGGGTGGCCCATTAGCCCCACCTCTCTGGGGACATGCCGTCTGTTTGCCCCTCCCTGCCCACCTCGGACCCCTCTCCACCTGGGCTCTGCCTCCCAAGGCCAGGCTGGCAGACTATGTCAACACACAATGGACGTAGTGCCGTGCCCTTGTACTCCGGTTGGGTTTGGCCGGTGAGGACACCAGGCAGGGAGAAAGAGAAAGAAAGGAGAGTGAGGTGGTCCCGGGCTGGCTGTGTCCTTCCACGAAAAGTCACTGCTCCCAAAGCAACCGGCTTTATCCCACTCTCTTTCAGGCTACCTTGGGGTTTCTGTGCTGTCTTTGTCCTTTGCTAAGCCATGCCCACACCTCAGTAATCAGTCTCTCAGGAGATAAATCATCCCTGGATTTTTCTCATCGGAGTGTGCCATCTGTTTCCTTTTGACCCTTACTGAGGTTCTAGTGGCTGGCTCCTTTGGATTCTAGCCACTGACTTAGGATTCCATAGTCGTAGGAGAAAACCAATAGGGGAAGACCCCGTTACTGAAATTCTTTCCTTTATCACCAAGAATACAAAGCTGCTCTTCAGAAAAGGAACTTGGTGGCAAGGGTGTGGGATTATTTGAGAAGCTCCCTTCTAGCACATGTTCTGTGCACAGCTGTTCTTGGCTTTCAAACAAGGCAGTGTCCCCTTGTGGAAGTTTACACACTGTAACCGAGACAAGAAAAAATATGATTCGCAGGAAATCGGTAGCCATAAATGTGTCATCATGGAATGTCATGATATGGAGAGAAAGCTGTAGTGCCCGGTTTTCAAAATGCTCTTCCGTCTCTTCGGAGTTTAGGGCAGGACTGAGAGTGGGCTAAGTCAATAGAGCACTAAAAATCGCAGTAATTGAATCATTGCACACATCAAGCAAGCGCTGTGTGCAAGGCACAGCGTTGCAGGCTTTCTATGTCCTGTCTCACTTGGTATTCACCCATGCTTTAGGACTAGCTACTATTTTTTAAGTTTATGTATTTACTTTGAGGTATATAGAGAAAGAGCACAAGCAGGGGAGAAACAGAGAACAGAGAGAGAGAGACAGAGAGAGAGGGAGAATCCCAAGCAGGCTCCGCAGTGTCAGTGCTGAGCCCGGTGCAGGGCTCAAACTCATGAACCGTGAGATCATGACCTGAGCTGAAATCAAGAGGCAGACGCTTAACCAACTGAGCCGCCCAGGGGCCCGAGGAGTAGGTACTATTATTCCTATTCTACAGACGAAGAATTTGAAGCAGAAGGAAGTGAAATGACTCATGCTTGGTCACCAAGACTCTGAACCACATTTGTAAAAGAAGGCTGATATTGCCTGCGTCCCAGGACCCTTGTCAAGATGAATCAAGGTCCCCTCTGCCTCCCACAGAGGTCCTTGTCACATAGAGGACACTCGGGGACATGCAGAAGGGCAGGAGATTGAAATTGCAAGGTCAAGGGGTGCCTGGGTGGCTCAGTCGGTTAAACGTCCGACTTCGGCTCAGGTCATGATCTCGCGGTCTGCGAGTTCGAGCCCCGCGTGGGGCTCTGTGCAGACAGCTCAGAGCCTGGAGCCTGTTTCAGATTCTGTGTCTCCCTCTCTCTCTGACCCTCCCCCATTCATGCTCTGTCTCTCTCTGTCTCAAAAATAAATAAACGTTAAAAAAAAATTTTTTTTAAATAAAAAAAAAAAGAAATTGCAAGGTCATGGAGTTTCTTTGCTCCTGCACATCTGATTGGATAACTCTTTGTTTGGCCAACTCTGCTGGCGCTTAAATTGAAGCTAATAATAACACCGCACAAAACAACCTCCGTTTATTTTATGCTGACTTGACACCAAGAGCTTTATGGGCACAAGCTCGCACCAACCCCACACAGTCCCGAGAGAAAGAAAATGTTATGCTCATTTTGGTAGTGAATAAACTGAGTACTCGCCCAGCCAAGAGGTGACAGAGCTCACAGTAGAACCCAAATCTGCCTAGCTCTTCCACCTTTGCTCTTCACCACTACCCTATGCCCTGTGCCTACTTTTTATTGTATTTAACACACATCGATAACACATCGATAACACACATCCATCTTGTGTGCCCAAGATCACACAGCCGTTTCAATGCCAAACCCCCTTTTTCTTAGTTTTCAGGTGAAGTCAATGTCAGGCACCATAGTATTTTGGGAGTGATAGGTTTGAGTTGTCCGGTCAAACTCACTGTGCTATAAAATTGTCCTTGGCAAAAGAGTGAAGGAAACCTATTGTTTTTCAACTCTCAGCCTTACTTAAAATGGGTTAAACCTCCATGGGGATTCCAAGAAGATGCGAAAATCAGACCCTGTACTGGTTTAACCTCAGCTGCCTGGGAGAGTCTCCACAATATTTGTCCGCAGCCAAATTAATTCTACACCAAATGTCTACCACCAGGCAGCCCTAGGCCAGGAGAAACGAGCTGGGGGGAAGCCCAGTCTCTTTTTTGACAGGGTTACAGTGGGTGTGCTGGGCTGAACACTAAAGGTTAATTGCTCTGAGTAATACTGTGGCATTTAATCCTGGTGCCAAACGACCTGAGACAATATTGACCAAGATTCAGCCAACATCAGAATGCAAACACAAATGAAAAATCCAGGTCCTTCGGCAGAGGGAGCCCAGGCAGGAATCTGAATATCCAGGAAGATCAACCCAGGGGGAGGCAGTCTCCTCAAAACCTCAAGGGCCTTATATGCCCCTGATACGCCAGCATTCTGCCACTAGAAGTGCTGTGTGTGCAGGGCCTTTGCATAGGCAACTCTGTGCTAGAAACAACTTTCTCCACCCTACCAGGCTGCTGGTTCTCACCTGACCAATGCCACATTTTATTCAACTCTCATGTATAAGATGTTTCCTTCGGGAAGGCTTTCTTCCCCACCCTAGGCTGAGATAGGGTGTCTCATCCTCAGCAATAGTCCCCCTTTGCTGACCACTATTTGAACATTTTTTTTTCAGATTATACGCATGTGTTTCTCCCTGTTATTCTGTGGCCCAGACACTGATTATATTCTTTTTATCTTTGTGTCCTTTTATAATCTCAACACTCAGAGCAGGCCCTGGCACATAAGTACTTAATAAATGTTGAAAGAAATAAGGATAGATGGATGGATGGATGGATGGATGGATGGATGGATGGAGAGATGCATGGAGGGATGGAGAGATGGATGGATGGGTGGATGGATGGATGGACAGATGGAAGGGGAGATGAATGGTTGCCTAGCTAGCTGGCTGGATAGATGATGACTGGAGGGGTGGGTGGATGGATGGATGGATGGATGGATGGAGAGATGCATGGAGGGATGGACAGATGGAAAGGGAGATGAATGGTTGCCTAGCTAGCTGGCTGGATAGATGATGACTGGAGGGGTGGGTGGATGGATGGATGGATGGATGGATAAATATAGTTGGATGCTCGGAGGGATGGGTGGATAGGTGGGTGAATGGATGATTGAGTGGATGGTTGAATGGAAGGATGAATGAATGAGCAGATAGGTGCCTCTTTGAGGCAGCTGATGAAGGAGTGACAGGAGCCCCCAACTTCTGGGATTCAAAGAAAACAAGTCTTTTCAACTATGATTGGTCCATAAAGTTCTGTAAATCCATCCCTACAGAAGAAGGCACAGGCCATGCTTTCCCTTTCTCAGAATGTAAGTTGTGCCATTTTTGGACTCCTACTCTCCTTCAAGATGGTCTAGTGGCTTATTTTACCAAATTTCGCCTAGATAAAAGTACAGTTCAATGTGGATCACATCTATGATTGGTCCCAAGAGTCCAAAACCACACCTGCACTCATTCCTAAGGAAACATAACACTTGGAGAGAGTTTCCTATCCTAGCTCTCTGGCAGGGAAGCTATCAGAACACCATTGGTTTCTCCAGTTGTGGGGATGTGGGGGTTGGAGGGGCAAAACTGTAGTGAAGTTGGTACCTGGTCTATAGGGTAGATAACATCAACCTGTTACACGAAATATCAGATCTGCCTTTGAATTTCAACTCTATCACTTAAGAGTTGTGAAAACTTCAAGCTAAGTGCCTTAACATCTCCAAGCCTGACTTGGGTCATTCACAAAATAGGAAGTCGTAATGATGGAAAAGTAGTATGAGAGAATATCTCAAGGCGTTGTGTCAGGATTTTCAAAAATAGCACAGTGGAGTAATTGGTCAACCCACAATAGTTGACATAGTAGCTAGGAGGTGAAGTAACTGAAGTAGTAATACAAATATTTTCAATTCAATTAATACATGATTAATAGTTGACTAGGAGAGCATTTCGCAAATTACAGAGTACGTGCCAGTGATGATAGAGAAGAGAATTTTACATGGTATATAAAGTGAGCTTTAAATAACAACAAATCACCAACGAAGAAAATGAGAACGTTATTCCTTCTGTGATTTTGTTTTTCAATTATCAATGAGGGCTTCTAATTGTGTCAAAGAGAAAGTCTTCGTTTGATGCCAGAATTTCTTTAACATCTTTTAACCGCATGAACGGGACTCTGCTGTGGGTCTTGGGCAGGCGGGAGAATCTAGCTAAAATGTAAGACCTTTCTTTACGGTTGTTGCGTTATTTTTAATGTTACCTTTCATTCGTGGGAAATAATACTGGCTTTCGTTTCCTTGGTGACCATGGTAAACTAGGCAACACGTGTCCCTTTAGAAAGCACAGCCAACATTTCAGTTCTGATCAGTTATGGTAAGAGAATAATGCCAAGTGGCCTCATCCACTTTCCTTTTTAAATGCATTAAGTAAGATTTAAGTCAATTTGAAGAAAATATGTACATAACTGTTTAAGTGGCGTGGGGTTATGGTAAAAGCCATCAGTGAATAACTCACGTTTGGAAAACCCTGCGCCAGGAAGAAGAAAATGCAAACCTAGCTATACTGAGAATGTTCAAATCCACCTGTGGAAAACTTACCATCTTTTTTCTAGGTTTCTGGGTTTTTTTCTTAATACTTTCTAATGTTTATTTATTCTTGAGAGAGAGAGAGAGAGAGAGAGAGAGAGAGAGAGAGGGTGTGAACGGGGGAGGGGCAGAGAGACAGAGACAGACACAGAATCAGAAGCAGGCTCCACGCTGTCAGCACAGAGCCCAACTCGGGACTTGAACTCATGAACCATGAGATCACGACCTGAGCTGAAACCAAGAGGCAGATGCTTAACTGACTGAGCCACCTAGGCGTCCCCAAACTGTGAATTTTTATATGCAGTTCTCTGCTTATTGAATGTTGGCAATTAATTCTTGCTTTTAAAAAAACCATTCTTTCGGGGCGCCTGGGTGGCTCAGTCAGTTGAGTGTCCGGCTTCGGCTCAGGTCATGATCTCACGGTTCGTGAGTTCGAGCCCCGCATCGGGCTCTGTGCTGACGGCTCAGAGCCTGGATGGAGCCTGCTTCGGATTCTGTGTCTCCCTCTCTCTCTGCCCCTCCCCCGCTCATGCTCTGTCTGTCTCCTTCAAAAGTAAATAAAAACATTAAAAAAAAAATAAAAACCACTCTTTCCTCTCCAACATTGTGAGGAATTAGTCACTAAGATCATGGCCCTCATGCCCTTTATTTGTACTCTCCTTGGAAGACTAATGAAACTCAACCAGCGAGGAGCTCCAGCGCTGGCCTGAGAGAGAAGTTAGGTGTCAGGACCCCGTTGTTTTGGCAGCTGACAAAGAATAAAGACAAATGCCCAGAAGCACATGATGACATTTTCAACCTCATGTTACCAAGGGAAAAATTGATGAGACAGAATACTGGTAAGAGACCATTTTCTTTTACTAAGCAAATACAAAATAATTTAACTGCTAAGGCCCAATTTTAACCTGGACACAAAGAAACAGTCCCTCTCATACTTTGATTTATTCATTCATCCATCCCACTGTGGAAATACCAATTTGAGTGATAGAGACCCAGCTCCTGGCTCACAGAAGGTCATTTAGTTGGAGAGGAGTTTGGCTGGCTGGCGATCGATTGATCGATCGATCAATCGATCTATCATCGATCTCATGCTTTTAAAACATGACTACCCTTTGATCCAACACTTTACCATCTGGGAAGTGCTTCTAAGAGAAATATCCAGAAAATGGCTGCAATCCTATGGCTGCAAGAATGTTCATCTCTGCCATGTTTATAACAGAAGAACGTGTCAAACACTTAAATGTCCAACATGGCCAGATGGTTATTTCATCTGGAACACAGCTGCTCAAAGGGATACCCGACCTCATTTAAATGACATATTTGGCATTGTATAGAATGGTAAACCAACCAACAAACAAATAAGGTGTTGGCTCTAAAACAGTAGTTCAACATTTTATTTATTTATTTATTTATTTATTTATTTAGACGAAGAGAGAGTGGGGGGAGGGGCAGAGGGAAAGGGAGAGAAAATCCCGAGTAGGCTCCATGCCCGGCACAATGTGGGGCTCAGTCTCAGGGCCGTAAGATCATGACCTGAGCCAAAATCAAGAGTCAGACGCTTAGCCGACTGAGCCACCCAGGCGCCCTCTAAGTTTTGATCTTTAGAACTCTTTCACACCGATAAAAGTTCTTGAAGACCCCTATCAATGTTAACCGTATTAGATATTAAAACTAAAAATTTTTAAATATTATTATTATTATATTATATTATATTATATTATTATATATATTATATTATTATATTATATTATATTATTTTTAAATATTATTTCATTAAAAAATAATAATAAATCCATTCCATGTTAACAAAAATAACATCTTGATGAAAAATAACTGTTTTCCAACAGTTTCAAACAAAACTATTTTGTTCCAAAACGGGGAGGGGGGGGAGAAAAGCAAAAATACAGTATGATCTTACATTTTTTGCAAATCTCTTTAATTTCCGCTTTAATGGAAGACAGCTGGAGTCTCATACTTGCTTCTGCATTCAGTATGTTTCCATAAGCTGTTTGGGTTCAAGTACATGAAGAAAACCCAGCCCCATCCAGTTTTGTAGCTGGAAAAGAAAGAAGTTATTTTAATAGCCTTTTCAAATCTAATGTGTGCTAGGATACTACACTTGACAAGGGATAGTTTCTTAAAGTTAGCTGCAGTGCGAAATCTGAAACCATTTCAATGAACATTTTATTCTCTCTCCACCTGTGAGGAGAGGGGAGTGGAAAAGACAAGATCAGTATTATAATGAAGATTGTATGACTTCACAGATGCCCTGAGAGGGTGGAGGACGTCCGTGGATCCCTGGACCACACTTTGAGAATCACCGTGTAAATGATACACCAACAAATGTGTCGCTCTGGGGAGGTAGCCTAGGACGGCTATAGCTCCAGCTTGTGGCTGCTGTTTGTTTGCATTTGTTAAGATGACCTTTTGAATTATTCTACTTTTCCCATGTGCATTTTAATGTCAAATATCAACTTTTCCAAAGGCCATCGTCACAGACTAGTCCTACGGGCAGCGGATTCTGAGGTGGAGATTTGCCTGTAGGGAGTCCATCCCGACATGCTGTTGTGAAGCACCAGGAGAGGGAGGGAAGGAAGCGTGGTTGGGCGGCAGGAGGAGGCAGACACCGTGGTGTGGTCTCACCATGCCCTCAGTCAGATGGGGAGCTCCAGGCTGAGTCACCCCTTGAGAGATGCCCCCAGTGAAGCAAGGTGACCAGGTCTTCATATCTCTATACCAACAGGTCATTGGGGGCCGACTGCCAATGGTCTGGGGAGAGGGCAAATTCCAGAGAGAGAAAGAGCCATGCCCAGCCAACCCTTCCAGAAGCTGGGGAATGAGCAGTCGGTCCCGGAGTGGTGGTCCGGGCAGGGTACCGCAGCCACATGGCTGTCAATGCCAGAGTTGGGATTAGTTGGCCGTCTGGTTGCCTCCTGAGACTCTGTAAAGAGACCCTCTGGACACTTGCTTCATCTAGTGTAGGCTCGATGACCATCACACCGGACTGATCTCAAGTTAACAACAACAAGAAGAAAGGATGGCGTCCACACACCCTCCAGTCCCGCGTGAATACAGCTGGCCCTCAACTCTCTGCTCCCCTTGCTAGGAGAATATGGTCCACCTGTCACGTGCAAATATGAAAATCAGGCTCATGTGCAATTCTCTCTGGGTCCCCCCGGGGTGTATTCTGGGAAAGTGGAGGACTTCTCCTGAAGGTGCCCTCACTGTCACCATGGCGGTGGAGAATGAGCTAATTGATCAGGAAGGAGAAAGGAAAAGGTAGAAACCATGCTTTGAGAGGATCATCTTGAATCTGAAGTGCTAATGTTAATAAAGTGAAACCGTTGGCATAGAAATCTGCGCCCGCCATTTAAGACTTGGGGGGGTGGGGGTCACAGCCACTGGGGTTACAAATGCGTCTGACACCCACAGAGCCACAGCGAACACAGTAGCTGCCTGTGTCTGGCCGGCCCAGTAACCTTTGCCCTATCCTGGATGCCGCACATGAAATCTCTCACTGGGCATACAGCTCATGTTTGCTCTAATATGGAGAAGAAACACCAAGGACGTTTACTGACATGGTTGCTCCGGAATGCCACCCACTTTCCTGAAGGCAGGAAGAGAAAACCAAATGAACCCTGCCTGCCCTCGAGTGGGTATTTTCTGCCTCTTATTTCATTCCCTGCAAGAAGGAAAATCTCCTGAGTGTCCACATGATGAGGGAGAATTATTAGCACCTCACCATACCATATTTCCATCTCTATTTGCAGGAGTATTTGCAGATGCTTCTAACTGAGAACAGCTTTCTGACCAAAGTCTCTCCGCAGCAGAGCATATCGACGACCTTGCAAATATCCATACGGGTGGGTTCACCGTAATGAAGACTTGGGACAAGCTGGAAAAGGGGCAGAAAATAGATTCCTGTCCTCTTGCCACTCCCAAGGACACCATTCAGCATGGAGACCATTAATTCTAACGATCAAAAGAAAGAACCCAGGGGCGCCTGGGCGGCTCAGTCGGTTAAGCATCCGACTTCGGCTCAGGTCATGATCTCGAGGTCCGTGAGTTCGAGCCCCACGTGGGCTCTGGGCTGACAACTAGGAGCCTGGAGCTGGCTTTGGATTCTGTGTCTCCTTCTCTGCCCCTTCCCCACTCACACTCTCTCTCTCTCTCTCAAAAATCAATAAACATTAAAAAAATTGTTTTAAAGAAAAATAAAAATAAATAAAAGAAAGAACCCAACTCCTGACACTGTGGGGTCGAACACGGTTTAATTTCCTTGCCAGTTCATGCAGATTCATGCACTGTCTCAGTGGCCTCTCGGGGCTGTGCTGTCCCTCCCATGGCTTTTATCTCGCTGTAGACTTGAGCAAGCAGGGGGCGGGGAGCCCTTGAAGCTGGTGTTGGAACCCAGTCTTGCCAAATCACATGGGTTACATTAGGTGAACCCCCCTACCCACCCACACTCTAAATCTAGTCCCCAGGTCTACCCTAGGACCCGTGAAGTCAGTGTCTCCTTTCCCATCAATGCTGTCATATAGGAGCTGACATGGCCCCTCTCTTCCCAAACGCAGACCCAAGAGTGGCAAGGATTCTATCTCCCAAGAGTGTTGGATCACGTGTAAGTGGGCCGCTCTTTCAAGTTTTATTTATCTTGAGAGAGAGAGCGTGTGCACGACAGACAGGGAGAGAGAGGGAGGGAGAGTGGGGGAGGGGCAGAGAGAGAGAGAGAGAGAAAGAGAGAGAATCCCAAGCAGGCTCTGCACCGTCAGCGCAGAGCACGATGTGGGGCTCGAACACGCCAACCTTGAGATCATGACCTGAGCCAAAATCAAGAGTCAGTCGCTTACCCAACTGAGCCACGCAGGTGTCCCCAAAGTGGGCCGCTCTCAATAAAAATATCTACGAACGTTTGTGGAGACTCTTCTCTAAGAGTCTGAAGACACTGTTGGGCTTCTGTGTCAACCAAGGGAGCATCTTCCTGTGGATTTCCTGTTCACTAAACAAGAAATGTTCTATCTAAGCCCCTGTCAGTTTCCTGCTCTTCCTGGCTAAACGCACCCTCCTTGGTCTGTGGGTCACCGTTCCCTCCCCCCCGAGTGCTCCCTCCTCAGCAACGGCCCCAAATCACAGTTGCCGGATTTGGCAAATAAAACTACAGGGACACTCCGTTAAATTTGAACTTCAGATAAGCAACAAATAATCGTTTAGTGCAACTATGTCCAAAAGAGTGCACGGGACATATTCCCACCACATCCATGCAACATTTGGAATATATATTTAAAGCTGTTACTCATTCATTTTCTGGCTTTCTGGGAAAATTCAAATGGAACACGCATTCTGTATTCCCTTGTTGTGATAAAATATGTGGGACATAACGTTTACCGTTTGAACCGTTTTTAAGTGTGCAGCTTGGGGGTGTTCCACACCTGCCTATCGTCATGCGGCCAGCCTCCCCCCGAACTGTCGTATCTTCCCCAACCCCAGTCTGTCCCCACTACCCAGTAACCGCCACCCCTCCTCCCCACGGCCTGGGAACCGCCATTCTGCCCCCTGTGTCCGTGAGCTGGCCTGTTCTGGGTTCTGGGTGCCTCATGGAAGTGGGGGTCACGCAACATTTGTCCTTTCGTGCCTGATCTATGTCACTTAGCGTAAAGTCGTTAGGGTTCATCCATGTGGTAGCAGGTGTCGGAATCTCATTATGTAGTCTGGCCAACGCTCCCCCGAGGTGTTTAAATATCTTCGAGGGTAAAGCCCAGACTGCAAGGAAGCAAGGTAACAATCAAGCTCTCCTGATCTGGCCACGTTCACAGCCTTGTCCTTTGGTGTGAATGGTGGCGCTACGAGCCCCAGTAGTAATGTCCTGCGCTACCCCGCCGGGCTACCGCATGACCCCAGAGCCTGCTGTGTGCTTCTCTGCCCCTCACCCCTCTCTGGAATATCTATCCTGCTTCCTCCAAGGCTCTTATCCTTCTGGGTTTGCAGGTTTCGAGAGCTCACGTATACCTGCAAAGCGGTCCCCACGCTCGCCCACCCTTCTCCCCGGTGGTTCTCAGCAGGGGTGATTTTACTCCCCGGGGGTCATTTGGGAACGTCCGGGGGCACTTTGGGTTGTCACCACTGCTACTGGCACCCAGCGAGGCCCCAAATGCTGCCGAACATCCCATATGGTCCAGGACACCCCCACAATGAAGGAAAACGTCAGTGCCAAGTGTCTACGAGGGCGAGGGAGCCTGTTCCACCTCAAGCGACACAAGTGGCTTCTCCCTTTCCATAGTCCTTGTCTCATACCTCAGGGATATTGTTAATAATAATAACAGGAGCTGCCCTCCGCTGACACCCGTCACAAGTCACGGACCAGGCAGCGTCCTAAACATCCGAGAGCCACCAGGCATCGCATTCCCGTGTCACATCGAGGAAACAGTCCCAGGGAGCTTAAGAAACCTGCTTCCATTCATCTGGCAGGTCTGCGGCAGAAAGGGGATCCAAACCCAAGTATGGTCTCTCCCACATTGGATTCAACATCCCATGAGCCGGTTAACAAACGAGGCAAGGTGCCGACTTTTGGCTGTCACTCCACGTACACGTGCAAGCGAGATGCTATTTTTGCAAGGAAAGAAGGTGCATGGTCCCGGGGAAGACACATTTAGTCTCTGAGTCAGTGATCGCATTGTGGTCTTAAGCATCCACCCATTTCCGTGGCCTGGGTGATAGACGATAGCAGCAGGTCGCCCTTAGCGTGGGCCAGCGTCTGGGCTTGGGTTTCTGTCTTCGGAAACATGTGATCCTCAGGGCAGACGTTAACGCTCCCATGTTAGAGCGAGGAGGTGCACCATAGTCGGTTTCTCACAGTCTGGACGCAAGAGCCAAGATCCAAACTGGGGTCTGACGCCAGGGGCCCCGCTCGTAGCCATTCTGCTGATGATCGCCAACCCTCTCTCACGGAGGCCAGTAAATCACACGGAAAGATGGACACCACGGTTCTGGATTAGGGGAAATGGCAGACGTGGCCTTTGCAGGGGACGGCAACATAGCCCGACTCTGTCACCAGGGCCAGAGAATGAGCTGAGTCAGAAATCTGTGCTTTGAACTGAAGCGTCTCGCTGACCCGTCCTTTGCAAGGGGTTCTCACACGTCAGTGGGAGTCGGAGGGTGAGACGTGGGAAGGCATCCAGCGTAGCTCCCCAAATATTGCTTGAGTTAGAAACATGATTCCGAGACAGAGATTGCACACAGATGAGCGTAATCAAGGGATCGACGTTCCCTGCGGTCCGCGAGTGGGTTCTAGATCGCCTGTCGGTCTTGTTACTACTATTTTTTTCTCTCCTTTTAATGACCTGTGTGTGCCTTTTGGTGTCTTTACGCATGGATGTATATATCGTATTTTTATATATATCCAGCTGTTGAGAGCCCAGGTCCGGAAGTTACATGCATGTGTTTAAACCCCAGCCCTACCCGTTAAGTGGCTGTGTCATTTCGTTAAGCATCCTAGGTGCCAGGCACAGTGCTGAGTAGTCCCTGCAAACTAGCTCACTTAATTCCTACAACCCCTCTGTGATTTGGATGCTGCCAATAGCCTCGTCTGATAGACGATCAAACTGAAGCACAGAGAGGACAAGTCACCCGCCCAAGGTCACACAGCTACTCAGCTGCTGGAGCCAGGATTCTTTTTCAGACTGTTTGACTCCAGAGTCTGGGTTTCTAACCAAGACTGGGTCCCGGGTTTAGCCTTGGGAACTTGATTCCAGCATCAGTCCCTGGTTTGATTGAGGGCAAGACATTATTCTTCTCTGAGCCTGTTTTCTCCTTACCCAAATAGATGCCTGTTGTGTCAGGATTATAAGGAGCATATTGGCGAACGTATAAGCAAGTGCTCAGAAGAATGGCCAGTGATGGGTGGACACCCAAAAAACAAAGGTGTGTACTAGATTTTCTGTCTCGGCACACATGACCACGCTGTGACGTCTGGGTCATGCCCCCACTCTGGCTCAGTGATCAAGCACACAGCTGAAATGGGCTCAGAGGGAGAGAGAATCCCGCACACAGGAGGAGGGAGCGTTGGCAAGGCCGTCCAGGAAGAGACCCAGAAAGGGTGCCGGAGAGGGTTCAGGTTTCAGATTTCCAGTGGACTCTTTTTGGACACAGTGACTGGCTGCAATACAGATTCCAGGAGAGCAGTTTGACTGCAGGAGCTGACAACTTTATGAGTTCGTCAATATTTGAAGAGGGTGTGGAGACTGTAAAGGGCGAAGATTAAGAGGCAAACTGAGTCACGAGGTGTGACGGTGACCACCACCAAAAGTACGTATGGCCAAGAAGAGCTCTCTTCTTAGTGAACCCCCGTGGGGGGGACACCAGGAAGTAAATTCTTCCACCAAAAAGTTCGTCCTTCTCAACACTCAGGACCCCGAGTTTGGACTAATGCCCTGCAGTCACCATTTTGAAATCCTTAATAATTTCATCTCTGGACTCTTGCTGGTGGGAGTAAAATGTGACAGGACAGCCTGATCTGGCACCCCGGCCACATGATGTGCGGCCACGGATGTGGAGTGACATGTGGAGTGACAGGGCTTCTTGTTCACTGCTGGTGGGAAGGCAAGATGGTGCACACCCTTTGCAAGACAGTTGGGCGAGTTCTTGTAAAACTAAACACACTCTTACCATATGGTCCAGTGTTTGTGCTCCCTGGTATTTGCCCCAAGGAACTGGAAGCTCATGTCCTCACAGACACCTGCTCGTGGGTGATTCTAGCAGCTTTCTTCATAATCGCCAAAACTGGAAAATAACCATGACATCCTTAGCAAGTGAATACTACTCTTACTATTACGGTACTCAGCACTAAGAAGAAACAAGCTGTCAAACCCTGAAAAGACATGGAAGAAACTTAAATGCACGTCACTAAGGCAGAGAAGCCAGTCTGAGAAGGCTACATCCTGTTTGAGCCCAGCTTCATGACATTCTGAAACAGACAAAGCGAGGGGACATTGAAAACAGTAAGGGTTGGGGCGCCTGGGCAGCTCAGTCGGTTGAGCGTCCGACTTCGGCTCAGGTCACGATCTTGCGGTTCATGAGTTCGAGCCCCACGTTGGGCTCTGTGCTGACAGCTCAGAGCCTGGAACCTGCTTCAGATTGTCTCCCTCTCTCTCCACCCCTCCCCTGCTTATGTTCTCTCCCTCTCTCTCAGAAATAAATAAACATTAAATATTTGAAAAAAAAAAAATAATGGTTTCCAGGGGTTGGGGCCAGAAGGGATGAATAGGTAGGCTACAGAGGATCTTTAGGGCAGTGACATTATTCTGTACGACACTACAATAGCAGGTGCATGTCATTACACATTTGCCTAATCCCACAGAACACATAACATCAAGAGAGAATGCTAACGCTGTGGACTTTGGGTGAGTATAGCGTGTCCGTGTAGGTTCATCAATTGTAACCAATGTACTACTCCAGTGGGGGATGTCGATAAGCGGAGATGCTCTGCATGTGAGGGGGCAGGTGTGACTGCTCTAAAAAAAAAGCAAAGTAGGGGCGCCTGGGTGGCGCAGTCGGTTAAGCGTCCGACTTCAGCCAGGTCACGATCTCGCGGTCCGTGAGTTCGAGCCCCGCGTCGGGCTCTGGGCTGATGGCTCAGAGCCTGGAGCCTGTTTCCGATTCTGTGTCTCCCTCTCTCTCTGCCCCTCCCCCGTTCATGCTCTGTCTCTCTCTGTCCCAAAAATAAATAAACGTTGAAAAAAAAAATTATAAAAAAAAAAAAAAAGCAAAGTATTTTTTAAAAAATCTGATGGACACTGACGCATCTATGTGAGCAGAGAAGACATGTCAATGCACACGCCCCTGTCCATTGCCGTCCCTTTAGCACATCCCATTCGTGATGCCCCACAGGCAGATAATTCTAGAGGACCAGCAACCCTCAAAGTGAATGCAAGATGTGCGTGTGGTATCTACAATGGAATGGAGCTTGTAGGGCCACTGACAGCCCTGAGAAGTCATGCTTTCTATTAAATTGGAAATCGCTCCCAATGCAGAAGGAAGGCAACACATTCTCGAAAACACGAACAACAAAAGAACTCTATCTTGTCCTTTCTTACTCATGTTGTCTTCTGTTACTAGCCAGTGTACTGGAAATGAAGTCACAGAAAGGGAGACAGAGAGCAATCCACAGCTTCTTTTCCTTTTAACCCTTCCTTACTCATCAATAAACTGAAGGTAGAGAGTGTTGGTAGCATGTACAAGTATCTAGAAGTGAAATAAAAACCACTGAGTATGTGGCATTTACTTTTAGTAAGAACGAAGCACAGCAATCCCTATCAAAATAACACCAGCAGTCTTCACAGAGCTAGGACAAACAATCCTAAAATGTATATGGAACCAGGAAGACCCTGAATAGCCAAAGCAATCCTGAAAAAGAAAACCAAAGCGGGAGGATCACAATCCAGGACTTCAAGCTATACTGCCAAGCTGTAATCATCAAGGCAGTATGGGACTGGCACAAGAACAGACTCTCAGATCAGTGAACTGAACAGAGAACCCAGAAATGGACCCACAAACATATGGCCAACTCATCTTTGACAAAGCAGGCGAGAATATCCAATGGAATAAAGACAGTCTTTTCAGCAAGTGGTGCTGGGAAAACTGGGCAGCGACATGCAGAAGAATGAACCCGGACCACATTCTTACACCAGACACAAAAGTAAACTCAAAATGGATGAGAGACCTAAACATAAGACAGGAAGCCATCAAATCCTAGAGGAGAAAGCAGACAAAAACCTCTTTGACCTCGGCCGCAGCAACTTCTTACTCAACACGTCTCCGGAGGCAAGGGAAACAAAAGCAAAAATGAACTACGGGACCTCATCAAAATAAAAACCTTCTGCACAGCGAAGGAAACAATCGGCAAAACTAAAAGGCAACTGACGGGATGGGAGAAGATATTTGCAAACGACATATCAGATAAAGGGATGGTTTCGAAAATCTATAAAGAACTTAGCAAACTCAACACCCAAAAAACAAATAATCCAATGAAGAAATGGGCAAAAAACATGAATAGACACTTCTCCAAAGAAGACATCCAGATGGCCAACTGACATGAAAAAATGCTCAACATCACTCATCATCGTGGAAAGACAAATCAAAACCACAATGAGATACCACCTCACATCTGTCAGAATGGCCAACATTAACAATGCAGGCAACAGCAGATGTTGGCGAGGATGCGGAGAAAGAGGATCCCTTTTGCATTGTTGGTGGGAATGCAAGCTGGTGCAGCCGCTCTGGAAAACAGTATGGAGGTTCCTCAAAAAACTAAAAATGGAACTACCCTACGACCCAGCAATTGCACTACGAGGCATGTATCCAAGGGATACAGATGTGCTGTTTCAAAGGGGCACATGCACCCCCATGCTTATAGCAGCACGATCAACAGTAGCCAAAGTATGGAAAGAGCCTAAATGTCCATTGACTGCTGAATGGATAAAGAAGATGTCGTATTTGTATACAATGGAATATTACTTGAGCCTGAGTGGCTCAAATCCCTAAAGAGTAAAATCCATCCACATGGCAGTCACTGTCACAACTGTTAAGAGTGAGCCGGTCCAATCAAGAAGCGCTTGTCGAGCGCCCACCCTGTGGCAGGAAGATGGCCATCTCGTTTTGCAGAGTGCTAGGGGGATGCAAAGACAACCACAACGCTGCTCACAGCCAAGAGGGGGGTGGCAGCAGAGACAGGGGGCAAAGTGGCTGCTCCCGTCACATAGCCGGTCAGTCAGTGTTGCGATCTGAACCCAAGCTCTTGAGCCCCCGGGCCAGACGGCCTCTGTGATTTCGTTGGCACATCGTGTGTGCGTGACAAATGCTTAATAGATTTATGACATTCCAGATTTAAAGATAGAGCGCTGAGCTAGAATCCTGTTTCCAGCCCTCACTGTGGTGAATCCGATTGTGAATTCAGTATCTGTTTCAATAGTATGTTTGTCCCTTAAATGTTGCTTTCTGAAAGGGGCTTTCTCTGGCTCTCCCTGCTTCTCTCTCTTAGCAGCCGTGGCTTTGTTTCATAATGAGGATCACACTCTGTAATTCTATGTTTATTTGTAGGACTCTGTGTTCAATTACAGTGAGCCCAGGGAGGGCGGGGACAGGGTTTCTTTTCTTCTGCATTCTTAACCCAGGCCTATATATAGCCTAGTGTTCAACAAGTATTCATGATGAGTACTTAGATGAGCATATTAATGAATAAAGCCACAATAATTACTAGTTTGCATTTCTCCTGAATGTTTTCTCAAGAACGCCGAATAGTATTTACCATGTTTCTCTTTTTGCATTGGCTGTTAGGAAGCTCAAAGCCATATCTGTGAAGCCATCACAGCAAGTCTGTAAACCCGCGTGCATATTTATTTACCATCCTGGTTCCTCTGACAAACCCACTCTTATTTTCCTATCTTCATTTGCTATTTTTAACTTACGCTCCCATACTGGGCTGCATATGTCCTTGTGAGAAGCTTTAATAGATATCATTGTGGAAATGAAATACATTAAGCAGGCTGTCTTAAATTTCTAACCTGCGGAGAAAAAGAAACGCCCTTTCCGATGCCACATGCTGTCTTCAGAGCCATCAGCCACCCTTAGATTACCTGCTTTCCCGTGTCCTACGCCCTCTGGGAGTGATGTTTGGGGGGCGGTGGGTGAGATGCTATTTCCTTCCAATTAGGCTGGTGAGGTGGCGTTGCAGGTGGTGTTCTAGAATAAATGAAGGTGAAAGGCAGACAGAACTGCAAAGCCTTACACAACGTGTTTTCCCTGCTCTGAACGTGGCCCGTGGTTACCAGGGAAGGGAGTTAGCGACCCGGGTCGACGTGAGCAGCTGCAGTGGGTGAGGGGCCCCGGGCAGGATGCTCGGAGTGCCCTGCAGGCATTAGTTCGAGAGGAATCAGGTGCTGGGTTTTTATTGGCGAGGCGAGAACAGCCCCCGGATCCAGGAAGAGAACCTGCTTCTCTAGGCCGATCAGATCACCGGAGAGGAGGGCCCCACCCGGACTTGTGTGTTTGCCCTGCTGTGTGTATTCAGCCAGCAGGCTCCGGACCAGGAGGCAAAGGGCAGGGAGCCGGGCTCAGTTGACCGCCTGGCACCAGGCAGCACCAGCTGGAGACAAGGCGCGCTGAGCTTCTAGAAGCATCTCCAGGTGACACCAGGGGACTGAAGACACTCCCACCGGGGACTCGACAGGTAACGGCTTCCAGGTCCTTCCAGCAGGGCATGGGGCTCGTTGTTTGGGGCAGGCAGTGAAATGTAGAAGCTGGGCGTCGGAGAGGATTGAGTTTCACCCCAGCTCTGCCACCGATTCCCTGTGCGGGCTTGGGTATGCGTGAGCCTCAGTTTCACCTTCTGCGAAATGGACCCAAAGATAGCCTTACCTCAAGGGGTTCTAGAAGGATTAGATGACAATGTAGGCGGTGTCAGGTACGAAGCAATAGCTCCAATTTGCGTGGAACGATTGAGGGCCATTTCGAGTGTAAGACTTGGGGTGAAAAACCAGCGAACGGAGGGGTATGCTATGTGATTCGGGGACCACTGGTAGGACAAGAGTCCTCCCCCCCCCCCGGCCCCGGTAAAGCTGGCTTTGAGTCTGTGCCAAGGGGCATCGTCTAAGGAAGTGGAGCAGACGGGGAGAAGGACTCCTTGTGTGAACCTGGCTCTTTACATGAATTGTGTTATTTAACATTCGGAACGATCCTTCGAGGTAAATGCTGGATTCAAATCCCAGCTGTCAGACTCCAATAGTCGGCATTACTCTGTGCAGCTCCTTCCTGCCTTGGGTGCCCTGGGGCAGCTTACTTACCTCTCTGGGCTTCATTTCCTCATCTGTAAAATGGGCACAATCATATTACCGCGATCCAAGCGAAGTTTGTGAGGGCTGAGACTGATTTCACGGACACTTACGTGCTTGAAATCAACACTGGCTCTCGCTTCTGCTGCCATCATCGTCTTGATTTTACAATTCGGGAGACGAGGGAGGGACCTCTTCCCAGGTCTCACCGAATGGAACTGAGACCCCAAGCCGTTCGGGATTTGAGTGAGGCACTCGTATGGGTGCAGAATTTAAGAGACACCAAAACTCTCAGTCATCAGAATAAATTCCGCTTTAAAGCACTATTTAAAATTGTTTTAAATTCACGCCAAAGCACCCACGGTGAACAACAACAGCATGTTAAGTAAAGATAGGATCAGTAATGGCATCGTTGCGGTTATTTAAACGCTGTGATGTCAGGTCCTCCTCGGGAGGAGGCTTTTTTCCCAAGATTTCTCAAACTTGGGAAGGGCTGTCTTTTTCCCAAGAAAGCAGGTGCTTCTGGAAAGCAAGCATCCTGGCTGGTTTCCCACGACGGCGGGTGCTCACGGAGAGGGAGGGAAAGGGGCCCGGGAGGGCCGAGGACCCTGCTCCACGCAGGCTCATCTGTCTCGCCGGAGTGACACGTTTGCTGATCGCGGCACTGTTGGCGGCTTCTGTCACCTCTGTGCAGCAGCGCTGGGCGAGGTAAGGGACGTGAGGAGCCCGAGTCACTGGAACCAGGCTTGCCCCCAGCTCTGCCTCTTTGCAGCTCTCGGGGGGGGGGGTGGGGGTGGGGAGGGGGGGGTGTCATGACTCCTCTGACGCATTTAATCACCAGCGTCAATTAAAGACGGGCAGGACAAGGAGGCACCTGCCCTTGTGGAGTTTGCATTCTAGGCGGCAGGGGACTGCATCACGGAGCCTCAGTCTCTCCATCTCTGTAATGGAGGAGTGATGGGATGCTGTGAGGAAAAACGGACACAATAGAAGGAAAGGTCCTGGCCCTAGGACCAGGACTAGCGGGAAGCAAGCGAGGCACCCGGGGGCAAAACCCAGGGCGGGTGCTCATTCCCCAGTGCGGATTCTGCACCTGCCCAGACCTCCCATGCCTCCTTGCGTTTGGCACCTGTGTGCCTCCCTTACCTTACCCTAATCCTGGCCCTGCCTGGCTCCGAGTAAGCCTTCAGATGGTGCTACCCGCTACGCTATTAGCTTAAAGATGTCTGCTGCAACACTAAGAAGGAGATAGTAAGCTCTAAGCCTTCCGGAACATCAACCATTTGTACAAACATAACTGAGTGTTCTGACAGGAAGACGTCAATTGCCAAGCATTCCTGAAACCCCCGGTGCAGTTTTGATAAAGGCACGTCTCCCCCTGCGCCCACGTGGTCCCATACTGGAGAACGGGGCTTGGGGAGCACAGTGAAGGCTGATTTTCAGTCCTCACGTGCCCCCTTGTGACGTAGGCAGCCTGTACCACTGCACATGGACGCCCTCAGAGTATCTCCCCTTCCCAGCACTGTGCTGGGGACCACAGGGAGATGCAGGGTCACGGCACCTGGCCGAGCAGGTCTGGTCTCTTTACTCATATTGATCTCGCCCTCGGAGGTGGGGGCCGGAAGGCTTGTTCCGCTGGGTATGCCAGATGGCTGTGTGGGCCCTGCCCTCGCCGGGGCGGTGAGGAGGCCCCACCTCCTTGCCTGCATTCCATGGCATTGATCAAAGGTGTTTCTGCTTACTTGGTGACTAATTCTGTCACCATTCCGCCGTTGAGGACCTGCCCTTTCCACCTGACTGTCATTTAGCTGCTCGCTGGCCGGGCGGCTTCAGAAATGCTCTCTCCGGGGCAGCTGCACTGTGTTTCGTGTTTAATCCGTTCCCCGGAGCAGGACTTGTTAACCTGTAACTAACACGAGGTGATGCAAACACCAGTCGTCGGTGTGAAAGACGAGGGAGGCGTCCAGGGGCAGCTTCCGGTGTGGCTGTTTCACGCGTGGGTCAGAACACAGAGCCAATGGGATCGTAACATTAATAAGGGAAATAAATAGAGGGTGTTGGGGTGGCTCAGTCGGCTAAGCATCTGACTTCAGCTCAGGTCGTGATCTCTCAGAGCCTGGATCCTGCTTCGGGTTCCGTGTCTCCCTCTCGCTCTGCCCCTGCCCTGCTCGCACTCTGTGTCTCCCTCTCTCTGCCCCTGCCCTGCTCGCACTCTGGGTGTGTGTGTGTGTCTCTCTCTCTCTCAAAAGTGAATAAACACTTAAAAATTTAAAAAAAAAAAAAAAAAGAGAGAGAGAGAGAGAGAGAAATAAATAGTATCAGTAAGGACTAACATTTTCTCACCTGACTACTGCCAAGCCCTTGTGCTAAATCTCTGCACAAAGATACCTGATGACCCCTTCAATTTTGCATTTGTCCTAAAATATGCCTTGACTTTAGAGCAGACCACATTCCTTGACCAGTTATGATTTTGACGTCTTGTCGCAAAAACAGATAGGCGATATTGCATATTCTGTGTTGTATTACGTTGCATATAAATATTTAATGAGATAAAAGCGTAACTTCTAAGGCAGAGGACACAGCAGAAGGTGAGAAATAGGCAGTTAAGAGTTTGAACTGTGGTACCAGGCTACCGAAGGGTAAAGCCTGCTTCAGCCCCTTACCAGCACGTAATCTGTATCAGTCAGCTCGTGCTGCTGTAACAAAAATGCCATTCGCACAGTTCCAGAGGCTAGAAGTCCATGACGAAGGTCCTGGCAGACTCTGGTTCTGGTGGGAACTCTCTCCTTGGCTCTCTCGCCCCACCGTCCTCTCGCCGTGTCCTCGCACGGTGGAGAGAGCGCACGCTCTGTCTCGGTGTCTGCTGTTCCGAGACACTAATCCTCTGAGTTTGGGGCCCCGCCCCGCTAACCTCCTCCGACCTTAATTGCTTCCTCAGAGACCCCATCTCCAAACACAGACCCAGGGGGAGTCAGGGCCTCGCCATGTGACTTTGGAGGGGGCAACAGTTCAGGCCATAGCATGATCGTGGGCAAGGAAGGTGTGCATGAAGGTTCTGCGTCCATAAAATGGGACAATGGAAACACCAGCCTGCCCGCCTCAGGGGTTCTATTTCAGACGTGATACGTCAATATAGGAAAACACTCAGAGCTGTGTCCAGCGTAGAGTAGGGACCGGAGAAGTATGAGGTGTCGTTTTTACAAACACACAGCACACTTTATTTGCCCCGTATAATAATGGCTGATCTTCAGTCCCTAAAGGGTATACACCAGCCGCTGGGCTAAACAGCACGTGGACTGAACCCTTTTTATCTTCGCCTGAGAGTGAGGAGGACGAATGTGTCACGATCTTTCCTCCCCACCCCTCACCCCTGCAGAGCAGGAGCTAAGGCAGACAGCTGGCGTGAGCCGGGTTGTGAACGCAGGACAGAGCGTTTACCGTCTCACCATTGGGACTAAGGTCGGCAGGGACGCTGGGCCACAAGCAAGAGGAGAAGGCTGAGTCCCCCCGCCAGAGCGGGATGCCTCATCCTCCACACTGGTGACATTTGGGGCCAGATCACTCTCGGCTGGGGGCCGTCCTGTGCTCCACAGGATGTTCAGCAACATCTCTGGTCTCCACCCCCTGGGCGCCAGTAGCAGCCCCGCCCTCGCCCCCGCCCTGAGCTGTGACCTGGAGGGCAGCACAGCCCCCCCCCCCCACCCCGTTCTAGAAACACTGCTCACCAGTTCTTCTGAGAAACAAAGAGAAGCCTATTTCTAAAGTGAACCTTTGTATATAACCAAGAAGTCTCATCAGCTCCAATATACGAAATATAAACATAGAGTCCTGGGAATTAGGACCAAACACCCCAGCCCTTGGGTATGTACGTACCTCTCCCTCTCTCCCCTCGTCGGGTGCCTGCTCCGTGCCGGGCCCACGCCTCCCTCATCGAACCTTCCCCGCAAAACTGGGGAGAGCAAGGGCTGCTGGGGGAAGTGCCACAGCCTCTCTGTCCTCAGTTTCTCAGCAGAAGATTGAGGGCAGAATAGCGTCCAACCCAGAGGGCTGTTGCAGGGACCCGGGGACTCAATACACGCAGATTGGGAGTGCGAGGCGCATGGAAAACTCTCCAAGCTTGGGGCGCCTGGGTGGCTCCGTCGGTGGAGCGTCCGACTTCGGCTCAGGTCATGATCTCGCGGTCTGTGATTCGAGCCCCGCGTCGGGCTCTGGGCTGATGGCTCAGAGCCCGGAGCCTGCTTCCGATTCTGTGTCTCCCTCTCTCCCTGCCCCTCCCCCACTCACAGTCTGTCTGTCTCTCTCTCAAAAATAAACATTAAAAAAAATTTTTTTTTTTTTTAAAGAAAACTCTCCAAGCCTGCTGATGGTTGTTCCCACTAGGAAGACCGTCATTTCCCACAAGGCAAATGCATTCAGAGGGCCCGGTGCCTTGCCCCAAACCTCGCAACTATGAGATGTATGGAGGCCTGGCTCGCGCCAGAGGGTTTCCCCTCAGGGGCAGGCCGCAGTGCCCAGGCGGGCAGTGGGGAGAGATTACTGCCCGCTCAGGCCGCCCTTCCCCCTCCTCCCTTGGGGCCTTGCTCCTTACTTCTCAACAGCCGCCTGGGAGGGGGAGGCTGGCCGGGGCCACTGTGCCCCGCACACCCCTTCTCGGGGAAGGACAGCTGGAGACTCCAGTTGCCCTGCATCTGCAGGCTAACAAAACACAAGACCCGCGAAGAGCGCCCTGACGAGGTGGGGGAGGTTTCCAGACGCCTGGGCTGATGATGGTTTGTGGGGCCTGAAGCAGAGGGCCTTCCTCTGAGAATCCCTGTGACAGCCTCCAGTGGGGGAGGTCCCTGACCCCCCAAATATCCAAACCAGTGACGTCGGCTGCCACGGAAATCACCTGAAGATCTTGAAAAGGTACCGGTGCCCAGACCCCACTGTGGAGAGTCTGAGGGAACCGGTCCAGCTGGGGCCTGGGCCCCAGGGGTTTAAATCCGCCCCCGGTTGCCCTGTGCCCACCGGTTCTAATGTGCAACCCAGCTTGAGGTCTGGCCTCACGGACACAGCCGGACGTGGAGAAGCTAAAGGGCTTTTGCATCTGGATGACCCCCAAGCAAAGACTGAGGCCGCCGTGCTCCCAAATGCTAAGGCCTCAAGCATGAGTTCGTTTTCAAAAACAAAACGCCTTGCCACATGGCCTGGCTTGTGTTCAATGTCAGAGTAGGTCATTAAAAACAAAACAACTAGCACTATTGGTTCGTGAAAGAAAGGGCGTCACCTTCAAACTTTCTTTCTTTCTTTCTTTCTTTTTCCCCCAAAGTAAAATCTGGCTCTTTCTTTTTTTTTTTTTTTTTTTAATGTTTATTTATTTTTGAGAGAGACAGAGACAGAATGTGAGTGGGTTAGGGGCAGAGACAGAGGGAGACACAGAATCCGAAGCAGGCTCCAGGCTCCGAGCTGTCAGCACAGAGCTCGACGTGGGGCTCGAACTCACGAGCTGTGAGATCATGACCTGAGCCGAAGTCGGATGCTCACCCAACTGAGCTACCCAGGCGCCCCAAATCTGGCTCTTTCAAATGAATACAGTGTTCTTGATGAAAAACTCTTGATCTGATTGATCTTTCTCGTTTGTGGGAGACCAGAGAAAAACTCCATCACCGACAGGAATTATTGTCTGAACCATCGGGAGCCTCAGTGTGGCCGTCTGTTAACTGGGGGTAAAGAGTCCTTGCCTCACAGACTCCTTGAGTGGGGTTAGAGGGAGAGGGAGATCAGCTCAGCTTGGTTTGCCAAGGGCTTCCCTGGTTTTAGTACAAAAGTCCTGTACCCCCGAGCACCTTCTTTCCCAGGACAGCCCAGATTGACTCTCACCATCATGGTATTTGTTTTCTTTTGTTTTTAAAGTTTATTTATTTATTTTGAGAGACAGACAGAGCGCGCATGGGAGGGGCAGAGAGAGAGGGAAAGAGAGAACCCCAAGCAGGCTCCACAGTCAGCGCAGAGCCCGACGTGGGGCTCGATCTCACGAACCGTGAGATCGTGACCTGAGCCAAAACCAAGAGTGGAGTCGGATGCTTAACCAACCGAGCCAGGGGCGCCGGGTGACTCGCCTTCTTATCCTGTGCCCCAGAATGCTCAGCACTGGGCAGCCACATGGCAAGCTCTCCGTACACATCAGATATGACTATCATTATTGTTTTATTAGATGTACTATCTCCAGGGCATGAGAGGACTTGCCAGTCTCCTGCCAACTGTCAACAGAGGATGTAATTGCTAACTGGGATACTGTTTCCCTGGACCTCCCCAAACATTCTGACCTCGCCCTGTGGGCCGGCCGAACGCATTCATTTCTGCTGATACCGACGCTGGCCAATAGGTGGCAGGGACCTTTTGGGTTTGTCCCACGTAAATCACGCTCTTTGCAAAATATGAAGGAAGAGCAGGAACGATTTCACGACACCTGTGTTACAACTGTGGCTGGGAAGCAATGTTACCGGAATCCAGGTAGCCCCCGCAAAAGATGGGCGAATGCAGTGTGCTTCTTTTAGTCCACTCGGCCCTGAACCCGCCAAGAGGCTACTCCGAACGCGCAATGATCAGGAAAATGGAACCCCAGCTCCATGGGCCGAAAAGGTTCTCCTGCCCACTCACATCACACGTCTCCCAGCCCACAGGTTTTCTCGTAACCCTCGAACATGTTTTGAAAGTAGCCCCCAAACGAAGTCCGAACTGAACAACGAGAGCTTTACACGTTTGCAAACCCATCGGTGAATCGCTTTTCAATTCTGTGAAAAGCCGGATTCCGGTGGTGACGTAATCTGCAAAATCGGAATGATGTTACCACTGCCTTGCTGATTTGCTGCAGTGACTCAATGAGTTTACTACAAGTCAAGCCCTTTGAACAGTTTCTCAACACATGGTAATCACTCACCAGATCTGTTGCCGTTGTTGTTGTTGTTGTTACTATTTTATCATCGCTATGGTTGTTAGAGTTGTCATTATGTTTATATACAGTAGGTTCAACTCCTGGTCAGTCTTACTACCGGCAACATTTGTCTCTCAGCTGCCTCTCCCCCCTTTTTTGCAAACTAGGTATACACGCTACTCAGTATATATCTCCAACAGCGGTTGATGAACTTTCCAGAAAGGGCCAGATAGTGAGTATCTATCTTGGACTTTTCAGGCCATAGAGTCTCTTGCAACTGTACAACTCTGTCTTTGTAGCATGAAAGCAGCCACATGGAGACCAAACATGAATGAATGGGCGTGGCTGCCTTCCAGTAAAATTGTACTTATGGATACCAAAATTTGCATTTCATGTAATTTTCATGTATCGCAATCTGTGATTCTTCTTCCGATTTTTTTTTCCAGCCACTTACAAATTTTTTTAATGTTTATTTTACTTTTGAGAGAGAGAGAGAGAAACAGAGCAGGAGCAGGAGAGGGGCAGAGAGAGAGGGAGACACAGGATCTGAAGCTGGCTCTAGACTCCAAACTGTCAACACTAAAGCCCGGCATGGGGCTCGAACTCACAAACTTCAAGATCATGACCTGAGCTGAAGTTGGATGCTTAACCGACTGAGCCACCCAGGTGCCCCTTTCCAGCCACTTATAAATGTAAAGCCCGTTCTTAGCGCACTGGCCACACTAAAAACAGGCGACAGGCTGGACTGGCCCCACAGCTGTTGTCTGCCAACCCCAGTCTTGAGGCTTCAATATTATAACCATTATGTCCCGTTTATAGATGGAAGTGACAGTCCATTACAAGTACGTGCATCATGGATTTTATAAACAGGAAATGTTGCAACATAACCTAACATCCTGTAGGTTTTAGCATCGCTCAGCCTTATCACCCGGTATGATTAGAAAACATAAAATCCCCAGATTCTGTTACTACCAAACTCCCCCAAGAGAGCAGGTGGTCAGATCTATGGCCCTTTTCTGGCCTCCGAAATTTCTAATGACTCAATGTGTCTATTCCCATGGCAGGGAACCTCATACCATGGGCCAGAAGCCCATGGGAATCCTTGGAGATGCACTGGCTGTTTTCAACCAGAAATGAAAAGTCCCGGCTTTTATTCTGAAAGCCACCAAAAGCTGATGAGGCAGCTCATCCAACATACATTATTCTGCTTGTGAAAAAGAAACTTTTAGGTAGCAAGGCAGCAGGTGTTCGGAATGTCTGAAAGAGCCCTACTTCTGAGAGCAGGCATACTCCGGGTCAGACCCTCACTTGGCCATATTCCGGATGTCTGTCCTGGGTGAGTGGTGGAGAACTCATTCCCTCCTTTCGAAGGAGGGAGAAAATAATATGCGGAACATCCCGGTAGTTAGCAGCACGGGCAGCCTGTGTTTGAATCTTGCCCCCGCCATCATTAACTGGGTGACCTTTGGAAAGTAATGCAGTCTTCTTGTGACTCAGCCTCCTCATATCTAGAAGGAGGTGATGAGAACACCCACTTCACAGGGGTGCTGCAGGGTTCAATAGAACCAGACAGGGAGTGCACTTGGAACACGGTGCTGGGAACTGAGAACATGCTACATAATTGTTGACCTTTATCATTATTACTAAAACAAGGCTCAGTTACTGGTATGAGCAGCACCTGCCGGGTGAGAGGTAGTTATCAATGATTATTCCCTCCATCCAACCAGTAAGTAATAAATTAGCATCTGATCAATGCAAACACCATGGTGAAAGCAGAAGACACAACAACGGGGACGGGGGGTGGCGGGGGGGGCACCTGCGTGGCTCAGTCGGTTAAGCGTCCAACCTCGGCGTAGGTCATGATCCCGCGGTTCGTGGGTTCGAGCCCTGCGTCAGGCTCCGCGCTGACAGCTCAGAGCCTGGAGCCGGCGTCCGATTCTGTGTCTCCCTCTCTCTCAGAAATAAATAAATATTAAAAACAATTTTAAAGAAGAAGATACAACAACGGCTGAAGACCGATGGTCTCTGGCCTCATGGCGCTTACAATTTGTTGGGGGAAGAGAGACAGAAGCTAAGTGTTCTGTTTTGCCCTCCCAGGCTGGACCAATCGTTACTGCATTCGAGAACCATCGTACGTAGCACGGCCACCTCCTGCCCCCCCCCCCACCCTGGCCTCTGTTGTATTACCAGTTTACTTTTATTCAAGGCATTGAACCCCACGTGTTTGGGTTGAAGAAGCACTGAGATGTTACTTACTCTGAGCCAGACAGTGTTCTAAACATTTCACAAGCATTAATCGTCAAGTCCCTGTAGCAGGTCTATGAGGCACAGAGAGCCTAATTAACCCATGCAAGGACACACAGCGAGGAGAGGCAGGGAGAGGGTTCGAGGCCAGGTTGTCTTGCTTCGGGCTCCCGCTCCTAACCACTGTGCCATGCTGCCTTGAGCTATCGGAAATGGCCCGGCTTATGGATTTATTGTCTTTTTATTATCTACCGACAAGACTTTAGCTCCGTGAAGTCAGGGGGCCTAGTCTGTTTAATACACAGCCCTAGCCCTCATGACTGGCACAGCGTAAGGTGTAGAGTTAGTGCTCAGTACCTACTTGTTGAATCAATGAATGAATGAAAACACAGCCAAAGAAATAATTACAAGTAGCACTAAGTGTTATGGAAAAAAACAAAACAAAAACAAAACCCAAACACCACCAGTGCTATGAGAGGTTTTAGCAAAGGATCTAATTTCGTTTGAGGATCAGAGAATACTAAGAATTCTAAGTATTATTTTAATTATCCTCTTTCTAAAATCTCCTTGATGCAACAGCTGTGATGGGCTAAGAGGGAAGAAAATGTTATCTGGACTGAATACACTTTTCATGATGATAAACATCTCCTCTCAGCAATGAAATGCAGTTGAAAATTGGAGCTGCATTTGACTTAAATTCTGTTGAATATATAAGTCCCAAACCTCTTCTCACTCCTCAAAATAAATATAAGCAATTGACCTAACTTGGGCTTGTGTTGACACATCCAGAGTAACTTGTCAACTCTCTGCTACCTTAATTTTAGAGGTGGGAAGAAGGTTTTTGTTTGTCTTGGGTTTTAATTTCTCTCTCTCTCTCTCTCTCTCTCTATTGCAGGAATAATGGGCAACCAAATGAGTGTCCCACAAAGAGTTGAAGACCAAGAGAATGAATCAGAGATAGACACTAACAAGGTAGGTAGCTATGCTCACCGGGTGATTCGCCACTAGCAGGTGGATTTGGGAACGACGGCAAAATAAATGGCCTGTTCAGAGCTCATCACACAGAAATTATTGATGAGGATGATGTGCTGATATTCCCATGGAACAGTTGTATTCAAGTTCAGTCGGAGTCAAACCTCCAGAATCCATCAAGGAGCTCGTTCAAGATGGCGGACTCCACCTAAGCCCCGCCTCCTCCCCCAGGCTTACTAAATCCAAGACTGCAAGGCCGGGAGTCTATGCAACCTGCATCTTTAAGGACCTCCAAGGTGCATCCCATGGGGCTCATTTTGTACCTACTGGCAGGTGGTTCTCAACTGTGGGTGATTTTGCCTGCCCCTACCAGGGGACACTTGGCAATGTCTGGAGACATTTTTGATTGTTGCAACTCAGCGCTGCGGATCTAGTGGGTGGAGTCCGGAGATGCTGCTTCACGGTGCAAGGAAAGCCTGTGCAACAGAGAGCGACCAGGCACCAAACATCAGTGGTGCCTGGGATGGGGAACCCAGGGGAGGGTCGGCAGCCGCCGGCTTGGCTGCACATGGGGATCATCTGAGGTATTAAAAGATTGTGATGCCGGGGGCGCCTGGGTGGCGCAGTCGGTTAAGCGTCCGACTTCAGCCAGGTCACGATCTCGCGGTCCGTGAGTTCGAGCCCGGCGTCAGGCTCTGGGTTGATGGCTCAGAGCCTGGAGCCTGTTTCCGGTTCTGTGTCTCCCTCTCTCTCTGACCCTCCCCCGTTCATGCTCTGTCTCTCTCTGTCCCAAAAATAAATAAACGTTGAAAAAAAAATTAAAAAAAAAAAAAAAAAAAAGATTGTGATGCCGGAATAGCACCCTAGACCAATTGAATCAGAATCTGTGTGTGGGAGTGAGGGCAGGCAGCCACATTTTTAGAGCGTCTCAGCTGCTGCCAGTGTAGCCAAGGTGGGGAGCCGAGTTTAGGAACCCTTCCTTCAGGAGACTGCTCTGGAGGGCTGAGGCCAGGGACTCCCAATCACTGCTCCTTGGATCTTCTACGACCCAGTCGCAGAAAGCCTACATTTCCACCATCCAGTGCTTCTGAATTCGATTCCATGTAAGACTTGGGCCCGGTTAAACATGGACACCTCTGTAGGAGGCAGATAGTACCTACCAACTAATGTTGAGAATATCGTTGGAGAATCGCTGCTCAGAAGAGGCTGGATTTGGAGAAATGGGCTAAAACTCCGGTGCCTGTGTACTGGGGGCCAAGCCTGCCTGTGTAGTATGTCATCTGGGAAAGCTTTGCTGTCTGGCCCCACCGCCAGCAACCAAAACACAACGTCTGGATTAGCCTCAGGCATCAGGAGTCTCTCAAGCTCCCAAGCGACTCCTAGTCTGGGAGCCTCTGGCCTCTAGGAGCTCAGCAGTGACAAAAGTCAGTGAAGGGGGCAGGCAGGGCCCCCGGAGGAACGGAGACCAAGGGTCTATTTGGAAATGGCTGGCTCTGGCCGACAGGTACCATCCAGATGTCCCCAGAGTCTAGTTTTTCATTCGTAGTTAGAAAACAGTGTGAAAGAAAGCTGATTTTTTTTTTAATTTTTTTTCAATGTTTATTTATTTTTGGGACAGAGAGAGACAGAGCATGAACGGGGGAGGGGCAGAGAGAGAGGGAGACACAGAATCGGAAACAGGCTCCAGGCTCTGAGCCATCAGCCCAGAGCCTGACGCGGGACTCGAACTCACGGACCGCGAGATCGTGACCTGGCTGAAGTCGGACGCTTAACCGACTGCGCCACCCAGGCGCCCCAAGAAAGCTGATTTTTAAAGATTGGCAACTGATTCCCAAAGACTTGAAAACAAAAACTCTGTAAGTCAAATAAACCAAATCGGCACATCCAGGAATGCCCCTGGGGGGTGCCAGTTATGAGCTCGGGGCCAGCCCGTCACATGGGTTAGACATTTCCTTGTTGTGATTTCTTTTTTTTTATGTTTATTTATTTGGAGACAGAGAGATCGAGAACAAGGGTTGGGGGGGGAGAGGGAGGGGCAGAGAAGAGGGTCACCGGTGATCCGGAGCGGGCTCCGCACTGTCAGCATAGAGCCCGACACAGGGATCGAACTCATGAACCGTGAGATCACGGCCTGATCTGAAGTCGGACGCTTAACCGACTGAGCCACCCAGGGGCCCCTCTTTCTTGTGATTTCTTGGGAGGGTTGATGATCTGATTCGAGACCACAGGCTTATTTTAAACAATGAGACCATTACAAACACAGGAAGAAAGGGAAAAGCCTTCTGTGTCCGCCCTGGGAGGTTCCCACCTTCAGGAGCTGCCATTCAGTCTTCTGCTTTTCCTCTATGCACTTACCAATCTAGAGAATAGGCTTAGCAAAATCCCCTACCCCATGCAGAGTACTTAGCACATAATCAATATCCAATCAATCAACTATTAGTGGTATCATGTAGATGGTCTTATCACTAAAATAGCACCGAGCAACTTACCTTCTCTCTCGTAACAGTTTTCTTTCTGTCCGAGTATATTCGTATGTATGCACGCACACATATATACGTAAGCATAAAAGCTTTAAAAATATTTGCAATAACTAACAAGAGGAAAAACTGTCAGGGCAGGGGCCTGAAATTGGAAAGAGGTTCCAGTGAAGACGGAGGGAGTGGGTGTGGAACGGAACCGAAAGCAACGGAGAACTTCCTGTATTTGACAAGTTTGTTGACTAAAGGTCCGGCTGGGGACGGCGCCGTGCATGCAGGAAAGCGGCAGGCAGTTAACCTCACGGGGTGAGGAATCGGTGTGTCAAGTTCTCGTTCCCCACTGGTTAGATGAGTGGCCCCAGTTAGCCTTGGCGTCCCGTTTGTACGTTGGGGTCCCTCCTGCCTGTCTCTGTGGGGCTCACCGAGATGAATGGGTTATGTAGCTTCTCGGAGGCAGGATGGGAAGCTGGGTAGTTTCTGGAAACACAGCCTTTAAATTAAGTTTAATTTGGTGATGCGCCCTGTGGCCGTGAGTTTCTTCCTTGACTTCTGATTTTCCCCCAAAGACTTGACTCCTAATGCCAGAACCAATGTTCTGTTCCAGGCGGCGTCTGAGAGTAGATACGCACAAAACGGGGTGCCGGTGATCATATCAACCCGCGACATTCCTTGCTATGATGAAGGTCAGTGCCATCTGGGACGTGAGCCACTCCCTTTGGGGTGGGGAGGGGTCTGCCCATCCTGTTTATGGTGAAAAGAAAATGCAAGGCTTGAAGCCACAGGCTGGCTTTGAAAACGTTTGTATTCGTGTCCTGGGGCTGCCCTGACAGTGTCACAAACTGGGTGGCTTAAGCGACAGAAATGTGTTGTCTCACAGCACTGGAGGCCAGAAGTCTTTTCTTTCGATTGTATTCACTTTTATTAAAAAGTAAAACCACAGAAACAAAAATGAACGTACAAACAATGAGACGGGGCGGGCAGAGTGGGGGGGAACCGCCTAGGTAGGAGAGAACATGAACACGGTGATGGAGATCCCAGCTAGGGGACAGTCCTCCATACCGTGGACAATCCTCGTTACCACAGCATCACCACGTGGGCAGCATGGTGCCTTCTGAGCACCAGCGAGAGGGAATCTGTTCTCTGTCTCTGTCCTGCCTTCTGGCAGCCCCAGGCGTTCGGTGGCTTCTGGATGGTATTCTCTCTACGCATGTTTGTCTGCGTGTCCAGATTTCCCCTTTCATAAGGACACAGTCACATGGGATTGGTGTCCACCCTAATTGACCTCATCTTAACTTGGTCATTTGCAAAAACCCTGTTTCCAAATGGAGTCACAGGCACTGGGGGATACAGTTCAACTCTGAACAGCACCCACTCCTTCTGGTATTCACAACCACTGGAAGGGGCCAAGGATCTACAGCAGATGACATAAAAGCCAGAGTGAAAATGATAAGAGGTGGGCATTTGGGTCAGACACACCTGGTTAAAATCGTTGCCGGTAACCGACTAGCTCTGTGACCTATTTGTCGGGGGGGTGGCACAGAGAGAGAGGGGGACAGAGGACCCGAAGCAGGTTCCGCGCTGACAGCAGAGAGCCCGACGCAGGGCTCGAACTCACAAACCTTGAGATCAGGACCTGAGCTGAAGTCGGACACTTAACCTCCTGAGCCATCCAGGCAACCCGAGTGATCTGACTTTCAAAACCCGGAGTTTCTCACCTCTCCTGTGGGGATAAGAACACCTACCTCGCAAAATTCCTGACAGCGTTAAAGGAGACCGTCCATGAAGTATTTACATATCACCCAGCACGTAGGAACTCCGCAGAAACTGGTAAAGGCTACAAGGCCACAGAATTTTTGTCTACACAAGGGCAGTTTTAAAATGGGACAGTATACGTACCTGTTTTATTTTATCCTGCAATATAAGACTATAAATCCAGTGCATCAAAAGTGGCTGGGTTCCACTACGCAGAGAATATGTACATAACTACATGAGAAGAAGTGGCAAAGGGCAAGAACTCTGGAATCAAACTGTTGGCTTTGCCACCTACCAGCCGTGTGACCTTAAGCAAGCTACTCAACTTCTCTGGACCTCAGTCTCCACGTCTCTAAAGTGGGAAAACGACAGTACCTACAACACAAGTGTCAGATTTAATAAAGCACATATTTCAGTGCTTGCCGCGTAGCAAGTGCTGTAAGTCTTAGCTGCCATCATTCTTATTTTATGGTGATGGCTGCGGTCATTTGCATGTAAGTTTCTGGGCTCCCGTTTCCTCTTCTGAACAATGAGGAAGTGTTTTATTACTGGTTCTGGGGGTTTTAGAATTTCCTAGGGTAAGGGGGAGAACTCCTTTCTTTACTACTCACACCACATCTGGCATCACAAGTGTGGGACTGCCCACTAAGCCGAGACAGCAGGTGGGTGTCCCTTACGTCAGCGCAGTGCTCGCTCTGTCTACCTAAAGTTCACATCAGCCTCCATGGGCGTAAGCCTCAGTCCCACCAGATTTCCGTTGCCGGTTGCAGGCAGGGGGCCCCCAGGCTACCCACGGGCTCCCGTCCTACTTGGCTACGAGTCAGAGATTCCCATGACCCCCCTCCTCACCTCCTCAGGTTCAGTTATCTGCTAGCATGGCTCACAGAACTCAGGGAAACAATGTACTTGCTAGGTTGCCAGTTTATTATACAAGGATTCAACTCAGGAGCGGCCAGATGGAAGGAACGCAGAGGGCAGGGTAGGAGGGCTCCGAGGGAGTAGGGAGTAGGAGGGGAAAACTTCCATGCCTTGTCTGGGCAGACCACCTTCCCATGCCGTCCCCCCCCCCCCCCCCCCCCCCCCCCCCCCCCCCGCCATGCGTTCACCAGTCCAGTTCTCCCAACCCTGTGCTTCAGGGAGTTTTGTGCATGCCTTATTACTCAGGCATGATTGATTAAGCCATTGGCCATTGGTGATTGAACTCGATAATCCAACCACTCCCCGCTCCCCAGAGAGGGGGGAAGGGGCTGAAAGTTCCAACCTTCCAATCACAAAGCTGGTTCCCATGGCAACCGGGGCCCCCATCCTTAGGGGCCTTCCAAAGTCACCTCATTAGCATAAACTCAGACGTGGCTAAAAGGGGCTGGGCTTGTGATGAATATCAAAAGACATCTCCATGGTTCTTACCTTTCATAAGATAAGTTGTAGGAGTTCCGGGCCAGGAATGGGGGGGTAGAAGACCAAATATGGATTTCTTATTCTATATTACCATATCATTCCCGGGGAGTTTCTTAAAAGCTTAGGGATGCCAGGTCTCCTCCAGTAGCCTCTGTCCACCATTAACCTAAGGCTGGGAGCTTTCGAGAGGATTCTGACATGCAGCCAGGATTGGCAACCACTGGCTGAGACAAGGTCCCAAGTTTCCTCCTGCCTTTAAATCTTGTGGGTCAAACTTACACTTTGATATACACAAAATGGATCGCACATACAGCCACAACCTCGGACGAGACTGGTATGCAAGCTGGCCACTGAGAGGCACAGGCTTTGAAGTGAGAACCGTACCGTTTACATAATTTACAAACCGTAGATGTTTGTTCTTGAGACACTGAGAGGTGTTGAGAATATAATGTGCCCCCCAGAAATCACTTTCTCTATCATAACGATATTACCATTCTCCTGCTTTTAGTATAAGGCACAAGGTCAAGGAGTGTGTACAAAGAAGAACACAGTGTTTGGGAATTGAGGAAGTCCCCGCGCCCCCACCTTCCTCCCTGGGTCCCTCCCTCCCTCCTTGTCTACCTCTTTCCCTGCTTTCCTCCCCCAACAAATACATAGTCTTCCTACAAGGAAGAAAACAGGTAACAGAAATACAGGACAACAGTCTGGAATAGCATATCGCTGTGACCTACATGTGACGAGGGACACAGAGAAAGAGAATGGCATTTTGGTGAGGCATGAGTTGGTTGTATTTAGCTCGATTACCCTGCAGCCTTCCTTTCAACTTATCTGGCACCCGCCGGAGAATCTGTAAAGAGTTTAGATTAATCCTCTGAGGTCATTCATTGACAACTTGAGCCCAGCGCAACTCGCTTTGGAGTGATTATCCCATTTAATGAGGAAGGCGGCCTGTTCCCGCCCTCTTGCTGTTTTCCCCAGGTTATTAACTGAGTTATAATTTTCTTTTTTTTTTTTTTATTTAAAAAAAAAATTTTTTTTTCAACGTTTATTTATTTTTGGGACAGAGAGAGACAGAGCATGAACGGGGGAGGGGCAGAGAGAGAGGGAGACACAGAATCGGAAACAGGCTCCAGGCTCTGAGCCATCAGCCCAGAGCCTGACGCGGGGCTCGAACTCACGGACCTCGAGATCGTGACCTGGCTGAAGTCGGACGCTTAACTGACTGCGCCACCCAGGCGCCCCGAGTTATAATTTTCAATGCAGTTTTTAAGGGGGTATAAAAGTAGGATTCCGGGGGACTTTTTTTTTTTTTATCCTTTCGACAGAATTCTCTGACCATATCTTTTGAGACACCATCTGTTTTCATCTCTGGCGATGTGTACGTATACACATGCCCGTAGAGAAAAGTCACCAGAGAAACAGATAAATGGGATTCTGAGTGACTGTTTTCTTTCTTTTTATCTAGATTTCCCCCACTTTTTTCCTATTATGATGAAACAGTTCATCGCCATGAACGTTTCCTGCGAGGGCTTACTAAGAAGCAGGGGTGGGGGTGACTGGGCACACAGCCTAGGAAGCCAGGGCGCTAAATTTGAATTGTGGCTCGGTTGCGTGAGCTTGGGCAAGTTTCTGAGCCTCTGTCCTTTCATCTGTAGAACTGGAACGATACTACTGGTAGAACCAAGCTTCTAAGGACCATTGTGAGGCTGAAATGGGTTGATAGGCATGAAATACTGAGCATCGCGCCTGGGATGTGGTGAACACGTGGGGAACGTGACTTGTTCTGGGTTGGAGTCAATGCTGATGCTCAAAGAGGTTGTCATTACAGTTGGAAGTCAACTGGATTATCTCCAGCGTAACTTTTATACCCGGGTGGGCCCAATGTCCTCTCGAGGGTCCTTATGAAGGGGAGGCAGGAGGGTCAAAGTCAGAGAGGGTGACGAGAGGGATGGAAGCAGACACAGAGAGAGATTGGAAGATTCTGCAGTGCTGGCCTCGACGTGAAGAGAGGGGCCGTGAGCCAAGGAAAGCAGGGGGCCTCTCAAAGCTGCAAAGAGCAAGGATGCAGATTCTCCCCTAGAGCATCCTGAAGCTGACCCATTTCCGACTTCTGACCTTCAGCATTGTAAGATAATATATCCGTGTTGTTTTAAGGCACAAAAATCATGGTGGTTTGTTACAGCAGCAATAGAAAACTAATGTGAGTGCACTCACGCCTTATTTTTTTTTAATGTTTTTATTTTTGAGAGTGAGCACCTGCACGAGTGGGGGAGGGGCAGAGAGAGAGAGAAAGACAGACAGACAGACAGACAGACAGAATCCAAAGCAGGCTCCAGGCTCTGAGTCATCAAGCAGAGAGCCCCACACGGGGGCTGGAACCCACAAACCTGGCGATCATAACCTGAGCCGAAGTTGGAGGTGTAACGGACTGAGCCACCCAGGCGTCCCCACGCTCACAGTTTAGAGTCTAACAGACCTGAGCTAATGTCCTGGCTCTGCCACTCACTAGCTGTGCAACCTTGGCAAGGAATTTGCATCTCAGAGAGTCATCTGTAAAATGGGAATAATGACAGTAACTTCGGAGAGAGCGAGAAGAACAGTGGCTGGCCCAGGGTAAGTGTGAGGAAATACAGGAGACGGGAGAAGCTGATGAGCAGAGTCTGTAGTCATGTGTGTGCCGTATGTCCCGCTTCACCCGTCATGTCACCCGACCAGGTTTCCCCACCTGTATACTTATGCCTAAAACCTCACTGATCTTTGGGGAAATAAAAATGCCTCCTTTTTCTCCTCCTTCGACTCCTTTCTATCAAATGTATCACATTAGTGCCTGCTTTAAAAAAAAAAAAATTGTTCAGTCCTCACTGCTATTGGATGGCAGAGACAGATGCATGATTTATCGGCCAGAACACATCATTTTTCAGAAACAGGAGACTCTCTGTTTCTCCTGGATAAGAAGTTTCTCAAATATTAACACCTTCCCTTTCAGCTCCTCCTAGTCGACTGTTCCAAAAATGAATTGCTTTGGGGCGCCTGGGTGGCGCAGTCGGTTAAGTGTCCGACTTCAGCCAGGTCACAATCTCGCGGTCCGTGAGTTCGAGCCCCACGTCGGGCTCTGGGCTGATGGCTCAGAGCCTGGAGCCTGTTTCCGATTCTGTGTCTCCCTCTCTCTCTGCCCCTCCCCCGTTCATGCTCTGTCTCTCTCTGTCCCAAAAATAAACGTTGGGAAAAAAAAAAATTAAAAAAAAAAATGAATTGCTTTAAAAAATAAAGAAAATTAAAAAAAAAAAAAAGGTGAATCATCTCATGGGATTAGAAATTCTTACTCGAGTCTCCCTGCCGATGCGACAACATAATGAATGAGAAGAGGTGCATCTGCCGATAGTGATGCTTGGACAAAGTGTCATGGGAGGCCCCAGGCCAAAACTCAGAGCTCCCCGAGAGGGGGAGAACGTGGGACCCACATCACTGCTTGGGAGGGGAGCAACTACATGTGTCCTTTGAGCATCTGAGCACTATTAACCCGCCAGTTGCCCTGTTTTTTAAATCTCTTCCCGACACTCAAATAAAAGTCCCTGAGAAGGGGGCGCGAGCCTTCCCTTGTGGTTGTAGTGAACAAATGCACGACGGCAACTAGGCCAGGGGCAGCCGAGGGGTGAGGAAAGGGGGCTGATGAGAAAGTTCCTAGACCCCGACGTGTGACGCCACAACGTAACCCTGACTCAGGAAACACCCCTTTTAATTGTAACAGGAAGTGGGGGGGGGGGGGGTGGCGCTCCACAGCGTTTCAGTGCGACACCAAACAAGCGTGCCCATGAGGTCACTGCTGCTCACAGGAGGGCTGCCACCGCCCCGACACCACATCCTCACACGATGGGATCCAAAAGCAGGAAGAGAAAGGCCAAGAACAAAACAAAACGAAGCAAAAAACCCACCAACAAACCATAACAGGAAGAGAAAGGTGAAGATCGGCCGCCATTTTCCCCCCTTTCATTAGCACGGAAAGAGCGACCTTTCCCAGAAGCCCGTGCACCCAGTAGGCATCCTCTTCATCTCATTGGCCGGAACCAGGTCACGTGGCCATGCTGGTCACGTGGCCAGGCTAGCCGCACGGAATGCTGGGAGGCCCGTATCTCTGGGCAGCAAGGGAAGAAAACGGGGTCGGCGTGGGTAGGCCGTGGGGAGGGTAAGTGCCTGCCAGCGTGGATCTGAGAGAATTACAGCAGAGCAATCGAGAGCAGCACACATCTTTACTCAGGCCTTGCAGAAGACGTGAAAGGGCTCTAGCTCGTCTCCCAAGCCTCCCTTTTCCCCTCTTCTCCCCACATATGCTATAGATTTTCCCACCCAACAAGCTCTTTATCCTTGGCCGTGCACCTGAAATCCTGCTCTGCCCCCATCCACGCAGGCCCTTGTGTTCTTCTGCCTTGCACGGCATCGCCTCTCGGTAGACCGCAGCGACCGAACGTTCGGGAAAACTGGCTCTCCCGGGGGGCGCCCAGCGGCTCCTTGCCCCTCCTCCCCCTTGGAAGCATGCCCTGGGAGGTCTCATCCCTGGTGCTTTTTCTCACCAAAAACTCTAGTGGAGAATTTCTGTCGGATAAAGTCATCTTGCCTGTTACACTGTGGTGGTTGACCGTCTCCAGATATGCACACCCCGACTTCCTCCCCTCCCTGCCCCGAATCATCCATGCCTCCCTGTTATAGTTTTCTCGCATGGAATCTGGGCTGGCCTGGCCTGCGTAACCAATAATAGAGTGGAGAGGAGGACCCGTGAACTCCAGGCCTAAGCCTTAAGAGGCCCTACAGCCTCTGCCTTTGTCTCTTGCAGCGGTAGCTCTGGGGGACGCTAGCTGCCAGGTCGGAAGTCCAAGTACTCTGAGACTGCCCTGCTGGGGTGGGGGGAGCCCAAACTGGTCCCACGAAGAAGCCGTGGGGCAAGAAAGAGAGCAAGGCCCAGCGAGTCCCCAAACGTGCATCCAGCCCAGCCCAGGGCACATCCCTGGGCTACACAAACATGTACAAATGCCTCTCATGCAACTGGTACAATCTTTAATTCATTGTTTTTTGACAGCTACAAAATGTTTGAAGGTGGGGGTATGTTATAGTTCATTCAGCCGTTACCCCCATGTTGGGCATTCATTATTTTTCTTTCTCTCCACTTTGAACGCTGTTGCAGTGAGTATTCTTGTACGTGTTTTTTTTTTTTATCCTTTGCATTTGAGATAGTTTCTTCAAGAGCAGGTGCTTTCTGGACAGACCGCTTGAATCTGAGGCCTCGCCCCACCTCTTAGCAGCTGTGAGCTTAAACAAGAGACTTAAGTCCTCCATCGAATGGTGTTGTGAAGAGTAAATAAGATAATGCTTGTAAATCCCTTTGCTTGGTGCCTGAAACAGTAAATGATGGCCATTAAAATCATGGGGTTCCCAATTTTTAATGCACATTGAAATCACCAGGGGAATTTTGAAAATCCCATTACCAGGTCCCACCTAGAAAGAGTTAAATCGGAGGCTCCGGAGGGTAGGGCCCAGGCATAAATCTTTTTTCAAGTTTCCCTGCGGGCATAAGGATTTTTCGAGGGGCTGACGTTCGGCAGCGTTAGAAACCGTTGGGAAGGCACTCGCACAGAAAATTCCTTAGTCAAACGTTTTTCAAAAATAAAACATGGGCAGTCCTGTTTTAAAGTCTCCCGGGACTTTTTTGTCCCTACCGTGGCTGACACCCTGGACACAGCTTTTTGTTCCAGGGTTCCCACGGTCTGATTTCATTAACTTTCACTAACTTCCACGCGGCCACTGCCCACTGACACACAATCTGCTCGTGGCCTCTCTGGACAGCGAAGGAGCTGGAACGGCACACTGGGCCCCGAACATAGAAACAGCGACATAGTTTCAGAAGCGTGAGCAACGTGAACCTGACCTCCTCTTGACAAGGAGGCCACGACAGCCAGAATGAGGCCCAGAGAAAGCGTGAAAAACAGCAAAGAGAGAAACAGGATCGTCACGCGGGAGCTGAACTTCATTTCGTTTCTCTTCCCCAGGGCGCACTTGAACCAGATCGTGACGCGGAATAAATGCGTCCACCGTAGTTCTTATCCTCGAGTGGACTTTTCTAAATACCTTCCTTTCACATCCTTTTACCACACTGGGGAGAACTGGCCAACACTCTTCGCTGAACAAAACTTAAAAAAAAAAAAAAAAAATCAGTGAGACCAAAGAAATGCTAAAAAGCCCTAGAATTTCTAGAAGTCTAACAATCAAAGTAGCGTATTGGTGGGTGGGATCAGGTATGTGCAGAGCTGACCTCAAAGACTAAATGTTTCAGAGAACAAGAGATGGGAAATGTGAACAGAGTCTGGCTGCATCTGGAGGTACAAAAGCTGTGATGCATAACTGACTCTCAGATGCCCCGACCCGCCTCGTCCGTCACCTTGAACAGGTCAGACCAGCAGATTCTAGGGCGCCAGCCCACACCTTGTGAGTCAGAAATGCTGGCGCTCAGAGCTCTGCTCAGCTTCGGGCTTGGCTTCCCTGGGGGAATCCCTCAGCAGATAATAAGATGTTTCAGTGAAAGCCCCATTTTAGGGTTTTCAAAAGAAATTTCCCAATTCAAAAAAATCTAAACACCCTGTTGGGCCAACACCGTACTAGCCGCATTAGCAGATCTGGAAGTTGGCCACTTCTGAGAATGTAAAGTTGTTCTCCCTACTTTTTGTATCTCAACGAAAGTAACTTTTAAAAAGGTGTGTGTGGGGGGGGGGGGGTGTCTGGGTGGCTCAGAGTCAGTGTCTGACTCTTGGTTTTGGCTCAGGTCGTGATCTCCCGGTTTGTGAGTTCAAGCCCCGTGTCTGGCTCTGTGCTGACAGCATGGAGCCTGCTTGGCATTCTGTCTCTCTCTCTCTCTCTCTCTCTGCCCCTCCTTCATTTTCTCTCTCTCTCTCTCTCAAAATAAATAAGTAACCTTTAAGAAAAAAGGTGGGCGGGGGGAGCTGGGTGGCTCAGTCAGGTAAGCATCCCACTCTTGATCTCGGCTCAGGCCATGATCTCCCGGTTCGTGAGATCAAGCCCCACATCCGGCTTGGAGCGGAGTCCGCTTGGGATTCTCCACCTCTCTCTGCTCCTCGCCCACTAGTGTTCTCCTTCTGTCTCTCTCGAAATCAATAAATAAATAAACATTAAACAAAATCATCATTGGCAGCAGGCTATCCCAGCTTGAAGCAACTAAACATTTAATAGCCAATTCTCAGTGTGCTTGCTTGGCCTCTGGGCCCACCAGGCCTCCTGTCCTTGCTAGAGCTCCTGTATATGTTGTCACCAGGGAGGGACGGTGTGGGCTGAAGGTCACCAGTGGCTCCCTCCCCTTTGAAGCTGCCTATGCACTTCATTCATGAGTCCTTTTCAAGCCATCTCTACACCAGCGTGGGGCTCGAACTTACAACCCGAGATCAAGAGTCACATGCTCTACCGACAGCCAGGCAGGCGCCCCGTGAGTCCTTTTTAAAATGACCTCTGAAGGGTACGTCAACCCCAGGTGACTTAAAAAAATCAGACTCTCTGAGTTCACAGAGTTTGTGAATTTTTAAATGTTGATCTATCTTACTAAATTATCCTCCAAGGAGACTGCCAAAATACACGGCCACCAATGATATATGCAGCTGCTTTTCTCATAGTCTCTCCCTCCCTACGCAGGTTACTAAACGTCTCCTTTTTCACTGGGTTGATAGGTGGAAAACTAAATCTCGTTGTAATTTTATTTTGCTCATATTTAACTATTCGTGAAGTTGAGCATCTTGTTTTATGCTTGAAAGCCAGCTGTGTGTGTTTTCTCCTCAACGTGTGCTCACGTTGGGGGTTCATTTGCCCATCCTGTTCCCCACTGTCTGATGTTTATTTATGCAGTGTCTCCTTTTTCAAAATTGAGATATAATTCATATACGACAAAATTCATCGTTTTAAAGTATACAATTCAGGGGCGCCTGGGTGGCTCCGCCGGTTAAGCTGCTGACTCTTGGTTTCAGCTCAGGTCACGATCTCACGGTTTGTGGGATCGAGGCCCGTGTCAGGCTCTGTGCTGACAACGCAGAGCCTGTTTGGGATTCTGTCTCTCCTGCTCTCTATGCCCCACCCCCCCCAATCAATAAATAAACTTAAAAAAGAGATAAAGGACACAGTTCAGTGCTTTTGAGTATATCTACAAGGTAGAGCAACCATCCCCACTATCTAATTCCAGAACATTCTCAGCACCCCAACCAGAAACCCCACACCCATTAGCAAGTCATTCCGCGTATACCCTTCCCCCCCACTCCTGGCAACCACTAATCTGCTTTCTGTCTCTCTGGATTCGCCTCCTTTGGATGTCGCATGTAATCAGAATCATGTAATAGGTGGTATTTTATATCTGGGTTCTCTTACTTAGCATCGCATTTTAACGTTCACCCACGTGGAAAGTGTGTGGTCATGCTTCATTCTTTTACATGTCTGCATGTGACTCCACTGTCCGGACAGGCCACCTCCTGTTTATCCATTCGTCAGTTGATTGAGGTTTGGGCTGTTTCCACTTTCTCTGCTATTTTGAATAGTTCTGCTGTGAACTTTTGTGTACAAGTTCTTGTGCGGACGTATGTTTTCATTCTCTTGGTTACCTACTGAGGAGCGGAATTACCAGGTCACAGGGTAATTCTAACTCACGAAGGAACTATTACACTTCTTTCCAAAACACCTGCACCGTTTTACATTCCCTCCAGCAACACATGCGGGTTCTGGTGGCTCCACGTCGTCGCCCACACTGGTTACTGTCCGTCTTTCTGACTATGGCCGTCCTGGTGGGTGTGAATTGGTACCGTGTTGAGGTTTCGGTTGCCTTTCCCTAATGACTGATGCTGTGGAGCATCTTTTCATACGCGCCCTGATCGTTTCTGGAGAACACGATGTCTCCTAGATTCGTTTGCTTTTCCCGTTCTTCTTCCCTGAGCCTCTCGTCCCATACTGCCTTCTGGCTGGCTACTCTTAGTGCACCAGAGTCCCAGGCTCATAATTGTCAATCTTCAGCAGTGTTCTTTGTGGCATGAATTCTACTCACCCCACCACCCATGTCCAAGGCTGACCTTTGGCGTTCCAACAGCTGAGGACCCTCATAGAATAATATGTGGCCTTTCCTGGTACGTCTTTTACCATTTAAAGTGTGCTTTATGTTATAGATCTGATCAGTGTCCTTGCTGCTTCACATCCCTGCTACCCTTGGGGGTGGGAGAGAGACACTCTGTTACTTTGCCGCTGAAATACACATCTCTAGAGCCTATTTATGTATTTCTTTTGAGAGAGAGAAAGAACGCAAGCAGGGGAGGTTCAGAGAGAGGGACAGAGAGAGAATTCCAAGTGGGCTCTGTACTGTCAGCATGGAGCCTGATGAGGAGCTTCAACCCACAAACCGTGAGATCATGACCTGAGCCGAAACCAAGAGTCAGACGCTTACCCTACTGAGCCACCCAGGCGGCCCTCTAGAACCCTTGTTTAGGAAGAAATCTGACAGTGTCTATTTTTAAAAATTAAATGCACATTGATTTGGGAGCAGCAGTTCTACATTTTATAGAAATAAGGCACTAGTGGGGCACCTGGGTGGCTCAGTCAGTTAAGCATCCGACTTTGGCTCAGGTCATGACTCACGGTTCGTGAGTTCAAGTCCCGCATCAGGCTCTGTGCTGACAGCTCAGAACCTGGAGCCTGCTTTGGATTCTGTGTGCCTCTCTCTGTCTGCCCCTCTCCCACTCACACTCTGTGTGTCTGTCTGTCTCTCTCTCTCGGAAATAAACATTAAAAAATAAAAAAAAAAACAGTTTAGGATTTTTGAACATGGAGGTTTATCTCAGTGTTGTTTGTAATAGAAATGGAAATGGAAACAATGACTTGAAAACTATCAGAATGTTCATTGATTAGGGCAATGGCTTAAATATCTTTTGGTGTGTGCATACTAAGGAATATTAGGCAGTGTTTTAAAAAATAAGATAGACTTGGACATATGGATTCTGAGGAATGACTATGGTTGTCTCAGTTTATTTAGGCTGCTCTAAAAAAATGCCACAGACTGGGGGCTTACACAACAACCATTTGTTACGCGCAGTTCGGCAGGTTGGGAAGTCCAAGATCAAGATGCTGGCAGATTCCTTGTCTCGTAAGACCTTGTGTTGCAGAAGGCCATCTCTTCACTGTGTCCTCAAGCAGTGGAAGGGGCAAGGCAGCTCTCTGGGGCCTCTTTTATAAGGTCACTAATCGCATTCATGAGGACTCCACCCTCTCGATATAATCACCCCCCAAAGGCCCTGCCTCCTAACACCACCAGAGTAGGGGTTAGGATTTCTGCCCGTGAGTTTTGCAGGGGCACACACGTTCAATCCATAACAATGATATATAAAAGCGATCAAAACCTGCATCTGTTCTGATCCAGTTTTTATAAAAACCAGCAAGCCCCTGTGTACGTGTATCTGGAATGCTTGTATGTATTTATACGAACATGGACAAAGCTTGATAAGCCACGCTGGGTTGCAGACGCTAGTTACGTTGCCATGAGGGTGGAGGGTCTAGACAGAAAAAGAGAGTTAAGAGATAAATTGTTTTGGATAGTAAACCCACGTAGAGTGTGTCTTATTACCAAATGGAGAGAAAAAAAAAAGAACAAAAAAGAAAATCAAACATTAAATGCGTCTTTGAGTGATGATATTGGCTCCCATTGGAACGAAGGTGGTTTTGTGCTTCAATTACCTTTGTATGTTCCAGACTTTTGAAGCATATGAATCATAAGAAATCTGTGAGCAGAGAGGAGAGTAGAAATTATGATCTTCACTAGTACGGTCTTGCACCACAGTGACAGGAGGTCACAGCTGACTTTCACGAGAGCACGGGGTGAGGAGTTACCTTTTGCCCACATGATGTTGGAACCCAACATTTCAAGCCAGCATTTCCCTCACTGGATGTTCAGACTTGCCGTATCACGCCAAGGGTTGGGAACCTTCAGCTCTCAGATGCCCCCTAGCCCGTTCCTCCCTTTTATTTATGCTGGAATGTCTTGGTGAGGACATCGTGGCCTTTTCATATTGAGATGCAAAGCATGAAATGTGATCATTCCGTGAAATGTTCAAATCTAACATCTTCCTCCGAGCTATAAGTATCTGCCACATGAATCCTTATTTCAAGGCCTATAAAACAACAAATGCATTTGCACAACACAGAAAGCCACAGTCGTTTGATGTGTTGTTTGACTCTTGCAGCGAGACCGCAGAAGGGTCATTTCGCAAAACATTTCGAGGTCTTCATCAGTTTTCCCAAGGGCCTCTCATTATCCTTTGACATTCAAGTAGAATTCTCTTTTGAAGAGCTTAGTGGGGCGTCACCTAGTTTCCCTTCTACCTTCCTGTCTTCTTGGGTGAACTCTTTGAACTCTGCCTGCTTCTCACCCAACAAAACCACGTGTGTGATCTGAGTGGTACTTTCCAACACTCCACGAACTCCTGCATCTTCTGGAAGGTGTGCAATTCCCCTTTGCAACCGGTGTGCATCGTACTTCCCCCGTACTTGTCCCTTCTCCTGATCGATCGGGGTATTGACACATAGGATGGCATTGCCCCGGAAGGGATGCCCGAGTGGGAGATGACCTTTGTAAGTGGACACTTTGTGAGTGAAATTATGATGATGGTTTCTTCAACCCTAACAGTCGCTAGGAGGATTTGGATAATGGAGTCTTAGAGGAGGAGAGCTCTTCCTCCCCCACCACTAGTATCACAAAGGTTGTTACTCTTGCCATGGTTATAACCAGGCTCCCTTGGTGTTTGGTACGCCCCGGGCTCTGTGCTGCTGCCTTACCTGTTTCCTGACTTAATCCTGTTAGGTGCCAGGCACTTCTGGGGGCAGTGGAGACGCAGCTATGATCAAGACAGACCAGGTCTCTATCTACTTGCGCTTACGTTCTAATGGGGAAGAAGCAAGCAAGCGATGAATGAATGAGATCATTTCAGAGACTATGGAATGCTCTGCAGAGTCCAGAGAGGGAAGGGGGGTGAGTAGGAGGGTGACTTCAGAGAGGGTGGTCAAGGAAGACCTGACCTGAGACCTGAATGATAAGCAGGTAGCCATGGGAAGAAAGATCAGAAGGGAAGCATTCCGACTAGTGCAGAGGGCTTCAGGTGGGGACGAGGTTGGTGTGTCGAGAGGAGGAACACGGGATGAGCTGAGGGTCTAGCTGGTGTCCTCCGTGGTAGAGTCTGGGCTGGATTTCAGTGGTGCTGAGGCCCCTCTTTGGGTAGTTTTATGTAGATGAATGACATGATCTAATTTTTATTTAAAACAAAACAGAATCACACAGCAATGTTTCCCAGATGTGAGAACACACAGGCTTTTTTGTTGTTTTCGTGCATAGTGTTTTCTTGAAAATCCACTAATTCCATTAACCAAACTTTGCTTTGTTCCCTCCCTCTCTTCTGTTTTTGCTTCTACTCCAACATGTCAGGGGGTTGAGCTTTGGAATCAGGCAAAACATGGGCTCACATCCTGCCTCCACCCTTAATACACCACTGTATTTAATATTTCAGAGTCCAACCGAGGTCCTCTGCTCCACCATCTAAGTTCTAAACAATTAAAAAGCCACTTGAAAAGTGACCTTACTTCTCAGAGCCTTGGTTTTCCCATCTGTAAAATGGGGGGGGGGGTGTGATGATAGTCCCTAACTTATACCCTTCCTGTTATACATAAATAAAATGCTTCTCATTACATACAGCATTTACCATAATGGCTGGCATATGGGAAACGTCCACTAGATGTTAGAGATGGTGTTTACAGTGGCAGCAAGTGAAAATTTCAAAACTCTGGCACATGAAAAAAAAAAAAAAAAACAACCCCAAAGATAATCCTTCCTCACAAAATCTGAAAAGAGACTGTGTGTGTGTGTGTGTGTGTGTGTGTGTGTGTGTTTAAACATACAGTAGAACTTTGAGGAAGCAGCTGTTTTGACTGAAAATACTTGCTACTTAGAAAATGATAAGCATTCCTGAAACTTCTCTGGCCCAGATTCTTAGATTTCTGAAGAGAAGTTAATTCCTATCATTACTACTTTTGAACGTCTTTCCAGAGCACTCAAGTTTGTAGGTTAAACCATTGGAATAATTTTTTTTCTTATAGCCTATGTTTAGAAATATGAAATAGTGATTAGAGTAATAATACATATAGAACACACACACATACACACAAAACCTAATTTTTATTGAGGATCCACCACATACCCACAAGCAGTAAAGCACTTTGTAGGAAGTATTTCGTTTAATCCTAAAAACTCTTTGAAGAAAGCACTATTATTTTCTTGCCCATTTTATAGGAAAATTGAGGCATAGAGATATAAAGTAATTCACCCAGATCACAGTCAGATCTTCCTCAACTTAAGATGGGGCTACCTCTTGGGGCGCCTGGGTGGCCCAATCAGTTAAGTGCCCAACTCTTGACTTCGGCTCAGGTCATGATCTCGCAGTTTATGAGTTCAAGCTCTGCATCAGGCTCTGCGCTGACAGCATGGAGCCTGCTTGGGATTCTGTCCCCCTCTCTCTTCCCCTCGCCTGCTTGCTCTCCATCTCCCTCTCAAGATAAATAAAAATAAACCTAAAAAAAAGATAAATCCATTGTACACCGAAAATGTATTTACTATACCCAACCTACTGACCATCATAATTTAGCCTAGCCTCCCTTAAACGTGCTCAGAGCATTGCCATTATCCTGCCGTTTGGTAAAAACATCTCACACAAAGCCTATTTGGTAATAAAGTGTTGATTATGGCACGAAATGTGCTGAAAACTGCAGTGGAAGGGAGAGACGGGGTGGCTCTGTGGTAGGATGGTTGTCAGCCTACGGGTTGTTGACCTTCATGATTGCGTGGCTGTCGGGGAGCTGCCTCTGTCCAGCATCAGGAGAGAAGGGCGCCCCCCGTGTCGCTAGCCCAGCAAAAGATCCAGGTTCAAAATTCCAAGTACAGTTTCTATTGAATGAGAATCACTTTTGCAACTCTGTAAAGTCGAAAAACACAAGTCCGATCGCTGCGAGTCGAGGACCATCTGTATTTAAATATTTTTTTAAATTTGTTTTAATGTTTATTTTTGAGAGAGAAGGAGAGACAGAGCATGAGCAAGGGAGGGGCAGAGAGAGAGGGAGACACAGAATCCGAAGCAGGCTCCAGGCTCTGAGCTGTCAGCACAGAGCCCGATGCGGGGCTCGAACTCACGGACCGTGAGATCATGACCTGAGCCGAAGTCGGACGCTCAACCGACTGAGCCGCCCAGGTGCCCCAAAGACCATCTGTATTTAATATTTTAGAGTCAAACCGAGGTCCTCTGCTCCACCATCTAAGTTCTTAACAATTATGCTGAAAAGCCACTGGAAATAAGTTTTCAATCACATGTCTGCATAAGATGGCTTTCTTCTAAAAAGCCACACACATAATACCAAATGTATTTTCTGCAGTAGAAAGATCAAAATTTTCAACCCTCCTAGATAGTTGGGGTCTGTCATGTGCGTTCCTGCTTGATTCCTTTTTATCTTCCTTAAACTCTTACTCATTTTTTTCATGGAAAGTAAAATCTCTTTGGTATGTCATCTGTTTGTCTGCTTTAGGAGAAAACTTTTTATTGGAACCAGATTCGGGATGGGCTTCTCTCAAGATTTTTCATAGGAATTGAAAGCTGAGTTCCGATCATCTAGAAGGCACTGTTCAATTCTTTCCATAATAATGTGAGGACGCCATGTAAACAAAAATTATCTTTGCAACGGTATAAAGCCTGTAACTCCGATGGATTTTCTTCCTATTCACAGATCGGATGTGTGTGTGCGTGCGTGTGTGTGTTGTGTGTGCATTTAAGTCGATATCTTAGGAAATATTTTCTTTCTTTTTTTTATTTTTTAAAAAACAATTTTTTAATGTTTATTTATTTTTGAGAGAGAAAGAGCATGAGCGGTGGAGGGGCAGAGAGATAGAGGGAGACACAGAATCCACGGAATCAGAAGCTGGCTCCAGGCTCTGAGCTGTCAGCACAGAGCCCAATGTGGGGCTTGACCTCACAAACTGCAAGATCATGACCTGAGCTAAAGTCAGACACCTAGCTGACTGAGCCACCCAGGCACCCCATGGAAATATTTTGTTTCTAATGTTTATTGAAGGTCTCAAGAGGTTGCAATCTCTCTCCCAAAGTGGATTTTTCCCCCTTCACTTTAAATGCAAAGACAAAGAGTTGGTGGCTCTTCTATCCAGTTCCTTGGAACTTACTTCCTTGTTTCATTCTCCTTATCCTCCTTCCTCCCAAGTAAATGCCTCCTAGACAGACTTGAAGAGCCTGGAGACAACTTCCCAAGAAGAAGATTGCCAGCCGTTACTTCACGAGTGGAATGGGTACTGGCCAATTCTCTGAAATTCTCTCCAAGTCACTGAGTATATACTTAATAGAAACTGGCATAAAGTGAAAAAAAGAAAAAAAAAAGATCTGTTGGCCACGTAACGGTAAATTTCACCTTCAGGCACAGCTGGATCCAGGTGTTCAAATGTCCTCATCGGGCATTTATTCCCTGAATCTTTTGACTCTGCTTTCATCTGTGTTGGTTCTCAGGCAAGTACTTGTGAATGTGATGGCCAGGGCCACCCCTAACAGATGCACCCCCGCTGGTTTGCCAACCCAAGCCTAAAGGGTGTAACTCTGTTCTAATGGGTTCAGCAAAAGCCACAGGATTATTCTAGCTTAGATCACAGGCCCTCCTGGGAAGTAAGCATTTTAGTAAAGGAACTAGAAGCTCTGGGTGATAGACTTGCATATGCATTCACCAAGTTTGGGGGGCAGACCTTCATTATCGTGGAATGCCCCATCTAGGAAGTGCTAGTTCTTATAAGTTGTAAAACATACTTTTCCCATTCTCTAACATGAAGAGCTATATAGTTTTCATCTACTGTGATTTGTAAATGCACTGAGGTGCAGCCTAGATACCTGGAATGTAAGGAATTTATCCTATATGAAAGCAATATATTGGCACTTTTTAAAAAGTCTATCCAGGGACTACCTCAAACCTAAAAGCTTCTGCACAGCAAAGGAAACCATCAGCACAATAAAAAAGCAACCCACTGAATGGGAGAAAATATTTGTAAATCATATATTCAATAAAGGATTAATATCCAAAATGTATAAAAAACTCAGCTCAGTAGCAAAAAAAAAAAAAAAAAAATCTGATTTAAAAATGGACAGAGAATGTAAATAGACATTTTCCAAGGAAGACATGCAGATAGCCCACCAGCACATGAAAAAGTGTTTGGCATCAATAATTATGAGGGAAATCCAAATAAAAACCACACTGAGATATCACCTCACATCTATCGGAAAGGCTACTATCAAAAGGACAAGAAATAACAAGTGTTGGTGAGGATATGGAGAGAGGGGACCCTTGTACACCATTGGTGGGAATGCACATTGGTGTAGCCACCACGGAAAACAGCATGGGGGTTCCTCAAAAAATTAAAAATAGAACTACCATATGATCCAGAAATCCCACTTCTGGGTATTTATCCAAAGGAAATGAAAGCCCGAATTCCAAAAGATACCCGCATCCCCATGTTCGTTGCAGCATTATTTACAACAGCCAGGATATGGAGACAACCTAAGTGTTCATCAATAGATGAATGGGTAAAGATGTGGTATATGTGCGTGTGTGTGTGTGTGTGTGTGTGTGTGTGTGTACATATATATATATACACACATATTATATACCTACATATATATACATATTATATATATATATACACTATATATATATATATATACAGATATATATATATATATATATAGTGTATATATGTATATATAACCAATACTACTTGGCCATAAGAAAGAAGAAAATCTTGCCATTTGCAAAAACGTAAATGGCCCTTGAAGATACTGTGCTAAGTGAAATAAGTCAGACAGAGAGAGACAAATGTCATAGTCATGTATATGTGGAATATAACAGACAAATGGACAAACAAAACTTGCAGATGCAGAGGACAGAGTGGTTGTGATCAGAGGGGTCGGGAGGGTTGGGAGGTGGGTGAACAGGGTGAAGGGGGGGTCAACCGCGTGGCGGCAGATGGTCACCAGACTTGCTGTCATATATACGAACGGTATGTAGTATTAACACCAATATAGAATTATCACGTTGTACACCCGAAACTAAGATAACGATATGGGCCAATTTTTAAAAAGTCTTTCCTGGAGAAGGGTTTTCTTTTCAAAGACTTTTTCCCTGAGCGGGACACTCTCATGTACCGTTAGCTCTTTTGATTCCCGTCTGGAGAGTCAAGAAGAGAGGAAAAAGGGAAAGAGACAGGCTGATGCTCTTGGCAATTCGAAAAGCCCTCCCTTGTTTTGAATCTCAGTCTCTGCCTTTTTGTCAACTGTCTCCTCTTCTCCTGGCATCGGCCATCCCCACAATTCATTTATATTCACTGTGCTGTGTCAGCTGCCCGCCTGGCTTACTCAGCACCCTGACATCTATCACTTCCTTATTCCGGCTCTCCCTCCCGCCTTCTTGCCCTGAGTACGGTTATGAATTCCTAGAGCACAGGAAAGGGGTGAGGAAGAGCTGGGTGACATGCCCAGTGCCCCTACGGGGTGACTTCCTTGAGGTCCGAGATTGTGAGGAATATCACAACCTAGTGCTTGTCACCGTCCTCTGTACCGTCCTTTCCGTGTTCCTCAGAGACAACCCTTCATTCTACCTAGGAATCTGGCTCTCCTCTCTCTCTCTCTCTCTCTCTCTCCCTCCTTTATGTTTGCTCCGGACTCTAGACGCTGGGAGATACCAGAGTTTGGCAAAAACAATTGCTAATAGAAGTGTGTGTGTGTGTGTGTGTGTGTGTGTTTCTCGCGCATATTAACAAGCCGTACGAGCAGACCGAAAGATTCTCCCTTTTCTCTTTCTCTCTTCCTGCAAACAGATACTTTAAAAGTGGCTGGCTGCACCTGTATAAAGCAAACCGCAATGCTGGCAAAGGCATGGGAGAATCCTTCAAGACAATCACAGTGCCTGTCAATCATTCAGCAGTCTGTGTCCCTTAAACATCCGGGCAAATGCTGCAAGGGAGCTGTTAGCATTCCCATCTGAGGGATGAGGAAATTCAAAGGTGTTTGGTGACTTGCCCAAGGTCACACAGCTTATCAGTAGAGAATCTTGATCTTTAACTTTGATTCCAAAATTCGCGGTGTCTCTCCACGCCCCCCCCCCGCCCCCCGCGAATATTGCACTGCTTTAGAAAAGGCAACGAGGAAAGAGAGCAGTTCAATGGGACCCACACAGCGGTCAAAGCAGAAACAGCTGGATGCCAGGGCCCCTCCCCGGAGGGGGCGGAGCCTGCATCCACAAGCTGACCCTATGCCTCTGATTCCGGGCCACCTGAAGTCTAATTGGCCTTCTTGCGTGGACGTTTGTTTTTCCAGCCTTCTGGAAACTTTCCGAGTGCTACTTTTAAAAATCTCCCCTTAGTCTCTGCTAATATAGGCCTCATGGTAAGACAGAGCACAAACCTCAGAGTCAGGTGTCTGTCCCCGACCACACGCGGTTACTTACCAGCTCACTGGGCAGCCGTGGGGAGGTGCATCAACCTCTCTGGTGGCCAGGTTTCTCACTCGTGAATAATGACAGTGACCAACATGCATCAGGCACAGTTCTGTGGGTTTTAAGCATATTAAGTCATGTAACCTTCATAACCAAATTAGGAGGGAAGTTCTACTATTTGCCTGAATTTACCAGAAAATTGAGGCATGGGACGGTTGGGTACCTCAGATGCAGATAGACACTTTAGCTCAGTGGTCCTCAAACGTGAGTGATTTTTGGCCCCCAGGGGACATAGGGGGGCATTTTGGGTTGTCACAACTTGGGGGTGGCCCTGGAATCTATTGGGTAGAGGCCAGGGATGCTGCTAAGAATCCTGCAGCTCACAAGAGGAGCCCCCCTGGCAAAGAATGATCCAGCCCCCGATGTCAGAAGTCAGAAGGTTGAGAAACTTTGTTCTAGCTCCAGAGCCCAAGCTCCCGACCGCTGTGCTGCCTCCCAGCTGATATCGTGACAACTCTCTTCTCTCGGGATCCCTGCAACAGGCCGACAGCGTCATTAACGTGCGTGTCACCGGTGCAGCGCCTGGTGTGGGCTTTCTGCTAACTGGCTTTTCTCCTAGCAAGGTCACAGGAGTTCTAGGTGACCAGGTTCTGCTTTGCAGTGTGACCGGACAGCCACAGAGCCCCGGCTGCATTCTGGCCTTTGTATATCAAACGTTTGGAGTCCATTATCGATCCTTGAATTTCCTCGCCGGGCTGAATAACTGCTGTTTGTCTTTGTGTTTACAGTTGATTTGGGAATAAGTGTCAAGGAGGATAATGCTGTCACTTCTTCCCCCGAGACAATGGAGATGAGCGCTGTTGCGGATGCCAACGGAAAGAATCTTGGGAACGAGGCCAAAGCCGGGGCGCCAGCTGCTAAATCTCGTTTTTTCTTGACACTCGCTCGGCCTGTACCAGGACGTGCTGGAGACCAAGCCACGGATGCATCCACTGGGTCAGTGAAGCTTGATGTCAGCTCCAATAAAGCTCTAGGGAACAAAGAACCAAGTGAGAGCGTGACTCTTCCGGGGGCAGCTGCACGGGGGCACGACCCAGATAAAACCCCGGGGCAGAGCCCAGCCGGGGACGAAGGCGTCTCTGCCACTTGGGGACCAGCGCCCGTCTCACCTGAGTCAGGGGGAGCAGCCCCCGCCAAGCCTAAGGACTCTGGCTTTTTTGACAAACTCTTCAAACTGGACAAGGGACGGGGAAAGGCACCGGTGGACAGCCAACAGGAAGCCAAGAGCGCGGAGCGTCAGGACCAGGCCGAGGAAGTCCCTGGATTGTCAAGGCCGCCCGATGATGTCCCTGCAGAGAGGGTAAGTGCTGATGAGGGACGATCCCTTTTGTTCAGCTCCGTGGGGGGGGAGCTCTGATGGGGTAAGCGGATGGCGTCTATATTGCTCTCCAGTCGCCAAGGGGCCCCGACAAGGTACGCAGCCCTCTAGAACAAATGGCACATTGTAGTGTCCCCCGTGTTCCTGTGGACAGAAACATCTGTTTGAAGAACAATAACAGCTGTGGCATCTGTTTTATGTAAAAGAAGAGAGGAGGTGAGTTACATACAGATGAATCCGTCCTTCCATTTATCAAAGGTAGAGGAAGACAGGTTGCATTTATGATCAATGGAGTCTGGAGGGAAAGGCCTTAGCGGAATAAAAACGGTTCCTAAAAGACTTAAATACCTCGCCTGGCCTCGGTAGCTTGTTTCACAACCAACATGTTTATAGGCTTTTGTTGGAATACATTTCATTTCTTATTTTTAATAGCCTGGATTGATCTTTAACTATCTTTTGCACCAAAGCATGGGTTTAAATAAAGAGCTTTTATAGCTCTGGGCAGACCCTTTTATGTACTAATTATTTTCCCACAAGCTGGGGTCATATCTTTGTAAAAACTAGATATTTTTAAAGGAGGTATTCCACATCAGCTGCTTTCTTTCCTGCACAAAGAAACACGAGTTCTTTTGATCTGAAAAAGAGCATTTGCTTTTTATCTTGAGTTTGTTTGTTTTCGGGCTGAGAAAAGAAACTCCTTCAATGAAGAAGGAAATAAAAGTTGATACACTGTGTTTCAAGGGAAGTTGCTAATAACACTGGCTGTCATGTATTGAGCACTGACAGTATAGCAGGCTCTGTTCTAAGCGCTGTACGGATATATTATTCTCCATAAGGAAAATGAGTATCACCTCAGTCTGTGGTTTCAATGCACGCAGGACCGTGTCAAACATTATACTGTAAATGTCAGGCACCAGCTGTAAGTTCTGGAGAGTTAAAATTGGGGAAAAGTCATCAGGTTCGTGGGTTCAGGCTCTCACTATCAGCATTCTTGATCTTTCTGTAAATTTCTACTGCACAAACTGATTTTCAATTTTTCTTTCAAAAGCTTAAGAACTTGGGGGCGCCTGGGTGGCGCAGTCGGTTAAGCGTCCGACTTCAGCCAGGTCACGATCTCGCGGTCCGTGAGTTCGAGCCCCGCGTCAGGCTCTGGGCTGATGGCTCAGAGCCTGGAGCCTGTTTCTGATTCTGTGTCTCCCTCTCTCTCTGCCCCTCCCCCGTTCATGCTCTGTCTCTCTCTGTCCCAAAAATAAATAAACGTTGAAAAAAAAAAAGCTTAAGAACTTGTCCCGCAAATGCCCGGTTCCCCAAATGCACCAGTTCAGATGCCAATCGAATAGCTTTCTGTATAATTCAAAGTAAGTTTTCAAACACATCCAGGCACCAAATCTTTACTGAGTGGGATGCTGCCGGGTGCAGGTGAGGCCAGGCTACAGTGGAGGCTGGGACAGAGCCCTTGTCCTCAGGGACTTTGGTCCAGGAAGAAATGCGGTACAACCCCCCCCCCCCACCACCACTATTATGGGAGATGTCAAGTGCTCTCGCTGGGGAGGCCGTGTGTTGGGCGGGGTGCTCCAACACAAAGAGAATGGGCCTCCCTGGCTCCCAGAACATTCCATCAAATGTATAAACCGGGAGTTGGAATGTTATTTGTCTTGGGGCTAGAAACTGGTCATCCATATTCATGAATATTTGAGAAACGATTTACTACCTGACTCTGAGTGGAAACTCTTGTTGAGTTCTCATTTATCCATCGTGGGCTCCTAAGGCTGTTCTGAGGTTGTGATTTTTTTTTGAATAATCACGTTTCATTCACTGGGGCATCCAAAACCAACCCATCACTGGAGTCAGGAAAAGATTGAGTTACTTACGGGACAAGGATGAAGGACTGAGCTTTACTCATCTGGAGACAGGTGTCTAAGTAACTTATCCAAATCCCCACCTTAATTAAGAAAACCAGTGTAGCATCTGATACCGGACCTTAAACATTTTTAACCATAAAGCCCCAATGCGGTCAATCCACTCCTGTTCTAAGAAAAGCACAGGGAAGTTCAGACTTGTACTTTACCAACCCAGTGTTTTGTTATTGGAGACCCTTAGGGACAGCACCTCGAATTGAGTGGAGTGAGTTCCAAAATGAGATACAATTCAGAAAATGGGGGCTTGTATGGGGAACATGGCAGGTATCTGATAGAGTCAAGCCCGTGGGTGATATTTTAAAGTTACAGTGACCTCTCAGAAGACCCTCAAACTGTCAGAAAAAAAAAAAGCGAGTCAGCTCCCTGAGATTCACCAATGAGGTTTGCATTTGGTCTTGTTACACTACAAATTTCTATGTTTTTATTGGCAACATCATTGGAATTTAAATATCGAGTACCACCCCGAACTATATGCATGTAACACATGGGAAAGCTAGGCTACGCCATTTATTTCTCCTTTAGTCTGCGAACTTGCGGACATTCAAATACATGCATCTGTAAGGACTGTAAACAAACCACAGCCTCCTGATTATTAAGGTTTCTCATCTGATCCCTGGCTGTACAGACGGCTTTTGGGGGAGGGGGAGGGAGGAGGAGGGATCGATTGTTCTAGGAGTGCAATGAGAGAACCCAGCCCCCGGAAAGTAACACGAATAAAACTTCTCAGCCAATGGCTTTCTTGGTGGGAGTACCACACTATGCATAAATGGCCGTCAATGTATTGATTCAGAATTCTTAGCGTAAATTATGCCTTGGGTTCAGCCACATCAGCTGTCCCCTCCCCACCCACCCACACGAACCTTTCCCCCCTGTCTCACTGCATGCTTCTTCCTGGCTTGGAGTTCCAGCCGCAAACCTGCAGAGCTGTGAATTGGGGGAAGGATGCCCCCATTGCATTCTGGGAGAGGCACACAAATCTTCTGTGTTTTCGGATCGACAATCTTATTTTTGTGCCTCATAAAACTACATTCAGAGCATAGCAGAATTAAAACAAGGCCAGAATTCATGAACAAATGAAGCATTTAGTGCATAGGTCAAAGAAAAGATAAATTATATGCCTGAAAGGTTTCACTGAGCTGTGATTCACACAAACTGTGTTGGCAGGGATGAGATTTGTTTTTTCTTAATTTTTCCAGCCCCTCGACAATTGAACCAGAGCTATAAGATACACACTTAAGAGATTCATTGTCCAAAAAAAAAAAAAAACCCATCATGAAAATTTGATCTTCATCGGTTTAAAAAAACACACTAAGTGTCTGTTGCCAACCAGTAATTCCATAAGTGTCTTTGTGTTGGAGGGAAAGGGGAGGGGCGGGGCTTAACCTGTTACCAAGCACAGATTCAAGAGATCTGAACAAGAAGATGACTTTCTTCTAAAGTTTTATTAAATCCTGCAACTGTTATTTAAACACCAACCTTTGCAAAGGTTTAAAAGATGAATCACAGTCTAGTCCTTCAAAGATCTAGTAAGAGACAAAATTTTTTTTAAGTTTATTTATTTTGAGAGAGAGAGAGAGAGAGCATATGTTCGGGTACACATGCATGCACATGGGGGAGGGGCAGAGAGAGGTGGGGGTGGGGGAGATCTCAAGCAGGATCCTGCACTGCAGGGCTCAGTCCCACAAACTGCAAGATCATGACCTGGGCCAAAATCAAAAGTCGGACCCTTAACCAACTGAGCCACACAGGCGCCCCTTAAGAGACAATTTTTTACGGGAAGTTGTGATAAGTACACTGATCCCCAAATTCATGCAGGCTCCAGATATTAAGAAAAATACTCAGTTTTTGCTTCCTCGTGTCCTTTTCTCTCTTGAACACACTCCATTCAGGCTTTTCTCCTCCACATAAACTGTTCTTGTCAATGTGGCCAGGATGTGGCCTCCCCCAACCCTCAACACGGCTGCCAAGCCCCGGACGTCTCAGGCCTATCCCACTGGACTTGCCAGCCACATCGGCGACCCTTCCTTCTGGAAATATCACCCTCACTTAGTTGCCAGTTTCTCCCCCTCGCTGATTAAGGAGTTCCTCAATCTCTTTTGCTGGATCTTATCTTCTAAACATTGGAGTTCCCCAGAACTGAATTCTTAGACATCGTCTCTGACTACAGTTATTTCCGTAGAGTCCCAAGGGTTTAGATGCAGCCCCCTGCTGACGCACCCCAAGTTCATGTGTATAGCCTACACCTACTCCTCAAGTCCAGCCTTAAATATCCAGCTGCCTCTTGACACATATTCTTGAATTTCGGCATCTCCAGTCAAAGGTTCGTCCGACCTCAATGTGTGCAAAACTGAACTCCTCATTCACACCCAACAACAAGCAACAACATGCCTACCTGTGTGATCTACAGGCTTCCTCATTTCACGTAATGGACACTCCATCCTGCCACTGCTGTTTGGTGGTAGAAGTGGAATGAGAGAACCAAGATTTCCAGAATCCTACATGGTGTAAAGCAGGTATAAAGAAGCCTTGCAATCAAGCAGCTTACATTTCAACTCGGCCTCTGTCGCCTCCTGACTGTGTGACCTTGGACAAGTGACTACACCTCTCTGAGCCTCGGTTTCTTCATCTGTAAAATGGAAATAATAATAGTATTGAGCACAATTTCACATCGTTCACACTTGTGAAAATTAAACGAGATAAGCCATGTGGAGTGAACTTAGCCCAGAGATCTTGCATTTTGAGAAAAAGAAAATTCAGCTATTATTAATATCATGGCTTTCCTTCCCCCCCGCCCCCCACCCACCTATTAATCAACATTTTTGTCTTTTACTCTGCCCTTCTGTAGTCCTCGGCCAAACCTCACTGAGATAGCACAAGTGAGTCTAATTTGAAAGCGAAATCACCAGAGGCGGAAATCTGGATTTGGGTTAAAAACCAAAAAGGTGCAGGAGTTGTAAAGTTATTTTAGAAACAATAGAAGTTCAATACCCTTGCCTACAAGCCGTGGCTTCTTAGTGTCACGTTCAAGGGTCTCTACCAGCTTTCCCCTATCTTTCCAACTATATTTCCCACTATTCTCTTAAATGTACCCAGTCAGAACGGCCCATGTGTGACCTGCTTCTCTGCATTTTCTCCACCTGGCTCTCTTTCTCTCTCTTTATCAAAAATTCATGGGGCGCCTGGGTGGCTCAGTTGGTTGAGCATCTGACTTCGGCTCAGGTCACTATCTCATAGCTCGTGAGTTCGAGCCCTGCGCTGGGCTCTGTGCTGATGGCTCGTAGCCTGGAGCCTGCTTCGGATTCTGTGTCTCCCTCTCTCTCTGCCCCTCCCCTGCTGATGCTCTGTCTCTGTCTCTGTCAAAAATAAATAAACATTAAAAAATTTTTTTCTTTTTAAAATTCACTTCACCTTCAAGTGCCAAGTTCTCCATGAGACTGACCAGATGTCCCCACTCCTGGGTGGTTTCTGGTGACATGAATCCTCTAGTATTTCTTTTTTATATTATAGGCTAAGTCAAATTCTGTTGCGAAATCGCTTTGAAGGAATCATCTTCTTTTTTTTCATGTTTACTTATTTTTGAGAGACAGAGAGAGACAGAGCACAGGCAGGGTAGGGGCAGAGAGAGAGGGAGACACAGAATCCGAAGCAGGCTCCAGGCTCTGAGCTGCCAGCACAGAGCCCAACTCGGGGCTCGAACTCACGAATCACGAGATCATGACCTGAGCCAAAATCGGACGCTCAACCAACTGAGCCACCCGGGTGCCCCCAAGGGATCATCTTGAAACATCAGAGCTTAAGTGGGAATTTCTAGATCTTTACTATTTTCCAGATGAAGAAATCCAAGCTCTAGGGAAACCGAATCATTGACTCCAAGCTATGTAGCTAAAGAGAATTGCCCAACCCCAAAGCCCATACTTTCCACACTCCACATTATGTTTTTACCATTTTTTTGAAACTTGTGCGATAGTGTTGTGACTCTGTGAAATTGAATATTCATCTGAGGATATTTCGATTTAACTTTTTTTAAATGTTAGGGTGTGCAACATTGCAAATGACAAGTTAGTCTCAAATTTAAAAATTTAAAACTCACCTAATTCCAAGGTTTGAGCGCTAAGTGAACTTTAAGCTGTGGTTTTTTATTGTCTGGCCTACCTGTCAGCCACAAGGCCAAGCCATTCCAACAGGCAAAGAGAACTATCCACCCCAAAGACTTTGTCAGTACAGAGGGAAAATCCACCTTAAATTACATAAATTACGGAGTAAGCAGGGTTTTTAGCTCTACTAGTATAATGTTTATAAATTGCATGGATTTAGCACCACAAAACATTTGATATGAAATGTTTTCAGCAGCAGAGGTCATGTGCAAGTGTTAGGACCTTGACTGATCCGGAAAGGAGTTCAGATTCTACCACTTATTAGCTGTGAGGTGGAGTTAATAATAATAATTGCCTCCCTTTTTAACAATTCATTATTCATAGGCTGTGTAGTAAGTATTTTGCATATTTTATCTGCTACCTGCTTTGATTCTTATAACAGTACAACAGGGTAGATGTCTAGAAAACTTTTTTAATATTTATTTATTTATTTTCGAGAAAGACAGAGAGAGAGCAGAGGAGAGACAGAGAGAGAGAGGGAGAGAGAGAGAATCCCAAGCAGGCTCCGTATTGCCGGCACAGAGCCCAATGTGGGGCTCGAACGCACAGACTGGAGATCATGACTTGAGCCGAGGTCAAGAGTTGAATGCTTAACCACTGAGCCACCCAGGTGCCACCCCAAGGTAGATATTTTTATTACCACTTAACAGATGAGGAAGCTAGAGCTCAGAGAAGTGAAGTTAGTGGCAAAACCATAATCATCCACTGGCAGCCATCCGTTCCCAAAGTATGTGTCACTCAGTCATTTCAAAACCTGGTGCTTTCATTCAGAAGAGGAAGATAGTGCCTGAGGGGGTACTGTAAAGGATAGAGGATGATACGGGCGGTCAGTAGCAATGACTCTAAATAAAACAGTATGTTTTCTAAGTCCTCAGAAAGTTAGAAATAAAGAATTACAAAATAGCTCAAATGGTCTTCCAGTATGACGGAGTTTGAGTAGTATATCATTTCAGGTACCTTTGGCTGTGAGTAAAAAAAAAGAAAAGAAAAGAAAAGAAATAGCTTGCCCAATCACTAGTGGCATAGTTAATGAGGAGAATTTATTACTTCTTGAGCATAATAAGAATTCTGGAGGTAAGGGGTTTACGTTGGTTCGACATCTCCCTAGCCCTAGCATGAGTCAGTCTCCAGCACCTGCCATGTATGATTGGCTCGGTACACAGATTTTGTCACTTGTGGCGTCACTTGTGGCTGCCAGAGGTCCAAGTAGTGGACACACACAGTCATAGTGTCCTATGAAAGGGAAGAGAAGTTTCCGAAGGTCGATGGTAGATCCAGTCACATATCTGTGTCAAGGTACAAGGCGGGGCTTGTCAAGTTTCTTCAGCAGCGAACAGACTCTTCAGCAGAGATGATCTGCCATCAATAGAAACCAGATAGATTTTCTCGATCCAACTTTATATCAGGAAATCATCGCGTGAACGGAGCCGACAGAGACTGTTCCGGTGCCTCCCGCCCTCAGGGTAATTTACTTGAATTCACTCATTGCGCAACTGCCTCATTTGACCATGACCCACAGGAAGAAATAGATTTTACACCTTGACCTGATGCACATGCTCATGAATGCAGCAAAGAATGCACAGAACAGTGCTGTTCTTTTTTTAAAAATTTTTTTCGGGGCGCCTGGGTGGCGCAGTCGGTTAAGCGTCTGACTTCAGCCAGGTCACGATCTCGCGGTGCGTGAGTTCGAGCCCCGCGTCGGGCTCTGGGCTGATGGCTCAGAGCCTGGAGCCTGTTTCCGATTCTGTGTCTCCCTCTCTCTCTGCCCCTCCCCCGTTCATGCTCTGTCTCTCTCTGTCCCAAAAATAAATAAAGGTTAAAAAAAAACACATTTTTTAAGTAAATAAAGCTACTTAGGTGACCATCTGGTTAATAAACTCTAAATCGAGCCCGAGAGTCAATCTGTTGGCAGGTGTTGTATACTAAAAACAGGAAGCGTGAATGCTTTCATTCATTCATTCAACAAACATCCAAGTACTTCCTTTGTGTCAGGAGTGATTTTAGGGCAGATAGAAGGGTGTACCTCACGAAAGCTTTCATTCCAATGAAGAGAGCAAGAGCGAATAAGAAAATAAACAAGCAGATAGTTCCAAGGGTAGAAAAGGGGCTATGAATTAAATCGGTAGCGTTTTGAGACAGGAAGTAGATTGGAGAGGTGGCTGATGATTAAACGGGTAGAGGTAGGGCCCAGGAGTTTGGTCTAATCTAGAAATTCAGGAAAAAGGATGGGACTTTTTTTTTTCTCCCTTTCTGCACAAGGCCAAACCATTCTTAGAAGGTCTACAACCTAATTTTGGCAACATGCAAAACAGTTTTCTTGTTACTGAGAAGTGTTTGTTAAGCAGATGACAAACATATTCTAGGCTGTGGGTCATTAGCTTTTAGATTTTGAAATACTTTTTTTTTTTTTTTAAGCTGGATGTCTTCCCTGTAATAAATATGAAATGCCATGATCACTCTGGAACTTGTACATGTTGAAACTGATCGTGGAACAGAAGAATCTTCCACAAATCCCTTTTGCCCGATGTGACTTGCCCTGGGAATGCCTCCCCACCCACGCTTTGCCCACCGCAAATGTATTTTTCCATTTTATATCATACGCAGTGGCCTTTAAGCAGATGCCGAGTCGTGCGTCCTTAAGAATATCCCCAAAGCAATGACTGCTGAGGACAAAAAGAAGGAGAAGCAGGAAAAGACCATTTCATTGCTTAATTCTCTACCCACATTTCACTTGCCATTGGAAATCAAGTTGACAAATTCACTTACCCCTCAAGTAGAGAGAAGTTCTGAGAGAAAATGGAAAACCCTTATTCACAGGAAGCAGGTGTGAATTGCTTTCTTTGATAGATTTCTTTCCACCCTCCGTCTCTGACCACAATACACAACCGCTTTATTTAATCTTATAAATACAATATCTCTGCATCAGTCAACATGACGGATTAATGAGGCTGTACTACGTATAGGTGCTGTGTTTGGCTTTTGCTGCCGAGATACGAGATGAGTTCTTAATACCCTGAGGTTAGGTCTACAGAGTATTAAAGCAGGTGGTGATCTTACGATTTACAATAAAGAGCATCACGCTGGATAGCTGGTCCAGCCTAGCCCGATTCAATTAGTGTAAGCGGATAAAATGAACAATATGGCCTCTCTTCTCCCAAAAAGGGGGTTGGAAAATGGATAAGTGGAACGTTTTTAGATCTGTGTCATGCAGCTTAAATTCTCCTCTTCGAAAACATGCCAGAAGACAAAGAAAAGACAGCTTTCACGTTTCCATACCTTTATATTATTTTATATTGCCCTCTGACATCTTTGATAATTTCTTAATCAACTCCCCGGATCATTAGGAAGCCTGTTTCAACCACGGCACTTTAACAGTACACAATTTTAAAGTCTCAAAGCAGCGTGCGTTTGGAATGAGCAGTTTGACGTCTCGGAATGTATTGAGAAAATGGGCAAAATTTTATCCGCAAGACTTTTTTCTTTTTTTAATTCCAGCAACGTCTATAAGGGCAACGTGGGGAGGATCGAAAAGATCCAGTGAAACCGTTGTTCTGTTGATTACGGCACACCCTTGCACTGGACATCAAAGGCCGGCATGACATAGGGCTGGAATGGGCGACCTGTGAAGGGCAATGTTAAACGAGGAGAGCGGGTTTCAAAATAGGAAAAGATCCCCTTAGGGTAAAAAGCGTGTGTGCCCGCCTGCCCACACATATTCATCCTTCCGGAACCCAAAGAGGGGTGTGGAATGAAAAAAACTGCACATTGTGAGTAGCAGTCTGTCGCTTTCAGTAACGGGATGATGGGTGCACTTTACATTTTTACTCCGCTCATCTATATGCACTGCCTGGTAAGGTTACACAGGACCACAGTCTAGGAAATTTCCCGATCCCTCCACTAGGCTGCGCTGTGAGGCTTGAGGGCCACCCCCCCCCCCCACCCCCCCACCCCGGGGTTGCACCACAACCCGGAGAAAGGCTGCTGGTAGTGACAGTTTGCACTAGGTTATTTTTTCTTCACGGTAATTCCGGAACTCTGCAATTCAGAGCTAGTGTGCCAATTCCTTGTTCAGAAATAACCCCCACTTATTAAATCCGCTTACAACGAGGGCGTAGTTACCTCCAGTAGGGGATGAGCGAGAGGAATTTTGCGGTATCGGATGGGCAGTCTTTGAAGCCCTTCCGTGATTCGCATTCCTTAGGCGCTGTGTTCTTTCCCTGTTTTTGCCAAAGCTCAAACGGTGCGAAGGCATTTCTTTACCAGCTGATGTGAATTTGGGCAGGAATCATGGGAAAAATAAAAATTAGCTACAATGATAGACTCTCCTTAGGTGGCTTGGAGCTTCCTAGTAACACAAAGGAAATGTATATGATATAGACATATATGATATATGCAATATAGACGTATATAACATATGTAGTATATATGTACCCCGATTGGCTTAGGAAAATTTGAAGTTCCACAAAAACGTTTTCCGTAGACTTCGGTTTTGCAGTTCCTTCCTGCTTGTTGATTCATTTGCTTTCCCTTTTAGGCAAAAGGCAAGATAAATTCTACCTTCAAGAATTAACCACATTCCATTTTTCTCCCTCCATCTGACAATGGCTCCATGCAGGTGACGGGGCTCTCAGAAGAAGACGGTCTGGAGACCATTGCTGCCTGGCACACGATGCCCTTTGTGCTGTCGGGGCATCCAAGTGGGAGAGGAAAGAGACCTTTCCCTTTTATCCTAGGCAGCATGTGGCTCAAATTTCTAACAGATGGAAAGGAATGGAGTAATGGGTTTCTGTACCATTCGGTGTTTTCCAGACAAATTTTCCTGTGTTAAAGTGTACGCTAAGTGCCGATTCCAGGTATAGCATTCGAACCGAAACCAGTGACATGCCGTCAGAGGTAAAGCTAGAAGAGGGAGACATTTATCACTAATAGCTCCAGACAAGGCTTTTATGGCCTTGACCCCTCTGCCTTATGTTTTCACTTTGACGATGTAGGCCTTGCTTAAAGAGGCTGAAATCCAGTTGACAATTTACAGTTGAAGGAAGGTGCCAGAAGTTCCATATGGGTTTTATTATAGACAATCAAATTATGATAAGGCGGCATTATTTTTCAATATGACAAATTGTGATCACTTAACTAGTGTTCCTGTCTGTTTGCCCTTTGAAGGCAACGGCAAGGGGGGAACCTAGGCTTCTTCCACATGGATGAAAAACAAGCTGACAGCATGAACACCTGTTTGTATGAAAGAAGTTTCCAGATATTTCCTGAGGAACGTTTGTGCTTTGGTCTAAAATGTCTGGTGCTGAGAATGATCTGGAGGCCTGATGAGAATAGCAAAGACATATTCGTAGTTAGGAGCACAGATCATTCCACAAATAACTCAATATTTGAGGCATCATCTTCCCAACTGTGTTTAGTTTCACCCTCTGAGTGTTTGGGTTTTTGGTTTTTTGTTTTTTTTTTTTTTTTTTTAATTTGGTATTAGTCGCCTACGTTTTAATTTTGGTTGTTATAGGTCATACCCGGCTCAAAATAAGAAAGTGTAAGACGGTGTGCTTGTGACCCAGTGCTACTCCTGTAGATAACTGCTGTGTGCATTTTTGAATGTATCTTTCCAGGGTTTCTTTGGATGTACGTAAGCAAATACAAGCGTAAATTCTTATTCCTTTCTCTTTACACAGAAAATAATATAATACACCCTCTGTTCTATTCCCCGCTTTTTTTTCCCCAGTCGACACTGTATCAATATCTGTACACCCTCCCCATTTCTAACACTTGTGTAGTAATCCACTGTGTGGATGTGCGATGATCTATTTCACCAGGATGCTGGGAATGACGTTGGGCTGGTTTCCAAACATTGGCTAATTGCCTCACTGCGGTGAATGGCCTCATGCCTCTGTGTATTCACACGTGTGTGAACTGACTTTTAGAGTCAACTCTTAGAAGTGGAATTGCTAGGGGTGCCTGGGTGGCGCAGTTGGTTAAGCGTCCGACTTCAGCCAGGTCACGATCTCGCGGTCCGTGAGTTCGAGCCCCGCGTCGGGCTCTGGGCTGATGGCTCAGAGCCTGGAGCCTGTTTCCGATTCTGTGTCTCCCTCTCTCTCTGCCCCTCCCCCGTTCATGCTCTGTCTCTCTCTATCCCAAAAATAAACGTTGAAAAAAAAATTAAAAAAAAAAAAAAAAAAGAAGTGGAATTGCTAGAGAAAAGAGTCCGTTCTTTTGAAAATTATTGGTAGGGGCTCCTGAGTGACTCAGCCGGTTGAACGTCCAACTTCGGCTCAGGTCATGATCTCATGGCTCGTGGGCTTGAGCCCCACGTTGGGCTCTGTGCTGACAGCTCAGAGCCTGGAGCCAGCTTCGGATTCCGTGTCTCCCTGTCTGTCTGCCCCTCCCCGACTCATGCTCTGTCTCTCAAAAATGAATAAAAACTTAAAAAAATTAAAAAACATATTGATAGATAATGCCAAATTGCCCTCAATCAGGACAGAATTAATTTATATTCCAATCATCACTTACAACAGTGCCTGCTTCCCAAACCAGCCTCCCAATGGAATGTTTTCAAACATTTGGATTTTTTTTGTAAATCTCAATCTTTCCTTTTATGGCTTCTGGATTTTGAGTCATAGTTACAAAAGCCTTCTCAACGCAAAATTATAAAAGATATACTTTTTTTGGTGTTTTCTTCTAGTGTTTTTATCCATTTGGATTTTGTCCTGGTGTAGGATTGAGTTAGGACGCCGTGTTAATTGGTTTTCAGATGACCACCTCGTTGTCCCTCTCTCTTTTATTGAACACTCCTTCACTTCAAAGAGATCTGAGGTGGGGCGCCTGGGTGGCGCAGTCGGTTAAGCGTCCGACTTCAGCCAGGTCACGATCTCGCGGTCCGTGAGTTCGAGCCCCATGTCAGGCTCTGGGCTGATGGCTCAGAGCCTGGAGCCTGTTTCCGATTCTGTGTCTCCCTCTCTCTCTGCCCCTCCCCCGTTCATGCTCTGTCTCTCTCTGTCCCAAAAATAAATAAACGTTGAAAAAAAAATTAAAAAAAAAAAAAAGAGATCTGAGGTGTCATTTTTATCACACGCTAAATTCTCACATATCTTTGGGTAAGTCGTGTTGCACAGCAAGGAAAAGAAATAGACGAGAGAAACTAAAATAGGAAAACCCTTGGTAGAAAGATATTTAAGTAAACACCGGAAGAAAGGGAGTTGTTTAAGGCAATGTAGAAGACAGCCTACACGTTTTTTGCTTCTGGAATAATTTGGGCTCGGAGTCAAACTCCAGCTCTACTCTATGACCATACACAAGTTACTTATTGTTGTCACGCATCAATTTTTTCATCAGTAAAAAAAGAAAAATGCGTATAGGACATACTTCATGAAATCGTAAGAACTAAATGGGGCCTTTTAAACTAGTTTCTTAGGGCTGGACACATAAAGCTTGGCCATTTTTATTATTTCCATAGGCATTTCTTTTCCTCATTATACATTCCTCAAAGAATTCATGGCTGCAAAATATTCCATCACATGGAACGTATGTTAATTCCTACATGTAGAAATAAATGTAGGCTAATGTAGCTTAGAGGTTAATCTCACGTGTTAATGCCACATGCTAATTTATCGATCTATTCCAGAATTGTTGGACTTTTTATTGGTTCTTCATTCTTACTCTTCCAGAACTACCCTACAATGCTTTTTTAAAATTTTTAAATCTTGGAGCACCTGGGTGGCTCAGTTGGTTAAGCATCTCACTTTGGCTCAGGTCATGACCTCACGGTTCGTGAGTTCGAGCCCCGCGTCAGGCTCTGTGCTGACAGCTCAGAGACTGGAGCCTCCCTTGGATTCTGTGTGTCTGTCTCTCTCTGCCCCTCCCCCTCTCATACACACACACACACACATTCTCTCTCTCTCTCTCTCTCAAAAATAAATAAACATTAAAACAATATACTTAATTTTTTTTAATCTTGAAATTATAGATTCATATGTAGTTGTAAGAAGTAATACAAAGAAATCCCTTCATCCAGGGTCCCTCAGTGGTAACATCTTGTGAGACTGTGATACAATAACACAACCGGGATATTGACATTGATACAATCCCATGGAGAACATTCCCACCAAGACAAGGACACGTCATGTTGCCCTTTTATAGGCACATCCCCTTCCCTACCGTATCCACCCCTCTGTTAACTTCTGGCAACCACTCATCTGTTCTGTCTTTCTATAGTTAGGTCATTTCTAGAATGGTATGTGTACTCTTGGGACAGGCAGGATCCTCTGAAGACTCATCAAGGTCATGGACGCTATTACTTGATACTGTTCCTCTCCTTCCTTTTTTGTTGCTGAATACCCTTCCATGCTACAGATAGACCACATTGTCTTTAACGGTTCATTCATTGAAACACATCTGGTTGTTTCCAGTTTGGGGCTATTCCAAACTAAGTTGCTATAAACTTTCCTGTGGAGGAAAGTGTGAATATATGTCTTCATATATTTTTTGTGAATATATGTCTTCATTTTACTGGTGAGAAAAAACCCAGGAGTACAGTTGTTAGGTTGTATTGTAGCTGTGTAGTGAGTAAGAAACTGCTAAACCCTTTTCCAGACAGGCTGTATCATTTTATGTGCCCACCAGCAAGCAATGTGTGTGCGATCTAGTTTTTCTGCCTCCTTGTAAGCATTTTTCTTTTTTCTTTTTTGGTTTTTTTGGAGGGGGGTGGGGTGGGGTCAGTGACTGTTGGTATTTCCAGGTTGCTGGCTCCATTTCCAGGTCTAGAAGCTATGAGGCAAAAAGAAATCCCAGGGAACTCCCCACCATATGGTTCCTCCATTCTGTAGCTGGTCTACCTGCCCCTGTCCACCTGGCAGAGAGAAAGCAGGGATTGGTTTTTCCATTTTGCTTACTGGGAGGATAAGGAAACATTCGTATTCTCCATCTTTCTGGAAGCAGAGTTATGTTTGTTTTAAAAGCCAGGCTAAGAAGAAAAAATTATTTCAAGAGAAGGGCTCAAGTTCAAGCCAAGGATTTCAATTTGAAAGGCCATAAAGCTGTCACTGGGGAAGAGCCCCTGGCAGACAAACCATCTCCTCACACTGAGCAGGAGGGTCTACGGGGTCTCATCTCTCAGCTGCTGTCCAAGACTTGAGACACTGCTGCCCCCAGGGAAATCAGGGAGGCGGAGGGAAGCATCTTCAGAGATGTCTGGAGAAGATGCCATGGGGCCGAGGACAAAGCTGGAGGACTCCTCCGTCCCTGGAGTTCTGTTGAGCCGTGTCTCCTCCATTCAGACTGCTCTGTCCTGGGCAAGGAGGTACAAATGGCTATCTGCTGCCTTCCTCAGAGGGTAGGCATCATGGCGGGCTTTCCCTGATGACCACCTCGACCCATGAGCACCACTTGACCTTCTACCAATCCGTTTCCCCTTCACTGACTTCACCGTGTTCCGTTTTATTTCCAGGGAGTTCAGTAAGTGTTCCCTGTGTGTCTAGCCCTGGAGAAGAATCATCGCCTCTTCCTCCCTGCAGGAAGAGCCCATCTGGGAGCTGGCAGACCCTTCTAGATGCAGACTCTTCCACTCACTGTGAGGAGCACTGGGAGCCCATGGGCTGTGGGGCCAGAGGGGCTCAGAGCAGCTGACCTAACCTGGAGGTCAGCACCCCCCACCCCCCGCAGAATAGATGCCTCCCCCACCCCCACACATGACCTTCCTGGAGGATTTCACCGAGTGACTAACTCACCCTCTGTCCTTTCATCTTCTTCATGTTTTCTCTTGCAGTCTTCACTTCCTGAGTCATGAAGTTCACTTATTGGTCCCCCTGTATTTTTGTTGGGTTTTGCTTTGCCTCCCTGCTGGAATGTCAGCTGTCTGAGAACACGGCTGTGTGTGTCTCCCTCACGGCTGTATTCCCAGCAGATGTGTCCATTTGAGGCACCCGGTAGACGTTCAATAAATAGTTTCCTTCCTAACTCTTATGCTGTCATAGATCCCAAACCTTGCAGTGATTCAAAAGTCCAGTCCCATTCGGGAACTCTAATCTCGTATCCATTTTCTTTTCTGGAGCCAAGCTCTGATGCCACCTTGGACTTGTAATCTGGAAGGAATAGGATTTTCTCTCTTACTTCTCTGTCCTCAGGTGTGTGAGTTCGGGGAGGAAGGACTGAGAGAAAAGGGCTCTGGTCTTTTTGCCTTGCTGGTGCCATTGTCCTTTCTTGACTATGCTCATTTTTTCTGGTTTAGGCAACTATAGATCTGGTGGAGTGGGGAGTGTCCAGACTGCCAGCTCCAGAGCCCATGCTAACCCTCCATGGTCTCTCTGAAGCTTGGGCACAGTCCAAGTTCCCCCACGTAGCCCATGAGTGAACGGAGATAACTCTGCCCTAGGCAGCACCGTAAGTCAGACCCAGTGGGACACCTCTCAATTAGATTTATTCCTTGTACCACTTTCAAAATGGCTCATCGCCCAAAACACCTGTTCGATTATTGGTATAATATTCTTTGTTTCAAGTTTTATTTAAAATTTTCTCTTTATTCTTCTGCACATCGCTGTCCAGTTGTCCCAGCACCGTTTGCTGAACAGACCGTATTTTTTTCCCATCGGATACTCTTTCCTGCTTTGCCGAAGATTAGTTGGTCGTGTATTTGTGGGTCCATTTCTGGGTTCTCTATCCTGTTCCATTGATCTATGTGTCTGTTTTTGTGCCAGTACAGTCCTGTCTTGATGATTACAGCTTTGTAATACAGCTTAAAGCCCAGAATTGTGATGCCACCAGCTTTGGTTTTCTTCGCCAACATGACTTTGGTTATTTGGGGTCTTTTCCAGTTCATACAAATTTTAGGATTGTTTGTTGTAGCTCTGTGAAGAATGCTGGTGTTATTTCGAGAGGAACTATGAATGGATAAAGAAGATGTGGTATATATATACAATGGAGTATTAATCGGCAATCAAAAAGAATGAAATCTTGCCATTTGCAACGACGTGGATGGAGCTAGAGGGTATTACGCTAAGCGAAATTAGTCAGAGAAAGACAAATACCATCTGATTTCGCTCGTCTGTGGAATTTAAGAAACACAGCGGATGCACATAACAGAAGGGAAGGAAAAATAAGATAAAAACAGTGAGGGAGGAAGACCATCAGAGACTCTCAAATACAGAGAACAAACTGGGGATTGCTGGAGGGGAGGTGGGGGATGGGCTAAATGGGGGATGGGCATTAAGGAGGGTGCTTGTTGGGATGAGCACTGGGTGTTGTTTGTAAGTGACTGGATTCTACTCCTGAAACCAAGACTACACTGTATGTTAACCAACTTTTTTTTTTTTTTAAATCTCTTTTCACCCAGCTTCACCTAAGCAAAAACATCCACAGTAACCAAAGGTCTGGTGCCGGGAATAATATTTTTTTAAAGCACACCAAAACAATAACTTTCTGTGTGCGCGTGCGTAGCACCTAACATGAAATCCCCGTACCTGTAGGTATCTTACCACTCATCCGCTATAAACAACATTTTCAACCATCCTTCCTATCAACTGAATAAATAATGTTGGTATCACTACATTATACCTTAGAATTAAAAAAAAAAATTCAACTCACGTGAAACCTGTTTTTTTTTTTTTTTCTTTTTTTCAAAAGAGCCTCTCTTCCAAGGCAAAACAGTTTTTGCCTGGAATTAACTAGAAAAGCCAACAAGCTTGTCAAGGCCACAGCTTTTATCTGCTTTTAGTTTTACGAAGTTCCACTTCTTTATGAGACATTTCACGAGAAGCACCTCTCCATTTAGAAAGAGTGCCGGGGCTGAGCCAAACCTTGCAGGATACGTGTGTTATTATTACCTTTTAAAATATTCATCAAAACGTATTTTTGTATTTTTATAGCCGTCCCACAAAAGCCCCATTTTTAATGCAGGCTATTCTGGCCCAGCCTCTGGCATTAGGCTAATCTTACGTACATAACCTGCGTCCAAAGTGAGTGCAGAGGAGAATGGGGCACAGAAACTCAGAGAAGGAAACAGATGTCGTGGCCGGCAAGACCCAGAGAGATGTCAGTGGTGGAGGGAGGGGGAGGGAAACTCGAGATCAAGCCTGAAGAATGAATGGGTTTGAAGTAACCTGGCTTAGGCTAGGGTCACGGCTGTAGAGATGGGGAAAGGAGGACAGGGGTTAGGGCCTCTGGGTGGCTCAGTCGGATGAACATCCAACTCTTGATTTCAGCTCAGGTCACGATCTCATGGTTCGTGAGTTCGATCCCCACATCGGGCTCTGTGCTGAATGTGCGGAGCCTGCTTGGGATTCTCTCTCCCTCTCTTCTTCTCTCTCTTTCTCTCTCTCTCTCTGACCCTCTCCCGCTCAATCTCTCTCTCTTTCAAAATAAATGAACTTTAAAAAAATAAAAAAATAAAACAACGGTACTTTTAAAAAGCTGATATGATTCTTACTGTGGAGATTGTGGGAAGTCAAATGGAGGCGTCTCTGGGGCTAACGTACGGATCGTTAGACTAGGTGACCACGAAGTTGGGAAATATTGGCATCATACACAGCTTCTTTGTAGAATTGGGAGAAAAGAGGTTTTGTTCGGAGATGCAACGTGCCCTGCTGTGTTTGTTCCCCTCTGGCTCCAAACAATGTCCCTCCAACTGACTGCAAATGCTGAATATGTTAGAAAGCAGAGGAGGGGAAGGAAGAGTGATTCTCATAAGCTCCCGATTGTTCTGCATCCCCGTGGGCAGAAGAAGTATGGCTGGAATTAGGGGGTAAGGGAGAGAGGGGTGTGAAGCAAAAATATTGCTGTGAGAGTCCACATTCAACAAGTGGAAACTGTGACGACTCTGTTTGACACCTAGGACATAGTTGACAGCAAGGGGAAGGAAGGACAAGAGATCCCGACTGTGAGGTGCTCTGTCCCTGGGGACCCAGAGGAACTGGACGTTGCAAAGGAGGACCCCCAGGCAACAGACACAACAGAGAATCGTAATTCCATCATGAGCTTCTTTAAAACTCTGGTAAGTGTTTTCCTCCCCCTCTTTCCTCAATCCCATTGCTCAAAAGTTTGGTTAATTCTAAGAATAACACGTACTTGGATGTCATTGTATTGAATGGGGTGCCGTGATGGTGCAGCTGGAACACTGGAGAATGGGGACAAGAGGTGCCTTACAAGGGGATCATGTCACATCAGAGCTGAGGACCATGATATGAACGTTGGGTGCCCAAACTGTGTGACATGAGCTGTGTTGTCATGGAACTCTACAGTAGTTTCATGTCTTACGGTCATTGATCATAAACATAGTTGGAGAATAGCTCCTTGAGTTCTGGACCTATCAATGTAGTTTTGCCGCCCAAATGGCAGATAAAACTATAGAAATAATTCCCTATCTTGTTACCTCTAAATCTACTTTGACTGCATAGAGGCAAGGACCCGTGTCTTGTATTGCTTGCTTATCTCTGATTCCTCAAGGAAGCCACAGACAGTCACATGTCAGACATGCAAAAGAGGGCTGAATGAATGAATGAATGAATGATCAAACAGACAGCTGCAGGTGTGTTCGAGTTATTTCCGAAGTCCGAGACTAACTTCAAAAGGTAAAACAAGTCAACAGAACGTGCCACAAACACCAAAGGGTTGTGCGTTTCTTTGGATTGGTGGTGGAATTCATGGAAAATCCGTGGCCTTCCAGGAGACAGTTTTGAATGTGGTCAAGCCCTTAGTGAATGTGTAAGATCTGATACATTTCATTATAAAATATTAATGGTTTTTTTTTAGCTTTTCTATACCTAGAAATTATCCAGAAGTCTGTGGTTTTCTACTAAACTTGGTAGAACTCCTTTCTACTGGAAAGGGCTTCTCATTACATTCTTTACCAGCAGAGTGAATTTTACCACCACCCCCCAGAAAAAAAACAAAGACAAAAAAAAAATGTATCTATGAAATCAAATCACCCTACCTAATGAGCTAGCTATGATTTTTAATATTTGGTTTTCTTACATTTTAAGGTTTCACCTAACAAAGCTGAAACAAAAAAAGATCTGGAAGATACGGTAGGTAGTTTGAAGGGTGTTCATGCTTGGGTTTGGGTGTAGAGTTGGATTTGGGTTTGCGTCTGCTGTTTCGCGTCCTGAGTTTTGTGTGTGTGCATGTGTGTGTAGGCACGTGTATACTTACCTACATATTTAGTAATTGCAAAGTGCTGTTAGACTGTCTTTAAAACATTTCATTCATGTCAATGATATTTTAATGAAAATTTTAGTGGAAAGCTTGAAATATATGCTAACTCTGGATATATAATGTCACAGTAACCAGTTTCTTATATAAAGTAAGAACTGAATACCGGTAACCATATATCACGTTAGTCTTGTTAGCTGTGTATAGAGAGACCCAAGGAATATAGGAATAGGGTACACAGTATGGAGAAGCCACTGGAAATGAGAAAGAAATGAGACCCAATTGGAAGTAGAAGTAAGCTGCCATATTTCCGGTTTCTAAAAAATACATTCTGTGTCTTTCATGTAATTTGAAAAGAATAAATCACCACAAAGGCAGTTGTTTGGTGAAATCAAATAGTCACCATTGGACACTTGCCAAAGGAAGGAATGTTTAGAGTTAGGATGCCCTAGAGAGACCGAGTTTTTTCCTGTCTTCCTAGAGATTCAACCAATTCCCCTCAAAATAAATTTTGTTTGGATCAACTACTTTCTAGAGATGTTTTCCTTTACACTTGACAGAACTGATTATCCCTAATGGAACACATGGTTTAACTTTCACGGGAATCGGGAGGAAAGTTTAACTTGGTGACAGATAAGTGTCTTGGGTCCTCCTTTTGATAACTGCTTTGAAAGACACTGGGACCAAATAAATGGCGTGGCCAGCCCGATACATCTGTTACCAATTTTCGAAGGGGCCAGGTTGTGAAAAGGATCCTGGAATTTATCTCAAGACCTGCGTTTGAGCTCCGGTCCTGCTATGTGGTAGCTGTATGATGTGATCCTAACCTATGTGAATCCAAATTTCAACATCTGTCAAATCAGGACAACAAAAATTCCATCTCCCCCCATCCCCCAGCATTGAATGAAAATATGACAATGCCTGGTAAACCACGGAATTCTATTCAAATGTAGGTGATCACGATTTCCATAATTGCTGCAGGACGTATTGAACCACCACTATTACATTTGTATTGTATTGATTGGTCCTTCCAGAATGTTCTTATGTTAGGAAAAAAAAATATATATATATATATATATATATATATATATATATATGAGGCATCTACATGCATTTCCTTTAAAATTAGTCATTTGCTGCAAGTCAGCTAGGGTCAAGTTCAATGAATAGTTGCGTCCAAATGTTTCTCTTTTGATTCTGTGTCTTGCATTGTTTAAAGTCACATAGTCAGCACAATAGGCTAAAAACAGTGGGGTATGTGGGCGAATTGCGTGGCTTCTCAAGAGACCTGATGGCGCTCATTCTCTTCCGCTGCTCATACACCAAGACTCTTCCCACCCCCCCCCCCCAGAATGTGGTCCCAACTGCACGTACATAGCTGATAAAATCTCACTACCCTGCCCAGAGAGGTCAAGGTCACTGCTAGTAGAACCGAGTCTCAAAAGAGAGTTTTGTGAATGTAGGTTGTCTATGATACAAACAGATCCCTTTATACAAACCTGCCTTTTTAACATCCTTTCTACTGAAGTTCTTGGATCCTTGCATTTGAAACATCTACACCATTTGTCCATCTTCCCATCTGGCCCAGACGGTTTTTAGCACACTACACGCCCCACACAAAATCCCCCGCCATTTGTAACTCGAGTCAACAATTCTGAATGGTTGTCGCTGGGTTATTTCAGTTCCAATCTCCCCCCACCCCACCCCCACTCTGGCTCTGTGGACTGGCACACAGTAGACACTTTTTTTGCCAGAGAGATCTGCTCGTCTAGAAGTCAGCTGAAATTTTTATGGATGATACTGCTTCCCTGAGGTTTCTAATACTGAATAAAAGATCGTTTGGAGAAAGGAAGCCACTCAAGGCAGTGTTTGCCTTGACTCCGGATGCAAAAATAAATTGTGTGTCTTCAGGTATTTTTTTCCTTCCCATGTGACAATAGCATTTAGATATTTAAAACTGTCAAGTAGGGGCTGTGTATCTTCTTTAAATCTGGATATTTTATATCATATAGGCAGAGCTTAAATGTCCGGTCCTTGTCTTTAGTAAGTCGTGTTAATCTGGGTCATTTAAGTAGGTCGCCCTGATGAAAATTAAGGTGTGCTTGAAATGGACTGTGAATATACTGTGCAGCACATTGTCTCTGAGCGCTTAAGAAAAGAGAGTCATTCACATGATGGGAATGTTGTGGTTTGGGGATGGGGGGTGCTGTCTCGGCAGTTAATTGTCAAAGCGTTTCAATGCACTTAAAAACAATGGGGAAAAAATGGATTTTGTCTAAAAACAAAGTTCTAAGCTGTGACCGCTGTTGCCCAAAAGGCATCCAAAGCAGAAAGTGTCTGTGATGGACAAGCTGGGCAGAAGATCTGTGAGATCCAAACTAAAGCCACCAAGAAAAAGCCCCTGCATAGCCCCAGGCTAGGATTCGCCTTTAGGAAATTCTTTAGGCATAAGGTCTGTATCTTGTTAAATGACAAAGAAAAAAAAAAAAAAAAAAACAAAGAACCCTGGTCTTCACCACATGGCACAGGTGGCTGTCCCATGTCCTATGTCCCCTCAGCCCTGCTTCAGGGAAGACAGCCTTGTATGATTGGGATCATTAGAAAGCATTAAAGATTTTGTGAATCAAATTTCAATGATTATTTTAAATCTCCATCGTTATAAATAAACATCTGGCTCGTTTCTTCCTAGTGTGGACCAGGGTTCTGGAATCATCCTTCTAACTCCGTGTTTCCCAAACGTCGAAAGTATGCATACCATCGTAATCATTTTTGTCAGATTTAGCACAGTTCAGTTGATCTTTTTCATTAAAATGGACTCAATTCCTATTTAAAGGTATCTTTAAAGAAAACTTTTATTACATCATACATGGAAAACTGGAGTCATTTTTCACAAAGAGGTAACCATTAATATGGCTAATTAAAAAATAACGACCTTCTAGCTACCTTGTTTGTGTTAAGCTCTGAATCCAATGCCTTTCTAGCTCCATTAAAATGCAATTTGCCAGCAATAGAAAAATGTTAAAGATATACCGGCACCAGACTGAGCTTTTCCCCGAATGTTCTCAGGAAGATTAAATGCGAGTTGAAAAAAGAAAAGTATTTTTGCCATTTTCATGTTATTAAGCATTACATCTCTGCACAATCTAAAATTACCTGTGATGCCACCAATGGTATGCTTCCTACGCTTTGGGAAATACTCTTCTAACCTCAAGAAAATAACGTTATCTTTCTGTGGCCTGTTCCCTCCATTTTCAGTATTAACTAAGCTCATCCTGAGCCCAAATAAAAGCCCAGACAGAACGAAACAATGAATGAAGGCAGAGCAATTTCTATCTCCATGTCCTTGGAAAGTGAGGACAACATAGAATTAGTTGTGAAGATTTCACTCTCAATTTCTAGGAAGAGACCAGTGTTCATCTGAAACCACCAGTTAAGATCCCTGAATTGGGCCAGCATGCTTGGACATTGTTTATTTTATCTATCTATCTATCTATCTATCTATCTATTTTATTTTATTTTTTAAATATAATTTACTGTCAGATTGGTCTCCATACAACACCCAGTGCTCATCCCAACAAGTGCCCTCCTCCCTGCCCATCACCCACTTTCCCCTCTCCCCCACCCCCCATCTACCCTTAGTTTGTTCTCAGTCCTCAAGTCTCTTATGGTTTGCCTCCCTCCCTCTCTGTAACTTCTTTTCCCCCCCTTCCGCTCCCCCATGGTCTTCTGTTACGTTTCTCAAGATCCACACAGGAGTGAAAACATACGGTCTCTGTCTTTCTCTGCCTGACTTATTTCACTCAGCATAATACCCTCCAGTCCCATCCACGTTGCTGCCAATGGCCGGATCTCATTCTTTCTCATTGCCAAGTAGTATTCCATTGTATATATAAACCACATCTTCTTTATCCATTCGTTGGACTTGTGTTTAAAACATCAACCATTCTCCACTAGGTTGAATGAACTTGTTAAAAAACCTTCCCCAGCTGGATGTTAGAGTCCTAGAATAGTGTATGCAAAGAAAGGCTCCATAGAAAGATCTCCTGGCTGCATCTATATTTGCATAAGCAAACCGTGTTATGAAGCCACGCTTTAATTTCCGTACAGGCTTATTTTGTTTTGTAAAGACAGAGAGGATGGAGTGATAGAAATTACGGGGGGGGGGGGGCGGGGGGGAGGGTGGAGATTAAAAAGTGGTGCTACTCTATGTGAGAGACAGTTTGGTAATCGCTAGCGAAATGTGTCATAGACCTTATGCAAAGCAATCCAGCTGAATTCCCACCCGGAGCTTCTGTGAGGAGGGGGCCCTGAAAGTTTACAAAACGTATGACTTTCCCCCTCATGTCTGCATTTCATTAGGAAATTCATTTCATGCACAGCAAAGTTTCATGTCTCCAGAATCTCTTTCCTCCACACAAAGGGGACCACCCAAGTTCAGTTTTCCTAAGGTTTCTCCCCCGAACATTGGTCTCACATCCTGCCACTGCCTTGCATTTCGGGCAAAGATAGGATTCGGGAAATACTGGCAAGAAGAGGTGCCCCTTCCTGGGATTCTGTAATGCCAACACAAGGACTGTAAGATTTTGCCTTGAGTTACGTTCAGTCTATTTTTTGTGTAAAAGTAGGAGACAATTCTCAGATGTTCTCAATTCTCATTTTTGCAGGAGTTTGGTAGAACTTACTGGCTTTTGCCTCCTTTTTCTTCGTTTGTCATCCAAACAGAGAGAGAAATAGGGCCATTAAGACCAACCAGCCAGATTGTGGCATGATTATAGGAGCTATGCCACTCACCCTCAATTTCATTGGAACCCAGGACAGAAAAGAGGAAATCCAAGCAAATTCAGGGATTAAACATCGTCTTCTGGTTTTGCTATTAAAAAAAAAAAAAATGCAGTGGTTACCAGTCGTGATCAACTCCTAGACTCATTTCTCTGTATCTCAATTTTTCTTTCTATAAGAAGAATTTTCTTAAACATTTTTTTCTTGCTTTAAAAAAGTAGGGAGGCCAGGAGTTAATAAGTGAAATAAGCCTATTGTTATAAATAATAAGAGCGTCAGCTTTGCTTTGCTGAATCGGGATCTTTTTCTCTTGGCTTCATCACATGCTATGCTTCAATATCAAACTTTTTCACATGTTCTTCTAACATTGAACATGACAACATGCACACAAAGCAAGGCATTGTTTTAGGACTTTTTTTTGCCATGCCCAGGAATGCTCCTCTCCCCACTCAGGTTTTCCTGATGTCCGCCCTCTCTGCAGGGCAGCTAAAATTTTAGTAGCTGGCTCATTTAATTCATAAGCTCTGCCATACGGTCATTGTTTTCCACTTCAGTGTAATGTTTATATCTTACTAACCCCTCTCCTCTCCCACACCCAGATGTGAAGACATATTAGGGAAGAAGGTAAGGTCATCTGAAATGCAATCTCCAAATCTAATGTTAGAATTTCATACGTGGCGTTGCCAGATAACCTACAGATACTCCACCAAATTCAAATTTCAGATAAACAGCAAATAATTTTTTAGTATAAAGATAAATATGTCCCAGGGACCTATGTTCTGATACCTCAGAATTTCTTTGTTGATCTGAAATGCAAATGGACAGGGTATCTTATATTCTCATTACTGAGAGTGTTTGCTGTATTTGGCATATCTGAATCCATCCAGGAGATTGACTCCAAAAAACACAGAGTTTTTGTAATCTCTTCCATAATGCAGACAGAGTATTAATTCAGTTTATGCTGGCAGAACGCCATCTGGGGCACTTCGTTGGGAAGTGAGGAGATGGGTGGGCAAGGAGAAAAGACTACTGGTAGCCTATGACCCCATAGCCCAGTAAGGAGGGCCAGGGTGGGTAGAAACACAACATAACAGGATCCCGGGTAGGCATTGCTCTCCAGTCCTTTCTAGACGATTATTTAGCTATTTATTTAATGCCTATCTTATGCCAGACACTGGGTCTGATGGGAGCTAGGGATATAATGCTGACCAAAGCAATGGCTCTTACCCTCAGAGCTCATGGTCTGGCCAGGGAGGTGCCTATTCAACGAACAATTACACAAATATACTACAGTTATATTATTCTATATATAATAGAGTTATCCTCTTGCGATGTTTTTTTCAAGGGTCTCTGGGTACTTTCCCAGTGTAAAGAGAAGAGGAGTACCCATCAGTTTCCCAATGAAACTGATGGGTGTAGATGTGTTTCTCAATTTTTTTGTCATTCTCACCTTCTGGCCATGAAGCCTTTTTTTTTTTTTAATTTTTTTTTCAACGTTTATTTATTTTTGGGACAGAGAGAGACAGAGCATGAACGGGGGAGGGGCAGAGAGAGAGGGAGACACAGAATCGGAAACAGGCTCCAGGCTCTGAGCCATCAGCCTAGAGCCCGATGCGGGGCTCAAACTCACGGACCGCGAGATCGTGACCTGGCTGAAGTCGGACGCTTAACCGACTGCGCCACCCAGGCGCCCCTTTTATTTATTTATTTATTTTTTTTTTTAATTTTTTTTTTCATGAAGCCTTTTTTTAGACATTTTCTCCCTGGCTGCATACGATAGCACAGGGAGTGGGGAGACCTTAGTTCATTAGCGGCAGGGTATTATAGGGGAGCTGGTAAGACTTTGGGTGTGGGTATCAGACTCCCTGGATTTTGATGTCAACTCTGCCCCCTTATTAGTGTAGTCGTAGGGAAGTTTTTTTTTTTAACAACCGGGGACCAACATTTCCTTCACTGTAAAATGAACATAGTAATTAGTTCCTTCCTCGTAGAGCTATTGTTAGTACATTCAATCCCTTAGAGCAGTGCCTGGCACAGGTACCTTTTCTTAAAAGTTAAGTTTTATTAAAAGCTGCAAGTTGGAGATTATGTCCCTTATACCTATACCTTCTGTATGTCCCTTATACCTCCTTTAATGTCTAATTTGGACTAGTGAAATAATATACGTTTATAATAGGAACACGGATGTATTGGAGGTGCCTCTTCAAGATGTTTTTTACTGGTGGGAACATGATCAAAACCACTTGAAGGCCACTCGATATGAACTAACAACATTCTAACAGCAAAGTGCCTCCTACGAGCACCCTGATCCCTAATGACTCACAAGAACATAATATAGTTTTTTGCAAAAGGAAAATAACTTGACTTTTTCCAAAATTTTAACACAAATCCACATTCACATAGAATATTTGCAAGTACAGAAAATTGTGAAAAAGAAAACTAACATGCATAACCCCAGCCTGTATTTATAAAAAAGAGCCCTTTCGCTTTTGGAATCCTGACATCACTTTAATTGTTACTTCTTTTTTTACTCTATAGGGTGCTGAAAAGCCACCTGTCCCGTCACCTGACGTCCAGCCAGACAAAGCTAACTTTATATCCCAGGAGACCAGAGGGACGGCCAAGAATCCTACATCCTCGGAAACAGCGAAGGAAGCCCCCAAGGAAAAGGGGGCACCCACCTCTCTGCCTCTGAGCAAACTGTTCTGGAAAAAGGTAAGTTCTATTTTCAAGACTTGGGGAGACTTTGGGGCTAGGAAGACTTGAGAAACTATTTCAACTGGGCCAATTCATGTGCTCACAAAGCATGCAGTTGGTTTTTCTTCTCCCAAATGACTCAATTAGCCACTGAGTTGAAGACTTGTAATTTACTCCTGGGAAGAATGAAATGCCTATGGTGTCATGTGCGTATGTTTCACGGGAAAGGAAAGGAAATAAACACGCAGATTTTTTCATTCTTGGAGTTATTCCGGCTCATGACAGACAGTTGTGGTATTTCGTGACTTCATTTTCTTACTAAAATGGCTTAGTAGTCTGGCTTCTTCCTGGATTCCTCCGAGCACTCTCACTCCAGCGAGCTGAACCGCCTCTGGGCTCCCTCCCTCTTTCCCCTGCAAGATATAATCTGTCCTTAGGAGCCACTAAGGCTCACTCTCCTTTTAGGAAACCAAGGTGTCCACCATTCTCCACCAGGGCAGGGCACACAGCGTGCTCTGTGATAGGGGCATTCACACCACCGTCCGATCTTTTTCCCTCTAGAATTAAGGTGGCGTGCAAGGGAGTGTGGTGGGTGGGGCTGAGTCAGTCTGAGAGCTATTCCTTGATCATCGTTGTTGAGCAAACCCCAGCTGCCACACATGTTCAGAACTCTTGCCTCTTTTAAATGTGGCCAAAAGATGAGCAAGAAGCCGTGGGTGAGAAAGTGGAATATAATTCATAGAGCTGAAAAAGATCTAATTAGTGATTTCATCAAAACATCCACGCAAAACGTGCAAAACTTGGCACGCAATACAAGGCAGGTGATTAATACAGACGCCCCTGTGGTGTTCGTTGTATTCGTTGGTCCAGAATCCAGCTGGATTTCTGGAACTCTTCCCTGTTTGTTTTCTGTTGCACAGATATCTTTCTTCTGGGTCCTGCCCAAAACACAATCTCTAATACTTAATGAAAACTTTGGGTGATGTCATTTGGCATCCTGTTCTGGTCTCCTTCCTTCCCAACCGCCAATTACTTACTTTTAAAAAAGCTTTTATCTCCACTACAAGGCAGGGAACAGTCCCCGAGTGAATCAGATGTGCAGTTTGGTGGCCAGGAAGATGACTTAGGCAACCCGTACTCAAACATTTTTATTTAAACAATTATACATATTTAAAGTGCATTAGAAAAATCGAGCCAGCACATTAAACTCAAGATTTAATATATATGTTGTTCAAGGTGAGACTGTAGATGTTTAGCTTAAGAAGCAATCCTATTAAAAAGGAACTGTTACCTGATCATAAATTTGGATCCTTCAGGGAGCGACACTGAGACAGAATTGATGTGCAGTAGATTTATTGGAGGCAAGCGGCATGAAGGATAAAGGACAGGGGACAGGAGTAGGTAGAGAGAGACTTCACACCATAGTGAGGGTCTGGCACGGGATAAGAGAGAGACAGGGAAGGAAGGCGGAGAAGGTCAGCAAAGCCATGGACTCAGGGTGGCGCTGAGCCAACGGGAAATCCCAGAGGAGAGCTTGCCCACGAGAATGGCCCAGTACCCTGCCGTGCTCAGTCATTGTCTGGGAGCGTGGCCTCAACATTAACTCGGTAGTGGATGCCGAAGAGGTGTGGGTGGGAAGCTCTCCCAGCAGGGAAACGGCACACTCCGTGGCTGCTGCAGACGGTACACGAAATGTGGCCAAGACCATGCAGGAGGCTGGCAAGTGACGGAAGTTTGAGGAACGCTGATTGGCACAGACAGATCTGACTCTGGGTCCGATGAGCCTGGATGCGCAGCCTCGGTTTCAAAATTTGTAAAATGCAAATAATAAGGGTACCTAGACAGAGAAATGAAGACTAGATAAAAAGAATGCCCGCAACCCCCTAACACCATGCCTGGCACAAAAGTGGCCGATGACAGGGGTCTGGGTGGCTCAGTCGGTTGAGCCTCTGACTCTTTTTTTTTTTTTTTAATTTTTTTTTTCAACGTTTATTTATTTTTGGGACAGAGAGAGACAGAGCATGAACGGGGGAGGGGCAGAGAGAGAGGGAGACACAGAATCGGAAACAGGCTCCAGGCTCTGAGCCATCAGCCCAGAGCCTGACGCGGGGCTCGAACTCACGGACCGCGAGATCGTGACCTGGCTGAAGTCGGACGCTTAACCGACTGCGCCACCCAGGCGCCCCGAGCCTCTGACTCTTGATCTCAGCTCTGTTCACGATCTAACAGTTTGTGGGATCAAGCCCTGTGTCAGGCTCTGCACTGACAGCACAGAGCCTGCTTGGGATTCTCTCCCTCCCTCTCTCTCTGCTCTTCCCCTGCTCATGCACACGCCCTCTCTCTTTCAAAATAAATGAATAAACTTTCAAAAAAAAGTGGCCAATGAATTGTCCTTCTGACCTATGTCATTTATCTCCTGCGTGTTCAGGAGGGGACACACTTCATCTTTCTATACCCTCCAGTTTGGAGAAGCTGCTAAGCTACTGAGCCTCAAATACTATATTTTTCCTTATCTTTGGGGTCTCTGAGGGATATATTGGTTCCTCTTTGAAATTCAAGCTATTTCCATTGAAGAAAAAACAGGACCAGTTGACATTCATCCCCCTAATGATCAGATTTCATGTAGGTCAGTCTCATTGGTTTTTTCCTTTTCCTCGATTATCTGGCTTTATTTCTTGAGTAGATTATAAAAATAATGAAGAGACACTAAAACCCAGTCACCGGTAAATCTTGTTTTTCTTTCTTCCACCTAATCAGGAAGACAGCTCTAGATGAACGTAAAATACAGGCGAGAGTCACTCATGCAAGAGTATTTTTAGCTTCTCTCTTTGTGCTGAGTTTTTTTGTGCTAAGCGCTGGGTGCTAAGGCATTGAAAAGATAGAGCGAACAGACTGGTCCCCTTGTGTAGCTGAAAATCTCACGGGGGGATGTATGTTTTAGTAGAAAACAAAATGAAGACCTTTGTTTTCTTCAAATTAGAAAGCACTTGATTATAAAATCACTGTTGTAAAAATTTTTGGAAAAGAAACAAAGAGGAATGCTAGAGAATTTTGATATTTCCACTAACCCAAGCTCTCTGTCTTCTCCTCTTGTAACTGAGAAGCTTTTACACAAACTGACTTTGAAGTGTGTGCGTCCACAATATGAACATCAGAAATAAAATTCTCCCCTAACACGCTGTGGATACGAGATTATAAGTTATTTTGATTTATAGGCTTGATTGCGAAAGTCATTCTTACTATAAAACAAAAATAACAAAAATAACCTTTGAGAAAATTAATTTCAAATGATGTCGTATTTGCCAAAAACTGTTTCGAGTCCAGTGACTGGACTACCTATGCCCTTTATTGTTCTGGGGTCTTTGGTATACCATTTGTTCTGTGACCTCCCAAAAGTTACTCAGCCTCTTTGAGTTTCTTTTTCCTCATCTGTTGAAGGAAAGGGTTGATCTTGAAAGGAAATAGATGATCTTGAAAATTTCTTGTACGTGGCAAGTCTTGCATTACAGACAGAATCAGAAAGTTTGGACAAATTGCTTGACCACCGAAAGCCTCTGTTTTCCTTTGTGTAAGTAGGGACGTGTTCATCTCACTGTGTTGTTGTGACAGTCCAATAACTGTACCCAGAGAGACCCTCAGACATAGTAAGTGCTCCACGAACAGTTTTATCATCTCTTCAGGTACGAAGAGTTGCTGGTGATGATCTAAACATCCACGTGTGGCGTTTGATGCCAACAAAAGGCACAAAACAAGACTAAGGCTCATCTGTACTGCTGTCGAAACACCTAAAGTCCATTTGGGGAACAAGGCACATACGTATGCCTGCACCTGCAAGTGTGTGTGCACGTGCACCATTAGTAAATGCTACATTTGAAATATCTTCAAACGGGTATTTGAAGGTAGATGCAGGTGTACAATCCGTGTCCACGGCACAAGAAGACGTATTTGGGAGGGTCGATTCCTTTCTCCCCTCCTCCTGCATAGTGTAAAGGTAAAAACAAGCACAGGACTTAGAACAAAATGAACATAGGGAAGAGTTCTTAGCCCGGAAAGCAGCTTTCCCTGCTTTTCTTTGGAGGAGAGGAACGATGGTGTGGGGAAAATAATGGGAGCCCTGAAGTCAAAGAGACACATCGTCAAATCTCAGCTCTGACAGTTACTGGCCGTTTGAATGTGATGGGGTGACTTGAATCCCCCATGCTTCACTTTCCTCAGCTCTGGGGACAGACCGTGGCATCTACCTTCTGTGGTTAGTGGGAGGACTGACTTGGAGAACGAATGCAAAGTGACTGGCCCTGTTCCAAAACGATGATGTTGGAATCCGGTGTTAATGTGTGGGGAGCAGGTTACAAATGCTGTGGGTGTTTAGAAAAGGGAGCAGTCGGTGTAGGTCAAAACAGACTGAGAGGACTTTGAAAATCCTCTGGATCCTCTGAGTTATCTGCTTCAAACACAGATGCCTGCATTTGATCCCAGAACCCACGGGAATCCTGGTTAAGAGAGTCTGGCATATGGCCGGACAATTATGGAAGCACTTGAAAGGCGGGCCGAAACGTCTAAGCTTGAGGAAAGGTCTTAGGGCCACTGTGAAACCAGTGAACTCAGAACAGCTGTCACATGATCAAAATGATGCTTCCAGAAGACCTGCTAGCCATGGGATGTCTGTTAGCTTAAGTGCTACCATGTGACGGGATTTTAAAGAAACATCCTTTCACAAATGTGCTCTTCAAAGGACGGGATCCTTTGCTGTGCGAGTTTATACTGATGAGTTCAGGAGCTGTTTAGGCCCTCGTTCTCAGCAATATAAATGCCCAAGCAGGATCCTTTAGTTTCAAAGTGGGTTTTGGTTGGGATGGTGAAGGAGGCTGGACAGTCCATAGGCTCAGCAGATAACAGCCAGATGCCCAGTTCATTGAAGGAGATGAGAAGTTTCTAGTTTGAGATTTGAATGGGAGTCCCGCGCTCCATGTGGCTCCCGATTAGCCCCACACCCTCTTGTGTTCTTCTCACCGGAGAGCTTGGGAACCCAACGAGCACCTCCTGGCCTGCAGAAATGGGACTTGCGCCGAAAGAGCCCCTCTCGTCTGCTTTGAAGTGAACCGTTGCATCAGCAGCACCGTCCAGTTTTCGTCCTCGTCTTCCATCTATCACACCGGACCCCCTGGCCGTGGGAAAGAGCGAACTGCAATTCGGTGCTGTTGGTTGCTCTGCCCGTGGGCTTTCTGCTCGGTGGGAAACGTGAGGAGGAAAGGGGGACACCGCCTGAAGCCTCCAGTTGTCATTGTGTGTTGAGCACTGGGGCAGGTACCCCTTACACGTGAGATCCAGGCTGGGCTCACAGAATGGGTTCCGTAGAGCTACTGTTGATAAATGTGGCCCAAGCTGAACATGTCATCTAGAGAGAAAGCAAATCTGGCCGTGGAGAAGGAAGCTCACACAGCAACTACAAAGCGTGACTCAGACCTTTGAGGTCTGAGGGTCTTGGAACTTGGCTCTTGGAACCACTTCGACCGCTCCCTAGCTGTACCACCTTGAACAAGTGACTTCGCCTCCCTGTGTCTCCATTTCTGTCTACGTAAATGACGATCACCCTCCTGACTGCTTGGGGCCACTTTCAGTGCGATGGTGTGTACAGAGCCCCTGCACATACAAGGTAGATGCAGGTGTACGATCCGTGTCCACGGCACAGGGAGACGTATTTGGGAAGGTCGATTCCTTTCTCCCCCCCGCCCCTCCTGCATAGTTTAAAGTTAAAAATAAGCACAGGACTTAGAATAAAATGAACATAGGGAAGAGTTCTTAGCTTGGCATCCAGCTACGAACACCCTAAAATGATGGGCAAAATATTTGGTTCGTGTTTATTTTTCTGGAAAGAGAGTCCAGATCTGCCAAGCGGGTCTCAAAGCGGTCTGCGAACATCACCCCGCCACAACCCCTCCCTGCCAAATTTAAGAACAACTGCAAAGATCATCTCCAAAGTTGAAGCTTCGCAAACGGTCGTCATGTAATGGTGGCCTCGACCTTTGACAGCACTGGGGCAATCGCTCCCCTCCTTGAGGCAGTCTGCGTATGACAGAATTACTGTAGGGAGGAATAGTGTTTGAAGTTGGGTGTGTTAGACCCCAGCCTTCTGGGCCTCCAGAGAAGGGTTCTAGCCGGATTCAACCTTGGCACGATGCCACCGGCCTATGTTGAGGGCTGAAGCAGCTACCGATGCCGGCCATTGTGCTACGGTCAGGATAAGGCCAAAGACCCTGCTCGTTACCTCACCACCTGTTTGCTCTATGTGTACCATGGGATGGATGTCTCTGGACTCAACTGCCAGAATTTTCCTGAGCAGCTCATTTGTTTTTACCTGACAGAGACTGTGTCGTGTGATTTTCATCAATAAGCAGAAAATGTTAAGGCAGACGTGTCGCTGACCCACAGCCGAGGCTGTGGTCTGTGTTTTCTGTAGCAACGCTTCTCCCCCACTCCATTCGTGTCCTGGCCGCGTCTGGGTATTTATTTTCCCTTCGTTGCATTTTCAAATACATAACTACTTATCATCTTGCCGTACCGTGTGATCCCGCGTAAGTCTCTCTCAAGTTCTCTTTGGAACCAGGTGTGCGTAAGCAGTTCAGTGTCCAAGAATGGCACCAGAGGGCTGTTGGCCCAAAGAACTCTCCATTTTTTGGTAACATTCTGACTCTTACTTTTGTTTTTATCTTCCCTTTAGTCAGTTAAAGAGGATTCAGTCCCCGCAGGTGCAGAGGAGAATGTAAGTTATGCGTTAAATGGCAGAACCATTTCATTCTCATCTTCCGCATGCTGGACCATTGGGCATTTCAGCTCTGGGGTCCTGTGTTCTTGCATGGCCCCAAGTGTCTCCCATCTGCCGTAGACTCTTTCAGCCTTTCATGTGATTAGGGACCAGTGGGGATAACATTGGGTGAGTATTTGCAATGCCTATGAAATCAGCACAAACGAAATCACGAAGTCAGAGCATGCGTTTTTATAATTTGTCATCATCCAGGGGCTGAAAGAGTCTATCACACTTAAGACCATCCTTCCACTTCCTTAAGGGGCAATGATGCTGCCCCCTGTGCTGCTTCTACCTTGATCGCTCTCTGTTTCCATGGCAACCCAGATTCTCTACTAACTGTGGGCGGTACCCAGGACAGATAGGTGCGTCAAGCATGAGAGCACCTTGCTGCACTTGATGCTAAGACTGTTGTTCTTGGGCGGGAGAACCGACTCCTTGGGTCTACACCTGGGAGACATAGGTGGGACCTCACTGTCCAAACCCTCCAGACGGTGCGTTCACGTCTAAAGGGGATGGCTCCATAGAGGCACCGCAAAAATGCAGTTTTCCAAAAACATCTTCCAGGGAGATTAATCAATTGTCCTCATGAGTCAGCGGCTTTCTGCTCTGAATGGAGTACGGTCTTGGAAAATTTTACAAGTGGGGATAAGCGAGTTCACAGCTCCCTAAGATAGAAACTGATCATTATCGTTTTGCCAAAGCAAAATATGTTTGGCTCTTTCTAGGTGTCTCTTGTTTGCTAGCCTTGGAGAGAGCTTGTGTTTTCATTTTTATTTAATTGCTGGCATTGAACTGATGTTGAAAATCCAAGTCTGTTCCAGAAATGTTGTCTGTGATGTGGGATGGAAATCAGAATGGTTGTTACAATTCTTGCTAGGAGAAAGGTCTTTCAAATCTGCTTTTTTGTTATTGTAATTGTTTTTCTTTCCCTCCCCCCTCCCTCTTCCTTCCTTCCTTCCTCCCTCCCTCCCTCCCTTCCTCCCTCCCCCCACCTCTCCTTTCTTCCTTCTTCTTTCCTTCCTTCCTTCTCTTTCTTTCTTCCTTCCTTCCTTCTCTTTCTTTCTTCCTTTCTTCTTTCTTTCTTTCTTTCTTCCCCTTCTCTTATGAGTCAAACTTACGAGCTCAGCAAAGCCCAGATCTTTCATAATTCCAAAAAATTCTCATGAATTTACCAGCTATTTTCTACGGAGCCAAAGCCTCTATTTCAGCAACCTGTGAGGAGGAACAGTGCGAGTCTTTTCCTCCATGAACTTGACATTTAAAAGCTGCAGGTTAACCCTGGGGCATCAGTTAGCATTGAGGTTCTGAGTTTTTTGGAGAGAAAGTTCTTTTTGGATGTTTGTGTGCCATTACCTGTTCGAGGAACCCCGCATCAACGCAGGGTTGACCTCTGACAAAGAGGAAGTATTTCCTTTTCTAATGTGAAATTCGGAACAGAAATATAAACGTAAAACAAAGTCAAATTACTGATGCCAAAAGAGAACAAAAAAGCTGATGAAGGTATCAAAGAAAGCAAAATATTTTCTCAAGAAAATGAAGATGCATTATCAAAATGGCTTTAGGTTACTTAGCCCTCAAAAGAACATTTCTGTTTTTAAGCTCCAGCGTTTCTTTGTCTGCCTGTTAGTTGGAGGGAATGAGGCTAAAAGCAGTGGGTCTTGGACCCTTTATCCCCAGACTCTGCCCCCTCTTGGACCTCAGTTTACTCATCTCTTAAATGCCCACAATGATATTACCCACCCCTTAGGGTTCTTGCAAGAATTAAGCAAAGAATGCATTTAACGTGCATGTTTCAGTGCCCAAAACACAGAAAGCATTCGGTAATTCAGGGGTCAGCAAACAGCAGCTCACAAGCCAATTCCAGCCCATTGCCATAGGGCCCACAAGCTAAAATTGGTTTTTACATTTGGAATTTTTTTTTTTTTTTTACGTTTCTTTATTATTGAGAGACAGAGAGAGGCCAAACAAGAGCAGGGGAGGGGCAGAGAGAGAGGGAGACACAGAATCCGAAGCAGGCTCCAGGCTCTGAGCTGTCAGCACAGAGCCCGACGCGGGGCTCGAACTCACAAACCACGAGATCATGACCTGAGCCGAAGTTGGACGCTTAACCGACTGAGCCACCCAGGCGCCCTGGTTTTTACATTTTGAATCATTGAAATAACTGAAAGAATAATATTTGGGGGGGGGGGGTGCATAAAAATTTCACCAACTTCACATTTTACTGTTTATGAATAAAGTTTTATTAGAATACAACCACACTCATTCACGTGCATATCACCTGTGGCTGCCTCCCCGCTTCGATGGCAGCGTAGAGTGAGTGCTCCCAGTGATCAGAGATTGTATTTCCTCGAGCAATTACACATCCCTAAGTGCCCACGTCGAGTGAAGGCATGCATGAAATAATTAGTTTAATTTCCTCCTCCCAAATAAGAGAGATGGCATTAATCAAAACAACGTACAGTTCAAAACAGAACTGATTAAGTGTGATTAACCATACTATAAGAGTCCTATCTAGCGATGTCTGGCTAGAACATGGTTCGTTTTTGTTTTGTTTTGCTTTTTTAAAAACCTGTGGAGGGGCGCGTGGGTGGCGCAGTCGGTTAAGCGTCCGACTTCAGCCAGGTCACGATCTCGCGGTCCGGGAGTTCGAGCCCCGCGGCAGGCTCTGGGCTGATGGCTCAGAGCCTGGAGCCTGTTTCCGATTCTGTGTCTCCCTCTCTCTCTGCGCCTCCCCCATTCATGCTCTGTCTCTCTCTGTCCCAAAAATAAATAAACGTTGAAAAAAAAAAATTAAAAAAAAAAAAAAAAAAAAAAAAAAAAAACCTGTGGAAGTTTAGCGCTTTTCCTAGAATGTGCGTCGGGTCCTATCAGAAATAAAATCTGCTGCAGAAACTAAAGAATCATTCCTCTGTCATCTGAGAATATTTTGGCCCTTGCTTAATTCAATTAATGTGCTAGCTAATGGGGGAAAAAAATCTTTCCCTCCCAATGACCTATACCATCAAGGAAATAGGTACTTCTGTTTTTTACCTCTCTTAGGAAGTAACCTCATGGTTGCAAATGAAAGAAAACCCAACCCAATCTGGATTTGTTTTTAAAAAGGAATTTATTGGCACTCATCACTGGGAAGCAGAGTTGGTTTTAAATAAGTCTTGATTCGGGGCTTTCCTGTGGCTCAGCCTTCCTGGCCCGCCTACATTTCCACCTTCCGATGTCACGTCGCCCAGTTCTGAGCAAAGGAGAGATTGGTCTGGTACAAACTCTGCCTGTCCTAGAATCTGTTCTCCTTCATGGACCTACACGGATTCACGTGCTCTATTAATCAGCTTTGGCCAGGTTTTGGTGCAAAATCGAAGCCCCACCCTGCAGTGGCTTTCAATAGCAAGGATTCTTGTTTTCCTCATTCAGGCTATGTGGCAGCTGTGGGTTCTCTGTGGCTGATCCACGTGGCTTCTTCCTGCTGAGATCTAGACTGAGAAAAACAGCCCCTTCAACAAGGATGTGCAATTGTAGTGACCAAGGGAAGACAGTGCCGGGCGTGAACCATGCAAGGGCTCTGAGACCTTCCGCTCAGTCCGGCTTTCCATCACATCTGCCCACGGTGCATTTGCCAAAGCACGTCACACAACAATGGGCACAGATCTATAAGCGCTGCACAGGAAGCCAGAGTGAAAAATTGGGAAAATAATACATTCTGCCACATATTCCCATCCCTAAACTTATATGGCCAATGAGCTAGACCATGTGGATTGGCTTAGATCTGCTCAAGCAACTTCGGCCCAGTTATGCAGTCTTACAGTTAAGGTGTATTGTTCCCCCAAAGCAAAATGGGGGTTCCATGAAGAGAACGAAGGAGAATAGTTCCTGGGTTGAAAAATAAAATCTTCGCCCAGTCTTGGTAATCAAATAATCGTGTTATGAATTAAACCAGACAGCATCTTAAAGAGATTCTAAAGTAAAAACTGTTAATATCAATATTTTTGTATTATGGGTGAAGTTGAGGTGGAAGAAATCTGTTTTGCTGTAAATCAGTCTCCAGAACTCGCAGTTCTAGTGAAAACTGTATAATCCAAATGCCAAGAGTAAGGATGGTATAATCTTTGAGGCAAAAAGTGGAAACTTGCTGAAATGTGTATTCTCTGTCTTAAATGCACTAGCCATCTTCATGCAAAGTGTAATATCCCCTAATGAAGTCAAGCCAATCCACGCTGAAGTATAGCACACATCTGATTTTCACCGCATCCATCATGCCCCAAATTAAAATGTGCAGATGTAGTTATATATTCTAAAGAAGGAGCGACTTCTTCCAAAGCCTTGGCTGGAAGGATATCGGAAAACTATCCGGACAAAAATCAAATTCTATGTCTGTATATGCAAATTAGCTCCTCACTCAGCTCAAATCCTTCTGGATTTCCACACTGGAAATCGGTGGATTTTCCTTGGCTGCTGAAAGCCAATTTCTTGGCCTGACTTCAAAGCCAATGGGACTCTCTAGGAGTATCGCCCACATCAGCCTTTTTTTTTTTTTTTTCACCTACCGAAATAGTTATGTTTTGAAGAATGGACTCTGGCCTAGGATTTATGAGTTGACACCACTTACCATTTGTAAAGGCCCAGCAAGAAAACCATTGGCAATCGAAAGGTTGATTGATGAGGTTACCATACAGTCTGATTATTTTATTATGTAATTTTCCCTCCAGGCCCTTACATACAAAAAAAGGAACTCGCTGCTTCAGAGACAGAATAATTCTGAACCCAGATTCAATGAGTCAGACTCTGGTCATTACCGACCTCAGGGTTATTTCCCATTTCTCCACCCTTTTCCCCATGATCTCAGGCAAGGTTGGCAACTACCATACCCACAAAGTATTTGATCATTATTAGTCTAAAACAGTACTCCCATTTTTTTTTTCCAACAACAATTTGTCTAGGGGTAAGGATGTGACAACTTCTGGCCAGTGCAATGTATGCTAAGGTAGGGAATCAAAATACAGACGCCCGTTTGGAGGAAAGCTTTTGCTGGGAACTTCCTCCATTTTTTAAGACATTGGGTTGAGGATGTCATGCCTGGAACTGTGGCAGCTACTTATATATCCATGAGGTAACAAATAAAAGGGTGAAAATCCAGCATGCCAAAGATGGGAAAGCCAAAGGATAGAAGGAACCCATGTTTTTAAAGACATTGTGGAGCCATAGAACCAATCCTAGAACTTCCTACTTTCAAACTGGTTCTGTATCATTACCGCTTAAGCCATATTAGGTATTCGGTTACCGGTCCACAACTCCATCCCCAATGAAATGGCTACTTACCTGTGCTATGACTTTGGCCAAGCCATTCAGTCATTCACATTCTTCATCTATCGGATAGGGACAATGTTATCTTACTCTGAGCTCTTTAATAATTCAATAACTATTCACTGGGGGAATATATTAAAAATACTCTGCACGATGTCAGGCATAGTAAGAGGTGGTTATTAATATCATCTCTAAAAAATGGGCATGTGCATGGCGGGTGATTCCACATTATTCAGGCCCATGAAATAAACAGCTCTCATAATAGCTCAAGTAACAGCCGGTGGTGTTAACTGAGTGCTTGTTATGTGTCAGGCACTGTTCTAAGAGCTTCACGTGCACTTCCTGGATTTAATTTTGCAGACAACTTTCTGATGTGTATACTGTCCCCGTCGAGAAGATGGAAACCCCATCGTCTCAATGTCGGGATGTTGAGTAGGGACCTCTGTTTAGAGCCTCCGTAAGGGGTGAAGTCAAGACTTCGAGCCAGGAAGGCACTACAGGCTGATCTCGTAATCACTAGGTCAGACCGCCTGCCTGTCAGGCTCACCCCAGGACCCTTGTGGCTGAAGGTTCTTTTTCAGAAATGCAACTGAACTGAACCAGGCCCAGATATGGAAACCCATGACCACGTCTGACCACCACTCCCAGTATGTCACCTGGCTTCAATCTCATCCTGGTTTCCCAAGATGGGCCTGGGTCAGGGCAAGGCAGCCCTGCAGCAGGAGAAGCCTCTTCCCAAACATCTGCTGTTTGGCTGTCCAGTGCTTTCATTCTTCCTATGTCTTAAGATGGGACAACTTGGCTTGTGTTCACCCCAGCCCCTGCAGCTCCTTGCTCTCTTATGGTCAATCCCCGCCGATCTCCCCTGCTTTGCATCCTTCAGACTTTCGAGTTGATGACTCCCCAGATCGATTGATGACTTCCCCGTATCTTTGTCTACAGACGGAAGATGCTCGAAGTCATGCTGATGTGTTATGAAATGGAAGGCGGGGAGAGACGGCTGTGATTCAGTTGCTATATTTCAGGCTGGTCCCTCATGCTGATCGGTTAACGGGCTTCGGTTGACAGTGCAGAAATTCAGGGTCCTTCTCAGTCTGGATCACTGGGGTCACGGGCAAACCAATGGTATATTCTGGATGAACGGAGGGAAGATGATTTCTCCACAGACATGCTGTGTTTCTAGAAATACCTAAGTTGCCTCCCCCCAACTCCCTGACAGCAAGAACAAGATTCCGAGGAAGGGGCGGCGCCTGGCACCAGCAAAGACAAATGCACAGATACCTTTGGCTCCAGAGCAACTGTCTCTGAGGCAGGGGAAGGCAAGCGTGTTGTGCAAAGGGCCGGGCAGTAAATATTGCAGACTTTGCAGGCCACATGTGGTCTCTGTTGCCTACTTTTTCATCTTTTAAAAAAGCATTTTACAACCCCTTAAAAATGTAAAATCCATTTGTAGCTCGGGGCCGTACTAAAACAGTCTCTGGGCTGGATTTGGGAGTAGCTTGCCAGCCCCTGCCCGAGGAAACCAAAAAAGAAATTATGAAGCCCTCTCAGGGCCAATTAAATCTGTTGCAGGGATCAGTGCGAAAGCAGAAACTGTTCCAGATGTGACTGGGGCACAGCACAAATGGGGCGAGGCGATGCAAAAAACGGAATTTGGAATCAGAGTGCAGGTGAATGGGATCTTCCATCCCAACCCCACGTTGCTGGCCATCCCTTGTCCCCCATGGACATCCAGGGGGGCACTGAGCTCACTAGGTTCCTCGCTGGGGGCCGTGAGGAACTTGGCCAGTTTTCTTGCCAAGTTTGGTTTTCTTCTGAAAGCATGAATTTCAGTTAAGAAACAATGGCAAATGACCGGCCCTGGGGTGGGGTGGGAAGTAAGTTTAGGAGGAAGCCCAGTCTGTTCAATCCAATGTGGCTTTCACTCTATCCTTTCCGCAGAGAGGACGAATTCTCCACAGTTGCGGGTAAATGTAGGGCACGTGATGGGAGATGTCACGGTCAATGCCTCTGAGGGTGGACCCTTAAGGAAACGATTCACTCCTGATTTTTACACAGGCTAGGTGTAAGTCACCTTGATGGCAGACCAAAGAGGTGGGCCTCCTGGAAGGGAGGGGCGTTGAGCATGTGACGGACGGCAGTCCCCAAGAGGGGCTTTCTGTCGAAGCCTTGAACCTCAGGCAGGAGGAATCTCGCTACTCCCAAATCAGTGGATTTGGCATTTTTTTAGAAGTTGGCTGTTTGACAGCACATTATATGGCGGCACCTGGGTGGCTCAGTACGTTAAACATCTGACTCTTGATTTCAGCTCAGGCCATGATCTCATGGTTCATGAGATCGAGCCCGAGTCTGGCTCTGTGCGATCAGCAAGGAGGAGCCTGCTTGATGCTCTCTCTCCTTCTCTCTCTCTGTCCTTCCCCTGCTGGCATTCCCTCTCTCTCTCTCTCTCTCTCTCTCTCTCTCTCTCTCTCAAAATAAATAAACATAAAAGAAAAAGAAAGCCCACCATATGACATGAGCATTACTTCTGGAAGATGTGCCTGCGTAGAAATGACCGTTGGCTCAAACCTGTAGCTACTCTGTGAAGAAGGGGTGACCAGGACCCCACTTTCTAAAGCCTCTTTTGGGGAATGTCTTTTTATTCACTGTCTTATTACCTGGCAAAATAATCCAGGTGGTGTGTGAATCACCAGTAGAGGTTGTAAAGTCCGAGGAAGTAGAATCAGCCTTACAAACGGTGGATCTCAACGAGGAAGGAGATACCACACCTGAACCCACAGAAGTAAAACTCAAAAGAGAAGACCCCAGACCACCAAGAACCTCCCTGATGGCGTTTCTCAGACAAATGGTAAGCCACCTGCTTCCAGCACAGGAAACCTGAAATACCCAGATCAGCTTCCGAGAGCGAAGGACCCGCATCGTAGGTGGGGTGAGACATAACTGTGGGTGGTGTAGACGGGATATAAGTGGAATCTGAAGTGTGCAGTGAGAAAATTCCCTTTCATCCCTCTGACTCCATCACAGAGAAAGTCTCAGTTTATTGCTAATATTCCTTAATCTTTCCTTAACTCCTGCCAACTCCCTCTTTAACAAAGACAGAGCTGGCCTTGGGTCCTGAGCTGCGGTAGCCAATCGCACCTACCTAGAAGTCAGTATTATTGTTCACTTTTAATTTAATTTATTTTTAAAGTTTCCTTCTGTGTATGGCAAATGATATTATTTTTCTCATTATGGTAGTGACATGCTGTTTCCTTTGAAAATCCATATATTTACATAAAGAACATAAGGCATTGTTTAGAGGACCAGGTAATAAATAGGCCAAGTTACATGTTGACGTTAGAAAAATTCTGAAAGTGACATGTGAGTCACACAAATGTGGACAAAGCCGATTTATAAATAGTTCCAGTTATAAAGTGGCAACATAATTTCTAATAGCGAGCACGTACAACTTGTTCCGTGCTTTTAGCTTGTATAAAATGGAAAGAATGTGGGCAGACGTGTTTTGGTGTCTATGAAGTGTCATGTACATGAAATAACTAAACATCCAAGAACTTAAATAATATAATGCAACAAAACCCAACTTGGTTGGAAGACAAAAAACAAAGACCCATGTAAAAGGTCATTGGTTTAATTCTCTTTTAATGAAAAACAAGAATTTCATTATAGTGTGCCGTTATTTTCAGGAGTCTTTGGGAGTTTAATCCTTTGAGAAAGCAACTCTCTGGTTTCACAGGCTCAGCCTGTTAAGAAATTCTTTCTGGTCCACAACACAACACACACAACACCACACACCACAACACAAAACCCATGCCAATGGGAGCTGAGGCATATTAAGGAGAACCCTGTCAGAAATTGTGGACAGGATTCATTTTCTCTTATCAGTGGATTCTCAGAGAGTAGGAAGTATACAGTAAGTAGCAATCAGCCTGTATGGCTGGGACTCCATGTACATTCCTCGTCATTTACTCTGCAATTTGGCGCTAAAAATGGGGATCAAGATCTGAGATTTTTCAACCAATTTTTATGCTATGTCAGGAAAGAAAAGAACATTTGGCCTGTTTCTGGCAACCCATCTACATTACAAATGGGATCCCCAAATAGCTCATCATAACATTGAGAGCGATCCAACTTTCCCATTTCTGGATGGAGTTGAGAGAGACCCTCCCCCGCCTCCCCGATAGCAAAGAGGATGATTTTCTCTTCCAAATAACCAACCTGAGACTTCTTTACTTAAAAGACAAGAAAATGCAAGAGATTCCAAATAAGGCATGAAAGACATCTAAACCACTCACTACATCCGTTCGAAACAAATCCTTAAATTCTAATGAGGTCTCACATTACTTAAATTCATCCTCCAGAGCTATCCTTTAGAGGTTTCTCGGGGATATTTTCTAGCAATACAACCTGGGTACCTCTGAACTGTTAGGGGAACAAACTGGAAACAAAAGAGTCCTTTCTAATTAATTCTCCCTAGGACAGGGATAGCAGTAGAGGAAGACACATTTTTCCCCAGCAACCCTCAGTGGATTCATAGCATCAGGTCTTATAACATCCATTGTTCTTAGTATCTACCGTGCATAGAAAGAGTTATGTCTGGAAGCCTGAACATTCTTCCCTTCTATTAATGTTTGAACTCCAAACCTTCCATGATTTGGGGGATTCTTCCTAAAAATTCCAGATATCCTAATGATTTTTGTCTTGCAGTCTGCTTTGTTTTCCTTATAACAATATATTATCATTGTGAATAATTCAAATACACAGAAGACATGGCTTTCCAGCTCACCACATCCCCATCACTTCCTCTTGTCACACCCAGCCCAGCTCTCTCATTTATGTCACTGTCCCTGTCCCTGGGGGTATTTGGGGTTGCATCCCCAATGTAAAGCCACCTCGTTCTTTACAGCAACTTCACTGAATCCCATCGTCTAGATTTATCGTACTCAGATTAACCATTGCTCTCTTGATGGACGTTTGATTTGTTTCCCACTTGTGGGACTTCATTTATGTATTTATTCAGCAAATAATTGTTGAGTACCCCCTACATTCTAGACACCGGGATACAACAGTGACCATAAATAGACGTGGCCCCTGTCCTCATAGAGAATAAGGCCTAATAAGGAAAACGGGTGTTTATTTTAATCCTAGGCCATAGGCAGTGAGCACACACCATGTGTCTCACACACACGACCTAGGTGCTTTGCGGACCTGCATGAACATCCTTGTACACTTACCTCTATGCCTCTGTGTTATTATCCCCACAGCATGCAATCTTGGCTGTTGGCTTCAGCAATCGTTTTCAGGAAACACTTTTAGCTAACATTTCATGACTTCCAAACGAATCTGAAGTGCGGATTTATGCAGTAAATCCAAACCAAACCCTGCTGTAAGGACTTGAAAATAGGGACAACATCCAACTCATCACCGAGCTTTTTATTTTTTATTTTTTGAGCCAAATAAGCGAATGTGTCAAACTGATTTGCTGCCCCATGGCAATGTGACTCATGGTTGCATATTTCTTTTAAACTAAGCGCGTTGCCCGGTTCACTTCTAAGAGATGTTTTTCTTTCCGGAAATTAACCTCTCGTAAAAATAGAAATGAAGAGAATATCATTTTTCAAATAAGTATACTTCAGGGAAAATAAATAGAGTCACATAAAGTCCTTGCACTGCATTTGACACATGTAGATATATGCCACTTCACGAAAATCCAATGGGCTCCTACAGATTTTCAAAATACTTGCAAGAAATAGCTAAGACATCTGTCGTGCCCTACATAGGACAAGATCCTTATATGTATTAACTCAACTGTACGTCAAGAGATTGGGTATTTGAAGTGACAATGTATTTTTATAAAGTGAGTGGGTGGAGAACTATATTCATGCGCCCGCAAACCACATAGGCAGATGAAACCGTAAAGGTGGTAGATAGAAATACAGAGATAGAGATTTATAATTTGTCAATATTAATAACACCCTGTCCTGGAAAAGTGCTTTTCCTCCTCCAAACCATTATCACACGCTGTTTCATTTAATCCTCCTCCTGTCTCTTTCTTTAGACCATTAGTTTTGTAAGAAGCTCTTTGTTGGAATAATGTTCTCAGGTGCAGAGAAAGACTATGAGCCTTAATATTGGGCAAATGTAAGACCGAAGGGGGAGACAGCCACACAATAATGGTCTTTTGTGGCTTACATTCAATCTATAAATCTAGTAAAGCCTGTTGAAATGTACCCTCTGGAGGAAAAAGGGGATGGTTTGTGATGGTTATTGTAAAACAAAACAAAAACAAAAACCAAAAACAGCAGTCTCCTAGCTAAAGTTCTTGATCTCAGATTCTTCCCTGAGTATTGAACTATGAACATGGAGTTTCTCTTCAAGAAAAGGTTTCTGAAAGTAGCATATGTGTGGGCAATTCCTGTCTCCACAGCAGCTGGCATTCCTTCCTACCGTTAAAGGGGATTCTGTGGCCATTTGGCACTCTCGGTTAATAATAATAATGAATAAGAATGGCTGCTGTTTATGTATCACGTGCAGGCAGCATGGCCGGCACTATGCTAGCACATTGCTTGCGTTATCTCATTCATTAATGTAAAAACTCTGTGCAACACATTCCTGCCCCTCTGTGCTCAGAAGGGCATGAGGACTCAGAGTGTTTTAAGTGATCTGGTCAGGGTCACAGAGCCGGTAAATGGCAGAGCCAGAATTCAAACTCAGGTTTTTGTTCATTCTAAAGCTTACTCTTATATTCATGTTATTGCGGCTTCCTGTGCTCCTGGAAAGTGATTTTCTGTGAGAGTAAAAGGAGGTAGAACAACCATTGCCCCGTTTTTGTGATTCTCCTAGTGGTGTTTCCTGTGGAAACATCTTTCTGTGCTGGGCTTATCTGAAATTACAACAAGGCAAGAGAGGGGAGAATTAATACATGATTTGCATAAAGCTCGGATGTACGTTTTCTGAATATATTTGTCATTAGAATGAGAATTTACCTTGGCCGTGTAATTTTGTCTGATTGTCCAATTCCGTTTCAAGTGAGCATCTTGATAAAACACAAAGGTTGGACGCATAGCCTTTGTTGATTCTGGATATTTCTAGCCAGTGTAGTTCCTTAGATTTGTTCCAATGAGGCAGAGCTAGTAAACAATCTTGCTGATAGACTCACACTAAATTAAAATATCTGCCCAATTCTTTTTTTTAATGTTTATTTGTTTTTTTGTTTTTTTTTTTGAGAGAGAGAGAGATTGTGAGAGAGAGATCAATCATGAATGGGGGAGGGGCAGAGAGAGAGAGAAAGACAGAGAAGCCCAAGCAGGCTCCATACTGTCAGTGAAGAGCCGATGCGGGGCTCGAACTCATGAATGGTGAGATCATGACCTGAACTGAAGTCAAGAGTCAGATGCTTAATCAACTAAGCCACTCAGGCGCCCCATCTTCCCAATTCTTTTAAATCTCAACTTCAGTGGGATTAGAGCTCCATCAAAATACACTTGTGTTCCTTTCAAAAAAAAATGTGAAGTGACCACCAAACATTTCCACTAGAATTTTGACTAAGTAATATATGTTGGAGATGCCTCAGATGTTCCTTAGAGTATCAAGCTATAGGAATGCGTGACACGGTGAAAGAAATAAAAATGACTTTATTACTATGCAAAGCTTGGATGTCACAACCAGATTCCATCTCAACACCGCAGGCTGGATGCCCTAAGGTGCTGTACTTTGGCTCTCATGAATGAAAATAAAGCTCTGGAAGAAAGTTGCTCGGTACTGAACTAGAAAATATCCGAAATTACTTGGTGGTCTTCAAACTGTTCTTTAAAGTATTAGATAGATAGTCCCTGAAAAATGTGGGGTTCCTTTCAACAGTAGCTCTATTTTTGACAGCTGGAGAAAATGAGCGTCTGTGGTTATGGTCTTTGGACTACAAAGCCCAAAGTGAACTATTTGAATTGGTCTCTGAAAGAGGACTCAGCAAAGAGGAAAGAAGAGGGATAGAAAGAAAATGAAGGAAGGGAGGGAGGGAGGAAGGAAATTGTTTTTAACTGCTGTTATTGAAAGTACCTCAAATGGACCGAATAAGACCCTTAGTCTAAACTCACCATAGGGTCACCTTTGATTAATACAGCTTTATCTGCCTCAAAATGAGAGAAAACAGAAAAACCATAGAAAAGCTTGAGGTATTCCCTTCTTTTTTTTTTTTTTAAGAAACTGGACTTCTTTGCCATGATCTCCCTGACAGCCTGAGGGGCTGTTTTCAGGACGCTTGCCTAGACCCACCGCTGCCAAGAAAGCTTCCTGATTCAATCCAATTTCTCCTCCAAAGGTTAGCAAGGAAAGGGATGGAAAGAAAACAGATCAAAACCTTAAGCTGGCAGGGGACCTACCAGATACCAAATTGAGGCCACTGAAGAGAAGTTACGAGTCTCTCTCAGGGAGGAAAAGTGGCACCAGGGCTGTGCCTCCCAATGTCCATTCAGGTTTAGCTTAAAAAGCTACTTTGTGTGTTTGGCTGCCTGTTTTTGCCATTCAGAATTACCTGACCAACTAACGAGTTTGTGACTCCATATTTCAAAGGACGCCAGGGAACGTGTTTGGGCAGGAAGGGCTCCTAATGACGGCCTGAATTCTGGAGGCAAAGGAAATCCCAAAGCGGTAAAACCTTTGGTTGGGACGAGGAGGCTGACTGAACTGTTTATAGGGAGAGAAACTATAAGCAAGAGACTCCATTTCTTTTTCTACATTTCTCAAGCAAAACTGGCCCTTGTAGAGCAATGCAAAAGACTCAAGAGGAAGAAAAAAACCCCACTTTCCATCTACAAGGATCTAAAGTTTATGTAGAGGACAAACAGATCTTTCTTTGCCTTTGGGTTGAACACCTTGGTGAAGCCCATGAGGTAATGTCCCTAAGAAAAGTATCTGGAACTTCCAGATCCCAGGGGTTCAGGCTGAAGAAAGATCGCTTCCATTCCTAACCAATTAAAAAGCTTGCATCAAGGTTCTATGCTATGCCAAGCTCGGTAAAGGTTGTTTCTGAGGTAGGAAAGGACATGGAAATTCCCATTCTGTGTGAAACCACTGACGGTCCTAGTGGAGACTACTGAATCAGAGCAGTACCAAGTAATATTTAAAGATGAGCATGATTGACCTCTGAGGGTGGGCACGTCCCACAGACCTCCCTATTGGAGATTCGTCAACCCACATCTTATCTAAGCTCCTACCATTTTTCTAAATTGGGGAGCTTCATAGTGGACGCTCGATACATATGGGTTCATTGAATGGTATCTCCTGCCTTATAGGGGAGGCAGTTAAGAGGGTGGAATAGAGTGATTGCCCGGAGTCACATCCCGACTCCCTAACATGCTAGTTCCGTGACCCATGCTAGTTTCTCTGAGCTTCCATTTTCTTGACTGTAAAACGAGGAAAAGAACACTATTCCTCTATCTTGAGGCTCTGCATGATGAATAAATGAACCAGTGTGGGTTACTGCCTCACTGGAGCGCCTAACCCTTAGTAAGCACTCCAGGAAAAGTTAGCTTTCATAAATAACAATTTTTATTATCTTTACTAATAGGACTACCGTACCCCAGATGACAGAGGCATATAATATTAATCGATCAAAAAATTATTTGAGTGCCTTTGATGTTGTTAACTGTTCTCTGATGCAGGTGTTATGGATCCTTGCCATCTGCTGGCAGAACAGCTAAGATAGTAACAGGGGGATCTGAAGTCTTCCTGTTTGCCCCCCATTGCTTAACCTGTTTCCTACACCCCCTCCCTCCAGCAGGGAAGGAGGAGATGATTAGCGATGACTTAGTGGTTTAATGTGGGAATGAAACCTGAGTCAAAATTGTTGATAAGAGCAGAGCAGTTCATTACTGGATTTCTTAGGTGCTTTATCAGGCATTGGGCACAGAGCATCACCGAATCCATAGTTGAACCTGCAGTCCCCAGTATTGGTCGGCGTTTGTCTATACCAGTTAGCTGAAAGCAGTGATGCTCACACTGAGACGTGTCTCACCTGAAGGGCTTGTCAAGTCCAGGTGGCTCGGCCCCAGCCCTGAGAGTTTCTGACTCTGTAGATCTGGAGGGGTTCTCAAGAATTGGTACGTCTAACAAACTCCCAAGTGATGCTGAAACTGTGGTCCCAGGAACGTGCTTTTAGAGCCTTTCGCTGAGAGTCTGTTTTAAGGAGCCAAACCTATGAATTCAGCCCGTCCAGCTCTGTCACTGATGCCACAGGCCACAGGGGTCACTAAAATGGAAAAGTGGATGTTCCACATGCCCCATGTCTCTGCTAGAGGAAAAAACACAAGGAAACATCACCACCTATGTGTTACCAAGAAAAGCCTACCAATGGTTTAATTGTTCATTCATTGAATACATTCAGCCACCTCCTGGTTCCAACATTAGCACGCTGATCATCATTTATTTATCCCAGAATTCCCTAACCCCAGGGTTTAAGACTTATGTTGTTGTTGTGATTTGGGGAAGCCAACACTTGAATGTAATCAGACTCTGGTTAGAAGCCACATGGAAATCACGCATCTCAGTTGGTCTAGTTGGTCTTCCAACTGCAGAAGTTGACGCTGCGTCTCAATAATGAATGACCGAGGTCAGCCATTCCAGAACTCCCCTTGCATTGTCCATGTTGCTGTGCTTGTAGTAGCTGAAAGGCCGTTGTCTGTTTGTTATTTTAGTCAGTGAAAGGGGATGAAGGGATCACCCACTCAGAAGAAATAAATGGGAAAGACTCCAGCTGTCAAGTAAGTGACCTGTCAACTCTGTTCGGTGGTGGGGTTAGCCTGCATGCTCTTACTTCTTTCTAGCCTAGTTCCCAATGCAATTCTCAACCACAAGGCGGCTCATTTACCGACTCTAGGTTGAGCGCTTGCTGTACATGAGGCACTCTCTTGGGCTCTACAGACACATGCATGAACAGGCTAGAGTTTTCAGCTATTTCTTATTTAACACTTACTTTTCCAACTCTTCTCCACAGAGCAAACCCCTTCCCATCCTTCAAGTCTTGGCCTGAATGTCCCCTCCTCAAAGAGATGTCCTATTTCCATCCATCATTGTTGTGTCTTGTTCTTTTAGTTCGTGGAATTTATGACACATTGTAGTAAGTCATCTGTCTATTCGTTATCTGTCTCCTCTACCCCTTTCTTTCTGTGTCTGGAGCAAGGGAGGGGCCTCTTCTATTTTTCCATCGCACTGCATGGTGCCTGGCATATAGTAGGAGCTATTTTTTTGAAAAACGAGTGAAGAAACATGGGATTGTGTGGTTTTTTCCGTTATTTTCTCCACTCTAGAGAAACACAGCTAAGACATGTTTATAACTCCACATACTCATTTCTTTAAATGGGGTCATCTCATGCTCCATACCCTATTTTATAACCTGCACTCTTTCTTAACTTAAAAACACACCTCCACGAAAATCTCAACAAGTATTCTTCAACTAATTTTTGCAACACAGAGAACTGGTTAAGAGCAGAGCTGCTGGCTCAGATTGCCTGCGTTTGAACCCTGGCTTTGCTATCTTCTACCTGTGTGACTGAAAACAAATTACCAAATGTCTCCGTGCCTCAGTTTCCTCACCTATATCACGGAGCTAGGAAAAGCGCTGCCTCACAGCACTGTCATACTTAGATGAGTCAGTGCACGTAAAGCACCTGGAAGTCCCAGCACGGAGGACGCGATGAATGTTAGTGGCCGTGCGAATCAGCACGGGCTGCCATACCAACTGTCATAGATGGAGTGGTTTAACAACGGAAATTTGTTTTCTCACAGTTTTGGAGACTGGAAAATCCAAGATCAGGATGCCAGCAATGGTTTGGTTCCTGGTGAGGAGAGCTCCTTCCTGGCTTTCTGACAGCCGCCTTCTCACTATGTCCTCACATGGTGACTTTTATAGGGACACTAATCCTATTGATCAGGGCCCCATCCTTCTGACCCCAGTTAACCTTAATTACTTTCTTACTCCAAATACTTTCACGCTGGGGGTTAAGGCTTCAGTCTAGGGAGCCATAGAAGTTGCTTTTGTTTTGTTGCTGTTACTTATTATGCCGCTGATAAGAAATTACCACCCTACAGTATTTGTTCTTATCACACACACAAATGGACAGCAGTGACTACCATTCATTATATTTCCATGACCATAATACTTGGATTATCCTATATATTCCAACAGGGAATATATTGCTTTTTGCTGCATTCAAATTATTTCTGTTTTTCTTTTTCAACTTCCTGCTGTGCTTGTCCCCAAACGTGTTCTCCGGACCACTGGGAACCAAAACTCCTCGAGTTCACTATCTTGGAAACACGATACATGTACTTTATTCCATATGAAAGTTTTAAACATAATTGTACATTTTTGTCTAGAATGTGAACGTGAAACAGTTATGCCGATCGTCTTGGATGCAGACTTGAGGAGACGGATGTGTGATTGTTGAGAGAATGATAAATGCTTTGTTTAATTTGGGGGATGGGAATAGACATTCTCTGTTCCCTTCAGAATTGTCCTCTCAGAGTTATGAAAAGTCTCGGGTGATGATTCTAGGAAAAGGAGCCCAAGGCAACTCCCAGTTCAGGTGTGCCTCAGGGTCTGAATCAAACGGGATGTTCCCATGACCTTGTCCCCCAACTTCCAGCCAGCGTCACTCAGTTCTACAACAGGATACACTCAAGATGATTCAGATGAGAATAATTTGTGGGATAAATCCTGAGACAGAGTCAAATCCCAAGCAAAGATTTTAAATCATCTACATTTAATGACGAAGCAATCATCGCACAGTTTAGATTCTTAGCTTACTCTGAATGTAAGGAACCAGCCATCTGTTATTTCCAGGAGTTAGTGTCTAAGCCATTAAAAAGAACATTTAAGCCCTAATAGCAGTGGCGTAATTATGCGGTAAATGGACCCGATCCACTGAAAGCGCCCCTCCTGAAAAAAATCAATGTCCCGTGAAAGCTATTGACGTGCGGGCACTTCTCACTCCCCACCCGCAATGATTTGCCGAGGGAAATAGTGTAGAAACATCTGGAAGGCAAGTTGCCGGCCATCCATTCAACCCTTTTTGGTGGAGACTTACTACGTGTCAGACGAGGCGCTGGGGATAAAGCCATGGAGGACAGAAGAGTGTTGTTCTCCAGAGCTCCCCTTCCAGCAGAGGGAGGCAGACGGAACGTTCTCAAGTGAGCCAAGAAACCCCCAAGATTAATGCAAGCATGAAGGAAACACAGCCGTGTTTTGTAAGAGAGGGGTAGATTGTCTAAACAGGGGCCACCGCCCCAGGGAGGTGACATCTGAGCTGAGACTTGACGGGAAAGAAGTGGCTGTCACGTCAAGCCCCGCAAACGTCCTGAGCAGGAATTGCAGCCAACGCGAGGCCCCCGTTTTGAGAATAAGCTTGTTCACGGAAGAGGAGGAGACCGTGTGGTCGGAGCAGAAGGAACAGAGGAAGAAGGGACTCGAGACGAGGTTGGGGAGGCACGGGGACACTCCATTCAACAAACATTTGCCGAGTCCCTTGTCTGCCCCCGGCTCTCGGACCCACCCGGAAAGAATCTGTCAGGAAGGAGCACCGCTGACAACGTTGGGTTGGGATGACGGACTCTTCTCAGTCGGCCTGGGTACGCACCGTGAGGTACGATGAGGCCACCATGAGGTACGATGTCTTCTGTGACTGCCCCACAGATGAGGAAGCTGAGAGACCCAACAATTCATTCCAGGTCACCCAGCAAGGGTGTGAAGGGACCCAGAGCCCACCGTGTGCTTTCGGCTGCAGACGCTAAGCCCTTAGCCAATAAGTGGATCTTAAACCTTCTATACGACAAAAACTGTCAACGCGGTGTGCAAGTGGCTTGTGGCCTTTCTGAAGAGCATCACGGTGGGCGTTTCTGTCTCCTTGTGCAAGGGTACCTGCTCTCGGGGCTTTGTTGCCCTTGGACATCTGCGTCTTGACTTTTGCTACAACTTTGGCACATGGGGTCTGACGGAATCGCTCAGCATCTTTGGGGTGCCCTGGGTGTTTCCTTTCTCCAAGGAATCCTGCCCTCCACGGGGCTGCGACCTACGGAGCCTTTGGGGATGGGGCAATCTTCTCTCTTCTTGCTTATTTCTCAGGGTTACACTTGATACTGAGGGGGAACTTTGTCCAAGAACTTTTTAACGGGGGGACAATATGTAACTTTTACAAATCATAAGTTGTGAGCGTGTATTCCGTGTGTCCCATGCGGCCCCCGGGGTGCTGGGGCTGTGGTTTTCTGTGAGCAGGGCTTTGAAACTTCTTTTAAATAATTTATTTATTTTTAAAATTTACATCCAAGTTAGTTAGCACGTAGTGCAACAATGATTTCAGGAGTAGATTCCTTAGTGCCCCTGACCCATTTGGCCCATCCCCCCCACACCCCCTCCAGGAACCCTCTGTTGGTTCTCCGTATTTATGAGTCTCTTCTGTTTTGTCCCCCTCCCTGCTTTTATAGTATTTTTGTTTCCCTTCCCTTAGGTTCATCTGTTTTGTCTCTTGAAGTCCTCATATGAGTGAAGTCATAGGATTTTTGTCTTTCTCTGACTCATTTCACTTAGCATAATACCCTCCAGTTCCATCCACATAGTTGCCAATGGCAAGATTTCCTTCTTTTTGATGGCCGAGTAATACTGCATTGTATATATATCCCACACCGTCTTTGTCCATTCACCCATCGATGGACATTTGGGCTCTTTCCATACTTTGGCTACTGTTGATGTTGCTGCTATAAACATGAGGGTTCATGTGTCCCTTGGAAACGGCACCCCTGTATCCCGAGGATAAATGCCTAGTAGTGCAATTGCTGGGTCGTAGGGTAGTTCTATTTTTAATTTTTTGAGGACCCCCCATTCTGTTTTCCAGAGTAGCTGCACCAGTTTGCATTCCCAGGGCCTTAAAGCTTTGAAGTCAGTATCTTAAACTCGACATATTTTGCATTTAAAACAATTCCTTTTCAAGTTTCCATGTGAAAAATAGAAGATTTCACAGCACTAGGGCCACAATCCTGTAGAGCATCTGGCTGGGTCGGAACAGCCATTGCCCCTTTAAACAGGGCATGTGATAAGTCGCCACAATCCCCTCCAACTCCAGTTTTCTCCCCAACATCAAAGCCGGCGTTGCTCGAACTGGCGTTTTTCTTACGCTAGAAAAACAGTTCTTATGTCGCTTTCCCAACGGGGGTGTAAAGTCTCCTTGTGATTATTCTTACCCCAGGCCTCTGGCATGTTTTTATTTTATCTGTGTGGCCCCCAACTATGGGAAAAAGGCTTCTACTTCACAGATATTTTGTTATCTGTAATTTACCTAGCATTTGCTAGCATTTTGGATTTTACAGCTTCCTCCCTCGGAATTATAAGGAACCAAGCAGGACTGCAAAAATTCCGCTGTAGCATGAAAGCAAAACACTCCTCTTCTTTCACCACTGTTTTATAAGCGAAAGCACGCTTTCACACCAGAAACTACGATAGACGTAATCAGGAAGAAAAGAATAGGCATCACCCAGAAAAGAGTTGTAAGTGGAAGAAACACTCTCAAAGCTGGCTTAAGCTCAAAAGGGCTTCAGGAACAGCTAGATCCAGGGACATATGTGATACCATCAGTTTATACACTCCTTCTCCCTCCCTGCCTCTCTCTCTCTCTCTCTCTCTCCATCTCTCAACTCTGCTTTCCTATTGGCTTCCTTTTCAAGCAGATTTTTTTCCCTAGAGATGGTGCCGGTCCTGGAAACTACACCTTCAAACCCAATGGAAAGAGGGCAGACCTCTCTCTTGATTGATTCAGCAAAGCTCTGAGATTGGCTCAGTTGCTGATCTGTGTTCAGCCATTCTGAACCAATCACAGCAGCCCAATCACGTGCAAGGCTCTGATATTGCCAGGCCCCAGCCACAGGGGTGGAATAAGTTTGTCTGACATGAAAGAGAGGAAAGGGAATCCTGGTTCCCCAGGGAAAACGCAAGTCGTGGTCCCAGGAGAGGGAGGAAAGAATACTGGCTGGGAAAGCATAAATTAGTCAGGGAATTATTAAGTAAACAAATAAATATCCCCTACTGTGGCCTTGAACCATAATGAGGATTCCCACATTTTTTCTTAATTTTTTTTCCCATCTCGTCCAGGATGCATGAAAACGTAGACACCCTCCAACACTCGAACACCTCTGTTTTGACACGTTTATTCACCTGCTATGGAGACTTGTCTGGCAGCTACTAAATATGCGTTTTGTTTGAACTTGCCGTAGACATCGGACTCCGCGGAGAAGGTCATCGTGCCCCCGGAGCCGGAGCCGGCAGGGGCGGGCCAGAAGGGCAAGGAGGGTTCCTCCAAAGACAAGAAGGTGGCGGCTGAGGGGCACAAGCAGAAGAGCAACAAGCAGGACGCCAAAGAACCCGCCCCGTGTGTGGAGCCGGCCGTGGTGGAGGTGAACTCACTGCAGAACGGGGACAAGGCCCAGAAGAGACCGGAGAAGCGGCGACAGTCCCTCGGCGGCTTCTTTAAGGGCCTGGTAGGTGGATTGTGCGACGCTTCTTTCTGGGATCTTGGGCCGGAAGTGTGGTGCCCGCCTTCAAGGAGGGACTGGCTTGGACATTGGTCCCACAAATACTGACGGAGCACCTTCTATGTGCCAGGTGCTGTGCTAAGCACGCAGAGCAAGGGGGACACAGACATCACCCACCTGCAGGGTGCGGATCGATGGGGGCAGGGGTACTGAGTGTGGGGAGAGCCAGGAGGTGAAGGGAACCTGAGCATGAGGATGTGGCCCTGCCCTGGGGTTGAAAGGAGTGTCGGGGAAGGCTTCTCGGAAGAGGTGAGCTCTAAGGTGGGGCCTCAAATTAGCCTGTGCAGGAGGAGGCAAGGGGAGGTCTGAAGGCCCAGTGCGTTCCTGCTCATGGAACAGCAGGTGCATGGGGGTGCTGGAGAGACAGCACGGAAGTGAAGTTCAGTCTGGCTGGAAGAGAGCATAGGAGGCAGGCACGGGTGGTGATAAGGAGCACCAGGGTTGGTCTGTGGCCAAAGGGAGACCCGAAGTGTTTAAACCAGGAAACCGCTGTGAGCCCGATCTTGGGTGTTGGGGATACACAGGCGACTAAAAATTAGCTCCTTCCTTCCAGAGAGGCCTACACAGGGGTGAGCAGAGGCCAGACATTCAATAATCGATCAACCTTTGGGTTATTTGTGTCTATTCGGTTCTTCTCCGTCTCCTGCCCGAGACTGTTAGCCTTGGGAGGGCAGTGGCCATACTGTCACGGGCAGACGTGCTGTCCTCCGCAGCGTGGTGGATAGAGCATAGTAGACACCCCGTAAGTGTTTGTTGAACGGATGAAGGCGTAGATGAAGTGAAATACGACGCCGGTAAATGTTTTATTATATAAGTCCTGGCAAACAAGGAGAGTCTAAAGGTCGTTAATCGAATGATAAGCGCGGTAATCAAGCATCCATTCGCAGAAGCCACAAGCGGAGTCATACCTAGACCCCACGGGAATGTGGCTGGAGCCCAGAGAGGAGGGCACGGAAATAACATTGAGAGTAGCCGTGGGGCCGGGGTTCACTGGGGTAACTTCATGTCGTGATAGAGCTGGGGGTAGGGACATGGTCTAGGACGTGCCCGAGACCAACTGATCGCTCCTGATTGCCCTGGTCCCTGAATATCTGTAGGTATTGATGACTTCCGACAGATGGAGGCTGGAGAGTCCGATGGTTCCCCTGGGCCCAGCTTTGGTCTCCAAATATCATCTGTGGGAAGCCTGTTAGAAATGCAGCGTCTCGGGCCCCAAGTTTAAAGTCTTAAGATAAATGCCATCACATTTCCATCTGGTCTCAGTGTGTGTATAGAACCTCAATGTGAGGCAATGCCTGAAGTCAAGCTCTGGGGCTGTTTGGAGAAGGGAGGCCTGGCCCAGAGTCCCTCCGTCACCCCCAAGCCTCCAGTGAAAGCTCTTCTCCAGTTCTTAAGAGGTGAAGGAGACCAACCACCAAAGGAGGGGGTGTCTGAAAGATTGATCGTGCTTTGGGTGGTTTTGCTGGAAAATTTGTCTCCATTCTCAGCTCTCGCTCCTTGGAGAGGAATGTAAACCCTAATCGCACTTCTCTAGACATTTCCAAACCGACTACTACTTCTGCCCAAAGTTCTGGTTGAACCATTCCCTGCCAAACCACAGCGCACAGGGCGGCATAGGGCATGGGGAGGGTGCTGTTCTAGAAAGGTTCTGAGCTCACGGGCCCAGTCTTTCTTGTTGGTTTTGGTTGGTTTTTTGGGGGGGGGTTCTTTTCTTTCTCTTTTCTTTGTTTTGGTCGGAGGCTCATGGGGGTGTTCTCTGCATATCCCCTTACCCATGACACCCCTGGACCTGACAGGATGGCTCTCGTCCAATGGTTCTGAATCAGTGATTTTATTTGTGGGGGACGCTGGGCAACGTCAGAGACCGATTTGCTCGTCACAACTAGGAGTCAGTGCTATTGGGATGTTGTGGGTAGAGACCAGGGACCTTGCTAAAGGTCCCATAGTGCACAGAACAGCCCTCCATGACAAAGAGGTATCCAGCCCAAAGTGCCAATGGTGCCACGTAGGACAGTAGAAAGGACAGAACGGTGCCGAGGAGTCTGTGCCGTGAAGACAGGCAGCTTCACTTACTCGAGTCCTAGACCTACACTTCCTACCTAGCTGTGTGACCTTGGGCTAATCACTTAACCCCTCAGAGCCTCCGGTGTCCCTTAAGCAAAACTGAGGTGATGATTACAGCTACCATTTGAGGGTTCCCATGAGAATCAAATGCATATATGCCCTACGGGGGGGCGGGGGGGCGCCTGGGTGGCTCAGTCAGTCCCACTCTCGATCTCGGCTCAGATCATGGTCTCACAGTTGGTGGGTTTGAGCCCCGCGTTGGGCTCTGTGCTGACTGTGTGGAGCCTGCTTGGGATCCTCTCTCTCCCTCTGTCTCTGGCCCTCCCCCGCTCGTGCACTCTGTCTCTCTCAAAATAAACAAATAAACGTAAATACACACACAGACGCACACCCTACCGGATCCAGCACCCGGCACGAAGCAGGAGTTCTGTAGTAGACGCTCTCATCTCCCTGGCAAGTTTTATGGGAACCTCCGTGTGGACTGGAGCTTAACCCCCAGCAAAGTGGGGACATCAGCCCACATGGCTCTCACCTTAAACCCTCCACAGGACTCCTTTCCCTGCATTCCCTTCTCCCTCCGTTCGCTGCCACCTCTCTCCCTCCCCAAGACCATCTGCCCCAGTCAGTTCCCCAAGTTCACCGCCAGCCAATCCCTGCTCGCTCTGTGCCCTCCCGGCGAGGTGGTCTCTGCTCGGCTCCTTCCTTCCCCCTCCTCCAGCATGCTGCCTGAATTCTAACAGGGAGCAGCCTCCTGAGCAGTTCATGCGACGTCTGAAAAGAACTGGAAGGAAGCCTTTAGAACTCGGCAGGTGCAGCTGTTTGCAAGCATTTGGTTTTTGAGCAGAGGGACTTCGTTCACAAAGAAACTGAGAACCTTCACGCGTGTGCATGCGTGTGCATGTGGGTATACACACACGTACGTGTGGACATAGAAACACATCTACTTGACCAACACGGAGCCCTGATTGCAGGGGGAGTGGGCTCCCCACGCCGTCTTGCCCAAGAACCCCCTAGCTGGTGGCCCCCCCAACTCTCCCCCTGTGGGAGCCCCTGAGACACCTTTATGTAGCGCTAGAAGATTCTGTGCTGTCCCACCTGCACGTTTTACAGAGGAGGCGGTGAGGATTGGAAAGAAGGCAAGGCCTGTTCTTCCTTCCCCAGGGGCCCCTACCTGTCATCGTTGCCCGTCTCCACTAGGCACAGGCTGAACTGAGGCTTGTGACAATTAGCTCAGTTACTCCGCCCAGGGCTTGGAAAGAGCAGTGGTGCACGGGTTGGAGCCTGGACGACAGGTGATCTGAGGTCAGGATTCCAAGTCCAGGGGGCCAGTCCGTTGCTACATAAGCTGGCCCTGGCTCATCTTGGAGCCGGTTTGCACATCTGTAAGACTGGTTACTAATCGCTGCCCCCCTCACCGGGCTGGTGAGAGGGACCCGGTGTCAGCGGATTTGGTTCGGCTGGTTGTAAACCGTGAGGTACCGTCCTGATACACCAGGCAGGACAAAGGTGGCCTCCAGGGGCTCTGATCGCCAAAGTCCATGCCTAAGGCGGCCAGAGGGGGAACGTATGTGAGCGAAGAGACCTGGGAGGGGTCTGTGGCAACTGGAAAAGCAGGTGCCCCATCTAAAAGGGGGCACCGCCACTCACTCCCAGTCATTTATCGCCTTGCAGGTTTATGGGTCCAATATGGCAGGTCTTCTCGCTTTTCAAGAGAGAAGAACAAAAGTGCGGATTGTAACGTGAAACATTTCATTTTTATTTTTTTAAATGTTTTTTACTTAGTTTTTGAGCGAGAGAGAACACTAGTTGGGGAAGGGCAGAGAGAGGGGGAGACAGAGGATCTGAAGTGGGCTCTGTGCTGAGAGCAGAGAGTCCGACGTGGGGCTCAGACTCACAAACCAGGAGATCGTGACCTGAGCCACAGTCAGACGGGCCACCGACCGAGCCACCCAGGTGCTCCAAGGCATTAATTTCTAAATGTCAGCATTTAACTTAAAACCTAAAAGAAGAAAATCTGTTCGTCATAACCCATTTACAAACCAAGTTCAGCTCAAGACAGCCACTTAGCGAGCTGAGTTTGATAGACTCAGCCCATCAAGACCCTCAGCACTGGGGCGCCCGGGGGGCTCAGTTGGTTAAGCATCTGGCTCTTGATTTTGGCTCCGGTCATGATCTCACAGTTCATGAGTTTGAGCCCCACACGGGGCTCTGCACTGACAGCACGGATCCCGCTTGGGATTCTCTGTCTCCCTCTCTCTCTGTCCCTCCTCTGCACGTGCGCTCTCTCTCTCTCTCTCTCTCTCTCTCAAAATAAATAAACTTAAAAAAAATCTAATAAAAAAATTTAAAAAGACCCTCAGTACCTGAAGGAATAGGACCTCTGGAGGCTAAGGTTGAGTGTCGGGGGGAGGCCTGTGTGAACCAGGGCAGACAGCAGCACAACGGAGGGCATGCTGGGTGACGTGGGGACAGAAGGGATCGTTTTCCCCAGGGGCAGCCTAAGTCCAGCCCTCGAGAAGCTCATCCCTGGATTTGCACCCAGCTCTACCACTCAGTGGCCGCGTGACCTTGGACAAGTCGCCTTCCTGAGTTTCAGGTGCCTTATCAACGGGCCGATTCGGTCACAGAGTTAGCCCGAATGAAATGAGATCAGATATGGCAACCTTAGAACCATCCCTGGCATGTTGTAATTTGTCAGGGGGGAATAGCGATTTTTATTCTTATGGTGATTATTATGATTCTTCTTCAGTCAGCCCCTCCCTAGGCTGTAAAGATGCAGGTGAGTGAGATGCCACCAAGTGTCCAGCAACTTTGTGACTTAGGTGTTCACAGTGCAAGGCAGACGGACTGGCTGGGAGCCACCGAGAGCGCAGGACACGAGCTCGGGACTCGGGCACACGGGACACAGAGCTCGGGTCCACCACTTCCTGGTGGAAAACGAGGGACTTGAGCTCACTGAGCTCTCTCCTTTGAGTTGATGGTGACAGTGATGATGGGGTCAGCTCAGAGGATGCTGGGAGGACCAGGGTGACCTCACGAATGAGACAACAGGCTCACAGACAAGGGATTGATCAGAGGTCAGGAACCTGAGAGGGACGGAGCCGTCCTCGAGCTTTGAGTCCCAACTTTCACTACTCCGTGTTGGCCTCTCCTCTTCGTCTTCCCAGACGGACACGATGTATTGCACAGAGTAGGTGACCCATACGTGCTGTCCCGTGAATGAACGAATGCAACAAAAAGCAATCACAGTAACTCTTTTATAGCACCTACTGCGCAACAGCACTTCACATACGCTCACATCTGCTCTGCACGGCCTCCCTGCGAAGCTCCGCTGGTAAAATTGAGGTGCATGGGGTTAAGGCAACCTGACCAAAGTCAAGCCGCCAGGAAGTGGCCGATCTGGAATTCAAAACCCAGCGATCTGATTCCAGCGGTAAACTGCACTACACTGCATTCTACTCTACAGAACACGCTTTCCACTGTACTACTCTGTATTACACTATGCAACATATGCCACAGTACGTTGTACTGTATAGGCACCATATACGCACCCTGTGTACATCCTATCTGTTGTACTATACTAAGCCATGCTATATTCACTATACCATTACACCATTGTCCTACACTGTGTGTTGTACTATCTTATCCTATACTGTGTATGCTCCACTATACTACATTATACGACATGATACTATGTGTATTACTGGGCTATATACATATACTAGGCTATATACATACATAAATACACTTTATAGTAGCATATTATACTATTCTACCCAATATTATACTATACTGTAGTATATATGCTATTGCATACTACACTGTGCTACATACACTATACCATACTATATTTATTGTATTATATTACCCTATATATATTATCTGTATTATATAATATATACTATACTATTTATACTATGCTATACTATAATATGCCATGCTACATTTAATACACTAGATTTCATTATATGTATACTATACAATATACATCATCCTATACTATGGCATCCTATATTACATAATACTAGCCTGTACTATGTATATATACTGTACTATATATACTTTATTATACTATATATTACACTATACTGTACAACTATATATACTTTGCTATATCACACTATCTCATATATATATATATGTATATATACACACACACACACACACACTTTACTGAAATATATATACTATCCTATATTATACTATCACTAGCCTATACTACATATACTGTAAAACAGGACCAACGATAAAATACCCCTTATATATGCAGCAACATGGATGAATCGCAAATCCATTATGCTATATGACAGAATCTGGACTCAAAGGCTATGTACTCTGATTCTGTTGACATGATGTCCTGGAAAAGCAAAATTCTAGGGATGGAGACAGATCAGTGGTTGCCGGGGTCTGGAGGTTGAGGCAAGGGGTTGACTCCAAAGAGACTCAAAGGGGATCTGGGGAGTGGGTTGCACTACGCTATATCTTGATTTTGGTGGTGGTGACATGACTATTTGGGTTGGTCGAGGCTCACAGAACTGTACACAAAGAGGTTGATTTTATTGTATATACATTATACTGGGCAGAAAAGGTAAAATAATAATAATAGCAATAGTAATAATGATACTTGACTCAGAGTTTATTCCATTCAGGTGGAGGAGACAGATATCAGGGCATAGATGATAAGATCATTTCAGATGGTGATTATGTTTCGTAAAAAGTTAAGCAGGGCAACGTGTTTCACAAGTGATCGGACGGGGTAACTAAAGCAAGACACAACTATGAAGCGTTCTTCACAGCGCAGGTAGTGTTCTAAGTACTTCACAGGAATGAACTCACTTGATCTTGGAGCAACCCTCTGAGACATTGTATTGTTCCCATTTTAAAGATGGAGAAGCTGAGTTTACAGAGGTAGATGAGGGGAGCCTGTCTGGCTTAGGCGGGAGAGAACACAACTCTTGATCTCGAGGTGGTGAACTCGAGCCCCACTGGGTACAGAGATTACTTAAATAACTAAGTGAAAAAAAAAAAGAGTTAAGTAATTTCTCCAAGATTTCGCAATGCTAGAAAGACTATAACTGGGCATTGCACTGCAACATCTGACTGGTGGTCATTCTTTTATCCACCACTCATGAAAAAAGTGCATTTGTTTAGCTCAACACCTGGCACAGAGTAAGGGCTAAATAGACGGCAGTCGTTGCCCTTGATGGTTCAGCCTTTCATTAGGGTGCAACTTCTTTCTATTTTTCTCCAGGGACCAAAGCGGATGTTGGACGCCCAAGTGCAGACAGACCCTGTATCCATCGGACCAGCTGGTAAAACCAAGTAAACAAATTACTACAGTTCCCACCAAGTTGTCCTGCACCAAGATGTCTTCTCCCTACTCCGTTTCCTCCCCCAGCCCACTCCATGTACATAGTCTTCTTCTCGTGGCCATCAAATGAAATTCTGCCTACAAATTAAGCCTGAGCTGTTGTATATTGAGGTGTATTATTTACGTCTCGGGTCCAATCTTTTCCGGTAAATGACCGTAAAGATGGTTTAGCAGGTTAACCGGTTAGGTCAGAAGAGTTGAAGGTTGCCAAGCAGAGAGCGGAGGGGGCGGAGGAATGCATCCTGGCGAAGTTACGAAACGTGGCAGTGGTGAGTAAGTTGCAGAGGGAATTAAGTTCTGCAGTCCGTGCAGACTCCTCTTCTGAGCTCCAAGAGGAGAGACAAAAATCCGGTTAAGTTCACATTTGGAGGAGGGACAACATGGGCTCTGTGCCGGGAGGTTGCCAATTTCCTGAAATGGAATGTGTGGGGAATGGAAAAGGAATGAATACGAGTCGCTTTTCGAATAGGGTCCTTGAAAGTTATTGATGAGAGGGAAAAGATTGACCGCAGAGGGTTTGAAATGATTTGGGAAGACAGCTGCGCTCAGTGATGAGGGCAAGGATTACAACTTCAGGGGGAAAAAAAAAAGGCACAAAATAAATGAAGTTGCAAGTTTACTTTGCGACACAAGGGGGCACCGAGGTCTCCGTTTTAATCCTGCGTCCTGTAGCCCTAACAAAGATTTGGTCTCCGCTTCTTACATTATTAATGCTTCTCAGATGGCTGAGGGACTTCCTTCATCTGTTCTGTCTGACACTTATCTCAAAGTCTGTCTGTAATTTCCTAATGTTTCAGGATGTGCTCCGATAAAACCCTCCCCATAACCCCAGTTAATAAAAAATTTCCAGAAGATTATTCAAATACCTGAGGTTTTTTTTTTTTTAATACGTGTACAGAGGAGTAAATAGGACCATGAGTCTATTAAAATGTAATTCAAAGTAGCATATGATTGATTGGTATCATGTATACTGTACCTTTCTTTTTCTGATTTAATAAAAAAAATACATTTACATCTAAAGCATCTTTTAATTTTCAACTTTTAAAGCAGGTCTCTTGTCCTCTCTGAGACACCTTCATCTTCCACAGCATGAAATCAGTGTTCTTCCTCCATTTTGTTTTCCTTCGCAGATGCTCCTAGATTTTTCCCCTTGTATATGGGCACATACACATGCAAATGTGCACACACATATATTTGCATGCACACACTCCCACTTACATAAAAGTCCTGCCTTAGGCCAGGCTGCCTGGAGTAGAGCCTGAGATAGGGATTCAGAAGCATGTGACATACCCAGGAAGGACCAGGAGGGGGGAGGGAGAGGAAGTGAACAACAGGGCAGGGGAGGGAGCTGAGCCAGGATTGGTCTCAGCTGGAGTTGAGTTCCATCCTGATCCCTCAGGGGGCTCTGGAGCCAGAATTGCACACTGCAGTTGGGTTCTATCTTGAGCCAAGGGGGCCAGCCTTTGTACCCTTGTTGATGAGTCACAGGCCACCCTGGGAAGCGGTGGGACAGGCCCTGTGCTCCCACTAAGCTGAGAAGCTGGGATCCCATAACAGCTAGAGGAGAGGGGCTGGGCAGAGTCCATTACAGATACGCACATGATATTCAGATATGTGTTCATTCCCACGTAGGGACACTTCCATACATATAAGCATGCTTTACATACAGAAATGCACAAACGCATGCACGCATTCATACTTCTATATTACATACAGGAATAAATTCATGAACATATTCATAATCACACATACAAACAGGCACGTGTAGCAAACACAGATTCGCACATACGCGCTGGCTTGTGCAAAGCCGTCACGCGTTGATCTGAAGTAAACATTGAATATGCTCTTCTGACAAGTCTTACATTAGGAAAATAAAACCATTGCTTTGGCCAAAAAAAAAAGGCATTTGGAAAATGCATTCAGGAAAAAAATGGTATCTCTAAAAAAGCAGATGGGGGGGAGGGCGTGGCGTCGGCTGCTGCTGTGGCCAGCTAGCTGTCAGCGTGGATGCCCATTGCTAGGTTTCAAATAAAGATCAGAGGTCTTTTCCTTGCAGCTTTCCCTTTAGCCTCTTCGGATCTGCTGCTCCAACCTGGAGATCAGTGTCTGTGACTCACCCGGTTGAGAATGACCTCATGCCGCCTCCTGTCTGAATGCTTAACTTGGCGCAAATCAGGAAAAAGTCCTTTGGGGAAGCCCTTACTGGCTGGGTGACTTTCCTCCACCAACATCATCATAGAACACAGGGCCAGGCAGCTGTTTATTCCTTTGTCCCCAAACACCAGGGGGGGCGCCTAGTGTGACCTTTGGTGAGCTCTGGGCCATAGTCGTCCATTGAGAAAGGTGACAGTTTCATTTGCAAGTTTCACCTCGCTGGGCACAGGGGCTTTTTGCCCTGATGAGAAATGCCGCCAGGCAGGGCTGAGTCACTAATGCAGAAGGAGCCCTCCTCCCATCCCCCCCCCCCCCACCTCCCTGGATTTAAAAAAAAATCTTAAATGAGTTCTTTGCTGAGAAACTCTGCAAACCCAACACTTTCTGTAACAGTTTCATATCGTCCTGGCCAAAAAAAAAAGAGAGAGCAATCTTTTAATGAAATTGCTTTGGTTTTTCTGTTATTGTCATTTTTAAAAGGCAAGAAAACTGAAGCCAGAGTAGACTCGGAAAATGACTTGTTTGGGAGATTTGAAATCTAGTGGTAGCCTCAGAAGCGCGTTAAAACCCCATTTTTGAGTTTTGAGGGTTTGCTTTGTGTGTGTGTGTGTGTGTGTGTGTGTATTTTGTTTTGTTTTTTAGTTGGGAGCTCATTCCTGGTGCGTTTACAGACAATACTAATTTCCATGCCTCCCGCTGAACTCCTGTGAAAAAGAGCAGAGACTCCCCAGATGAGCTCAGGAGAAGGCTCTGGGGTCTCAAAGAGCCTTGAGGGACCCAAGTTCCTCAAACTGCGGAGCCCAGAAGGGCCACTTGGAAGGCAGAGCTGTGCACGTGGAGACACAAAACACACTCTCTGAAACTGAAAGGGAATTACGGCCTGCAGGAGGGGCCGGAGGGACCTCGTTAAAAATTTACAAACTCATGTATTTATTTACTTTTTATTTTTAGGTGCACAGGGAGGTGTGTCTTCTCCAGTGGCAAGAAGAAGTGGCCCTTCCAAGAACTGAGCTTTTGAGCCGAACTGGCCGCCACTGGGGGAAAAACAAAAACAAAAACAAAACAAAAACAAAAACAAAACCCACTCTGCTTTTCAGTTGCAGCTGATGGTGACTTTTGGACTGATATCCGTAAAAGAGTTCATTCAAAAGCGTGCTTGTTCTCAGCAGCCCATGAGGTCCCTCGTGAATTCATCATCTAGGGGAGGGGAGGCATGCCTAAAGAAATGCCAAAAACGGAGGGAAAAGAGAAAGAAAGTTAAGCTCTTCGGTTTTTGTTGCATTCCCCCTGCTCTTTTCTTGGAGCAAGCTACCCAGGATTTCAACACACACACGCACACGCACACACACACACACACGCTTGAGCTGGACTGTCCTTGTTTGCTTGCAAACAGTCCAGAGGCAATGGCAATGGAGCCCCATTAAATCAGACTCCAAGAGACTGGAATCTGTGTCCCGCTGGCTCCTTCTCCGACTGCCCCCCCTACCCCAGAAGGGAACAGATTTCTACAATCCGGACCTGACAAACGCCATTTCTTAGGCCAAATAGTCCCACGTGGATCTTAAGCCACAAAAAGGTAAATCAGCTAGCCTTCCTACTTTAAAGACAATTTTGGAAAGGAAGATGATTTCGGTTATTAACTCACCCAAGCCGCAGACGCAGGGCATGCGCTTTGCAGAATGGTAAGAATGATAAGGGTGGGTTTTAAGCATCCTCTGCATGTCCCTTTTGAAGCCTTCTTAAAAGGGGGTCCGCACGGGGAGTAGAAATACGTCTCTGCATGCTAGACCTTCCTCATGCCATCAGTGAACACAAAGTGGCCAACTGGAAATTAACAGGCTCCATTAGGGGAGGAAAAAAAAAATTACTGAGCAGCACATTCTGTAAATTTGTAATTCAGGTCTTAGCGCTGGCCTGAAAACCGGTTGGGATCTAACCCTTTGCATACATTGGTGTTCTGGGGAGCGTAACCCTTTCGCCTCTGTCTCCTCTCCCCAGAGAGCTACTCATTTGGTCTTCTCTATCCCCTGGCCCTTTAACTGGCCTTGGCAGGCATAGCAACCCGGGCAATTTTGCAGAAATAAGGATAATAATAATAATGCTTCACATTCTCACACTCCGCAGTTTATAGAATGCTTTCTGAATACATTATCTAATTTAAATCTGTCTGCCCCTAATGGAACTTAATTGCCACCTTTGTTATAGTTTATTATGAGGACACTGGCGTGCACCTATATGCTTTTTTGTTTTGTTTTGTTTTTCTCCAAAGGAGTACTTCTTGACAAAATGGCCCCCAGCTGCTTTTCTGCCAATGGTCGCCACTGAAGGAGCTCATTGCTTTCCCGTTGGGCTCTCACTCACGGATGCTGTTGTTTAAATCTGGCCACATGGGGGAGTTCTAGAACATAGGGTGCTCCAGCCAAGCTCTTTTCCCTGACTCCCTAATGAGGAGGTCGGGCCAAAACAGCTCTTAAGAATGTGTTTGTCGATGAACTTCTAGAAAGCAGTCAAGTTTAGAATAAGAGGGCCAACCTGGGCAAGTCAACTGCCTTGGGTGATTCCCAGGCCGCCAGGCAGAGATAGAGTTGGTTGGTTGGTTTTTCCATTCTTGTCAGCTTCGTCTGGAAAGAGGCTTAAGAAAGGATACTGTGATTGCAAACCATTTAGGTTGGTGTCACTGCAAAGCATATAAATTACCCTCACCAGCCTTTCATGCCCCACGACACAGCCTTACCTCTCACGTCTCTACACGCAACTAGCGGGCAAATGACTTACTTCTCAGTTTCCTCCCTAAACAATGGGACAGTCTTAGTGCCTGTTTTGTGGAGCTGGTGGCTGGTGCATAATAAAGAGCTAATAAAGGAGAGCTGTTATGTCATAGGGAACTTCCAGCACCAAGTAGCAGAAAACTCCCATTCCCACTGGCTAATAATAATAATAGCAGTAAGGATGTTTGTCATTTCATTTCTCCGATGTTATATCATAGCCTAGCTCTGATTCTCTGGACTCGCTCTGCCATGTTCCATGGGTTGACTTCACCCTAAGATCAATGCCAAGTGATGGCTGCAGTTCCAGACCTGGGATTCTGGGATTAGCATAATCAATTTTTGATGTATCATTTTGGTGAAATAGATTTTTTTTAACGCTTATTTGTTTTGGGGAGACAGAGAGAGACAGAGAACGAGCAGGGGAGGAACAGAGAGAGGGGGAGACGCAGAATCCGAGGCGGGCTCCAGGCTCTGAGCTGTCAGCACAGAGCCCGACGCCGGGCTCGAACCCACGAACCGTGAGATCGTGACCCGAGCCGAAGTTAGTCGCTCAACCGACTGAGCCACCCAGGTGCCCCCGGTGAAATAGATATTTAGAGTCAACTCCAATGATGCAATAAACAGGCACTTATTGACATCAGTATCTTTAAAGTTAGCCACTCCTCAGACCAAGGATGCCCTTCAATTCCGACTGATGGGACATGTGCATTTATGATGCCTTGTCCTCCAGAACGGGACCATTAGACCGAGCTCATCAACATCAGGGACTTTATGTCTGTCTCACTCACGGCTCCGTCGTCAATGTCTGGCATAATGCTTAGATGCAGTGGATCCTCAACAAATATTGGCTGAATGGATGTATTAATTGATAGATACCCTATGGCTACATCCATTGGGCAGTGGGTTGCCTTACGCTCTGGTATGAGTTTATTTCAGCACGAAGTGTTCGATCACTTTAATCAGACATCCACCCTCCCCAGCTGCCTAGGCTAGTGGTTCTCAGAGTGTGGTCCCCTAACAATCAGCATCAGCAGCACCCGAGAACGAATTAGAGCTGCGAATTCTCAAGCCCTACTCCAGACCCGCTGGATCAAAAAGTCTCAGGGTGGGGCCCAGCATTGTGTGTTTTAGCAAGCCCTCCAGGTGGTTCCGACGCAGGGAAATTTGAAAAGCACGGGTCTAGGTAGAGCTACCACGCCACTGATCGTCAACTTGAAAAGATTAGCCCGGAAGATGCATACCTAACGTTGGACTTACTAGATGCCAGATGTCCTGTGCCACATAAATTGCCTTGCTTCCTACCCATTTTACAGATGAGGAAACTAAGGCTCAGAGAGGAGACGCAACGCTGCCCAAGGACACACATGTCAGAGTCAAGGCTGAAACCCAACCTAAGCTCCCAAAGACATGTTTTCATGTCTGTGGGAGAGACAGGCAGGCAAAAGGACAATAACAATATAACGTGTGATAAGTAAACGTAGGGTGTTGTGGAGCTCAGAGGAAGGCACTGCTACAAGACTCCAGGGGAGGGAGGTTGGCCATTTGAGGTGGTAACAGTTGAGCTGATTCGCAAAGAATGAGTAAGAGTCGGCCAGAGGGGTTCCCAGCAGAACAGGAAGTGCCGAAGCCCAGGGTCTACAGAGACAACGGCAAGTAGCTCAGTGTGGCCAGAGTGAGGCCGTGGGGAGGAAAGATAAGACAGTGGAGGCTGGAGAGGAGGCACAGACCAGATCATCAAGGTCATGAAGTAAGGAGCCCAGAGGAAGAAGTTTAAACTTCTCCTGAGAAATAGGGAAGAAAATATCGGAGCTGAAGCATGGCAGAATCCAACCTGTATTTTGGCGGTAGGTAGGATCTAACATAAACTCAACCCGACTAATACTCATGGCGTGACCCGAACCCTCTACTCAGTGTTACAAAATGTAATCATTTTCTTCTTAAGCCGCTTCAAAAAGCAGAAGAAATACCCATTTAGACAAAACCTCGAAATGGGGCTGGTCCCTACAAGAGTGCTTAAATACTCATTTCCAAGTGTCATAAGTGTGGGTTTGGAATTTGGCCCCTGATCCACCCCGATGATCCGCGCCTATGACCCAAGGCTGGGAGACTGTGAGCACGTGATTGCGCATACTAGAGCCTTAATTTGTTCCTCTGTAGAATGGGAATAAGAGTAGTACTTAACTCAGAAAGTAGCTGAGAGGAGTAAGTGTGACAACACGTGGATAGCTTGTAAGTAGAGTGCCCGGCAAATAATAAGTGCTCAGTGAGCATTATTGATGAGGAGACAGATGGTATCTGCCCAAGGTAGAACACGTGGCTTCCCTGTCATGGGCTCAAAGGCCACCCAATCTTTAGGATTAAACCGTGTGCCAGGCTCTCCCCATCGTGGCAATGCGTTGGCTGGCTGGCTCATCCAAGAAAAAAGAAAAGAAGGAGGAGAGAAGAAAAAGAAAAATACGGACTTTTCCCTGATGGCCATCCCATTCTCAAGTAAAGTAGAATTTCTGGGGAATTCTAGAAATTCCCCAGAATTTGACTTGAGTCTGCCTTTGGCTTTCCTTGACTGTATCTTATAATAGTAGCTAGGTTGCCATGGTAGCAGTCAGGGTGGACGGTCCGCCTCATTTCTCTTCAGCCCACTTCAGAATTCCCTCCACGATTGGCTTTTCCTTTTGGTGGCTTTCTCCAGGGGCTAGGGGAACTTGTTCAGCTCACCTGCCGGGCAATCTGGAAATGCCTAAAATTTTATGCCCCGAGGGACAGCTTTCAAGCAATGAGGGATGGGAGACAGCAGATAAATATCTCTGCTTCCCCATCTCTCCGAGGGACACTTTTGATGTGTCTGCTGAATGTTCCCCTGGGGTCCCCAGCAAAACTGAATCCTACCTGCTCACAGTAGTGACACACTCATGAACATACTCTCCGTCATTTGTGCTTCCTGGGGTCACCTCCCAAATAAACTACCTGCCTCCAAGCTCTTGTCTCAGGGTCCGGTGTCTGAGGCACAAACATCTGTATCTCGCTTAGGGTCTCTTGCCACGTGGTTCAATAGAGGGGAATTTATAGGAGCTGGCAGAGTTGAAAAAGGAAGCACGTGACAAGGAGACCACCTAGAGATTAGACACAGAAGAAGAATGCCGCCATACCATGGGGGCCAGACAGACAGAAGGAAGAGGCAATACTACCAAAGCAAGAGAATCTGGACACCCTGGGGGTGGGGGATGGCGGGGCACCGCATAGGGGTGGGAGAGGCTGCCTGAGGGTAGCTGGGACCGGAGTGGGGCTCTCAGGGAGCACTGCCTTTCTGCTGACAGAAGGGCAGAGGAAAAATATCTTGGAACTTAACTAGAATCCAGTTGGCAATGGAACCTGGGAAATGCAGTTCAAAGGGAAACATGGAAAGAGGCATTAACGGGCAAATGCCCAGCACGACCTCAAGCCCTGCTATGAAAGAAAAAAATAAAATGAGAAAAGCAACAGTGGTTAGGGCCCCACACCCATCCTGTATCTAAAGAAATGAACATGTCTGTGAATGGTCCCAGTAACGCTACCTCACTAAACGTGTCTAACTTTGCTTTGACATCCATCAAATAGAGATGCCAAGTGGATTTAATGATCTACTCCATGCCAAGCAGCTAGCACTGTGCCTGGCGCATACGTGTCGAATAAACGCTCATGCTCATTGGAACGTTTTGAGATCCGACTGTTCTTTGAGTATCTGGGAGCCCATTAAAAGCCCTGCTCAAACTTGTCTCTTTCCCTCTTTACCACTCAAAGCCTCAACTTCAATGTCTAGAATCTGCCTCTAGTCTCTTTTTCATTGCCTTAAAAAAAAAAAAATCTTTCCACTTTCACTAAAGTTCTGCCAGAGCTGACGGAGGAATAGCTCTCTCCTCCCCTCTGGACTCCCAACCCTCTCCCCGAAGCCCCCACCCCCTCCCTATCTCCGCTGGCCGCTTGTTCACCAGGAGCTTAGCAGTTCTGAGGGTACAAAAACAGGAAACTATGCCCCAGTCCTGACTAAGGCTAAAAACTCATGTGCAAACCCTTCATCACACAGATTTCTTCAGCTCTCCAAAACTGGGGCCTTGAAAAATCAGGTCCCGGGCCAAGAGCGTTGGATTTGCTTAATCATTTCCTTTGCAAATTTATAACCTCTTTAACCATGAAGAAGTAATGGTGAGAAAGAGGGAGGTGGGAGCTGAAATATTTTAAGTCAACCACAAGACAGGACAGGAAATTCTGGAAAGGGAGGGGGGTGGTAATTTTTCTTTAATCCCTCGGTGCCACAGCAGACTAAAACGGCAACTTTGGGAAAGTGACCATTCTAGGAGATTCTTTTACTGTTGACTCTGACCCAGAGTGAGATGGCATAGCTCTCTTTACTCAGGGCTAAATAGAGAATAGAGGAGAAAAACTCTGAGATGACCCTTTATTTGACTCAGGCAGCAAACATTTACTGAGTGACCTCGTCAGGCCTTGTGCTGTGTAGAGAGAACTAAGATGGGTTCCCAAACAAGCAAAATAATGTCCTCACTTGCTCAGTGCCAGTAGAAAGTTAACATGCCTATTGGAGGCTGCCTACCAGAGAATCTGAAGGGGGTGACCAAAGGTGTTCTGTTGTTAAAATCTCTGAACAACAATATAAGTGGCTTTTTTGCTTTCAGAACTTTCCCCAGCAAATCAGAGCTGTGTATTTTACTAATCCTTAAGGTAAGTCATTGTCTTTAGCAGTGATTTTTATCTGAAATGGGGGACCCACCCGTTTATGTTGACCCAGCAAATAGAATGGGATGGGATGAAATAGAATGGAACCGAACAGAATGGAATAGGACTAGAATAGAATAGAATAGAATGGAATGGAATAGAATAGAATATTTCATGATGTATTACACATAATATGGATAATATTGATTAGTGAAAGTTTTTATTATTAATATGTGCATATAGATTCATGAGGTATTTCTCACTTTGGTTTATAATCAGATAACTTTAGAAGGCTCTGGTCTTGTAGCTTAGAAGTTAAAAGTGTTGGCTCTGGGGATGCCTGGGTGGGGCTCAGTTGGTTGACCTTCCGACTTCGGCTCAGGTCATGATCTCACAGCTCATGAGTTCAAGCCCCGCATTGGGCTCTGCTGAGAGCTCGGCGCCTGGAGCTGGCTTCAGATTCTGTGTCTCTGTCTCTCTTGGCCCCTCCCCTGCTCATACTCTGTCTCTCTCTCTCTCTCAAAAATAAACATTCAAACAATTGAAAGTGTGGGCTCTAGAGCCTACCGGCATGGGTTCAAATCTCAAGAGGTGTACTAGCTATCTGAGATTACACATGTTGATTAACCTCTCTGAATCTCCATTACTTCAGGGAAGTATAACATAATAAAGAGAAATAAAATGTAATATTGGCCATCATAGTCTCTCAGATTCTAGGGCCATTTATTTTCATAAGTTGCCATTATGTCCCCTATATCTTTCCTATGGTCGCAGACATCTGCTAATCTTCTGGGATCCACTCCTCTTAAGTAAAGTTACTCTGTCTGTCTTAACCTCTCTCTCCCTCTGATCTTCTGTCGTTCCCTCAACCTCCAGCTGCTAGCTCCAACATCATCTAAGGAAAACCAAAGGCATTTAATATGTAAAACTCCTCTCTGGGAAACTGTCCAGATAGCTAGTTGCAGACCATCTCACCTACTAGAACAAACAGAAGCTAGACAAGAAAATTGATATGAAGTTATCCTAAAATAGAGACACAGTGCTCCACTTCGATAGAAAACAGCAAGGAGACTGGCAGTTGCTTTTTCAGAAGGACTGATGGAAGTCCAAAGACAAAACCCTTTAAAAAATTAAGACCTGAGGGGCGCCTGGGTGGCTCAGTCGGTTGGGCCACCAACTTTGGCTCAGGTCATGATCTCACGGTTTGTGGGTTCGAGCCCCATGTCGGGCTCTGTGCTGACAGCTCAGAGTCTGAAGCCTGCTTCAGATTCTGTGTCTCCCTCTCTCTCTGCCCCTCCCCCACTCATGCACTGTCTCTCTCTCTCTCTCTCTCTCTCAAAAATAAATAAACATTACCAAAAAGAAAAAAAATTAAGACCTGAAAGAAAATAACTACCAACCTATAATTCTACATCCAGTAAAAATATCCATCAAAATTTAAGATGAAATAAGTGTATTTGCAGACAAACAAAAACTGAGTGGCTACATTACCGGTGGACTTTAACTAAAAGAAAGACTAAGGAAAGTCCTTTAGGCAAAAAGAAAATAATCTCGTAAGGACGACTAAAATTTTAGGAGAGAATTAAGAGCAACAGAAGAATAAATGTGTTGTTAAATCTAAATGAATATTGACTGCATTAAAAGATAATAATAATGTCGTGTGGGGTTTAAAATATATGTAGAAATAAAATGTATAGCAGCAGTAATGCAATAGGTAAGAGTAAAAGGGAATTAAACATGTCCTAAGTTCCTTGCATTGCCAGAGAAGTAGTAAAAGCACTATTTCATTAGGCCATAATGAGTCTAGGATCATACTTATAATCTGTAGGATAACAAAAAATATGGAAATAACAAGCTAATAGGAGAATGACCTAAAAAAAAGATGTCATTAATGTAAAAGTTCATAATAAAGGAAAGAAAATGGAACTCACAACAGGTGGAACTAATTGAAACAGCTAGTAATGTGTTAGTATTATGTTAGTAATGCATTAATTATTACATTAAATGTAAATGGACTAAATACTCAAATGAAAAGAGAGATTATCATACTAAATTTTTAAAAAACCTACTATTTTCTGCTTGCAAGAGACAAACCTTAAATATCAGTATACAGACAGGATGAAAATAAAGGATGAGAAGATATATTGCATACACTAATCAAAAGAAAGCTGATTAGTTACTCTAGTACCAGATGAAGTCAATTTTAAGGTAAGAAGCAATATAATAGATACAGAGAGTATTTTATAATAACAAAAAGGGTCAGCACCATTGAAAGATAGAACAATGCTAAATCTAGAAACATTTTCTAATATAGCCTCTATATGTATACGGCAGAAACAATCAGATCTAAAAGGAGAAATAGATAAATCCACATTCATAATGGTAGGCTTTAATATTCCTCTATCAGTAAATAATGGGCAAACCAACAGAAATAAATCAAGAGGAATAGAAAAATTTTGACCAACGTTATTTAACACACTTGACCTAATTGACATTTACTGAACAAAGCAACTGGTAACTGCAGGATATATATTCTTTTTCATGTGCACATGAAACATTTACTCAAACTGACAGAACAGGTCTCAAATTTAGAAAGTGGGTGGCAGGGCAGGGTTTGCTGATAGATTGGATGTGAGGATGACAAAGAGAGGAGTCAAGGTTGATGATGAAGGACCCAGGGCTCTGAAGTTCAGACTGACTGATTCATGCTGCACAGTTAGCATTTTGAAAAGATAAGGGTGTGTGTGTGTGTGTGTGTGTGTGTGTGTGTGTGTGTGTGTTTAACAGTCATAAGGTAGTCAGGAGTATTTACATGTGTGAGTCAAACTGGGAGTGAACCTGTGTCCAACTGAACATGAAGCAATTATTCAAACTTGGTTTCTGGAATATTCCCAGGGTGAAGTTATTTCCTGTTTTTATCACCGTCTTCCCAGTTTATGTGTTTGCTTGTCTTATGAGTTGAGTTGGCATCATGTGTTTCAGTTTGCAATGGTAGGCATACAGCAAAAACTCCATAAAAATCCCACAGGGTTGACAGACACTTCTGAGAAATGAAGCAGACAACCCAGTTCCTGGCCTCTCTTATCAAAGTGCAATTGGTTTATTCATCTGCTGATTGAGGATCAACTGTGAGTTTGGGTCTGGGAAAGTGATAAACAAGAAAAGCAGAGAACACTCCAAGATAGCTGAGGAGGCATCCGCTCCAAAAGCCAAGTATCAAGGAAATACTGTAGGAAATCCCACACATAATTGTGTTATGTACCCTTGTGTGTTATGTTTGGAGTAGCAGTTGACAACGTTCTGGAACTCATTTCTCCCTTGAATGAGCTCTAAGACATTGGGCTTGATATAAAATAATTTCTCCACTATAACATGGGAGTGATGTTATGGATAATACCATCATCACAGAGGTAAATCAGATAGTATTCAGAGTCTGCTCAAGAGCAGTGCTTGGGATGAAGTTCACAAAATTAGCATTTGCAACTTTTATCAGTATGCTGTTTCAAATATTTCTTTCCCTTTTTTAAATTATGAAAACATAACATTTTTTAAATGTTTCAAATATTTCTCTGCCTTTTTTTAAATTATGAAACCATAACATTTTTTTAAATGTTAGGAGATACCATAATCCTATCTCCCTGACTCAATCTTATGTGTATGTGGTACCTTCAAATATTTTTTTTGTATTGATTATGTCCCTGGCTTGAAAGTGCCTGACATATAACAGGTAATCAATATATGCATACTAATTGCCTGACTGTCCAATTCCATGCAAGCTATTTTGTTTTATGCTTTGGGTACCTAATTTCTTATATAAGATTATGATTATAATTATGTCATATACATTCCCCTGAGTTTTTTCAGAAGCTGCATGATTATAATCTTGGATATCTCAACCCCTCAGACATGTACAAGCCCTGGATAAGCCATTTCTCTGTGCTGCTGTAGAGCAAAAGAGAAATTATTACAGGCCCCACTCTTCAGACATCACCATAGTGAACAGCTCTCTCTATAGCATTTTGCCTTTTTTGTAAAATTTTGTAAGACAATCATAAGATACCAAATTGAACATTCTAAACTAAACCTTTAACTTAGCCAAGAAAGGAGTCCCAAAAAGATGAAGCCAAAATGGGATTCCTTCCGTAAGTTTAGCTTGTAATAAAACGAACTCCACGAGATGACAAAATCATGGGGTGAACCTATGATCGTTTGGAAGGATTGCTTTCACCCTTTCAAAAAAAAAAAAGTTGTTTTCACATCCACTATTCCCCTACCACAGATCAATAGAAGGAAGATAGGAATAGTCTGATGCATTTGTCAAATAATAGCAACCAACTCAACAACGAAGTCACCCCTGGTGGGTATACGTAAGGAAAAATCTCATCAGACCTCTGGTTAATTCAAAGGCTGGCTTTAAAGAGCTGCAGAGAAGGATTTTCAGATATGCACATGTTTCCTGAAGCAGCAACCCCAACATCTGATGGCGTGTTGGATGACAAATGTCTCCCTCCTGGTGATGGGAAAACAGGGAAAGGTGAATCGCAACACTCGATGTGAGTGAGAGGCACTTACCTAGTAAGGCAGAGACAGTCACTGGTGTTTCCCAGAGCGACGATGGGTGACTGTAAGCCTGGTGGTCCTCCATGGGGTCTCTGGGGCCAGGCAGCTATGAGGGCACAAAGCAGCTTTGTCTCCAAAGCCCCTGGGTCCACACAGAAGGCTATCCTCTCCAGATTGGTTCTTCTCCTATTTTGCTTGCTTCCAGAGTTCACTGGAAACAGGAAGAATGAATGTGAAGGCCAAGTAGAAGGCCATTGCCATTGCTTCTGGAGAGAAGAGGTCAGCTTCAATCAGTATGGTTGCTGAAGAAGGGACAAGAAGTGGCTGTTTTCGGGACTTAGGTGAATAAAACACGACAGGATTAGATAATCTATGGGACACCTAGTCACACACCTGAAAGGGGGTTTAAGCACACTGCCTGGAAGGGAAGAATGCTCAACAAATTTGCTCATTGGCTCCAAATGGAGGCCGGCCTAGAATTTGGAGGCTTTATGCTCACAGAAAAACCTGAGGATTGAAAAGCATATCTTTCTCCCCAAACTGCCCTTTCTTTTTCCATCCCCCAAAATTATGGCCCTAAGGTGGCACGAGAAGAAAATAAAATCAGATCACCCTGAGAATAAAACCACCGACTCAACTGTCACTACATGGAGGCTCCATGCACTTTATTTATTATTTCAGTTCATCTTCAAAGGAACCCAGTGAAGAGGGGACTCTTCATCTCCTCTCTACACAGGAGAAAACGGAAGTGCAAAGAAGTCACAGAATTTACCAGAAGCCCCAGAGCTGTTCAATGAGAGCAGGGATTCCATACGGGTGTGTTCGAAGGCAGAGTTCACAGGCTTAATCATGAGGCTGCGTTGCTTCCTGCCATGTTGGGGGAAAGGAGGGGCTTCAGGAGGAGGGAGAGGAGCGACCTTCTTCTCTTTATATGTCACATAACTCGTTCAGGGTCAGCCCTCTCTTGCCAGCTCATATCCCAGCCCGCTGAGTTCTGTGTTTTCTCTTTGAGGGTTAAGAACACACAACAGGCCTTTGGTTGGGAGTGGGGAGGAGTTGACATTTGTCGCCCGGCATTGGGAAGTTGATCGTTTTAGGTTCTGTCACACTGTGTGGAAGCCTGACATTTGACATTTGGGTAGAAGGGGGGAAAAAAAGTCTCCAAAAGGCTGCTGAGGGCCAGCCTGCCTGATTCCTTGCCAAACAGGAATCCTTCCTTGGCTGTCTTCCCTCATAAATGATTTTCAAACTACAGTTTTAAAAACAGTTCCTTTGGGGAATGATGAAAGCAACAATGTTTTCAATAGAAAACTGTCTCATCAACAGAAATGCAGGAAAAGTAAAATCACCAGCTTCTCCAGCACCCAGAGCAAAGCATTGTTGACAATTGAATGCTTTCCTTCTTTTTCTCCTTACGCCTCTCCTCATTTTTGTGAGTGCAACTAGACTCAACCACACAGGAAGTTTTGCAGCATGCATTTGAAAAGTCAAATATTGTATTACTAGCATTTCACTCTGTTTTAAAATTTGAAAACCTGGAAACCCCGATTTTTAATCTGCCCCACCATTATAACATTTAATCAAATGGATGTTCCTCTGTGTTCTATTTTAAACAACATTGCCCCCAAATGAATATTTCATCTTCATACGGGTATTGTGGTCCTATCCTACCAATGAAACCATTTTAATTTCCCATCAAAATTCTTCTAGACTTTTCTACATCAGAAGAGTCAGGAACTAAATTATAGGTGTGAGCTTGGGTCAGAAGTAAACCCCATGCTCTACTGTAGTGGTAATGCCCTGTCAGGAGAAGTAAAAATGTCCTTTTATTGGGTTTCTTGGTCACCCCCATTAAAAGTGAACCAACAAAGGGGTGCCTGGGTGGCTCAGTCGGTTAGGCATCCGACTTCGCCTCAGGTCATGATCTCGCGGTGCATGGGTTCGAGTTCCACGTTGGGCTCTGTGCTGACGGCTCAGAGCCTGGAGCCTGCTTCGGATTCTGTGTCTCCCTCTCTCTGTGCCCCTCCCCTGATGGTGCTCTGTCTCTTTCTCTCTCTCAAAAATAAATAAAAGCATCAAAAAAAAATTTTTAAAGGGAACCAACAAAGAACTTTCCCTTGCTTCTTTCCCTGACCTGAGTCTTTCTGTAGCCTTCTAGTCCTCTTTCCCTCATTCCCCCAGCTTCGGTTTCTGTCCCTTCACCTCCTGTTTACTCCTCAAGACGTTGTGATCTCCTCTCCACTCCTTCTGCTCTACAGAGACAGTCCTTGCAAAACGCCACACGCATTGTCCTGTGCTCTCAATTACCTTTTAATGGCATGACTGATACAGAAACGCATTTGTCTGGTTAAAATAACGGACAGCTTAAAGGTGATGGAAGATTCCTTTTAAGCACTTATCCCCAACCTCAGAGGTACCACGGACTATGGTTTATTTACCTGTAACTGTGTTGATGGACATTGAGGTTGCTTCTGGTTCTGTAACAAACAACAAGGAAACAAAGAACATTCCACCCTGTCTCTCTCTCCTTGCGCTTGTGCAACAATTTGGGGTTCCTGTGGCAGATACAGAGAATTAGAGCCCCAGGCCATTGGGTGTGCCCCTTTCCCTTTCCACGCTACTGGGCATTGACCAATCGCCAATCCAAGATGGCAGCACGCCTTTCACCAACAGCCTGCTTCAAGCCTTCTACCACAGGCTCCTCCATAGCGTTGCGCACTCACATGCAGCTTCTATGTCTTGCCTTACTTCGCCTTCCCAGTGCGTCCTCGCCCTTCCGGTCTATGGTGTCTAAAGCCCTTTGCAGTGTTCCCTACTCTGTCCTGAAGTGTGCTTGTGGCCTGGATCACTTTGCTCCTTGCTCTGCTGGGCTGACCTCGTATATTCCTAAGGTTTGCACGACCGGCTCCCTCAGGGGTCACAGACTCAGATACTTAGAAGAGCCAGATGGGTAAAATTAGCCCCGGGGGAGCCCCCACCAGCCCCAACCCCTGCCCAGTGCCGGCTGTTGTTGGTTATTGGAATCTATGTCTAATACTCTCAGATTTTTTTTCAAAGGGAGTCAGAAATCTGGATGTGTATGTAAATGTTCGTGTTTTTTTTTAAAGCTTATTTATTTTGAGAGAGAGAAAGAGAGCACGAGTGGGGAAGAGGCAGAGGGAGAGGCAGAGGATCCCAAGCAGGTTCTGCACTGTTAGCGCAGAGCCTGACGTGGGGCTTGATCTCACCAACTGTGGGATCATGACCTGAGCCGAAATCGAGTCGAATGCTCAGCCAACGGAGCCACCCAGGAGCCCCAAGAACTGGACATTAATATAAAGGAAATTTTAATCCTGCGTGGCCCACAGAACATACCTCTGGGGCATATTCTTCTGCCAAAATGCCAGACTGCAACTTCTGCTTCAAACAAAATCACTCTGTTCCTCAACTCTCCCCTTTCCTATCTGGGGCTTGTCCCTTATCCACTCAGTCACTAAATGCTCTGATGCTGGGCCTGAGAAATTGTTCCAGAATTTAGCCTACCCCTCTACCCTCACTGCCATTTGCATTAATCCCAACACTCACCAAATCGCATTCTGGCTGTGACTAGAGCATATTGTCTGACTCTCCTGCCTTCAGTGGATCCCTCCCTGCCCCTGTCTTTGTAGTACCCTCCTCTGCATTCTGGAACGTTCTCCCCATGGCTAATGGAGAGAGAGAGAGGAAGAAAAGTATCTGTGTTGCTTCTCTGCTCAGACAACCCTGCTGAGACCATATTGCCCCTAAAGCAAAGTTGCCCACTGTGGCCACATTCGGTCCACACTTGCCCCAGCATTATGAAATGTGACCCGACACTATCAAAATGATTTAATATAAACATTCAGATATTGGGCTTTTCCTGAAAGATCTAACTGGCTAGCAGTACTGGGTCTGCTGTCTCCTATGGAAGCAATTGGCCGGAGCCCAGGAGTGACTGTCACCATGGGGACAGATTTGCTCCCTTATCTTTCTCCTTCCCCTGGCCAGCCTCCCGTACCCATGGTACTGTCTGGCCCTGAAGGAGTTTACGACCCCTGAGCCACAGGCTAAAACTCAACTGTTAATGGGCACATCAGTCCCAGCACATCTGGCCCCTCTGCCCACCCCCAGCCTCACCTCTCAGCCCGACCCTTCACCCCCTTTCTTTTTCCCACCGCTAATAATGGCGGACTCACAAAGAAATTGTTTCAGACCTGAACCTAACCACCGCTCAATGCCGTGGCTGTTCGAGTTACTTAAATCAAGACAGACACACTCTGTTCAGAGAGGGCTTCCCTTTAGCTCAATAAATCTCTCTTCAAATCACTAATGAAGTTGAACTTGCCCTAGACGGTGTGTTTCAGGTTTAAGAAACTCCTACTGAAGCTCTTTAGCCAGTTCTCAGGAGTATCCTTGTTCAGCCTCGGATTCTAATAGGAGGAGACTGAGCTGCTGATGGACAAAGTGGCACCTAATTCATTTACCCCCCGGGGAAACGTGCAGGAGATCATGCGGTAAGAATGCTGCTTTGCCCTCACGGAGAACATGCCCACATACACAAGTACTAATGCTTCGCTAACTCGCTTCCTTTGTTGCTATACATATTTAATAATATACATGGCCATTATTTTACTACATGGTAATTGGTTATAAATAAAAGTCGTTTATAAAGACTATTGAGTTACTGGGGCTCCTGGGTGGCTCACTCAGTTAAGCATCCAACTCTTGCTTTTGGCTCAGGTCACGCTCTCACGGTTGGTGAGTTCGAACCCTATGTGGATCTCTGAGCCGACAGCGTGGAGCCTGCTTGGGATTGTCTCCCTTCTCTCTCTCTCTCTGCCCCTCCCCCTACTTCTCTCTCTCTCCAAATAAATAAGTAAACTTAAAAAAAAAAAAAAAAAAAAGCTATGGAGTTAGGGTTATGGGAGACACAGAACTCAAAGCAGGTTCCAGGCTCGGGCTGTCAGCACACAGCCTGATGCGGGGCTCGAACTCACAAACTGTGAGATCATGACCTGAGCCAAAGTCAGATGCTTAACCGACTGAGCCATCCAGGCGCCCTAAAAACATTTTTTATCCGTTTTAAGATTTTTTGAAGTGATGAAGTCTACTGAAAGCCTACCCCATAGACAGTCTCCCTTCTTTGTTACTAATAGAATATCAACTTTAATGGGGGTGTTGGAAGGAGGCTTTAAAAACATCAGCTTTAAAAACTACATTTCCCAGCCTCTTTTGCACCTAGACTTGGCCGCTTAACACGGCTCTGGCCCGTGAGATGCCGTAAGCCATGGGGTGGCCTTCACAAAAAACTCCTTTTTTTTTTTAAAGTATTTATTTTGGGGAAAGCATAAGTGGGGGGGGGGGTGTCAGAGGGAAATAGGGACAGAGGATCTGCAGCAGTCTCTGCTCTGTCAGCGCAGAGCCTAACGCAGGGCTTGAACTCGAACTCACGAGCCTCGAGATCATGACCTGAGCCGAAGTCAGACATTTAACCGACTAAGCCACCCAGGCGTCCCCCAGAAAGCTCCTTAAAGGTGGCGGGGGGGGGGGGGCGCAGGTGAAGGGTGGGGAAGGTGAAGACTCACATATTCTCTTTTCTGCTGCCTGAAGAGCCATGCGACCATGAAAAAAAAAAAAACCCAACAAGTTTGGTCTTCAAATCCATACAACACCAACACCAGCAGCCGCCTACCTCTGGGTGGCATACTGAATGGGGAAAATAAATCTTATTTAAATAAAATAAATCTTATTTAAGCTGCCGGTGTTAGGTTTTCTCTTACAGGGGGGTAAACTGGATTGTATGCAAAGCTATTTTGAACGAGGTGTGTGCGGGGAGGGCAATTTTCCCCACTGGCTGGCCTACCGAGAATCATGGGAAGGTTCCCCTTCAGGGATAAACTTACACAAGATTATTCATAGTATCTCAAAACTTCCAATGTGCTTTCTGTCTTTGGGCTCAAATGCAACACAACGTGAAATTTATCAAGTGTGCCTTTAATAAACGGCGACTGTGGAGAACCGACCCATCTGAAAAACTTAAACCCCAGTCTCTATTTCTATTTTGGCTGAGAGCAAGATGTTCCTTTCGGTGGTAGGAGGCCCTCAATTTCCCACTCCAAGTCCGTATGACTCAACTTGGACGCACTCCCACTGACATTCTGGATTTTTCTGTAATCTCCTTTCCTTAATACATTCAAGATAGCTCCACAACTCGCAAACAGCTTATAATGGTGTTACTGTTTCCGGGCTAAATCGGGGATACAGCACTGGCCAGTAGCTGTGTCTGTGGATATCTGAATAATTGCTTCAATTCCCCACTTGTTTCTGAGTGAGTGTAGGCCTGACCCCTGGGCATGGCTGAACATTACTCAGTCAAACCGAGAGTTTCAACGCTAAATGTGACAGTGAGTGCCATATCTGTTTTTCTCTCTGGCAGATTATTCAAATACCATCAAGCTGAAGTCAAGTTCTCCCGGAGCCCATTGAATCTTTGCCCCAACGGTCCACACAGGAGCCCTTCCCTGAAGAGCTCCCTTTGCTGTGCTGGAATCTGTTTCTCAGTGAATATGTGATGATTGCATGTTTTCGGCCTGATTCTTTTCTCTTGCCTCACATCCCCTGGAGATCCCGCGGCCTCCTTATAAAAGCCATGTGTCTCTTATCTTTTCCAGTGCAGTTGCTAAAACCAGAAAGCAGGCTGGAAAACATTTCCCCAAACTGTACTGTTTTTCATTATTTCTTTCTGACACCTCCAGATAACTTGTTAGCATATTGTCTTTCTCTATTCAGCACGGCCCCACTGGGGGTTTGGGGACTGAATGACATCACCCAGGCATTTATAATTAGAAACAAAAATGCCTCTTTCCAAATCTATAACACCAGGAGACGATTGGAGACATTTTTTAAGTTACTGGTGAAAATCCCACATGAAAGAGGTCTTTTCTGAGCAGGCAGCAACTTTGCTGGCTTTTGAGACACTCCCGGGAAGGCACTGGAAGCAAGTGACGAACAACCTTTCCAACCATGGATCCCAACGCCACCATGCAGTTTCGCAGGAAAGCGGTCACTGGGCTCTCGGCCTCTCCCCAGAGAAGCTGTGTTTCTTGAAGTTCCTGGGAGACTCCAAGAAGGCGTCTGAATTTCCACCACTGTGGAGACAGAGCGCAGTGACTTCTGATGGTTAAGTTTCCATTTGTTCAGCAAGTTCTTACTGACTCAACTTGAATACACTCCCACTGACATTCTGGATTTTTCTGTAATCATTTTCTCCTTAAAAGAATTCAGGATAACTCCAACAATCACAAATGACTGATTGTGGAGTTTTCATTTATTCAACAAGTTCTTTTTGAGGACCTCTCTCAGAAAGTCCTGAGAACCTGCTGACATCCAGGGTATCTGCCTATGAAGAATCAGACCAGCGCTCCACCCTCTGATACGCTAGCCACTAGCCACATGCAATGATTTGCATTTAAATTTAGATGAACAAAAATGAAGGGAAGCTGCGAATGCATCTTCTCAGTTGCACTGGCCACCTCTCTGACGCTCAATAGCCACACGTGGCTAGTGGCTACCATACCCAACAGCACAAACCTAGAGCGTTTTCATTGTTGTGGAAAGTTCTTTTTGGACAGTGCTGGACTGATCACCTGACTTGCCTCGAACACTCCTGGTTTACACCTGTTGACGTGGTATCATCATTAATAGCACCCTCTTTCAAGCCCAAAGTGTCCTGGTTGGGAAAGACAACTGAACGATGAAAATGAACTTGGCCACCATCCCTGCCAGGACTTTTGTTGAGACCCAGAACCCTTTCCCTTGATGAAAAAAGTTGCCTGCGTCAGCCCCTGCCTTTTCCTCCTGATTCTCTCCCACCTGTCCGGCCCGCCAGTATTAGTAACCGGGGACACAAATGCAGGGGAAGAGATGGTCAGAAATGTCTTCAAGTGAGGGATGTACTTGTAAGTAGTTTCAGGTTTGTGTCTGATCTCCCGTGCCTGAAGGAGCTCGGATTGGCCCCCGTGCCCTGAATGACGTCCGTGGGTCCCGAGTAGGAGGCAGGCCTCCCGCTGCTCTCCCTCAGAGCCCCCTCAGCTCTGTGCAGGGCCACCAGCCCGCCGACCCGCGCCCCTGCCCGCCTCGCCCAGCAGAGGGCATCGGCGCTTAATGTTCTGGGCTAAGAATATTTACACAATCATTAGGGATTTTTTTTTTTCCTTCCAGTGATACTTTTTTTTTTGTGAGCGGCCATCCGAGGTGCCAGCTAATATAGGTCATCTTAAGGATATGTCATCAAAACAGGGAGATAAGAGCTGTTCGGGCGGGCGGCCAGCTCGTTAGGGAACCGCACGCACCAGGACACTCTGCTGGGAACACAGTCGCCACCAGTGTCAACACGACAGACACCATTTTGCAGAACTCTTCAGAAGCGGGATCTAAACTCTGATTCGATCTGTGCCGCCCCGCGGGACAGGCCTGGACTGCTTGCTGAGGGGCCGCCCCCCCCCCTCCCAGAGGCATCTCTGACCATGGCCTTGCTCTCTGCGGGGCTCTGGACGCTGCCTTGCATCTCAGACACCTGCCAGGCAACAAAATGGTGGTAACTACAAAGCGGTGGCTGCGGGGACCAGAGGTGGACTGCCACACAGCTGGCTCGGCTGCCCCTCTCCAAGCCGTCAGTCAAACCCCATGTCGGTCTGTCTGTCTCACCCTTTCTCTCTCCCAGTCTCTGTTCCTTCTCTCTCTTTCTTTCTCTGTCTCCCTCCCCCTCTCCCTCCTCCCCTCCTCCTCCCCTCCCCCTCCTCCCCTCCCCCTCCTCCCCTTCCCTCTCGTCCCCCCTCCCTCCTCCCCTCTCCCTCCTCCCCTTCCTCCTCCTCCTCCCCTTCCTCTCCCTCCTCCCCATCCCCCTCCTCCTCCCCCTCCTTCCCCTCCTTCCCTTCCTCCTCCTCCTCCCCTTCCTCTCCCTCCTCCCCATCCCCCTCCTCCTCCCCCTCCTTCCCCTCCTTCCCTTCCTCCTCCTCCTCCCCTTCCTCTCCCTCCTCCATCCTCCTCCCCCTCCTCTACCTCCCCCTCCTCCCCTTCCTCCTCCTCTTCCTCTTCTTCTCCCCTTCCCCTCCTCCTCCCCCTCTTCCCCCTCCCCCTTCCTCTCCCTCCTCCTCTCCTCCTCCCCTGCTCCTCTTCCTCCCCCTCCTCCCCTTCCTCCCCCTCCTACCCTTCCTCCCCTCCTCCCCCTCCCCCTCCTACCCTTCCTCCTCCTCCCCCTCTCCCTCCTCCCCTCCTCCTCCCCTTCCTCCTCCTCCTCCTCCCCCTCTCCCTCCTCCCCTTCCTCCCTCCTCTTCCTCCTCCTCTCCTTCCTCTCCCTCCTCCCTCCTCCCCTCCTCCCCTCCTCCCTCCTCCCTCCCCCTCCTCCTTTTCCTCCTCCTCCCCTTCCTCCCCCTCCTCCCCTTCCTCTCCCTCCTCCCTCCTCCTCCCCCTCCTCTGCCTCCCCATCCTCCCCTTCCTCCTCCTCCCACTCCTCCCCCTCCCCTTCCTCTCCCTCCTCCCCTCCTCCTCTCCCTGCTCCTCTTCCTCCCCCTCCTCCCCTTCCTCCCCCTCCTCCCCTTCCTCTCCCTCCTCCCCTTCCTCCTCCTCCCCTTCCTCTTCCTCCTCCTCCCCCTCCCCTTCCTCTCCCTCCTCCCCATCCCCCCTCCTCCTCCCCCTCCTTCCCCTCCTTCCCTTCCTCCTCCTCCTCCGCTTCCTCTCCCTCCTCCCTCCTCCTCCCCCTCCTCTGCCTCCCCCTCCTCCCCTTCCTCCTCCTCCTCTTCCTCTTCTTCTCCCCTTCCCCTCCTCCTCCCCCTCTTCCCCCTCCCCTTCCTCTCCCTCCTCCCCTCCTCCTCTCCCTGCTCCTCTTCCTCCTCCTCCTCCCCTTCCTCCCCCTCCTCCCCTTCCTCTCCCTCCTCCCCTTCCTCCTCCTCCCCTTCCTCTTCCTCCTCCTCCTCCCCCTCTCCTTCCTCTCCCTCCTCCCCTTCCTCCTCCTCCCGTCCTCCTCCCCCTCCTCCCACCTCCCCTTCCTCCTCCCCCTTCCTCTCCCTCCTCCCCTTCCTCCTCCTCCCCTCCTCCTCCTCCTCCTCCCCCTCCCCTTCCTCTCCCTCCTCCCTTTACTCCTCCTCCCTTCCTCCTCCCCCTCCTCCCACCTCCCCTTCCTCCTCCCCCTTCCTCTCCCTCCTCCCCTTCCTCCTCCTCCTCCCCTCCTCCTCCTCCTCCTCCCCCTCCCCTTCCTCTCCCTCCTCCCTTTACTCCTCCTCCCTTCCTCCTCCCCCTCCTCCCACCTCCCCTTCCTCCTCCCCCCTCTTCCCCCTCCCCCCTTCCGCTACCTCCTCCCGTCCTCCTCCCCCTCCCCCTTCCTCCCCCTCCTCCCTTCCTCCTCCCCTCCCCTTCCTCCTCCTCCCCCTCCTCCCCCTCTTCCTCCTCCCCCCTTCTTCTCCCTCCTCCCTTTCCTCTCCCTCCTCCCCTTTCTCCTCCTCCTCCCCCTCCTCTCCCTCCTCCTCCCCTTCCTCTCCCTCCTCCTCCCCTCCTCCTCTCCCTCCTCCCCTTCCTCTCCCTCCTCCCCTTCCTCTCCCTCCTCCCTTTCCTCTCCCTCCTCCCCTTTCTCCTCCTCCTCCCCCTCCTCTCCCTCTCCCCCTCCTCCCTTCCTCCTCCTCCTCCCCTTCCTCCTCCTCACCCTCCTCCCCCTCTCCCTCCTCCCCTCCGCCTCCTCCTCCCCTTCCTCCCCCTCTTCCTCCTCCCCCCTTCCTCTCCCTCCTCCCCTTCCTCTCCCTCCTCCCTTTCCTCTCCCTCCTCCCCTTTCTCCTCCTCCTCCCCCTCCTCTCCCTCTCCCCCTCCTCCCTTCCTCCTCCTCCTCCCCTTCCTCCTCCTCACCCTCCTCCCCCTCTCCCTCCTCCCCTCCGCCTCCTCCTCCCCTTCCTCCTCCTCCCCCTCCTCCCCCTCTTCCTCCTCCCCCCTTCCTCTCCCTCCTCCCCTTCCTCTCCCTCCTCCCCCTCTTCCCCCTCCACCACAGTCCCTGCCCCTACAGAAGGGGGCCGAAGCCCCAGCTGATTCGATTCCTGCTCTCAGCTCCTCAGAGCTGCTAACTCATTCCTGAGCATAGTTGGTGATTTGTTTTTATGTATCTAAGGGGTGAGGTGCTGAGGCAAGTTACCAGTCGGGGTTATTTCGTCTTGCCTGTTGGGGCACACTGAACATGTTTCTGAGATCCGAAAGCTCCTTTCTGAATGAGTGTCCGCTGCCCTTCCGGAGATTTTCAAAAACCTTTTTGAAGGGGTGTCCAAATGGCAAACACCTAGTATCACTCCATTATACCTTTTGGGGAAGAGACAAGTCCCCAGTATGTGTGGCACCTTCATTTCCTTTTCCGGAATAACTGCACTTTCCTTAAGGAACAAATAAGCCCATGCATGTAGAAGGCCTAGCGAAGGCATGTGGCGTGGCTTCAGTGGGTTTTATTATTTCTTTGCGACAAGCTCGCTCCAGGAGGCCGGGAGCTCCGTTCCTGCCCACGGATGCTGGCCCAGGAGGGAGCTTTGTCACCCGCACCGAGGGGTCCTGTGTGAGCGATTTGGCCCCACCTCACCTGCGACCTCCTTTCTGCGATTTTGTAAGTCATCGCTTTGTGACTCAGTTTCTCTCCGACTGAATGAACCACACAAGGTTTCTTTACCACCCGTTCGGAGACCGTTGGTAAAACACGCTCGACACACCTTTCAGAGCCTTGGGGATGAGCCGAGGGCGGGGGGCGGGGGGAGGAAGACTGGGGGAGTACCCCTACCCCCACCACACATCCCGGGAGGCCGAGGCCTCGCCAGCGTGTGCCCAAGTGCCACCTGGGCCTCCTTTCACTTCCCGGAGCATCCTGATGGAGGATGAATAAGGTAACCACAAAAAATATAACAGACCCGGGTAAGTTCAAAGTCAGGAGTAAGAGACAAAGATAGATGGATAGTTATTACAGATGATAGATAGATAGATGATAAATGGATGGGTGGATGGATGCGGTTAGAAAGACAGAAGATCAAGAGAATCTCCACTTCTTCAAACAGGAATCACTGAGTAGCACCTGCCTCTGGGGGTGGGGAGCGGACTAGGTGGCCGGTGTGTTAGCCGTGCTGGCTGGACAAGTCAGCTTGGGGTTTCGCACCAGGCAGCTAGTTGAGACACTGGCAAAGAAGGGGTTCACCTCCCCAAGAAAGAAAAAAAGCGTCCGTCTCAAAAGAAAATAATCGCTGCATGTAATTTTGTGCGTCATTTCAAAAAGTATCTTTCCCTTCTATGGTTTAATACCGTTTTCTTTTGAACTTCACCGGGGCTGGGGAGAGGACCCACGGGCACGTCAGGGCCTCCCAGATGGCTTTGCAAATTGTAAGGGCCCAGGCTGCCATCAGCTCTTAGATTCTGCGTGACCTGATGTCCTAGTGGCACAGCAGGCCGGGCCGGTGAGGGCGAGGTTGGAGGGCGTACACCATGTGACGGGGACAAAGATGATGGAGGGCTGGCTTCTGCCTGAATTGGGGGATGGGAGAGGGGTAGGGGAGACAGAGCATAGAAAACGGCCTTACCAATAAGAGCCCAAACTTCCTGCCGGTGTCCGTGCACACATGACCCAAACGAAGCAGATGTAGCAGTGGCCAAAGGAGGCGGTTTTCATTCTAGAAACGTCCACATCTCCTGCTCCTGCAACCTTCCCAAATGTCTTCTCGATTTTTACACAGGCTTCTAAAAATGGCATCAACAACCGCCCAGTGCCCAGGGCCATGGCAGGCTAGGTAGTTGAATCTGGAGGGAGCACAGTGTGGCCAGCCCCATCGACCCACCCTCTGCCCCACTGAGGAGGAAGCTGGAGCCGTCACAATGACCGTGACATCCGCAGTTCTGGCTTGAACTCTCCCTCTATAAGGCTTTCCTGCCTCTGATAACTCAACCTCAGGTCAAGTTGTCAGGTCTTTATGGCTGAGATTTTCTTACCTGCTTCTTAAACCAGTTTAAACTGGCTTAAGCAACATGGGAACTCATTGGCTCATATGACTTAAAGAACTAGGACTGATAGCTTCAGGCGTGGCTAGATCCAAGCCTGGGGTCCGAGCCATCTAGCCACTGAGGTTGTTTCTTTTCCTGCTTTCTTCTACGTTGGCTTTGCTCTTGGATAGGTTCTCTTTCTGGAGCAGTCCCTGGTTCACCTGGTTTACCAGCCCCACCGGAACTAAAACACCTCTTTGCCGGTAATTCCAGCAAAAGGCTTGGCTCAAGCCTCATCAGACTAACTGACACCATTCGTGAATCAAACCACTCGTCAAGCCTAAGAATCAGCTGGCCATTCCTGAAGTCAAGAATCAGGGTCATCAACCACACAATCGGTAAGCAGGGATGTAGTTAGCCAGAGAAAAGCCAGGGAGCTTTTTCACCTTCACCAGTAGAAAGAAAACGGATGCCGTGGAAACCAAATCCGTGAATGCCCACGATGAGCCGTAAATGCTCGATACACTTTAGCCATTAACCAAAAGTTAAAGACGGGATCACAGAAGCTCTGGAATCGCACCCATAAGCTGGTGGTTCTTCACCTTGACAGGACGCTAAAGATTCCCACAGAGCTTTTAAAATTCTTCCATCCCGGGGCACCTGGGTGGCTCCGTCGGTTAAGCGGCCGTCTTCGACTCAGGTCATGATCTCGTGGTCCGTGAGTTCCAGCCCCGCGTCGGGCTCTGTGCTGACAGCTCGGAGCCTGGAGCCTGCTTCGGATTCTCTGTCTTCCTCTCTCTCTGCCCCTCCCCCGTTCATGCTCTGTCTCTCTCTGTCTCAAAAATAAATAAACGTTTAAAAAAAATTAAAAAAATAAAATTCTTCCATCCCGGTGCCCCACCCTCAGAGAGACTCCGATTCAGTTGACCCAGGGCTGGGTCCAAGCAGCAGTGGATGGTAAACGCCCCCAGGAGAATTTAATGCACTGCCAGGGCTGAAAACCACTGCTTTAAGCTAATGCATATGCTTGACTGGTACCCACAAACGTCCTAACCATAGCACCAAATCCTTTAAAGCCCAAAGAATTAGGAAGTAATAATGATGTGAAGCCTTAATTCAGAATTTTAAAATCTCTCCAGATTATTTCTTCCAACGCTCCACGTGCTGACGCAGCACTTTGTTGGTCAGCTTAAAAAAAAAAAAAGAAGGTGGGGCATCTGGGTGGCTCAGTGGGTTAAGCGTCCCACTTCGGCTCAGGTCACAATGTCACGGCTTGGGAGTTCGAGCCCCACGTCGGGCTCTGCGCTGACAGCTCGGAGCCTGGAGATTCTGTGTCTTTCTCTCTCTCTGCCCCTCCCCCGCTCACACTCTCTCAAAAATAAACAAACATTAAAGACAACTTTTTTTAATTAAAAAAAAAAGGCAAAGTGGAACTTAGCTTAGGTCTGGGCATGCAGGGGTGTGTGTGTGTGTGAGTGTGTTCGGGTGTGTGGGCACGCAGGTGTTCACCCCTTGTGATTATACAAAACCTTGCTTCGGGTGGTTAAATCAGCAACACGATGAGTCAGGAACTTAATGCTGAGTCACATGTTTCCTCGTTTTTTTTTTTTTTTTTTTCAACTTTCTTCCTCTCTTTCCACTTGATGTCGTCCACAAATGTTGGACGAAAGGTTGGGGGTATTTAACATCACGAATGACAGAGAGAGAAACATCGTATGCCTCCGGAGGTGATAAACGGAGCGGAAAATGACATCCTCTGTGCCCTGCATTGAGGCCAAGAATGCATAGTCCATACCTGGTTGTGAGGGAACATTAGACAAACACGAAATGAGGACCACTTTATGATAACGGGGGTAGGGACAGAGGCAGGACCACGTTCTTCAAAAATGCTAATATCACAAAAGGCAAAAAAAAGCTGTGGGAATGTTCCGGGTGAAAGAAGGCTAAAATTAAATTAGATTAAATAAAAATTAAATGCAAATCCTACGTCTGGACTATACCTGTACTAGCGGGGAGAATCCCATAAACAACAGCATCGGGTTAACAGATGAAATCGGAATATGGATGATAAATTAGATCAAAGAGGTACCTCAGTATAAACGTACGAAGTTAACCCTCCCGGGGGAGGGGCGGGGTAAGAGACTGTCCTATTCTTAGCCAAAATGAACTTGGAGTCTCTCAGAGTCAAGGGCCATGATGGATATAACAACCACAAGTGGTTCAGAAAAAAATTATTGGGGTGTGTGTGTGAAGAGAGAGAAAGAGAGGGCACTCAGACAATCAAGCAAAATGTGTTAAAAGCTGGGGACAGGGGCGCCTGGGTGGCGTAGTCGGTTAAGCGTCCGACTTCAGCCAGGTCATGATCTCGCGGTCCGTGAGTTCGAGCCCCGCGTCGGGCTCTGGGCTGATGGCTCAGAGCCTGGAGCCTGTTTCCGATTCTGTGTCTCCCTCTCTCTCTGCCCCTCCCCTGTTCATGCTCTGTCTCTCTCTGTCCCAAAAATAAATAAACGTTGAAAAAAAAAAAATTAAAAAAAAAAAAAAAAGCTGGGGACAGAGAAGGTCTATGAACAGTAAACAGAATGTTCATTTAGTTAAAATGTGGAAATATACCTCGTGACTCATCAAGACTAAGGATTCCAAACACACACACACAAACACACACGTGTGCACACACACACATGCACACACGCACGCACACCGACCACATATCAAAATTCATTCCTCATTCCAATAAAAGGAAGAGTTCCTGTTGGCACCCAAGACAATTCAACAGTCACAATGTGAAGTCCATCAATCCTTGAACATTTTCATAAATTCTCCCAGATTAGGGGGTTTCCAGGAAGCTGCCAGATGGCACAGCCACATCCCAACGGGTTCCCAGGACTTACGAAATTTACGAGAAAAAAAAAAAAAGCCACCAAGTCACACTGAAGCACACACAACCTTTTAAAAACAGAAATCAGGCTTGCCACTCCCATCCCTGAAGCTTCCCAAAGGTGTCCGTGGCCCCTTAGGATGGAGTCCAAACTTTTACCCCGGCTCACAAAACCCTGCGGGCATTCGGTCTTTGTTTATCTGTTGGATTTCATCTCCAAGACTGATAGTAGTCTGCTTTCTGGTTCTTGGACACACCAAGCTCGTACTTACCTCAGGGCCTTTGTACCTGCTGTTCTCTCTCTCTTGAAAAGCTCTCGTCTGGTGCTTCACATAACTGCCTGCGGCTGCTCATTTAAGTCTCAACTCAACCGCCATCCAGCTCATTCTACTTATTTTTTTTCATAGAAATGACCACTATGTGGAATTTTTTATAACTTGGGTTGTTTCTGCTAAACAAATATAGTGCAGAAACCTCATCGGAATGTTTCCCTGGCTGTTCAGGCTCTGGGTATTTCTTTCCCTTCTGCACTGAGGGGCATGTGTTGTGCGGCTGAAGCTCTTGCTTCTGTGGGGTGATGTCCAACTCTCGTCCTTAGAGAGCTTCTCCCTCACTGCTGCTTCCCTCCTTTCCTTGCTTTATTTTTGTTCATGGCCCTGGTTACTATCTGACCACACTCACACGCACGGTATGTGTATTTGACTGATATGTATGAATATATATTATATATATATGAGTTGGACAAATGAAATGTATATATTTCTGCTTATCATTCCAACTCCCCACCCCCCAACCCCCAATAGATTGTAAACTTCATGAGAGCAAGGAATTTATATATATTTTATCACCACTGTGCCCCCGCATGTAAATCCAAGCCTGGAACCCAATCAATGCTCCAGAAATATTTCTTGAATGAGTCGGTGAACAAATGAATGGGACTGCATGTGGAGTTGGTGCTCCATGAATGAATGTTGGGGAAAAAAAATAAAACCAGAAGATTTCAGCTACTGGAGTCCAAGACTTCCTACAAACCACGGTAACCAAGGCAGCACCTCATTGCTGTGAGGATCAATAGAGAGAGAGATCAATGGAACATCTAGAAATATACCCACACAAATATGATCAGTTGATTTTATAAAAAGGTGCCAAGTTAATTAATGGGAAAATGGTCATCTTTTCCACAAATGATGCTAGAACAATCAGATAGCCATACGCAAAAATCATGAACCTTGGCCATTTCCTCACAGTATACAGGAAATACTAATTTGAAATGGGCCATAGAGCTAACAGACCTAGATAAACTTGTAAAACTCCTAGAAGAAAGCAGGCCAAAAATCTTTGTGACTTTGAGTCAGGCACATATTTCTTAAGATACACAATCACTCACATAAAGGAGAAAATGGATAAATTAGATCTCATAAAATTAAAAATGCGTGATTTTCAAAAGACACTGTTAAGAAGATGAACAAGCAGGGGTTCCAGGCTGGCTCAGTCCGTAGGGCATGTAAGTCTTGATCCCAGGGTCATGAGTTCAAGCTCCAAGCTGAACTCATGGAGCAGAAAGAAAGAAAGAAAGAAGGAAAGAGGGAGGGAGGGAGGGAAGGAAGGAGGAAAGGAAAGGAGGAAGGAAGGAAGGAAGGAAGGAGAAAGGAAAGAGGGAAGGAAGGAGGGGAGGAAGAAGTGAGGGAAGGAGGGAGGGAGGGAAGAGGGAAGGAAAGAAGGAAGGAAAGAAGGAAGAAGAAAGGGAGGGAAGGAAGGAAAGAAGGAAGGAAAAAGGAAGGAAGGAAGGAAGGATGCAAGGAAGGAAGGAACAGAACAAGGAAAGAAGGAAGGAAGCAAGCAAGAAAGGAAGGAGATGAGCAAGCCAAGTCAAAAATTGGGAAAATATTTGCAAAGCATATCTCTGATGGAAGACTTGTGTCAGGAATATATAGAGAAATCCATAGGACACAATAAGAAGACAAGTTTTTTTTTAAATAGGAAAAATATTTAAACAGACACTTCACGAAAGGAGATAATAAGGATATCAAATAATGCGGCACCTGGATGGCTCTGTCAGTTAAGCTTCTGACTCTTGATTTTGACTCAGGTCATAATCCCCCAGGACCGTGGAATCGAGTCCCGGGTCAGGCTCCACGATGAGCATGGAGCCTGCTTAAGATTCTCTCTCTCTCTCTCTCTCTCTCTCTCTCTCTCTCTCTCTTTCTCTTTTCTCTCTCCCCTCCCACCTCCATCTCCCTCTGCCTCTCTCCTGCACTGGCGCACTCTCTCTCTCTAAAAAGAAAAAAAGAATAACAAATAAAGACACACAGACGCTCAGTATCATCAGCTGTTAGGGAAATGCCCATTAAAACCACGATGAGCTATTACCACAGACCCACTAGAATGGCTAAAGTTTTAAAAATTGATAATGCCAGCTGCTGGCAAGGATGTGGAGCAATTGCAACTGTTGTACAATGCTGGTGAGGATGCAACATGGCACAGCCACTTGGCCAAACAATTTAGTGTCTCTTAGAAAGTGATACATGTAGCATACGACCCAACAATCCCATTCCGAGGCGCTACCCAGGAGCAACATAAGGGAAGGAATTACTAATATGCTTCAGGAACGTGGGTGAATCCCAAAGACATGTTCAGGGAAAATAGTGCATGATTCTGTGTATATGAAATTCTAGAAAAGGCAAAACTCTAGAGACAAAATGCAAATCAGTAATTGTCATCGTTGTAGTCATGGTTGCATGGCGGTATCCGTTTGGCAGAACTCTAAAGAAGACAACCTCGGTCAGTTGTGTTGTAGGTAAATTATACCTCAATAAAATACATTGCATGTCGGATGAAAACAAAAATGCGCTTTTGTCAAAGATGGTATTTCTTCACTTTCCACCACCTAAAAAGCGCCGGCCTCAGCAACTGTGGCCTGTCTATGCTGACATTCCTGTTGAGCTGTTGGGTCACCATAACCTCCACCAGTGTTGCCGGAGGACAAATAATGATGACTAACATTCATGCCTTGGCTTAGTGCCTTATCTCAGCCTCCTCCTCCATAAAATAGGATCATAATAGTGTCTGCCTCCTAGGATTGTCTGGAGGAGGGGAGAGGAAGTAACACACAGTAAGCATGACATGGTTGACGCTCAGTAAATATTAGCCAGCACTGTGCTAATTATAGGTTAGGCATTTAGTATGTGCGTGGCTCTGTGCTAACCTTTTTTGGAGACATTATTCCATTCCATACCCCTCAAGGCAGGGCTTCTGGTCCCCCCCCCCCCCCCCACCGCTCGGAGATGAGGAGGGTAGGGATCACTGGTGGTGAATGGTTAGAATCAGGATTCCAATCCACACCTGCCTGATGACGTGCTCAGAAGAGCTAAGAACCCAGGTCTGATGTCACTGTTCTTTCCTTCCTCTTCTCTGTTCTATTCTTGACCTGTCAGGGAGTCATTTCCTGTATCCATTGGATCCTTCAGTCGCCCTTCTGCCCACTGAGTCCTCCAATCACTTCTTTGCACATCCTTTATCAGTGTCTTGCTAAAACAATATCACATCAGTTAATAAGCACTAATGGTCCTCTTTCTGGAGAGACCTTCCCTGACACTCTGTCTCTCCATTCAGTGCTCTGTTCTTCCGGGCACTCTCCCTGGCATTGTATCATTGTCATTTTTGCTGACTCTCAACACACACGCATATACACACACAACTCCCACATCCCTATCCTCCCCCACCACTCCAACCCCACATCGTATGGAAGCTCCCTTGAAGCAGGGACTTGGATCTATGTGGGGTGGTTTTAGCTTTATTATCCCCCCACCACTGTATGGCTAGGACCTAGACTGTTCACAGGGACCTGATATAATCATAAAGTTTTAGAAGGAACTTGCAAGGTCATCCTCCAACACTTGCATTCGTATAGGTGGGGAAATCCAGAGAGGTTGAATGACTTCCCCGAGGTCACACAGCTGGTTGGGGCAAAGCCAGAGGGCAAGCATTCAATTCCTTTTGGTCCCCATCAAGTAATGGTTCTGCTACTGTATAATGCCCTTCACTTCCAGGTCTAAGAAAGTAAGAGGCACAAGACACAATTTAATCATTTTTTTTTTTAATTTTTTTTTTTCAACGTTTATTTATTTTTGGGACAGAGAGAGACAGAGCATGAACGGGGGAGGGGCAGAGAGAGAGGGAGACACAGAATCGGAAACAGGCTCCAGGCTCTGAGCCATCAGCCCAGAGCCCGACGCGGGGCTCGAACTCACGGACCGCGAGATCGTGACCTGGCTGAAGTCGGACGCTTAACCGACTGCGCCACCCAGGCGCCCCACAATTTAATCATTTTTAAATTCATTTTAATGTCACCTAGTGGGGCTGGTAGGGAGGGGCCTGGGGGCATGTGGCCTAAGCCTCGTGTTGACCTTCTGACGCCACCTCTAAGAAGACTGCAGGCCTTCCAGGGAAGAAGTCTCCTCCATAGATCACGCTGCCTGTATTTCATTTTAAGGTAATTCGTCTTATAAATCTTATGACCCTCTGCGAAGCACTATATCATTACAGTGACCAGTAATTTGTGTGTATTCAAGCTCTTATTTTGTTCAATGTAAACGCTGAAAAAACTCCGTAATTTTTGGTGATTCTTCACTTTTATATCTTGGGATGCCAGAAGCCTCACTGATTAGGTATGACGTGGGCCTCTCCCAGCTTCCGTGTGGTCCTGGGCCCGGTCTCTGTTTAGTGTCCACATTCTGCGAGATAGATCCCCATCCTACTCACCCCCTGGGAGCACACAGCTGTCTGGGAGACTGAGAGAGGAAGACAGTCTTCTCAGGCACAAGCTCTAACAGGAGGTAATGGTTATGCAACCAGCTTACAAAACTTTCCTTTTGCATTTCTAGACAGCTCAGCTCTGTCCCTGGTTGCGTGCTGTTCTGTCGATGACTTGGCATGGAGCACTATCTCTACGAGAAAAACAAGTCAAGGGCTTATGATGGCGAAATCACCGCTCACTCAGTGGGCAGCCATGGGAAACGGGTACCTGGTTAGACCCAAGCCACAGGATTACGGGGCAGCATCCCACGTGCCAGAGCATTACACTGAGGCTCACTAAGGACAGATATCTGGGAGTATGCATTGGTCATAAACTTAAAATATAAGTGAGTAGCCATCTCAAAGGGAGGGGGTGGGGAAGAACTATGAGCCAACCAGTGACTCAACGGGTGAGTTTGCACTTCTGTATCAGAACTAATTATTATTTTTTTTATTAGGAAATTTATTGTCAAATTGGTTTCCATACAACACCCAGTGCTCATCCCAACAGGTGCCCTCCTCAATGCCCCTCACCCACCCACCCCTCCCTCCCACCCCCCATCAACCCTCAGTTTGTTCTCAGTTTTTAGGAGTCTCTTATGTTTTGGCTCCCTCCCTCTCTAACCACTTTTTTTCCTTCCCCTCCCCCATGGTCTTCTGTTAAGTTTCTCAGGATCCACATAGGAGTGAAAACATATGGAATCTGTCCTTCTCTGTATGACTTATTTCACTTAGCATAACACTCCAGTTCCATCCACGTTGCTACAAAAGGCCATATTTCATTTTTTCTCATTGCCACGTAGTACTCCATTGTGTGTACAAACCACAGTTTCTTTATCCATTCATCAGTTGATGGACATTTAGGCTCTTTCCGTAATTTGGCTATTGTTGAGAGTGCTGCTATAAACATTGGGGTACAAGTGCCCCTATGCATCAGTACTCCTGTATCCCTCGGTCAAAACTAATTATTAAGAGCACCTGGGTGGCTTAGCTGGTTGAGTGTTGGACACCTGATTTCAGCTCAGGTCATGATCTCATGGTTTGTGAGTTCAAGCCCCGTGTCAGTGTCTATGCTGATGGTGCAGAGCCTGCTTGGGATTCTCTTTCTCCTTCTCTCTGCACCTCCATTCATCTCTCTCTCTCTCTCTCTCTCTCTCTCTCTCTCTCAATAAATAAAGAACCTAATTATTAAAGAAATGTTTGGAACTCATCACAGATACCAACATTCAATAGCATTGACTGATCCTAACTTAGTCCATAAGTGGCTATTCAACAGCAATTAGAAAACCTTTTCACTTCCCCTTGGAAAACTCATCTGCAATTGCAGCAGACCAATTATTTAAATTAAAAGTCTAACCTTGAGCATAGATGAGAGTAAGCACTTGATTCTTGGATGAGTGGATTTTCTCTCTTGCAAAGTTTGGTCATTAACCCAGATCGGTATTTACCCATCGATTTAGAGTTCGCACCAGCAAAAGGATGATTTAATAGCCAAGACTACTCTAGTTGCAAGTGACATCAACATAACACGATCTGGTTTTAGAATTAAAAAGGGAATTATCATCTTATGTAACTGAAGCATCCAAATTTATGGTTGACATCAGGCATAGCTTGATCCGGGTGTAAATGCAGTTAGCAGGAATACGTCATTCCCCATTTCCTGGCTCTTTCTTCCTTTATGTTGGCAATATTCTCAGGTATACTCTCTCCATGTGACTGTAGCAAAGCAGTCATCTGTAGCTTCAGGCTGAGATGATCCTCACGGATTATGAGTCCAAGGGAAACACACACACACACACGCACACACACACACAGAGTTTTCCCAATAGCCCTGACGAAAGTCCCAGGTAAGAATTCCACTGACTAGTCTTGGGTACATAGCCAACCCAGAATACATTCTCTCTTAGTTGGCCACCTTATGTGTATTCAGTTGTTTCAACTATTACAAACCAGGCTGCCGTGATAATTCTCCAGTTTTCCCTCAACATTCATGTTAGATCACTCTGGAATACAGAGGTGGCTATTACTTTGAATACAGGGTGCAATCGTTGGCTTACATTTAGGTGCCAAGGTTTAAGGGGGAAAAAAATGAATTAGTAAACCGTGCTTGTTTACCCACTAAGAAGCAAGAGGGCTCCCCCCGCCCCCCATCGCTAAGGAAAGAGCAGGCGGGCCTCCCACGCAGGCTCTTCGAGAGAATCCGCAAAGCACCCTCAGCACGAACCTTTGTGTTTTTCTCCCTCTCCTGTTACTACCCCTGGCCGAGCTTGGGCTGCAGAGTTGGAGTCCTGTAAATTCAATGTGCATAACGATCTAAGTCCTGTGCATTGGTAAGAAAATATGAGAGGAGAAGGAAAAAAGAGAAAAGGCTTGAGTGAACGCTGAAGCACCCCCCGGCCCCCCAGCACGGGGCCTCATTTGGTAGAAGGACCAAATCCGCGTCCTAGGCACTCCCCTCCACCACTCCTCCCCCCACCATCCCAGCTAGTGGGAGGGAGACCCTCCCTGAGCTGTGTTGAGAGTGTGGACAGATAGAGTCCTCAGCCAAGAACAGTGAGTCAAAAGGACCTTTCACCCTGCCCTTCTTTCTTTACAAGGAAATCTTCCCTGACACGGGTGCTCAACCTTCATAAATCACAGGCCAGGAGCTCAGGCCTTGAGAAAAATCTTACCACTGGCTAACATGACCGACAATAGCAATTTTCTTGGAACCTAAAAAAGAAAAAGAAATTTATTTATGGATTCCCATTTTGATTCCTGCCCCCCCTTCCTCTTCCCCTTACATGAATTTTTGTAAACGATAACAAATAAAACTTTCAAAAAATGGAGAGGGAAGGATTTCTCGAGATCCTGCCTGGTCTTTTTTTTTTTTTTTTTTTTTCTCTCTCTCTTTCTTTCTTTCTTTTTTAAGTCTGCAAGAGTCAGAATAGCATTTCAGTGTTAGGATAGTCATCCAAACCAAATCCCACATCTTTCCATCCTGAGTCAGATGCAGGCTGGACACCTGCCCTCATTCTGGTTATAGGCCTTCTGACCCAGCTCAAGACATGCGATTAAAAATTGCTGTGGAATTTGAACTCACAGACATTTGTCCTGACTCAGCCACTCTGAACTCTGCTGTGCCATAAAAACCTGGGCATTTCCTCCTCTCACTTCCCCAGAATCTGCCTGGGAGTGTCCAGGGAAAGGTTGTCACCAACGGACTTGCAATGAAAGTAATTGAATAAACGGAGAGCTCGTCTATTTCTGGAATTAGGCTTGTGTGATAGTGGAGAAATCAAATGGGATAAGGGGCAGGGAGAAGCCTGGTGAATCCAATATTCCCGTGTCCACCTACTTAAATTCCACTCCTCTGGGACTCATCGTCACTAACAATGGCCCTTTTAGCTTCGGAACACGGAATGACTAACCTTTTTCTAGCCTGTCAGTGAGAACTACCACCGTAGACTGGTAAGTATTTCCGTACAAAATTCACTTGGAAAGGATATTGTTTCAAGCCTGGACAAAGCTCATATTGTCGTGTTCCAGTCCCAGTTATTTTAGGCAAGGAAGGGGGATTTCCACTGCTCCCTGTAATCAGTCGTGAGCACTCCCCTCTGAGTAACCACTTCCTTGTAATCTGTCAGAGCCCAAGATATTTAAAAGGAAAAAAAAAAAAAAAAAAACCACCCTGATATTATGCATCAAATTCCTGGCCAAGCAAGCCAGTGTGAGAACACATCAATGAGCTTATGCAGGAGCAAAGATGTGACCTCACTCCGTGGAGGGAAAGAGTTGGTTCTGAAGGGTTTCCCAAGAGTTGATTCTAAGAGGAAGGAATGAAATGGGTCAACGCAGGCTCTCCGGTGGAACGGAAAACTAGAGGCGCCTGGGTGGCTCAGTAGGTTGAGCGTCTGACTCTTGATTTCAGCTCAGGTCGTGATCTCACAGTTTGTAGGCTCGGACCCTGCGTCCGGCTCTGCATTGACAGCCCGGAGCCTGCTTGGGATTCTCTGTCTCGCTCTCTCTCTGCCCCTCCCCCGCCCCTCAAAATAAATAAATAAACATCAAGAAAAAAATACAAACCTAGCAGCCCCTCAATGTCAACGTCAATGGTGATAGGAGCACTTGTTTATAGCCCACCTGCCATGTGCCGGGCACTGGTTCACCTGAACCATTATTCCACTGGTCTCATTTGCAAGTGGATAGTGTCTAAGGGTTCTTTTCTTTTTAAAAAAAAATTTTTTTTTAACCTTTATTTATTTTTGAGACAGAGAGAGACAGAGCGTGAACAGGGGAGGGGCAGAGAGAGAGGGAGACACAGAATCTGAAACAGGCTCCAGGCTCTGAGCTGTCAGCACAGAACCTGACGCGGGGCTCGAACTCACAGACCGTGAGATCATGACCTGAGCTGAAGTCGGACGCTCAACCGACTGAGCCACCCAGGCGCCCCTTTTCTTTTTTTTTAGAGTCAGTTAATGTACACGAAATACATAATAGTACAGGTGGCAACAGATATGGCAAAAATCCAAAGTAACACAATTGAGAGACGGTGCACCAGACAATGCTGTTTCTCAAAATAAAATAAACCCCAAACCAAAACAAACAAAAACACCACCGCAACAAAGTGAAAAAGCAAAAAAAAATTACCGTGTGTTAAACAGTAATTAGGTGCCAGGCACCGTACTAAGTTTCTTAAAAACATTAACTCGGGCCGCCTGGGTGGCTCAGTCGATGAAGCGGCCGACTTCGGCTCAGGGCACGATCTCCCGGTCCGTGGGTTCGAGCCCCGCGTCGGGCTCTGGGCTGACGGGCTCGGAGCCTGGAGCCTGCTTCGGATTCTGTGTCTCCCTCTCTCTCTGCCCCTCCCCCATCGCACTCTGTCTCTGTCTCAGTCTCAAAAAAAAAAAAAAAAATAGATGTCAAAAAAAAAAACATTAAATCCTCACAAAAGCCCTATGAATTAGGAAATATTGTGATTCCCGTTTTATGGATGAGAAAACCGAGGTTTAGTAATGCTACGTAATTGGCTCAGGGTCACGTGGCTCGAGTGGCAGAGCTAGAATTTGACCCCACTCCTACCAGCTGCCAAACTCCCACTAGTTAATTGTGACATTAGAGCTACTGTGCCAAGCACCGTGCTGGGTCATCAGCACGACAGCACTCACTCCTCCGGGCAAAGGAAATGCCACAGGTCGCTGGGAGAGGAGCCTCTTCCTGCTCCTGCAGAACGAGAACATCACCATCAAGACCTCACCAACCCCGGGTCCAACTTGTAAGCTAAACAACATATCCTTGGAGTGACAGATGGTGGCTTAGTCACCCTGGCTCGGCCCTTCTCCCTTTTTCTATAAGCCAGCTATGTCTCGTGGGTGGCTTGGAGCATGACCTCAGAACACACAGGCTGTTACGTAACCTGCCGTAACAGGGCACTGCGTGCAAGGCCGTCAGTGGATCCCCGCCGGACGGGCAGAACACCCTTCTCCGGCTCTTTTGGGTCTACGGCTAACAGCTCCCAGCCAAGTTCATGCTCAGAGTTGCCCGCGGCACAACAGGAGCCATGCGTCTCGGAGACAGCTCCTCGCCCTTGATGTGGTCAGCCCACGGCCAGTAACCGACTGTCCCAGGGTGAAAGGCCAGCCCCCTCTGCCTGCGGGTGAGGCCAACGCCGTGCGGTCAGGCTGAATCTGCACTTAGTTTCTTCCCTGCCCTGTTCTGCTTCCCTCACTCCCCGTCTCCTGGCTGCTTTCCCTGGCTCACCCATGGGCACCCAGTCCTCATCCCTCCTCCCGCTCTTAGAGGCCCTGCCAGACAGGACAGTCGCTATGCGCCGAGGCATAGGCACTGGGACGCGTATTAAATAGGACGAACTTCGGGAACTTGTGCTTTTGGAGGAAACATTTACACAAACCCAGATGCCATGGGAGAAGAACCTCAGGAAAACCTGCCTTCTTTTCTCTCCCCCTGTTCTTACCGCTGCTCAGGCCTGTGCTAAACATGATACAGACATGGTTCTATTTGATTCTGAGGACAAATTCGTAAGGTAGACCCTCCAGTTAACCCCTTTTGGGAGTCGGTAAAAGTGATATTCAAAAAGTCAATTTGCTTGCCTGGGGTTACACTGCCCGGCGGGCGTAGAAACGGCCTTTGAGCCCACATCTCCAGAACCTCCTCGTTTTGTTTTGTTTTGTTTTGTTTTGTTTTGTTTTGTTTACACCGCCTCTTTCCCACTGCTCTAGATCAGGGGTCAGCAGACCAAGCTTCCTGAGCACTGTCTTTGTCAATAAAGTTTTATTGAAACACAGCCATGCATATTATTTACATATCATCTATGACTGCTTTCAGCCAACAAAGGCAGAGTAGAGCAGGTGACACAGAGCCGGGAGGGCCACACGGCAGAGAACATTTATGATCCGTGCTTCTCACGGAAAAAGTTGGCCGACCCCCACTCTAAATGCTGGGCTTTTTGATGGTGCTGGTGTTTAGCCTCAGAAGAAATGTGCATTCTCTTCCCTTCAAATCACGGTTCTCCATTCAACTGTGATTTATCACAGACACTGTGTATACTCATTCACCTCCTGGGGAAGGGCCAATCTTACCCATTCTAGTAGGTTCTCATGCAACACCCTCTGGAGAAAAAAAAGTCCCATTATCTAATTGACCTGAGCTCCCTTACTGGCTTACCCACTTACTCTTTTAAAGGAATTCTATCATTTCCTTGACAGATTATTCTTATAAAGAACCACAGGGAAGTTTCCTCTTGAGATTTCACTCTGGAATTCTCATTGTTCAAGTAGATCCCATTACCTTTTGAACTCCTGCCCCTCTCCCAGAAGTTCCTCTCCTTGTCTTTTATTTCCTGAATTTCCATGCTTGGAAATGGTGATCACCTCCTTCCAGGGGTTTCTGCAACATGGCTTTCGGACTTGGAGCTCTTTTCATCTTTTCCCATAAGTCAGTCACTTCTTAATTATGTTTTGCTGCCCCGTCTTTGAACTGTATCCAATCTGTTTGCATTCTGGGAGGATTAAAATGCAATGAGTACCATGGGACTGATTGAGAGGAAATACACCCCATCCATTCAGTTTCAAATGGTGAGTAGAATTTGAGCCCAACATATTGTATGCTCCTCTTTCTGAAGGCCTCTTCCAGTTATCAGAATTTTCTAGAAGTGTTATTGTGAGCTCAAACCAGCTCTGTTTGTTATTTAATACCATAAGACTCCCGATTTTATTTTTTTTTTTAATTTTTTTTTTAACGTTTATTTATTTTTGGGACAGAGAGAGACAGAGCATGAACGGGGGAGGGGCAGAGAGAGAGGGAGACACAGAATCGGAAACAGGCTCCAGGCTCTGAGCCATCAGCCCAGAGCCCGACGCGGGGCTCGAACTCACGGACCGCGAGATCGTGACCTGGCTGAAGTCGGACGCTTAACCGACTGCGCCACCCAGGCGCCCCAAGACTCCCGATTTTAAAATGTAAACTCTTACACCAAGTAAAATGGGGACAACCTTTCTGCAAAGCACTTTCATCAGGTACATCGAGGATGGTTTAAAAGCGTATACCCTTTGATTCAGTCTCCCCACCCCTAGAATGAACCTCAAGCCTTAGCATCTAATGGAATAGTCAGAGACGCAGAGGTAAGGATATTCATCATGGTATTGTTTTAAATAACAGAAAAAAAAAAGGGAAGAATCCACTTTAATACAAAGGCATGGCTAAAAATTTTATGTCTTTCTGAAGGAATGTATTCTGGGCATAAAAATCATGTGTTTGAAGAACTTTTGATAATATTGTAAAATGTTTGGGAAGCAATGTTAAGTAACAAACTATACAGTGAATAATACCACATTTTAAAAACACATATATCTGTCTGTGTGTATATATATTACATATATTTTACAAATCCTTACTAAACGGATTACTTTTTTATTGTTTTGTTTATTGCTATATGCCCAGAACCCAGACCAAGGTTTCCCAGTCGTGGCCCTACTGACACGGCGGGCTGGATCATTCTCTGTCGTGGGGGTTGTCCTGTGAATTACAGAATGTTTTGCAGCATCCTTGACCTCTACTCACTAGGTGCTGGGGGTACCCCTCTCCCCACCCAGTTATGATAACCAAAATGTCTCCAGATATTGCCAAATGTCCCTTGGGTGACAAAATTGCCCCTGATCAAGAACCACTCGCCTGGAACATCTAATAGGTGTTTGAAAACATTGCTGAATAATTCAATGAATTAGGAGAGACACATGGAAATTTTAGCAGTTATCTCTTGTTAATATCATTATTTTCTTTTTGGTACCACACTGTGTTTTCCTAAGTTTTCTACTAAAACATGTGCAAAGTCCTGTTTATAATCCCTCAGCCACAATTGCAAAATCCACAGTTTATTTGATGGCAAATCTGGACTCCTCTGAATGTATATGAGGGCTTTTAACGATCTCAGGTGATGTAAATATTCATACACTTCTCAGAAGTATTAAACTGTTGATTTGATATTCAGCATAAATAAAACACTTCTAAACTATGAAAAAAAAAAAAAACTGACTTGCAAAATGCCTCTGGCCCTTAGGTTCTAAGACAGGATTGTGGGCCTGTGTTACTTTTACAATCGGCAAACAAACAGAAACATACGAAAATGGTCATGATACTCCTCTACTCAACGGAATAAGATGTGTTAAGACGGTTTTTGCTTTGGGTTTTGGTTTTTTTTGAGAGAAAGAAAGGGTGCAAATGAGCCGGGGGCAGAGGGAGGGAGAGAGAATCCCAGGAGGGGCAGAAGGGGAGAGGGAGAGAGAGAGAGAGAGAGGAAGAAGGAAGCGGGGCTCGAGCTCACCTGATCCAGGGCTGGCACTCATGAACCGTGAGACCACGACCTGAGCCAAAGCCAGATGCTTGGCGATCGAGCCACCCAGGCGTCCGAGGAGGTATTATTAAGTAAACACTCACCCAAAAAGTTCTCTCTGAAAACTAAATTACAGGAAAAAAAAAAAAAAAAAGGTATGGGTAGTCGTCATAATCTTATTTTCCAGATGAGGAAATAGATGCTCGGAAGGTTTTGAACCAGAAGTCCCACGGCTGGAGCATGCTGGTGTTGGATGTACATCTCAGGTGTTTATGACCACAGCTCACCCATCTGAGCCCCACACATGACTGCCTTCTTGTTTCTGGACTCCAGGCCCAGCGCCTGGCAGGGACAGGCATCGATGATGTCACAGGGCTGAACAAATGAGCACTTTCTTGGCGTGAGGTTAATTTCATAGAAGGCCAAGGTCATCTGAATTCCATCTTAAACAGGAAAGAAAGCAAGGTGCAGCTTGGCAGGGGCTAGATAAGAGCTGAGGCCACTGATGTATGTTCAGTTGCAGCCTGGAAACCATCACGGGGGATGACATAAACCACCGTCCGCGTACGATGCTTTATAGGTTGTGTGGACACGGGCTCCGGAGCCAGACCCCTTGGGTTCCGATCCACGTTCACCATTCATTAGTTGCAAGGTAATTAAAGGCTCTGTGCGACAACATTCTCATTTGAAAGATGGGAACCATAATAAGACCTCCATCCCAGGTCTGCTATGAGGACCAGGCGAGTTAATACAGAAAGAGTGTTTGGAAGGGTATCTGGCCCACGCTAAATGCCCATTAAATATCCTCCCCTCCTTTCCCCAGTACATCTTTTTTTTTTTTTTTTTTTAATGTTTATTTCTTTTTGAGAGAGAGTGAGCGCAGGAGGGACAGAGGGAGAGAGAGACAGAGGATCCGAAGGGGCTCTGCCCTGACCAACAGAGAACCAGATTTGGGGCCGGAACCCACAAACCATGAGCTCGTGACCTGAGTCGAAGCTGGGAGCTGAACCGACTGAGACCCCCAGGCGCCCCTCCCCCCGTACATCCTAAGCATTTGCTACTTTGATAGCTCTCAGCCCCTGTGACTGGAGGATAGCACAGAGGCGGTACTGAGCCCTGGTCAAGGGTTTGTATTCAGACGGGCTGAGGCTCACATTCCCGCCCTTCCGGGCATGAGCCTGGTGACTGGGCAAAGTCCCTTCCCCTCTCTGTGCCTCGATTTCCCCATAGATACAACCTAAGTAGCAATACATCATTATGGGAGTTTTGTGGGAACGGGGCGATCTGCAGGGTGCATGCTGCTCGGCTCGGTCATTACTCAACAATGGTGACTATTTGTGTTAACCTCCCATCTCAACGATGAGAAACCAAGAAACAGAGAGGTTAGGCATCAGGCATCTAAAGGTACAGAAGCCTCAGCTGTTTCCATAGCAACGTGCCAACCACACGTGGGGTACAGAATAACATTAAGAGCTGTACGGACAAATTATGTCATACTTTTAATAGCCATGTATTTATCGTGTTTCTTTCCACCTGTGGCAAGCAAGTCCACCCCCCCCCATTAATAGAGTGATAATGAAGCTTCCTTTTTATATAAATGGAGTTAAGCATAAGTAGTGGATTCATGTAAAGAAAAATATAAAGTGAATACTAAACAAGCTGGGGCCAGATATGGTGCAATCGCACAGGTCATATGTGGACAGCTGTGTGGAAGAAGTGTTGGGCTAGACCACATCTGGTGACTAAAATAGCCCAGCAGAACGGTCAAGGGGATCTTCAAGGGCAGCAGGCACTGATGGTCTGCGTGATTCACCCTACGTTCTTTATTAGTGAGCTCTTCCTCTCTCTGAGTACACACTGACCTCGTCCTTTATGGATTTCCTAACCACGAATTGGAACCATGTTTCCACTGTCTCAGCATTCAATTTACAGCCCTCCCTAATTTCCCATTTTATGTCATTAACGTGTGTGTGTGTGTGTGTGTGTGTGTGTGTGTTAGAGATCCTTGTGAACATAAGTCACAATTCCTTCACTCACACTACCTGCTTCAGTAATGGACACACAGGCGTGGCTCAGTCATGGTAGTTGACCATGTGTTGTGTGCATCCATGATTGTTCTGATGCTCCCAACAGCTTGATAAGGTAGGTATAATTGCATGCCAATTTTTACAAATGGGAAAGAATCTGAGGCTTACAGAGGTGATGTGAGCCCAATAGAAGCAACTAAAACTACAAGTTGGACCCAGGTAGCTGAATGTCATGCCTAACTGTTACACCACATTGTATCTACTTTAAAGCATGCCTTGGATGGATGGATGGATGGATGGATGGATGGATGGATGGAAGGATCAAGAGAAAGCATAGAGAGACAACAAGACTATCTTTGAGCTACCTATAAAAGTTCCATGTTTGGAGTTCTCTTATGGACCAAGCATTAGACAGACATTATCTTCAATCCTCATCTACAATCTCTGCTCAGAGAAAAGATGACTTGGAGATGTAGCAGATGTTTGTTATTAAGACATTTGCTACTCAGAGCAGGGACTCTAAAAGTCAGACAAACTAGGGTCCCAATCTTAGATCTGCCATTAAAAGCTGAGCAATCTTGTGCTGGTTATTTATAGTGCCTAGGCCTCAGTTTCCCCATTGATAATGGGGGTAATGATACCTCCTTCCCTAGGGGTCCTAGAAGGATCAAATGAGACCAGGTGACCCCCATGCCTGCTTTATATCATATTCTCAATGTGCAGTCTGCGTCATTGCTGTTGCTGTGTGGCTATCATTATCCTTACCACTTACAAATCTCAGAGCCAGACTATCACTCCAGGTCCATTTTAAGCGATTGAGAAGGTTGTGAGTTCACGTTGGGCTAGAACATCACAGAGAGTAATTGGCTGAATAATGGCTCCCGGAGGAGGCCCGTCTCCAAACCCCAGAGCCTATGAATCTGTCACCTTGAATGGCAAGGGGAATTGAGGTCGCCGATAGAACTAAGCTTGCTCAACAGCTGATTTTAATGTTTATTTATTTTTGAGAGCAAGACAGAAACAGAGTGTGAGCAGGGGAGGGGCAGGGAGAGAGGGAGACACAGAATCCGAAGCAGGCTCTAGGCTCTGAGCCGTCAGCACAGAGCCCCACGCAGGGCTCGAACTCATGGACCGCGAGATCATGATCTGAGCCGAAGTCGGATGCTCAAGCGACTGAGCCACCCAGGCGCCCCGCTCGTCAGCTGAGTTTAAAGTAGAGAGATTATCCTGGATCACCCAGGTGGACCCAAGGTCATCGCAAGGGTCCTTGGAAGTGGGAGAGGGAGACAGGCTGGGGGATTGTGACTGGAAGAAAATAGGTTGAAGGCGGGGAAGGGGCCACGAGCCAAAGAACGTAGGCAGCTTCCAGCACTGGAAACGTCCGGGTGATGGACTGTCCCCTAGAACCTCCAGGAGGAACGCGGCCCTACCGACAGCTTGGTCTGAGCCGCCGTGGTCTGTGTGGGACACTTGACCTCTGGACTTGTACGATAATAAATGTGTATTCATTAAGGCGCTCGTTGTGAGGGAATTTGTTAACAGCAGCCCTAGGAAACTCACGCGACAAGGAAAGATTCAGACTCTGACCGCGGATGGAAGGAACCCAAGGGTCTTAACAACTTGCCTCATGGAGGAACTCTGTTTCACTTGCCCCCTTGAGAAGAAAACTAGAGGCGGCCTCGTCCTCTGCTTCTCCACCTCTCCTTCGGGTGGGAACCCGTGTGCTCACTCAGGCGGGTCTATGCAGCCTGCTGGGGGGAGCGGGCTTCTGGCCAAATGGGCGAGCGCTGGGCCCCAGCCCCCAGCGGCTTCCATGAGGAGCAGGTGGGAGCCGTTCCCAGCTGACGGGAGGGTGCAGCCAGGAAACAGCTTTCCAGACTCCCAAGTTTCAGGGCTCCGAGGAGGAGTGATAGCTGTTATTTCCTTCACGGGACAGCTCCAGTTAAAACAGGAAATGAGTTGTTGGGTCATTTGCAGCCCACAGACTTCGGGGCACCACGGTGTCTCCTTTTCCTTTGCAAAGCCGCCGGGCTCGTCAAGGGCAGGAGAGCCTGACACCCAGAACCGATCCATCTATGAAGGGACCTTTTCCCACCTTTCAAAGCCAGGCAACGTAATCTACATCGGGTAAAAGGCCGAGATCTTAAGGGTTTAGTTCTGGGTTTTGGCAACTGTATTGTAATTGACATCCACCCCAGAGAAATTATGGAACGTTTTCATTATCCCAGAAAGTTCCCCCTGCCCTGTTCTAGGCAACAGGAAGCACCATCACCTTTCCACCGGCTCCCAAGGCAACTACTGATCTACTTCCTGTCCTTATAGATTCCTTTTTTTCTAGAACCTCATCCAAAGGGCACCACACAGCATGTGTTCCTTTGCGTCTGTTTTCTTCCATGTTGTACAGTTGTGAGATTTTTAAAAATCTGGGTTTTTTTATAGTTCTTTTTTTCTTTCTTTCTTTCTTTTTAACTTGTTTTCTTTTTTTAAATTTACATCCAAATTAGTTAGCATCTAGTGTAACAATGGTTTCAGGAGTAGATTCCTCAGTGCCCCTGACCCATTTAGCCCATCCCCCCTCCCACAATCCCTCCAGTAACCCTCAGTCTGTTCTCCATATTTAGGAGTCTCTTCTGTTTTGTCCGCCTCCCTGTTTTTATATTTTTGCTTCCCTTCCTTTATGTTCATCTGTTTTGTCTCTTAAAGTCCTCATATGAGTGAAGTCATACGATTTTTGTCTTTCTCTGACTGACTAATTTCACTTAGCATAATACCCTCCAGTTCCATCCACGTAGTTGCCAATGGCAAGATTTCCTTCTTTTTGATGGCCGAGTAATACTCCATTGTGTATACACACCACATCTTCTTTACCCATTCATCTGTCGATGGACATTTGGGCTCCTTCCACGCTTTGGCTATTGTTGATCATGCTGCTATAAACATGGGGGTGCGTGTGTCCCTTTGAAACAACACCCCTGTATCCCGTGGATACATGCCTAGTAGGGCAATTGCTGGGTCATAGGGAAGTTCTATTTTTAGTTTTTTGAGGAACTGCCGTACTGTTCTCCAGAGTGGCTGCACCAGCTTGCATTCCCATTAAAAATCTGTTCTGGGGTGCCTGGGTGGCTCAGTTAGTTGAGCGTCCAAGTCTTCATTTTGGCTCAGGTCGTGATCTCACGGTTCGTGGGTTCAAGCCAAGCATCAGGCTCCATACTGACAGCATGCAGCCTGCTTGGGATTCTCTCTCTTCCTCTCTCTCTCTGCCTCTCCTCCTACCCTCTCTCAAAATAAATAAATGAACTTTAAAAAAAAGTTTTGCTGGTGCCTGGGTGGCTCAGTCGGTTAAGCTGACTGAAAACTGACTCTTGTTCTTGGCTTAGGTCATGATCTCACAGTTCATGAGTTCAAGCCCTGTGCCAGGCTCTGCTCCTGCTTGGAATCTTCTCTCTCTGCCTTTCCCCTGCTCCTACTCTGTCTCTCTCTCTCTCTCTCTCTCTCTCTCTCTCTCTTTTCTCAAAATAAATGAAACTTTTTGAAAAATCTGTTTTGGGGGCACCTAGGTGCCTCAGTTGGTTAAGCATCCAATTTCAGCTCAGATCATGATCTCACAGCTCGTGAGTTCGAGCCCCGAGTCAGGCTCTGTGCTGACAGCTCAGAGCCTGGAGCCTGCTTCAGATTCTCTGTCTCCCTCTCCCTCTGCCCCTCCCCCACTTGTGCTCTGTCTCTCTCTCTCTCTCTCTCAAAAATAAATTAAAAAAATTTTTTTAATCTGTTTTGTTGATGCCATTTGGGTTGTTTCTATGATGTCAAGCACCTTTTCATGTACTCATTAGCCATTTCTACATCTTCGGTGAACCAAATCTTTCGCCCGTTTTAAAAATGCGTGTGTTTGTGTTTCCATTACTATCTGTGGAAGTTCTCTGTATATTCTTTATACGACTTCTTTATCACATATATGGAGAGCAACATTTTTCTCCCAATAATCTGTGACTTGTCCATTTTCTCAATAGTATCTTAGGATGTGCAGCAATTTTAGAGGGTAATGTTGTCCAATTCACTTATTTTATGTTTAGTGCTTTGTGTGTCCTAAGAAATCTTTGTGTAACCTAAGTTTACCAGGATCTTCTTCTCGGTGTTCTAGAAGATTTCTCGTTCCAGCTTTTATGTGCAGTTCTCTGATCCATCCCAAATTTATTTTTGTGTCTGGAGTTAGTGTGGGAGAACAGACAAACAAATTCCACGGCCGGTATTGTAGAGACAACAGGATGATTGTTCCTAAACTCAGGGTCTAGTGCAGGTTTTGGCAAACCTTTTCTTTACGTAGAAACAGGCCAGACGGTGAATATTTTCGGCTTTCCCAGGCTATGCAGTCCTTGATGCAACTTCTCAACTTTGCCTTTATCGTGCAAATACAACCATAGACAACGTGTGAAAGTCAAGAGCTCGGCTGTGTGCCAACGGAAGTAGTCGCACACAATGCGATTTGAATTTCATGTCATTTTTACATTTCATGAAATATTATTCTTCTTTTGATTTTTCTTAAACCAGTTAAAAACTTGAAAACATTATGCTAAGTGAATAAGGGGGACACAGAAAAAACAAATACCGAATGACTCCACTTTATATCAAGTACCTAGACTGGGACAATCCATACAGACAGTACCACAGAGGTTACCAGAGGCTGGGAGGAGGAAGGTATGGGCAATGATTTAATGGGTATATGTGTTTGGGATGATCAAGTTTTGGAAGCTGACGGTGGAAACATATTTCCCATGCACAGCATTGGAAATATACCGAATGCCACTGAATGGTACACTTAATAATCGCTCAAATGGTCAATTCTATGTGATATATATTTTACCAAAATATATTTTTTCAAACTTAAAAAGGAATTATAACTAAAGGTCTTATTATGAGTTAGGCACTGTATTAAGGATATCACATGCTAATTCAATTTTTTAAATGTTTACTTATTTTTGAGAAAGGCAGAGCACACGTGGGGGAGGGGCAGAGAGAGAGAGAGAGAGAGGGAGGGAGAGAGAGAATCCCAAGCAGGCTCCGTGCTGACAGCAGAGAGCCCGATGCAGGGCCGAAACGTGAGATCACGACCTGAGCCGAAGTTGGACTCTCAACCGAGTCACCCGGGTGCCCCACATACGAATTCACATGATCTTTGTAACACTACGAGGTAGGGGTCTCTTATTATCATTACACCCATTTTATAGATGAGGAAACTGAGGCGCTGAGTTTTGACGACTTGCCCAAAGTCACCTTGCTAACAAGTTGCCGAACCAGCAGTCTGGCTGTGGGTCTGCATTTTGAGTCACCCTGCTTCGTCGCCTCAAAAACCAGTGATTCTCAACCTTGGCTGAATGCTAGAGTTTCCTGGGGAGCACTTTTAAATCCCTGTGTCCTGGAAGGATCTAGTTAAATCACAGCCTCTGAGGGTGGAACAAGGCATCAGTAGCTGTTAAAGTCCCCCAGCTGCTTCCAGTGTGAGGTCAGGGTAGAGAATCACTGCTTCAAAGGGCAGGCTTCTCTCAGAAGATGACATTTCAGCCAGAATGAGCGGGAGTCAGCCGTGGTGGGGAGGGGCAGAGCAACAGTTCAGGCCATGTATGCTATCAGTCATGTATTCTTATCGAAAGGTGTTGGTCCTTTTCCCCTGTGACAATAATGCCAAACATCCTCAAAGCAATAGCAGCTCATATTTATTGAGCAATTATGCCCCAAGCATGACCCTAAATGGTTCCCATACACCATCTCCGTTCACGTTCATGATCATCTTAGGGAGTCAACCGCATCATCCCCGTTTCGCAGACGAGGCAACTGAGGGCCTGAGGCCTAAAGAGAGTTGCTTGCCCAAGGCCACACTAAGCGGCAGTGTGGGGGCGTCAGCCACGTACTGTCAGAGTTTGGTGCTCCAGATGCCTTCACAGTGAAGCTTTCCGAGAGTGTCCCAGTCAGGAGCAGTGAGAAAGGACGTCCCTTGGTAAATTGAGTCAGAACCTTGGTGCTCCTCTAACATCGCCATAGCCCAGAGACAGCTCCAAGAAAGAGGTTTGTTAATGCTTCTGCATAATCTCACTCTGGGGTGAAGAGGAGCCCAGGAGCCAGGAGAAGCGTGTTGGGGAAATTCAATGTATTATCAGCTGGAATTCAGCAAGTGGTTGTAGAAGGCCCCTGGTCCAGGGAGAAGCTGTGTGTGTGTGCATGTGTGTGTGTGTGTGTGTGTGTCCATGTCTGGATCACGTGGATTATGTCCACTACCAAGAGCAGATCCGAATGGGAGAAAGGGCCACCCACCCCAGGGAACGTAACACAGACAAGACTCCCATGACTTTTCCCCCAACTCCGGAAAGCCCGAGACCACGTTTTGCTTATACGTCACCCCTGACTCTAGAACGGCGTCTGGCAGACAGGGTAGTTGTTCATCACAGTGTGTGGAGCAAATAGATAACGTGCAGTGGGATGGGGTTGGGGGTGCCCTCCACTCGAGCACTGGAACCGAGCTCCCTGCCCGAACTTGTTAAGGGGCGAAGGAAGGACTGTTCCAGGAAGAGGGAAAGAAGAATTCACGTTCCAAGTTCAAAGGAAGCTTTTCTGTTATTCTTTGTCACCCATCACTGATAAGGAAACTGAGGCTCAAAGAGGTTTAGTGAGTTTGTCACTTATCAGGCAGCTAGAAAGTACCAGAACTTCGATTTGAATTTGGGCCTCCCGGCTGGCTCCTCTCCCGGGGCTCTTTCTACTACCCATTAGCAAACAGACAACCAGAGGTTAACGCATAGATCTGCTCTGCAGCACAGGAACCCTAACCATCACCGCCAATGACAAAAACCATGAGAACGACGTTAACCAACACGTAGTAAGAGCTTACTAAGAGCTTCCTATGCGCCAGAAACCAGTCTGTACACTTAAAATGCATTATCTCAAGGGATCTTCACCAACAAATCTAGGGAATGGAATCTATTGTCATCCTTATTTTATAGTTACAGAAACAAGACCCAGAAGCATTAACAAGCTTCAGTTCACGCAACTACGAAGGGGCAGCACAAAAGTTCAAACTCAGAAGGATCAGCCCTCCCTCATAGCATAGCGGCTGTTCTCCAGCCTGGTGGGCAGGTTGGTCCCAGCATCAGGCAACCGGCCTCTGGCTGTCACCGAGTGGATGATAATAGCAATTATGGCCTTTCTGGGGCTCTTAACATTTCTATTTTAAGAGAACCTCACAGCCTTTTGACAAAATTTTCTGGTTTTCAAATCCAGGTGTTTAGATGTTATGTCTCCATGGGGAGAGAGCTCAGCTCCTAAAACTCCTGGCCTCTCTGTGCCCTTTATCCTCTCGACTCCAGGGAAGGAGGAGTGATTTATCCGGCAGGAGAATTTGCGAAGAATAGAGCTGTCCTCTCTGTTCCTTGCGTCCTCGTGGAAGAGTGGGTTGTTCTTGAAACTCACGTTCTCCTGTGCTGGGAGATCCACTGAGGTTCAGAAGCCCCAGACCTATAGATATCTGGACCTATCAACAATAAAGGTGACATTTTGGCTCCTATCTGTGCTGTGGACTGTATCGCCCCAGAACTCATCTGTTGGAACCTGGTTTCCATTTTGATAGTAAAGTAATCTGGTTGCAAAGATAGCATCCCCAAGAATGGAATTAATGTCCTTAGACAAGAGACCCAGAGAGCTCCCTCGCCTCTCCCGCCCAGTGGGGACACATGGAGAAGTCAGCAACCTGGGAGGGGTCCTCACCTGACCATGAGGGCACTTGATCTCCCACTGCCAGTCTCCAGGACCACAAGAAGGAAAGTTCTGTTGTCTATAAGCCACCCAGTCTACGGTGTTTTGTTGCAGCAGCTCCAATGGACTAGGACAACTTGCATATCCCTTTGTCTTAGTTTTCAACTGGTTAATAACTCCAGCAGGCAAGATGCCGTCTTTTGGACCTCCTCAAAAGGCCCATCACAGGGAGGCTACTTTTAGTGAGGTGCAGTGTCGCGTTTATCGGTGGGAGCAATAATTCAGCACTAGGGATGTGTTTTCTCTTTCCTGTTCGCTTATTTATCCCATATTCACTTGCGAAGCACCTCCTATGTGCCCGGCACTTCGCTAGGGACTGTTTAAGTAAGGATGAGCCATTGCAAGTGGGAGCAAAGAGCCAAATCAAGACTGAATGGAGTTCTTACTTCCAACCTTTCTCTGGAAGGTTGAGCAAGAGGAGGGGAGAGAGGGCTGTTTTCAAGGAGCTTGACATCCACTCCCCATTCTTTGGGTTACAGCACCCTGGTTTTCCTTTGGGGGGTCACCCACTTTATTGTGAGCCGCTCCAGTGGGACTGTCAGTCAAGGCACCTGGCCCCTCCCCTGGCCAAGGGATGAACCCATGGTCAAGACAAAGCATCAAACTCTAGATGTGGGGCTGGTGACCCTCTGCCAGAGCGACGCAGGGCAGAAAGCACATTGCCGCTTCCCCGCTCCAGAAGAAAGTCCTTGAGGAGTCTCACTCCCTAGACACATGGGACTGTTTTAGTTCTTCCCTCCCTCCTTCTCTGCTTCTCTCTTTCTTGCTTAGTTCTCAATTCCCCATCTGTGAGTTTCTCAATATCGGCCCATTAAATTGTTTTCGGCCTAAGTCAGCCAGAATCGGGTGCCTTTGCAAGAGAAAAATACCATTGCCACGGTCTGCACATGGACTGTAGGAGTTAGAACTTTGTGTTCAATGCCTTGGGGAACTTGAGGTTAAGAGGAGACTTTCAAATTTAGGGTCAAGGAGACCTTGTGGCTGGCTGATTAAGAACACGGGCTCTTGAGTCAGCCCTTCCTGGATATAACACCCGGCTCTGCCATTTGTTAGTTACTGGCTGATGTGGGACACATGACCTAACTTCCCAAGCCTCAGGTCCTCTTCGGTGAATGTAGGATAATAATAGCACCTAGCTCCCAGGGCTGGCAATGCGGTGAAGTACGTAATAACCTTTGGCTGTTATTTTAGTGATTATTCTTCAAGATTTCTTCTGAGAAGTCATACAAAACAGGAATGTAAATTGCAAAAAAGACGCTGAGCAGGAAGGCACTACAGAAAGCCTTCCTCCAAAGGGGATGTTTATTTCAGAGACACACAGGGGGACGCTCAAGCAGCTGTCTTCCAGGAAATCGTCCACAACCCAGGGTGAGTTCTAAATTTTAAGTGACTAGCCAGTGTCAAAGGATTGGAAAGGGAAGAAAACACACTAGGACGATGTAAAAATCTAACCACACATTGCATAAGCTCTGAGCTCTCCCAGATTTAATGAGAATCCTGAATTTGGACGTGCTTCCCATCTCCATTAGGCAAAGAATCAACACCATCATCCATATTCTATTGGCAGCTACCTCTGCACTTAACAGTAAATATCAGAAACCAAATACCGGGGCTCCCTAGGATCTTGGAAAGAGGAAGATGTAAATGATTAATCCAAAGGCTCTGGGCCTTTGCACTGGAGGTGTTTTCTGCTGCAAGTGTTCTCCCCAGCACCCCCATTGCCCCTTTTGGTGTTCACCTCTACCTTCTTATTTCAGCTCAAAGGTCACCACCTCTGAGAAGCACTCTGGGTTCTCTCTAGTGGAACTAGCCTCTCAGAGTGTTCTCTGTGTTTCCTTCCCAGCGGTACCAAGTTTGTGATAGATGTTTCCATGATTGTTGGATCGGTGGCTTTTCCCAAGTAGACCATGAGTTCCAGGTGGGCAAAGATCTTGTCTGTTACGCTCACTTCTGTAGATCGGGGAAGATTGGTTCCAGACCCACAACAGAAACTCTACCCATCTTTGTTCGTTTCATGACTTTGGTAAATGTCTACTGATGAGCTTTCATTCACTCAGCAAGGGCTTAAATTCTTAGCATGTGCTATTCAATGATGAATGCCATCATTAGTGCATTCCTTTAATTATTAATTCGTTAATAATCTATAAACGCTTACAATCTGCCAGGCACTGAGCAGTGAGGACCCAGCCGTGACAAAAAGAGGAAAAAATCCCGATCACAGAACTCACAGAACTTACACTGGAGTGGGAGGGGGTCATCAATGAATACATAAATAGACGCGTGTCCCAGGAGACATACGTGCTTAGGAGAATAATAAGAGGAGAAAAGAGATAGGAAGAACTGGGGCCAGAGCACATTGTGGGGGGCACTATTTTATTTTATTTCTAAAGTTTATTTATTTATTTTGAAAGAGATAGAGAGGGAGAAAGAACAGGGGACCCGACGTGGGGCTCGAACTCACGAACTGCGAGATCATGGCCTGAGCTGATGTCGGATGCTTTACCGACTGAGCCACCCAGGTGCCCACAATTTTAAAGAGAGATGCTGGAGAAGACCTCACTAAGCAGAGACCTCCACAAAGGAGGGAACACAGCATGGGGCAACCGGAGAGGGGGGAGCATTCCAGAAGGGAGCGGCAGGTGCAAAGGGCCTGCAGGGGCGTAGAGAAAAGAAGAATCCAGGATGACCCTGATGTTGGTGTGAGTAGCTGGCTAGAGGCTACCATGGCTCAGGAGAGAAGGGACGGTGACAGAAGAACCCAAGTCCTCTTTGGCCACCTTGAATTTGACATTAATGAGGAAGTAGCAACAGGGAGATGCGTATTGGCTTTTATTTTCTTTTAAGATTAGTTATTTATTTTGAGAGAGAGAAAGAGAGCATGAGTGGGAGAGGGACAGAGAGAGAGAGAGAGAGAGACAGAGAGAGAAAGAATCCTTAGTGGGTTCAGCACTGTCAGTGCAGAGCCTGATATGGGGCTCGAACTCATGAACCGTGAGATCACGACCTGAGCCGAAATCAACAGTCAGATACTTAACCCGCTGAGCCAACCGGGCGCCCCATATTGGCTTTATTTTTTTTTAATTTTTTTTAATGCTTTTACTTTGTTTTTGAGAGAGAGAGGCAGAGACAGAGCACGAGCGGGGGAGGGGCAGAAAGAGAGGGAGAGACAGAATCTGAAGCAGGCTCCAGGCTCTGAGCTGGACAGAGCCAGCACAGAACCTGACCTGGGGCTCGAACCCACAAACGGAGATCATGACCTGAGCCAAAGCCTGACGCTCAACTGACTGAGCCACCCAGGAGCCCCCGCATTGGCTTTATTTTTAAATGTTATTAAAATATTGCACACACACAAAATAGCAGACACAATGGAAGTATCCAGCCTCATGGATTTCCCAAAGTGTGGTGTTGGGTAATCAGCACCGCCCCCCCCAAAGGCCCTCATGCCCATCCTGGTCCCTGTTCCCTCCCTCAGTGACCACTGTCCGGCCTGGCACGACAGATGCATTTTATTGGCATTTTTCAACCCACGATCAAGAGATAATATGGGGCACTGGCTCAGGTCATTCTCAGAAAAATACCTCATCTGCTTTTTCTTTTAGACTAAGACTTTTGATTTGTTTTGTTTTGTTTCCTTTTGTTGTTTGCAACTGGGAGCTTTGCTTATTTGTTTTATTCGCCTTCTTCTCAGGGCGAGCTGCTAATGCGGGGTGCGGGTGGGGTCGCTCGGGGCTGGCAGTCACCTCCTGTCCGGACCCGGGTCCTGACCTCTGTGAGCGGAGGGAGGGGGGGGGGACAGCCACCCACCAGACCAGCTGGAACTGCAAACCCTACTCCCTGCTTTCAGAAAGCAAGTCCCCTGCCCACCCTGTCCCCGTCCCCAATCCCCCAGGGGCTTCCCCCCCCCCCCCGCCTTGTCCAACCCCAGCAGCTGGTTCTTCTTAAGGCATCGCTGTTAGTTTACAGTGGCTGCAAGTGTTCATTTTCATGTTTTAATGAAAACACAGCCAGCTTCATTCCATCCTGAAAATTAATGTCTTCTTTCTCTCTCCGTGTCCCCCTCCCTCTCACTATATCCACCGATTGTTTCTTTTGGAATTAATTCCCCTCTCGCTTTGCCTCCGTAGAGCTCTGACTCCCGGGAGAAGGAAGAGGACGGCCCCTTGGGGCCGCACAGAATGGACAGGCCAAGCGACAGGAGGGAGGCCGCCCGCGCTCCTCCAGGGCCTCGAGGAAGGCACCGTCACACCTGCAAAACACAGCGCCCATCTTTTTCATCCGCTCTTACTTCTCAGGAGACCCCGGTCCCCAGGGACCTGTTTTCACCTCCCCGGCTCGGCACACATGTTTTCTACATGATATTAACCGGTCGCCTTGGAATCTCGCACATCCTGGTATGCTTTGGATTCACCGACCTCATTTTTACACACACACACCCACACCCCGGAATCTGTACTAGCTGACTGCCGGCAAAAGAAAACGTTAGTGTGGCTCTCTCTCCTTCTTTTAAACAGCTTAATTGAGATACAATGTACACGCCATAAAACTCACTTAAAGTGTGTTCTTGCCTGACTTTGCGTTTATTTACTGGGGTGTGCATTAGCTGTTTCTTCTTGAAAAATGGGGCCGCCGGGTGGACATTTTGACCCTACAGGCTCCCCCCTTTGACAGGTGACACCTAAATAGAGAGCAGATTCTGTCCATGTTTCCACCCCCTTCGCCCCCCTCCAAAAGTTGCTTTACTCATTTTGCCACTTACAACCTACTTCCTGTGTTTGGAGTCTGAGCCGCCCAGGCCTTTTCAGGAGACTTGCTGCCTTGTTTCTGCACTAATAGTAAGTTTCTTTTGTGTTGGAGGGGTTTTCTGTTCGGTTTTTTGTTATTTAGAGTCTTCTGCTGTTTCCCTTATCTGCGGGGCTCGGGAGACCCCAATGAAAGGTATCCGTGTGGCCTAACGGACTCTGCAGAAGTATTTGGTACTTAGAGCCAAATGTAAACGTTCGCAGCATTCTGACTCTGGGGGTGGTCAGAAAGGAAGATGGTTAGGAATATGAAGAGGCCTGGAGCTTTTTCCTGATATTAAAATGTTAATCTCTAGTTTCGCTCTGACTTCTGTCTCTGTTCCCTGGTTTGAAGAATAGGATTTAAAATAACTGCTTCATGGGGCGCCCGGGTGGCTCTGTCGGTGAAGCATCCGACTCCAGCTCAGGTCACGATCTCGCGGCTCGTGAGTTCGAGCCCCACGTCGGGCTCTGTGCTGACAGCTCGGAGCCTGGAGCCTGCTTCGGATTCTGTGTCCTTCTTTCTCTCCACCCCACCCCTGCTTGTGCTCTGTCTCTCTGTGTCTTTCAAAAATGAACAAACATTAAAAAAAATCTTTAAATAACTGCTTCAGCAGATTTGCCTAAGGATCGCAACGTGCAAACTCTTTAGAACACAATCAATTTCTCTAAATCTACAAATACTCATTAAATAAGAGTTTGAAGGAGCTTCACTAATGGTATAAGAATTCTGTTTCTGTCAAGGAGCATTAATAAAAACGTAGTGGCTGCGGTCAGACAGGTATGCTCCAGCTCAAGCATTCACTCAGCGAATACGTACTAAGGCCTACTGGGTGCCAGATATTGGGGATTGCAATGGTGGGCACGCAGGGAGAGTCAGGTAGAGGAGAGAAAGATGTTCACCATGTAGTCAAGCAAGTAAATATCTAATGATCTAAGTACCACAGCAAGGGCTGTGGGAGAAACTTCCACTGTGTGTGTATGTGTGTGTGTACGTGTTCAAAAAAGTTTTAAGAGGATGTATATTTTGCTAGTAAATTTATCCCTACCAGCATAGAAAAATTTTCTGGAACAATCCATGAGAAGTTGGTTACAATTGTTTCTTTTTGTGGTAGGATCCAGAAAAGTACATAGGGGAAGGTCTACTTTTTATTCTATACATGTCTTACACGGTGTGAAGTCTCTAACCACAAGCATGTATTTTTTATTATTTATTTGCTTGTTTACCTACCAGTGGACCTTCTCTAAGCAGTAGACTGAGAGTCCACCTCGATTTTCTTCGTTAGTTTTCTCCATTCAAAACCAAAACTTGTTATTTAAAATGAATAAATGATTAACTGCTTAAAGTATTTAACTTGTCATGCCAAACCAATTAAAGAGTGCATATAAAATCGTTATACTTGAAAAGACAAAGGTCATTTACGAGAGTGCAGAAATTCATCAACCCACACCAAGGTGTTCCCAAGCCCACTCATGCCCCCAGAGCTTGCCCAGACAATAACCTTTTTATTCAACAGATATTTATTGAGTGCCTACTGGGTACCAGGTGTTGTTCTGGGCACTGGCAGGTAAAACAATAGCCCACTCTCCTGTTGTAGGAAACAGACAATATATCTGTTTCTTTTTATTATTATTATTATTTTTAATTGTTTTTTAACGTTTATTTATTTTTGAGACACAGAGAGACAGAGCATGAACGGGGAGGGTCAGAGAGAGGGAGACACAGAAGTGGAAACAGGCTCCAGGCTCTGAGCAGTCAGCACAAAGCCCGACGCGGGGCTCGAACTCACGGACCGCGAGATGATGACCTGAGCCGAAGTCGGCCGCTTAACCGACTGAGCCACCCAGGCACCCCTATCTGTTTCTGATCAAGCAAATCCAATATACATTATATATAAATCAAGCCAACCAAATATACAATATATATTTTATAGAACTATATAATAATAGAAGTATTGTGATGAAAAAGTAAAGCAGGGCTGGGTGGTGCGGGACCAAGGGAGTGGGTGGTGCTTTTTGGTTATTATATAGAATACATTTTGTGGTTGCATTCACCATAGAGAAGGGCCAGGAGGCATGTCTGAGGAGATGGCACATCAACAAGGACCCAGATGAGGAGAAAGAGGCATGAGCCATGGAAGAATGTTCTCTGCCTGAGAGACCGGTAAAGGCCCTGATATGGGAGCGCCGGAGACCGGTGAAGTCTAGCGGTGAGCATACACCGGGTATGCCGTTCCGTCCTCCTGTCGTAGTGCTCCAAACATTTCAGAATCTAGACTTATGTTCTAGAAAGGAAAACTGAAACGCTGATAGCCTTATTATCTTTGTGTGTCTGGGCCTCAATATGCTATTCTGGGCATTGCCTCTCTTCTTGAGATGTTAAATAAAAATAGTCGCTATGAACTATAAATACCAGAGACACAGAAATACAGTAAAACCTTGGTTTGCGAGCTTAATTCGTTCTGGAAACATGCTTGTAATCCAAAGCACCTGTACATCAAAGCGAATTTCAAAAACTATTGGCTTGGCTGTGATCGTGTGACGGCCCGCATCACGCACGACTCGTATCGCAAGACATCACTTGGTTATCAAGCGAAAATTTATTAGAAATGTTTGCTCGCCTTGCGGAACGCTCGCAGAACACGTTACTCGCGTTCCCAGGTTTTACCGCGTATCTTTTTTTTAACATATCTTTATGTTTCAATATATTTTTTAAACTTCCTATGGCCATATTCATCCACAGTTGCCATAATACATTTTCTTTCTATTGTCCTAACAGCATCTCATGAAATCCGTGTGTGTTTTATTACTGCGGTACATGTCCGTTTTTAGGCACTGAAATTAACTTAGCAACTATCACTCCCAGGCCATTTCGACAAGGATTCTGAGACGTGTTGTTTTCAACCGACTCTAAGTAGGAGGAGGGCTGGGACAGGCGAGTGAAACCATGTGCTACTTAAAGAAAATAACAAAACATAATAATGCCGTTGGTGCTGCTGACGACAAGCCTCTTCTGACTGAGCACCTTGGAATGCTCTTCCCGCTGCGGGACTCACCTGTCGGAGGAGGGGCTGGCGATTAAGTTTTCTCTGCGTCCTCTGATGTCATGTTCTCTTTCCTTTTCTCGCGAGGGTTTTCAGTGCCAGCTCTGTCATCAGTCATTGTCACTACGACCGCCTGAGTGTGAGCTTCACCTTCTCTTCTTTCTCCAAACAGGGCTTCTGTGGGTGGGTTGTTCTAGAACACTGGCTCTCAACCAGAGGTGATCCAGACCAGGAGAGGCTTGGCAGCGCTGGGAGATGCTTTTTGGCTTGTCACACTGTGCTCCTGGCATGTAGCAGGTGGAAGCTGGGGGTGCACTGCCCAGGACGGCCCCCCACTCCCCACCCCCGACACACGAAGAACAACGCTGCCCCGTTTCATCAACGGTGCCGAAGCTAAGAGCCTCGGGTCTCGAGAAACTCGGAAAGATGAAGAAGGGAGACCGTGAGTGGAGGACACTGCTGCCTTATGATGCCCACGCGGTATTTCCCACCCAAGAAACACGCAGCAACTTTTGTCTTAGTTGATGCTGATTACTCTCGATTATCCATCCCCAGAGACCTGGGCGTGCGGCTGAACCCCACGTTAGGGGACAAGCACGAGGGGACCAAACTGGAGGCACATTCAAACATGTGCCGTAACTACCAGAGCGTTTTCTGCTCTGTCTTCAGATCCTTGGTTTCATTCAAGGGCCAACACAGTTGATCTGCATATGGCATTCAGCAGCAAAGTAAACTTTTTTCTCGGGTCTTTTGTTTCCAAATCAAAGGGAAACAAAGGACATCAAGCCCCATTCAGGCACTTTCAATGACTCTCAAATAAACGTGGGAGCAATACTGGAGCCATTTATAATGCTCAGTGATGAAAAAGCATACTTATTAACCTTGTAAACATTCTATAAAAGTACAAGGGAAACTTCATAAAGAATATCCAAGTGTCCTTTTAATATAATAGCCCTTTGTACTTTGAAATGTTCATATGTGTACAAAATAGAATTAAGCAGAACAGACTGGAAGAACGCAGTCTTCGAGTCTTCTAGTAATGGTGCCATTAAAACATTATTTTGCAGTTTCTTAAGACTCAGAAGATTAAGGTTTCTCACCCCGAGATCAGTGCCACTTACAAAAAGCACTTTGGACCCATATTTAACCAACCGTCAGAAGGGATTCAAAAGCAGGCTAATTGAACACGGGGGTTTTGGAAACTCTGTAATGATGACCCGGGTTGTTTTCTTGAAAACACCAACAAGGGCAGCGTGGCAGGAAGCAGGAATTAGACAGGAGAATTGATTTGAGACCTGCGCTCCACACTGGAAGGAAAACTCCCCTGTAAGAAGCGGTGAGGTTTGAAATCACTTGCAGGATCTATCATGCACGTGGCCTCCAGCCTTAACGCAGGGCATTTTCTCGCCACCGTAATTCCCCAGGAACTGCCCTTCTCGCGTGAGACAGATCCACCTCTCGGAGGAAAGGAAACCCGCTCTATCTGTTCAACCCGTCCTCTCCCTTCTGTGTCTGAGCCATCGCCGGGTTCTCTCTGTGTTTTGCAATCCCCTCCATGGCTCCAAAGGCCAACAAAGTCTGTCTCCAGTGAGGGTGCTGAGCCAAAAGCCCACACCGCCTGACCGTATTTTTCTCTTTCTTAGCCTTTTACCCGCTGACTTCACATTTCTCGGGAGCAGGCCAGCTCGGGCAGACCTCCCCCGAATATAAAGTTCTGCAGGGGCAAGCTGGAGAACCACACACGGGAGATTTCACGAGGAGCCCCGTCTGACGTTTTCTGCCTGAATCCTTGGGCCTCGCTCCAGCCTACAAAGGCAAGTGGCAGGAAACTAACAGCCATAATCAAATGAGCTCAGCCAGCCTGGAGTCTCTTTTGCAAGGGGATCACAGGCATTCTGCCCAGCAGAACGTAGAGAGAGAGAGAGAACCTCTGTCCTGAAATCTCTGAAGTTTCCTGACAGTGAGTCAGTACGTACCTGACCAAAAAAATAAATAAATAAAAAAAGTTGTCTAACTGGTTTGACTGTTTCAGCCAGCTATTGCTGAGAGAAGTAAACAGAACATCACCGCTTCAGTTATGTCTGACTTGGACATTATTTTCAAGTCAATATTTGTCATCTCAGTGCTGTTCCATTGTGGCCTTTGAGACGGATAGATGGGCACCTCGTCCTGGGGAAACCCACCCAGCAGCCACCAGCCTCCACCGGCCCCCCCTCATCTCAGGACCGGGGTGGGGAGGGTTTAGTGACACTGAGTCAGGACTTCGCAGTTACCTCGTCAGGATGTAGCTGAATTGAGAGAGAAATGCTCTCACTTAGCCCTCTGGGCTCCTCCAGTCGGGGCCCCGGGTTTCTGCCGACCGCTGCACTTTTCAGTGAATTCGACACGCAGGCGTTCTGGGTCTCTTCATTCAGGAAGTGGCCAGCCTTGAGATTCTTTCTGCTCGGATGCTACAAACAAATTGCAGAGGAAGTCAAGTCAAACTTTCCCTTGCTTCTTTTGTTCTCCAACCAGCAATTCAGAAAGCAGAGCCGGTTTTTTCTTTTTGGATGCCTTTGAAAGATTGCTCTTAACTGGCAAGGCAGAAACCCTCATGGGTTCGATTTTTGTTGTTGTTGTTGTTTTAAGCAAAGATCCTCCTAAACTCATTTTTTCAAAAGAGCAGAAATTTCCTAGAAGTTTCTTTTAAGGCTGGGTTTGTGTGTGTGTGTGTGTGTGTGTGTGTGTGTGTGTGTTTGAGCCTTTCCAACCCAATTGGTCCCTTAACGTCACACAGCTTTCTAATTGTTGTTCTTCCCTTTAGATTTATATTTCAACCAGGAGAGCAATAATGAGCTTTGCATGGACAATGGCTAAATCTGAATGAGGCTTCTGGTGCCCTAATTCAGGGCCAAGGAAAGCTAACAGTCATGATTCAATAAAGGTGCCAGTCCACGGCAGGCATCAGACAGAAAGGAGACACCTTATCTGTTGAATCTACAGATACTACTTGAAAAATCACACATAATTAATCCCTTCTCTTAGCGGAGGCTATTTGAAGCTTTATCACCAGCTTGTATGTACGATTTCATCTCTAGCTTTCACTGATGGTTCCGAGAGGGGAGCATTTTCAAACCAGAGGCAGTTCATAATTTAGACATGCCTACCACCCCTATTCTAGTTAGCTAATAAGAGAAGCTTTGCACTAAATAACTGAGGGAACACAGAATAGAGATACATAGCAAATATTTGCCAAGTGGCCCTGAAGTGGCTTCCCAGATGGCACGTTCTGGGGAATAAAGAAGATACGACAGCCCCATGGATATCAGTATGACATCTGATGGTCCTCCCGCGACCCTCTGTGTACAGGGGTGGGCAGTCAATGGGAATTCGTTTTACCATGGCAGTGCTCTTATATAGGCTAGAAAAAATATATACGCAGAAAGAGGGAGAGAGACATATCTCACGCAACCCAACCTGTGGCTCCCGTAAGGCTCTCCACTAAAGGAAGTTGTGATGATTAAAATTCATCACACGGTGTGAATTCTCCTGGGTCAGGAAAGACTGGCGTTGGCAGAATCTGAACTTAATAGTATTTGCAAAGTTACTCTTAAGTCAGAACATGTTTGCCCAACCATGATCGTCTCCTCCCTCTTTATCTATAAACACATATACACTGTAGATATTTATAGACTAATAGGTATATGAAATCATTTATGCAAGTTGTAATTGACTGTGTAATTATTGAATAAACAGCGGATGAAAGGAAATGTGAGGTTCTGAAGCTTTAATTCACGTTTTATCTTGTATTCTTTCAACTGTTTATTTACTTGCCTACATTCTCCTCTCTGCTGATTATTTTCTAGGCATGCATTTTCCCTTGGGCAACATCAGATGAGAACATCATTTCATTTGCATCGCAGGGGAGACGGAGAGACAAACAGAAAGCAGAGAGACAAACAGAAAATCAGAGGCAGCATCCTGCTTGGACACCTCCAAGGTATGCGGGTCATCGTTAGACGCTGTGGGCACCGTCACCATTCTTGAAGCTTTGATGTAGAAACGTGTAAGACTTACAATGTACCTGAATCTATATATAAAGCCAACAGACCTATCCTGTATTGAGGCGATCGCTATTTATTTACAGAATTCAACTGCCTTCAACAAATTCTATCAAATCCCTACTGTGTGCCAGGCGCTAGGATACGAGGAGGACTTGTCATCAATGCTGGATTGCCCAGTGTGCAGACGAGACCCTCACTTACAAGTCCAGAAAGCATGGCTGAGAGAGAGCAGAATGTTCTGGGCACAAAGAACAGCAGGGAGGTTGTCCTGAGGCAACACCCAGTTTGGTGCGTCTGAAGGACTGAAAAGTGCCCACTGCTTCAGTGAAGCTGAAAGGGTATGTCTCTTTCTCATTTGCCATAGGACAGGGGTTAGTCAACACCTTTTTTGGTAAATATTTTGGTAAATATTTAGTAAAATATTTATTTTATTTTATTTATTTAGTAAAATATTTAGTAAATATGTTAGGCGTTACAGGCCTTGGGGTCTCTGTCGCAATTATTCAACTATGACATTATAGTGCAAAAAACCATACACCATAAACAAACGTGGGTGGCTGCATTCCAATAAAACCGTACATGCGGGCATTGAAATTGGAATTTCGTTGGGACAGTTCTGCAAATAGAAAGCAGGGACCCCATCACAACCCCGCCTTGCCCGCCATTGGAGACAACCAGACTATTCAGAAAAGTCATTTTTAATTTCAGCACACACATGCTTTTACCTCTTTGAAAAGCACAACTTTATTTTTTATGCGCGTTCGATTTATTTTAACTTCCATTTGGGAACGGGTCCTGAGATAGTGGGGATTATTATTCAGAAAATGAGCCTCCCCGACTCCTGCTTTGGGTGGAATACACTTCCCTGCACCACGGACGTTGGACTGGGCCGTGTGACTTTGTTGGCTAATAGGCCGTTAGCGAGCGTGAGTCCGGCAGGCCTTGAGGTGTGCTTGCATCGCAGCTCGTGCTCATTCGCATTTCCGACATCGCCACGAGGGGTGTATGTGCCCGTGTATCCAAGGAGGATGCACACGCCCGGAGCAGACTGCATGTGCCCCACTACTGCGAGCCCAGCCTAGAGCAGTCTCAATCATCTGAACACCTACCAACTTGCAGATGTTTGTGTGAGATTAAATAATTCCTGTTTTAAGCCAACGAGCTGGGGGATGATTTGTTACATGGCATCATTATGGCAATAGTTGACTGATGTAGGCCCCGTAGTACTTCTAGGTGTTAATCCGGCCATGGCCAGACCAGTACAGTTACTAAATTGCAGGGGGCGGGGGCAGGGGAAGCATATGTAATTTTAAAAGATCCTTCAAAAACTTGTCTTCCTGCTTTGACTTTGTTATGTAAATCAAAGTCAATTATAGCCTTTCAGGCACTAAATGAAATTTGATGGCCATAAGGCTTCAAGGAAACGGCATATGGTTAAAGAATAAAAGAGGTCTAAGGTACTCATGTATTTATCCAGCACTAGATAAAGCCTTCATCCACAAAGACTTTATCCAGAAAAATGGTTCGCTCATTAAAGAGATGCTCGTGGGTTCTTTTGTACGACACCTTGTAGTTACAGTGTTGAGTCAAGTGCTTACCCTAGGCCAAGCACGGTTCCTAGTGCTTTGCCTACATCAGCTTCTTTGACCCTCAAAATTTAATGTTGTAGTCACTGTTGATTATCTCCAACTGACAGATAAGAAAAGTGAGGAACCAAGAGAATAACGACTTATCTGAGCTCCATGACTTGTAAGTGACAGAGCTGGGGTTCAAACACAGGCTTTCCCATCCACCTACCCCCCATGGTAAGACATATCTGGTTTTTGTTGACAGGGGACTTAAGAAGAAGACAAACCAATCTTTACAAACCACGGCAGGACCGGGATGGAAAAAAACAAAAACAACAACAAAAAACACACACACACACACACACAAAACGGGGAAGTCTGGTTAAGAACAACAGAGAGGACCTGTTTTAGACAGGAGACCAGAGAGGGCTTCTCTAGTTAGGTGAAGTTGTCTGAGAGATGAAAATGATCACACACAAAAAAATGGCTGGGAGAGAGAAGAATGTTCTGGGGACAAACAACAGCAGGGAGGTTGTCCTGAGGCAGCACCCAGTTTGGTGCGTCTGAGGGACTGAAAAGTGCCCACTGCTTCAGTGAAGCTGAAAGGGTATGTCTCTTACTCATTTGCCATAGGACAGGGGTTAGTCAACACCTTTTTTGGTAAAGCACCTAATAGTAAATATTTTAGGCGTTTTAGGCCTTGGGGTGTCTGTCGCAATGATTCAACTATGACATTATAGTGCAAAAAACCATACACCATAAACAAATGTGTGTGCTCCATTCCACTAAAACTGTGTATGTGGGCATCAAAATTGGAATCTTATTAGGACAGTTCTACAAATAGTAAGCATGGGCGTGAAGACACATAGGATTTTCATATCTAGTGCATTTCCAACATGTCGGGTTGGAATAATTTTGGAATACTATGGAAATATTATGATATTTGATGTATCTCGACCTTGGAACTCTGGTGAGTTCTCTGTCAAAATAGAATATAGGTCATACCGGTAAGAACAAGAGATAATTTTGACTGAAAGTAATGACAAGCTATTGGGGTCTTTTGTTAGGTTTATTTAGTTATTTTAGAGAGAGAGAGACAGAGGGACAGAGACTGCACACACAAGTGGGAGATGGGCAGAGAGAGAGGCAGACACAGTATCTGAAGCAGGCTCCAGGCTCCGAGTTTCAGCACTGAGCCTGACGTGGGGCTTGAACCCTTGAACCGAGGTATGACTTGAGCCAAAGTCAGATGCTTAACCAACGGAGCCATCCAAGTGCCCCAAGCTATTGGTTTTTTTAATCACTGTGTTAGGATTCTCCAGCAAAAACAGAAACAGAATATATATGTGTAGGGAGAGAGTTAGATTGTCTCACAATTTGCCGTTTGCAGGCTGGACATCTAGGGTCATTGAGCCTGAGCTCACTCAAAGTCCTGAGCACCAGAAGCACTGGGGGCAGGAAAAGATTGATGTCCCAGTCATGCCATCAGACAGGAAGAGCCAAATTCTGCCTTCCTCTGCCTTTTTGTTCCATGCAGGCCTTCCACGGATTAGAAGAATAGACGATGCCCAGCCACACTGGGGAGGGCAAAGTGCTTTACTGGGTCTCAGGATTCAGATGCTAATTTCAGCTGGAAAGAGCCTCCCCGACACGCCCAGAAATAAAGTTTAATCAAATATCTGGGTACCCCAGGATCCAGTCAAGTTGACACAAAAAAATTGACCGTTACAAATCATCTAATTAACATAGAGGAGGAAATGATACCATCACCCAGAAAAAAAACCAACAAGAAGATCACGTTCTTGCTAAAATGCCACACTGACAGAAGTAACATAAAATGCATGTTTCTAAACTTTACAAACCGGGTAGTGGGTATCATCATTGAAGGAGTATTTAGGATTCATCACTGCCCAAGAAAACTTGAATTGCCCTGAAGTCTTCGAGAGGTCCTATGTGAAAGAAAATTGACAGACGTTTCCCCATATTTGACAATAATCATCCTAAAAATTTACATCACCTAACCAGTGATGCATAGTGAAGCCGAAAGAAACTTTCCACATTGACAATAATAAAAATTTTTTTCAGCTAAAAAAAATTGCAATCTGTAGTATTTTCTTCTTTCATTCAAATTAAAGAGTAAATTTATTATTTTTTTAAGTTTATTTATTGAGAGAGAGAGAGAGGGAGATGCCCAAGCAGGCTCCATGCTGACATAAGAGAGCCGGATGCAGGGCTCAAATGCATGAACCATGAGAGCCGAACTGGGATGCGTAACCAACTGAGCCACATAGGCGCCCCGTAAGTGTTAACTTTTATAACTAATTTTGTATTCTTTTTTTTTTATTTTTTTAAACGTTTATTCATTTTTGAGACAGAGCATGAATGGGGGAAGGTCAGAGAGAGAGAGAGAGACAGAATCTGAAACAGGCTCCAGGCTCTGAGCTGTCAGCACAGAGCCCGACGCGGGGCTCGAACTCACGGACCGCGAGATCGTGACCTGAGCCGAAGTCGGATGCCCAACCGACTGAGCCACCCAGGCGCCCCTGTATTCTTTTTATCAAGGAAAGCTTCCAAACTTCAAGGTTGGCAAAGCTGGAAGCAGCCCTGATTAAACACCTACCGTACAAGCCAAGCACAGCTCGATGCTAGAACAGAACAGACGATGCTATTGAACAGAACAGACAATGCGTCCGCAGATTCATTGACGCGCTCCTGCTCCAAAAGGCACAAGGCATTTGCTTTCCCTTGGAGTGTAGGCTGGACCTGATAACTTGTTTCTGGCGAGTGGCATATTGTGCAAGTGGTGATGCTGGGTGACACGGAAGACCGGTCGGGAAATACTGCCATTTCCCCCGCGCTCCTTCCTTCTGGAAGCCGGTGGCCATGTCATCAGAACACTCCAGCAGCACATGGAAAGGAGCGGAGCCTTCCAGCCAACCGCCATGCGAGGGTGCGATCTTCGAAAGAGATCCTCCAACACTACCCAGTCGAGCCTTCGGGATGCTGGCAGCTTCGGCCAACGTCTTGACCGCTCGTGAGAGGCCGTGGGCCAGAGCCATCCGTTCAAACTGCTCTCGGGGATTCCTGACCCCAGAAACCGCGTGCGATGAGAGATGCTTGTGATGTGAAGTTGCCACGGTTGGGGGGCAACCCGTTACCCAGCGAGCAATAAAGAATACGCTGACACAAGTCTTGGCTTTAGGACTCTCACCTTCTGATGTTTGTTTAATAGGCTTGGAATAAATGTGTTTTTGAGAAAGTGATGAAGAACAGGAAGCCAAAGAAATGTAGCAAATTATCATTAACTGTTCATTCGCTTATCAGATATTTACTGAGCAGTACCATATGTTATCTATGTTCCAGGCATCAAGCTAGAATAATAAGCGGGAAAGACATAACAGCGCCCCCCGTCATGGAGCTTCCAGTCTGGAAGAAGAAGAAAGTTTTTGTCCTGTGTCTGATGCCTACTCACCGCAGGACCCTGAAGTCAAGTTTCCCTGTCCCAGATAATATGCATTATCTCATCGAATCCTCACGATAGCCCCCTTCGTCTCACCCACACCCACCCTGCAGCCCTCCCCAGGCTCCCTTGCAACTTGGCAACGTGACACAATTCAGACCAGCGACGCACAGGCAGGAGATCGCTGGGCAGATCCGCTGTCTTCGGAAGGACGCGCTGTCTGGAGAGGGCTGTGAGTTATCCATCCTGCGAATGTCAGGAAGGGCCGAGGGAGCAGCTGAGCTCTGACATTCTTACGCCATCGAAACAGAATAGTAACTGCCTGCCTTTTAAGGGAGAGAAAAAAAATAACCTGTTCGTTGAGGTCTCTGTTGGGTTATCGTCGGCAGTTGCTACTTACGGCTAAGAGCATTCCCGACCGACTTAATGAAGTCGGAGGAGAGAGCCAAGGTCACAAAGCCAATGAATGGAGCAAATCGGAAATCAAAACCGCATCTTCTGGACCCCCAGATCTGCATCTTAATCTTGATGCTATGTTGTCCTCATGTTTCCACAAGTAAGAAGAAGAAAACAAAGCAAAACAAAAAACAGGATAGAAAACGTATTTGTCTGGTTTCCCTGACTGTATCCAAACAGCATAACAAGCTATTTGATACGGCCTCAAACCACGGGACATTACATCTACATTCCAATTTTAACAAAGACTTAATTGCAAATTTGGGGGAGGTGGTGAAAAGGACTAAGGAATTCCTTAATGTTGATGATGTTGTTGGAAACGTGCTAACCTTGAATACATCTTTGAGAGGAGTTGAAACAGATAGACCCCATTCCTTGAGGGTCCCTGCAGCCTTATATTTTCGGGGCACTTACCGTGGGCCTCATGATTTGGTTCCGCGGTCTCACCTAGTCCCTCTGTCACCCAGCAAGCTGAGCCCGTGCACCCCATTTCACAGCTCAGAGAGGTTCAGTAGCTTAGGCAGGGTGATTCAGCTCGCGCTTAGGCTTAGGACTGAACTCTGGTCTGCCAGTCCAGAGCTGGACTAGAGAGGGAGTAGCAAACTGTGTCCACATGTGATGGTAAGATAAGTGATCCTGGATATGGCAGCAACCATGACAGTTTATACAGGAAGGAATAAAATTCGGGGGGCGCCTGGGTGGCTCAGTCGGTTGAGCATCCGACTTTGGCTCAGGTCATGATCTCATGGTCCGTGAGTTCGAGCCCCGCGTGGGGCTCTGTGCTGATGGCTCGGAGCCTGGAGCCTGCTTCCGATTCTGTCTCTCTCTCTCTCTCTCTCTCTCCCCCTCCCCTGCTCGTGATCTCTCAAAAATGAATAAAAACATTAAAAAAAAAAAAAAGACTAAGGTTTGGCAAATGTTCTGGTGGAGGATCGGAGTGGAATAAACACAGGTCGGTTCCTGCTCCTGCCCCACCTGGCTGTGACGTTAGGTGAATCTCTTCGTCTCTCGGAGCCTTTTTCTTCTGCTGTAAAATGAATATCATACTAACACCGGCCTCGCAGTGGTTCTGAGGACTCAGGGGGGCAGAGCCACTGGACTCCAGGCAGGTGGTGCAGCCAGTCCTCAAAAAATATTAACGGTTAGCATCTTGGTTACCATTCCACGCTTCGTATACGGGGAAGAGAGCGCCTCTTTGTGTTGAGCTGGGTATGTCTCCGCAACAATTATGTACACTCTTCGTGCTGGAAGAAGAAACGGGGTCATCCAGGGAGCGAATAATCCCTGCGAAAGCAACGTCCCGAATTTTGGCAAAAGCAATCTGCCGGTCTTCCTTACCCGTGGCCATACTACAAACGCAAAGAGACCACAGTCAGGGCGCTGGGGGGTGGGGGGAGGAACAGGAGGGTCTTGCTGCCCTGGCTTGCAGCCTCCTCTTGCCCCCCTCACCCTACCCCTGCCACTTCATTCTCTCTTGTCCTCATCCACCTGGTTGTCCCTTCTCAGTCTTTTTCTCCGGTCACACCAGGACTTGTTCTGTTTTAAGATAGATCCCCGACCTCTCCCCTCAAAAGCAGGTTCCTGGTTTAGAGGAGAAAGAGAAACACAAGTGGGGATTTCCCATTTTCCCAGAAAGACGCCGGAAAAAGTGGCAGGCAGTGCTCTCACGTGGCTCCCAGGGCCCCCGCTTCCTGGTATCTGTGTTCCTGGGGGGGTAATGCTCTCCCCTCAAGTGAGGGCTGGCCTCCTGACTTCCTAACACATAGAATACTCAAAGATGACGGGACGTCACTTCCACGGTTGGGTCACAAAGGACTGTGACCTCCATCTTGCCAGCAGGCTCTCTCTACTGCCTTCTCAGCTCGCTTACTCCGATGAAGCAAGTTGCCATGTTGGAAAGCCTACGGGTAAGGAAATGCCCTTGGCCTTTGGCCAACAGCAAGGAAAGACCTGAAAGTCTCAATGCAAGAACTCTTGAGGAACCAAATCTTGCCAAGAGCCACATGAGCTTGGACGCACCAGCTGAGCCTTCAGATGAGACCCCAGCCTGGACTCACACCTTGAATGCAGACTTGCAAGAGACCCAGCTGAGCAGATTCTGACCCACAGAAACTGAGTGTCCTGTTCCGAGTTGCTGTATCTTTGTGCGTGTGGATAATTTGTTACACAGTAACAGATAACTAATAAACTAATATAGACCCACTGTGTCAGTCAATAATGAATAGAGAGGAAGAAAGGAATGAGCCAGATGAGGGTGTGGCCTGTCCGGATTCTGGCCGTCTTCTGCCACCCAATACACAGGTGCTGTTAGGAAAGGCCCTACTCTTACCTTGATTTCTTCTTCTGCCAAACCAGAGCGTGGACTTCGGGACTGTAACTTTTCTGCAGTTTTGCTCGTTAAAAATCTAATGACGTCCTGGGGCGCCTGGGGGGCTCCGTCCGTTAAGCGGCTGACTTCGGCTCGGGTCATGATCTCGCGGTCCGTGAGTTCGAGCCCGCGTCGGGCTCGGTGCTGACAGCTGGGAACCTGGAACCTGCTTCGGATTCTGCGTCTCCTTCTCTCTCTGACCCTCTCCCGTTCATGCTGTCTCTCTGTCTCAAAAATAAGTAAACATTAAGAGAAAAAAAAAAAAATCTAATGATGTTCCGCCCTGGGCTCACATTCCAACTTGGCCACAGTCAGAACTAGACAGAAGCTGTCCTCATGAAACAGGGTATGGGTTTCAGTTCACCTCAGTCCTCCCCTGAACCCCTTTACTCATGTACATCACCTGCCAGGCATGGCGGGTGAGGTGGTAGATTCCTGAACACGCGCTCCTCTGTATTGGATCGCTTCTTTTTTTTTTTTTTTTTTTTCAACGTTTATTTATTTTTGGGACAGAGAGAGACAGAGCATGAACGGGGGAGGGACAGAGAGAGAGAGGGAGACACAGAATCGGAAACAGGCTCCAGGCTCTGAGCCATCAGCCCAGAGCCCGACGCGGGGCTCGAACTCACGGACCGCGAGATCGTGACCTGGCTGAAGTCGGACGCTTAACCGACTGCGCCACCCAGGCACCCCTGGATCGCTTCTTTTGATGAGCAGACTAACAGATACCATGTTGGGAAAAGATGTACAAGACACTTCCCGGGGCGGCGGGGGTGGGGGGGGGACTCATAGGAGGGAAATACGGGGAGGAAGCCCCAGGGGGCTGGGAGAAAAGGCAGACCACGTGATGCTCTAAACCCTGCAGAGGAGAAAAGGAAGGGAGAAGGTAGGTGGGAAAAGTCTGAGACTGTGCTATCCTCAGGAAGCTGTGCCAAAGCCCCGTGCCACCTGGAAACGAGCCTGCTTGAGTGTCCCCGTCCCGTGCGGTCAGGTAAGGAACAACCTGAGGGAAATGTGGGTGTGGCACAAACAGGGATCTCAGAGCATGGCATCCGGGGCCCTCGGTCAATTACAGTCCCTGCCACGGGAGACCCGAGAGGCACGCTTTCAAGGTTCCCCAGCCCCTGAGCATCCTTCTAGTCTAAAAATCCCACCCAAATGGGGACCCGAGGGATGAAAGTGGCCCACAGATGCATTCTGATCGGCTCGTGGCATTTAAAAAACACTATCTGTGGGGTACTTGGGTGGCTCACTCGGTTAAGCGTCCGACTTCACGCCTCAGGGTTTGTGGGTTCGAGGCCCACGTCGGGCTCTGAGCTGACAGCTCGGAGCCTGGAGCCTTCTTCGGATTCTGCGTCTCCCTCTCTCTCTCCCCTTCCCCACTCGTGCACTGTCTCTCTCTCGAAAATAAACATTAAAACTTCCAAAATCCAGTAATAAGAAAACAAACCACCCAATATTTTTTCAAGTCAAGTCTACACCCAACATGGGGCTCAAACTCACAGCCCCAAGATCAAGAGTTACATGCTCCAGCACTGAGCCAGCCAGCCACCCCCGGACCACCCAATAGTTTTAAATGGGGAAGATTTGAATAGACACAAATCAAGAATAGATACTCACGACAAATGAGCAAATGAGATGTCCCACGTCTTCAGTTTCTACAAGATACCCCCACACACCTGTTAGAAAGGCTAAAACTTTTAAAAGCTGGTGAGTATCAGGGACAAGCCTTCACAGGGCTGTTGTCAGGATTAAATATAACAATGTGTGTGCGGCACGGGTCACAGAATGCATCCTTAGTATGTGTATTATCAGAAATTTTAAAAGAAAATTAAGAGCCCGAGCTTTGGAAGAGGAGGCTAGAGAGAAGAGACGAGGACTAACATAAGAAGGAGATGTCAGGGGCGCCTGGATGGCTCAGTCGGTTAAGCGTCTGACTTCGGCTCAGGTCGTGATCTCACGGTTCGTGGGTTCGAGCCCCACGTCGGGCTCTGTGCTGACAGCTCGGAGCCTGGAGCCTACTTCTGATTCTGATTCTGTGTCTCTGTCTCTCTCTGCCCCTCTCCTGCTCATGCTGTCTCTCTCTGTTTCTCAAAAATAAATAAACGTTGGGGCGCCTGGGTGGCGCAGTCGGTTAAGCGTCCGACTTCAGCCAGGTCACGATCTCGCGGTCCGTGAGTTCGAGCCCCGCGTCGGGCTCTGGGCTGATGGCTCAGAGCCTGGAGCCTGTTTCCAATTCTGTGTCTCCCTCTCTCTCTGCCCCTCCCCCGTTCATGCTCTGTCTCTCTCTGTCCCCAAAAAAATAAATAAACGTTGAAAAAAAAAAATTTAATAAAAAAAAATAAATAAATAAATAAACGTAGAAAAAAAAATTTTTTTAATAAAAAAAAGAAAAAAAAAAGAAGGAGATGCCAGTGCACAGAAGTTCCTCTTAAAGGAATCGATTTCCCTTGCTAAAAATTCCAACCACTGCCCTGCTATCCAACCAGGAGGATGGCATGAAAATGAGCCCACAGTCACCAAACCCCTGCTATTCCTCAAGGACTCACACAGACTCACCCCAGGTGACAGGTGCAGCTCAGCGAGGTCAGTAGCTTGCCCAAGGCCACACGGCAAATGAACGGCAGAGCCAGAATTCCCATCAGGTCTGTACTCTACCCCCCCACGCAATACAGCCTCCCAAACTGGGAAGCGGAAGAAGCAAACAGGGTGAGATTCCTTCTTCAGGGGAAATCTCCGCGTTATTTAACAGGCCTACCTCACACACAAAGTCTCGACTCCCGCTACCTCCCATCTTCTGAGTCCTTCCATGCTTACCGTCTTGTATTAGATACCTACCCCTCTCCTGGGTTCCACCTACCCCCGTTTACCAGTGCTAGCCGGGTTCCTCAACATGTGTTTCACTTGCACCTCCCCTAAGGAAACTTTGTAGCCTTTTTTGCTAAGTGTCCCCCGCCCTGAGATGTTCATTTCACGGTTATACTGTATATCTGTGTACCTGTCTGTAACATCCACGTGTGCTTTATAACAAGAGTGAGATTTTTTTGCGCCTCCTTCCCCCAAGAGCCAGTTTGACCCCTTTGAGGGCAGTTCTACACCCCTTGGGAGCGTGGGGGTGGGGGTGATGACAGAATTAGTGACAGCGACACAGTGTGGGACAGGGCTCGGTTGGTGCCTGCTAGTGTCATAAGAGTTCCATAGACGTTGACTCAGCAGGTCTCCCCTCGCACGCTCGTGTATAACACCACCGGCTCCTTCTTGGAAGTGGAACACTTTCCCCCTCCTATGTGGCTCTTCCCCAGTCCCTTTCCATCTCTGTCCGCTTCCAGGCCCGATGCAGAAGCGATTCGAGGAGAGCAAAAAGGACGGGAGGGTGGCAAGATAGTCTCCATCATCCCGATTCCTTCATTTTCCCAGCCTTTTCAGCTTGGCCCGAATTGTCTCTTTAATCTCAACAGTCTTTCTTAGTCACGGTGTCCGGAGAAGCATTTAGACCTTGAAAACGTACCCGACCAGCTCTTTTCTAGAAATGATGACCGCTGAACTTCAGCAGGTGCTGAGCTGGATTCTTTTCGGGGATTATCAGTGTTTCCTTGAGGTTCAGGGATGTCGGTTAATCCATCCCAGGTCACACGCGCGTCAGTGGAGGGCAGCCCAGGCTGTCCATCCAGGACAGAGCGGCTCCAAATGCATGTTGCGAACCACCGTGAGAAGCCACTGCGTAATTTTAGTGTATCGCTTCCCTCAAAGTGGGAAGGAAACAGCAGATGGAAATTTTCAAAGGGAGAGGAGGCATCTTTGTGCTTTCTATATTCTCCCAGCCACTAAAGGATCCCCTGGTGCTTAGCTGGACTTGTTTTAGTGGTGCATCTAAAAACTGGTTAAGATTTGCTACCCTCCCAAAAAAGAGGGGGTGCCTGGCTGGCTCTTGAGCATGTGACTTTTGATCTCAGGGTTGTGAGTTCAAGCCCCACGTTGGGTGTAGAGATTACTTTAAAAAAAATAAAAAAAAAAAAAAAGACTTGTTCCCCAGCCATTGACTGCTCTTAGTAAGTCTTACTTCTCTTATCTCTCAATTACTAGATTATCAAATGATTCTCCCGAGGGAGAAAACTCCCGGGGAGAGCAAAGCTCCAAGGAGAAGAGCTTACCCTCTTCCACTTTGCCAGATGGGCCCAGAATCTTTGGACAGATTTGAATAATGAATCACTTTTTCCCTGGTGGCCTAAGTTGCTTTCCTCGCGGTATTCTTCAGCCCCATTTGCATTGTGTTAACCTTGAATAGCTTCCTGTGTGCTTGGAGGACTAAGTGAACATCCTTTCAGTTTCTTTTCAGTTAAGGAAAGAGAAAAACCTACTTCTATACCATCTCTCACGTTTCTTCTCTATTATCTACTTATCTATTTTCTTATCTATTTTCTACTTATCTAGTTTCTTCTCTATTATCTACAGAGTATGCCTTCTGCTCCGCACTTCAGAGGAGTTACCGCTAATCCCCACTTCCGGTAAATGCCCACTACCCAGTTTCTGGATAAAAAAAAGGAGGCTGGTGAAGTGACTGGTCTGGACACACGACCGGGTATTGAGAGACGCAGAATTCAGTTCACCTTTTGCTGGCCCACGGGCTTTTCAGTAACACGACTTTCCCACATGTGGCCAGAACATTAGTCAAAACTTTCTCTTTCAGGCACCTTTGAGACTTCCAGCAGAAGTCTACAATTTCCACTTCGAGCCCAGTGAATGCATCCCCGCCCCAATGCTTTTTTTGCTTGACATTTTCAGTCAATCACTTTTTATTTTTTTTTTTTTGGTTCTTAAAACTGTCAAGGCAGACTTTCCGTTTCTGGTCGAGCATGCAAGGCGTTCAGAAGTCGCCACTACCAACAAGTAAAAAAGCTGAACAAGCTGCAAAATGAGCAGCTCCTCTTAGATCTGCAAGGGAATTGAGGTCGCTGCAAACCACAGCCTCCAACACTGGAGGGACAGGCAGACTACTAGAGAAAATCACCACCTGCTCTAGAGTCCCCCTTGTAGGGCCCGGCACCCAGGGCGGGGGTGGGGGGGGGGGCCTGAACTGGTGAATGGCCGGAGGCTCGGTGTGGACAGACCCGGGAGTCAACACCTCCAGGGGTTCCAGGCATAAGGGACACTTTGGCAGGTTTTAACCTCCGAGAACTTGACCAAGTACTCCCAGCCAGTATCAGAGAGAAGTCCCCTTGTGCTCCCAGAAGGAGAAGGGACAGTAACTGCTCTGAAATACCCCCAGAGTATTTTGTTCCTCCCAAGAAAGTCTGTCCTCAGGGGAAACTAGTTCATCAGGGCTTGGCCTGCTGGAGTTTTATCAGAACCGATGTAGGGAGGGAACATACACAACTCCAGCCTCCTCTAGCCATCCTGTCCCAACCACTGCGTGGAGCTGACGACCTGAGAAGCAGCTGTGAAGTTCACAGCTGAGAAGCTGTGAGGCATGGGCTCACCAGCAGGCTGAGACCTGATCCCAGGACTCTAGGACGCTCCCCGCCCCCTCCCACCTCACCACTGCTGTCAGCGGCCTAATTATATAACATTTCCTTCTACCTATCACATGATGTCAGGCTATTGGCAAAAAAAAAAAAAAAAGAAAGAAAAAAAGAAAAAAGAAAAAAAGAAAGGAAAAAAAAGTACAAGACATACTTGAAAGCAAAAAACACAGTTGAAAGAAGCAAATTAAGCATCAGAACCAGACTCCGACATGGCAGGGATGCTGGGATGATCAGAGAGGGAATATAAAACCACTCTAATGAAGATGCTAAGAGTTCTGATGAATAAAGTAGACAGCATGTAGGAACAGATGAGGCGATGTGAGCAGAGAGACGGGAATTCTGAAGAACCAAAAAGAAATGCTAGAGAGAAAACACTGTAACAGAAACGAGGACTGGGCTTCCCGGTAGACTGGATGCAGCTGAGGACAGAACGTCTGGGCTTGAGGAGATTTCGACAGAAAGTAGGGAAACTGAAAAGCAAAGAGAACAAAGACTGAGAAAAAGCAGAACGGAACACCCCAGGATGGCGGGACGATTACAAAAGGTGTAACATGCACGCAGTCGGGATACCAGAGGAGAAAGAAAGGAACAGAGGGAGTGTTTGGCCAGAATGACTCTGAACCCCTCCCCCCACCTCCTGCCCCAATTAATGGCAGACACCAAGCCACAGATCTAGAAAGCTCAGGTGTACGAAGCAGAAATAAGTGCCCCCCAAGACCTACATCCGGCCATACCCTATTGAAGTGGCAGAAAGTCAAATACAAAGAGAAAATGCTGACAGAAGTCAGAGGGAAAACCATCCACCTACAGGGGAGCAAAGATAGCCACGAAGTGTGACTCCTCAGAAGTCAAGCGAGTGCCGAAGAGAGTGGAGTGGAATAATTAAAGTGTTGGGAGACAAAACCCACCGGCCTAGAATTCTGCTCCATATAAAGTTATCCCTCAACAGGGGGAGGAGAAATCGAGACTTTCTCAAACAAAAATGGAGGGGATCCATTGCCGGTAGATAGGCCTTGCAAGAAATGCTGACAGATGTTCTTTGCCTTTGGATGCAAGTGGTCAAAAAGTACACACTTGTGATTGTGTGATAAATAAGGCTAGGGATGTAATGTACAGTATGATGTCCGTAGTTAACTGCCGTGTGGTATATTTGAAAGTTGTTAAGAGAGTAGATCTGAGGGGCAGCTCGGTGGCTCAGTCGGTGGAGTGTCCAGCTCTTGACTTCCGAGCAGGTCATGAGCTCATGGTTCACGGGGTTGAACCCCACGTTGGGGGTCTGTGCTGACAGCACAGAGCCGGCTTGGGATTCCCTCTCTCTCCCTCTCCTTCTGCCCCTCCCTCACTCATTCTCTCTCTCTCTCTCTCTCTCTCTCTCCCTCTCTCCCTCCCTCTCTCTCTCTCTCTCTCCCTGCCCCCCCCCCGGGCCCTTTCCTGCTCATTCTCTCTCTCTCCCTCTCTCTCTCTCCGCCCCCCCCCCCCACTCTGGCCCTTTCCCGCTCATTCTCTCTCTCTCTTTCAAAATAAATAAATAAACATTAAAAAAAAATTAAAGAGTCGGAAGCTTAACTGACTAAGCCACCCAGGAGCCCTTATTTTTCTTATTCTTTTTTAAAAATTTTTTTTTCAACGTTTATTTATTTTTGGGACAGAGAGAGACAAAGCATGAACGGGGGAGGGGCAGAGAGAGAGGGAGACACAGAATCGGAAACAGGCTCCAGGCTCTGAGCCATCATGAGCCATCAGCCCAGAGCCTGATGCGGGGCTCGAACTCACAGACCGTGAGATCGTGACCTGGCTGAAGTCGGACGCTTAACCGACTGTGCCACCCAGGCGCCCCATATTTTTCTTATTCTTAAGTGATCTAACAGTGTATTCAAAATAACAATTGAAACAATGTATTCAATTATGTATTCTCCTGTGTGTATATACCTATGCTTATGGATAAGGAAAAGGGCAGCAACTATATAGAGAATAAGAGGGCTTTGTTACCACAACTGACCCTTGAACAGCATGAGGGTTAGGACCACTGGCACCCCACGCAGTCGACCGTCCACGTATGACTTTGACTCCCCAAGAACTTAACTACTGTTAACCAGAGGCCTTACTGATAACATAAATAATTAACACATGTTCTATGTTATATGCATCGGGTAATTCTTTCTTACAGTAAAGTATGCTAGAGAAAAGCAATGTTATTAAGAAAATGATAAGGAAAATACGTTTGGAGTACTGTACTGTATTTATAAAACACACACACACACACACACACACACACACACACATACAATGCATATAAGTGGACCCACACAGTTCAAATCTGTGCTGCTCAAGGGTCAGCTGTCACTATCTGTGAGGCGGCATAGCATTATTTGAATGTTGGGGCACCTGGGTGGCTCGGTGGGTGAAGCATCTGACTTCGGCTCAGGTCATGATCTCCTGGTTGGTGAGTTCAAGCCCCGCGTCAGGCTCTGTGCTGACTGCTCGGAGCCTGGAGCCCGCTTCAGAGTCTGTGTCTCCCTCCCTCTCTCCGCGTCTTCTGCTCGCACTTGGTGTCTCTCTCTCCCTCTTTCAAAAATAAACATTAAAAATTTTTAAAAATAAAACACTTAAAAAATGAAAGTAGACTGTGGTCAGGTGTAAAGGTGTATGTATATATGCATATTGCCAATTCTAGGGCAACTACTAAAAAAAGTACCACAGCCACGCACAGCCTGGAGAAGTGCCACCCTCCTCGGATGAGAAAGAGTCAGCTCTCGGACACGGACACAGGCTGGATGTGTGGGGCCGCAGCTCGGCTCACTGGCTCAGGCCTCTCGGCCAGGAAGAGATACTTTTGCTTCCTCGAACGGCTGCACCCGGCACCCTGGCCTTACCTTCAGCCGCAGAGCGGGGGGGGGGGGGGGGGGGGGGGGGGGGGGGTCGTCCAGCAGCCGTAACCTTGGCAGCTTCCTCACCTCCGGGATCTTTTGCGGAAGGATTGAACGATTGGCGCTCACTTACCCCTTGGCCTCTCCGCCCTCGGCATCTTAAAGCTAGATCTCAAAGTTGGAGACCACAGGTGTGTGTCTTTTCCCACCTGTCTCCTGTCCCCGGCTCAGTTTTACAAAATAGTAGGGAGAAGGTGCACGAAAGATGAGGGAAAGGAAGGAAGAGAGGAAGGAAGGAAGAAGGTGAGGAAGGGAGGAAGGGAGGAAGGGAGGAAGAGAGGAAGGGAGCAAGGGAGGAGGGAAAAGTTGGCCATAAAGAATAAGACAGAATAAGGACCACGGGCATCTGGGCGGCTCAGTTGGTTGAGTGTCCGACTCTTGGTTTCGGCTCAGGTCATGATCTCACGGTTTGTGGGTTTCAGGCCCGCATCGGGCTTGGGATTCTCTCTTTCCCTCTCCCCCTGCTCGCTCCCTCTCTCTCTCTCTCTCTCTCTCAAAAATAAGTGAACATTTTTTTTCAACTTTAATAAAAAATAATCAATCAATCAATCAGGAGTTTGGTGGGTTTAAGTGTGGCTACAGCGCCATGGGAAGGGGCAGAGTGGGGAGGTAGGGCCGTGGCCAGGGCAGATCAGGTACCGTCTATAAACTGTGGTGAGGAGTTTGAATGTGATTCCAGGTGCTGTGGGAAACCACTGGAGGGCTTCAGGAAGGAGCAATTTTGTTTTTTGTTTTTTCTTAAAGATTTTTATCCTTAAGTATGTTCACCCAACGTGGGGCTCGAACTTACAACCCTGAGGTCAAGAATCGCATGCTCTACGGACCAAGCCAGCCAGGTGCCCCAGAAGGAAGCGATTCAGAATGATGGTGGCAGCAGGCAGCACAAGAGAAAGTGAGAAAAGCATTCAATAAGGAACTCCTGGAAAAAAAAAAAATTCTTGGACTTAGAGGTCCTCATTCCCACCATCCTGGACCAAACTCCAGGATGAAGATGAGCTCACAGTTAGGGAGCCACATTCCGTCAACAATTGCTGTGCCCCCTCCCCCGAAAGTGAGCTAATCTTAAAATCAAAAGACAACCTGTAAAAATTCACTTTGGGGGCTTTTCTTTTTTTTAAGTTTATTTATTTGGGGCGGGGGGGGGGGGCGGTGTGGGGAAGAAGCACAAGCAGGGAAGGGTCAGAGAGAGAGGGAGAGAGAATCCCAAGCAGTCTCTGCACCGTGAGCACAGAGCCCTACACGGGGCTCGAACTCACAAACCATGAGATCTTGACCTGAGCAGAAATCAAGAGCTGGACTTAACCGACCGAGCCACTGGGGTTCTTCTTTAAAAGCGGGCGTCACCAAGTGCGTGGAGCCCAAGGGGGCACCTGCAGCCAGCAATGCATCAAGTCCCTCCCCGCCTTCTCCGCCCTCCCCCCGTCCCCCCACTGCTCAGGTGCTTTCTCCCACACCACTGCTGTCAGCCCGGTGACAACAGGGGTCCCGGTGAGAGCCAGTGTCCTCACCAGACCGTTTGTTAAGGAGCTTGCTGTTGTTTTGGGTTATATCTTTGTTTTTGACACACAGCACACTTTAGCCATAATATTAGGCTAAATCGTAGACAGTTTCCATTCTTATAGTTCGAAGACAGTGTAATACCAACAATTCATGTGGCTCACTCTGGTATGTTCTTCCAGGCCCCAGGAGCCTTTGGACTTGTAGCCAGACTCAACATTCTTCTGTCCCTCAAACTGCCCTAAGAACTCTGGTTTCCAGGTCTTCACGCATGCTGTTCCCCCACTTAAACTCTCCATCTGGCCACCTGGGACTCATCATCGGGTTCCACCAGCGATGGCACATCCTCCAGGAAATGTCACCTGAGCCTTGAGGGTCCAGGCTGGGGTGCCCTCTGAATTCTCCGAAAGGGCCATCTTCTCTCAACAACAATAATAATAATAGGGGCACCTGGGTGTCTCCATCAGTTGGGTGTCCCACTTTGGCTTAGGTAGTGATCTCGCGGTTCGAGGGTTCAAGACCCACATCGGGCTCTGTGCTGTCAGCCTGTCAGCACGGAGCCCACTTTGGATCCTCTGTCCTTCTCTCTCTCTGCCCCTCTCCTGCTCAGCTCTTTCTCTCAAATAATAAATAAATTAAGTAAGTAATAATAAAAGCTAATACTATGAAGTTTCTAAGTATCAATGCCAGGCGCACTTCTCCTATGTCTGATATATTAGAAATAAATGTCTCTTAACCACAGCTGGCAATGACCCAAGGCCACCCCCTCGCATGGGGTGTGATGGTGCAGTGAACATACCCATCTATCCCCTCACGACAACACTGTGCCTTGCCTACTATTATTATCTCCGTTTTACAGATGAGAAAACTGAGGCAGAGGTTATATCGTGAGCGGCTCAAGCCCACACCGTCAGTTAGTGGCAGTTGGGGATTTGAACCCCCTCTGTGTGTCTCCAGAGCCTGTGACTTTGCCACCACACGCTCCTGTGTCATCTCTGTAATTACCATCCGCTGGTCTTTCTACCCCCGCAGGTCTGAAAGCTCTTCAAAGGCAGGGCAGTGTCTATGCTGCCCTGAGGGATCCCTGCAGCACCCGTTCAATGGCATGTGGCACGAAGACGGTGCCAGATGCGTGTTTCGCTTCCTGGACTTGCTGGAGACCCGCATTGCCAAAACCTCAAGGGTGGTGTGATCTTTTTTAACACGTTCCGAACCATTGCTGAGTAGGCAGCTCGAGAACTGATCAAAAGGAGGGAACGTAGCATCGAGAGGGGCAACATCAAGTACACATAGGACTTTAATGAGTCCATCCTGAAGGGCGTGTGTGCGGTCACCGTAGGATACGGCATTGACTTTTCCCAGCAAAACTGGTTCAGGTAGTGGAATAAATGTTCAAAGTGATCTTTTTTTGCATTTTGATATTCTTGGGGCAAGAGGGAAAGGTTAGAAAAAGAGGAAAAACCAAAGGCATTGCGGCATGCTGGGAAACATCTAATATTACAGGCCTTCAGGGAAATAGTGGTAGTCCTTATAATTTTAATAATAATTTGCTATTTCACCGACTATTCACTGTGTACTTAGTGGGTGCTTAGCGAATAAAACAAAGTCACCGACCAGCCTAACATTATATCCTAGAGCTACACATTCCAATATGGCAGCCACAAGTCACACGTGGCCGCTGAGCACTTGAAATGTGGCTCGTCGGGTTGAGGTGTGCTAGGAGTGTAAAATAGACACCAGATTTTGAAGACCTGGCCCAAAAAATAAATACCAAAATATCTCATTAACAGTCATTTCATGGCGATTTGACGTTCCAATGACAATGACACATGGAGTTGAATAAAACATGCTATTATAATGAAGTTCATTGGTTTCTTTTCACCTTTTTGATGGGATCCCTAAAAAGTTTTGAATTCCGTGGGGCGCCTGGGTGGCGCAGTCGGTTGAGCGTCCGACTTCGGCCAGGTCACGATCTCACGGTCCGTGAGTTCGAGCCCCGCGTCAGGCTCTGGGCTGATGGCTCGGAGCCTGGAGCCTGTTTCCGATTCTGTGTCTCCCTCTCTCTCTGCCCCTCCCCCGTTCATGCTCTGTCTCTCTCTGTCCCCAAAATAAATAAACGTTGAAAAAAAAAAATTAAAAAAAAAAAAGTTTTGAATTTCGTATGTGGCTTGCACTGTATCTCTCTTGGGTGGTGCTGTTCTAGAAGTGAATGCTTTGAAGGAAAACACAGCAGGTCAAGAAAATGGGGAGAGATGGGAGGTGGGGTCCTGGCAATCTTTCACGGAGGTTGTTCAGGATAGGTCTCTCTGAGGAAGTAGTATTTGATTATCCTAAGAAGTAGACAAATCTCGATTCCTAGAAAACCTGCTTAGAGCCTGCTGTTTCGTTGCATTATCAGCCAAAATATTGCCCGAAAACTCATAAGGAGCCTGCGGGGATAAAAACGGTTGAAGTGCGTTGTACTTCCTTGTGTGATCGTCTTCTAGACGTAAGAGCCAAGAATAATGGTTTTCTCCTACAAACAGTCAGCAAATGATCAGAGAACAATCTTCTTTAGGCACAAGTAATAAAGATGTTGCAGATAGATTTTCTCTTCTCTGGAGTTCTTTGCAACCACATCATCCATTTTTATTTAATTCTGATACAACTCATGTCCGATGCAACCAACAGTGGCGGCGGGGGGGGGGGGGGGGGGTGCGGCCGGCAGGTGTTGGCGGGGGGGAGGGACTGAACAGAGCTTCATGTCCCTCAGGGTCTAGTTCAATGCCAAACAATAATTGTGTTTCCTGGATCTACGGAATAAATGTACTGTAGGGGCAATTCTGTTTAAAGTGAGCAGAGGCACTTAACAAAATCTGCCGTAGTAAGAGGACTGCTGTTACTGGAACGGGGTAATTTGAGCACCTCTCAAAAGTATGGGATAAAAACTTAAGCCCAGATTAGAAAGTTCTGCCCAGGGGAAATGAAAGTAAACAAAAACTGAAGCAGTGGCACTGTTGAAACAATAAACTATGGCCGAACTTTGATCATCAGGAAGCCCTTAAAATGTCAGCAGTGCACAATCCAAGAGCTGTTATTAGGTGGTGGGTTCCATCACAGACCGTTGCCACGGGCTCACCGCCTTTTAATTGAACTTGACACTGGACACAGGCCTGATCGCAGAACAATGCGATTTTGTACATGATTCAAGGGCTGTATTTAGTGAATTCAAACCCAATAAAATAAATCATTTCAGCGCTTTTGCTTTCATATTTAGGGAAGCCCAGGTACACCGCAGATCGTAGTGTGTTGTTGACACAAAGCCAACACACTGAAACCTTGATGTAGACCAGATCCCGAAGCTGTGGGAAGCCGGGCCGTGTCTACCACTTAGGAGAGAATTCTACTGTATTTGTCTTACTCCTAGATCTTGGCCGTACTTGAATCAAAGACTCTGTCTCTCCTCATCCCCCAAAAGAACAGGGCGGGGGGGAGAAAAGACAGGACAAAGAGTATTTCCTTTATTTTCTGAAATTATTTCCAGTGATTCCCAGTGATTCTGAAAAAATACAAGTGTGGCCAGTGGCTTAATGGTCAGCTCCTGAGACTGACTCATACATTTGAGACATTTTTTCGGGAGGCATTATCTCAGGGAGCCCTGGGAAAGAATTTTATTCGAGTTACGAATACGTTCTGCTTTTAAAAATAAGGTTGTGGCCAAAGTTCTCAGATATCCTTGAATAAGAGGAATGATTTGGGTTATTTTTTTCTGTTGGCTGTCATGTCAAAAAGCCCAGAAGCAGTTGGAATAACCGGTTCTACACTCCACTCCGGGTGTAGACGGCTATGTGCGTTTGAGGACCTATTTGGAAAAGCAGAAGTGATGACTTCCTCCCCGCCCCCCCCCCCCCTTCCACGCACTGATCCTCAGTGTATCCCCAATGTCTGCAGAAGTCCACAAAGGATCAGCTCTCAGGTCAAGGTGACAATGCCAGTAAAGGAAACCACTCCCCCCCCACCACTCCATCCAAGGACCCAGAAACAAACTATCAAACCAAAAGGTCCTACCTAAATTTCATTAGAAAGGAAATGGGTCCTTACAACAAAACAGAAACTGGTGACAGAGGTAGAGAGGAGGAGTGTGCTTAACTCGAAAATGATTAATCAGTTCCCTTGCTTCCTTAATTTCCAGCTGTAGAAATAATCCGGGGGGGGGGGGGGAGGGGGCGGTAAAAAAAAAAAAATTAATAAGTGTAGGAAGAGTGTTATTTTGACTCCGAGGCTGTGGATGGGGGTGGGGGGTGGGACGGGAATGTGGGCCCTCCCTAACAACAGCAGAAAGGCTTTTGCTGTATCCGTTCCCAGACTATAAACATTGTGAGACTCCTCGCCAAGCACATAATAAAATTTTCCTCTCTTTCTCTCTCCCTCTCTCTCCTGCGCCCCCCCTTCTCTCCTCTCTCTCTCTCTCTCTCTCTCTCTCTCTCTCAATCTCTCTCTGATTTCCTGTAGTTTGTACTATTCACATGTAAATCGTGACGAGGATCAGCGTGGTCTCCTACTTCAAAACTGCTGAATTTTTCCGGAAGTATCCAAAGCTTCCTGCTGAGAAGAAAGCATCTTTTAGGAGATATTTTACTGGCTGAGAAATGTATGTGTTCATTTCAGCAATTGTTAGATCTGAAACCAGAATATGAAAAACGATCCACCGATAAATGATCACAAGAGATGTTACCCAGGAAAAGCCTGTTTCTACAACAGAAAAGGAACAAACACAGCATTCTTAACTGAAAACTCAAAGGAGGGTCTTGCATAATAAATCATGAATCTAATCCAAAAGTCAAACAATGTTTGCTCCAAAAGGTGACACTCTGAAATTTTTCTACAACTGGTTTAGATCAAGAAGCAAATTTTCTCTCGTTCACTTGGGAAGTAAACATTGAGTCTAAGTGTCTTTTAAGAGATGAATCATTTAGCCCCTGCATCTGACATGGGATGAGGTCATTTGTTTGTTTCTGGGATATATTCTACCCTTGACTCTAACTGGGCTCCACGATTTGTTCAAACATTTTCTAGCAATTTCTGATTTGTTCAGACAAAGACCAGAAGCTTAAATCCCACGGAATTAACCGGTTGGGTTATTACCCAGGTGGAACAGAGCCAGAAAACAGAGAACATACCTACCATGCAGTGTTGGGACATAATGTCTGCCTTCATAGGGATAGTATCTTTTCTGGGACTCTTACCCACAGTTAGCTCAATGAACTGGAATTTTTTTTTCCTTTTTTTTTTTTTAACAGGAAGAACAGGAAAGAATTGTCAATAACCAGGTGAGCAATTCTTTTGCCTCTTGGAATATACTAGAAAAAAAAATAGCTATCCTCTTTCTCATAGCTTCGACATCTCTACGTTAACCAACAAACCAAAAAGAAGGTGGGGGAGGAGAAAGAGAGGGAGAGAAGGAAGAAAAGAAAGAAAGAAGGAAATTAAAAAAAACAACTATGACGCTGAGCAGTTACAGAAGAAATAACATGTGGATGGACTATTCTCGAAAATCAGAAATCACCCAAGTAGCTTCCGTTTCAATGAATTGAAGAGTACGGGTTTCCTCCTCGAACCCTCCATTTGCACGACATTGACAGCTTAGCCAAGGCTCTCACATACATTATCGATTGGTTTGTCTGAAACCACTCATCCTCTTTTATATTGAAGGAAGCCAATGATTAAGGAGATTGAGGAATTTAAGGAAGATCCCACACCTAGCACTAGAACGAACCAAAATAAACCTTGCTGTTTCAGTCTTGGATTAAAGTCCTCACCACGACACTGTGGCGTGTTCACCTCGTCTGCTTCTGCTCTGACCTTCGTGTATGTAGCGTCACAGGGGTCCCCAGCCCTTTATGAACCTCTTCCCAAAATGACTTTGTGAGGCAAAAGCAGCACACTGAACGGTGACCTCCACGATGGTCTGTGGTGTGGTTCCAGATGCCGGGTGCAGTCTACCTCCTACTGCTGTCAGCAAACACGCCGGGTTGGGCGGGAGCCTGTATGTCTACCCAGCGTCCCTTCCTATAGAAAATTCCTCTCCCGCCATAGAAGTGGTTTTCCACGGGGCCGATTTTGCCCTCCAGAGGACATCTGGCAACATCTGGAGACAGTTTGGGTTGTCACAATGGGTGAAGGGGGTAGGAAGTACCCGTGTCTGGTGGGTAGACACCAGGGAAACTTCTAGACATCTGCAGCGCACAGGACGGCCCCACAACAACGAATTACAAGACCCAGGAGATCTGTGCTGCCAAGAATGAGAAAGCTTTCTCCCCAGGAGCCTGGCTCAAGTCCCATGACCCTGTGGGCCTGACCTCCTGACCCAACACCAAGGGTGGGCATGAAACCCAAGCCTGGCCAGCTGGGGTATCCCTCCACATAGGACTTTGGCCGGAGATATCAGAAAAAGTGTTCTCTCTTCCTTTATGAAATCAAAACCTTAGGGCCAACAAAAACTTGGTCTTGCCAGGCTGGTAATGAAGACGGGGAGAGACAGCTAAGAACTAAGCGGAGGTGTAGACAGGAATCTGAAGACTTTGTTTGACTTAAGCCCTACCTCCCTATCGCTAAAGCTTTTGAGCTAAGCAAGCCTATAAATTCCATTTTTGTAGTGGGGAGGAGGTCTGTTTAAAGAGTTTTGCTTAAGCTAGTTTGAATTGGACTTCCACTTTTAGCAAGCAAGAGTCTTGGCTAATCCAGAAGCTGGCAAGCGAGGGTGATATTATTACAAGAATCCCTTAAATGTGTTCTAATATCTCTGGAAGCATATCATCTGCCAATGCCTCTACTTGAGCTCCCGTGAGTAAAAACAGCCCTGCAGCCCCTCAGCCAAAAGTAAAATCTCTTTCATGTATTTTTTCTTATATATTTTCTCGTGTTTATTTATTTATTTTGAGAGAGAGGAGAGAACATGAACAGAGGAGGGGCAGAGACAGAGGGAAAGAGAGAATCCCAAGCAGGCTCTGTAAGAGCCTGATGTAGGGTTCGATCTCACAAGCCAGGAGATTATGACCTGAGCAGAAATCAAGAGTCAGGTGCTTAACCGACTGAGCCACCCAGGCGCCCCTCTTCCATGTTTATTATTTTCTTTCATGTTGATTTCTTTTTGAGAGAGACAGAGACAGAGCAGGGGAGGGACAGAGAGACAGGGAGACACAGAATCCGAAGCAAGCTCCAGGCTCTGAGCCATCAGCACAGAGCCCGACGCAGGACTCGAACTCATGAACCATGAGACCATGACCTGGGCGGAAGTCGTCGCTTAACCGACCGAGCCACCCAGGCGCCCTTCCATGTTTTGTTTTGTTTTTAAACAAAGGATTACCAGAGGCACCAATCTACTGTTTTCCTTCAGCTGAACAAAGAAGAGACAAAGCTCAGTGGCCCAATCAAAGACCTAATACTTGAACTATAAGCAGTTACAGATGCCAGCTTAATCCCAATGTCAGATTCCCAAATGTCAAGGCAATCACGTGGTAGGCAGCATCACATTCCAGAGGAGACCCACCGGAGTCTTTGACTCATCTGGAACGTTAGCAATCTGGGTGTTGCAAGGACCCTCTTCCAGACAAATTGCAAGCAACCTCCGGGGGGGGGGGGGGGGGTGGTAGGTGGGAGGGGATGGTTAAGAGGCATCTCACACTCAGTGTGTGCGGGGAGGGGAAACCCAGCAAGAGGAGGACAGGCTCTCTTGGGTTGAAGACACAGAACTAAGAGGCCTGGAGTCACTGGCCTTCAGCCACCAGGGACTGGGAGAGCAGAATGCCAAGAGAGAACGCCAGACATCCACAAAGGGCCCACCTGAGGTCTTCCGCTGAGTACCCATCGCACACAGGCCAGAAGAAACTTCTGAGGTTGCACAAGGACCCGCCGTGGGTTACAGCCAACCGCACTGGAGCTCCCCCAGCCAGCCTGGACAACCTCACAGCTCACGGAGCCCCGAGCCGGGACCTCAGAAGGGTCCTGCCTCAGTGGCGGGGTGGGTGGGTGGCGGGGGGGGGGGGTGGGGGGTGTAATGCCCCCAGGCACTAAGCGCAGCTCTGGGCACATCTAACAAAATCTTAAAAGCAAGACCCGAGAGCACCAAACCGTGTCTGGGTAACTGAACTCCCGGCCCCACGGAGCCATGTGACTTTAGCAGGATGCCTGTGGAGAAGGGTTTCATCCTCAGCAGCCACTGAGCAAAGCTTGAGAATATTAAGAACAAAGCTTGAGACTAGTCACAGAAACACAAAAACATCCTGCAGCAAAGTAAAGTGCACGTCTGGCAACCAATAAAAAAAAATTAGTAGGCATGCAAAAATGGAGGAAAATACGACCCAGCCGATACTTGCGAAGCAGAACTGCCCAGGAGGCCCGCAGAGCCCCCGGGAAAGAACAAACCATTGATGTTTTCAGCCACAAGTTTGGGGATGGTTTCTTAAACAATAAATAGCTGGGGGAAAAAGCATCTTCCCTCACCTGGATGGTTATACTCACCTCCAGACTGGTTTTCCTGATTCCATTCTTCCCTCCCGTAAATACCTCAATAGCAGTCAAAGTGGTTTTGTGATCTAAACCAGGTCTTGTGCTCCGGAGCCTCCCATGGCTCACCATTTCCCCCAGAGTAGATGCAAAATCCCAAGACAACCTAGAAGGGCCTCCGCGGTCTGGGTCACCACCTGCCTCCACACACACCTGCCCCCCCCCCCCCCCCCGTTTAACCCCATCTTCAGGCTCCTCCTCCGGCTCATCTGGACCCTCTGGCTCCCACCATGTGGGTCCCATTCTCCTTCCTCAGACACGGCCCGCCTCTTCTTGGGCTGCTCGTCATGCTACCCAAGACCTCCTTGTACGGAGCCCTCTCTGACCACCTGTAGAAAATAGGGCCTTTCACGTGGACTCACTGGTATTCCTGTCCCCTCCAAATACTCCCAACATTTTAGGTAGCACTAGGCCCACCTAGCATGCAGTATGTCTTTCTTATTCATTTGTTTGTCTGTGCCTGAGGGCAGGCGCTTTATCGATTTCGATTCCGGCTCTATCTCCCCAGCACCCAAATTGTCTATATGATACAGGAAATCAATCAAAATATGTGTTGGATGGGAGCACCTGGGTGGTTAAGTCAGTTAAGCATCCCACTCTCGATTTTGGCTCAGGTCATGATCTCAAGGTTCGTGGGATCGAGCCCCACCTCGGGCCCCGTGCTGACAGCGTGGAGCCTGCTTGGGATTCTCTCTCCTTCTCTCTCTTCCCCTCCCCTCTCTCGAAAACAAACAAATAAACTTTAAAACTATATGTGTGTTGGATGGAACGAAAGAAGGAAAATGAACTGAATGTATGATCGATTGCTAAATACCGAACGAGATAATGCCGAGTATGAATTTTCCCACGGGGGTGTATACCAAGAGGTTAGAAGGATGACATTTTTGTAGGTGTTCTCAGCCTCCAACTGCATACCATCAGGTGTTCTAAACGGCTGAAGTTTTGTTGGATTTTTGTCTCCTTCCATTTGCATCAACAGCCCCCCTTATCTGCCCAGAGCAACTTTTCCCAGCAACAGACCGGTAGGAGAGCTTGCTCTCCAAGGCTGTGGGCAAGATTCCATCTGCAAAGGCTGAATCTGAAAAAGAAAGGAGAAGAAAAAGAAAAGGCACCTACGATGACCACAAAAGAAAACCGAGTGAAACCAAGCAGAAATGTACGCATGGACTATAGGGGAGTACACGCGAGTTTCTGGAAAGCTAGACTATTTTAGCTCTCTCCCTTAGCTGGTCACTCAGGCTTGTTTCAGGTCTGTTGGAACATGTCTGTTTCCAAATGTATGTATGCATAATAAAAATTTTAAATAAGGTCAACATCGTTCTCTTAATAATCTACTTCTTTTATTTATTTATTTTTAATTTTTATTTATTATTTTTGAGAGAGAGAGAGAGAGAGAGAGTGCAGGCAAGGGAGGGGCAGGGGGAGGGGAGGACAGCAGGCCTGACAGCAGCCAGCCCGATGTGGGGTTCGAACTCACAAACCAGGAGATGAATACCTGAGTCGAAGTCGGACGCTCAGCCGACTGAGCCACTTAGGTGCCCCTACTTCCTTTTTTTTTTTTTTAACAACTTTATTTTTTTCTTATTTATTTGTTTTAAATAACCTATACCCAACAGGGGCCTGGCACTCACAACCCAGAGATCAAGAGTCGTGTGCCCTACCGACTAAGCCCACCCGATGCCCCAATCTAGTTCTTAATTAAAAAGGCAACAGGCTGCGATCAATGTTATCAAGAGGCTTTAACAATCAGGGGCGACCTGTCACCGCTTCCCGTCTGATGTCTCCGCAGAGCGGCCACACGTGTTCAAGGGTGCGTCCACGTGTACTCAGAGTGGTACAGGGTAGGGAGACCTCGAGGCAGGAATGAGGAACTGTCTTCGCCCTCAGAGTCCTTCCTATGGGGTCAGGGCCAAGAGAGCGACGCACTCAGATAAGCTAACGGTGACAATGCAAATAACAAAAACATGAAAACCTTACATTTCCACATGGCTTTTCCCAAACACTATTTCATTTGGTAAGTAGGTATTTTTATTTTTATTTTTATTTTTTTTAGTACTCTCCACACCCAACATGGGACTTGAACTCACAACCCCGAGATCGAGAGCTCCAGGCTCCACCGACTGAGCCAGCCAGGCACCCCAGTAAGTAGATATTTTTAAATGCCGGACTGGACCGTAATAAATGGTGACAAACGGGAAACAACCTGCATAGTTCACTGTGGAGCAATATTACTTTATAGTCCCACATGAAGCAGAATACAAGATAGCCGTAAGAACGGGGGGAGTTGAAGTATATTTCATGGCATGAAAAAGTGCTCCTAGGGGCGCCTGGGTGGCTCAGTCGGTTAAGCGGCCGACTTCGGCTCAGGTCACCATCTCGCGGTCTGTGAGTTCGAGCCCCGCGTCAGGCTCTGTGCTGACCGCTCGGAGCCTGGAGCCTGTTTCGGATTCTGTGTCTCCCTCTCTCTCTGATCCTCCCCCATTCATGCTCTGTCTCTTTCTGTGTCAAAAATAAATAAACGTTAAAAAAAATTTTTTTTAATAAAAAAAAAGAAAAGGTGTTCCTAATGTGTTTGACTAGAATGTGAGGGAAATCATGTGAACAACATGATGCCACACACACACACACACACACATATACACAAACACAGAATTTTTTCAATTTATTCTTTGGGTTTTTTTTTAAGTTTATTTATTATTTATTTTGAGAGTGAGAGAGAATGCGCAGGGGAAGGGCAGAGAGAGAGAGGGAGAGAGGGAGAATCCCAAGCAGGCTCGGAGCCTTCCAGGCTGAGCCCTAGCAGGGGCTCAGACTCGAGAGCCATGAGATCATGACCTGAGCCGAAATCAAGAGCGGGTCGCCCAACCGGCTGAGCCACCCAGGCGCCCCCGCAGAGAACGATTCCCAAGAAAATGCACAGCCACGTTGTCAGCAGTTATTTCTGGACGGTGAGCACAGTATGAATTTTGTTTTCTAGAGCTGAGTTCTGACATCTGCTGCTTCTTTGTCCCGCTTCTTTCCGTCTGGAGTAGGTTTTACTCCCCGGTGCATTTGCCCATTCACACATAGAAAGATGGAAACGCCACTGACACCCACGGAAGACGCTGACGATTCTCCCAAGCCAGGAAAGTCCTTGGATCTCTGTCCCCTCTCTTGTGGATGAACACACATCCGCTCACCAGCCTCAGATGCCTTTGCTCACTCTCGCCCACGCACTCTCACACATCCAGCACGAGCCCTCCTCCGCTTCCCCAAGGCTTCCTGGATGTCGTCTGCCTATGAGACCATCGGGACCGATTTCAGGATGCCACCGCACATCAAATATTTGAGAAATAAAGCAAGATGCCTGTTTGCACGCCTTGCGAGAAGCAGTGGTGATGAGGACGCGGGAAGAAATCTGCGTGCCTAACAACGTGATTGAAACTTGGGTTTCTGTGTCCCAGCCACTGGGCGAATGACTTCTAGGGTCTGGGTACCATATGGCGAAGCCCTGAGCGGTATTAACCAGCACTGTTGTTCCCGTTTCCCTAGATCTTTTCTGGCAAGAACTCCAGCGGTGGGGCCAGTGCTCGGTGCGGGGTGAACACGCATAATGCTGGACATTTGCACAACTCTTGTCACGGGATATACGGTGCGTGGTCGAAGATATGCCCGTGGAGGGACACGTTCCCAGTTCAGTCCTTCACTCGCCCCTTCCCAGACTTCCCATGGAGCACGGAGGCACACACGTGCTGCCTTTGGGTGCCATATCAAGGGAAAGCCACACAGGTCTGCCCCCGACTTTACCAAGTGCACCCTGAGTCTATCCATGCCGAGTACCTGCCTTAGATATTAAGGACATAGTTCGGGTCACAAAACGCGGCTGGCTGCCTTCATGTGGTGCATAGACCGAGGTGGGGAGAGATGACCAGGCAGAACGTGCGGACTTGTCTTTCAGGCAAGGAGCGTAGATAGCGAGGGCGGCGAGGGCCACCAAGAGGTTTTAATCCAAGGACGGAAGTGGTTCCTGTTGTGTCCCGGGAAGGCCACGCGGGCTGCAGTTTGGGGAAGAGACTGGGGGTGGGGGTGGAGGCGGGAGGCGGTACCACTTTAGCGGTGTGTACGTTGTGATGGAATATTTGGGGCCATTTTCAAGCACATAAATATAAGTGCCAAAGGTTAACCGTAGACTGCATTCAGTCAACTTTCACTTTTGCCCTTGTAAAACGTCATCATGTTTTCTGAATGTTTTTCCGAGTACATAAGAATTTGTTATCGAATTGGGGAAACAAACGTTTGGACTGGTATTAGTGTGACTGGCGGCTGGCAGAGGGCATCGTTGGATGGGACGATCCTTCAAGGACCATCTTCCTCCTCGGTTATGGTTTTATGACATTATGTCCTTGGAAGTGTAAGGGGAGGCCCTTGGGATTGCACACAGACCTAAGAGTAACCGTGAGTTGTCCTGTGGGGCCACAGGCATCTCATATGTGTTAACTTAATTCAGGTCAGTGGCTCTGCTGGATCAGACTGCTGTCCCCATTTCCTGAGGCGCAGGAAGGTCAAGTCTATGTCACCGGTGTTGGACGTGCCCTTCATTAGGCCACCAATTCCCGTTGAATGCGACTGGCATTTGTCTCGTTCTTTTGTCTATTTTGTCATCCCGGGCTTCACCCCAGCTTCCTGCCTCCATCTACCTCAGAGCAGGTGCACACGCGCCTGTTCGCGGAAGCTGCGAGCCTCCCTTTCATCTTGTCATGTTCCACCGGGATTTAGAAAGTCCATAGAACGGCAGCCGCCGGGCGCTGGGGAAACAGGCTCGAATCCCACCATGGCTTTGGAGTCTCACTTTCCCCATCTGTAAAATGGGAGTGACAAAAGTTCCTGTCCTGTAGCACCTCGGGAAAGATGGCAGGCTGCGTGATCCAGGAAGCACTCAGCTGGGACTTAGCTCTCGTAAATGCCATTATGGTTTTTTTTATTCCCCACCAAAAAAAAAAAAAAAAAAAAGACTCCAAGGAAGAGTTTGCTAATAGGCCAATTGAAATGAAAAGAGTTCATACCATTTGTCCCAGGAATTCCAGGATTCGAAACCTGTGGATATACTCAAATAGGGCCAATATTCGAGAAGGATGGGCAGGAGGACCATCATGGTGGTGGAAACATAGGAAGGTTTCCACACCAGTTGGCCAACAGCTGCTTCCCCGAGCCGGTTCATCCTGGGCCGCCACCCAGGCTGCCTTCACCTCTCCCCGGAACCATCCGGAACTTCCAGCATCTGGGGATTGAAGGGTTATCTTGGGCTTCACGGGGGACCCCAAGACCCTGCCCCCACCCCCACCAACTGCCAGCCACCATCGGATCGGTGTTGATGAGAGCCCTGACCTGCCCTCACCTTGAAGCTGTGTCCCCACAAACTCAAGGGCGTTTCCACATTTCCTTTGCCTCTTTGCATGTTATTTGCTTCCTGGCACAAATCTGGAAGTGGCCTAAAGGCTTCATTAAATAAATTATGACATGTCCCTCCTCATCAAATATCGTGCGGCCTTATAAAAAACAATGAGTCGGCTCTAACGTGCAGAGAGTAAAGGCGGCCGGGATGTATGTTCAGCGACCAAGGCGGGTCACCTCTGGGTGTACCTTGTGTAATTCCCTTTATGCAAAATCAACTGTGCAGACATTTACGGGTGACCATATCTACATAGAACACGCAACGGGCTTCAAGTGAATGTACATCAGCATTCAACTTCGGTCGTGTGCAATTATTCAGAAAAACAAAGTATCGCTAGAACAAAGACCGTATTTCCCAATCTGGTGCTGTACATCAAAAATTTAAATACATCCCGCATATGCACATAGGCTTACAGACTTCATATTTGCATCGACGGTTGGTGCGTAGAACATTCCTGTGTTTTTGAGAAACTGGGAACAACTGGGACCTTCCAGGGAGTAGAGCTGAGATGCAGGTGACCAGCGTTCCGGCAACCCCTGGGTCTCACGTTACACTTGGTCCTTTTTAACCTTCTTGGCCCCGAGTATGTGTTGCTGTTATTATCACTCCACTGTTGCTGTCGTTGTCGTCTTGTAAAAAGCAGACTCAGGACAGGCGAGTGTGTTTTCGCCACTCCAAGGGAACGACTTGGCAGACAGGCCCCATGGGACGCTGGGAGGCTGGGACGGGCCTGGGGAGCTCGGGGTTAATACCCCTTCCCAAAGGGGCCTGCTGCCCCAAGCCTGCAATCCTGCAATTAGGCTAATTAAGCAGTAGTTTCACGAGGAGGATGGAAATGTAATGGGTAGCGGACACCTGAGCTCTCAAAGGTAGACGCTAGAAGCCTGGAGGGGTCCCGCTGGGGAGAGGCACTCGCTGCAGGGACTTATCTAAAAGTATTCTCTTTCCAGGCTTCAGAGAAGATTGCAACCAACCGCCCCTGTGCATTCAGGGGCTGCAGCCGTGAACGCGTCAGCGCAGAAAAGGAGGGGAGGTCTCTATTGGATGAATAAATACCGGATTCTTTCAGGATGAGCAGGCCCGCACCAAGCCCGGGGGGGTGGAAAGGTGAGCCCTCAAGGAGCTCCAGGCTGGTACAAGTGGGTCTGTTAAACTGGCTCAAGCTACGGGCACCTGGGTGGCTCAGCGGGTTAAGCACCCAACTCTTGATGTGGCTCAGATCATGCGAGGGCTTGTGAGTTCGAGCAGCCACGTCGGGCTCTGAACTTACAGCGCAGAACCTTCTTGGGATTCCCTCTCTCTCTCCCTGTCTCTCTGCCCCTCCCCTGCTTGCATGCACATGGTCTCTCTCTCTCTCTCTCTCTCTCTCTCAAAATAAACAAACAAAAAAGTGTACAAGCTGTCTTATAACAACCCCTACTTTGTATCGAACACCTACTCTGTTCCAGACCCAGATCTAAGGCTTTTCCTCCATTAATTCACCCCCAACCACACCTTCCAGTGAGACAGACACTACGGTATTTCACTGAGTCTAGGATATATATTTTTGGCTTTGTAACTAGAGTTAGCAGACAAAATGCAGGACTTCAATTGAATTGGAAATGCAGATAAAAGTTGCGAAATTGTTTAGTGTAGGTATGCACCAAGTAGCATGCCCCAAATGGGATTAATTTATCCTAAAACATTGTTCGTTTCTTTATCTGAAACTCAAATTTAATTGGATGTCCCATATTTTACCTGGCCACTCTACTGATAACACTTCTAAAGTCTATATAACTCTTAGAATCAGTGGGCTGTTTATAATCAGTAACATTGTTTTCTTTCTTTGCGGTTCATACAATAACGTTGCTTTTCAGTGGCTTCTCGGATTGGGGGACATGTGACATCGTTATCCCCAGTTGACAGATGCTCAGACTGAAACTCGCGGAAGTTCACTCACTTCTGCAATGGCACAACCTCCACAAAGCCAACGGTGCAGCCGGGACTTGAACACGGGTTCTAGGAGCCACATGTAACTACTGTGCTTCTAAGCAGGGAGCCAGTAGGAGCCTAATGTCAAAGAGCAGGTAACACTGGATGGTTAGGAGCGCTTTGTTACATTTCTGATATCTTTCTTTTTGCTCAAAATTCCATAGGGCAATTTTTGACCTGTACCTTTATTTATTTTTCAGTTTATTTATTTTGAGAGAGAGAGAGAGAGAGAGAGAGAGAGAGAGAGAACACGAGTGGGGGAGGGACAGAGAGAGAATCCCAAGCAGGCTCCATGCCAGCTCAGGGCTTGAACCCACAAACTGCGAGATCATGACCTGAGCTGAAATTAAGAGTCAGACACTCAGGGCACCTGTGTGGCTCAGTCAGTTCAGCGTCCGACTTCGGCTCAGGTCATGATCTCGCAGTCTGTGAGTTCGAGTCCCGCCACGGGCTCTGTGCTGACAGCTCGGAGCCTGGAGCCTGCTTCGGATTCTCTCCCTCTCTCTCTGCCCCTCTCTCGCTCACATTCTGTCTCTCTCAAAATAAATAAATATTAAAACAAATCTTAAGCGGCACCTGGGTGGCTCAGCCGGTTAAGCGTCAGACTTCGGCTCAGGTCACGATCTCACAATTCGAGCCCCGCATCAGGCTCTGTCCTGACGGCTCAGAGCCTGGAACGTGCTTCGGATTCCGTGTCACCCTCTCTCTCTCTCTCTTTCTCTGCCCCTCCCCTGCTCAGCCTCTGTCTCTCTCTCTCAAAATAAATAAACACAAAAATAATTTTAAAAAAAAGGGGAGAGAGAGTCAGACACTTAACCGACTGAGCCACCCAGGTGCCCCAATTTTTTCTCTGTATCTTTAGCTTCTCGGCCGTGGAGAGTTGGGATCCAAGTTCCATTCAGAGGTTACAATCTTTAGGAGCTTCTCTGTCATTAGAACATGAACTCTGTGAGGCACGCCCACAGCCTCTGAGTGGATTCAAAAGGCGCCAGAACCCGCAGGTCAATCCAGAGCACAGACGCGCGGCATGAACCACGCTGCCCCTACTTGAGTCAGCAAGGGTTGGTGGTTAAGGAAACAAGTTTTTAAATCATCGGTCAACACCTAACAAGTGCTCAAACCCCAGCGTTCACTCATCCAACAAATATTTCCTGAGGCCTCCCCTAAGCCAGGCATAGTTCTGGAACTAGAGACATGGCAGGGAGGGAAACAGGAAAAAAAAAAACAAAAACAAAAAAACAAAAAAACAAGTCCTTGCCCCCATAGAAAGTAGCCTTATAGTGATAAAGACAGAAAATGAAAAATCAAATTATAGTGTATTTAGGAGATGATTAAAACTATGCAGAAAGGTAAAACAAGCAGGAGAGAGAAATGGGAAGTGATGGGAAGTGGCCATTTTAAATGGGCAGGGCGTCCAGAAGAGATCTCAAGGTAAAGCCATATGAAGATCTTAGAGGAGAGCATCCCCTGCAGAGCCAATGCAAAGGCCCTGAGGCCAGCAGACATTTGTGGTATCTGAGGATGCCGGTGAAGCAGCTCTAAGGATACGAGACAGGAGCTGCCGTGGGAAGGGCCATGCAGAGGGAAAAGTGATCTGTGGGACCAGAACAGACTTTGGCTTCTCCCTTGATGGAGACAGGACATTTGCCAACCATATGGCTTCAGGCAGGTGGCTTGATCTCTCTAAGCTTTACACATGTGGCTTCTTTTTAAAAACAGAGCTGAGGGCCACTGGCATGGCCCAGTCCATTAAGTTTCCAACTCTCGATTTTGGCTCGGGTCATGATCTTGACGTTCGTGAGACTGAGCCCCGTGTCGGGCTCTGCCCTTCACGTGGGCCTGCTTGTGATTCTCTCTCTCTCTCTCTCTCTCTCTGTCCCTCCCCCACTCACGTTCTCTCTCTCTCTCTCAAAATAAATAACTAAATGAACATTTTTTAAAAATTGAAAAATGGAGCTGATAACGGAACCCACCTCTTGGAGTAGTTCTATGAAGTAGGCATTACAGTGATCCGTACGAGGGGAAAGCCTGTGCCGTGGTGCTGGGCTTACTGGTGAGCAAATACACAGCCTCTTGGCCCCTTGGCAAGTGCCTGCTTTTGTTCGCGCACCCAAGGGAAAGCAGATAGATTGAGATGGTGTATGTAGGATGGACAGAATTTTAATCTCCTGATGGATGCGTTTGTTCGTTGAGTCATTCAGCAAACGTTTCCTAGATGCCTCCTCGTGCGAGGTTCCGTGCTGAGCGCTGGGGACTTGAGGATGAAAAGGCCGCTCTTCAGACTCAGCAGAGTTTCACCTTGAACTGGTAGCCTGTCTGTCGGGGGTCTTTTTACAATCTGGAACAATTGCCGCATCGAAGGATAGAAATCTGGCCCCCAAATCCAGATTTCCGGTTCTCTTTATTTAAAAAAAAAAAAAGTTTATATATTTTGAGAGAGAGAAAGGAAGAGAAAGCGTGCGAGCGGAAGACAGGCAACGAGAAAGGGAGAGAGAATCCAAGCAGGCTCTGTGCTGTCAGCGCAGAGCCCGATGTGGAACTCGATCTCACCAAACCGTGAGATCATGATGCGAGCTGAAATCGAGAGTGAGAAGCTTAACTGACTAAGCGCCACCCCCCCCATCGCCAGGCGCCCCAGTTCTCTTTAAAGATCAGGAGTTTTGGCTACACGGGGCCCCGGTCCCACATGGCAAGCAACAACCGGCCTGAGCAGCACCGTGGGACCCAGGTGGGTCCCTGTTCCCTGTTGTTCATACCAAGTGCCCTTGGTTCTTTTTTTTTTTTTTTTTTTAACCTTCTGGGGACACCACCCATCTCGGACGTATTTTGACCTCTAGGAGACGTGTCACGCAGGAGGCAAGGATGACCCTGGCCGGCTTCACGGTGGTGGTAAGCTGGAGCTAGGACTCGTCAGACACTGGACAAGAGGGAGTCCTTCGTGCAAAGCAGGGGATTCATCCACCGCCCCACAAGGACGCCACAGGCGGGCGATTTCCAAGCTGGTAGCTTCCACGAGTGCTGGGCTCAGGGGCCATCAGTTTGCAAGCCAAAGCACAATCAGGAAGATGGTAGGCATTAGAATCAGAAAATGTGCTTGAACTAAATGACACGAGCTCCGGGTGGAGCAGGAGGAGAGAGGGAGAGCCGCTTGGGTCTGAATCATTCTGTCCGCCGTTGTGAGCCCAGGAATGAGCCCGAGTTTCCTTGACGGGTCCCGGGTCCTTCCTACCTCTTGTGACCGGAACACCTCGCCTCCCTGAGTGTGATGCCGGTGAAGGTTCGGAAAATTTGAATGAGGCGGCCCCGAAATACAACCCGCCTTCTCCATCCAGCGCCAAATGGAAGAAATCGTGAGGTTGCGCAAAATAGGGGACAAAATGGCCGTGTCAGACACCGGGATCGTATCTCTGGCGCCGGAAGGAGCGTAAGTCACCTCGACTTTGCGCCCAGGATGAGTTAGTCACTTGAAGGACCCTAATCAGGAGCTCACCTGCCAGCAGCAGGCCCTTCAGTACTTCCGGTGTTGTTCTAGAATTCTACACCAGAGGCTTTGCTGGAAAGGGACGCTGCCACGGGTAGGGATTTTCCCTGGTGAAACAAGGCTGGAAACACGGTCAGTTAGACATACCGCACGGGTACCGCTATCCTCGCATGGCTAAGCATCCCGCAGGCCCCACCTGTGACAACCTCGAGAGCAGGGCTGGAGGTATTTCTTCCCTTTGCTTTTAGTATAATTTAATTGTAAGTTTATAGGACTTAATTTTTACTAACGGCTGTGTTTAACGACCGACTTACACAATTCCTGAAAAGTTGACAGTCAGTCCTCACGAGCCTGCGTGGGCGGCCCCAGCCCAGCACAGCCTGAGTCTGGGGTTTCCCCCCCTCCCTCTTCTTGGCCTACTTAGCGCCTACACAGCCATCCCGGATCTCAGCCAGGCGGTACTTGGTCAGGAAATTCTCCGTGCATTCTGCCGCAGGCCCCATCACACTGGTGGGAGCTAATTAGACACGTGATGCTTGTTCTGTTGTTCTGGGCCCTTTACGGTGTCAGCTCCGTGGAAGCAGACTTCTGGTCTCCCCTGGCTCCCATGCCACCCAGAGGGCCTGGCACACGGTAGGTGCCCAAATAATATCGTGTAAGGAATGAATGAATGAATGAGTGAATGATGTGTGAATAAATGAATGAACGGATAAAATGTTTCCATCAAGGCTTTCTCTACCTTTTACGCGTCCAAGTTTGGTTGATACTGTGCAGAAATTATGTAAAATTCTGTGCCCAAAGAGTGAACCATTTATTAAATAAATGGCCCGCTTCTCAGCTCTTTGCAAGAGCTCAATCTTTTTTTTATTTTTGAGAGAGAGAGAGCTCAAGAGGCGGAGGGGCAGAGAGAAAGGGAGACACAGAATCCAAAGCAGGCTCCAGGCTCTGAACTATCAGTGCACAACGTCGGATGCCCAACCGACTGAGCCCCCCAGGTGCCCTGATAGGTTATTCATGGAAGCCGCTAAATTCGATGTCGTTTTTACTCAGCGATACCCAGAACAGCTGCTTACCTTTAAGCTTCGATCTGAAAGAAAAATCATTTTCTACCGCATTTACACCATTAAAATTGCTGTTTGTCTTGCATCCAACCTGAAACCTCACCAATTCAGGTTGGACAAGCATTACCAAGTGATTTAGAAACCTAGATTTTAACCCCCTAACAGGCTATGTGACGTCGGCTGTCCTCTTTCTCTCTGGACATCAGGGTCCTCATCTGTAAAATAAGATTCATTCATTAAAATTTCCTGGGGCGCCTGGGTGGCTCAGTCGATTGAGCGTCCGACTTCGGCTCGGGTCACGATCTCGCAGTTCGTGAGTTCGAGCCCCGCGTCGGGCTCTGTGCTGATGGCTCGCAGCCTGGAGCCTGCTTCCGATTCTGTGTCTCTCCCTCTCTCCGCCCCTCCCCTGCTCGTGCTCTGTCTCTCTCTGTCTCTCAATAATAAATAAACGTTAAACAAAATTTTAAATAAAATTTACTAAATGCCGTCGTGTGGGGCATCGCTCAGAGTTTACCTTTTCTGATGAGGCTTGCAGTGTAGCGGGGTCAAACAGTCAAGACAAAGACCAAGAACTAAGCCACTGAGGGGCACCTGGCTGGCTCAGTCAGTGGAGCATGTGACTCTTGATCTTGGCGTCATGAGTTCAAGCCCTGCATTAGGTGTACAGCTTAAAAAAAGAAAAAAAAAAAAAAAAGACCATTGAAATAACACTGGAAAAGTGCATGAAGAAAACACAACCAGAGGAAATAAGACAGCAGTGGAGCAGAAGGAGGACCGAGGAGGCCTCTTTCAGGAGGCGATATTTGAGCATCAATCTGAATATAAGACCTTAGAGATGAGCTTTACAGGCAGAGGCAAAGAAGGGCAAAGAACTAATTTTGCACGGTTAAGAAACAGCCAGAAGGCTAGCTAGCATGGATGGAGCAAAATGAGTAAGTGAGAGGGTGGTAATAGATGCATTTAGAAGGATAAGAGCCAGAATTAAGCAAGCCCGAGGAAAGCCTGGTCCATCCAGGGCCCTGTAGAACAGGCCACTGTTGACTTTGGTCAGTGCTTTCCAACTTTGGGCCACAGTCCCAGTGGTGGTGGAAGTTGATGAATTTGCAAAGGTAGGAAATTACTCTAAAGATCCCATGATTTGGTATCCACTCAAGGTAATGTCTGTCAAGTAAATAAATGCATCTCATATTTTGGATCCCACCAGCTTTGAAAGGTATTGGCAATGCTATCGTCATTTCCAGAAATACAAGCCCACTGCAAAAGCACTTGAGAATTTATAATTATGCATTTGCCATTATGTTTTTCTCAATCAATGAAAATGAAGAGCTCAACTCTATCATGTGACTACGAACTGTCTGGTGGGAAAAAAAAAACACACACTCATCTTCCTACGTGGAAGGACACGTTTTGAGACTGTCCAGACCCTTCTATTGCTAAAATCATAGAAGATTCTGCTACAAGAAAATGTGTTAAGGCAAAAAGAGCACACAGTGATTTTTTTTTTTAAAAAAGGTGGGGCGGGGGGGGGGGGCACCTGGGTGGCTCAGTCGGTTGGGCATCTGACTTCGGCTCAGGTCATGATCTCATGGTTTGTGGGTTCGAGCCCGGCATCAGGCTCTGTGCTGACAGCTCAGAGCCTGGAGCCTGCTACAGATTCTGTGTCTCCCTCTCTCTCTCCCCGTCCCCTGCTTGTGCTCACTCTCTCACTCTCTCAAAGGTAAATAAACATGAAAAAAAATTAAAAAAAAATTTAAATAATAAATAAATAACATTATTATTACTATGGCAAGAATTTAGTGAGTACCTACTATCAGCAAGGCACTGTTGTGTTTTTCCCTTCAGTTACGAGTCTAATCTCCAAAACAGTTGTGTAAGATAAGCATTACAATTCAAGGTATCTTTGGGTTCAGAAATGTTCGCTAAATTGACCATGTTCACACAAGTGAATGGGAGAGAAGAGGCAGAGATCTGTCCTCATGGAAATGTGTCAGTTAGGTATGGCCGTGTGATGTGTATCACCCTGAAACTCAATGGCTTAAAATAATAAATATTTCTTACTGTTTATGGATCGGTGGGCTTAACCAAGGGGTCCCCTTCACAGCTGAGCTCACCCATGCGTCTGTCGTCAGCTGCGGGTTGAGTGGGTAGCTCTACCAGTGGAGACGACGCTCTCTCACCTGGTAGGATATCTGCTGGCTGTTGAGTAGGCAGCCCGTGATGGCTTCCACTGGGATGGAAGTCTCCAGAACGGCGGTGCCAACCTTGTGCATATGGCGGTAGCAGGCTTCCAAAATATGCATAGGATGGATGAGGCCTCCGGAGGCCTCAACTGCTCACTGCCACTGCATTTTGTTGGTCAAAGCAAGACACGAGGGGGCGCCCAGGTGGCCCAGTCGGTTGAGCGTCTGCCGTCGGCTCAGTTCACCATCTCGCAGCTCATGAGATTGAGCCCCGCATGGGTCTCTGCACAAGTGGGATTCTCTCTCTCTCTCTCTGTCTTTCTCTCTGCCCCTCCCCCCTTGCGCTCCCTCTCTTTCTCTCTCAAAATAAATAAATAAACTTAAAAAAAAAAAAACCAGCAAGACATGAATCCAACTGATATTCCAGGAGTGGCAGGCAGACTTTACTCCGTGACGGACGGCCTCACCAGAATGATATCGCAAAGGGTATGGCTGTCGGCAGGGGTAAAGAGATACAGCGTCTTTTGACAACCCATCTGCCCAAATAGAAACAAAACAAAATAAATCATGTGCTATTAGAGAGCAAGTAATGAAGACACAGTTTGATCGGGAACCTCAAAACCAAGTAAGCCCCCCGCTTTGGAGAAGAGTTGGCAGTTTCCTTTCTTTTTTTTTTAAGTATTTGTTTTAAGTTTATTTATTTATTCTGAGAGAGAAAGAGTGAACAGGAGAGGGGCAGAGACAGAGGGAGAGAGAATTCCAAGCAGGCTCCGTGCTGTCAGCACAGAGCCTGACACGGGGCTCAAACCCACAAACTGTGAGAACCGAAATCAAGAGCCAGAGGTTTAACCAACTGAGCCATGCAGGCACCCTGGCAGTTTCTTATACATACATTAAACACATACCTACTCTATGACCCAGGAATTCAACTCCTAGGTTATTTCCCCAAGGAAAATAAACATGCATGCCCTCCAAAAAGAGTTACGCAGATACGTCCACCGGAGCCTTGTTCACAGTAGCCAAAAACTGGAAAAGAAATGATAAATATCCTTCAGCCACAAATAGATACACAAAGCGCTGTACATCCACACAATGGCCCGGGGAATCATTTCAGACGGAACTAAGGGTGCACACATAGAATGAATGAATCTCAAAAACATTATAATACTGAAAGAAGCCAGACACAAAGAGTAGACATCTCGACTGGTTCCATTTTCATGAGACTCTGACGCTGGCACGTCTGAGCGATGGGGCTGGAAATCAAAACCACAGAGGCGGGCAGGTTATTGCTGGAAAGAGGGATGAGGGATCGTACAAACACTGTGGAAGATTCTCTACCAATTAGGACGGCGGTTACAAGGTGGTTACAAGGTGGTTACATTTGTTGAAACTCATAAAAGCATACTTGGAATCCTTGTGATTTATTGTATGCAAATTGGACCCCGATTAATGATAATAATAATAACAATAATAATAATAATAATAAAGACAGGCTCCCCAAGGCTTTCAAAGAGAGGTCTGGAAGAACCGGCAGGGTTTCGTTGTGATGCTCCGTGAGTCACAGCATTAGAGAAGCGGTCTGATGGGGGCCCCTGGGGGAACGCGTAAGCCTCAATGTGTCCTTACCTGATCCGACTACGATAGAAAGAAGGATCATTCATTTACATTTCCAAGAGACACACAGGAAACAGCAACAAAATGTGCAGGTAAATTCCCTGCAGCTAGCTGGGGTCGTGGGGATTTAAGTTTGCTGGTAGGAGGAGGCTTGGATGCATCCTGGAGTCAGATGGCAGGAAAAAGAGGAAAGATCCACGGGGAGCCTTCTGTAGGAGTCAGACCTCACACAGAAAGTTGTGAATCAGGTTCCTGGTGTTTATGCTGCATAAAAGCCAATAATTCCTTTGGTTGGAGAATTGCTCACAAGGCATCTGACTCTTTGATCAGGGAGACCGAGAAGACTTCTCTTGCTCAGATTGAATGTACCAGTGACAATAAAATAAATCCTGGCAGAGAACCGTCCTGCTAGCCCTAGGCTAGGGGCAAAGTGGGGATCATGGAACATTGGATCTTTGTTTTGGGAGCTTCCCCCCTCCCCCCATATAACTCATCCTCCTGTTTTAAATTTTTTTTTTTTCAACGTTTATTTATTTTTGGGACAGAGAGAGACAGAGCATGAACGGGGGAGGGGCAGAGAGAGAGGGAGACACAGAATCGGAAACAGGCTCCAGGCTCCGAGCCATCAGCCCAGAGCCCAACGCGGGGCTCGAACTCACGGACCGCGAGATCGTGACCTGGCTGAAGTCGGACGCTCAACCGACTGCGCCACCCAGGCGCCCCTCATCCTCCTGTTTTAGAATGCAACGTTCTTTTCCGTAAAGACAACAGAGTCCAAGTTATTTTAAAATTCCTCCGAAACCGACTGAGGCCCTGAGAACATGTTTTAATAATAGTTTGCATGTTTTCAGCGGCCCGTGTGCTCCCATGACACAGATACTGTTTGCTTCATTTTACAGACAAGAGGATCGCGGCTTCCTCCTGCTCACGGCGTGGCCGCTCCTCCCTCTACAGGCTTTCAGAGTTGAACCGAGTACGGTTTTTGAGGTGCCTGTAAGAAAACAGGGCGCGTGTCCCGTTCCCTTTTGCAAATAATCTAAAAATAATCTTTCCAGACTCAGCGTCCTGCTTCCTCCTGAACTTGGGTTTACAATTACTGGCCCCGAGTACTATTTGAGCTTTATTTGTGGGTCGAATGGGAAGAAAGGGGAGGCAGGCTGAACGCGAACAAGATGCATGCGTGTCCCAGGAAGGCTTTGTCTGTCTCTGGTTCCGAAGGAGAAACGTGCTGGGCGGGCTGAGTCACCGCACACGACAACAGAAAGCATGGTGACTCCGTGGCCTCGGTCCTGCCTGCAGAAATTGCAAGAGTTCACTTCCTTGCAGTTTTCCAGCCACCGTGTTAAATCATTGCTGCCAATTTGGGTATGACAGTTTTCCTAGTTTTGTTTGTATTAATTGGTCAACTTGCTTTGCTTTTGTTGTTCTTTAAGAACTACAGATATATTGGGGCGCCTGGGTGGCGCAGTCGGTTAAGCGTCCGACTTCAGCCAGGTCACGATCTCGCGCTCCGTGAGTTCGAGCCCCGCGTGGGGCTCTGGGCTGATGGCTCGGAGCCTGGAGCCTGTTTCTGATTCTGTGTCTCCCTCTCTCTCTGCCCCTCCCCCATTCATGCTCTGTCTCTCTCTGTCCCAAAAATAAATAAACGTTGAAAAAAAAAAATTTAAGAACTACAGATATAAGGAGCAGTCTCATGTTGCTGTGCATTTACGTTGTATAATGAAATACATATAGTAACATTCTGAGTCTACGAGATTTTTTTTTCTTTGAAATGGGTCTGAATATTCCCCATATTACAGAAGTCTGTCTCTCACCAGTACGGGGGCCCCACTGCTTTCTTTTAAGTGCGTAAATGTCTCGTATGTTTCCTAAAGAAATTTCAAAATCCCTAGTAGTCAAAGAAATGTAACAAAAACCAAATATGATTTCCTCTGTTATATCTGCAAGCTAGGTGTGTTTTAAGTTAAAAGCCCTGTGTTTCTTGGAAGAAACAAATATACCCCTCTATACAATGCAGGTAAAATATACATTAACACAACCTTTGATGGGAATGCAATTTGACAGCATGTATCATGAGCCTTAAAAATATGACAACTATGGGGCGCCTGGGTGGCTCAGTCGGTTGAGCGTCCGACTTCGGCTCAGGTCATGATCTCACAGGTCGTGAGTTCGAGCCCCCCCGTCCGGCTCTGTGCTGACGGCTCGGAGCCTGGAGCCTGCTTCCGATTCTGTGTCTCCCTCTCTCTCTGCCCAGAACCCACTCGCATTCTGTCTCTGTCTCTCTCAAAAATAAAAATAAACATTAAAAAAATATATATATGACAACTATGACTCCAGCATTCCATCCTGGGTAAATGACACGGAAAAGGAAAGAAGGAAGGAAGGGAAGGAAGGGAGGGTGAGAGAGAGGGGAACAGAGAAAAAATACAACCAGAAATTCTGACAACGGGAGATTGTTTAAATGTTCCCCCCTACAATATGATATAGTCCTTTTAAATGATGCTAGTGAAGAATATTGAACATCGTAATGGAAAAGTAGTCCCAAGTGTCAAAAGAAAAGCATGCCCCATCTTTTCTAGAGTGCATATGTTTTTAAAAATTTTTTAATGTTTATTTAATTTTGAGAGAGAGAGACAGAGCAGGAGTGGGGGAGGAGCAGAGAGAGAGACACACACACAGAATCCAAAACAGGCTCCAGGCTCAAAGCTGTCAGCACAGAGCCGGACGCGGGGCTCGAACCCGTGAACCGTGAGATCATGACCTGAGCCCAAGTCAGACGCTTAAACGACTGAGCCGCCCAGGTGCCCGCAGAGTATATATGTTTTTAAATGCTCAGAAAAAAAAGACTGGATGGATTCACAACACAATGTCGACACTGGTAACTGCTAAATGGCAACATTAGCCACGACTTTATTTTCCTCTTTTTGTTTTCAGATGTTTTTAATGCGCTACTGTGAATGAATACTGACCTCGGAGATCAGCATGGTGAATGAACCCGGGCGTAAAACAAATTGGGGTGAAGTTCTCCCCTGTGCCCGCTTCTCTGCGTGTCCTCGGAGCAGTTATTTAATCTTCCCGAATCTCTGTGTCCTCATCGATAAAATGGGGTGAAGTTTATGTCTACTTTAAAAAGCTGTATTAAATGAGATAACATGCATCCAGGGACTTAGCACTGAGATTGGCAAATATCCTGAGCTCGGTAAGTAGCATTTGCAATGAGCGAAGGCTGATAAAAATGTTTTCTTTTAATCAAGCGCATGTTTAAGTAAACATTTCGCAGTCTTCTAAGTGTGCTCACCAAACATTTAGCTTCCACTAGGAAGTTCTGCTAAGGGAGGGGAGAGAGAGGAATAAACGTCCCGGCATGTTTTCCACTGGCCTTGTAATCGAAAGATGTTTCTTTGGAGCTCTGAAAGTCACCGGAAGCCTTTATTAATCATGGACTAGCGGTTCTTCACCAGGGGCAATTCTTCCTCCCGGGGGACCTCTGGCAACGTCTGCAGACGTGTTGGGCTTTCACAACAAGGTGTCTAGTGGGTAGAGACCACGGATGCTGCTGAACGGCCTGTAACCCACAGGACGGCCCCCACCGCACAGAACGATCGGCCCCAGAGGTCAAGAGCGCCCCAGTTGAGAGGCTCTGCTCATGGTGTTAACGGCACACCATCTGATGATTGAAGGGGTGTGTGACCAACTGAGCCTACTTCCTTATCACTTTTTGATCCACCATATATATTTGTGGGTAGAGCTGGAGTGAAAACCTTTCAGAGGCACCTGCTCAGCCCCACCCCCTCCCGCCCCCGCCAGCCCCCGCCGACCGTGATTTTCCCTGTTCAGCCCGGTTAGATCTCAAGCCTACTCTGCACAAAAATCTCAGGTTCGTTATCGGGGGTAAAAAGATGAAGCCCGTTTCTGTCTTTGGTCTTTTGAGACAAAGAAAGACGAGCTCATAAGCAGCTCGCGGAAACCCGGGGTGGCTAAGTGGGAGGCAGTCTGAATCTTGGAGTCTGGCCAATGTGAGTCAAAACTCAGTTTCCCTCACCTCCTCCCTCTGTGATCCTGAATAAGATTTTTTTTTTCGTTTACTTCTTCAAAAACTTAGTTTCCTTACCTGAAAAAAATGGAGCCCACAGTACCAAGACTGAAGGGTTCCAAGAATTAGATGTAAATGACATACAAAGCTCAGAACCCAGGGCCAGGCACAGGCACACGGACGGGGGGTGAGCCCTCAGGAAATGATGGCAAACACTGTAAGTGAAATGAAAGGAAGAGAAGAAGAAGAGAAAAGAGGAAACACTCTTGGCAGTTATTTTATTGAGTTGGTTGTTTTTTTTTTTTTTTTGGGAAGTCCCTCAGAATGTCCACTGGAGCCTAATGCCTTCGGCCCGTAAGCCCGCAGCACAAAGATCGCAAAGCCAAGTTGCTGAACAAACCCGTTTCTAAATTACAAGTGCTCCTCGGTGCCAAGAAAGGAATTCACGGGGCAGCGTTTGCCAAGAAATCATTTATCAGATCAGAAGTCGATGTCACTGGTTCCCCAGCATCAAAATTCACCTCCAAACCACAAAGCTGGAGAGCATTTTCTTTGTAACTGGTCTGACACTCTCCCAGCCTTCATATGTAAAGAGAGCTCATAGATGAGTTTTTTTTAAGGCAACGCCCGTAAAAAGAAACAGGGGAGGCTAATAAATGAACGCACTGTAATGCTCAGCTCGTTAGTAAGGCAATTATACCCACTGCGCACCTCCGGGGGGGGAGGGGGGGAGGGGGTGCTCGCACCCCAGTCTATTGGGGCTGCACTCTCAGAATCGTGTTGTTCACAGCCAGTGTGACCATACTCGGTATTCCTGCTTAGAAAACAGCAGGGGCGCCTGGGTGGCGCAGTCGGTTGAGCGTCCGACTTCAGCCAGGTCACGATCTCGCGGTCCGGGAGTTCGAGCCCCGCGTCGGGCTCTGGGCTGACGGCTCGGAGCCTGGAGCCTGTTTCCGATTCTGTGTCTCCCTCTCTCTCTGCCCCTCCCCCGTTCATGCTCTGTCTCTCTCTGTCCCAAAAATAAATAAATAAATAAATAAATAAATAAATAAATAAAAAAGAAAACAGCAACAGCGATTAGAGTAATGAAAGTGAGAACAAGAACGTTGAAATATTTTTGTTAAAGTCTATGTATTGCGTGTGAGAAAGAGAGACAGAGAGCGCGCACGCACAGGGGAAGGGCAGAGAGAGAGGGAGAGAGAGAGAATCCCAAGCAGGCTCTGTACTGCCAGTGCGGAACCCGACTCGGGGCTCGAACTCGCAAACCGTGAGGTGAGGACCTGACCCGAGATCAAGAGTCAGATGCTTAACGGACTGAACCACCCAGGCGCCCCGAGAGAGCATGCAACTCTTGATCTCAGGGTCATGAGTTCAAACCCCACACTGGGCTCACTTAAAAAGGATATTTTGGGGTCCGGGATGGCTCAGCCGGTTAAGCGTCCAACTCTTGATCTCGGCTCAGGCCATGATCTCATCGTTCATGAGATCGAGTCCCGAGTCAGGCTCTGCACTGACAGTGCAATGCTGCTGGGGATCCTCTCTCTCTCTCAAAACAAATAAACTAAAAAAAAAAAGCTTACATGCTTTCCTGACTAAGCCAGCCAGGCACCCCTGTTGTAATATCTGGTGGGATTTTTTTTTAATGTTTATTCGTTTTTCAGAGAAAAGGTGAGTGGGGGAGGAGCAGAGAGAGAGGAGGACAGAGGACCTGAAGCAGGCTCTGCACCGACAGCACTGAGCCCGAAGCAGGACTCGAACTCACAAACTGTGAAATCATGACCTGAGCTGAAGTCAGACACTCAACCAACTAAGCCACCCAGGTGCCCCTATTTGGTGGGATTTTAACATTTATTTATTTTTGAGAGAGAGAGACAGAAAGACAGAGCATGAGCAGGGGAGGGGTAGAAAGAGAGGGAGACACAGAAGGAGAAGCAGGCTCCACGCTCTGAGCCATCAGCACAGAGCCTGATGCAGGGCTCGACCTCACAAACCATGAGATCATGACCTGAGCCGAAGTCGGACGCTTCACCGACCGAGCCACCCAGGCGCCCCAATACTTGGTGGAATTTTTAAAAATGATTTTATTGGTATGTACATAACGTACGGTAAACTGTGCATATTTAAAAGATAAAACTTGCTATATTCTGTCGTACGTATATGGACATATAGGAAACCATCACCCTCAATCAATTTAGTGAGTATATCCTTCATTCCCAAAAGTTTCCTCGTAATCCTTCCCTTCCCTCCTACCCCTCCAGTATAGGCAATCAAATCTGCTTTCTGTTGCTACAGATTAGTGTGTACTTTCTAGAGTTTTATACAAATGGAATCAAATAATATATGCTCTTTTCTGTCTAGCACCTTTCAGCATAATGATTTTGAGATTCATCCAATCTTATCACATTCACCAGTTGACGGGCATGTGAGTTATTTTCAGTTCGGGGCTATTGCAATTAAAGCCACTATAAACATTTATGCTCGCCTAGTTATAGCCGTATATTTCGTCTTCTCTAGGGTAAACGCCTAAGGGTAAACGGGCTGGATCTTAGATTAGGTGTATGTTTAACATTGTAAGAAACTGGCAAACTATTTTCCAAAGTGGTTGTACTCTTTTGCGTTCCTACCGGTGGTGAAGGAGTGTTTTGGTTCTACATTTTTGCCAACCCTTGGTAAGGTCAGTATTTTAATTTTAGCAGAGAAGATCATAACTAATAAAGTAATATAACAGTGAGAATATTTTTAACTGTAAAGCTGATAGAAGAAAATCATCATTGTTAACACCCAGCGTTGGCAAGGGTACAGAGGAAAGTACTCTTGGTTTTTGTTCGGTTTTTTAAATTCATTTATTTATTTTAAAAGAGAGAGACAAGAGAGCAATCAGGGGAGGGGCAGAGAGAGAGATTGGGAGAGAATCCCAAGCAGGATCCTGGCTGTCGGCACAGAGCCCAATGTGAGGCTCGGACTCACGGTTCGTGAGATCATGACCTGAGCGGAAACCAAGGGCCAGACGCTTAACAGACAGAGCCCCCCGGGCACCCCAGTACTCTTGTTACTGAGGATGGAAATGAAAATTAGCATCATTTTCTGGGAACCAGGGTGCGCGTTGTGTCTGGACTCACAGTGTGTGTCTTGAAACCTCTCATTTTATTTTATTGAACAATTCCCCTTCTGAAGATGTATCCTGAAGACGTAAAACCCCTTGCAAACACACACCGGAGCCCTGCTGTCGGTGGCAGGAGGTTCCGCATCCATTAGTTTCCTCGAGAAGCAACAAAAATACAGAACGAGAGAGCTGAGAGCTGGCAGTCCACAGGCTGGACCTTTAGATCTGAGTTCTTCGACCCTCAAACGGTTTTAAGTTTGTGGAATTTCTTGCCGGCGTTTCAAAATGAGGAGCTGTCACAGAAAAAATCTATTTTCCGGGGACTTTTTGACAAAGTAGAAGATCGGACACACCCAGGGCCCACAGGAAAACAAAAAGCTGGGAGAAGTGACTTTCTGCGCCAGCCGAATTCGCAGAATTTATCGCACTGTCGTGCAAACTGTGCTTTGGCTTGTCTCTTGTGCGTTGAGAGTACCCTTTGAAGGTAGACACTAGGATTTGTTCTTCTCCCCCTGACCCCGCCCTAGTGCCCGACACAAAGAACAGATATTTGCCGAAAAATGAATGGCTGGGGCCCCTGGGTGGCCCAGTCGGTTGAGCATCCGACTTCAGCCCGGGTCGTGATTTTGTGGTTCGTGGGTTCGAGCCCCACATCGGGCTCTGTGCCGACAGCTCGGAGCCTGGAGCCTGCGTCCGAGTCTGTGTCTCCCTCTCTCTCTGCCCCTCCCCTGCTCATGCTCTCCCTCTGTCTCTCTCAAAAATAAATAAACATTGAAAAAAAAAAAAGAAAGGAAAAAAGAAAGAAAAATGAATGGCTGGCAATTAGAATTGGTTTACAGCGTGTAATTGCTTGAAGCTAGGTCACCTAAAAGACAGAAGGTGTACAACATAATGATTCAACACTCGTATTTCCTCATCTATGCCTGCAGCAGGATTTCTAAATCTCAGCCCTAGGGGCATCTGGGGCCAGGCAGTTCTTTGCTATGGGGGGCTGTCCTGTGCCTCGTAAGATCTCTGGCCTCCCCCCTCCACATGCCAGTGGCCCCCCTCCCTCAGCTGTGACCACCAAAACTGTCTCCAGATATTGCCAAACGTCCCCGAGAGTTCAACTCCTCCCCAGCTGAGAACCACTGGCCTAGAACATCTCTGGAAGAACATACTAGAAACCTATAACTGTGGTGTGACCAAGAGAGGAAGGGAAACTTCATTTTCACCTGTTCCAACTTTTGACTCTTAAAACATAAATATTACCAAAGTTCGGCTTACGTTTTTTTTCCTGGTGTCCAGATACCTTCAAAACGGAAGCCACTTTTTAAACACTGAAATATATCACCTTATGTAAGTTTAAGGTGCGCGACATTTCGACGTGATAAATGAATATATGGCATGTGTCACTGCCATGGTGGCCTTAGCTAACACCTGTATCACGATCTGTAATTAAGGCTTCTTTTTTTGTGTTGGGAATAATTAAGACCCAGTCTCTAAGGAAGCTTGATGTTTCTAACAGTGTTGTTTTCTATAATCACCTCCCTGTGCATTAGACCTCCAGGATTTATTTCTCTAGCAGTTGTAAGTTTGTAATGGTAAAGAACGTCTCCCGTTTCACTATACCCCCAGCCCCCGGTCACCACCATTCCACTCTCCAAAACAGAAACCACTTAAGAAAATATAAAAACTTCTAAGATTCACTGGCAAGGAACTTCCTTGTGTCTTTTTAGTTTGTCTTTTTTAAAAAAGAATTGTTTTTAAGGTTTGTTTCTTTATTTTGAGACAGGGAGAGAACAAGGGGGGAGGGGCAGAGAGAGAGAGAATCCCAAGCAGGCTCCGAGCCGTCAGCACAGAGCCCCACACGGGGCTCGATCTCATGGACCGGGAGATCAAGACCTGAGCCAGAATCGGGAGTTGGAGGCTTAACCGACTGAGCCACCCAGGCGCCCCTTTAGCCTCTTTTTAAAAATAACAGAATCGATCACGGATTACGTGAGCTCCTCCGATTTGCCCCATTTTGCCGGGTGGGAAATGGAACCTCAAAAAGGAAGAAGTCCTACGCCCGTCCAATTAGCGACCACTCTGCAGCTAGCGCCCAGAGGCCCTGAGACCCGGCCTTCGCTGCCATTTCAGATGTGTGTCCGCTGTTGAAAGCGGATCTTTCCAAGGGAGTAGAAGCTCAAGAAGGCACCTCCCGGGGCCCTGAAGTAAAACCACAGCAACTTCCACTCAACACGTGTTCATCTTTGCTTCAGGGCCGTTGAAGTTGTGCAGTGGAGGCTCCCGTACCGCCCTGAGCCCTGACGTGTGCCTAGTCCTAGCTGAAAACTTTGCCTCTCATCTCAAGGGTTTTTGTGTTGTGTTTGTGTTGCGTTGTGTTTTTGAATCGCCAATTTTTATTTACAAGAGGGCCACAGTCTCTGTTTACTTGCTGATTATGTGCTCGGGGTGAATTATCTATGAATCGCAAGCAGTATTTGTAAGTGCTTCTACCTACAATCGTGTCGTCACAGAAACCCCGCGAGAGAACTAGGAACAAATTTTGCAGATGAAGAACTAACTCCGGGGAGATGCATTCACTTACTTGCCCACCATCACACATGCTGGAGCCAGGTTCAGAAACCAAGATCAACCGAGCCTTTACTCTTTCAGACCCTTCGTAGAAGTCTTCAACTTGCCAATAAAAATCCTATAAAAACTAAAAGTAATTCCCCAGTCGAGGAGTTAAATTCTTAATTGAGAACATACTAGTGGAAAGTGTTTAGCCAAGGGATACCAGTGTGCTGTCTCGAAGGGACACATGCACCCCCGTGTTTATAGCAGCACCATGGACAGTAGCCAAAGTATGGAAAGAGCCCAAATGTCCATCGACGGATGAATGGAGAAAGATGTCGTCTGTATATACAATGGAGTATTACTCGGCCATCAAAAAGAATGAAATCTTGCGATTTGCAACTACGTGGATGGAACTGAAGGGTATTCTGCTAAGTGAAATTAGTCAGTCGGAGAAAGACAAATATCACATGCCTTCATTCATACGAGGACTTTAAGAGACAAAACAGATGAACACAAGGGAGGGGAAGCAAAAAGAATATAAAAACAGGGCGGGGGACAAAACAGAAGAGACTCTTAAATATGGAGAACAAATAGAAGGTTGCTGGAGGGGTTGTGGGAGGGGGGATGGGCTCAATGGGTCAGGGGCACAAAGGAATCTACTCCTGAAATCATTGTTACACTCAAGGCTAACTAACTTGGATGTCAATTAAAAAATAAATTATTAAAAAAAAAAAAAAGAACGTCCTAGTGAATAAGATAAGACAGCAGAGCCTGTGACAGCATGCCAGACATACAATAAATGCCACATAACTGTTAACCATTATGATGAGTCACATAGCTTCAAATATTTTTTTAAAAATAGTATAGTAGTGAAGATAGCTTCCATTGGTCATGTACAGCAAGATGAACCCATCTGCCTATATTACGTGGCTGCACCACGTTTTTTTCTTTTCTTTTTTTTTTTTTTTTAATATTTGGGTTGGTTTCTGGCATTTCCAACTGGGGACGTTTCACATGAATAACCCAACGTACGGCGTCTGTTGGAAAACTGGCGCCTCTGGGCTGGGGTTATGGAACCACTGCCCCCGTAAGACAGCGCGAGGCCTCCCCGTTTACCGCAGGCTCTCCACCCGCCTGAAGTAAGGCCTGTGGGTTTGCCATTTGTCACTGGTGGTTACGAAGGAGGGCTCCGGAGTGAAATGAGGAGTCTCAGTTCTTTTCAGTGCTGCTGCCCAGCTGGGTGACCTAGAGCAAATAATTTTACCTTTCTAGGTCCATCTCCCGGAACTGTGGTGACAAAATAAAACCATCTGCCTAAAAGCATGGAGCTCAGGGCCCAAGGCGTGGACGGCTTTCAATAAAGGTTAGCTCTTTGCATCACTAGGCGTGGGAAGCAGAAGAATGGCCTCCTGAAGGTGTCCCCATCCTCATCCTGGAACCCGTGCCTAGGGTACCTTGTATGGCAGAAGAGATGCTGCAGATGTGATTAAGGGAAGGGTTTTTATTTATTTATTCATTCATTCATTAATTTTGCTTCAAGAAAGCTTTCTTTTTGAATGCTTGTTTTTATTGGTTGATTGATTATTAAATCTATTTATTCTTATTTCTTTCACACGGCAAGCAGGGGAGGGACAGAGAAAGAGGGAGACAGAATCCCAAGCAGGTTCCGTGCCATCAGGGCAGAGCTTGAACTCACGAACTGTGAGATCGTGACCTGAGCCGAAATCAAGAGTCAAACGCCTAACCGACTGAGCCACCCAGGCGCCCCGAGTTGAGGATTTTTAAATGGAGAAATTATCTTTGATGATCCAGATGGGTCCAATGTAACCACAGGGTCCTTGCAAGTGAAAGAGGGAGGCCGGAGGTCAGTGCCAGAGGAGTGTGAGACAGGAGGGGTTGCAGCGGGGGGGGGGGCGTGCAGACAGAGGAAGGGGCCGCCAGTCAAGGAATGCACTTGGTCTCTAGATGCAGGAAAAGCCAAGGAAGTGGGTTCTCCTCTAGAGCCTCCAGAGGGACACAGCTCTGCCAACACCTTGGCCTTAGCCCAGTAAGGCCCCTTGGGGGTCTCCGACTTCCGGAATCATAAAAGAATACATTTTTTCTGTCTTAAGTCACTAATTTCGTGGCCGTTTCTTACAGCAGCAAGAGGAAACTCTACACGAGGCCGTCTCGTCCTCACTGCAATTCCGTATGGTCTATTGTCCGCATCCTACAGAAGAAGTGGCGTCGGTAAAGGTTAAGAAGATTGCCCCAAGTAGAAAGTGGCAGAGCCCAGAATCAATTCCAGGTCCTCCTGAAACCCAAGCCCGGCCCAACCCAAGTGACTCCCAGTTCTCTGGTCATTCAGCTTCTATTTGAATGATCCCAGAAACAGAAATATCCTTCCTTCCCGAGGCTACTCTTTCCACGGCTGGACAGGATTTACCATGATGTCTTCTGCCCACTGAGCTACTTTCTACGGCACTCGGAAGGAGTTAAGGCGCTTTCAGTTACAAACGCAGAAACCCAGTGCACCTAGCATAAGTAAGAAGGGGACATTTATAACAAGGACATAGGATATCGCGTGAAGCCCATGTCCAGGAAGGCAGTTAGGCTTTAGGGAGAACTGAAACCAAGAAATGGGAAGCTGGAAAGAATCCGGCCAGGCAAGACCCGCTGTCTTCCACCTCTGCTTCTCGGCACGGCTGCCTCATTCTTTTCTCTCCGTAGATCGATTTTCTCGGCTACTCCGTTGTCGTGTTGGCACACGGCCGCTCAGGTGCCCCAGATTGACACACTACAGGTCCAATTGTATGGACAGACTGCCTGGCAGTACCTCAAGGTAAATCTCAAATTCCCCAGAGACAGAATCCGATACCTCTGGCTTCCAGCAGGCCTCCCTCCCTTGTCCGATCAGCTGTCAACAGGAAGGCAGGATTGTGATGAACAAACATGGCGGCCAGGGACTTCTCACTTGCAACTGTGAGCTTGGGTGCAAGGGGGAGGGGTGGGGAAAGTGTGAGCTGAGCTGATACCCTCAAAATGGAGTACCTCCCATTTATCTCCCTAAGGTTTCCCCCCCACACACCCTCCCCCAAAAAAACCAATAAAGATAGCAAAGCAGCTTCAGAGCTTTTGAAAAGCTCTTTCTGGGGCGCCTGGGTGGCGCAGTCGGTTAAGCGTCCGACTTCAGCCAGGTCACGATCCCGCGGTCTGTGAGTTCGAGCCCCGCGTCAGGCTCTGGGCTGATGGCTCAGAGCCTGGAGCCTGTTTCCGATTCTGTGTCTCCCTCTCTCTCTGCCCCTCCCCCGTTCATGCTCTGTCTCTCTCTGTCCCAAAAATAAATAAACGTTGAAAAAAAAAAATATATAAAAAAAAAAAAAAAAAGAAAAGCTCTTTCTTCCCTTGTGGTCATCTCCTTTCCTGGGAACCATCCGTAGAACCTTCAGGCATTTCCTCAGTATGACGGTTCCCAGATTACTCAACAACCGGACCATGCCCCCAGCTCCTCCTCAGCCTACACAACTTCGGCAACATCTCCACTCAAACGTGTGATTTGTCTCCATAACTAACGTTGCTTCTTCAAATGTGGGCTGTCTAGCTCATTTCAGTTGTTTTCTTGCTTTACCTTCCTTGAACCCACAAGGCGTATACCGACTCCGTTAATGCAGGCTAAGACTGTTTCCATGTCAGCTGTATACATCTGGCTCAAATTGAGTTTGTGGCCAGCTAGAAGCCCCAGATCTACTTCCCAGGAACTGCTGTCTGGCCAAGTCTCCCAATTCCCAGACTTAAATAATTGATGCCAGAATCCACATCAATCCCTGGTAAATATTCTCTTGTTTCCTCCAAATCCTTTATTTGACTCTACGGAGACCACTGTGAATCTTGATCCCCTCATACCAGTTTGTTTGTGTCCTAGAAATTGCACCTGTATACCTTAATGGTTTAGTCTCTAACCGAAACGAGATCCCAACTAGACCAAAGACATACCAATGGACAGTTCCTAAGCTGCCACGGGCTCCACTAATCAACATCAAATACACCGAAAATACGCTGCAAGCATTTCGGGATCTTTTATTCCTGGAAGGAGAAGGGTGGCAGCCCAAATTCCTCAAATATTTTTGACGTTTAAATTTTATAACGACAGAAAAGATCCAGCATGATTATAATCCAGGGCATCAAGAATATGGGAAAAACTCGGGAAGTCTTTCATTAAAATGAATCATGATAATTATTGAATTTACTTCTCACAGCAACTCAGGAATATTCATATTTCCATTTTATAGGTATGTAACCAAGGTTACACAGAAACAAGTAACCTTGAGATTGGAAGGCAAGCTGTTGATTCATAGCTTCAGTGCTTAATCCCAACCCTAGCGGTGGGCAGGGTCAGTTTTTCCTGTAAAGGGCCAGACAGCAAATATTTTAGGCTTGGGGGAGCATACGGTCTCTGCCTTTGCAGAGCGAAAGCAATTGTAGGTAATACTTTAACAAAGGGGTCTGACTGTGTTCACATAAAACTTTATTTACAAACACAGGCGGTATGCCTCATTTGGCCCTCAGACTGTAGTCTGCCAACCCATGCAAGGGTGTTCTTCCTCCCCAACCTGCCTGGCAAAATCCTGCTCAAATATGCAGCCCCCACATGACCATTAAGTTACTAAACTGGACGTAAATGGGATTCGGCCCGTGGGTCATAGCTTGCTGGCCCATCTCAACCATCATGCCTTCTGACTTGGTAGGTTAATGCATCTCACTGAAGAACCTTGAGTCAGTGCCTAATGTAGGTCATAGCCAAAGCCAGCAAGACTGACACATGTCAAAATACATAAAGATTCACCAATCTATGTAACACTGCCCTGCACGGCAGTAATTCCTTGTGAGGCTATTTGTTTTAATATCTTTTTCCACAAGTCCCCAGATAAATTTGTAGCCATCCAACACACACACACACACACACACACACACACACACACACACCATGATCTGAGCCCAGCATATGATCTCAGCTTCTTGGTGGCCATGCTGTTCTCCTCTGGCCAGAACGTTTTAGTATTCCCTCACGCACACCTAAGTGCTGCACTGAGCCTGAGTCCTGAGTCACACGCATTAAAAAAAAAAAAAAGTGTTCCACTGGAAATTAGCATGCAAGCAAGTTGCAAGGAAATGGCCCAGGAAGCAGAGTGAAGAAGCTTGATTCAGGCACGATGGATGTCCTACGGCAGACGTAACCAACCAAGGCACCCGGGAGAGAAGTCACCTGCAATTTTGAAAAGCAGGTGGAAGAAATCAGGACCAGAGCCCTACCAGGAATTTGAGCAACTTGAAAAGAGCCAAGCAGGCCTTTCATGCCGATCGAGAGAAAGCTACCATTTCCAGAGACAGGTCCTCTTGCTAACAGGCAAAGCAAGCCCTCCCAACATGGGCTGGGCACTTGGCAGGAAGGGCTATCATACAAGCGTGTGGCCGGCTTACCCTTAACATTTCCCGGTGTAAACAGCTTTCAGGCAAACTGGTGGGTTGCTTTAACCTTTAGAAAAAGAGAAAATACAAATAGTAAAAATGAGCTGGTTCTAATGACATAGAAAGACACGTGTGACAATTACAGAAGCCTAGGCATCTTTCGGCAGGTTTACTTGTATTTTTTTTTATGCTAACGTAAGATTTGTTTATTTGTTGCCCAACAGCCTTTAACAGATGTACCATGGCAGAGCGCTTAAAAAAAACAGGGGGTGGGGCCCCCGGGTGGCGCCTTCAGTTAAGCGTCCAACTCTTGGTTTCGGCCCAGGTCACGGTCTCACGGTTCATGAGACCGAACCCCAGCGCAGAGCCTGCTTAGGATTCTCTTTCTCTCTCTCTCTGTCCCTCCCGGCTCACGTGCACACGTGTCTCTCCGATAGGTTCGGGAAAATAATGGACACCGAGGTTCTTCGTGTCAGCACTGTTCATCACAGACAAGAAAGAAACAACCCAAATACCCCACAACAGAAAACTGGTTGAATACATTTGACTGTGATCCTAAGTGGAATATTCTGCAGCTCTAAAAAAGAAGGAAGGAGCCCCCGGGCGGCTCAGTCGGTGAAGCGTCCAACTCTTAGTTTCAGCTCAGGTCACAATCTCACGGTTTGTGAGTTCGAGCCCCACGTCAGGCTGTGTGCTGACCGTGCAGATTCTCTCTCTCCCTCCCTGTCTGCCCTTCCCCACGCTCTCTCTCTCTCAAAATAAATAAATGAACTTTAAAAAAAATTTTAAAAATTAAAAACAATTTTAAATAATAAAACCTTAAAAAAACAGGGGCGCCTGGGTGGCTCAGTCAGTTGGGCATCCGACTTCGGCTCAGGTCACGATCTCACGGTCCGTGAGTTCGAGCCCCGCGTCAGGCTCTGTGCTGGCGGCTCGGAGCCTGGATGAAGCCTGCTTCGGATTCTCTGTCTCCCCCTCTCTCGGCCCCTCCCCTGCTCGTACTCTGCCTTTCTCTGTCTCTCAAAAATAAATAAATGTTAAAAAAAAAAATTTTTTTTTAATCTGAAAAAAACAAAAACGAAGAGACAGATGTGAAGGACACCCAGCAAACTCATCAAAAGGAATCAGAGGATGGGTCCGATGGAAACGGGAATGGGGCTTCTCACTATATTCCTCTTTATACTGTTTTCTTTTCAAACCATGTGGATGTGACAACTATTCCAAAGCTTGAATTGTTTTAAAGAGCTAGCAACGTGTTTACAACCACAATAATTCTCTCTGTAAGAGGGTGTTGCTACCAGATGTCAAAACACTATTTTTATTTCTCGGCACTAGGTACAAAGTAGATGAAATCCGCTGAATAAGGTGCTGAGAATGGTCTCTCCTGCACAGAATGTAGGGTAAATCGAGGCCATTGACGGTGGCACTCCGTGGTGCTTGATAAGGAGAGGCCTAGAAAGCATTATCATCATATTGGCTGCGTGTTCACGTGGCCTGAAGCAAAGAGATTGAACTTAGATGTCTGACCACCTTGGGTGGCCTCCAGCTCCCACATCTGTCGGCTGTGTCCCCAGGCAGGTCACGCGGGTTCCGGGGCCTCCGCAGCTCTGTGTGGTGGAGACGGGATCACCTACTGTGCCGGGTAGGAACGCTCTTTCGCTCCGACAAGTAAACTCCTACCTACTCATTCCTGTGCCAGGCGTTGTTTTAGGCCAAGGGAAGACTTCAGATTCTAGACCAGCGTGTCTCCAACGAGACCAGTTTTGCCCCCCAGAGGACATTTGGCAATGTCTGGGGACATTTTTAGTTGTCACAAGTCGGGGGCGGGGGGTTGAGTGGGGGGCACAGGAGAAGTGCCACTGGGATCTAGTGGGAGGACCTAGCGGGCCACGGAAGCAGCTAAACACCCCACGATACACAGGACGGTCCCTCCAACGAAAAGTTAGCCCGCGCCCCATGTCAGTAGGGCTGAGGCTCGGAGCTCGCTCCGAGAGAAAACGAAGCCAGAATAAACAAATAAACGGCAATGCCACGTGCTGTTCGGTGCTCTGGGACAGAATGACCAGGGCAGCTGTTTGAGCTGGGGCAGGGACAGGCCGTGCCAGAGAAGGCTCTCGGAGGACAGGCCAGTGTTGCTGACGGCTCACAGGTACTAGGGAGCCCGGCAAGCTAGTGTCTGGGACAAGGGCTCTTGAGGCCCAAAGAAAAGCAAGGGCAAAGGCCCTGAGGCCAAGACAAGTCTGACTTGTCCAGGAGAGAGGAGGGGAGTGTGGCTCCAAGCGGGAACAGGGGTGGCTGGAATCCATGTGTTGAGGGAGCAAGGGCCAGACCTCCTGGAGAGAAATTTTCATTTTTGCCTGAAGTACAAGGGGACCCATGGAAAGGTTTTCAACACTGAGCTGGCATGATCCGCTGGGCGTTTTTCAGAGCCGTTAGGGCTGCTCTGTGAGCGATGGATTGAGGAGAGTCAGCACGAAGCAGGTAGGTTGAGAGCGGATCACGGTAGTGGGAGCGGAGTGTGGGGGGGGAGCACATTTTTGCAGGTAGAACCCGCTAGATGCTGTCGAGAACTGGAGAATTAAGTGGATAGCTCAGATCCAGCGAATCACATACGGGAGAAGCCCATAAACACGAGCTCCAATGAACAAAAGGAGACTTTTTTTTTAAATGTTTACTTATTTATGGGGCGCCTGGGTGGCGCAGTCGGTTGAGCGTCCGACTTCAGCCAGGTCACGATCTCGCGGTCCGTGAGTTCGAGCCCCGCGTCGGGCTCTGGGCTGATGGCTCGGAGCCTGGAGCCTGTTTCCGATTCTGTGTCTCCCTCTCTCTCTGCCCCTCCCCCGTTCATGCTCTGTCTCTCTCTGTCCCAGAAATAAATAAACGTTGAAAAAAAAAAAATTTAAATGTTTACTTATTTAAAGAGAGAGAAAGAACAGGAGGAGGCAGAGGGAGAGGGAGAGAGAGAGAATCCCAAGCAGGCTCCACACTGTCCGCGCAGAGCCCAACACGGGGCTCGAACCCACGAACCGTGAGATGGTGACCTGAGCCGAAATCAAGAGTCGGATGCTTACCCGACTGAGCCACCACCCAGGCGCCCCAAACAAAAGGGGGGTTAATCCCTCAGTTTGAAAATTAAAACTTAGTGAAAATTGCAGTGACAAACGCACCTTAAGATACCCACTTCTGCCCAGTGGCCCCAGGGTGCTGACGGGTCAGGTGAGCTGACAATTTTGACTTGGAAAGTACCGGGAGAAGGACACTGAGGGTGAATACCGGGGAAAACAAGAAATCTACGAAAGCACCAAAAATGCCCATCTCTGGAAAGTTACAAGGGATAGCTGATGTGCTGAAAACGAAGGAACTATTTCAAGCAAGAAGCTTCTGGAAAACGTGGGTCTCTGCTTAGGAGTCCGGCGCTGGCATATCCAGTTGACCGTCAGCCCCACGGACAAAGGAAGAGCCAAGTCAAACAAGGCATTAACTGTAGTCCACGTCAAGCCGCTTACAAGTGGCCGTTTAAAGATTTTTAAACATAGGGGATATTGTTTATGAAACGTAATCTGATCACCCAAGCAAAAACGACACAAATTCCATGGCAACTGTGGAGATTAAGGAAGTGTTTGAAGGACGAAATCCCTTATCTAACACCCCTCTTGTCAATTCACTCACCGAATAAGAGGTCTCAGAAGCATCAGGGGTAAAGACAATTCACTTTATGGAGAAAGATTTTCAGAATCTCATTTTGTAGACTGATGCATAAACACCACCCAAACTGTGGGATTAAAAGGCAGAGTCGGGCATTATTATGTTTTGCACGGAGTCAAACAGTAATAAGAAGTCATGATAATAGCAGCTGCCGCTTACTGAGCTAAATTGACTTGAATTCTCCAGTAGATTTATGAGTTTCCCTTTATGGATGAAGGAAACAGGGGCCCAGAGAGGCCATCTGACTTGCCAAGGACACACAGCTGTTGGGCAGGGTCCAGGCTTCTGGACCCTCTTGTCTAAATCCCCCTCCTCGTCACATCTCGAGCAAGCAGTCCGGTGCCTTTCAGCCCAGGGGAGGGAAAACAACATGGTTATCACATTCAGAGACCGGTGACGACGATTACACTTAATGAACACCCTCTTTGTGCCTGCCTTTAGGAATCCTACCTGGCCATGGGGCATGGTGGTGCCTAGTCGGTAAGCCAAGGTTAACGGGATCCACACCTAGGATTCAAAGCTCAAGACCTTTCGTCCCAACTGGCTGCCTGCCTGAAAAGCTAACACTTCCTCCGTCTGCCACGTTAAAGAAATAAACGTACCTGGAGGCACACCTGCCTGCATCCACTTCTCCTTAGATTTTTCGAATCAAATGCACCCAGCTTCAAAATCTGGCTCTGCCTCTTTACAGACTTGGACAGCACTTCTCCAAGCCTTGTCTGCATGGGAATATTAACTGAACCTCCTCACGGTGTCGGGGCCCATATCCAACGAGATAAAGACTAGAAGGCAGTTAGTGCGATGGTTAAAAACAATAGTCGTTTGATAACCCGTTGCCAGTAGTGATGGTTGGTATTACTAACATGCATTCATTTCTAGAAAGAGGTTTCCAAACTTCCCACAAAACAAAAATCTTCCCTCTCCTCGTGGGTTTTTCTTCCCCAAAACGACATGGAAATTCCAGCCAAGACACAAATGGTAGAAGGGCTCCAAGCTAGAGTAGTAGTTGACTTCTTAGGTCGCCCTGTTTCTAGTGGGTCCAGACTGGAGAAGCTGGTAATGCCTAACGCAAAGAGGAGTACAGCACAGACCCACCTTCCAAATGGCATCCCTGAGTTTCATTCTGTGCAGTGCACTTTGTATCTCTTTCCTCAGCTCCGTCTCCTAGCGATCGGCTGTGTTTTTCAGGTCTGGTTTTTCTGGACACATCCCACCCACCCCACATTTTTGTCAGCGTGAAGATCAAGGGGACAAAGACAAATTCAATTAAGCGGCAGGCTTTGGCGACCAGCAGCTATCTTTCTGGAGGAACTGAATGCAAACGGCTCAGGGGTGGGGTCGCATAGGCATCGTGCTCCTGAAAGGAAAGGAGGCAGCATTTGAGTATAAATCACGCGACAAACGGAGCCCTCCTGTATTAATCTTTATTCGGAAACAGGCACTGTTTTAAGGGGGAAATTAAAGGCCATCAATGAGTAGGCTTGCCTGGGCGGCTTCTGAGCTCGAGATGCAAATATTATTCCCAATTCTAGATTCCGAAGCGATCCCTCCATTGATATGTTAATAGCCTCCTCGTGTTTCTCTGACCTCAAATCCTGGAAGGGGGGGAAGCTATACTTACAGGAAACAAAAGAAAAGTGCGTGGTAGAATAAACATTTGCTAAGTGGACTTTGACTGCAAACCCCAACTTGTCATGTGTTAAGGATGGAATTCTCTACGAGCCAGCCCTCTACTGACGCCCTGAATGTTTAATATGTGTCTATGTCCAAGGAGCTGCCAGGACCGATCCTTTCTCTGGTGTCACCTGACATTTCAGCTTCCCACTCATGCTGCACAAGACGACAAATGCTTTGGTGCTGTCACGCCAAAGAAGGCAGCCCTTGGCAACCGGAAATAAGCAAGATTCAGCTGCCTATAAATCAAAGGTGATCGCAACCCAATGTGGGTCACCTATGTGTAAACTCACAGAGTCAAAAACAAAGTCAGAGATTATTTATTTAGCACCTGCTGTACGCAAGATATTGTGCCAGGATCCTGGGGATACACAAACATGTTTGACAAGGAGCTTATGTTTTTAGGGCAAATGGGCAATAAACAATTTAAAAGGTAAAGATAAATCAGGTTGTGGCGATGCTCTGAAAAGCGAGAGCAGATAATGAAAAAGAAGGGGCTGGGAGAAGGCATCTGGAGAAATTATGAGTGTACAGAAATTCAAGGAGGCCCCGGCCACTGATACGTGGTCTGCAGGACTAGCATTCCAAGCAGAGGGACGGTACGTGCAAGGGTCCTGAGGTAGGAAAGGGCTTGTATATGAGCGTCAGGAAGTCTCCTGTGGCAGCTAGACGGTGGTAGATGAAATTATGTCACAACACCGCGTAGGAGCAAGATTATGCAAGGCCTTATAGCTAATACAACTTTCTAAAAAATTAAATGTCATCATCAAAAATTCACGTCTTCCTATCAGCAGAGGTAAGACTCTCAAAGGGTAAGCAAACATGTACTTTTAAAGGATTCAGATATACTAATGTTTACTAATTTACCATATTCTTACATTACATACGGTAAATTCTAGAACCACATGTCTGATCTCTGTTCACCAAAGTGGAGGCTTCTAGCTAATGTGCTTTTTAAGATCTAAATTCAAGTAGAGGCTGACCTAATAGGCTGTGTTTCTTATCTTTTACATGAAAGGAGTTTATAATATTTCCCGAGAGCGCCTCTCCAAGTGAGCTAATCATCTGCGATGTGAGGTTAAATCTTTCATGAAAATGGACTTTGTAGTCGATGTCTGTACTCTGTTAAAAGTTTCCTACAACAAAGGGCGCCCGGGTGGCTCAGTCAGTTAAGTGTCCCACTTCGGCTCAGGTCGTGATCTCATGGTTCATGGGTTCAAGCACCATATTGGGCTCACTGCTGTCAGCACAGAGCCCGCTTCGGGTCCTCTGTCTCCCTCTATCTCTGCTCCTCCCCCACTTGTACTCTCTCTCTCTCCTTCTCTTAAAAATAAATCAACAAGTAAAAAATTTTTAAATACAAAAAATAAAAGTTTTCTACAACGAAAACACTGAAAGCCCACCTACATCGCAGCTTTATTTACAATAGCCAAGGCATGGCAGGAAACAACCCAAGCGTCCATCGATAGACAAACAGACAAAGAAGATGTGGTAGATATATTCAACGGAGTAGTAGACAGCCATCAAAAAGAATGAGATCGGGGCGCCTGGGTGGCTCCGTCGGTTAAGCCTCCGACTTCGACTCAGGTCATGATCTCGCCGTTTGTGAGTTCGAGCCCTGCATCCGGCTCTGTGCTGACAGCTCGGAGCCCGGAGTCTGCTTTGGCTTCTGTGTCTCCCTCTCTCTCTCTGCCCCTCCCCTGCTCGTGCTCTGTCTTTCTCTGTCTCTCAATAATAAATAAACGTTGAAAAAAATTTTAATAAAAAAAAAAAAGAATGAGATCTTGCCATCTGTGACAACGTGGAAAGGGGAGGGGGTGGGGAGATGGATAAAGCAAATGAAGGGAGGAAGACTATAATGTGCCAGGTACAAAAATAAATAAGACATGGGGATGTAATGTACAGCGTAAGGAATATAGTCAATAATATTGTAACAAGTTGTATGGTAACAGATCATAACTGGACTTACTGGGGTAATCATTCCATGATGTATGTGAATATTAACTCACTACATTATACACCTGAAACTAATACTGTATTGTGTGTCAATTATTCTCCAATTAAAAAAAAAAGTTTTCTCCAACACTGTATGTTAACTAACTGGAATTAAAATAAAAACTTTTTGTTTTAATGTTTATTTGTTTTTGAGAGAGAGACAGACAGACAGAGCATGAGTGGGGGAGGGGCAGAGAGAGAGACACAGAATCCAAAGCAGGCTCCAGGCTCCGAGCCATCAGTACAGAGCCTGACGCAGGGCAGGAACTCACAAACCACAAGATCATGACCTGAGCTGAAGTCAGATGCCTAACCGACTGAGCCACACAGGTGCCCCTGAAATAAAAACTTTTAAAAAGCTTTCTACAGGGGTGCCTGGGTAGCTTAGTCAGTTGAGCATCGGACTTCAGCTCAGGTCATGATCTTGAGGTTCCTGAGTTCGAGCCTTGGGTCGGTCTCTGTGCTGACAGCTCAGAGCCCGGAGCCTACTTCGGATTCTGTGTTTCCCTCTCTCTCTCTGCCCCTCCCCTGCTCGTGCTCTGTTTCTCTCTCAAAAATAAATAAACATTAAAAAAAATGTTTAAATAAAAAAAAGAATTCTGGGGCGCCTGGGTGGCTCAGTCGGTTGAGCATCTGACTTCGGCTCAGGTCATGATCTCACGGTCTGTGGGTTCGAGCCCTGCGTCCGGCTCTGTGCTGACAGCTCAGAGCCTGGAGCCTGCTTCCGATCCTGTGTCTCCCTCTCTCTCTCTCTGCCCCTCTCCCACTCTCACTTTGTCTCACTCTGTCTCTCAAAAATAAATAAATGTAAAAGAATTTTTAAAAAAAAGAATTCTGAATAATATAAAGTAAACAAGATGGCAGGATAGCAGAACGGTTGAGAGGGCTAACTGTCATGCTCTTTGCTGCTTTCGTGTCTCCTAGTTGTGTGGCCGCCCCCCCCCCCCCCCACCAACCCTCTAAGCTTCAGGTTCATTACCAACATTACTCTCTAAGCTTCAGGTTCATTACCCACAGACTGGGAACAAAACAATAGTTATTCGTAGGGTCATTTGATCAGTACTTGAGTTAAATTTGTGGAAAGCACTGTGCCTGGCAATATGTTTTGCAAATATGAAGAGCCCACAATAAGTGAATGTTGCAGGCACTGTGCTGAGTTAGGTACGATGGTAACTCCCATTTACAGATGAGGAAACTGAGGTTTGGGGGTGTGAAGTATCTTGGCCACCGTCACATAGCTCAGATTCAAGTCTATCTTTTTTTTTTAAATTTATTTTTATTTATTTATTTTTGAGAGAGAGAGAACCAGCGAGGGAGGAGCAGAGAGAGAGAGAGAGGGACAGAGGATCCACAGCAGGCTCTGCACTGACAGCAGACAACCCGGTGCAGGGCTCGAACTCATGAACTGTGAGATCATGGCCTGAGCTGAAGTTGGACACCTGACCGACTGAGCCACCCAGGCGCCCCCCATCATTGCTGATCTAGGAGATTTTGCTCTTAGTATCCGTGCTATGGTTGGGTCCAAAGGGTATTTTGATCTATAAATTCAGACGTAAGAAAACTAGTTTTCAAGGGTATTTCATAAAACTTTTGTAGTGATAGATAGGAGTGCTTTGTTCTAATTTGTTTTGGTTTTACTCTGCCCATTTGTGTACAATTCCTTCCTTCCTTCCTTACTCCCTCCCTCCTCTTCCCCTTTTCATCCTTCACTCTTCTGCTCTCTTTCTCTTTTTGCCCTGCGATAAGGGTATATAATTCAATATTGTTTTTAACAATAAAGCTAAAAGGTATCACGTAGTTTGTCCCCCAAGGGACACTTGACAACTGGTTGTCATAATTGTGGGGACAGGGGTACCACTGGCATCTGGCAGGTAGGGACGAGGAATGCTGCTAAACACCCTACAGGTCACAAGACACCCCACAACGAAGGATCGTCTGCCCCAGAATGTCGATAGAAACCCTGCCATTGCGCAAAGCCCCTTTTGTAAGGGGGCAATTCTCTGCAAGGGCCTCCCTGGTTGCTGCTCTGTGGACCTTGAGATCACCACTCCACCCCCTCCCGAGGTCATCCAGAGACGTGCCATGGGACAGCAGTGCTACAGCCACAGACGGAGGGCCGGAAGGGGTGAGATGGAAAAAGAAACATATAGGGGCGCCTGGGTGGCTCGGTCGGTTGAACGTCTGACTTCGGCTCAGGTCATGATCTCACCCTTCGTGAGTTCGAACCCCGCGTGGGTCTCTGCGCTGACAGCTCGGAGCTTGGAGCCTGCTTCGGATTCTGTGTCTCCTTCTCTCTCTGCTCCTCCCTCTCTCATGCTCGGTCTGTCTGTCTCTCTCTTTCTCAAAAATAAATAAACATTAAAAAAATTAAAAAAAAAACACATAGAAATGTTTATTGAGGTCTTATACTAGGCTCTGAGCTAACTTCTTTACATCAGTATGTTGTTGTTTGTCGTTGTTGTTTTTAAGTAAGCTCTATGCCCAGCATGGGGCTTGAACCCATCACCCCGGGACTAAGGGTCACATTCTCCACTGACTGAGCCAGCCAGGCACCCCCCCTTCTTTAGATCAGTTTAATCAGTTATGAATTGATGTATCAATTATCCTCAGGACAACCCTGCAAAAAGTAGCTGCTGTTTTCCTGCCCATTTTGCAAATGAGGAAATGGAAACACAGAGAGGTTAAGTAACTTCCCAAGGTCACATAGCTGAGAATCAGGAATCTGGGGATTCTCACTCAGGCTGCCCGGACTCTTCATTTCCTCTTAACAAATGTGCTGTGAAAATCCCCAGATATTACCCTCTGAAGAGCAACCAAAATGGGCTGTCAGGACCGCCAATGTTTTCCAGCTGTTCTCCTCAGACTATTAACCAATTACATCAATTCCAAGCAGGGCCAGTGAATAATTTCTTCGTTGCAAAATATTTGATCATCGGCCGGGCTATTTATTTTTCCTGCATTCACACCTGTTACCTACCTGTGACAGCCAGAGGTCCACAAGGAGTCCCCGCTCCGGAAGCATACACAGCTGACAGTGAAATCGTGATTCACTGGAAACCAACTGTATGAAGTTCACCTTCCTTTCTTCCTATTTTTGGCCCCTGGGCCCCATTTTTAGAAATCATGTAAATTAGGGGCACCTGGGTGGCTCAGTTGGTTCAGCCTCCAACTCCTGATCTCAGCCCAGGTCTCGAGGTCAGCGTCGTGAGTTCGAGCCTCCCGTGGGGCTCTGCGCTAAGCGTGAAGCCTACTTCAAAAAGAGAGAGAGAGAGAGAGAGAGAGACGGAGAGAAATACTAGGAAAATAACCTGGGGTTCAGAATTTGTCTTTAAACCACAACCAAGAAAACATCGCTTCGGGGAAGTCCTGAGGTTAGCGTTTAAGTGTGGCGCAAACCGTTACAAGTTCTTTAGAGCTAATCTTAGGTCACCGGGTCCGGAGCTGTCGCCCAGGGCAGACCACCAATCACTCCAGAGAGACTCGATTATGCTCAGATGCTCAGAAAGGAAAGATTCGAAAAGGTTTTCAACCACAAGAGATGATGTGAAACAGGTTTTCTGCATCTCCTGGAGCGGTGCCCCAAAGGCCAGCCCCCACGAGCCGACGCAAAGCCTGAGCGAGACGATTCATCGAGCGGCTTTCTTCCAGGAGTGGTATCTGAATTAGATCCCCTTGCCTACCTGTGCACCCTCGGGTCCCCAGAATAGGCTTGTCCCCATCACACCCACCGGTCATGTGAGCCTGCCGCTGTGCCTGAAATTGCTTGGCTCCTTCCTGCCTGCCTCTGGTGTTTGCATTTGCTGTTCGCTCTCTGCACCCGCAGGGCTCTCCTCTGACCCCTTCTTATCTTTGCGGTCTGTGCCCGGCCCCCTCCCCATCCATAAGCCAAGTCCCCGTCATCACCCCGCTGACGTCTTCACGGGACGTGACAGGTCCTGACTCCACCTTGTCACTTGTTCCACGTGCTGTCTTCAAGATCATAGGGAGTGTGTGGTAGGGGTTCGAGATGCACTCTAAAATCCACGAGGCTGACCTTCAAATCCCACTGGTTAGTAAACCGGCCGTAGGACGTTTAAAAGATACTTAACACTTGCTTTGGATTCTGTGTCTCCCTCTCTCTCTGTTCCTCCCCCACTCACTCTCTCTCTCTCTCCAAAATAAATAAAGATTAAAAACTTTTTTTTAAAGATACTTAGGTTTTGGTTTCTTAATTTCCCCTACTTTATAAATGGCATGACATGAGTTGGTATATGAAGAGTTTCGGATACGACCCAGCAGGTAATAAGTCCTATATTGAGGTTGTCGTGTATTAATAATAGTTATTTTATTCATTGTAATTAGAATAAATATAACGGTATTCTGTTCAATTTGGGATTGATTAAAAAAAATTTTTTTTTACTTATTAGTGCTTGATTAGCTCTCCTATTAGAAAGAGGTGCCATGTTGCTAACTAATTTGGATGTAAATTTAAAAAAAATAAAAAATAAAACAAGTTAAATAGTTAAATAAAAAAATTAATAAAAATTTTTTAAAAATTTAAAAAATTAAAAAATTTTAAAAAAAGAAAGGTGTCATGAGAACAGGGACTTTTTAAAAAAATTTTTTTTATGTTTATTTATTTTTGAGAGAGAGAGAGAAAAAGTCTGAACGGGGGAGGGGCAGAGAGAGAGGGAGACACAGAATACGAAGCGGGCTCCAGGCTCTGAGCTGTCAGCACAGAGCTCGATGCAGGGCTCGAACTCACGAACCATGGGATCATGACCCGAACCGAAGTCGGACACTCAACCGACTGAGCCCCCCAGGCGCCCTGAGAACAGGGACTCTTGAACACAGTATCTGGCATGCAGTAGGCACCTGATAATTATTTGCTGACTTGCAGAATGAATGAATGAATGAATAAAAATGGTGCATTTTCTTTCACCAGGTATGGCAGTGATACTCCCAGCAGGGGACAGGAAAATCCAAAGAAAGATTTTATGGAATCTGAATAGAAAGTCCTGAAAGATTATGGTCCAGAGGATTATCTTGGTGGGGTGGAGAAAGCTGGGTGCTGAAGGAAGCTTGGCCTCTTACAGGATCCTCTCGGAGGCCGACACCCTCCCAGAACATTCCACAGGGAACGTGGCTTCCTTGCCTGCTCCCTGGAGAATCAGAAAGCAGTAACCTGCGTCCTTTCATTACTGAACCTGGTTTATTTGGGTTGGAAGGGAACTTTGCAAACAAGCTCAAAATGTGAAATGTAAGACATCAAGGGGGAGCTAAAAATAGCCAAGTGGGATAAACCTTTCCCCTCATTGCTGTCAGCAGTGTTTCTGCTGGTCAACCTGGGGAGGTGGGGGGGTTGGGTGGGGAGAGACAGCAATGCCTTTCTTGAGAGGAATTCCAAGATTTGCGGTGCAGACGGCCGGTGGCCCCACGCTGCGGCAACACCCCCTGTACTAACATCTGTTTGTGCGGAATGCACACAGCTTCTTGCCGCTGACCTGGGCGGAAGGCAGTTTTGAGATATTTGTTTAGGTTTACATCTTTTTCTCAATTCTCCCACATTTCGCCCGATGAAATATTTCAAAACACTCACTTTGGGAAAAGCAAAGAGGGCGGTTCCCGGGTCCAGGGCAAGTGCCTTTAACTATTGTCTGTTGAGCAGTCACGCTCCTGCCGAGCAGGTGCGGGGCCCCAGGACACCTCAGAACTTGACACTCCTTAACCCTGGTCTCGAACACCTCGAGTGACTCGGGGATGCAGCAGGCTGTTGCGAAGATTTGTTTTAATACTTTTTTAAGTTTCATTTCCTTATTTTAATTTTTTTTATTGTTTATTTATCTTTTGAGAGAGAGAGAGAAAGAGAGACAGACAGACAGAGCACAAGCAGGGGAGGGGCAGACAGAGAGGGGGACACAGAACCCCAAGCAGGCTCCAGGCTCTGAACATCAGCCCAGAGCCTGACGCAGGGTTTGAACTCAGGAACCTGAGCCGAAGTTGGACACTTAACTGACTGAGCCACCCGGGCGTCCCAATTTTTTTACTTCTTTTATTTTTATTTATTTATTTTATCCCTTTTTAAATTTATTATTGTATTTATTATTTTATTTATTTATTTTGAAAGAGAAAGCGCGAGCAGGGGTGGGGCAGAGAGACAGAGGGAGAGAGAGAATCCCAAGCAGGCTCCGTGCTGTTGGCACAGAGCCCGACGCAGGGCTCGAACTCACAAACCATGGGATTGTGACCCACTTGGAAATCGAGAATCAGCTGCTTAACCGACTGAGCTAGCCAGGCACCCCAGAGATTCTTTTTAAAGCAACCACTACACCCAACGTGGGGCTTGAACCCACAACCGTGAGATCAAGAGTCGCGTGTTCGACCAACGGAGCCAGCCAGGCGCCCCGAGACAGGTTTTGGGAAAACATTTTCCTGATGAAAAAGTTGAGGCCCAGCAGCACCCTCGACCAGGCCCACATTGCTAGCAAGTGGCAGGGTCAGAGTTCAAAGTCAGGTGTGTTTGAACCAAATTAATTCTGCACTCAATCACCAGAGTATATACATTCATTATATGCAGAGAGAGAGAGAGAGAGAGAGAGAGAGAGAGAGAGAAAACAACCACTGTGTACCAGGCACTATATGAAAGCTAGACCTATCTATCAACAAGAACCAAAAAGTTCTTGCTCTCATGAACCTTACACGCTACAGAATGAGGCAGTCGAGAAGTAAAGAGGGGCGCCTGGCTGGCTCAGCCAGTGGGGCGTGCAACTCGTGATCTCGGGGTTGTGGGTTGGAGCCCCCACACTGGGCACAGAGACTACTTTAAAAATAAAAAGTTCAAGGGGCGCCTGGGTGGCTCAGTCGGTTGAGCGTCCGACTTCAGCTCAGGTCACGATCTCACGCTTCGTGAGTTCGAACCCCGTGTCGGGCTCTGTGCCGACAGCTCGGAGCCTGGAGCCTGCTTCGGATTCTGCATCTTCCTCTCTGCCCCTCCCAGGCTCGCACTTTGTCTCTCTGTCTCTCTCAAAAATAGGCATTTAAAAAAAGAAAAAGAAGACGAAGGAGAAGATAAATAAATAAATAAATAAATAAATAAATAAATAAATAAAAATTCATAAAAATTTAAAAAGAGGGGCACTTGGGGGCGCCTGGGTGGCGCAGTCGGTTAAGCGGCCGACTTTGGCTCAGGTCACGATCTCACGGTCCATGAGTTCGAGCCCCGCGTCAGGCTCTGGGCTGATGGCTCAGAGCCTGGAGCCTGTTTCCGATTCTGTGTCTCCCTCTCTCTCTGACCCTCCCCCGTTCATGCTCTGTCTCTCTCTGTCTCAAAAGTAAATAAACGTTAAAAAAAACAGAATTAAAAATAAAAAAAATTAAAAAAAGCGGGGCACTTGGGTAGCTCAGTAGGCTAAACGTCTGACTCTTGATTTCAGTTCAGGTCATGATCTCACAGTTCGTGGGTTTGAGCCCCGAGACGGGCTCTGTGCTGACAGTGTGGAGCCTGCTTGGGATTCTCTCTCTCCTTCTCTCTCTGCCCCTCCCTCACGCACATGAGCACACACACTCCCTCTCTCAACATAAATAAAAATAAACTTAGTAAAAATTTAAAAATAGAGGCGCCTGGGTGGCTCCGCGGCTTAAGCGACCGACTCTTGGTCTCAGCTCAGGTCACGATCTCATGGTTTCAGGAGTTCAAGCCCAGCATCAGGCTCTGTGCTGGCTGCTGGGAGCCTGCTTGAGATTCTCTCTCTCCCTCGCTCTCTGCCCCTCCCCCACTTGTGCTGCGTTCAAAATAAATAAAGTTAAAAAAAATTTTTTTAATTAAAAAATAAATAAAGAGAGAAGCAGTATGGACTCTGTCCGCTGACAAAAAAAAAAAAAAAAAAATCTGGAAGAATTGGAAGAAGCTTCAGCTAATTCAGCAGCTCAGTGGCCTCTTGAATAACATGGGTTTTTACCAGCTTTCTGTTCTTTTTTTTTTATTAAAAAAATTTTTTTAATGTTTATTTATTTTTGAGAGAAAGAGAGAGAGACAGAGTGCGAGCATGGGAGGGGCAGAGAGAGAGGGAGACACAGAATCCGAAGCAGGCTCCAGGCTCTGAGCTGTCAGCCCAGAGCCCGACGCGGGGCTCAAACCCACGAACCGTGAGATCATGACCTGAGCCGCAGTCAGACACTCAACCGACTGAGCCACCCAGGCGCCCCTACCATCTCTCTGTTCTACAAACCCCAGCAGATAGGCCTGGTCTTACCAAGCCAGCCCCCCTCATGTTCGCAATACTGTTGCATGGCTCCAGCCATCACGTCCTCATACAACCACATCCAGAGGCAGAGAAATTACTCTTTTTTTCTTCAGTTTCTTGAGCCTCTCTTTACGAAGAAAGTACCTTTTCCCTGAGACCCTTGTCACACTTTCCCTCAAATCTCATTGCCCAAAATGATGTCATATATCAATGATGTCATATATCACATAAATTAATCACTGCTAAGAAGAAATGGACCACTCTAAACAGTTTAAGCTAATTAGAACCCACCTTCGGGAGCCGGTACAAATATTCTATAAAGCAAGGGTGCAGGGTGGCTCAGTAGGTTAAGCAACCAACTTGTGATTCTGACTCAGGCCATGATCTCACGGTTTGTGGGTTTGAGTCCCATATCAGGTTCTGCATTGTCACAGTGCTTGGGATTCTCTCTCTCTCCCCCTCTCTCCCTGCCCTTCTCGTGCTCTCTCTCTCTCTCTCTCTCAAAATCAATAAATGAACTTCAGATAAAATTAAAAAGAGTTGCATGTTCCACCGACTGAGCCAGCCAGGTGCCCCCTCCAGCTAACATTTTTTGAGCACTTACTATTTGCCACGGATGATGTGACACATCTTAGATGAATTTTTCTCATTTACCCCTCATAGGTCTATGAGAGAGGCTGTTATTATCCCCATCTCACAGAAGAGGAAACTAATACAGAGCATGGCTAAGAAACGTGTCCAGGGGTGCCTGGGTGGCTCAGTTGGTTGAGCGTCCGACTTCGGCTTATGATCTCGCGGTTCGTGAGTTTGAGCCCAGAGTCCGGCTCTGCGCTGACAGCTCGGAGCCTGGAGCCTGCTTCGGATTCTGTGTCTCCCCCTCTCTCTGCCCCTCCCCTGCTCGTGCTCTGTCTGTCTGTCTGTCTGTCTCTCTCTCTCTCTCAAAAATAAATACACATTAAAAAAAATTAAAAAAAAAAAGAAATGTGTCCAAAATCCCACAGCTATTCAGGGGTGGCTCTGCAATGCACAGGGGGGGCCGTCTGATACTCCCACACTCTCGCGTGTAGCACCCCACATAATATCTGTAAGGATTCAGACTCACTGAAAGGCATTCTGAAGACAATTCCTAAATTTAGTGTTATTGACCCTGTTACTTCAATATAGTGCATTCAAGGCAGCAATCCAAGGAAGGCAGTTTCCTGGGAACACAGCTTAATTGTACAAGTGATTCAAGCACCAACATCTTTCAATGGTAAGAGTGGAAGACATGTGGGAATGCAAACTGGTGCAGCCCCTCTGGAAAACAGTATGGAGGTTCCTCAAAAAACTAAAAATAGAACTGCCCTACGACCCAGCCATTGCACTACTAGGCATCTATCCAAGGGATACAGGGGTGCCGTTTCCAAGGGACACACACACCCCCATGTTTATAGCAGCACGATCAACAGTAGCCAACGTATGGAAAGAGCCCAAGTGTCCATCGATGGATGAATGGGTAAAGAACATGTGGTCTATGTATCCAATGGAGTATTATTCTGCAATCAAAAAGAATGAAATCTTGCCATTTGCAACTACGTCGATGGAACTGGAGGGTATTATGCTAAGTGAAATTAGTCAGAGAAAGACAAAAATCATATGACTTCACTCATATGAGGACTTTAAGATACAGAACAGAGGAACATAAGGGAAGGGAAGCAAAAACAATATAAAAACAGGGCGGGGGACAAAACAGAAGAGACTCTTAAATACGGAAAACAGACTGAGGGTTACTGGAGGGGTTGTGGGAGGGGGGATGGGCTCAATGGATCAGGGGCACTAAGGAATCTACTCCTGAAATCATTGTTGCACTCGATCCTAACTAATTTGGATGTCAATTTTAAAAAATAAAAAATAAAATAAAATAAAATAAAAACAGAATGGAAGACATGATCTGCTTCTTAGGAAGCACCACAGCCTTTCCTGTGATATACAGTCCATGGCATTTCAAAACGAGTCTCTAAATGACTCCTTCCTGTTGCCAAGGAGTTTATGACCCCACAGAAGGTGCGATCTAACCATCTCATGTTTGATTTTGCCTCCTTAGTTCTTCCCACAGGCCAGGTAGATTCAGCGCGGACCCTCACCACCAGCCTCTGTCTGAGGTGACGTAGCATCATCCTGACTTTTTTTTTTTTTTTTTCTTCAACGTTTATTTATTTTTGGGACAGAGAGAGACAGAGCATGAACGGGGGAGGGGCAGAGAGAGAGGGAGACACAGAATCGGAAAGAGGCTCCAGGCTCTGAGCCATCAGCCCAGAGCCCGACGCGGGGCTCGAACTCACAGACCGCGAGATCGTGACCTGGCTGAAGTCGGACGCTTAACCGACTGCGCCACCCAGGCGCCCCTCATCCTGACTTTTAAACGAAGAAACAGAGACTCAAAGACACGGAGGGTGCCGCTCGTGGTCTCAGAGCTAGCATGTGCGGGAGCCACGCACCCCCGCAGGCATACAGGGTGGCCCAATGCAAGGACACCCAGGGCAGAGAAGTGAGTTTCTGCCCAAACTTCGTCCTTCCTCCGCTTGCCAAGTGGGAGCCATCAGCCCACCTGCCCTGAGGGAGCCGCTTTTTCTCATCAGCACATCATTTGTGCTCATCAGCACAAAGCCACCAAATGGACCAGTATGGGCCCGGCCAACTAAAACTGCGATCGTAGATGCCAAAACTTACGTTCCTAATCATCTCCAGGGCAAAGATGAGGCCATTACCAGCCTTGGACAAGTTTCTTAGCCTCTCTGAACTTTGGCTATCTCAACTGCAAAGTCGGGTAGTAGCAGCATCTCCCGGGGCGCCCGGGGGGGCTCAGTCGGTTGAGCATCTGACTTCGGCTCAGGTCATGATCTCTCAGATTGTGAGTTCGAGCCCCGCGTCGGGCTCTGGGCTGACAGCTCGGAGCCGGGAGCCTGCTGTGGATTCTGCGTCTCCCCCTCTCTCTGCCCCTCCCCTGCTCGTGCTCTCTCTCTCTCTCTCAATAATACGTAAATGTTAAAAAAAAAATAAAAATTAAAAAATAACAGCATCTCCCTTTGAGGGTTTGATGCGAGCATGAAGTGAATGAGTACCGGCAAAGCACCTACAGCACCTAACATACAGCTGTAAGTGAGCCGTGATTGTTACTTATCATACGTTTTGTCATCATCGTTCACTTTACCTCGCTTTTGTGCATGCTGGAAACCGATCCCTTGCCCTCCCTAAATTGCATAGGAACCAGATCGCTGTTACCTGTTTTCTCTCAAGCAGAGACAGGGAGATCACCCACAGAGACCTGGAGATCCTGTCCTTCGAGTTAGCGTGGCAATGGAAAAGGACTCAAGTTTGGGATCAAAGTCTACCTTTAAGACAATGCTGACTCAAAGTGAAGCAGGGAACGGCCATACTTTTGTTTTCCCGCTCTGCTGGAGATGGGCTGTGTGTCACCGTTTTCCATTCTGTGATTCAGCCTTCCTTTCTGTAAACGAAGAGCCACACCTCTGGAGGAAAAGAGAGCCTGCGATTGTCCGGGATTATTAACTCACAGCAGCCTCGTGCGGTCCTCAAAAATCCACAGCTGTACAGCCACCTAGGGTAATAAACAAAGTATAAATAGACAAGCTGCTGGCGGGGCTTTGCAAACGCTGCTGCTGTGTACCTGATGACAGAGGGAAAATTAGTCCCTTCCTCAAAGTCCGAAGTAGGTGTTTTAGGGTGACTCATGCTTCGGTAAACCTCTTCTTTGGATTTTAGTGTGCTCTTGGGACTTTTCCAGAACCTTTAGCATGAGAGGAACCCTGGAGGTGCCTGAACTCCACCTGCATAACATCCGATTAAAAAAAAAAAATGTATGCCTGTCTTTACTGAAAGTGTTGAGCAAAAGAGATTGGGAATTCTAACTGCTCTCTGGCCAATGGTTTACATGCATGAGTTTAGTTTCTATGGCGTGTAGGTTGCTAACTCTGACCACCTCCGGGTTGCTATGATGATCCAATAAGAAATAATAGGAGGGGCGCCTGGGTGGCTGAGTCGGTTAAGCTTCCGACTTCGGCTCAGGTCACGGTCTCGTGGTCCGTGAGGTCGAGCCTCACATCTGGCTCTGTGCTGACAGCTTGGAGCCTGGAGCCTGCTTCGGATTCTGTGTCTTCCTCTCTCTGCCCCTCCCCCGCTCACACTCTGTCTCTCTCTCTCAAAAATAAATAAACTTTTAAAAATTAAAAAAAAAGGGGCGCCTGGGTGGCGCAGTCGGTTAAGCGTCCGACTTCAGCCAGGTCACGATCTCGCGGTCCGTGAGTTCGAGCCCCGCGTCGGGCTCTGGGCTGATGGCTCAGAGCCTGGAGCCTGTTTCCGATTCTGTGTCTCCCTCTCTCTCTGCCCCTCCCCCGTTCATGCTCTGTCTCTCTCTGTCCCAAAAATAAATAAACGTTGAAAAAAAAAATTTTTTTTTTTAAAAAAAAAATTAAAAAAAAAAAAGAGGGGCGCCTGGGTGGCTCAGTTGGTTGGGTGACCGACTTCGGCTCAGGTCATGATCTCACAGTTTGTGAGTTCGAGCCCCGCGTCGGGCTCTGTGCTAACAGCTCAGAGCCTGGAGCCCGTTTCAGATTCTGTGTCTCCTTCTCTCTACCCCTCTCCTGCTCACTCTCTGTGTCTCTCTGTCTCTCAATAATAAATAAACGTTAAACAAAAAAATTTTTTAAAGAGATAATAGGAGAATAATGCTTGGAAGAAGCAACCAAATCTTATATTAAGATCATTTCAAAGGACATCTTCATCTCATTTGATGAATACAAGCAAAGTTTCTTGCAAGATTCTCATTTAATAGAAGCATATGCCAAAAGGTGGGTGCAAATAAGCTTTTCTGGTACTATTCTGTAAATCTGGAAACCCGAGGGACACAGACAAACTTTTTCCGACCAGTGGTGCATCCTATAGAGTTAGAAATCCCAGCCTTGAGAGAATAATGTGTCCGCTCCACAAATCCTAATCAAGATCCACCCATGCTGGTCATTTATTCTTCCAGCGCCGACGATTAAAGCTCCAGTAATGAAGCATGCTGTTCTCCCTCGAGACGCCAGTTTCAGACCCGCAAGCTGGAAACGCTTCTCAACCCGGGGCTTGTCACCAGCCACCTTGTGTTGAGTTCCTGGTATCTTGCAAATAGCGGTGGGTGTGCTCCTCCCTTTCACCATCCCACCCTCCCCAGGCTCCTCACCCACCTCCTATTTTCTATTTAACAGATTTATAAGGAATAAATCAGACAAAAGTAACAGACAATCCAAAAAAAAAAAAAAAAAAGCCGCAAACAATCTAGCGATACTTCTACGAAATGACCATCTGAAAGTGACAAGGCAAACAGGTTGTTTACAGCAGGTTAACCAAAGGCCAAATATTTTTGTGCCTAATCTAAAGGCCCCTCCAGGATCTACTGCCTCCCTGTCTTGGTCTTTGAAAGAGATCCGATTTTATATCGGATTTATATCATTTGCGGAATTATATCCGCAAAGATATAATTGGAGGTCTTAGGCGAGTAGGCTGTGTATTCTGAAAGATACATTATAAAAACCATCCATCATTTTAGATGCTTCTTATTTCTCAAAAAAAGAAGGTTAATAACTTTAAGCCGAGTACGAGAGAGGGAGAGAGGACAGAGAGCAAGGGAACCGAATGTGTCCCTTTTGTTCAACAAGGAAGTGCCAATAACCGTTTTAAGTAATCTACCGTCTAGGGACAAGAATTCTGTCAAGTTTCCAAACATGATGTAACTAGGAATGCCCAAACCAGGAAGTCACTGTGCCTGGGGCTTTCTAATTCTTAGAAGCTATAAGGCTTTCTGATTATTATAAAGCTGATTCCTTGAGGGCTTTTTGTTTGTTTGTTGTTGCAAGTTAATTTTAATCTGTTTTTTTTTTAGAGCCCACAACCAAAGGAAGAATATTGCAATATATACGAGTGAAAATATAAAGTTGCCCTCCTCTCTCTCTGACACATACACCTTCCTCCGCCCCCGCCTGCTTCTCATCTACTTCCTGTGTTAACGGGGAGTGTATTTTTCCTATTCTTTTTTCTATATTTTTACAGAAACACACACACACACACACACACACACACACACACACACATGCAGATACATGCCTTTTTAAGGAAATCCTATAGTAGTCACCTGTCTATAACCATGTTTTAATCAACATCAGCCTCTGTGAAGCTATATAGCCCATCTCACGCCTCCAAGCCTTTTTTGAAGGCACTCTGGCTTACTTAGAACCACATTAATTTTCCACTGCCTTCTAGAGGCAACTTCACATCTTCTCAAGGAAGCTTTCAAGCGCGCAAGGGGAGGGCTCACTTCCTCTCTCGACTAGAGGAAATAATGCTTTCGCGCTTTGGAAACAGCATTACTATATACCCCATTGCCCTATTCCAGGCTGAGTACCCAACAGACAAATTACACTCTTCCTATTGGCCGTGGCTTTGAGTTTTCAGGACCAGAGCAGCCCCCGAACCCAGAGAGAGAAATCAGTAATAGTTTTTGGTTTTTTTTGCAAGGTGCCGTGCCCTGATGGAGGCAGAAGAGGTTTAACCACAATGACAAACTGCTCAGCTCAACGCTGCCTGGCTGGAAAAGCATCTGTTTTCTTTCCCCCGCCTGGTAACTAGTGGGTTTTGTCACCTGATTCATAAAGATGAGATTGCTGGAAACAACAGGCAGCCACAAGGCTCTAGGAAATATAGTAGCATAGAGCTCCTTTCTGAGTCTTGGTGTGTCTGTGTGTGCATGTGTGTGTGCGCGCACGCGTGCATGAGTGTGTGCGCGTGCGTGTGCAAGCATGTGTGTGCGCGTGCGCGTGCATGTGTGGGTGTGTGCATGAAAATGTGTGCACGCGTGAATGTGTGTGCACACATGCGTGTAGGGGTGTGCATGAATGTGTTGCACGCTTGCACGAGTGTGTGCGCACGCGTGCATGAGTGTGTGCGTGCGCGTGTGCGTGTGTGCAAGCATGTGTGTGCGCATGCGCGTGCCTGTGTGGGTGTGTGCACGCGTGCATGTGTGTGCACACATGCGCGTGGGGGTGTGCGTGGATGTGTTGCACGCGTGCATGAGCGTGCGTGCGCGTGTGTGTGCGCAAGCGTGCATGCGTGCGTGTTTCGCATGCACATTTACAGCGGCAGCGCTTGGCCTGGAAAGCTGTTCTTTCCCGGAAAAAGCAGGAGTCTCTCCAGCAGCAGGTAAACAGCCCAGGGTTTGGAACAAGGCCCAGTCAGCTGCATTTACTGGTTAATTCAACCAGTCGACGAGCACCAGCACCCGCCTCTTTTAAGATAGCCTCCCGGTTACGGATGCATCCTAGGGATCGGATTCCGGGATTCAAAGCGGGGCTCTGCCACACGCGAGCACTGTTATTCAGCCTCTGAGTTCCTCAGCCTTAAAATAAAGGAAAGTACACGTCCAAATCTCTCATCCAAATCCTCGGCGCCGAATAGGATTTGGAATTCAGAATTTTCAGATTTTAAAAAGGTAAGGTGGGGCTTCCGCCCGTTACACAGGATCTCCGGCCGGGGCGGGCCCCGGGGATCTGCCTCATCCACAAGTCTGCAGAGAAACCTGCAAACATTGAATTAGGGAGAATGGATGCCCACGGTCAACAGCCTCGCCTTCATTCGTGTTCTGTAGCCAGATGAGGGAGGTCAGCTCACTTTGCTGCCGAAGTTGTTTTTTAAAAGTATATACAGTTTTTGGAATTTCAGGTTTGTGGACCCTTACTGGCATCTGCCTCATGGAGGATTAAATGGGACGATACCTGTAAAGCGTACTTAATACATGCTCAGTAAGTATTTGCTGAGTGTCCACTATGGCCAGACTGTACCAGAGCAGCTGACGACAGCCAAGGTCAGCACAGGTTTTCTGAAAAGGGTAGATACCTCTTGTTTTAAATTTTTTATTTTATTTTATTTTATTTTATTTTATTTTATTTTATTTTATTTTATTTTATATTAGAGATGGGGGAGAAGCACGAGCAGGGAAGGAACAGGGAGAGAGAGACACAGAATCGGAAGCAGGCTCCAGGCTCTAAGCTGTCAGCACAGAGCTGGAAGCAGGGCTCGAACTCACGAGCAGTGAGATCATGAGCTGAGCCCAAGTCGGATGCTTAACCGACTGAGCCGCCCAGGAGCCCCAGAAAGGGTAAATATCTTCACTCTGTGAACAATACAGTCGCTATCACACTTCTCCTTCGCTGTTAGAGAGCAAAAGCAGGAAAGAACGGAACAGGTCTGTGTTGTAATAAAACTTCATTTACAAAAAAGGAGACAAGAGGCCAAATCTGGACCACAAGCTGTAGTTCATGAGCCCCTGACCAAGACGGACATGACTCGAGCTCTGCATGGGTACTTGCATTTGAATGCAGAAGACAGTCAACGAATCAAATAATAAAAGGAAATGGCCAGTCTGATCGTGATGGATATTGAAAGGAAATAGAATGTGCATTTAACAAGATCTGCAGGTGATCTGTGTGCACTTTAAAGTCTCAAAAGTGCTGGTCTGGGCCACCCCCTTCTTCACAGAACAGGGCTTTATACTGAGCTCACAGTCAGGGAGGACTTTTAATCTCTAGAATTCCCTAAAAGGTGGGTCTTATGATACCCACTTCACAGACGAGAAAACCGAGGCTCCGAGGGTTTAAGCCACTGATTTCATATCACCAGCTTTGCGTGCTCTGGAAGAAAGGTTTAGACTCAAGCCTTCAGAATCCCAAGCCTGCACTCTTCACAATTTTTTTTTCTTGCTTTGTGGGAAATGACAGGAAATCGTCTCCCTTCAGTAAAATGTCCAAGAAAGGAGGCAAGACATTGCCCTAAGCCAACAGTTCTCAAATGTTTTGGTCTCAGGACCCCTGAACCCCCTTCAGAATCACGGATAACCCCAAGGAGCTTTTATCTACGCAAGTTAGACCTATTTATGTTTACCTGCTCAAAACCAAATCTGAGACATTTTTGAAATGTTAATTTTTTAAAATCATTTTAAAATAACCATAACAGGAACCCCCGGGTGGCTCAGTTGGTTGAGCATCCGACTTCGGCTCAGGTCATGATCTCACGGTACGTGAGTTCGAGCCCCATCTCAGGCTCTGTGCTGACAGCTCGGAGCCTGGAGCCTGCTTCCAATTTTGTGTCTCCCTCTCTCTCTGCCCCTCCCCCGCTCACACTCTTGTCTCTCTCACTCTCAAAAATGAGTAAGTGTTCATTATAAATAAATAAATAAATAACATCTTACATATTAACATCAATAACGTATTTTCGTGAAAATTAACTATTTCCACCCCTGCCCCCAAATTTAGCAAGTAGAGTGGCTTTGTTTTTACATTTTTACAAATGCCTTTAGCATTCAGCTTCCCAAGGCAGCTTTTCTTTCAGGTAGTTGAATTTCACACGTCATACCGTCCTTGGAAACCCACTTCAGCTTGTGGAACAATGAGGGTGGAAACAGCAAAGAGCATTTTGCCTTTGGGCCCCAGCCCACTGCTGCTGTGGGCTGTTTCTTTCTATAGGTTCTGAGAGAGAGACCTTGGCTTCCTTGGCTTGTGGCTACATCACTTTAATCTCTGTCTCCATCTTCCATAGCATTTCCCCCTTGTTTCTTAGCTGGGGAGGGGCAGAGAGAGAGAGGGAGACACAGAATCCACAGAACCCGAAGCAGGCTCCAGGCTCCGAGCTGTCAGCACAGAGCCCGACGCGGGGCTCGAACCCACGAACCGCGAGATCCTGACCCGAGCCAAAGTCAGACAGTTAACCGACTGAGCCACCCGGGCAGCCCTGAATTTCCTTCTTCTCATAAGGATACCAGTCACTGAATTAGAACCCCCCACCCCCAGTCCGGTATCATCTCATCTTAAGTGGATTACATCTGCAAAGGTCCTTTTCCTGGGGCAGCTGGGAATTACGTCTGGAGCCACACTGACGTGATCTTGTGAAAACAGCACTGATGTCCTCTCAGGGCTCCAGATCAGGGGCCAGCCGACTATAGCCATGGACCGAATCGGGCTGCCATATTGTCTAAGGGCCCATGAGCTATGAATGGTTTTACGTTTTTAAATGGTTGTGTAAGTATCTGCATCATCAGCCTGATATTGCGTCTTGCCTAGCAAAGCCTCAAATATCTATCTGGCCCTTTCCCAGAAAAGTTTGCCAGCCCCCGGCCTAAACCCTGCTGTCTGCACCAGACCCACCACCCACACCGGTTGTGGATGTCGGGTTCTGCTATGAGAACCACAGTCAAGGCCACCAGGGATGAAGGAATGTTAGCGTCACAAGTCACTAATGCGGGCTCCACCCAGCCCGTCCTTCTTGGCATCGCTGGGTTCCAAACCAAAGTCTGGGGCAGCTGCCTCTGATTGGCAAGCCCTAGGCCATGTGTCCACACCCTGGCTGCAAGGAGCGCTGGAAATCGATCTACATTTTTCCCTCCTGCCGTGATAGGTGGGTTCTGCTTTCCAAAAGTCAAAGGGGAACAACTCCCCAGGTTTAGGAAACAGGTTCAGATGGTGGAGGAAAGACAAAAACGATAAACACACTCTACCTGACGCAGACACATAATCTCGGAACTTTCTCTGCTGGACACAGAAGACCAAGAACTCTGATGACTGGCTTTTCGACCTGACTCCGTCTATACCGGCCAAACGCCACGTTAGATATTGTTCCAGCTTTCTCCTCCAAATGCAAAACGTGAACCTCTGATAGATGGTCTTCACTTTCTAGAAAAACCTAAGCTAAAAGACTGACCCAAACCCCTGGAATATGACTTTTGTGTGGGCGGAACTACCATGTGGCTATTATTTTCACTGGCTCTGCCTCTGTCTTCAGGAAGATGCCTTCAGCTCTGGATCTTATCTGAAAACCAATGAAGAGCTAGGTGCCAGCAGATAAGTTACGGAGAGAGCTCGTTATGCGTGGGTGCTGGGCTGGTTCCCATGCCCGGCTTCCTTAATTGCCACGATCACCGTTACACCCATTGTATGGATGAGGCCATCGCTTTGGCCTCCAGAGGGCAAAACGTAGAGCACTATATTCTACCCGAGGGCATCCCTTGAGCGCATTTGCAACTTTACCTAGGTGCACACAGCTAGTAAGCGACAGACTAGGTTTGAACCTGGGTTCACTGACGGCAGAGGCTGGGATAAGTTTTTTTATTCCGTCTGTGCTGCATTTTCCTTATCTGTACCTACACCTCGGAAAGTGAGAAACTTATGTAAGCGCGGGAGGCCACAGGGCTGAAGGTTCACAAAACGAAATGATTTGAAATCTATCATCTCTCTTCCCGCAATGAGTCCTGTAGCAGACACAGGTGGTTACCTTTCATTACACAGTCTGTACTTGAGAAATACTTCAGTATGATCGTGCAATAAGCTGTCCACAAAGTCCAGTTAGTTGAAACTCAGCAGGAGTGTGGTTAGGTAACTGGCAAGCAAGAATGCATCGTTTGGGGATAGCTGGCAAACACCAAGGCAGAAAGGACCACGCTCCAGCAGCAGCTATGACAGGTGCTTTTTGCAATTCAGAAATGGGGTATTTGGGGTTTTTTGTTTTAATTTTTTTAATGTTTACTTTACTTTTGAGAGAGACAGAGAGAGAGAGGGAGACAGAGCGTGAGTGGGGGAGGGGCAGAAAGAGAGGGAGACACAGAATCCGAAGCAGGCTCCAGGCTCTGAGCTGTCAGCACAAAACCCCATACGGGGCTCGAACTCAGGAACCTCAAGATCATGACCTGAGCTGAAGTCTGACGCTCAACCGACTGAGCCACCCAGGTGCCCCAGAAATAGGGTTTTTATTGATGAAACTAGGGACTGATGACAACTAGCATGACCACACTGACATTAGAAATAGATTTGCAAGGGAGGGGTGAAGAAAGACGTGTATTTATTTGCATTGGTGAAATTAAAGGTATTCAAGACATGTGAGCCGACTAGCATGCTTCATAGGCTACAACAATCCACCCTTTACCCACCACTACCCTTCCCCTCTCCTTCCCCGATTGAGCCTGTGTCCAGCCACTGGACAGGAGGATTTCTGACCGCATCATGCCAAGCAGACAGCACAGAATCCTGCTTTTGATGTACTGTTATGCCTGCCTTGCGTGAACCTTTCATTTAAGGTACGACCAGGACCCCTGAAGGAATGGAGTGCTGAGGCTTTATGGAGCTTCCACAACACGTTGTATAAACTGTTTTGCGCGCGCTTTGCTGATCAGTGTTTGGTTATAAGGGTATCAAAATTTGGACAGACTGGATTTTATGGTAACTTGTAGCTAGGTTGTGTGGAAACGCTCGCCTCTGCCAGAAATAACCTAGGAATCATTCCATGTCAAATTTGGTTAGATCGCAACCGTTTCCCTGGTACCCAATAGCCATCACCCGTGTCTTCTTTCCTAAGAGAATCCCTATTGGTTCAGCTATCAGTCAGCTGAGCAGTTCAGAGAGCAGCCACGGGCACCAGGAGATGACTAATCTAAGCCAGGGGCCAGCAAACTATGGCCCACAAGTTAAATCTGGCCCATCACCTGGTTTCATAAATAAAGTTTTATTGGAACACAGCCCCAGCCACTTATTTATGTGTTTCCTGTGGCTTCTTTCAAGCTGCTGCAATAGCAGAATTGACTAGTTGCCACAGAAACTGCATGGCCCACGAAGCCTAAAATATTTGCTATCTGGCCCTCTACAGAAAAAGTTTGTCACCTCTAGGACAGAATAGTGTCAGTCAACACGTGTTCTATGGAACAGAAGCATTGGCATCACCTGAGAACTCATGAGAAAGGCGGACTCTCATGCATCACCCAGACCCAGCCTGGAATCAGATCATCTAGAGGGTAAAACTTGCCGCAAAGGAGGAAAGCCATGACTGGCTTAGACCGAATATCCTTCAACCCTTGGAGCTGGGTACATTGGTGCCCAGAGTAAACTCAGTTTCTGTTAGCAGAGAAGAAGAAAGAGAAGAAATCACTGTAGGGTAGGGGACTCCATTTGCTGTAGTGTTCATTCCCCTCTGGTTACAGAATTTTCATATAGACAAACCAAGCCCCAAGTGCCGAGAGTTTGTGTGTTACTATGAAGGGCGCTGGAACAGGGAAAGTCATCGGAGGAAGACAAACTTCATTTGATGCACACACCTTAGGCGAGTCCTTTTCCCTCCCTGAGCGTTGGGTTTCATAAATGTAAAATAAGGGCAGTAATTTCAGACATAAAGTTTGCATCGGGGGGACCGATGCAGTCGCAAGTAACGGGACAGCCTGCAAATAGAGACAAATTCTGGTCTAACAAATACGAAATCTGGAGGTAAGGAGTTCGAGCATTGTGCAGCATTGCATAGGACTAGCAGTGTCATCAAATACTTAGCCGCTTGGTTTCTTCTCCACCATCTCCCATGTATTTTATACTCCCTTTGTGGTTTCAAGATGGCCGCCTCAGCTCCAATCATCTTATTCTGACTCAGAGGCAGGGCAGCAGCCAGGGAGGTGACTGCCTTCCTGCACACTTCTTTCGATGGGAGGGTGGGATGGGGAACATCTTTCTCCAAGGTACCACGCGCCCCCAGCCGAATTCTGCTTAAATCTCATTGGCCAAAACTGGATCATAGAGTCATCCCTATACAATCACAGATAAAGATACGATTACCGTGATTGGCTTAGACCAGCAGGGGTCGGCAAACGTTTTTGAAAAGAGCTGGAAAGTAAATATTTTAGGCTTTACAGGCCATATTACATCTCTCACTACTACTCAACTCTGCTGGAACAGGAGAGAAGCAGCCATAGATAATGCGTGAACTAACTGGGTCTGACTGTTGCAGTACAACTTATTTTTTTATAAAAACAGGCCGTGGATGGGATTTGGCCCACAAGCCATACGTAATTTGCTAATCCCTATTTATACTCTACTCATCAAAAGCACAGGAGATAGAGTCGGACAAATTCAAGCCCTGGCTTTGCCAATTTCCAGGCATGCAACTATAAACAAATAGCTTAACCTGTGCTCCAGTTTCCTTATTTTGTAAAATTGAAAACGGGTAGACCTTCAGGAAACAGAGAATCCACCTAAAGATACGATAAATGTCCTCCTTGATAGGGCACCTTCAGGGTAGGTTGATTCAATGGCTGTAGTCCCAAGTTCTTTGGATCTTCTTGTTCTGCCCACCTCAGTGTATTGGCTTTGAACTTCAGATGTGCCCCTCATAGCCACAAAAAGGCCACAGTGCAGCTGGCATCTATTCATCTAAAGAAAATCTAAAAATTGAACATTCCTTCCCTTGTTTACCTTTTCAAGAGCAAGGATAACTTTCCCAGATATATACCCCCAGCCTGTTTACTTTATCCTGCTCATTGGTGATCATTACATTACATAATTCTTGAACCTGTTATTACCAACAGAAATAAAGTTATCTTGAGGGAGCCTGGGTGGCTCAGTTGGTTAACGGTCTGACTTCAGCTCAGGTCATGGTCTCAAGGTTCATGGGTTCGAGGGCCATGTTGGGCTCTGTGCTGGCAGCTCGGAGCCTGGACCCTGCTCCAGATTCTGTCTCTCTCTCTCCCTCTCTCTCCCTCTCTCTCTCTGCCTCTCCCCCACTCCCAATCTCTCTCTCTCTCTCTCTCTCTCTCTCAAAAATAAACATTAAAAGAAAGGAAAAAAAAAAAAAAGAAAATTCTCTTAACTGATTAGACTACTTTAATCACAATAGCTGGGGGTGAGATCCAGGCATTGACAATTTTTAAAAGCTCTGAAGAAAAGCTGACCTTATGCCCAGAATTGAGAACCACTCATAATGACCAGTCAAAACTCCATCCCTTGGAACTGTTGAGGTTTCAACTTTTCCTGAAGTACACAGCAGTTGAAAAAAATCAAACTAAATATATATGCATGTGTGTGCATGTAAATTTGAGTTTTATCTGCAAAGAAAATAATTAGCAATTACGATTAGGTAGACAACAACCAGGGTATGCTAAACTAATGATCTTTTTTTTTTCTCTTACATAATTTTGAGGACAAAATACCTAGTGTCTTGCATATTTTTTCAATTTTTTTTAATGTTTATTTATTTTTGAGAGAGACACAGACAGAGCATGAGCAGGCGAGGGGCAGAGAGAGAGGGAGACACAGAACCCGAAGGAGGCTCCAGGCTCTGAGCTGTCAGTACAGAGCCCGACACGGGGCTTGAACTCACAAACTGTGAGATCATGACCTGAACCGAAGTCAGGCGCTTAATTGACTGAGTCCCTCTTGCATATATTTTTTGTATATAAAAAAATGTGGGGTTCAAACTCAGCTCAGGCTCCAAGATCTAGATAAAGTTGCATGCTCTACAAACTGAGCCACCCAAGTGCCCCTCTTGCATGTTTTTAAGTGGACATCTTAAATTTTATTACAATTCAAGCGAGTTCATATTTTTAGTAGGAAAATAGTAAATATTTTGTTAAAAAAAAAGAAAGAAAGAAAAGAAAAGAGAAGAAAAGAAAAGAAAAACCTGGGAAACAAAAGCAAAAATGAACTACGGGACCTCATCAAAATAAAAAGCTTCCGCACAGCGAAGGAAATGGTCGGCAAAACTAAAAGGCAACCGACAGAATGGGGGAAGATGTTTGCAAATGACATATCAGATAAAGGGTGAGCATCCAAAATCTATAAAGTACTTATCAAACTCAACACCCCAAAAACAAATAATCCAGTGAAGAAATGGGCAAAAGACATGAATAGACACTTCTCCAAAGAAGACATCCAGATGGCCAACTGGCACATGAAAAAATGCTCCACATCACTCATCATCAGGGAAACACAGATCAAAACCACAATGAGATACCACCTCACATCTGTCAGAATGGCCAACATGAACAACTCAGGCAACAACAGATGTTGACGAGGATGCGGAGAAAGAGGATCTCTTTTGCAGTGTTGGTGGGAATGCAAGCTGGTGCGGCCACTCTGGAAAACAATAAGGTGGTTCCACAAAAAGCTAAAAATAGAACTACCCTACGACCCAGCAATTGCACTACTAGGCATTTATCCAAGGGATACGGGTGTGCTGTTTCAAAGGGACACATTGCACCCCCATGTTTATAGCAGCACGATCAACAGTAGCCAAAGTATGGAAAGAGCCCAAATGTCCATCGACAGATGAATGGATAAAGAAGATGTGGTTTATATACACAATGGAGTATTACTCGGCAATCAAAAAGAAGGAAATCTTGCCATTTGCAACTACGGCGATGGAACTGGAGGGTATTATGCTAAGTGAAATTAGTCAGAGAAATCCTATGACTTCACTCATATGAGGACTCTGAGAGACAAAACAGATGAACAGAAGGGAAGGGAGACAAAAATAATATAAAAACAGGGAGGGAGATGAAACAGAAGAGACTCATAAGTATGGAGAACAAACTGAGGTTACGGGAGAGGTTGTGGGAGGGGGGATGGGCTAAATGGGTGAGGGGCACTAAGGAATCTACTCCTGAAATCATTTGTTTTTTTAATTCCTGAAATCATTGTCGCACTACATGCTAACCAATTTGGATGTAAATTTTTTAAAATAAAAAATAAAATTAGGAAAAAGAAAAACCTGTGGTCAGTGTATGTGCTTAGAATCCATAATTCATTCTATGATTTGATAAAATAACTCTTAACTAATCCATTGAATAGCACTCACTAAATATGAAAGAAAACCATATCACATTTTTATCCTGAGGTATTCGGGTGTTTTTATCCCCAGTGTATGCTGAAATATTTGATGGTTCTAGAAAACATTCCAGTTGTATTTCTAAGAACCAACAACATTGTTACCCTTCTGTGATTGTTCTGAATGCACCTTAGAAAGAAATGTATGTAAGATAAAGTAATATAGGATGTCCACATTTAGGCACCTTGATTAATCATTAAAGGAAGGTTTCTTTGGGGCGCCTGGGTGGCTCAGTTGGTTAAGGGTCTGACATCAGCTCAGGTCATGGTCTCGTGGTTTGTGAGTTTGAGCCCTGCATCGGGCTCTGTGCTGGCAGCTCAGAGCCTGGAGCCTGCCTTGGATTTGGTGTCTCTCTCTCTCTGCCCCTCCCCTGGTTGCCTCTCTCTCTCTCTTTCTCAAAAATAAATAAATCTTAAAAAAAAAAAAAAAAAAGAGGAGGGTTTCTTTAACCTGTTACTTTGAAAACTGTTACACCATCTACCAGCTCAATGCTGAGTGCAGACCTCTCTGTAAGGTAGGAAGAGGGTGAATGTGAACTTAAGCACACAGCAGCATCCCCAGGCAGTTTCAGGCGTATGTAAATGTGATATAAACATGTAAATTCTAGAAATCAATTCCCTTAAGCCTGTCAGGGCAGCGACGTCCTATTCTAAGACCATTCTACAATATTCCATTGGTTGTTTTGCAGATTGAGATTGACACAGGTAAGCAGTCAGCCCTCGGTAACTGGTAACTATTATTATTATTTGCAGTCATAAATAAAGGAGGAGCACCTTACTTCCCTGTCTGATGAGGGGAAGGAGATAACAGTTGTTAGAACTGAGGATAAACTCTCCGCTAACCTGTTCCTTGAAAGCACCTATGACCTTCCAGCTTGGACAGCTGGTAATGATTGTTGAATTGGCGAGAGCCGGAAAGAATCAACTTAACTTCCCAACATGCTACATTTCTTCCCATCTCAAGGAACATGCCTCTGCTGCTTCTCTGCCTGGAACTTTCTTCCTGGGTCTAGGTCTTTACCTTGTGGCCTCCACCCATCACCCAAGCCTCTTCCTTGACCTCCCTCCCTCCCGCATTGCTACACCCAACTCGGACACTCTCCATCCTAGCTGGCCTGTTTCCTTCCCTTGCTAACATCCCTCATCGTCTGAAAATATCCTGGGTTGGACTTAGGTGTCTGATTTGTTCACTGCCGAATCCTCAGAATGGAGCACAGGGCGTGACACGCGGTAGATCCCAAAGTAGGTAAGAATTAGTTGAACAAAAGGATTAGTTGAACAATCAATGACAGACCTCCTCTTGGAGGGGAAAGAGAATGGAATTTGGGGTCAAGACTTTGAGGTCATCCCACCATGCATTAGCTGGGACACGGTATGCCCCAGGACCTCATTGTTCTCATCGAAAAAATAAAATAAGAATGCCTTCCTTGTAGAGTTATCAGGAGGACTTGGTAACACATAGTCAGGACTTTAGTCCCGTGCCTGGCATGTGGGAGACACAGAAGACACTATCATGAATTTTGTTTGCTAACATTTTGTGTTTTTTTTTAACCTGGATATGTCACTACACTGATCAATCCTAGAGACCTTGAAAAAACTAAGCCACCGTGACAACACCAAAATCGTAGCCTACCTGGCAATACAGATCAATTTCCAAGATCTCCAACTTGTCTTAGTAGGAAAGAAGAGAAAATAACCCCAAATACCCTTAGGGTTCAATTCTCCTTTGGTTACAGAAGTTTTACATTTATAACCAAAGCTTCACAAGCCGAGAGTCTGTATCTTACTATCAAATCTGGTAGCCTCTTACTTTAACAACTTGTTCTACTTGTAGTTTTGAAAATAACATACACCGGGGGAAAAAATGTATGTATGTCTCCCGAAACACTGTATTCCATTTCTTCATTATTTTGGAAATTACCCGAGAAATTTAGGTCTTTAGACAAGCAGTTTCGTTAAACTGATAAGGCAATGAAGGTTTTTTTGGTCTGTTTTAAATTTAGAATATAAGGGCTTTTCAAAGTTTGAGATGAAAAAAGGCGGGGGGCAGGGGGGGGCGGGGCCTGGGTGGCTCAGTAGGTTAAGCACCCGACTTCGGCTCAGGGCATGATCTCATGGTTGGTGGGTTTGAGCCCTGCATCAGGCTCTAGACTGATGGCTCAGAGCCTGAAGCCTGCTTTCCATGTTGTGTCTCCCTCCCTCTCTGCCCTTCCCCCCACTCAAAAATAAATAAACATTAAACAAAATAATAAAACAACAACAACAACAAAAGTCTGAGATGAAAAAGGGATAAAGGAAGAACTGTTTGTCTGTTTGTTTTTAATATTCTGGGGCCCCTAACAGATTCAGTTTTCCAATAACTATTACTGCTTCTTTTTCCTGTTCAGCATCACATTAAAAAAAAAAAAGAGGCATTTTGAGCAGAAGGAAACATACAGGCTTAAGCGCCCGGGCTCCAGTAACCAGAGCAAAGATCTGCAAATTTTTTCTGTAAAGGAACAGACAAAGTGTTAAGCTTCGCAGGCACAGCGTTTCTGTCACTGTTGCTCAAGACCAGTCACAGGTGATGTACCCCCGAATGAGCATGGCTGTGTTCCAATAAAACTTTATTTATAAAAACGGGCATTGAATCAGAGTCGGCCATTGGCTGACAATTCGGTAACTGTCAACCTTGATCTCGAATTATATTCTGCCTGTGCCATTTTCTAGTTACTCGATAATTTGGCCAACCCCTCATTCACCTGCAAAATGGACACACCTATAACGACCCCATCTGGTTCTGAGGATAAAATGGATCAGCGTATAAATTATTCCATGTAAGTATTCTGTAAACGTTACCTTGTTATTATTCTCATCTGACAGTAAAGAGGGCAATCCTGCAGTCTGGAAGCATCACACTCCAGTGCACCAGGCAGCCTCCGGAAGAAGTTTCTGTTGTTGGTGGAGTTTAACTTGGTCCTCCTTCGCTTTTGACTAAAAATGCCTTTTCCCTCTTTCCTAAGCAATTCCATTCAAGGTAGTTCTGGGAGGAAAACAGAGGAGCCGAGGGATGTAGGATCTAAACAGATTGGGCTCTTGGGGGAGAAAGATCATTCTGCCCCTTCTGTGTGCTCCCTCTGCCCCAATCTCCTTTTTGGTGGAAGGACTCTATTCCCCCGGTTTACCCCCATCTTGTCAGAAGGCTCGAGCTGTCCTGGAGAACGTTTTTGAAGACGCATCGGGGCAGCTGGTTCCCTGTGCACCCAGCGTTGCTCACATGAGCACCATGGCAAAACCAATGTTTATTGACTCCATTGGACAACATCATCACGAAGGAAAAAGATCTTCTGGGATTTTGGTTTCCTTTTTTTTCTTTGGGACATTTTTCTGGCATCTGGGTTACCCACTTAAGTTTTTAGGATTTTCGGGCATTAGGCACTTGGCTTTGTCTCCCATTTCTTTGTGCTGATTGTCAAATGCCCACGTATTATTTACACCTCCCTTTCTCTCTGGGGCTTCTAATCCCTCCCTTTCTTATTACTAGCATTTCTTCCTGGACCTCGCCTCCTTTTTTCTAACCAGCAGGAGAGCTCCCCCCACCCCCGCACCCCCCCACCCCCCCCAACTCCGCCTCAAGATAAACAGCAAACAAGATCGTGAATTTCAATGACAAATACAGCAGGCGCTATATTCTCCAGCCCCACGTAATTTTTAACTTGGGGATGGTAACTTCTTCGGTTTTCCTGCTCTGAACATTGGCAAGCCCAGTTCCTCTTTCAATTAGCTTGCTTGTTAGAAGGCGTAGGGAGCTGCCCTCCTCTTTAACTCAAATTTCCTTCTTCCCAGGCGTAACACAAATTTGCTGTACACATTGCAAGACAAAGAACAAAAAGACCTCACTAGCTGAGCAAAAAGATTCAGTTGTATACATGATTTCACCAGGTTTCCAACTGTATAATGAAATCAGACTCCTCCCCCGGGAGGGGGAGGTCCCTCCCCAACCTACGGAGCACACAAAATCCCACCCACTTCTTTCCAAGGACACACTTTGTTCTAAATCCCCAAGGCTTCACTCCTGCGCACAAAAAAGAACAGGAAGCTTTACCTAAATTGTAAGAGTGAGCCGTGATCCTGCTCTGAGCCCCCCGATGAAAGCAGTAGATGGGACAGAATTACACAATCTGTAGCCGGCATTTGTAACTAGCAGGCGTGGGATGTGAAGGCAATGAATCTGGCAAGGCTGACCTCTGGGTGGGGTTGGGGGGGGGGGGGTGAAAGGGAACATGACTTTTTTTTTTCTTCCTCATGAGCCTCTCTCAAGCTGGAGGAAAGACTAAAAACTACATGAAAGGGCACGTATTCATAATAGATTTTTAATGGCTTATTCATTCTGTTTTTAACCCTCACTTAAAAAAAAAAAAAAAAAAGAACTTAATTCAACCAGTTCTCCTTCGGGTTAAGGCAAGTTAAGGACAGGTGTTGGGGGCGCCTGGGTGGCTCAGCTGGTGAAGCATCCGACTCTTGATTTCAGCCCAGGTCACGGTCTCATAGTTCATGGGTTTGAGCCCTGTGTCTTGTTATGGGCACAGAGCCTGCTTGGGATTCTCTCTCTCCCTCTCTCTCTCTCTCTCTCTCTCTGCCCCTCCCCTGCTTGCGCTGTGTTTCTCTCGCTCAAAAATAAACATTTTTTAAAAATTAAGGATAGGTGTGGAGTAAAGCTGCTGCTTTCAGAAAGCAGTGGGCGTGTTTAAGCAAAGAATCACAGGGTGTGCCCTAGAGTGGAGTATTTATTACAGCCCTGTTTCCAGAAGTAGAGACTGAAATCCACCCAAAGTCCATCAAGAGGGACAAGTGAAATACATTAAGGAACAACCACTCAGAGACATACTATGCCACCATTTAAAGAGCACATTTTTTCTAACATGAAACGCTCTGCAAAAGATCTAAGTGAAAAATGCAAGGTAAAGACAAAGAAAGGTGTGTTTGATATATATATATATGCTGATCTGTGTGTAGACTATTTCTGGAATGATACACTGAAAACTGTTAGTGATTTTCTGTGGGGGAGGAGGAGGACTTTCTCTTCCCCACAAACCCTTTGATTTGAATTCCCCCCAATCGGAAGCCTGTATTACCGTTTTCCCAAAATGTATAGGTAATTTTTTAAAAAAACTCCATGTTATTATAGAAAATTGCCCATGATAAAAAAAAAAAAGAAAAAAAAGAAAAGAAAATTGCCCATGATAGTTACTTTGATTAAACAAAAAGTTGTCCTGGTGTCTATAAATATGATTTTGGTGATATATTTAAAACAAAGAGTTTATGTACACACACACACTTGCATATTTATGGAACATGTCCGGACAGATATGTGTCATACTATTAAAAGTAGTTATTAGCTCTCTCTAGTAAGCTCCTAAGCTAGTGGACTTAAATAAAGGGAAAGAGGAATTTTTGATTCTTTTACCAGAACTTTATACTGTTTGAGTCTTTTAGTACATAATGAGATTATGTACTGCTCGTATTTTAAATTTTAAAAACTAAAATGAGGGGTGCCTGGCTGTCTTAGTCGGTAGAGCATGTGACTCTTGATCTCAGGGTGGTGACTTTAAGCCCCGGGTTGGGCGTAGAGCTTACTTTAAAAAGAGAGAAAGAAAATAAGAGGAGAAAATGGTCAAATACTGACCCATAATGCATGAGAAATGTGGGCCATGTCTTTCCACAGAAATGGAACTCCCAAGAATGTTAAATTTCTGCTTTTTGCCTCCTTAACGATGGGATATTATACATTATTAGATATACGGGAGCTTTTCTCCTTCCCCCAAATGCTATTTGCTAGGACTGCTCCAAATTGCTTTCCGAGGTGTCCCAAGTGTCCCGGGTGGTGTCTTTGTTCCAGATAGCCCGCCTGGAGAAGCGGGCAGAGAAGGAATCTCTGCCTTCAGGGCCATGGAAATGCCAAGTCAAGGAAAAGGCCTGTCTTGTTACAAGCAGGGCTCATACTTGTATTTACTTTCCTGCCTTGCGCGGTTGAGCCGCACTTGAATGACTCCATTAACAAGAATGAGGTTCCTCTATGACAAAATCCTGACTTGGGCAGTCTGCTGTTTTCTGTGAAGCTGCCATTCTGTGAACAGGCTTCTGTTTAAGACCCATTTGATAGCCTGCCTCCAACGTGATCCCATGGAAATACCCTCTCCCTTCTCAATTAGCTCTAGAAAGACCTCTGTTACATTTTCTTCTGCCTTAGGCATGCGCAAGAATGATGTAGGAAGAGACACACTTGAAAGAAGATTGTTTCGAAAGTCTTTTGCGAATCCGGGTTTCCAGGCATTGACATTGTAATTTACCTACTGAAATAAACATATTTTGCAAGCCAGCATCATCTGTTCTCTGGGATTGATAACAAACACATAAGGTCAAATAGCAGCCCTAATCACTTCTGCAAGCCTTGCATGCATTTTCAGGCAAGGAAATACCAGGAATGAAGTTTGCAACGCATCTATCTTCCAGCAGTTGGGGGAGGGGGGACGGTCTCTCTGGGGCAGCTTTTTCTTGCTTCCAGGAAGTTTTCTGTTTGAAGTGCCCTGCTCTGTCTCCAACAGTCATTTGGAAATTATCAGCATTTAATTTATGACCTTATGAATTATTTTATTCAGGAGGGAGGGGTTCAGTTTGGAAGCCAATTCTTTGCAAATGAGGACTGTGACAGAACGGTCTCTGATTTGAAATTGGAAGGGGGTTCCGTGGCGCCCGTCTTCCTCATTGACAGATGGAGTTTCCACTTATTTTGCATCCCTTGAAATTACAATGGCAGTGTTTGTAGGTATATCTGAGACATCATTTAGACCCCTTTAAATTTCGGTGGAATGTTAAAATGAAGGAAGACTTGACTGTCTCTCAAGATTCAAAAAAGATCCACGGGCTATTGTCTGACCTCCTCAGTGTCTGATTGACTAGTAGAAAACGCATCTCCATGGGAACAGATAAATGTCTGCTTTTCATGCCGTGAAATACTCAACTCAGCCCGCAGAGCCTCACCAACCTAGCACTTTATTTGGGCGGCTGTAAGCAGCCTCTCTCTTTTCATGTTCAGCCAAATTATCTGCCAGAATTTCTTTTCAAGTCTAGGGAAAGAAAAAAAAAAAAAAAAGAGTTTCTTCCCCCCCTCCCCCTTCCTGCATGGAGTTAATTACTGTATTTTCATCTGGGAGGGTGGGAAAAAAATACACACTGAGCTGAATAGCACACAAAACAACGGCTGGCATGTTGTATCTGCCTGTTGTCTATTAGCTGTTGGTAGTGTTTTTTGGAAGGTATGATGGTCTACGGTGGTATTTAGATAGTGTCGGGGAGGGTAATGAGACAGCAGCCCCGCAACTGGCTGTTTCGGACTGTTTACATTTGTGCCAGAGTCAGGCTGTGTGACCTTAGGCAAGTGGGCAGCGGCTCTGATTTAGTGCTGTGATAGGAGACACTGAGGGAAGGGGAAGGATAGGAAAACCGGCTGGAGAGTCTCAGGTATCTGCCTCCCCTCCCCCCGCAAAGCCCCCAACATCTGCCATTTTAACTCCCCGATCACTGATCCAGTGCTCTGTGCCAGCAAAATTTGAGAACAGCTCTCCGGAGAACTGGGGCTTTCTCGGGTGATTCCAGACACTTCTGCTTCTGTTCCTGGTTAAAAATACCACCGGAAGCGGCATTTTCTGATGAGATCGTGGCACTTCCAGACCAGTTTCTGAAGCAGAGGGAAAAAAATAAATGAAAGGGGGGGGGGGGGAGGTGAAATACACATACACACGCATACAAACACCTATATATGTTTTTTCAAGAAGCAAGGTCGAAATCTTGGGGGCAAAATATCTTAGCCTCTTTGATCCTAAAACTGGGCACAAGAATATGTGTGGGTCCCTTATTTCCCTGGAATCCATTCACCCGTTCCTATTATTCTGTCCTTTGTCGGTTCAGCTATTCGTGCCTTTGTCTCTCTCCTCTTCTTAGCACCTCCACCCACCCACCCACCCAACAAGTCTGAGCAGGAAACGTTTAAAGACCAGCGAACTGCAAACCCACTAGGCAGTTTTCAAAAGAATCCAGGTTAAAGATACCTGCAGTCAAGATGTAGCAATCAAGTCTCAATTCCAGCTCCTCGGTGGATGTGATCCCTAAATATCAAAACCCCAGTGGTCTTTATCTGGACCAGCTGCTTCTGATGTCTAGAAGGAATGTGGCACATCGAGTGTGTGAACACTGAGTCTATTGTATCCAAACAGGCTGATTGAAGCCTGGATAATTGGCATGTAACCTTCTCTATTAATAGTGCAGACAGATATGTGAATTAGCTGAATCCCTCTGACATATGCCATGCATTAGCTAAAGGGGCTTACAATTCTCCAAACATCGTGGCTAACTATTACACCAATAATTAGGCTTTAGAACTTGATAACTTTGGGGGGAAATCAATAAATAATGGGGAAGCTCCCTACTGCCTCTGAATAAGAAGTGCCTCTCTAATATTATTACATCTGGGGGTTGTGGATTTGGGGATTTGGGATGTGTGTGTGTGTGTGTGTGTGTGTGTGTGTTGCTGATGCGGAGTTTCTGGAGAAGACTGGTAAATGTGGGGATTCCTTGTTTACCTTCTACAGTCATCAAGGTATTGAATAGCAACGTACATTTGTCGTGTCCTGTTTAAACGTCTTGTAAAGGAATAGACCCTGAATGAGGACTATGAAATACTGAATGAGGCTACTTAGAACCGTACATTCCTAAACAGTTGGCTGGTGTCACATCAATTCCTAAGACTATGTGGGCTGATGGCTAAGAGTATAAACAGCAGTCAGATTGTCCAGGTCTGAAGTACAGCTCCCACCATATGAGCTTGTGACCGTGGGCACTTGTCTAACCTCTCTGTGCCTCAGTTTTCGTCTCTGGAAAATGGGGATAATACATGTTCCTATCCCACTGGGACTTCGCAAGGACGAAATAAGTTGTTATTCACAAAATGTTCAGAATGATACAGAGTATAAGTAAGCGCTTTGGTCTTTTTACTTAATAAGCATGCCCTGAAATGTTTTTCAAACTGCAGGCTGTGACCTATTGGTAGGTGGTGAAAGTAGTTTAGTGGATCTCATAGGAAGGATAAGATCTGTTCTGTAAAACTTTTGCTATGTAGGGGCGCCTGGGTGGCTCAGTCGGTTGAGCGGCCGACTTCGGCTCAGGTCATGATCTCGTGCAGTCCGTGGGTTTGAGCCCCGCATCAGGCTCTGTGCTGACAGCTTGGAGCCTGGAGCCTGCTTCAGATTCTGTGTCTCCCTCTCTCTGACCCTCCCCCATTCATGCTCTGTCTCTCTGTCTCAAAAATAAATAAACGTTTAAAAAAAAATTAAAAAAAAACTTTTGCTATGTAAATAAATGTGTGTGTGTGTGTGTGTGTGTGTGTGTGTGTGTGTGTATAGCGGGTCCCAATGTAAAAATGTACATAATTCTTTTAGTGGGTCAAGTTAAAAATGGGAAAACCCAACATCGAATATTTAAAACCTAGAACAACCTAAATGCATCAATAGAAGATTGGTTTAATAAGTTAAGCAACATCCAGCCCATGGATTATCAAGCAGTTGTTCATGAGAAAAAGATCAATTCCCACATGCCGATTGTACTAGCCACTCAGATATATTATTTTGTAAAAAGTAAAAAAACAAAACAAAACATTACAGACCTGTGCGTATTTCAATCCTGTTTATACGAATAAAAAGGGCTTTGTCGTGTGTGCGTTTGTTTTACTGCATTGAACCTCCTCTGCCGACTGTGCAGACCCTGTGCTGAGCGGAATCTGGTCTCCCTCGGGTTCACCTGCTCGGTGATCGGCGCTACCCTCCGGCCAGGGGGGCAAGCCAGAAGCCTGGAAGCCACTGTTGACGTGCCTCCGTCTCTCACTCACCTTTAGGGATCCCAAATCCGTTCATGTGGCTTCCTCTTTAATCCTCAACCCCTATTCCAAGCTGCCGGCATCTCTCCCCCGGGAAACCACACCAAACTCCTACCTCGTCTGCCTGTAGCCTCCTATCCCCCTCAGGTGCCTAACCAGTCTCCCTGCCGCCTCTCAACTGGTTGCCTGCAGTCACCTAACTAGTCTCCCTGAACGTGCTCTTACCCCCTTTCCTCCCATCGTCTTTGGACAAAGACCAAAATTCTGCAATAACTTTTCCATTAGTCTCCTACAGATGGCATAGCAAAGCGCGCGCACACACACACACACACACACACACACACACACACACACACTGAGTGTCGTAAAAGTACAGAAATGTATCACCGAATGGTTCTGAAGACTGGAAGTGCGAAAGCAAGGTGTTGGCAGGGCCGTGTTCCCTCCGGAAGCCGTAGGGGGAATCCTTCCTCTTCCCAGCTGGCCTTCAGCCCTTGGCTTCCTTGGACGGCAGCCACACCACTCCAATCTCTGCCTCTGTTGTCACAGGGCCTTTCCCCGTGTGTCCGTGTCTGTGTCTTAGAAGGACACCAGTCTTACTGGACCTGAAGCCCACCCTGCTGCAGTACGGCCTCATCTCAGCTAATTACATCTGCTTCCAAATAAGATCACCTTGTGAGTTCCTTGGAGGCTAGGATTTCACTACATCTTTTAGGTGGGGACACAATTCAGCCAGAATAGCCTTTGAGCCCCTGCCTGGCCAGGCCTCTGCCTTCCTTTCTAGGCTTCTCCCCCACCCTCCTGTCGTATATTTTAGCTCCACCCACACAGGACCTTTTAAATGGTCCAGGTTGCTTCCTACCACAGGGCCTTTGCTCAAGTGGTTTGCTTTCCCCTCTCCAAACTCCACTCCTATTTCCCCCCCAGATCCCCCCTCCCTTGTCCCTTGGGGATGCCTGTCTCTGATGCTCTCACCCCGGGACCAAGCTAGGTTCCTCTGATCCTCACATAATTTTGTAACACCATCCACTTCGTGTTGGTCACACTTGTCAAGATTGGAGTTTTTGTGTTTATGTTTGTTTGATCGAGGCCTTCTCTGCCGTAATACCATGGGTTCTCAGAGGGCAGAAGCAGGGTTGTGCTTGTTCACCTTTTTAGTCTCATCTCTTAGCACAGTACATAGCCTCACGGGTGTTCAACTCAGTGTTGGTGCTCGGGGGGATGGGAGTTTGCAAACCGTTTCCCAAAATACTTGCACCGTTTTGCATTCCCACCAGCAACGTACAAGGGCTCCAATTTCTCCACCTCCTCACCACCCCTTGTTATTTACCTTTCTTTTTTTTATGATAGCCACCTCACAGGTCTGAGTTATTCTTTAATTTGTCTTCCAACACCATCACAGATGCTCTTAATTTTTTGCGGAAAGTTGTAGCACAGCTCCCCACCCCCAAAAATATACATAAGCACCTAAAGAATTGGCCTATGATTTTTAAGACTTTTCGGGGCGCCTGGGTGGCTCAGTGGGTTAAGCCTCCGATGTGAGCTCAGGTCATGACCTCACGGTTTGTGAGTTCGAGCCCCGCGTCCGGCTCCCTGCTGTCAGTGCAAAGCCCACTTCGGATCCTCTGTCTCTCTTTCTCTATGCTTCTGCCCCACTCATGCACGCGCTCTCTCTCTCTTTCTCTCTCTCTCAAAACTTTTAAATACAGAGAACAAACTGTATTTAAAGGGTTGATGGGGGAGCAGGGGAGAGCGGAAAAAGGGTGACGGGCATTAGGGAGGGCACTTGTTGGGATGAGCACTGGGTGTTGTACGTAAGCAATGAATCATGGGAATCTACCCCCAAAACCAAGAGCACACTGTATACGCTGTATGTTAGCCAACTTGACAATAAATTACATTTTAAAAAGCTGGAAAAAATAAAGTTAAATGACGTTATTATAAATAAATAAATAAACAAACATGTAAAACTTTAATAAATAAATAATAAACATGAAAAAATAAAGACTTCTCTAGAAACCACCTATATATTATCTGGGGGACCCATGGACCCCAGATTAACATCATAAAATCCGAGTTAAAAAAAAAAAAAGCTGATTCAGACACAGATATAGAGAGTGAAGAAACGCTGAAGCCCAGTGCCTCACTCAAGGCGACCCAGTTAATGAAGAAGATGGGAGGGGGCGCCTGGCTTGATCTCACGGTCATGAGTTTGAGCCCCACATTTGGCATAAAGGTTACTTTCAATAAATAAATAAATAAATAAATAAATAAATAAACAAATAGGAAGGAGGAAGGAAGGAAGGAAGGAGGTGAGAGCCCCAGATGAGGCATTCAGGCTCCACAATCATACTGTGGGTTCTTACCTGGGTGCAGCCTTAGAGCAATTCTCGGGTCACCTGGGTGACTTAGTCGGTTAAGCGTCGGACTTTGGCTCAGGTCATGATCTCACGGTTCGTGAGTTTGAGCCCCTCGTCAGGCTCTCCACTCTCGGCGCAGAACCCGCTTCGGATCCTCTCTCTCCCTCTCTCTCTGCCCCTCCCCCACTCGTGCTGTCTCCGTCTCTCCCAAAATAAATAAATAAACTTGAAACAATTTTAATAAATAAATAAACATCAAAAAAAAATTTTAATGCGTATTTTTAGTTTCCACCCACAACGTAGAAGGTCTGGCAGCCCCGAGAGTCAGCTCTTCAAACGGCACAAGCTGCCAGAACTGAGGAACAGCTGTCGGTCCAGCGCTGCCCAGGACGCCGCAGTCACCGCCCTTCCCTGTCGCCCTGGCCTCGGGCCACTTCACTCAGATCTTGGCCTTGCTAGCAACTGCGTCTGTGGGTCCACGCAAACACCGGACACCTTCCCGAAATAGGGAGGACTGCAAAGGCGTGAGCACGGCTAAGAGAAAGGAGTAAGACCCGGTGAACACTCTGAGGCTAGCAATTTCGTCAGGGAACCTGACCTGCCCCCAGGCCAGAAGACACAAGGGTAGGGTGTGGTGGCCAGGACCCGAAGAAAGTAGCTGTGGGCGAAAGCCACCTGATAAGAGCGGGCGACCTTCAGTAGAGGAAGCAGCCAGCCGGGGGCAGGCGGGGAGCTGGGCAAAGAAATACCCCGACCTCACTGCCCTTCTGCCAGTCTCCCGCAGGTACCTCGCGCTGGCCAGACCCAAGTGGAAACCAGAGCGGAAGAGTCTGTCCATACAGGCCAGAAAGGGAGGCAGGTTGCAAAGCGGATCAAGAGGAGAAAAAGAACAATATATAACATGTCAGTGATCTCAACAGTATTCCTCTTATGGGGCGCTTGGGTGGCTCCGTTCAGCTCAGGTCACGATCTGGCAGTTTGTTGAGTTCCAGCCCCACGTCGGGCTCGCTGATGTCAGCCTGTCAGTACAGAGCCAGCTTCAGATCCTCTGTCCCCTGCCCTTTGCCCCTCCCCCGCTGGCGCTCTCCCCCAAATAAATAAACATTTAAAATTCTCCCTCTTATTATCTTTGGCTATTCATAACAGATAATATTAGAAACCACTCTCTTCATTACTTACACTTAGATTCCAGTTCCCCTATATTTCCAGAGCCTTTCCACACAACGATGTAGAACCAAAGCCCTGTTTCTCCCCACCATGCCCATTTCATCTTCCTAGCGTCCACTCAATACTGTTTTTCAAATGTTTAATTGTTTTGCAGGTGGCTGTTGCTTACTGAAGACAGGAACCGTCTTCCTCATCTCGGAACTCCCAGAACCTTGCACTCTGCCAGACGTATAATAACTACGAAAAACCCGGAGACCGTGGGTGGATTTCTATGGATTGTTCTAATAATGGAGGGGAGGCCCACAAAGGGAGCGGTGGCGAAGAAATGCCATCACTAATTGTCCCCAGCGATAGCCTTCTTTCAAAGAGGCGAATGGTCATTCACCAGATGGCAATGGTAATTCAACAAATTAATGGTAACAGTGACAATCAGATTAGATTAATATTTTGGGAGCACTTACTCCCAAATATAAAGTGCCAGTCACTTTATACATGCACGCATTTATATCTAAGGCTTTCGATAATACCGTAAGTCACGTAAACATTACTCCTATTTTGCAGAAGAACAAACTGAGGCATAGAGAAAGTGATTATCCAAGGTCAGTACTGGAGTCAGGATTGGCCACCAGATCTGATGGATTCAGAATCTTCAGTTGTAAATCCTGGCTCTGCATAGTTAACATAGCCTTAACGAACCGTTGCTTCTAATATTTGTACGTTGAACGATTATATCCGTGATCCTTATCAACATGTATCAGAAGTTTGGTTATACAGCAAGTAGAGACCTGACTTAACCAGTGGCTTAAGCTTATAAGGGTTGTTTCTCCTTTAAGAAGTCCGGAGGTCAGCTGCTGCTGGCTTTGGTTCACTGGCTCAGCGACATAAGGGGATGAGGTTTCTGGGCAACTGTCTGGCTCAGTAGGTAGAGCATGTTGGTCTTAATCTTGGGGTCATGACTTTGAGCCCCATGTTGGGTATAGAGATTACTTAAATGAATAAACTTTGTAGGAAAAAATGTTTATTTATTTCTGAGAGAGAGTGGGGAGGGGTAGAGAGACAGGGGGACAGAGGATCCAAAGCAGGCTCTGAGCGGACATGAACTCACGAACCACAAGATCACCACCTGAGCCGAAGTCAGTTGCTTAACCAACTGAGACACCCAGGCGCCCCAAAACACTTTAAAAAAAAGAAGAAGAAGAAGAAGAAGGATGAGGTTTCTGACGTGTTCTTGGACTTGCCCTCTTAGTCACAAAATAGCCACTGGAGTGCCAGCAATCGTTCCCATGTTCCAAGCAAGAAAAAAGAAAAGTGGAAGGCAAAATATCACCCGCCAGCTAGATGAGGCCTCTTTACAGAGCATTCCCAGACATCTCGTCTAGGTTTTCTGCTTTCATTTCAAGAATCACCTTTATTGGCAAGAGTTGAGGCTATAGTTGGCTTCTACAGCATGAAGGTTCTGTTCGTAAAGAAGAAAGAGAAATGGGTGGTAAAGAGGCAATTAACATCCTCTGCCACAGCCCAAGTATCTATTTATACCTATTCATATCTGTATCTTTATCTATTTTTTTTTTCAACGTTTATTTATTTTTGGGACAGAGAGAGACAGAGCATGAACGGGGGAGGGGCAGAGAGAGAGGGAGACACAGAATCGGAAACAGGCTCCAGGCTCTGAGCCATCAGCCCAGAGCCCGACGCGGGGCTCGAACTCCCGGACCGCGAGATCGTGACCTGGCTGAAGTCGGACGCTTAACCGACTGCGCCACCCAGGCGCCCCTGTATCTTTATCTATTTATGCTTTACTCCAGGGTTTGATCAACGAGGCCCGCTGCCCGCCTTTGTAAATAAAGCTTTATTGGAAAACAGCCACGTTCATTCATTTATCTATTGTTTATGGCTGCTTTCACACTACAAAGGCAACGTTTAGTAATTCTGACAGAGGCTGTCTGGCCCCCAAGCCCGAAAATAGTTCCTGTCTGGCCTTGTTTTACTCTCTCCCTTTCTATCTCTGGGAAAATGCATTGCACCTCAGGGTGACTCAGTTCGCTGAAATGCGAATAGGCCCACATATAACAGGTGGACCAAGCAGTCCTCCATCATGACCGCAGCGTTTCTTCGTCATTCTTGCTGTAACTCCCGTTAACAAAGGCCATTCAAGGAACATCTCAGCTGGGAGAGGCATTTCCCCTGATATCTGCGGCAAGGTCGGAGCAATCCTGTGCCGTCTCTTCCAGTGTCTCTCGCGACAATGACAATCATGTGCACTGAAGAATAAACACACTTTTCGCCTCCAGATGCCCACAGACGTTCCGGGAGACTCACACACACGGGAACAATCTAAAATTATCCAGCTTTGTATGTTATGGAAATAGTCTCATTCAAAGACAACTTCGTATTTGTTGAGATAATTACAAGTTTGATAAGTGCAAATTATCTGAGGAATAATTTGTGAAGCATTATGCACGAGCCTAGGGTATTGGTTAAAGGATAGTTTATGGCGAATCTATATAGATTTGAGATAAATCACAAATATAAATCAAAGAATGCCTACCGTTCTTTCATTGGGTTCTCCACACAGGGCCGGTGTATTTTTTGCAAGGGATTTGCAACTGAATGAATCGGACAATTCAAAACATTTCTCTTTGCCAGTTTACCGGCATTGTCATGTGCCTATACCATAAACGCTTTATAACTCCCTCAACTTCCTGGCTCCAAAATTATGTTTCTTGACAAATTTGCAATTTGAGAGGACGTTCACAATACCTCAAATTTTGTGGTCGATAACACAATTTTAGTATTTTATTTTATTTTTAAAATTTGTTAATGCTTATTTTCGAGAGAGAGAGAAAGCATGTGAGCTGGGGAAGGGCAGAGCGGGGAGTGGGGGGGGGGGGGTGCAGACGATCCAAAGCAGTCTCTGGACTGTCAGCAGACAGCCTGATGCAGGGCTCCAACCCACAGACGGAACCATGAGATCGTGACCTGAGCCAAAATTGGATGCTCGACTGACTGAGCCATCCAGACGCCCCTTTGATATTTTATACAACACTATTTTAAATGCATATAATTTTTAAAATTTCAAAGAAACACAAGTGTACATAATTCAAAGTCTCGTAATGTTGATCACACTGTATTTAATTTGAATACATGGGTCCCAGCAAAATAGAGAATACAAATAGCAATCTGAAATGCTTTGGATGGAAGTACCTGTCCCTGTATCACAAGAGGTCTCAAACATGGCACTTCGACACCTGGGGCTAGAACATTCTTCGTTCTGGGGAGCTGTCCTGTACCCTGTAGAATGTTTAGCGGCATCCCTGGCTTCTATTCACTAGATGCTAACAGCACTCCCCACTCTGTTGTGACAACCAAAAATGTCTCCAGACATTGTCGAATGTCTTCCGGGAGGCAAAATCACCCTTGGGTTGAAAATCACTTCTGGACTATGTTCCAGAGCATTTGTTTTGGACAGAAATCCGGATTCTCTACTATTTACTAGCTGCAGAAACTTAGGGATAATTCAACCTCTGCAGACCTCAGTTTTCTTCCTAGAACGTATAAATAACGGCTTTATCTCACAAGGTTCTTGTGGAATTAAAAGTGACAATGCATGCAAAACCATAAATTCTCAAGACACAGTAGGTATTCTAATTTTATTATCCTTCTTAATTATCAATATATCTTTTGGTGGCAGAGTGCCCACTCTGGGCTTTGTAGGATCGACTCGTGAACAGCATAGACAAGTACCCCCAGCTGGGACTGATATAAAAAAAACTCAGGAGCTAATGAAATGAAGTCTTTCTTTCTGAGCGAACTGAAACATTAGCTCTCGCAAGCCACGGAAAAGGTTTTTAAAACCAAGAAGCAAAGGGCGCCGGGGTGGTTCAGTTGCTTGAGCGTCCGACTCTTGATTTCCGCTCACGTCATGATCCCAGGGTGGTGGGATCGAGCCCCACATCAGACTTGGCGCTGGGTGTGGAGCCTGCCTGAGATTCTTTCTCTGCTTCTCTTTCCCCATGCCCCTGTTTGCTCACTCGCTCTCTCTCTAAAAAAAAAAAAAAAAAAAAAAAAAAAAACCTAACAAGTAAAACAAGCCGTCTTCTCCAATTGGCGGTCAGGGGAAAAGAGAAAGGAAGCATCTTTCTTCCAGGCCAGTTCCGAGGGCTTTTACAGAAACACACTGCCTCCTCCAATGACCGCAGAGTGTGCCGATGCCAGAGCGGGGCTCTCCTGGTGCCTGGGTGGAATAAACGTGTTGGCTCTTGAAAGAAAGAACCAGGCAGATGGCTATACCAGCCCCAATTATTTTCAAGTCATTTCTCAAGTGTGTAAACTTATTGGTACTATTGTCTGCCTCTCTGCTTTCAGGAGGTTATTATCGCCAGATTAGCTGTTTGAAGCGTGCCCTCTTGCCTCTGTTGTGCTGGAGAATGAAGCCTTTCCTTGAACATGGCACTTCCAACACAAAATGCTGGCACTCGAGAATATGTTTTATCACCTCTCGAGTCCTGAATGGGAAAAATTTGGCTGCGATTCGCTTTCCCTGTTCTGTGAAATGTATGCATGGCCCCTAGGAATTTATTCCTCAGATGGACTCCCACGCTCGTGAAATAGTGTACCTGGCTATTTATTGCAGCGCTGTCTGCAAGAGCAAAGGAGCAGCATGTTATTCAAATGTTCAGCCAGGGGAGACCGATTGCATGTTAGTTAAATGGAATACTATGTAGCAATAAAAATAGAATGAGGAACTTCTTCACAGATATGAAGCAATCTCCAAAATACACTGTGAAATAAAAACAAACAAGACGTACCTGGCGCCCATCAAAGAGACTGCTTGTATATTCACAGAATGGCTCCGGAAAGATACATGAGAAACTTATAAAATAAGTTTTCTCCAAGGAAGGGAACTGGTCACTTGAGACACGGTTTTAAAGGAGATTCAACGACCTTTTGTACCTGATGAACTTGGTACTCTGGCAATTTTATATATAAAATAAAATACATATATATATATAATAAGTAAATATATATAATATAGATTTTAATACAAACAAATATAGATGTTTAATATAAATGATTTTTTAAATAAGTAGGGAACGTAAAAGTTTAAATCATTTTTTAAATAAATACGTACTTAAACGTTTAACTAACGCCTCCCCCAATATAATGTATGACTGTAATATTAACGTGTCTCGGGGGAAGATGGGAAACGTCTAAACTGTACTGTTTTCCTCCCACCCCCCCCCCCCCACCAACCCCCGCCATGGTATTTTTATATAGAAATAATTTGAAATTTACAAAAGGGGTTAAAAGTACAGAGGGTTAGTTCCTGGGTCGCCTTTACCCGACTTCCTCTATTACGAACGTGTTACAGAACCGTAGTTCGTCTATGAAAACGAAGAGATCGGACAGCGGTGCGATACTCGTCACTAAACTACAGACGTCGCTCTGATTTCACCTGCTTCACCGACGATCTCCTCCCGTCCCAGCATCCCAGCCCGGATACCGCCCCGCGGCCCCTGCGCCTCCTCCAATCAGTGACAGCCAAGCGCTACAGTTTTATAATTGGCCCCGTTCTCAGCCAATAGGAAGAGTGGGAGGGAAAGACTCTGCCTGGATCTGGGTGCAGCGGGGACGTGCCCACGCGCCTGAACCCCCGAAGCCACCAGAAAGCGGCACATCGTGTGGCGGAGCGCCTGTCCGGCTGATGGTCCGAGCAGGAGTTCTGACGATAACAGCTCAGTTTTATTGAGAGTATCTCTTATTTGCGAAGCACTATGCTAAGCGTCATTGCAGCTCCCCCCACCCCGACAGCCCCAGGTGGCAGGAATTTACACTGACCCCGTTTTACGGATGAAAAGAGAGAGAACATGTCACATCCAACAAACATTGTATGAGAACTTGGGTTGAAACAGGGGCTTCTGGCTCCTGCTTCGTTGTCTACACACAAAAAGGTATGTTTTGTAAACAAAACAACAACAAAAAGGCAAGTTACTTAATCTCTCTCAGGCTCAGTTTCCCCATCCATTAAGTGGGAAGAGCATCATTACCCAACTCACGCTGTGAAACTCACCTGAGGTCGTGAAATCTAGCTGGGGTTCCATCTACCAAAGGTTTTTGCTTTGTTTGTTGGCTTTTCTACTGGGTATAAACCTATGTGTACCTGTGGCTACAGGTGAAGAAGGCGGCCCGGGTACAAAGTCAGCCTGAGCATGGTGCAAGAAAAGGTCTGTGGAGTCTTGCTAAGCTGCAGGACCAGTTTCCTTTTATTTTCCAATCGGTTACGGGCAGATGCTTTGTAAAATACAATAGATACTGAATATTGGGGAGGAAAAATGAAACAACAAAAAAGTCATACCACACAAAGCACAATTCCAACTTTTGCTTGGATTCCATGCAGCTAATCTGTCGAATGCAGCAGACCAGCCCCGTGTAAGGACCACACAGAAGGCAGTTCTGGTTCTAAGGAACAGCTGGAGCTCTGTGCGTGGGCCATTTTGTACCCCGGTCTGTCCTATAAAGTGGCTCACGTGGGCACCGCAAAGAGTAGGTCTGGGGACACAGACTCCCGAGCCCACACTGCAGACGACTCAGTAAAGGACTGAAGGTGGCAGACAAGAAGGAGATGTTCAGCCCCAGGTAATTCTTTGCTGTGCAGAAAAACCAGCTCAGCATGGTCAGACCTGCCGATCGCTTCGGAGGAGCGAGAAACTTTCATAGGAAAATCTCCCCCTTTTTTAATGCAGTTAAATAATGTTTCAGAAGAATAGTTAACGGTGCCAGCCGGCTTGTGAACAGCTTCCTAATTTGCAGGGCCCGATGTAAACCGAGAACGCGGGGGCCCCCGGTTCGAAATTATTAAGAATTTCAAGATGTGGACAGCTACGTAAGCATTGAACTAAGCGAGCCTACTCAGGGCGTGCACCTTGAAGCTGATTTTGCCCGTGAAGGCCAAACAAAACGTCTTTGCGTCAATTTTCATGAGTTTTGTTTCGCTCCTTGAGAGAAGGGGCTGCGTTTCCTGCAAAGCCTCCGCGTGCAGGCCCTCTCTTGGCTAGCAAGGGCTCAAGGATTAGAGGAGATGAAACCGTGTGGATCAAGGGGGAGGAGCAGACGTGCATAGAGCAGCTCGGTAGCTCTAAACAAATACAGCGATGGATATTTTGTGGCACAGAAAGTTCTTGATCTCGAAGGGCGCCCCAAAAAGGGGGGGAAACATTGCTATCTGTATTGAGGACTTACATGCCAGGTATCATTCTGGGCATTTGATATATATTCACTCGGTTAGCCTTCATAAAACCCGAAGAGGCGGGGGGCAATCATTCTGCCCATTTTAGAGATAAGGAAACTGAGGTACAGTGAGATTGAGTGACGTGTCCAAGGTCACACAGCTAGGAGATGGTGGGGTCAGCATATGTGTTTGGGCTGTCTGGCTCCAGAGCCTGTACCCATAGCCACCGGACTGCCTTGGAATGAATGGTTAGGCTTCCAGAGAGTTCCGTGGCATCGTCAGGCTGGTGGGGGGAAAGTTTGGGCAAGGAAGTCCTCGCCAGACCCCAGAGGGGATGAGGGGGATGGTGAGGAGGGAACCAACGGGAAGTATATTTGGTGGGGGAGGGGAGGTCTGGAGAGTGAGCTCTACTGACGGTTCCCGGTGGCCCCTGAGAAAATGATCTCCACGTGCAGCTCAAGGACGCTCTCTCTCCTCTGGAGACAGAGACCAGGTTAGAGTGCTCAGGGGAGGGGGTGGGGGGCGTGGGGGGAGGGGGGGAACGCGGGGCAGGGAAAGCAACGAAGGTAAGGTGAGCCAGGGTGACCTTGGAAACATGGGGGACGAGGGAAGGAGAGTGAGGGGAAAGGCAGGGCAGGGGCAGAAGTATCTGAGCAAACTAGAGGGACTAAGGCGCATTCAGTGGGGGCACCTGGGGGGCTCAGGTGGTTACCGGTCCGACTCTTGATTCTGGCTCAGGTTATGATCTCTTGGCTTGTGAGTTCGGGCCTCGCATCGGGCTCTGTGCTGACGGTGCTGAGCCTGCTTGGGATTCTCTCTCCCTCTCTCTCTGCCCCTCTCCTGCTCTCTCTTTTTCTCTCTCCAAATAAATAAATAAATAAATAAATAAATAAACAAACTAACTAACTAACTAAAAAAAAATTAGGACTAGAAAGGTTTGGAGCACCTGGGTGACTCAGTCGGTTAAGCTTCCCACTCTTGATTTCATCTCAGGTCATGATCTCGAGGTTGGTGGGTTCGACCCCAGCATCGGACTCTGCACGGGCAGCACTGAGCCTGCTTGGGATTCTCTCTCTCTCTCTCTCTCTCTCCCCCCGCCCATGCTCATGCTCTCTCAAAATAAATAAATCAACTTCAAAAAAGAAAGACCAGAAGGTTTTACCACGTCAACCTCCCACCCCAGCTGCCTTGCAAAGTGGCCTGCAGAGCCTGCATTTTCTGCCAGCCCCCGTTTCAAAAAAAATTTTTTTTTCAACGTTTTATTTATTTTCGGGACAGAGAGAGACAGAGCATGAACGGGGGAGGGGCAGAGAGAGAGGGAGACACAGAATCGGAAACAGGCTCCAGGCTCTGAGCCATCAGCCCAGAGCCCGACGCGGGGCTCGAACTCACGGACCACGAGATCGTGACCTGGCTGAAGTCGGACGCTTAACCGACTGCGCCATCCAGGCGCCCCTACCAGCCCCCGTTTCAATCGATGGCACTGGAAGAGCGCCGTCTCTAGGTCAGGTCAGACAGCTGATGGAGCTGGTGCCTTCCAAAAAGGCATCTTTAGGGGCTCCTGGGTGGCTCAGTCGGTGAAGCGTCCGACTTCGGCTCAGGTCATGATCTCACAGTCCGTGAGTTTGAGCCCCGCGTCGGGCTCTGTGCTGACAGCTCGGGACCTGGAGCCTGCTTCAGATTCTGGGTCTCCCTCTCTCTCTGCCTTTCCCCTGCTCATGCTCTGTCTCTCTCTCGCTGTCAAAAATGAACATTAAAAAATTAAAAAAAAAAAAAAAAAGGCATCGCTAACCCCGGGCTTCACAAAGCACGGTCATTCACACCCAGTGCCCGGGGCCCGGGAGGCACAGGCAGGACCTTCAGGGATGTGGTTTGAAGGGAGAGGGGGTAGTGGTGCCCACCCAAGGCCCCGCCCAGCCACACCCCTGGGCCAGCTGCGGGGGCGGGGGGTGGGAGCTCCTCTGTTTTCCTTTAAACTTCCACTTGGGGGCGGTATGGGAACCGAGGGCATCGCCCCCTACCGTGTTCACCTCTGTCTTCCCCAACACCTACAGCGGGAGCAGGTGCGGGGATGGGGGGGGGGGGGGGCTCGGGGGTCGGGGGTCGGGGGGGGGGTCGGGGGTCGGGGGTCGGGGGGGGGGATTCTCACTAAGTGTTTGTGGAGTGAATGAATGAAATCAAGGCATCACAGCCGGATCTGATGGATCCGTGCGGGTTAACAAGCCCCTGCGTGGGGAAGGGCCGAGGGTACGGAGGGAAGGCTCGCCAGAGAAAAGGAGCGTCTGCAGACGGTTCACACCAGGCCCACCGGCGGGCGCGGCTTCTCCACCTCAGCCCGTGACATTGGAGGCCGGGCAGCCCTCTGCTGCCGCGCTGCCTTGTGCATTGTGGGAAGGTTAGCACCATCTCTGGCCTCACCCAGGAGACGCCGTTAGCGGGCCCCCTTCCCCAGCCGGGACCGCCAAACTCTCTCCAGACACCTCCCCGTGCCCCTGAAGGCCAAATCCCCCCACCCCCGGAACCCCCGCCTTGGGAGAAACTGCCTTGTTTCCCACAGAGGTGGGTTTCCAGGTTTCCTGGTTTCCTGGATTTCTGCAGAGGGATCTGGGAACTCTTGAGACCTCCAAGCCGGGGACGTCAGAGCAAAGCTAGGACTCCGGGGTTTCCCTGCAAAGACCCTTTCCAGAACGAGTTCTATGGAATTCGAGCTCCCCCGTGTCGCGTCTGTGCTCGTGACATTCCTGTTTGTTGTTGGTGTCTGTTATTACTCCAACCGCTTCCTTCTAGGAATGAGGACACCTGAGGCCCAGAGGAGTTCAGGAACTAGTCCCCGTTTACGCAGCTAGCCGGGAGCAGGTGGACGGCTTATTTCTAACATGCACAGACCAGGAGGAAACCAAATGATGGGTTTTTGAGTTGGCAGAGGGCATTCGTTTTGTCCCTTTCAACCTCGGACTAAGTGAGTGGCTGAGTGAAGGGCGGGGCAGGGGGCCCACTTCCCATCTCGGGCCTGTTCCCGGGGGGCTTTCGGCTTTGCTGCATCGTCTCTCTGTCGCTGCAGCGGGTCTGGGCCTGAGCAAGTGGGGGCCTTTGAGAAACCACAAGAACAGGAAAGAAAGAGGGAGAAGAAAAAGCGTCCCAACGAACGCCTGGGGAAGGAAGCGGCAGTCGGCTGAGCCAGTGGCCACGAGGCCATGTTTTTGCATGAAACAATCTGGAGGGAGCAGGGGAGGTGGGTTTGTTTTGAAAGGGGACTGCCGGGCATCACGCGTCGTCCTCACTGAAGCCTGACTCGCTTTTGTTAGCAGGTGTGAGTCAGAGCTTGCTCCGGGACCTCGGGGACCGAGGCTGCCTGTCAGACCGAGTCCAGGGAAGGGCCGGGTGCGCAGTGATTCCCCACGTGGATCGTTCAAGATGCCCAACAACTCGAAAGCTTGGCTTGCGTCTCTGGCTGCAGGTGAGCCTACGCTGGTGTTTGTCCGTCCAGACGACCCCGGGGCCCGGCTGCCTGCCCTTTCCTACAGGCCTGATAGACACGTTCCTCCCACGAGGTCGGGGCCCCAGCTGCACTCCGGGTGGAGCGGGTGAGAGCCAGGCAGAGGTAAGGCAACCGGTTGCCATTTAGTTATTCACCACAGTTTCTTTGAGCTCCCACTGTATGCCAGAAACTGTCCTGAGAGCTGGAATACAGTCAAAGCCAATCCCTGCTGTCCGGGAATTGACATAGTAGTCCCTGGAGACAGTTAATAAACAGATCGATATCTAGGGTATCAGATGATGAGGACGTTCATGAGAAATATAAAGCTAAGGGGAGAGCTGGAGAGTGACAGTCAGAGGCTCTTTGAGAAGGGGGGTGGGGAGGCTGGGCAAGATCTCTAGGAGGAAGGAAGAGGTTTGAAGTTGTTCTAGAACCTTTACCAACAGTATTTGGGGTGAGAATAGAGCTCACTTAAAAAAAAAAAATTTTTTATATGTATTATTCTCTGAGAGAGAGAGCGAGAGCACGAGCAGGGGAGGGGCAGAGACAGACACACAGAATCTGAAGCAGACTCCAGGCTCCGAGCTGTCGGCACAGAGCCCAACACGGGGCTCGAACTCACAAACCGCAAGATTGTGACCTGAGCTGACATCGGACGCTTAACCGACTGAGCCGCCCAGGTGCCCCAATAGAGCCCACTTTTGAAAGGGGAAGTGGCTGGAACAGATACATGTGCACCCGTGTTCACAGAAGCACCACTCACAATAGCCAAAGGGTGGGGACAACCCAGGCGTTCATCAACAGACAAGTGAATAAACAAAACGGGGTGGGTGCAAACAACGGAATACTATTCGGCCTTAAAAAGGACTGAAATCCAGACACAGACTACAATATGGGTGAACCTTGAAGACATTGTGTTAAGGGAAGTAAACCAGACGCAGAAGGACGAATAGCATAGGATTCCACTGATACGCGGTCCCCAGAATAGTCCAATCCATAGAGACGGGGAGCAGAATGGTGATTGCCGTGGGCAAGGGGGCGGGGGCGCGGAGGGGGTTGGGGAGAATGAAGAGTTCGTGTTTAATGGGGACAGTTTCAGTCTGGGATGATGACAAAGCTTTTGAGATGGAGGGCTGATGTCATGGCTCCCTCCGTAACAACAGGATGAAGGTACTTCACGTCACTGAACTACACACTTAAAATGGCGAAAACGGGAAGCTTTATGTTACGTATGTTTTCACTACTTTAAAGATGAGCTGGAAAAAAAATAAATAAATAAAGATGAGCTGGAAAAGAAGCAAGACTAGGAAGTGGACGGAGGAAGAAAGAAGGAAGAGACAGGAACAACATTGACTGAGCGAAGCTTACTTTGGACCAGTCGGCCATGATGCCTTTTACGTACATGATCTCCTTTAATCTTTACAACATCCTTAAACATTAGACATGATCCCGGCTTACAGTTGAACAAACCAAGACTCAGACCCACTAAAGGGCCTCTCTCGGTGGTGAGTGATGAGGCTGTGATTCAACCCCACACGCCTTGCCCTCTGCCCGCACTACTAACCTCCCACCTCAACCCACACCACAGCGCCTTGTCATTTGCTGGAGTCATTGTAAACATCTTCAGCTCTGTGCAGCCTGCCATAGCATCCCTTGCTAAATAAAGCCATCATGGGAGTGGGCCTAACTGGGGCTCGATTGTGGAAGATGGACTCACGAAAAAAGAGGAGTCCATTAGAATCTAGAAGGCCGGATGTTATCTTTGAGTTTCTTTATTTTTTTAATGTTTATTTATTTTTGAGAGAGGGAGACAGAGTGTGAGCAGGGGAGGGGGAGACACAGAATCGGAAGCAGGCTCCAGGCCGCGAGCCATCAGCACAGAGCCTGACGCGGGGCTCGAACCCACGAGCTATGAGATCATGACCTGAACTGAGGTCAGATGCGTAACCGACCGAGCCACCCAGGTGCCCCCATATCTTTTAGTTAAAAAAACAATCTATGTCACTCATTCCACAAACAAATCCGGGTGCTTTTCTGGGCACTGGAGAGCGTTCACAGAGAAGCCAGCTCCTTGATGAAGAGCCCGACCTAACAGAATAAGGAAAGGAATCCGTAGCACCAGACCCGTGTGGAAAACACCCCAGAAATGATACAGAGAGAATCGGGCGGGATACTAAGGAAGCCCAGAGGATCCTAGAGAAGGGATTTGTTTTTTCTTGTTGTCCTGAGAAATTAGAAAGCTTTTCCTCCCTAGAAGATTTAGTTACCCCGGAACCTAAAGTACAAGAGTTATCCAGAACCTTAACTTACGGTCTCGGACACATTTCCACTTTCTACCCACCTTCCTTCCCACTGGTCAGTTTCCTGGGAAACATCCACATTTGGAGCAGAAAAATACCAATGACATGTCATTAGAATGACATCAACATGACAAGAACATTTTGTTACAATAACTCCAAGTCCTAAAGTCCACGTGACAATTATTTTTAAATGGCAATTAGCTCCACAAAAGGGAGGCACTAATGAGATTCCTTTTTTTTTTTTTAATACCAAAAAATATTTGATTTCTTAGAATGCTTATCCGCTGGATCAGAACAGTGGTTGAGGTCTAATATTAACTTTGGAACAATTTAAGTAAATTCTGTTACTCAGAAAGGATCAGCAGAGCCTCTGGGATTTTGTACGGAGACGGAATACGGGTGTAGCAAAACCTCATTTTTAACTTTCTCCGAGAAAGAAAAATGGGCTGTTGCTGCTTCGGGAGATTTCGGCCCCTGGGTCTTGAGTCGAAGGAGAGTTGGAGAGCATAGTAGTCTTGCTCCCCTGTGCTGGCTCTGATCCACACGTGTCTTCCTGACTCTGAGTTTGGGGACATCAGGTGGCAGCCGGAAATCAGGCCTGGTGGGTGCATTTCCATCGTGGAAACTGACAAGCCAAGGTTCCTCCCGCCCCAGATGTCTTACCAGCCTGCCTGCCACTGTACTTGTATTAGAAAGTTTCTGCTTATCCCCCAGGTTCCGAAATAGACTCGTTTCTGCTCACAGGAACTGCACCTCTGTGGTTAGCGATGATGTTACTGTAATTTATGATACAAGGTGGAGCCCTTTTCTCTTGTTTAAAAATACACTGATAGGGTGTTAGTGGCCCCCAGTGTGGGTTATCATAGTTTGCTCAGGAAGGGGAATTTGTGAAAGAGGCAATTTCTACTTCTGGCAAGAAACCCTAGCTGGGCTCCCAGTGAGGGATTCAAGAGCACGCAAGCACATTCTTGCAGCATTTTACTAGATTCAACTAGTAAGAAAGTCTGGCCATCCCTGAAAGGTTTAGAGAAAAATAACAAATTGCTTCTCAGAACTGGTAGAGGGAAACTCTCGGTCCAAGAATATACGTAGAGCAAAGTATACCAAGTATAGAGGCAGGGTAGATTTTTTTCTTTTTTCTTTTCCTCCTCGAGGAGTGGTATTTACCACACGGTCTGGTTCCATGGATTGAGAGCATACTTTACTGTCTGTGCAAATAGAATATTTAAGATTCCTGAAATATTTTGACTTTCCTAGAGAATTTTATCCTCCATTGACTATACCTTGGTGGCCGAGTTTCAGTCTTAGAAAAGTCACACAAGTGACATCAAATGTTGCATGTCTGAAATAGTAGGTACCTTGCCTGCTTAGAAAGTGAGGTCTCAGGGCGCCTGGGTGGCGCAGTTGGTTAAGCGTCCGACTTCAGCCAGGTCACGATCTCGCGGTCCGTGAGTTCGAGCCCCGCGTCAGGCTCTGGGCTGATGGCTCAGAGCCTGGAGCCTGTTTCCGATTCTGTGTCTCCCTCTCTCTCTGCCCCTCCCCCCTTCATGCTCGGTCTCTCTCTGTCTCAAAAATAAATAAACGTTAAAAAAAAAAAATTTTTTTTTAATTAAAAAAAAAAAAAAAAAAAAGAAAGTGAGGTCTCAATGAGGAAAAGCGACTTACTAACTGTGATCCGGCCAGGAAGATCGCAAATCCAAGGAAACACACCTTTGAGGGGAAAAAATGTATCGATAGTTTGCCTCATGCTGGTGGTGCCGTGTGCAATTATTCACGGGCAACCTCAAACAGTAAAACCGAGGTAGGCTCAGAAAAAGAGACTTATTTTGGCTTGAAGATCAAGCACGGTTTTCAAATAGTTTCAAGTTCTAGAGAAGTTTTATTTTATCAGGACTTCTGAAGAAAAGGCTTGCCTTAAAAGAAAACCCCAAACCCTATTTTTCTAAGTCTCTCTTTCTGAATGTGAACTAGCAGAATTATAGATGGAATGCTTGATAGGAAGGGGGGCGGGGGGGGGGGGGGACATAATCAGTGCAAAACACCTCTTCTGAGCGGGGGCTCTGAGGTTTAGGTGTGGTTTCTTTTTCTTTGTCTACCTGTTCTCCTTTTTGGAAACATTCTGTTCAAAAACTGAATCGAGGAGTTCTCCAAAAAGTTCAACCTGGAATTACCACGCGAACAGCAAGTCTATTCCTAGATGGAACCCAAAAGAATTGAAAACAAGTACTCAGACACTTGCACCTCCTTGTGCATTACAGCACAACCAACACAAGGTAGAAGCAACATGAGTGTCCATCCACAGAAGGATGGACAAACAAAATGGGGTGTATGCATACAATAGAATAGTGGTCAGCCTTAAAAAGGAATAAAGCTCTCCTACTTGCTACCTTGTGGATGAACCTTGAAAACATTAAGCTAAGCGAAAGAAACCAGACCCAAAAGGACAAAAATGGCACGGTTCTACTTACAGGAAATACCTAGACTAGTCAAATTCATAGAAACAGAAAGTAGCTGTGGGAATGGGGAATTATTGTTTAATGAGAACAGAGTTTCTGTCCGGGGTAATGAAAACTTCTGGACATAGGGGTGATGGTTGCACAGCATTGTTAATGGCATCAACGGGACTGAATTGTACGTTCAAAAATGGTTAACGTGGCTAACTTTATGTTATGTATATTTTACCATAGTAAAAGAAAACATTTTTTAAAAAAGATGCTATAGAAATTGAATCTGCTGGTGTTCTGTATAAAATCAGGTGATACCCATAATATCAGGACATTTTATCTTGCTTCTGCTTACCTTCCGTTCTGTGAATCTCAAATTTCACCTAAAATTGTATTATTTACTGTCAGCTGTTGTATCCAAAGACCTGCTCTTTTGTCAAGAAAGCAAGCCTGGAGCGCCTGGGTGGCTCAGTCGGTTAAGCGTCTGACTTCGGCTCAGGTCATGATCTCATGGTTCGTGAGTTCAAGCCCCGAGTCGGGCTCTGTGCTGACAGCTCAGGGCCTGGAGCCTGCTTCGGATTCTGTGTCTCCCTCTCTCTCCCCCTCCCCCGCTCATGCTCTCTCTCTCTCTCTCTCTCTCTCTCTCTCAAATATAAATAAACATTAAAGAAAGAAAGCCCAAGGGGGTGCCTGGCTGGCTCAGTCGAAAGAGCATGTGACTCTTGATCTCGAGGTCATGAGTTTGAGCCCCACGTTGGGTGTAGAGATTACTAAAATATATATAAAGAAAAGAAAAGAGAGTGAGCCCGAGGAATTTGGCTCCTACAAGTTGGTTCGAATGTGTTGAATCATATCTGCTTGGCAAGCCATGGCATCAATGATTCCCAGGAAAGCCAGTCCCACTGGGTGTGCTCAGGAGACCTGGGGATGATGTCACAGGCGTGTGGCACTGCAGACAGGTAGGGGTCGTGGTTGAGAGTCTGGGCTCTGGGCCAGACTACCTGACTTTGTGACCTTAGACAAGTGTCTTAAGCTCTCTGGGCCTCACTTTCCTTATCTCTTTATAAGATATATCCACGGCATCACCTTCAGCTTAGAATGATTTTGTGGAGGGGCGCCCGGGTGGCTCAGTCGGTTAAGTGTCTGACTCTTGATTTCAGCTCACATTATGATCTCATAGTTTGGTGAGTTCGAACCCCGTAACGGGCTCTGCGTTGACACTACAGAACCTGCTTGGGATTCTCCCTCTCCCTCTGCTCGCACTCTCTCTGTCTCTCTCAAAATAAATAAACTTTAAAATAAATAAATCGTTTTTTAAAACTCAATAGTATATATCCAATAAGAACAAGTCAGTAGATTGAGTCCATTCAAAGGAGGACAGACTACTTAAGAGTCGCTTTTTTTTTTTAAGGTTTTCTTTTTTTTATTGTTATCTTTTCCAATTTTATGGAGATATGACTGGCACATAACATGAGGCGTACAACATAAGGATTTGATACACGTATGTATTGCAAAATGTTTACCACGATGAGTTTACCATCACCTCACATGCTGAGCTTTTTTTTCTTGCGATAAGAACTTCAGAGATCTACTGTTAACAACTTTCAAATATATAATACAGTATTGTTAAGTGTATATGCATAGTAATCTGATTTATTATTTAAAAGTGGAATATTCATCGAGGCGCCTGGGTGACTCAGTCTGTTAAGCCTCCGACTTCGGCTCCGGTCATGATCTCACGGTTCCCGAGTTCGAGCCCCACGTCAAGCCCTGTGCTGACAGCTCAGAGCCTGGAGCCTGCTTCGGATTCTGTGTCTCCCTCTCTTTCTGCCCCTCCCCTGCTCACGCTCCATCTCTCTCAAAAATAAATAAACATTTAAAAAAAATTTTTAATGGAATACCCGTGTAATTATCAAATGTGACTTATTTCTGGATGGCCACAAAAATTCATTTGGAAAGGGTTCCCAGATCCTTGATTAAAATGGTGGCTGACTAGGCCAATAAAATTTGAGCCACTGTTGATAATGTGGTGTTGTGGCTACAAACAGAAGTCTGAGAGACTAAGGTTGCAAAGCTTTGCTGTACTGCGATGGATGCAGAACCTGTGATGCTTATTTAGCCTAACGATTTTCACAGTGTCCCACGGTGCCATGCAGGTCTATGGACTGGTTTCTGGAGAAAAGATTTTCTTTTTAAGTAATCTCTAACACCCAACATGGAGCTTGAACTCATGACCCCGAGATCAAGAGTCGCATTCTCCACCGACTGAGCCAGCCAGGTGCCCCAAGAGTCAGTGGCTTTTAAAATGATTACATTTTCAAGGGAACCCGGATGGCTCAGTTGGTTAAGCATCCGACATCAGTTCAGCTCATGATTTCACAGTTTGTGGGTTCAAGTCCCATATTGGGCTCTGTGCTGACAGCTCAGAGCCTGAAACCTGCTTCAGGTTCTGTGTCTCCCTCTCGCTCTGCTCCTCCCCTGCTCATGCTCTGTCTCTCTCTGTCTCTCAAAAATAAATAAAACATTAAAAAATAAGTAAATAATTTTTTAAAGTGAAATAATTACATACATTTTCAGCATATGACCCTGAGATTTCTAAGAGCCCGGCCATAAAGAGGAGAAATCTGGTAAAAAATAAAAATTAAAATTAAAAAAAAAAAAAAAAAAAGAACAAACTCAGAGCCCAGGGGGGCAGGGAAAGACTTTATTTGTCAGATGCTAAATTCTAAAAGACACTTCCCAGGAGATATTTTACAGTGGCGTCATCATGGGAAGATATTCTGAAAAGCAATTTCTACATGTGCAGAATTGCTTTCTATGCCCACTTCTTATAGTGATTTTCAATCACAGTCTAAAAAGAGGGAACTAAAATTTATCACGCAGTTACCAGGTGCGGGGGGAGGGGTGCGTGTACCATTTCCTTTAATTATCTCCATTTTATACATAAGAAAACCGAACCGTGGTGCTGGCTTCTTGCACAGGGACAGATGGGAAGTCAGATGTGTGTCCAACTCAGAAACCCCTTTTCTCACGACGCCCCGATTGTCAGCCACATACATAGTCTGCTCTTGAAGACCACTGGCCTAGATTCTCAGGACTCTACCATCAGAAGGTTCTGGAATCCCCAAGCCCTGGGGGCAATCTGCTAAGGGGACCAACCATCCCAGCTTGCTAAGGACTGAGGGGTTTCCCGGGACGTGGAAATTTTAGTGCTGAAACTGGGGAAGTCCTGGGCCAGTCGGAACCAGCTGGTCACCCTATGAGTTCAGGATGCAACGAAAGGGCCAGAGTCGCTCCTTCATATGCAGAAATGTCAGTAGAGGCCTTCAGGTTCTCCTCTGGGTCCTTCGCCAGGTGAGGCTGGCTGAACAGAGCGAATTCCCCTCCCTGGGACCCCCAGCTTCATGGTCACTTCACAGGTAGAAGGGTTGGCAGAAGCAGCCCTCTAGAGGCAAACAGAGTGCATTTTCTGTCAAAGTCATAACAAAGACAGCACTCCCTATCAAAACGACACCAGCATCTTTCACAGAGCTAGGACAAACAATCCTAAAATTTATATGGAACCAGAAAGACCCCGAATAGCCGAAGCAATCTTGAAAAAGAAAACCAGGGGCGCCTGGGTGGCGCAGTCGGTTAAGCGTCCAACTTCAGCCAGGTCACGATGTCGCGGTCCGTGAGTTCAAGCCCCACATCGGGCTCTGGGCTGATGGCTCAGAGCCTGGAGCCTGTTTCCGATTCTGTGTCTCCCTCTCTCTCTGCCTCTCCCCCGTTCATGCTCTGTCTCTCTCTGTCCCAAAAATAAATAAACGTTGAAAAAAAAATTAAAAAATAAAATATATATATATATATAAAAAAAAAAAAAAAAAGAAAAAGAAAAAGAAAACCAGATCTGGAGGCATCACAATTCCGGGCTTCAAGCTGTACTACAAAGCAGTAATCACCAAGACGGTATGGGACTGGCACAAGAACAGACACTCAGATCAATGGAACAGAATAGATAACCCAGAAATGGACCCACAAACATATGGCCAACTCATCTTTGACAAAGCAGGAAAGAATATCCAATGGAATAGAGACAGCCTCTTCAGCAAGTGATGCTGGGAAAACTGGACAGTGACATGCCGAAGAATGAACCTGGACCCCATTCTTACCCCAGACACAAAAATAAGCTCAAAATGGGGCGCCTGGGTGGCGCAGTCGGTTAAGCGTCCGACTTCAGCCAGGTCACGATCTCGCGGATCGTGAGTTCGAGCCCCGCGTCGGGCTCTGGGCTGATGGCTCAGAGCCTGGAGCCTGTTTCCGATTCTGTGTCTCCCTCTCTCTCTGCCCCTCCCCCGTTCATGCTCTGTCTCTCTCTGTCCCAAAAATAAATAAACATTGGAAAAAAAAAAAAAATAAGCTCAAAATGGATGAAAGACCTAAACCTAAACGTAAGATAAGAAGCCATCAAAATGCCAAAGGAGAAAGCAGGCAGAAAACCTCTTTGACCTCAGTCTCAGCAACTTCTTACTCAACACGTCTCCGGAGGCAAGGGAAACAAAAGCAAAAATGAACTACTGGGACCTCATCAAAATAAAAAGCTTCCGTACAGCGAAGGAAATGATTGGCAAAACTAAAAGGCAACCGACGGAATGGGAGAAGATATTTGCAAATGACATATCAGATAAAGGGTGAGCATCCAAAATCTATAAAGTACTTATCAAACTCAACACCCAAAAAATAAGTAATCCAGTGAAGAAATAGGCAAAAGACATGAATAGACACTTCTCCAAAGAAGACATCCAGATGGCCAACCGACACATGAAGAAATGCTCAACATCACTCATCATCGGGGAAATACAAATCAAAACCACCATGAGATAGCACCTCACACCTGTCAGAATGACTCACATTAACAACTCAGGCAACAACAGATGTTGGCGAGGATGCGGAGAGAGAGGATCTCTTTTGTGTTGTTGGTGGGAATGCAAACTGGTGCGGCCACTCTGGAAAACAATATGGAGGTTCCTCAAAAAACTAAAAATAGAACTGCCCTACGACCCAGCCATTGCACTACTAGGCATTTATCCAAGGGATACAGGGGTGCCGTTTCCAAGGGACACACACACCCCCATGTTTATAGCAGCACGATCAACAGTAGCCAAAGTATGGAAAGAGCCCAAGTGTCCATCGATGGATGAATGGGTAAAGAACATGTGGTCTATATATCCAATGGAGTATTATTCTGCAATCGAAAAGAATGAAATCTTGCCATTTGCAACTACGTCGATGGAACTGGAGGGTATTATGCTAAGTGAAATTAGTCAGAGAAAGACAAAAATCATATGACTTCACTCATATGAGGACTTTAAGACACAGAACAGATGAACATAAGGGAAGGGAAGCAAAAATAATATAAAAACAGGGAGGGGGACGAAACAGAAGAGACTCTTAAATATAGAGAACAAACAGAGAGTTACTGGAGGTTGTGGGAGGGGTGATGGGCGAAATAGGTAAAGGGCGTTAAGGAATCTACTCCTGAAATCATTGTTGCACTAGATGCTAACTAATTGGATGTGGATTTAAAAATAAATAAATTATAATAAATTTAAATTAAATTAACAAAAGAAAAAGTTGTAAGAAAGATGAATGGTTAGCATTTGAGAGCCCTTAGAGGCCAAACCCCCTGTAGTTAAGAAATTAGGCCCTGGGGGTGCCTGGCTGGCTCCGTCACAGAGGAGTGTGTGACTCTTGATCTTGGGATTGTGGGCTCAAGCCCCACGTTGGGTGTAGAGACTATTTTAAAATTTTAAATCTTGGGGTGTCTGGTTGGCTCGGTCAGTTGAGTGTCCAACTCTTGATTTCGGCTCAGGTCATGATCTCACAGTTCATGGGGTCGAGCTCCCATCCCATGCTTAGGATTCTCTCTCTGCCCTTTCCCAGGCTGGCACTCTCTCTCTCTCTCCCTCTCTCTCTCAAAATAAATAAATAAATAAACATTAAAAAAATTAAAATCTTGAAAGGAAGGAAGGAAAGGAGACAGAGAGGGAGGGTGGACGGAAGGAAGGAGAGAAGGAAAGGAAGGAAGGAAGGAAGGAAGGAAGGAAGGAAGGAAGGAAGGAAGGAAGGAAGGAATCAGGCTCTAGAATCTAAAGAGATCCAGATTCAAGTCTCAATTCTTCTGCCCCTTGCTAACTGTCAGGTTTGGACACATTATTTTAACCTTTTCACACTTCAGCTTCCTCATCTGTGAAATGATCAACCCCCCCCCCCCCCGACCTTTTTGGTTTCTATTTTATCAATTTTTACATTTAACTTTGCCCATTCCTGTCTTTCATTCTTTGAAATTATTTTGTTACTCTTTCCAAGTTTCTTCAGTTAATATGTTTGTTGCCAATCTTTTTTCCCCTAGAAAATGCATCTTAAAGCTACATGTTTCCTTCTGCATCCCGCTCTGCCCTCAACCCACGGGTTTGCATGTAGAGCCCTCCATTCTCGTTGTATAGTTCTAGTCAGACTCTAATTTCCATCTGGACTTTTTCTTTAACCGGATAATTCATCTGAAATATACAGGTAGTAATTGTATCTGCCTCACAGACATGTTGTGAGGTTCAACTGAGACAGTGAAAAGTAAAACTTTTAGTACAATGCCTGACAAGTAATAAGCACTACAAACCTTTAAATGTTTTCTAACATTTATTTATTTTTTTGAAAGACAGAGTATGGGTGGTAGGGGGGCAGAGAGAGAGGGAGACACAGAATCGGAAGCAGGCTCCAGGCTCCCAGCTGTCAGCACAGAGCCCGACGCGGGGCTTGAACTCACGAACCCGGAGATCATGCCCTGAGCCTGAGCCAAAGTCGGACGCCGAACCGACTGAGCCACCCAGGGGCCCCATCTTCTTCTTCTTTTTTAAATGTGTATTTATTTGTTTTGAAAGAGAGGGAGGGAGGAGCAGAGAGAGAGGGAGACAGAGAATCCCAAGCAGGCTCTGCACTGTCAGCACAGAGCCCGATGCGAGGCTCGATCTCACAGACTATGAGATCACGACCTGAGTCTAAATCAAGAGCAGGACCCTCAACCGACTGAACCACCCAGGCGCCCCGAGTTGAAGCCTTCGTATCACATTCACCCCTGTGTTGCAGGGGCCAGGAAGAGTTCTGGGCTACACGGGGTGCTGGATGTATACTAGCTGAGATGAACTCATGGAAGAATGAATAATCTACTCTTGAGGATACTCCTCTCATTTCCTGAAAGCTCTTCCTGTAGATGTGGAGTCCCCCCGTTTTCCCCCTATTGCTTCCACATAGTTTCCATTTCTTTTTAAAATTTGTTTTCATTCAATGGGGCACCTGAATGGCTCAGTTGGTTAAGCGTCTGACTTCGGCTCAGGTCATGATCTCGGGGTTCGTGAGATCGAGCCCCGCATGGGGCTCTGTGCTGACAGCTGGGAGCCTGGAGCCTGCTTCAGATTCTGTGTCTCCCTGTCTCTCTGTCTCTCCCCAACTCATGCTCTCTCTCTCAAAAATAAATAAACCTTGAAAAAAAATTTAAAAAAACCTGTTTTCACTTAAAAAAAAAAGGGGGGGGCACAAACCCAACCTAGCTGGCTTAGGTCACAGTGGACATTTATCTCAGAAAGCAGGAGATCAGTCCAGAGCGAAAGGCTTGGGTACCGCCAACTTGGAGTCCATCCGCAAGTGGAAACCGCTAGGAGCACAGGGAGACCCCACCCCTCAACTCTGCCTCTCTCTGCGCATCTTCGTTCTCTTTCTAGACTGGTCTGCAGAAAACATAGGTGTCCGAGGCTCTCCGTCTGACACATTTCAGTGCCACTGGGGACCCCACATCTCTTGCGATACGAGCTCCGCCGCGGAGACTGACGGCTTATTCTCAGGGAACGGCTGGATTCGCCCTGCCTGGGTCAAGTCTTGCCTCTGTTTCCTCGACGTTAGCTGGAGGAGCATGGTCCTTCAGTTCAAGCTCGTGGCTGGGACCCACTCCGTGGAAGGGGGCAGGGAAAAGGCAGTTCAAGAGTCCCGGCGAGCGGGCGGTGTTCCAAAATGTACCACCTTGGACTCTCCAAACTTCAGGCATCCCCAGGCCACTTTCCTAACGGGCGGGGGGTGGGCAGTACTGATTGCCTGGGTACGTGTCACAGCCCGGACACTTCCTAGCTCTGTGACCCTGAGCAAGTTGCTTAGCTTCTCTGTGCATCCGTCACCTCAGTGTGGAACAAAGTTGATGGGTGTAAAAATCTGAAAACTGTGATTGCCACACTAAAGAGATTGTTTTTAATTTATTTATTTTTGCAAGAGAGAGAGAGACAGACAGACAGACAGAGCATGAGCAGGAGAGCGGCAGAGAGAGGTAGACACAGAATATGAAGCAGGCCCAGGCTCCAAGCGGTCAGTAAAGAGATTTCAAAAAAAATTTTTTTAATGTTTATTTATTTGGAAGGGGGGAGCAGGGGGCATGAGCGGGGGAGGGGCAGAGAGAGAGGGAGACACAGAATCAGAAGCAGGCTCCAGGCTCTGAGCTGTCAGCACAGAGCCCGGCACGGGGCTCGAACTCATGAACTATGAGATCACAACCTGAGCCCAAATGGAGAGTCAGACGCTTAACTGATGACAGAGCCACCCAGGCGCCCCCATTGTTTACGTTTAAAAATACTTTCCCACTTTAAATACATTTTTAGAAGGACACTCTGTATCACTGCTATCAATGAAAACTCAAATCATATTCCATAAATAGAAGGTAATCATTTAAACACTTTATTTATTTATTTATGCTAAATTCTCGCCATGTAGCATTGCCTGCTGCCGGCTCTCTCGGATGAGCCCGTGACCTGCTCTCAGTTCCAAAGGGAGATTTGCAAGTGTTAGAGAGGTGTTAAAGACATATTAGCGTCACGCTGAGACTTTCTTCTTTGACTAATCATAAGGAGGGACTAGACAATGAAGAGGGTATTATGTTCTCACTTTGGGACTCTGTGTGATTAATGCCTTGTCCCTGTACCACTGAAGTCCTCTCCCAGACCACAAACAGGGAAACACTTTGTTATATCATCAACCCTCCATTCACATGACCACAATCAGGTTTTTGTCTAGCGGGGATCCCCACTTCCTGAAGTGGAAATAAGCCTCACATCCATCGGCAGATGAACGGAGAAGTCAAATCGAATATGCGGCAATTAAAAAAAAAAAAATGCTTTGGATGCCTTCTACCGCACGGGGGGCCCTTGAAAACGTTATGCTAAGTAAAAGAAGCCGGTCACAAAGGATCATATATTGGATAATTGTGAAATGTGCAGAATGGGTAAATCCATAAAGACAGAAAGTAGATGAGTGGTTCCCTCGGATTAGGGGGCGGTAGGGTTGGAGGACATGGGAAGCGATTTCGAATAAGTAAGAGGGTGATGAAAATGTTCCGGAACTAGACAGCGGTGACAGTTGCACAAGGCTGTGAATATACGAAAAGCCATTAAACTGTATCTGTATTTTCAGTAGGTGAGTTGTATGGTATGTGGATTGTATCTCAATAAATCTATTTTTGAAATAGCTAACTTAAGCCTCGGGAGGAGCTGGATGACCAAGACTATACCTCACTAGAATGTGTAACTAATCGCTGCATTGACTCATGGGCTAGGTTGGCGGTCACCACGGTCCCCGAGGGGATTCTGCCTGTAGCAATGACTTGGAATATGTTAAAAGCTTTATCTAGGAGAATGGTCACTGCGATGCTCCCAAAACTAGCCTTCAAGCATTCAGAGTGGCTGGGCCAATCCATTCGAGGAATCCACTTCGGAAAAAAAAGTGTTTGAGACCTACTAAGTGGCGAGAATCTGGAGATACAGCAACGGAGGACACTGAAAGGGACACCGCCCTGATGGAGGTGGCACTCAACTGAGAGAGACAGCCAAAAACTCGTTAGCACATACAACCATGTAAGATAACTTCAGAAAATGAGAACAGTGCCCATAGGGTCATACAGCACAATGGGAGACGGGGCCAGAGGAGGAGGGAGAGCCTTCCGCTGAGGCTCCATTTGGATCTAGACTTGAAGGAGGAGAAGAAGCCAGCCATGAGAAACTCCAAGGAAAGCGTGCTCCTGGCAGAGAGTACAGCAAGGGCAAAGGCCCTGTGGCAGAGCCACGTTTGGCATGGTGCAGGTTTAGAAGTAAAGCTGCTGTGGTTTGATCGTGAGCAAGGGGGGGAGCAAGGCAAGAGAGAGGCAGGCAGGGATCCCGTTCACCTAGACCCCAAGGCTGTCGTAAGGAGTTTGGATTTTGTCTCAAGTCAGTCGGGAAACAAGGATAAAAGGTTTGAAGACAGAGTGACAGAACGCGATTTGTTTTCTGAAAAGCACATCCTGACTGTCCTGCACATAGCAGACTGTGGGAGGGCAAGAGGGAAGCAGAGAGACCAGGAAGGTGATTGCAACTGCCTTCCTGTTCTGCGTGGTCTTTCCCGTCTCAAAAACAGGGGGCAGGGCCTCTGTTTGTTGTTAAAGTCGCCCAGCTATTTACAAGCCTCATCAGTTTGAACAACAATGTAGCTGGGTGAGTTTGAAATGCAGACGGCCCTCTATGCCTAAATGTATCTGTGCATGAATGTAAATTCTTCTTTTTTTCATGTTTGTTGATTTATTTGGGGGGAGGGGGCAGAGAGACGAAGGCAGAGAATCCAAAGCAGGCTCCACGCTGTCCGCACAGAGCCCGACTTGAACTCAACGAACCGTGAGATCATGACCTGAGCCGAAGTAGGACGCTTAACTGACTGAGACAAGCAGGTGCCCCGGATGTAAATTCTTTTTATTCATTTATTTATTTAAAAAAAAAATTTTTTTAATGTTTATTTATTTTTGAGAGACAGACACAGAGTGTGAGCGGGGAGGGTCAGAGAGAGAGGGAGACAACAGAATCCAAAACAGGCCTCAGGCTCCGAGCTGTCAGCACAGAGCCCGACGTGGGGCTCGAACTCACAAGATCATGATCTGAGCTGAAGTCGGCCACCTAACCAACTGAGCCACCCAGGCGCCCCCCCCCCCCGAATGTAAATTCTTAATCTTTTTTTTAAGAATTATTTTTTTAGGGGCGCCTGGGTGGTTCAGTCGGTTCAGCATCCGACTTTGGCTCAGGTCATGATCTCACAGTTCGTGAGTTCGAGCCTCGCATCGGGCTCTGTGCTGACCGCTCGGAGCCTGGAGCCTGCTTCGGATTCTGTGTCTCCCCCTCTCTCTGCCCCTTCCCCGCTTGCACTCTGTTTCTCCCTCTGTCTTAAAAACAAATAAACATTGGGGCGCCTGGGTGGCGCAGTCGGTTGAGCGTCCGACTTCAGCCAGGTCACGATCTCGCGGTCCGTGAGTTCGAGCCCCGCGTCGGGCTCTGGGCTGATGGCTCAGAGCCTGGAGCCTGTTTCCGATTCTGTGTCTCCCTCTCTCTCTGCCCCTCCCCCGTTCATGCTCTGTCTCTCTCTGTCCCAAAAATAAATAAATGTTGAAAAAAAATTAAAAAAAAAAAAAACAAAAAAACAAATAAACATTAAAAAAGATTTTAAAAAAGAATTCTTTTTTTAAAGTTTATGTACTTATTTTGAGAGACAGCACTCACAAGTGGGGAAGGGGCAGAGAGACCGAGGGAGAGGGAGAGAATCCCAAGCAGGCTCCACACCACCAGTTCAGAGCCTGAACTCACAAACCGCGAGATCGCGACCTGAGCCAAAGTCGGACGCTTAACCGACTGAGCCACCCAGGCATCCCTGTAAATTCTTAATCTTGACCAGATGGAATGTTTTTGTGTGCCGATGACATCATTCACCAGGCTGCAACGTCCGACAGCATGACCCCTGACAACGGCAGTAAATGTCACTAACCTGCTCGCGGCCGTCAAAGGGCTTGAATGATCACTAAAGAGGTGAAGACTCCAATTTAAGGGAGTTATATATGTACATACATTATATATGTATGACATATATAATATGCATATTATACCCTTTGTTTATAAATGCATCGGTATATAAATTAAAGTTAAATAAACTTTTATTTCTTATTTTAAGTACGTGTTAAATAATAAATTAAATTATAAATTAATATAATTTATTTAAAATAGTACAGACATCTGTCCTTTATTTATATATAATGTTATGTATTAACAGCAAAGATGTGTTACATTAAGTATTGATATGTTATATACTAAATGCGTGTGCGTGTGCATGTATATTCTTTGATCGTCTGTACAGGGAAGTGTCTCTAGTTTGTCCTTGCCGCATGAGCCCACCCAAACCAAAATCGTTCCGTTCCACTCAGATACGCTGGGGCTAACGGTTCCATAGTTAAGAACCAGAACTACCCTCGTCAAGGAGGAACATGCTTTCCCACCATCGACACATCCAGGTCAGTTTCTACGGCTGCGGTTAAGTCCCAGAGCATGCCTAGTGGATCCGTGAAAACAGTATTGTTTTCCTCGGGCTTTGATAATCATACCTCGTGGATGCCGAAAAGTTTTATTATTCCCTTTTTGTGCTGCTCCTTCTAACCATTCACCGGCCTGCGCCCTTCCGTACAAATGGACAGATTTGAGGGTATTGCATGCAGTGTGTGTTTCTAATCTCACTCTGCCTATGCCAGACAGCATCAGCCAAAGCACTTAGGGCCGATGTCCTTCTGGAGCCTTCCTTTTCTCACAAGGCTTTCCCCCTACAGCCAATCAGCTACTGAAACCTATTGATTCTTTTTCCTGCAGCGCCCTGGGGAATCTTTCTGCCCGTCCTACTATCAATGCCTTGGCGTCTGCATGACCTCTTACCTAGATAATTGAATTCCTCCCTTCTTCCAGCCTCTGCTGCTTCCCCGGTTAAAAAAATTATGAGTCGGTCTTGACCACGTCTTCCTCCTCACCCTCCCTCGTCCAAACCATCCAGTCCTACCAATTCTGCTGCCTAGAAATGTCTCAGGACCGTCCTCCAGGCTGCGCTCCCCACCGGCACCCGTGCAATCCGGATTGGACGAGTGCCAGACCCTCGAAACTGGTCCCCTGTTTTCAGATCTGCCCTGGCACAATCCACTCTCCCTATTCCACGGCCTGAGTAGACTTTTAAAATCGAAGATCTCTTGGGGCGCCTGGGTGGCTCAGTCGGTTAAGCGTCCGACTTCAGCCAGGTCACGATCTCGCGGTCCGGGAGTTCGAGCCCCGCGTCAGACTCTGGGCTGATGGCTCAGAGCCTGGAGCCTGTTTCCGATTCTGTGTCTCCCTCTCTCTCTGCCCCTCCCCGTTCATGCTGTGTCTCTCTCTGTCCCAAAAATAAATAAACGTTGAAAAAAAAAAAAAAGTTTAAAAAAAAAAAAAAATAAAATAAAATAAAATAAAATTGAAGATCTCAGGGCCACCCGGGTGGCTCCGTTGGTTGGGTGTCCGACTTCAGTTCAGGTCATGATCTCCTGGCCTGTGGGTTCGAGCCCCGCGTTGGGCTCTGTGCTGACGGCTCGGAGCCTGGAGCCGGCTTCGGATTCTGTGTCTCCCTCTCTCTCTGCCTCTACCCAGCTTGCGCGCTCTCTCTCTCTCTCTCTCTCTCTGTCTCTCAAAATTATATGAACGTTAAAAAAAATAAAAATAAAAATAAATAAAATTGAAACTCTGAGCGTGCTGCTTCTCTGCTAGAACCCTTCCTCCTTGGGCCGAGAAGAAAGACCAAACTCCTTAACATGACCTGTGAGAAGCTGGGAGATCTAACACTTGCTGCCTCCTCCAGCCATATCTGGGCTCCAGCCTCAAATATTTTTTCAGCCCTCCACACACGTTAGGCTTCCTTCTTTCGGGAGACATTTGCATGTTCGTATTCCTCCTGCCAGAAATGCCCTTCCCATCCCAGGGCTCCAAGTTAAAGCGCTGTCTTCTTCAAATCCCAGCGTAACCGCCATTTCCTGGTGGAGCCATCACCGGCCCCTTGGACACAACATCAGGCTGCTCCATGGGGTAGCCTTGTAAGTCCACGCAGCTCTCTCCCGACGCACCTGTCACGGCAGCGACGTCATATCACCTTTCACCCATGAGGACAGAGACTGTATCGTCACATAACAAACGATCCCCAAACACAGCGGCTTCCAAAATGGTGATTATTGCAACTGGTATTGCAGGGAGTCAAGAATCTGGCTGTGGCGTAAGGGGATGCATCCAGCTCAGGGCGCCATCGAAGCGTTGGCTGGGGATGCAGCCTCCTGTGAAAGCTCAACTGGGGAAGGACCCATTTCTGGCCCATTCACGTGGATTCATTCCTCATAGGCGGTTGGGCTGAGGACACAGCTCCCGCCAGATGGGCTTCTCCATAGGGCAACTCACAATATGGCAGCTGGGTTCCCTCAGAACAAGCAAGCACATGAGAAAGAGCAACAGAGGGTAAACAAGACGGAAGTCTCATCACTTCCAGTCTCACTTTACCTTTGGAATGACATTCCCTGACTTTGGTCATCTTCTGTTTATTAAAACTGAGTCACTGGGTTCAGCCCACACCCAAGGGTGTGAATACTAGGAAGTGGGGGTCATTAGGGCCATTTTAGAGACTGCCTACCAAAGACATTACATCTGTTGTGACTCATCATTATTTTCCCAAATTATTTTACTATGGGGCTGGCACATAGTAAATATGTAAACAGTCCATAGTAAACCCCAAGTGATTCTGCCTAAAATACCAATTAAATCATGCTACACCTGTGTTCAAAAACCTTTAATGGATTCCTGCTTCCCAAACGTTGCTTTTATTTCAGATCCTTTGAAACCTGTTTAGAAACTACTTTTTAATTTCAGAAACTACCTGCCCTTAACTAACGACATCTACACAAGCCCACCACCCTGGCTTTGCTCACAGCCTTTTCTCTTCCCTACCCATTCATTCCGGATTTCATCTTCCAATTACGTCCTGAAAGTTCATTTATTTCTAAAATTTCAACAAGTAGCAAACTGTCAAAGTCAGAAATCTAGGACTTTTTATAAAAAGATTGGTGGGGCGCCTGGGTGGCTCAGTCGGTTAAGCGACCGACTTCGGCTCAGGTCATGATCTCGCGGTCCGTGAGTTCGAGCCCCGCGTCGGGCTCTGTGCTGACGGCTCAGAGCCTGAAGCCCGTTTCAGATTCTGCGTCTCCCTCTCTCTGACCCTCCCCCGTTCATGCTTTGTCTCTCTCTGTCTCAAAAATAAATAAACGTTAAACAAAAAAAGAAAAAGTTCTCATTATAAAAAAATGATTGTATTGCAAAAACACGTGTGGCATGGAGGGAGAGGAAGCAGAGCACAGAGGATTTCCAGAGCAGTGAAAATACCCTGCGTGACACTATAATGGTGGATGCATGGCATTACACGCTTGTCCAAACCCGTAGAACGCGCACCACCAGGAGCGAACGCCAGGGTAAACTACGGACACTGGGTGACGATGATCTGTCCGTGCAGGGTTGTCAGTAGTAACAAAGGTACCAATCTGGTACTGATGGTGGGCAAAGCGGCATGCACAGGGTCCAGAGGGAGATGGGAGGTCTCTGAATTCTCCACTCAATTCTGCTGTGCAGCGAAAAGCGCTCTAGAAAAATAAAGTCTTTTCAAATACCACATGACTTCACTCATATGAGGACTTGAAGACACCGAACAGATGAACACAAGGGAAGGGAAGCAAAAAGAATGTAAAACCAGGGAGGGGGACAAAACAGAAGAGACTCTTATACATGGAGAACAAACTGAGGGTTGCTGGAGGGGTTGCGGGAGGGGGGATGGGCTAAATGGGGAAGGGGCACTAAGGCATCTACTCCTGAAATCACTGTTGCACTCGATGCTAACTAACTTGGGTGTAAATTAAAAAAATAAACGATAATAAAGTCTTTTAAAAAATAAAAATTAAAAATTAAGTTGGGAGCACCTCGGTGGCTCAGTCTGTGGAGCGTCTGACTTCGGCTCAGGTCATGATCTCATAGCTTGTGAGTTCAAGCCCCTCGTCGGGCTCTGGGCTGACAGCTCGGAGCCTGGAGCCTGCTCCGGATTCTGTGTCTCCCTCTCTCTCTGCCCCTCCCCCACTCTTTCTCTCTCTCAAAAATAAACTGAAAAAAATAAATAAATGAATAAATAAATAAATAAGATTTATTTGCTAATTATTAAATTTGTCAACTTAAAAAAAATTTTTTTAATCATCAAGCAGAGCACTTGAGCTCAGTAAGGCAACCACCAGTCAGATAGATCTGGTTTTACCCCACCGTTTAACAGCTCTGTGACCTCGGACAAGGTATTTAGCCTCTTTGGGTTTTTCTCATGGATAATACAAGGATGATGATATCATCTCCTTGGATGGGTGTGAGGATTAAGTAAAATAACCCATTAAAAGTTCTTAGCACAGGGGCCACCTGACTGGCTCAGTTGGGACAGCATTAGACTCTTGATCTCAGGGTTGTGAGTTCAAGCCCCACGTTGGGCATAGGTTTTATTTCTTAAGAAGTTTTTTTTTTTTTAATGTTTATTTATTTTTGAGAGACAGAGAGGGAGCAGGGAAGGGGCAGAGAGAGAGGGAGACACAGAATCCGAAGCAGGCTCCAGGCTCCGAGCTGTCAGCACAGAGCCCAATGTGGGGTTCGAACCCACAAACCACGAGATTGTGACCCGAGCCGAAGTCAGACATTTAACCAACTAAGCCACCCAGGTGCCCCTATTTTTTCAAAAAGTTTTTTAAAAAAATAATAAAGTTCTTCTTCGGGTGCCTGGATGGCTCAGTTGGTTAAGCATCTGACTCTTGATTTCAGCTCAGGTCACGATCTCACGGTTCATGGGTTCAAGCCCCATGTCAGGCTCTGTGCTGACAGCTCAGAGCCTGGAGGCTGCTTCAGATTCTGTGTCTCCCTCTCTCTCTGCCCCTCCCCCATGCTCTCTCTCAAAAATAAATAAAGTTTAAAAAAATAATAACATAAAAATAAAATAAAAAAATAACAAAGTTCTTAGCACAGGACTTCAATAAATGTTAAGAGTGAAGTAATCACGTTTCAAACTGAGTCTTCGTTGACTCAGTGTTCCCAGGGCTAGTCACAAGACCTAGCACGTGGGTGTTTAAAAACACATTTGGAAAACAAACAAACGAAAAACAACAAAAAGAAATAAAAGAAAAAAAGAAAACAGTTGGGAATTTGTTTCATTTTCCAGTCTGCAAGTTATACTTAATACAGTCGAGCTCAATTACTGTGAGCTTTTTTTTTTTCTTTTTTTAAGTAAGTTCTGTGCCCGGCCTGAGACTTGAACTCATGACCCAGAGATCAAGAGTCACAGGTTCTACCGACTGAGCCAGCCAGGTGCCCCTAGATATATATTTTTCAATGCAGTGTATTACTATTATTAATGAGTTACTCATGAGAGGAAGCCAACTCATGCCCAAAATTATCGAGTAAACATATAACATACAAAAATGAGAAGCTAGTTGCTCTATTTTAAAAGAGAGAGGGAAAGGAGGAGGAAAGAAGAAAGAAAGAAAGAAAGAGAGAGAAAGAAAGAGAAAGAAAGAGAGAAAGAGAGAAAGAAAGAAAGAGAAAGAAAGAAAGAAAGAAAAGAAAGAAAGAAAGAAACAAAGAAAGAAACAAAGAAAGAAAGAAAAAGAAAGAAAGCAGGCCACAGGAAAGGGAAAAAAACCTCACAAATTGGCATAATGAGAAAGGTCAGAAGCTCCACAGCCAATATCATAGAATGACGAACTTGATTTTAATTTTCATATTATAATACAGTTTTCAAAACACTTCTTTCCTTCTTAATCAAATAGTTATGGGAACAGTATACCATTTGGCACAGAGAAAGGTGAACAGTATTTTATTAGAGAAGATTAATTAGAACATGTAATATTTCAGCATTTAACGGCACCACAGATTTTCTTTTCTTTTTTTTTTCTTTTTAGTACCAAAATAGAAAACTTTCGGTTCTCTTTTGAGTTAGCAATCCATTTTGTTTTTAAAAAATCGCAACTCGGCAACGGACAGAGAGCCTGGCCGTGAACCGGCTTGGGTAGAATAGCCTGTGAACTGAAATCGGAATTTCTGAATTGGGGCCTGAATTGCCAGCTTCCTCACAGAACTGGCCAGGAGTCAGAGGTACTCCCAAGTTCAACAGAATGACAGCGTCCTCGCCCACAGGCCACCTGCTTCCAGCTGTGAGAAACCACCGGCCCGTCCTCCCCTCCCTGCGCCCCCCACACACATCACAGCCGCCTCTAGTAGGCCAGGGACGTAGTCTGAGCTCAATCTGGGGGCTTCTAATCACGTCCATCATTACGGGGGGCTGGATTCTAGCGTGATCAGTAGATGAATCGAGATCAGCCTGCCTCCCGAATTCACGCAAAGACACGCAAGACGGCAACTCAGTGTTTTCAGAAAAAACATATCTGCACCGCTGGGCGAGGTCCCCAGAGATTCAACTTTTTTTGTGTTTAAAATAGATGGGGAATTTAGACAAATTGGCAAAATTCTAGACTCGATTCTCATTAATAACGCTCACTGATCACCAAACACCAGCCGCTTCAAGGACTGACAGTATTTACAAAATGCTTCCCTGACCTGTGGGACTAGAACCTGTCCCACCGGGCCACTGTGACAGTGGAATAAACTAGTATCTACCCAGTAATTATTTATTTCCCAGTGTTCGGGCCTCTGGGGGCCGGGGGGAGGTCTCGTTGAGTGTCACAATGTCTAATAAGGACCAGCCCCATAATTTACAGGGACCAGTGTGAAATGAAAAAGGCCCCTTGTTCAGAAATTAAGAATTTCAAGACAGCAGGGTGCCTCGGTGACTCAGTCGGTTGGGCATCCGATTCCAAGCTCCCACGGTTCTTGAGTTCGAGCCCCGCCTGGGGCTCTGCACTGACAGTGTGGAATCTGCTTGGGATTCTCTCTCTCCTTCTCTCTCTCTCTCTCTGCCCCTTCGTGTGATATCTCTCCCTCTCTCTCTCAAAATAAATAAATTAAAAAAAAAAATATTTGAAGACGGGAACAGCAGAGCATTAAGTGTGGGGTCCTTCTGATGGTGGGGGCCTGTGCAGGGGCCCAGGGCACACGCCTGCGATGCCAGCCCCTGTGTCTAATGATTCCAGATTAGCGATAGAATGCTGAGCCAAAATGGTCACTCGACTGGTGTAAGTCACTACCCAACGCCTCAGCTAAGTCTCATGCATGAATCAGATCATTCTGTGAGTCCACGGGGGCAAAACTTGGCCGTTAGGCTACAAGATCAGGTGTCCTTAGCTTGGGAGGTGAGGAGGTTTACAAATAAACTTGGGGGGTGCCCACGACGCTCCTGAAATTGCGCCCCAAGTGCTGTGTTTGCGTGCTTTTCTCCCGGGGAAACAGTCCGTAGAAAACCCGTGACCGCGAAAACAGGCAGCTGGCACCCCGCCAGGCTTTACATCCATGAGACCTTTGTACTCACCAACGCTCAGCACCTTGTCTGGCATCTCACGGACAATCAGTAAATGCCAACTGGTGAAGGGTAAGTAGGAGAGGGTAGTGGGTAGGAGACCACGTAGCCTCACTCCGAAGGTGGCTCATGTTCAAATCCCAACTCCGCTGTCACTAGATGCGTGACTTTACCTGAGTCACTTGCATGGCGGAGCGACTCTGGCAACTAAATGGGATAATCGCTGAGCACGGCAGCAGGTATGTGAGCCTCAGTCTACGTCAGGGTTCATTTTACCTTTCCTCAGGCCTTGCCGTATTTCTTCTGCTTAATTTGCTCTAACGCCAAATCAGTCCCGAGAAGAAAAGTAGAAAAGAAGAAAAGAAAAAACTTCACAGCTCTTACATTGGTATGGTATAGCTTTTCTCACGGCAGTTTATAAAGAAACAAACAACAATTTTTTTCGTTGTTTTTTAATGTTTATTTATTTTTGCGAGAGAGACAGAGCATGAGTGGGGGAGGAGCAGAGAGAGAGGGAGACACCCAATCCGAAGCGGGCTCCAGGCTCCGAGCTGTCAGCACAGAGCCCGATGCGGGGCTCGAACCCATGAACCGTGAGATCATGACCTGAGCCGTAGTCGGACGCTTAACCGACGGAGCCACCCAGGCACCCCAACAACATTTTTTTAAATTAACTTTTGTTCTTTAATTCTTCTTGAAGGGTAGAAATTATCTACTGACTGTAATTACCTAGTAGGAAAACTATAGACTTTCCATTTTCTACTGTATTCCTTTCTGCAGTGTATGTGTTTTATTTTAAAGCAAGCAGATACTGCTTTTGCAAACAAAGCCAAGTAAAGATATACATTTTATAGGTCAGTGGATCTCCAAGTGTGGATCCCAGAACCGGCAACATCAGCATCACTCTAGAACTTGAGATCTCCAGATGCAAAATCCTAATCCCCACCCGGGGCTTACTGAATCTGAAACTCTGAGTGTGGGGTCCAGCTCCCTGCACCTTCATGAGTCTTCTGGAGGATTCTTTTTCTTTTGTTTTTAATGTTTTGTTTTTATGTTTTTTGGGGGTTTTTTTTTGTTTTTTGTTTTTTGTTTTGAGAGAGAGAGAGACAGAGATAGAGACAGAGACAGAGTGTGAGCAGGGGAGGGGCAGAGAGAGAGGGAGACATAGAATCCGAAGCAGGTTTCAGGCTCCGAGCTGTCAGCACAGAGCCTGACGTGGGGCTCGAACCCATGAACCATGAGATCACGACCTGAGCCGAAGTCGGGCACTTAACCAACTGAGCCACCCAGGCGCCCCTTTTTTAATGTTTTCTAATGTTTACGTATTTTTGAAAGAGAGCGAGAGACAGAGCACGAGCAGGGGAGGGGCAGAGAGAGAGGGAGACACAGAATCCGAAGCAAGCTCCAGGTTCTGAGCTGTCAGCACAGAGCCCGATGCGGGGCTCGAACGCACGAACCGCGAGACCAGGACCTGAGCTGAAGTCGGGACGCTGAACCTGACCGACGGAGCCCCCAGGCGCCCCCTAGGGGATTCTGATGCATCAGTGGAGTCGGAAAACCTCTGCTGCATATCCTGCAAGACGCTGAAGGGGAATCCTCAGCACCCCCTAAAATGTGTTCCTCGTGATGCCAAGAACTCTACCCTCAGTATATCAGTATCCTCTGCGGGTTTTTTTTTTTAATGTTTTTATTTGAGTGCCAGTTAGTGAACATCCAGTGTCATATCGGTTTCAGGTGTACCGTGTGGTGATTCAGCAATTCCACACAACACCCGGTGCTCCTCGTGGCAGGTGAACTCCTTACTCCCCGTTACCAATGTAACCCATCCCCACACCCTCCTCCTTTCTGGTAATCACCACTATATGCCCGGTAGCTAAGAGTCCTGTTTCCTGGTTTGCCTCTGTCTCTCTTCCCCCCACCCCCCCCCCTTTGCTCCTTGGTTTCTTCAGTTGCACATGAGAGTGAAAGCATACGGTATTTGTCTTTCTCTGACTCAGTTCGCTCAGCATTATACTCTCTATCGCCATCCGTGCCATTGCGAATGGTAAAATGTCCTTCTTTTTTATGGCTGAATAATACAGTATCGTCTGTGTGAACATCAGTCGCCTTCAGCGCGAGTATTATAGAAAGAAGTTAATTCAAGGGTCTGAAAGTCCAATGCCAGAAGAATTCGGGAAGATCCTGAAGGATAATAGATCCTAGCAAAGTTCATGCCGATCAAAGTCAAGTCTTTGTTACTTAGCTATTGTTGCCGTGGGGGTGGGGGTGGGGGGAGGATGTAACGGCCAAGTTGCCGGATTTTCCTATTTTTCTAGGGATGGGCTGAATGCGTATGTGAATCCACCCCATTCGAAAAACGTTTAAATACTCAGCGAAGCAAACGCAAGTCTGCAAATGCAGTGTGGCCTCCTGGGTCACCAGTTTGCAGCCTTAAATTCTCACGTGGGAGTGTGGACATCTGGCTCACTCCACCCAATGCATTCTCCAGAATTGTTAGTAACCCATAATAATATAAGTGGTGTTCTACTATTCACCTCAGTGGTATTGCTCGTTCATTTTCTCATTTAATCCTTTCGTCACCTATCAGACAGGTGCCATTGTCACCCCATTTAACAGATCAGAAAACTAAGGCTCCCAAACCTTCCAAACTAGCTTGCTCAAGGTCACACGGCCTGTAAACTACTGTCTTCAGGACTCCCTTGCAGGGCGGGTGTATCTAAAGTTCACGCTCCTAACAGCAACGCTGCTGATAATATCATTGGTTAGTTCTCCTGACACTTTTGACCTTTTTAGTCTTTCACAATCAGCCCTGTGCCTGCTGAACGGCCCCTTCCAGGCCTTATCTGTCCCTCTCAGCGCAGTGCCTTTTCATATCATCTGATATTCCAATTGCTTCAAGTATGGTTGACGGCTTCTGCAGCGCGGTGCACGGCACAGACAGGGACACGGTGACACCCGTGTCCTCAAATGACACCGGAGTGCATTAGCAAGTAGATAAGTAGACGTTCAGGAAGCGTGTTAGCCGGTTACATCAAACAGCCAAAAGACGTTGACATTTCTGGGAGGAGGGTTGTGGAGAACTCTTCCTGTTTTACTTGATGCTGACTGTTGTAGAACCTTCCTAGTCTCCTCTGAACATAGAGCGCCTTTACGGGTCAAAGGAAAGAAGGCAAAAAGCCATGCTGAAAATGACACTCGTAGTGCTCCTTTCCCCTTCTCCACGCCCCCAGAATACATTGCAAAAAATTAGTGGAAGCTGTAAAATTCACAGAACATGCAGAACTTAGCCCTCAAGAAGCATTACAGCGGAAGGGTTAGGAAGCTGGACTCCTACACACCCACAGGTGCTACGGTCACTGCTATTACTATTGAAGGTCTGTTTTTGGACATATTTCCCTTTTTTTCCTAAGTTTTATTTTTATTTATTTAAAAAAAATTGTTAAAGTGTATTTATTTATTTTGAGAGAGAGAGAGAGAGAGAGAGAGAGAGAGAGAGCAGGGGAGGGGCAGAGGGAAAGAGAGAATCCCAAGCAGGCTCCACACTGTCAGTGCAGAATGCGACGCGGGGCTCGAACTCACAAACCGCAAGATCATGACCTGAGCCGAAGTCAGATGCTTCACCCACTGAGCCACCCGGGTGCCTCTCTTTCCTCCCTTTTTTAAAGTAAGCTCTTTGCCCAATTTGGGGCTTGAACTCATGATCCTAAGATCAAGAGTCCCATGTTCTGTCCACTGAGCCAACCAGGAGACCCCTCCCTCTTTTTCTCCCACACAACAACCAATAGCTACTCACTAATACCTATCTAGCTTTATTCCTCCAAGCCCAAGTTAATTATGCTTTTCATAAAGTATTTTTCCACAAGGAAAGAACAGAAGTAACTATAAAGGTGTTTATGTTGGTAAGAATGAAGTCCAACTCCCAAACACTGTGTTTTCTAAAGCATACGAACATTTTCCAGGTGCATGGATTCCCAGGCAAACCATTCCATTTTAAGTTATACCAAACACACAAAAGCTTACTCATCAAAATAGAAGCTAAAGAAATAATCCGAAGCATAATCGTGACCACATCCTAGACAACTTCTGATAGCTGCCTTGAGCCAGGTGCTAGCTGAATGCTCCATACATTTCTCCTTGAATCCTTGTAACAAATACAGCTCATCCTGGAATAGCACAGGCTTGGACTGTGTAGGTCTGCTTTACACGAATTTTTTAACGTAGGTCAATATATACAGTACTGTAACTGTGTTTTCTCTTCCTTACTACTTTCATAATAGCATTTTTTCCCCTAGCGTACTTTATTGTAAAAACACAGTATATGATACAGATAACATAGAAAACACGTGTTATCAGGCTTCTAGTCAACAGTAGCCCGTAAGTAGTTAAGTCCGGGGGGAGTCAAAAGTTATTCGGGGGGGGCCTCACTGGCTCAGCTGGTAGGGCCCATGACTTTTGGTCTCTGGATTGTGAGTTCAAGCCCCAGGTCAGGCAGTGTAGAGCTCACTTAAGAAAAACAAGAGTTATTCATGGGTTTTTGGCTGTGAGGGGCATCGGGTCCCCCGCACCGTGCTATTCAAGGATCGGCTGTAGTTGGGATGAGTTATTATTAAACGAGTCTTATAGCTGAGGGAATGGGGGTGTAAAGCAAGTGCTTAATTAATTTGCCCAAGGTCTTAAACAGTAGAGCAGGTCGGGTCACCAATTGAAGAGTTCATTTTTATCTTCCAAAATTATTATCTTGTGTGAAATCGCAGTAGCTTTGAGTCATGGAAAATTCCGTGGTGGCAAGCAAAAGTTAGCTCTCTTCCCACAATTCCCAATCTTTTGGTCCTTTTGTATTACATATTTTTTTGTTTATTTTTAAAAAATTTTTTTAACATTTATTTATTTTTGAGAGACAGAGTGTGGGCAGGGGAGGGGAAGAGAGAGAGGGAGACGCAGAATCTGAAGCAGGCTCCGGGCTGCCAGCATGGAGCCCGACGTGGGGCTCGAACTCGCGAACCATGAGATCATGAGCTGAGCCAAAGTCAGAGGCTCAACCGACTGATCCACCCAGGTGCCCCTGTATTTTTTGTTTAAAAGTAACACTCTCCTACATAATCACAGGAGACTCATCGAGATTAGCACTGATACAGTGCCCTTATTTAATTTAAAAGTCTTATTCAGGAACACCTGGGTAGCTCAGTCGGTTGAGCGTCCATCTTTGGCTCAGGTTCATGATCTCAAGGTTCGTGGGTTCGAGCCCCATGTCGGGCTCTGTGCTGACAGCTTGGAGCCTGGAGCTTTCTTCAGATTCTGTGTCTCCCTCGTTCTCTGCCCCTCCCCCGCTCACACTCTCTCTCACTGTCTCAGAAAAATAAATAAACGTTGAAAACACTTTTTTAATAAAGTAAAAACAATAAAAGTCTTATCCAATGCAGCGCTAGGCTGGCTCAGTTGGTGGAGGGTACGACTCCTGATCTCCGGGTTGTGAATTCAAGCCCCACATTGTATGTAGAGATGACTTAAAAATAAAATCTTAAAAAAAAAAAAAAATCTTATTCAAACGTTGCCTATTGTCTGATGAATGGCGCTTATAAGAAACACTTGTAAATCTGATCCAGGATCCTATTCATATGTTACACCCAATTTTTTCAAAGCATAATCTATCACCTGTTTTTGCCACGTTAAACAAGAAAGCGGTCCTTGGCCTGGAGAGTCTCATGCTCTTTCTTTCCTTCCTCGAGAGGTGCTGTTTGTGTCTATTCTCCTCCTACGGTCGCCCAGACCCTGAGCGCTAGGTGATTTATGTTCAAAAATTCCACACACATTCCCTAAATAGTCTGTGCCTTGCATTCAGTATTTTATCACTTTGGAGTCGGCATGGCACGAGTTATTGCTTTTTATGATTAAATCCTTTATGATTGGGATTAAAGAGATCTTCCGTCCATTTGTCTGTATTCTGCATCATCACCTGCTAACGATATTTCAACGTGTTATTTGTTTTCTTTTCTGGTGCCACGAGCTTCATCTCTCACTGCGCTCCAACCTCAGGAATTTCCCAAATAAATCACAAAATGGAGGACAATGCAAGTGAAAACCCCAGCATCCAGAAAGAAGTAGCCTGGGCAAACATTTGCTTATATGTCCTCTCACGTCCCTTCCCATCCTAATCCCATCATTTCTCCTCTTAAACAAACAAACACAAAAAAACACACAGCACTTCATAGAAGCTCTGCGGGAAACCCTGATTTATTTTTGTCTCTGGAGGAGTTAGTTATCAGATAGTCTCTGGATTGCTCTGTCTCTGGCCTGCTAGGACCAGCTGAACCTGTCCTTCCCTCAAAGATCCCTCCTCCGCCTCCTTGCAACCCTAATTTTATTTGGGAAGCCTGTGGTCAGAAAGGGCCCTCGGTGGCTGAGGTCACCCTTCCCCTTCCCCTCCTGAGATCACTAGAAAAGCAGCCTGCAGACTGGTTTGAAACTGCAACTCTCTCTACATAAGACTCAGAATCAGCCCCCCAAGGTTACTACGGATCCCAGACGCAGGCTGGAAGCAGGGCTGGTGTTTAAGAATTTCAAGGTAAACAGTGCTTTGAAAACCAGTCTTTAAATTGGCCTTCAGGGAGCAAGTTAGAGTGAGTCCACATTTTTTTTTTTTTTTTTTTTGAGCGTGTGGCAGATGATTTTTCCCTTCTTCAGAATGAACATTTAAATCTGCCGTTGTATTGTTAAGCACTATAATTAGCATTATTTGAACAATGTGGCCATAACTAAACTAGATTATTCTATCCGGACTTAATCTAGCCAGAACAAAGAAATCCATTCAGTGTGCCCCGAAATCCGATTTAATACATAAACATGAATGGGGAAAGTCAACATTCTGCGTAACTTTAAGGCAGTCCTATGATTTTTAAACTACGGTATGCCAGAGAACGGCAAATGTCTGAGATGAAAAAAAAAAAGGCCACAAACTCACACCTGCCATTACTGTTTCTCACTTAAGGGCCTTCCTAATTCAGGAGGAAATCATTCGGGCCCTTTAGAGCAGCTAGGATGAAACGTATTTATAGGAAATTGCTTTCTGTATCACAGCCGTTTGTATGCGGACGCCCCTCCCGCCCAGAAGCAATGCTCTCTAAACTGGTTTCTTTCATCAAGATGTAAACATAAACCAGTGTTCCATAAAAGGGAAAAAAAAAAAAAAAAAGAATACAGGCTGACACGCAAAATAGCAAACTTCTAATAGCAGGTAATGTTAGAAGCAAAACCAGCACGCGTGATTAGAACGCGAGTGCGCCTAGTTCTTAAGGCTAGGAGCACAAGACTCACAAAAAAGCGAGTCTGTGGAAAAGACATGTACTTCTGCCTTTTCCCTCCCCTTTATGTCATTTTACTTTGTTAAGTCCAGGCATGTATCTTTCTTTCTTTCTGCCTCTTTTTTTTTTTTTTTTTTTTAACCTGGCAATCCAAGTGTTGGATTTGTTTGTTATTATTTTTTAAATATCCAATGCGTTCGAGCCTCTTCTGCCATCATTGCTTTCTGCTTAATGCTATTAATTATATTCTTGTTCAGTCTGCTATAAGCTGGCCCTATCGGCAGAGATTCGAGGGAGATTTGAAAGAGCGAGCATATTTATCAAAGGAGAAAAAATGAAGAAAATAAAGACAGCACGAGAGCATATTGGATATATAAACTGTTCCTTCTGAAAAGATAAATGATTTGGTAATGAATAGATCCTTTAGGCCATAAAAAATCCATTTATTTTGTTTTGAATTTGAATAGAAGAGATTTGCATTTTTCCTGAGCAGTTACACTTAAATTAAAATGCAGAGCATGGCTCTAGCATACGATCAAACTAAATAATAACTGGGGCCTACTGTATTATTCATAAAAACAAAATTAATAGTGTGGGGACAGAAAGCATTTTGGCTGGAAAAAAATGGACATCGACACCAAACACCTACTTGTCGGTGGAAAAAATTCTACAAATTGGTAATAGAAGTTTGGCATTTATTCTTACGTTATTAGGGGAGGAGGGGGATGGGATGGGCAATGTGTTTATCTTGTATGCAATGCCTAAAATGTCTGCTTTTTTGATAGCAAAATATTAAGAATGTTTCTCTGTATTTTTGATGTCTAATTATATAATAGTCAACAGTTTTCGGTTTTTTTTTTTTCCCTCAAAGCAGAGTAGAATCATGATTCCCGCCCCCCCCCCCCCCCCCCGCCCTCCAAAATAAATATTTCAAGTAAACGTCTTGCTGGGGTTAGTCTGACGACCAGAATTGGCCGAGAGCAGGAAGATTGAGCAATGACCCTCCATAATCTTGTGTCTTTTCCTTTCTCGGAATCTTCCCCTCCCCCACTCCACGTGCCCGGGAGAAAGTATTCTGATGTCTTTGATTGTCACCATCCTACAGTAGAGAGTTTGCCGAGAGACAGTCTCTCTAGAGAGTCATCCCTGCTAGTCTGGTGACGACAAAGAACAAAATACAAGCTCTAAGGGAAGGCTCAGAAATAGCACGGTCTTAAAAATCAGGAAGAGAGAGAGAGAGCATGTAAATTTCTTTGAGTTGGGGTAATAATCTAAGATAAGAGGATCTCCAAGGTACACATTCCAAACTTAAAGGAAAGAAAGAAAGAAAGAAAGAAAGAAAGAAAGAAAGAAAGAAAGAAAGAAAGAAAGAAAGAAAGAAAGAAAGGTGTGGCAAAATCAAGATGCATACAGAGACCGGGCAGGTAGAGAGAGGTGAGCCAGGCAGCCAGGTGGGGGCCAAGTCGGTCTGGAGGAGGGGCCACCGTTCCTCACCCCTGGCCCCCTATTGCCATGGGGCTGCGAGTTCAGACTTGGTTTGGCCAAAGCTCACGTTTCGTTGAGAAAAGCCAGAAATCCCGATCTTTATGTAAAGGTTACTTGAAAAATGCTGGCCACTATTTCAAAACGTTTAAATACCACCTGAGCAAAACAAAACAAAGCAAAACACGCGTGTGGGCCCCCTTGGCCACAGCTTTGCTGTTGCTACTTCTGGACAACATGAGAATCCAGGAAGGATTGTTCAGAGCCTATACTTACACACTTCGGTTACCTATTAATAGCTCCTGAATAACTCTGGCTGATTAGATAGATCCTGACTGATAGCATGGATACTTCACTCTTTAACTTTGTCATTTGCCATGTATTCACTCACCTAGATTTGTTTGTTTGTTTGAATGTTTTATTATTCATTTTTGAGAGAGAGAGGCAGAGCATGAACAGGGAGGGGCAGAGAGAAAGAGACACACACACAGAATCTGAAGCAGCTCCGGGCTCTGAGCCGTCAGCACAGAGCCCCACACGGGGCTCAAACTCATGAACTGGGAGATCATGACCAGAGCTGAAGTCAGACGCTTAACCAACTGAGCCACCCAGGCACCCCGCACTCAACTAGGTTTTATTGAATATTTACTAGATGCCGGGAACTAGGCATTGTATAGTGTGCTCTTGTCGAAAGGGAAACCCAGCATTAGAAACCCATTCTTTGGGACATACCCAGTCAATAATGCCAGGAAAGTTCTAGAAAGCAGGCTTGGAAGATGGTATTATTCACTCTTACATTAGCAACTTGCTCGTTGTACGTGAAGTAATTAAATCCTTGATTCAATAGATCGATTCATATCTACTTGAGGACACTCATTTAGGATTCCCAAACCTTGGAAATCTTAGAAAAGATGAAACTCTGTCTCATTTGTGTTTGTGGTACAGTACTGAGCTCGGATTTGACCTCTATGCTGCTTAAAACACGAGTAATTCCCTGAAAGAGACGTTCACGTTTATCGTTTGGTATTATGTGGACAAAATGGAAAATTAACTGCTTTCTGTATTGTAGGCATTTTTCTCCCCTCTGGAAGTGATCCACTTCACAAAAGAACTAATCTTTTTCCCTAGGGATAGTAATACTTTTAAAGTGGGGATCGAGAGTGGTCTTATAAATGGTTTAAAAATTGCAGGTACCAAAAGAAGCAATTTCTTGCACATTTGGAATGGGGGTCATTTGGTATAACCTTTCCGGAAGGCAATTTGGCAGTATGAAGGCATATATAAAATACAAGTACCCTTTGATACAGATTTCTTGCCTTTAGAGATTTACCTTAAGGAAAACCTCTCTCAAGTGTGAAGAACTACTCACACGAGTGTGTTTGAGCAAGGCCCAATCTGGAGTAATCATAAACTGCAAACAACTGGGAGGTCCCCCCAGAGCGGACAAAGGGTTACAGACACTGCGACCAAACCACACAGTGGAATATTTGAAGCCATCGGCAAAAATAATGTCTGCCTATGTTTATTATTGCAGAAAAACGGTCTCCGACATACAGCACAGAATTCGTGTACAATTACTGTCAGAAAAGTCAAGGATGATGGTCACAAGATGTTGGGAGCGCGCTTTCCTGTGTGGTAGAATCTTCCTGATTTTTACTCTCCACGTACTTTTCTCTACGGCTGAACACAGGTGGCTTAGACAACAAGAAAGGTCTCTTTTCCAAAGAGTTAGGGATGCGTTAGGCAGAGAAACAACGTAGGGCAGGGTAGGGAAGAGAAAAAGCAAAGAAGTAGAAATAAGCAAGCTGAATAAATAACTTTCTCGATTAAAGAATAGTGTTGACCCCTATGAGGGGTCAGAGGTTAGAACGATTCACACTTAGGGTACACAGCCACCTCCCAGTACCTCCACCTGGGGCAGGACAGCATTTCCCTGAATGCCCCCCACCCCTGCTAAAAGGACAGAGAGCCATTTTATCACACTGTCCAAGCCACGCTCAGCGCCTTTTTATTATTTTCTTACAGATCTAGTTCCTGTTCACCAGATCTTCTGTGTTGTCGATCAGCTTTTAAAGCCACCTCTGCCAACCACCAGAATCAGTTGAAAAACTCATGAGACGGCTATTCGCTTGCCTTCCCTCCTGGATTACAAACCCTCCCAGCTCACAGGAAGGTGCCTTCTGGTTCAGGTGCACATGCTCAACGTTTGCTTGAGTTCTTGCAGATATATAGCAAATCAGCTAGAGGGTTCCAGACTATGTTAGCCATGATAGAATGAATATACAATAACGATTGCTGTGGTCAAATCAGCGGAGGAAACTTGCTGTGGATTTTCAAAGGGAGGAGGTTGTGTTTCCTGAATCTATTGACCGTGGAACTAGTCCCTCCCCAAAGAACAACTCCGTTCTTCAAAAGGATAATAATGAGTGAGTCATCCTTGCCTTAAAAAAAAAAAAAAAAAAAAAAAAAATTTCCTGGGGCGCCTGGGTGGCTCAGTAGGTTAAGTGTCCGACTTCAGGTCAGGTCATGATCTCACGGCTGGCGAGTTCCAGCCCCACTCGGGCTCTGTGCTGACGACTGGGAGCCTGGAACCTGCTTCCGATTCTGTGTCTGTCTTTCTCTGCCCCCTCCCCTATTCCCGCGCTGTCTCTCTCTCTCTCTTTCTCTAATACAAATAAACATTAAAAAATTGTTTTTGAATTCCTTATTTTTTATATTCTACTATTTCCTGCTGATCCACAACTATTTTATTTCTTCACCCCACCACACGTGCAAAAATTTTTGTATAAGGGACAGTTCGGAAAAACTGAAACCGTTTGTAAAGGTATGTATACGTGCGTCATCAAAGTGAATTAAGTTTATTGCATGGGGTGGGATGTATTTTCATGACGTGATCTGCCCACCTTGATGGATTCTAGGGGCCATGATGAGGGACGAGAACATGCCCGACATGGAATAAGTACCAATAAGTATTATAACAAACACAACCATTCTCATAACTATAGTAACTCAGTGAGATGGGCCTTGTTGGCTCACTCAATTGACAGGCGAGAACACAGAGATCCAGAGCAATTAAGCCAAGTCGCACAAATTCCCACAGCAGTAAAGTCTGAATGAAACACAAAAACCCAGATCAACTGATCCAAGAGTTCAAACCAGAATACCTTTTTTTTTTTTTTTAATGCTGATGTATATAACGTACGTTATGTTTATTTTGGGAAAGAGAGCGTGAGCAGGGGAGGGGCAAAGAGCGAGGGAGAGACAGAATCCCAAGCAGGCTCTCTGCACTATCAGCACAGAGCCCAACGCGGGGCTGGAGCTCAGGAACGGGGAGATCACGACTTGATCGGAAATCAAGAGTCCAACACTTGAGCCACCCAGGCGCCCCACCAGAAAAACTTTTAATGAACGTAGCCCCGGGCCCAGCAGAAAGCAAAATCTCACGGGCTCCCTATTATTAGGCTCACGTTGTGCTAAATGCTTTATTTGAGGGAGTGGTTCTCTGGGCTAGATCGGACTTCAGTCCCACAGACGAAGGACTCAAGAACCAGCTCTGAATGCAGCACAGGTTTATAACCACCTGCAACAGTGACATAAATCCTGTAAGCATGGACAGGATCTCCTCCAATACAAAGCACTCATTCACTCATCTACTCAATTTCCTTTTCATCAACAACTGTTATCTTTTTTTTTTTTTAAGGAATCTCTGTGCCCCAACGTGGGGCTCAAACTCACAACCCAAGATCTAGAGTCGCACGCTCCACCGGCTGAGCCAGCCAGGCGCCTCTCTATCTCGAGTATCTAATTAGAACCTAGGTAATTGTGTCCAACCTCATGAACAGTATGTTCAGCCCACAAAGACAAGGTTCCGTGATCCTCATTCGAACACAAGGGACCAAAACATCGTGAATTAAAAGAGGCTGGAATTGAAAATTAAGTCAGGTGTTTGTTTTCGACCATAAACTTGAAGATAACTTTAATGTGTCCTCTTTGGGTCTGAAAATGGATTTCTACTATCCAGCCACGAAGACGCAAGTGCCTCCTAGGCATAACTGATAATGTGTGAGCAGCACAGTGGAATTTAAAATAGTGCGCTTGCCCATACAATGTTCACGTAGCTGGTAAATCTTAGAGGAAGGTAAGATGTGAAAACCAAGGCTCTGGAGGGCTAAGTGACAGGCGTGAGGTCACACAGTCAGTGATCTTCACCCGGGTATCAGCAGGATGCTATTGCTATCATTCCTGGTGTATACCGATCATCCATATTTCCAGGTAGCTGGGACGTAATCTCTTTCTTACAAATTTGAAAGGTCTGGGGCACCTGAGTGGCTCCGTTAAGCATCTGACTTCTGCTCGGGTCATGATCTCGCAGTTCTTGAGTTGGAGTCCCGTGTCAGTGCTGACAGCTCAGAGCCTGGAGCCTGCTTCGGATTCTATGTGTGTGTGTGTGTGTGTGTGTGTCTCTGCCCCTCCCCTGCTCACATTCTGTCTCCCAAAAATAAACAAACCAAAACAAACAAGCCAAAAAATACAAATTTTAAAGGTCTGGTCCACCTTCCCAAGATAGTAGGGGGTACGCATGAGATTATACATGCGTGAAAACGCCCCAGGACGCACTGTAACACCAAATTGAAATGGAAGTCTTGCTGTCTTGAGAATATGCCAATTCTATGTACTTCCAGTAACATTAGATATTAAAAAAGCATATATATGAAGTTTGAAAGTAATTTTAAGATTCCTTTAAAAAAAAAAAAGAGTTATATTGGGGCACCTGGGTGGCTCAGCCAGTTAAACGTCGACTCTTGCTTTCGGCTCAGGTCGTGATCTCACCGTTCGTGGGTTTGAGCTCAGTATCGGGCTCTGTGCGGGCAGTGCGGAGCCTGCTTGGGCTTCTCTTTCCCTCTCTCTCTGCCCCCACCCCCACTCACTCAAAATAAGTAAATATTTAAGAAAGAAATAAACATAAATAAACTTTAAAACGCATTAAAAAATGAAATAAAAATGGAGAGTTACAAAAGTTTTTCTTACAGAATTTGATCAACCATGATTGCCAGTAACGATGAGATTAACAATAACAGTAATGGTTAAGAATAACTAACGTGTAATGAGGGCCTATCACGTGTCTGACGCTCTGAACACCTTGTAGGCGCTATACATATGACCCTCCCATGGCTTTATGAGACGAGTACTGTTATCAGCTTTATCTCATAGATGAAGAAACTGAGAAGCAGAAGATTTAAACGTTCAGTCAAAGTCGTATGGTCTGAAAGAAGCTCCTAATTCGCCCTGGAGATACAAAAGCCCATGAGAAATGATCCCTGCCCTCAAAGCTGAGAGAAGGCGGCACACAGAACCTTGCCATTTGCAACGACGTGGATGGAACCGGAGTGCATTATGCTAAGCAAAAGAAAGCAGTCGGAGAAAGACCAGCGTCATGTGACACAACAAATGAACATAAAGGAAGGGAAGCAAAAATAATATAAAAGCGGGGAGGGAGACAAACCGCAAGAGACTCTTCGATACAGAGAACATACTGAGGGTTGCTGGCCGGGTGTTGGTAGGGGGATGGGCTGGATGGGTGATGGGGCGTTACGGAGGGCACTCGTTGGGGGGAACACTGGGTATTGGGTATAAGGGACGAATCGCTAAATTCTATTCCTGACATCATTATTACACCATATGTGAACTGGGATGTAGATTTAAAAAATAATAATAATAAACATTTAAAAAGTCAAAAAAAAAAAAAAAACCCACAAAAAACTCAGCATATGGAGCGTCTCCAAAGAGGAGAGGATGGTTGATCCCCAGGGTGGCAAAGGAAAATACTAAAACTTCCACTTCTACTTGCTTCTTACATAAAAATAGTGAGAAGACCCGAGGCTTTACTTTAAATTTGACTTGCAGATCAACAAGTCCTTTTTTAGTGTATGGCCCAACTATTGTATGCTGATAGCGCTTGGCTAAATCGTCTCTCCAATGTTTACATTCGGCGGTCCCTGTCTGCCAGATTCGGCTGATTTACTGATTGGATTATTTAGTTTTGCCTAAACCAGTTTTTCCCCAACCGGAATACTTTGTTAGCATTATCTTCAAGGCCTGGTGATACGCGGCAGGCCCTGAGCCCAGGCTTCCAGACGCTTTGTAGGTTTCCCTCTTCTTGCCCTTCGGGACTCTGAGACCGTCAGGTGCAGAACTTTGGGCTACTGTCCTGGAGGATGAGGGTGACAAACCGTCCCAGCTGAGGACTCCTCGACTCCCCAGCTGGACGCGAGGGAGGCCATCCATCATCATCCAGCAGCTGGCCAGCTGGCCACAGATGCATGAGCGAGAGCCCAACTGTGACCAGCCTGCCTGGCTTCACCTAGAAGAAGACGACCTAGAAACTAAATGGTTGGGGAAAGGCCGTGCCTGGCTGGGCAGGAAAGGATGCGCCCGTGTGGGAGCAGAAGATACACGGAAAATCTCTCTACCTTCCTCTGAAGTTTGCTCTGAACCTAAAACGGCTCTGCTACTGTTTTCAGTTATTAAAAATTAAAATACTTGTTTGTCTCTATTTTGTTATTTTTTGATGTTTTTATTCATGTTTGAGAGACGGAGAGAGCCGGGATGTGAGCGGGGGAGGGGCAGAGAGAGAGCGGAGAATCCAAAGCAGGCCTCAGGCTCTGAGCTGTCAGCGCAGAGCTGGACGCAGGGCTTGAACTCATGGACAGCGAGATCATGACGGGAGCCGATGTTGGAGGCTTACCCGACTAAGCCACCCAGGCGCCCCCAAAATTAGAATACTTTTTGTAACAGTTGGTTGCTTCAAGGTTCTACATTTTGGCACGGTTCATCACACAGAAAAAGCAAACCAACATACTGAGTGGCTAGACCTTGCATTGGCCTATTGGCCTTCTTTTTTTTTTTTTTTTGGCCAAGGCCCAAATTCTCTCTCAGAGGCTTTGTGCGCTAAGGAACTTAAAAAAAAAAAAAAAAAAATCTAATTGCATTAATTTTTGCATTAATTTCTGTTGTTTACAGAAAAAAAAATTTTTTTCTGTTGTTTTTCACTCCTGGGATTTTTGTAACGCTCACCTCTCTCCCACAGGTATATGAATTTCCTTGTTGTTTCTTCTGTTACAGAAAACCCAGTGTATTTCACACACGAGGTTAATTACAGGGGCAATATGTACACAAGCAAAACTGTGGTTGGAAACT